>NC_065578.1:32738466-34215133 GCF_024542745.1 Macaca thibetana thibetana
AGAGAGCCTTTCAGGAGGTAAATAAGGTTAAATGAGGTCACGAGGATAGAGCCCTAGTCCAGTAGGACTGCTGTCCTCATTATAAGAGGACGACACCCTGGGTGCATGTGCACAGGAAACAGGCCACGTGAGAACACAGAGAGGAAATGGGCATCTGCAAGCCAAGGAGATGCTTCAGGAGAAACCAACCCTTCCAGTACCTTGATCTTGAACTTCCAGCTTTCAGAGCTGTGAGAAAATAAATTTCTGTTGTTTAAGGCAGCCAGTCTATGGCACTGTGTTACGGCAGCCCAGGCTGACTGATACACTGAGCTTCTAACAAGGGGTTGCTGTCCCCTGTGAGGGATGAGCCACTTCTCCTGACCTTGATGCTAAAGTTGTGCAAGGCAAAGAGGAATAGGGAATGGTGACAGAATAGAATACAAAGAACAAATACTCATTGAGCATTGAGCTCTATAACATGCCAGACGCTGACCTTCATGTATGCTTTCACTTTCCCTGTGTGTTAGTCTTCACAGCCACCTATAAGGCGGGCACAGACATTAGCCTCATTTCATAGCTGAGGGAACATACCTGAGGTACAAAGAGCTTAGGTGACTGGCCAGGAACACACACTAGGAAGTCGCAGGGTCAGGATTTAAACCTGGGCGGTCCAGCTCCGCAGCCTGCATTTTTAACCACTATGGGTGGACGTGGGAATGCCCACCTCAACCACTGCTTCTGTAACGGAATGTAGGCTGCTGCTAAAGGGGTTTTTACCCTTTAATGGGTAAAAACTGGACAACACTAGTTGTCCAGTGTGAGTGACCAGAAGTAGTTGGAAGTCCTTTCCTCTGACCAAAGTGACTCTGGAGTTACTCAGCCCTGCAGCTGTAAGTGTGACCTCCTACTCTCCAGCCCTGCCCCCCCACTGCCCACCTGTGCCCCTCACCACCTGTCTTCCACTGTTTTGTGGTAGAATACAAGCAGAATGAACTTGGACTCAGACCTCACTTGGAGGTTAAAAGTGATAATTCTGGAATCAGAATATCTGGATTTGAACCTCACTTAGCTGTGGTCTTAAGCAAGTTATGTAACCATTTTGAGCTACAGTTTCTTCATTTGTGAAGTGAGGATAACAATACTGCTTTCATGAGGTTGTCATGAAGATTCAGTGGGGCAGTGGATGTTGATATGGTTAGGCTGTGTGTCCCCACTCAAGTCTCACCTTGAATTGTAATTCCCATAATCCCTGCATGTCAAGGGCGGGACCAGGTGGAGGTAATCGGATCATAGGGGCAATTTCCCCCATGCTGCTCTCATGATAGCGAGTCACAGGAGATTTGATGGTTTTATAAGCATCTGGCATTTCCCCTGCTTGCACTCCCTCTGTCCTGATGCCCTGTGAAGAAGGTGCCTATTTCTCTTTTTGCTTTTCACCATGATTGTAAGTTTCCTGAGGCCTCCCCAGCAATGTGAAACTGTGAGTCAATTAAACCTCTTTCCTTTATAAATTACCCAGTCTTGGGTATTTCTTCATAGCAATGTGAGAATGGACTAATATAGATGTAAAGCAATTGGCCTGGTATTTGGCGCATAGTACGTGCTCAGTGATTACTAGCTGGGTGATTTTGGGAAAGTCAACTCACCTCATTGTTTTTCTGGATTCTCATGGATAAAGCATAATTACATCTTTCTGACAAAAGCGGCATGAAGTTTAAATGAGAGATTGCTAGAAACCCAATAACTGCCCTTACAGTTCTTCCTTAGATGCCTAAATGAGCTACCACCACCACTTAGATTTCTTTGTGGTCATGAGGAGAACTGACCTTCTTTCTTTATTACAGGACTTGCTTTTTTCCTGATTTTAAAAGTAACACATTTGGTATAGATAGAGAATAAATGTGGATGTGTTTATACCAAACTGTTAAACCATTTTCCTCTGGGGAGTGGGATTGGGAAGTGAGCATTTTTACTTTGAGCTGTATTGCACTTGTGCATCATTTGAAATTTTTACAACCACCAAGTATTCCTTTATTTATTTATTTGACAGAGTCTAGCTCTGTCGCCCAGGCTGGAGTGCAGTGGTACAGTCATAGCCCACTACAGCCTCTAATTCCCAGGCTCAAGCAATCCTCCAAGTATTTCTTTAAAAATTAAAAAACGAAAATACAGGGGCCAGGTGTGGTGGCTCAGGCCTGTAATACCCACCCTTTGGGAGGCCGAGGCTGGCAAATCATGAGGTCAGGAGTTTGAGACCAGTCTGGCCAACATAGCGAAACCCCATCTCTATTAAGAATACAAAAAATTAGCCGGGCATGGTGGCATACACCTGTAGTCCTAGCTACTCAGGAGGCTGAGGTAGGAGAATCACTTGAACGCAGGAGGTGGAGGCTGCAGTGAGCTGAGATCACGCCACTGCACTCCAGCCTGGACGACAGAGCAAGACTCCATCTCAAAATAAATAAATAAATAAATAAATAAAATAAAGAAGAAAATGCACACTCACTGTAGATAATTTATCTTTTTCTGTGTGTATTTCTTGTAAGCAGAATATTCTTAAAGCTCAGCTCTTTGTCTTTTAATAGGGAGTTTAATTACCTTTATTATCATAACTGATATGTTTGTCTTACTGCTGTCATTTTGTTTCATGCTGCCAATTTCCAACATTTCCACGTGATGTCCTGTCTTCTTTGTCTTATGCATTAGGCAATATGCTTCCTTTTAATTTTCTATGGGGATGTGGAAAGTAGAAATCCTGCTTTTCATTCTATTTGGAGATGCTTTTAAGTCTTTCATAGATGTGTTGGAAACCATATTCTCTCCAGTGATATAATTCAAGAAAAATACAGTAACAGGGTAGCCAAGAGTCTGGATTTGAATTCTGGCTCCGTCACTTACAACCTGGGAAGATCCTAGGCAGGTGACTTAACCTCTCTGTGCCCCAGGAGGGACAATAACGACATCTATTTCCTAGACTGGTGCAAGGTTGAAATGAGGCGACTCTGTCAGACACTTATCCTAGTGGGGTCTGATTATTTTTCCTTAAAAGAGTCAAGGAAGAGGTAAGTGTAGGGGAGAGAAAGGCAGGCGGGTACTCCGGTGTAGCTGCCTTCACTACCCAGAAGTCTTTCTTGGGAAATTTCTGATTTTAAACATAAGGGACTCCTATGTCCTGTGAACTCAAGATCACAGACTTGGTCACTCCAGCCCGTTCGCTTCCGTATTGTCTAAGGCTGCTGTTGCATTAGGACAGCAGAGTTAGAGCCCACACAGTCGAAAATACTTCCTATCTGGCCCTTTAAGAAAAAGTTTGCCGACCCCTGCTTTAGATCCTCCAGATAATCATCCTTCTTTCTAAATTTAGGAGAAGCCATCATCTCTCTTGTCCTATTATAGCCTCTCAAAAGCTAAGTGGCTCTTAGCATATATTAAAAGATTTTCTAAAAGACCATTAGCTTCTGCATTTAATTGTCCACAAGGTGGGGATACTTAATCAAAAACAAAACTAGAAAAAAACCAGAAAAGACAAAGATGCTGATTGCAAAGCAGAGCTCTACCAAGGCTCAGACAAAAGGAGGGAGAGGAGCCAAGAAGGGAAAGGTTCCCAGGGGCTTCTTTAGCCAGTTTGTCTAAGGTTTTAAGGCTGGGATTCAGCCACCCTAAGTGGCATCAGGCTGTCACACTCTGGCTGACGTGCTACACCCCAGATCCTCGAAAACCATGCTGGCATCAAATGCCCATCACTCTGAGAAAACTGAGCAGGCTCTCCCTGGGGTCAGGGTGTCCAATAGACTGTCCCTTACTTCTGGGGTCTACTGCCCCAACCCTACAGCCTTTCCCCCTCCAGGGACAGAATGAACAAGACCTTTTTAACTTTAAAATGAAGACCTTGCTTATGAAATAGTGAGCCACTTGAAGATACATTAACAAAGGTCAAATTATCTCACGTGTTCATACACGGTCTTGAGAGTTTCAATGCATCGCAGAGCTAAAGTCTAGGAGCACTTGATTCAGGAGGGTGGGGGGTGGAGAGGAGGATTGTGCAGTTACTAAGTCCTGAGGGTTCCTCAGAGGGGTCAACTCATTTGGGACTAAGTCCCTGCAGGTTCAGGGGCAATGGGAATCTGGCCTTCTGCCCTGAGACTGCTCACAATCTTGGTAGGGAGACAGAACCAAGGCCTGTGGAACTGGTAAATGTAATAACGGTAAGAACCAGTATCCAACAGAGTGGTCCAGTGGTGGTGGCCCATGAAAAATAATAGAAATTAGGAGAACGAAGAGATCAGGTGAGCCAGAGACAGCAGGGAAGATCTCAGAGAGATGAACCAACACAATGAAAACTAAAGAAATTATAAGTGGTCAATGAGTGCGAGGGAAAACGAGGGGGCTGGTCTGTAGGAAGGTGAAAGACCACCGACTGACAACCCTCCAGACTGGGTTCTGCATGGATGCTTTGTACAGTGACCTGTTGCCAATGAGGAACCTGAGGTCTAGGCCTAGTTACTTAACCTAAGCCTGTTAGCTCTACAGCTGGGAAGCATGGCAACTGAGTTTCGTGTTGTTTCTCTAACTCCACAGCTTCTGTTCTTTCCAAAAGTGCTGATTGCACTGGGGAAGAATGGCAGATGAGGTTGTATAGACCACACTGTGGGAAGCTTGGAAGTCAGAAAGAAATGTCTATTCATGTCACGGTTGGGGCAAGTTCCTGGGAGGATGGAAATGCACCACTTGATCCCCCAAAGTGGAGCAAATACTGATCTGATTGGTCCAATGAAGAAATAGTTAAAATCAAGTTAACGCTGATCGTCAACACTTATTGAGTGCTACCTCTCACCAGGCACTGCTCCAAGAACTGCGCATGCTCAAGACAACTCTGCAAGGGGGTTCCCATTATCGACCTGCATTTTACAGTGGGGCAACTGAGGCACAGAGAGGTCAAGTCACTTCCCCAGGGTGGCTTGGATGATATGTTGCAGGGTGGAGACAGCAGGCAGTCTGGTGAGAGTCGGGGCTCTGGAGGCATTTCATTTATATGCTTCTCATTAGGGAGACTCTAGCCTAGTTAAAAGGCCATTCATTCATTCATTCATTCATTCGGTGATTCGTCAACCAGTATTGATTGAGTATCTACCAAGTGTCAAACAACACGCCAGCTGTGGGAATATGAGGCCAAGGAAGACTCCCTAACCTCATGGAGCGTACATGACCGTGAGGGCGCAGCTTATGAGGACTTACTTTATACCAGGACTGCCTACTCCATACACATCTGATAATTATCATTATCCCTCTTTGTTTTCCAGCTGGAAAATGCAAAGGCTCAAGGGGGAAAAGTGAATTGCCAGGATCCCAGCCTGGGCCCCTCTCACTCAAATGTCCACCTGGACCCCTTGCCACCTCCAGTGTTCTCGGTGGTCCTTCGTCTCCCACCCACCCATCTATAAGCTCTGGGTAATACTCTCTCTCAGGCATACTCCCTTCTTCATTCTCCTGTCCTTCCTGTTCATGGCCATGATGCCCAGATTTGAGTTTAGGAATTGGGTAAGCCAAGAGGTCTCTTAAGTCTCTATCCTCTTTCTATTACATGAAATGTGAGGACGAAGGTTTCTGCCTCCTAAAAGGAGAGAATCACATCCTTCGTCTCCTTGGACACTGTCAGTTTCCCCAAGGGGCCCTTGGGATACTCACTATTCATCCATTATTCACAAATATTTATGAAGTACCTATTCTGTGCCAGCCACCATGGTTGGTACACAATGCTTGGCACACAAATTTGCCTGGTGCACAAATGCTTGGTACACCATGCTTGGTACATAAATTTAACCTGACTCCTGTCTCAAGAAGCTTTATCTGTATTTTAAATGTTTGTAGTTTGGTGGAACAGATGGCTGGTCTTGCAAATTGAGTCAAAAACTGTCTTGTGTGGCAAGGCAGGACTGAGGAGCTGCCATCATAAGCCGTGTGCTTGCTGCAAGCTGTGTTTCTTCTGGCTGGTTGGCACTGAGTCTCCTGGAGATTGACCACGAGGATATCAAGTCAGCATTTAACAGGGCACAAAGGCCGAGACTGGGAGACATCCCAGGGAATTGGGGAAAATTAACATGTGGAGAAGGGAAGAGTGGTAGGCACCTTGAAAGACCCGAAAACTCGCAGTACTGCCAATGCTACTTCGGGCTGCTGGAGCTCCCCTGGGCAGGAGCTGGAAACAGGGCTCTTAACGGCCGTGATATTGAGAGAGGTCTCATTTGAAAGAAGAGGTGCTTTTGATGCCTGATGTCCAGAGCTCTTTCTCTAATCTCTGTTTATAATTTAAATTCCTGTGCACAGTGTCTTCATGAAGCCGCTGCTATTCCATCATGAGGGTGAGAGAGTGGCCTCAGTCCCAGGAGAAGAGCAAGGACAAATACAGAAAGGAACCACCATGGCCTGGGCTTCTTGCTCCCCCTCCCCAGCCTCTCTGGCTGACAACAGCTGCTGCCCCCAGCCTGCAGGCACATACCTTCACACCGCAGCACAGCGCTGTTCCAGACCACACTGCCCTCCTTCAGGACACAGGTGATGGTCTCTGAGCCCTGAGTCCCAAGGAAGCCTTCATCACAGAGGAAGGAGATGGAGCTGCCCAGCTGGAGGCTGTCCCCAAACCGTTTGCCATTTACTGGAACGCCAGGATCCGGGCACTCATTGTGTCGGAAGGCTGTGTAGATGGAGTTCAAGGACAAGATCAGACACTGCTGGAGTAGAGAAGAATCCTCAAAGAAAACAAGCTTCCTTGGGATGGTAAACCCTAGAACTCCACCTCCTCCCCAAGAACTTGCCACGTTGGAGAGCTAGACATCCTAGGACCTGGCCATCAAGCAGGTGCTCATTAAACTTGATTTCCTGCCTTCCCGAACACCTAATCCCACCACTGCATTCTAATAGACATTTATAGATCAGGCAGTAAGCTAAGTGTTTCTGCTGTTAGCTCACTTACACCATATAATGATTCTATGAAGTGGATCTTGTTACCCTACTTTACAAATGAAGAAACTGAGGCTCAGTGTGGTTAATGAGCTGATCTGTCTCCTCAATGTCAAATCCATTCCACATTTCCCTAACTTCAGACAGTTATGGGATCATTTCTGCCTGAGGTGAGCCGGACTCTCAATCCTGTGATGCTAATAGACTCTAAGCATCATAAAGGAGGTGCCCTAGAATTAACCCTGTCTGAAGCTATTTCCTTTATTTCCTTGCCTGTTGACAGGGCTGCCTCTCACTCTACCCAGGCAATTGATAATGCAAAGAGTGGAGAGAGGACAGAGTCAGAACGCTGCAGATTTAATCGTGCTTTGCCTCTTATTCGTTACATGGTCCTGGACAACTTATGCAATCCTGATGAGCCTTAGTTTCCTGACTGATAATATGGAGACCATCCTTCACCTGCAGGGTCATTCTGAGATAGAAATAAAATGGGGGTTGATGTGAATATGAGAGTGGCGAGTGTTTGGTGCAGCACGTGACAGATTGTAAGTGCTAATTGAAGATGAGTTCCCTTCCTTCTTCCCTCCCTGCATGGGAAGATACTCTTTCCTGCTCGGTCTCTACCAAGCACGTTCCCTGCCTTCCTCCAGTAGCGGTGCCACAGTTCTCTCACTAAATGTCTCTGAAGCCAGGCTCTATTTGCACCCCTATTGTTCTGAGGATGGCAACTTTCCAGTGGAGACCAGGATCTAAGGCTGCATGGGTATAGGCCACTTGAAAAAAAATTTCTAGGCCTCTGAAATTCCCTAGTGATAGAAACACTTGCACATTCAGAAACAGCAGTGACCCTGGAGACTGTTGGATCTTGCTAGAGGCAAGAAACCTGCAAACCTGACCCTTCCCATTGCAGATGGAGTCTCTGATGTGGAAATGACTGTGATGATCCCATGCAGGCCTTCAGCTGAGTGCCCAATACCCTTCCATTTGAACACCTAGGTCAGCCCAGACTTGAGTCTCCCAACCTTTCTTTGTTGAAAACTATGACCATGAAGTCACCCTGACATTTAGAAATATGGTGTGGGAAAAAAAAAGTGATGCCTGGGGCCTAGAAGTCCAGGCATTTTTCTTTCAAACCCATCAGTCATACACACGTAGGCACAGATACACACATCCACATATGAACACACACGCACGTACACACATACACACATAAATGCACAAAGCAGGAATATGGAGCTATTTCCAACATCTGGGAGCAAAAGCTCTGAGTCAAGGACCCACTTCTCCCTGTGTTCCTTTCCAGACCTCAGTTTTCTGGCATGTGAAAGGGGTAGATCTTGCTTTATGGAGCTTTTGCTGTGAGGCTTCCAGTGATGACTGTTGAGTGCTCAGCACCAGGTTCAGCCCATAGTAGGCGCTCAATAAATGGCAGCTACTGTCATCGTTGTTCATCATGTTCCATGTGGAAGAAGAATTAGCCTTGTTCCCAGGAGTTCTGGGGGTGGAGGTAGGATCACTGATCCTTGTTACAGCGACACAGATGTGCCTGCTAGCTATGGAGAGAGCTGTCTGAGGCGGCAAGCTCCCTGACACTGGGCAAATTCAAGCTCAGCCTCAGTGATCATCAGTCAGGATGTAGGAGGAGATTAAAGTCCTGTGGGAGAGACTACACTAATTCCCTGACACTTGGCCATAGATGATTGTTTCACTGACTGCATCCAGATTGCCTCAGAAGCCTACCAAAAATGTAGATTCTGGGGGCCCATCCCTTTAGTGATTCTAATTCGGCAGGTCTAGGATGCGACCCAGATTCTTAAAAATCATTTCTATCAATCCATCCAACTGTCTATTTGTATAAATGCATGAAAACTATCTGATATCTGTAATAGCATCCATCAATTGTTAGCAAGGATCATTTCTGGCTAGGGGGGTTTTGGGTGGTGGTTAACATCTCTCCTTTGACCTGTCCCGTTTTTTGAATATTTACATATTGGGTATGTATCATTTTTACAATGGTAGAGAAACCTTGGAAAGAAATATGAGTAAGACCTATCCTCAGATTAGTCTGCTGCTCTCAAGATGAAGCTCAGCCCCTGGGCCACCAGCTGCCTCCTCTCCCAAGTTCCCGCTCAATTTCCACACCTGCTGCAAACCTAGAGTTCTCGGCCCTCACCATCCTGGATACGTGTGCTCCCCAGGATACCTCTTATCCCTGTTCTTCTCACTCCGCCAGGGCAAGAAAAAGCATTTACTCATTCATGGATCCCTCCATTCTGTAAACATTTGTTGATCCTTAGCACACACCAGGCCCTGTGCTGGGCCGAGGGATATAAAGATAAGGAATGCATCCTCGCCCCTTTCTAGTATGAAGCAGCATGGTCAGTGCTAGATTAGGAAGGTTAGGAAAGACAGAACTAGGCTCTTACCCTGCTTCTTCCTGCCCACAGGGGATGAAACAGGAATCCCCTGGAGGTGACATGCCCTGAGAAGGTTCATTGTGTCCTAAAGAAGAGTAGTGAGGGGAATGGAATGGGCTTTACCTGGCTGCGGATCCCAAACGGCCCACCAGGTAGCACCTAATGTCTTCATTCCAACTGGACTCCAGAGATAGGTGGAAAACAGAGGCAAGGCCTTTATGCCAAGGGTGGGAATGGGGGTTGGGAGATCAGTATGTGTTTGTGGGCATGGGGCACAGCTTGCACTGGGGACTTGCCCTTCATAAGCAGCCTCTGGGAAAGGATCTAGTTAATTGCTCAGATGGACCCACCTCCAGCCACACTTGACTGTCATCAGCCAAGTCCATTGGATTTATAGCTTCTTATGACCTGATAACCACTTCTTGCTATCTTTGGTGGCTTGCTATTTCTAGTCTCCAAGCTTCTGCACCCCCCTCAACCCCCTCTGTAACCACGAGATACAGAAATAAAAATAATCACTGCAGAGTTTAGGTTGCTTCTAGGGAAGGGGCCCAGGATTGAAACTGGAGGTGGCAACTTTCAGATGATGGCCCTGAGAGGGGCTATGAGGAAAGTCCCTAAGAGTTGTCCCCAATAAGTCTGGGAGCCCAACAGAAGTGTTGCTCCAAAGCTGTGATTCTGATTTGACTATGGGAATGGGAACTGGGCAAAGCAAAGTGAGCAGCCCTGCCAGGAACGCAGAGGTCAGCAGCAGGCGGGCATTCAGGGTTTTGGGAGAGCACCTCAGAGAGGGCATCAGGAATGAATGAGAATGATAGAGGCTTTCTTTCTCTTGGACTCTCCCTAGTTCTGGCTGGGTCTTGTAGGATGGGGAAGGTTGGGGCAAAAATAAGGTTCCAGGCTCCTTTTACATTATATATCACAACTATGGGAGATAAATGCCCTTCAGAGAGGGACTTCCAGAAAAGAGCACCCTGCCTGGTAGCCAGTGCTTTATGCCCTTTCTTGGTCATGCTGGGAGCTCCATGCCTGGGCACTGCAGCCCTGCAATGCTCTGGGAACTACCCCATCCACATCCCCTCCTCCCTCCATGGGAACACCTTCAATCATCTTCGGAGGCAGACATTCAGAGGGAGGGCCAGCTGGTGACAGAGGGAGGACTCACTGGTAAAGGTGATGTTGAAGCCCCGCTTCCCTGTGGAGTGGTCAGTTTGGAACTCGAGACGGGCCACGTGGCCACTGCTTGTGATGGAGGAGGGAAGCTGGTTTCCTGAGAAGGTGCCCAGGACGGGCGCCTCGGCGGTGGCCCCATCCTTGATGACCAGGAAATCAAACTGAGGCTCCACGTCAATGTCGTTGAAGGCCAGGTGGATGCGGCTCTCAGGCCTGGCCAGGATGAGCCAGACGCAGTGGAGGTGGTTGCCATAGTCCTCTGGGTAGTTGGGAGACAGGACAATCCCAGATGGGCTGGTGAAGTTGAAGAAGCAGGAGACTGCAAGAGAAGAGCAGTGGAGGTCACTAAGCGTCCCCAACATTCTGCCTAAGCCACTGAGGGCTGGCAGGGGGAACATCTTAGTCTAAAAAGCAATAGAAAGAAAGAGTGGCACAAGGGTTGGGCTGGACTGGCTGGGCTCTGAGCTCCAGGCGAGGAGACATGCTGGGCTCCATGCTGGACTTAGCAATGGACAGGGCCCCTTTGGCAAAAGGCAGACATGGCAGAACTGGTCTTCTCTTGGCCCCTCTCCCCTGGTCAGTACGCTCACCTAGGCAGTGTCCTCGTGCTTTGGGTCCCTTGGGTGGGACAAAGCCGTAACTCAAGCCTAGGTGTAGAGTCACAGTCCCTGACCTCTTTCAGCTGGGTTTGCAGCAGAAGGAAAGGACACTGCTTAATGACACAGCGATGCTAATTTCCCAGGCGGTAACCGAGTAGAGACAGTCCAGGACCATTTGTCTCCTTCAAACATTTTTGATGGGAAAATGATAGGTGTGCCATGGGATTCTGACAACCCCAAGATACCACACTATGCTGACGAGATGCCAGGAGCACCATCTTTCAGAGACCAAAGCTTCTGAAGAAACTGGGGAGGGAGGTGACAGTGTCCATTATGATCCCCATCCACGTCCTGTTCTCTCTCCCCTATTTCACCCTAAGGGTCCACCCTTCTAAAAACCCTTATTTTAAGCCATTTTCATGCCAACTACTAGCAGACCCTGGAATAAGAATAGGCAAAGAAAGTGCTATAAATGAGAAAACAAACAAATACTAACACAAAATTATAAAAGAAAATAATAAAATGGAAAAAAAAATTGCAATGCCTATGACACAGGAAAAAATATCAATATTGAATTAGAATCTTTATCTAAGAACATCACCAAGATGAGTAAAGAGAGTGCTTAGAGGATTCATATGAAAGAAAATAGAATTAATATGACAACACAGTCCATTTCAATAGAAAAAAATATATAATCCAGTATTGTTGAGGCTTCACGGAATTTCATACATGCATTTACTGCCAATTGCAGAGCAAAACTGATATGATCCTTTTTGAAGGGAGTACATAAGTTCTTAACCAGAGCCACAAAACTACTCAAAGACTGACTCAGTAATCTCTAGGAATTAATTCAAAAGAAAAAGAGCAACCTAGCCAAAGATGTTTACAATGACATAATTTTATTATAGAGGAAAAATGCGAACAAACTATATGTCAGCCCAATAATGTGAGGTAAATTATAGCCTTTAATGTGATGCAGTTTGAGTGCAATCATTAAAGTGATAAATATGACCCTGTAGAAAGAATGTTAAACATAATTTTAAATAACGCAGTAGATCATAAAATTATATGCATGCTTTTGATTATAGCTATTAAATATTTGTTTATATATGGATAAAGACTGGACATGAGTCCCCAAATAAAAACTGTATCAGGGTCATAGGCATTCAAAATGAAACAACATTTAATTTTGCTGATTGCAAAAATGCTGTAGGTTCATTCTAAACATCTTTTAATATATACAAGTAAGAAGAAGGTAATTCCATATATGGATAAACATTTAAGTCCATTTATAACATTTATATAGATGTTTGGTGTTAATTAAATTGATATGTAAGTGAGTAAAATATTAGACTTACTAAATGTAATGATGCTAAGATGAAAAATAATAAAATCATGTTTGCCAAAGGGGGAAAAAAACATCAAACAAAAAATTGGTGATTCCTTGTGATGAGTTTAGTCCTGATTCTCCCTGACTCTGCCCAGCTCCCCCTTTTTTTCTGCATGAAGTATTTCTTTTCCAGTCTGCAGCTGTAAAAGCCTTCGTATGCAATTCAGCAAAGTAAGCCTAGTTCCTAAGACACATTCAGTCTCATCCCTGTAATCCATGTACATTTTAAGTATAGAAAGAATTCGAGCCAAGGGGAGAGAAGGACATGAAAAAGCTTTTAGGTAACGCAAGATCTAGTTAATGGCAATTATTATTATAGATTATTGAGGGTTTACTAAGAGTAGACACCATTCTAAGCACTTTCATCAATTAATCAATGTAACTGTCACTATAACGCTATGAGGTAGGTATTGTTATTAACCCCATTTAAAGATGAAGACACTGAGGCACACAGAGGTTAAGTAATGCAGGACCAGTAAATGGTAGCGCCAAGGCCAAATCAATGAGCCTGATTCTAGAGACCAAGTTCTTACTAACTCCCCAGTGCTGTCTCTCAGTATGATAATAACACTTCCCACTGGGCCTATGTGACCGTGGAGTCTTAGAAGGTGTTCCTCGAATCTGCTGAAGATTCATCTATCAACTTGAAATATTACATTAGCACTGAATTGGGGGTCTCTAGGCTGGACATGGATGCCCCCATACAGCCATCTTATCTCCAGCTTTGTGGGAGTTCAGTTGGGAACATAATGCAAATAATGAGGGATCAAAACTGAAAGGCAAAGACCTTGAAGACAGAGGGGGCAAATCACAGGGCCTGCTGAGCAAGTCCAAGGCAGATGAAGACAAAGAAAGGTGCTACAGTTTCAGAGAGAAGATGGTCAGGGGTACTGTGAGTATGTGAGCAAATAAATTCGCTGCAGAGGAGTATTTAATTAATAAGGCCTGAGCCCCTCTCCCCCTCTCCATCACTCTATCAGTGTATTATTTTTTCTCTAGAACGTTTTTACCAGGATTGTCATGTTGCAAAGCTCCAGGGATACCATTTTGGAATTTGAGCAGCTATATATGATAGCTCTGCTTATCATTCTCTAAAATTATCTTGTTTACATGTTTAGCTGTTGATGATCAGTCCCTCCCTCTCCCCAACGCATACACAGATCTTTATTGAGAGCAGAAATCTCATCTGATTCTGCTGACTCCCTAATGGCTCCCACAATGCCTGGCACATCATAGGTGCTCAACCAATATTTGCTGAATGAATCAATGAGTACCTAATGGTTGAAACCATTCTGAAAGAAGGTGACATGAACATGTGGCCTCATAACCCCATCCCACTCCAAACCTCAACCAACAGATTGACCAAAGTCTGTACAAATATTAATAGATGGATACCTGTGTCAACTCTGGAAAACAGAGAAAAATACTGTGCTGTAATCCTTCATGTATTTATCTTAGACATAGTACAGATGTGCCCCGGAATAATTTACAGTGGAAAAGGGTATGAATGAGCCAAGCTGTTAAACAGCAGAGGCAACAGAAAGCTGCTCTTAAATATCAAAGGCTTCAAAAAAGTCCTATTTACATCCACTCAAAGACGTCTCCTATCCAACCTAGAGATGAATTTAAACAACAAACTCAAGTAGGATAAAGTTGTGGTTAACAAAAAGCATAAACAAAGATTGACAATGAGCAAATAAAGCAATATGGTGATGAATTTAAATAATTTCTGTAAACATAGTTATAAAATGAAATGCAAGTGTAACAAATATTCCTTGAAACAGAAAATATAAGACATTATTCCTGCCTAACCTCAGGGTAGAATATTCCAGATTATACTGACACAAAGAGTAAAGTTGGAGCAAGGAGATATGCTAATTTGCTTATCTTGCGAGAAATCCTGTTTTGTAGTTTCTGTAGTTAATTAGAGAAATATAGGTTGGAGCATGCTTTTAAAGATGTTAGGTGTAATTAGTAATAGAATATGAAATAGCTTATCTTCAAAATTACCAAAGGGGAAAAAGCAAAGCAGTCAGTTTAGGGAGGAAAAAAGAAATTCAAAGGAAACAACAAGGAAGCATGCGGTAGGGGGGTTGTAACATAAGATGCTTTAAAAAAGATAAAACATCATTTATGACAATAAATGTATACAGGTTAATCTCCTAGTAGCACCACATAACCCTCTCTTTGGGACAAAACACACAGCTAAGAGACAGTGACTCTGAATACTCAAAAGTAAAGGAATAGGCCAAGATAGCTCAGGCTTTACATTAGAAGAGTGTTGTAATTTATCAATACAAGTCTCAAATATTCCTATTTAATTGGTGGACTGGGCTCAGGGCATCACCGATTTTAAAAAGTTCCCCAGGTGACCCCAAATTGCAGTCAGGGTTTGAGAACTACTGGTGGAGGCAAATGTGAACAACAGAAAAGGAATTTTAATATTAATATCAGATCCTTGGATATTATATTACACCTGACTCTTGGATGATCCTTTTCTTATGCCAAGAGTTTTCTGGACAGCTACCAAGAGACATTTCTTATTATACCTGGAAGGAGACAGGGCTGATAAACTGACACTCTTAGAACAAGAATGTGGCCTTATAAAGCTGTCTTCCATCTCAAGAGAGTACTCAGACCTGTTACCACAAGGGCAGGAAGAGGAAGTGTGCATTGTTCTACAAAGATCTAATCTTTGTTGCTCTGGAAAATTATGTATGCATGTTGTATTGTAATATTTCTGTAAGAGAATAGGAAGAGCCTGCTTCTCAGTGTCTCAAATGAGGGATTTTAAAAAAAGTTGTAATTGGATCTCATCACCATCAATCACCCAGGTTAAAAGAGGGAGATCAGGTACCTTCCTCCTTCAGAGTAGTGACCAGGCTGTGCTCATGGATCTTGACCTTGACTAAACTTTTAAGTTAGAAGCTTCAGATTGTTGACAAATAATAAAGGTGGGAAACTTATTAACAAGTAGATGTGTAATTACTGTGCATAATGTTAGGTTATTTTTAACATGAGCTTGAGTAGAAAATAAAAGGGGCTTGTTGAAGACCCCTCTTTTATTGTGTTTTTCTTTTGGTGTTGTCACCAAACAAAGAGAGTTTTCAATAGTCCTGATAGAGACCTAAAATAAAAAACAAATATCATATTTAAAACATGGATAATGAGTCCATTCCGAAATAAAGATATGACAGTTATAATACTTTATTCTCAAAGCATGAAAAGAGACAAAATAAAATACACTAACCTGAAATCAAGATCAAGACAAAAAGGATCTGAAAATATTATGAGTGTGTATATTATATGAAACTGTGTAGTCTTCAAACAAGGACTGCAACCTTCTTTACAGGTGCCCATGGACTATTACAAAATTGACCTTACATTAGGCTATAAGAAAATCCCCATAAATTCTACCACAATACAAAAACTGTTGGGCCACATTTTCTGTTCACAGTACAGATAAACTAGACATCAATAAGAAAAGAACAAGGAAAAATCCATAATCACTTTAAAATTCTTAAAACTCTTTCCAAATAAGTTCCTGAGTTCAATGAGGAAACAAAGCTGTCAATACACACTTCTTATAATGATGATGATACTAGACCAAAGCTGTAGTAAGGAGAAAATTCATAGCTTTATTCATGATTAAACAATAAAGAAATAAAATAAGTGCAATTAGTGTTTATACTTAAAAAGTTACCAAAAGACTAACTAAACATGATTGAGAAGAGATAATAAACTTAGAAAAGATGAAAACAGAAAAAAAACTGGCTTCTGAAGAGATCATTACAAATTTCTGATTGGTCTGCTCAATAAGTAGAAATAGAAAAGATAAATGTACATAGAGATAGGAGGCTATAATAACACTAAGGTGATAATCCAACTATAAAAGAATACTAAACATAACATATGAAATACAGATAAGATGGAGAATTTCCTAGAGAAATTTGAATTACAAAAATTAGCATGAAGGGAAAAACATGAGGAAACTGGAAAATACTTAGTGGGTAGGTAGTTTCATGGCCAGTGCTTCAAAACTGTAAACAAACTTGTAACAGCCATGCTATTTAAATTGATTTTGATATAATACTCCCATAACAATGATATGTATGATACATACACAATCATATCCACCAACACAATGACACACCTACAGTATAAAAAATCCTTCATGCAAAGTGCTAGAAAATCAAATTCAGCCCTACAACAATGAGCCAACATGACCAATATAACAAAAACAACAAAACTGTACTGATAGGCAGAAAAATATTTTTTTAATGGAGAGACAAACTATGTTCCTGGGTGAAAAATTCATATTACTAAGATGAAAAGTGTCCTAAATCATGGTACAAATTTAACACAATTCCAGGCAAGATCTTTTTTTTTCTGGAACTTAAAACCATTGCAAGATACATCCGTTGGTAAACAGGTGAAAACAGCCAAGCTCTCCTTGAGACAGATAAGGAATAATAGCATATAAGGTGCTAGTTGGCATTCTGAGAGCTTCCTGTATCTTAACTCATTAACTCTCACAGCAACCCTCTGAGATGGGTACTATTATTAACCTACTTCACAGAGACAGACACTGAGCCCAAACGTTAAATTAACCTGCCCATAGTCATACAATCACTGTAGATAGAGCCGGGAAGATGAACCAGTCAGGCCAGTACCAGAGCCCAAGCTCTCAACCATGACACCTACTTCCTCCCAGTGGAGGAAGAGCTTGCCAACCCAGATATTAAATACTAAAACATATTATAAAGCTGTAATAATATAATTTATACCATATTGACTTCAAAAGAGAGATCAACAGAGCTGTAAAAGAAAGTCCAGAAAAGGAAATAAAAATACATGATGAAGGGGGCTTTTCAGATTAGCAGAGAGAGGGTTGATTGATCAATGCATGATGCTAGAACAAATGGCTAGCCAGTTACTGACAAGATTAGATCCACACTTCATTCCATGTACTAGAGAAGTCCTAGAAGAAAATATAAGGAATATTTGTACAATGTTGGAGGTAAGGAAAGACTTTATTATTATTACACTAAAATTAGAAATTGTAAGGGAAATGTTAAACTACAGAAATGGAAGGTTTTAGATTTCAAAAATCACCATAAACAAAAGCTGAATAATGAGAGATGAATGGAGAGAAAATATGTGCAAGTTACTACATTTAAATATTTACTATGCTTCCTTGATAAATAATTGGAATTTGATAGAAAGATGTACACTCAACTTAGAAATATTGGCCAAGGAAGTTAAGAGGCAACCAACAAAGAATAAATAAAGAGGTGAGAAATTGGCTAATAAAGAGGTGAGAAAACATATAATGTTATTAGAAAACAAAAACTTAAAACAACAGAGCTATTGAGTTGGCAAAACAAAAAAAGATGGCGTGGAACTTTTTGAGAGAAAGGAGACAAGCTGGCAGGGCAGATAGGGACCAAGCAGTCAAGAGGTAGGAGGAAACACAGGAGAGTGGTGTCATACAGACAAAGAAAGAGGGTTTCCAGAAGGAGGAAGGGCCATCTGTTTTGACAGCCTGCTGAGTGCCATGTATCATCTTGGCTGAAAATGATCCACTGGGTCTCAGCAACACGAGACTCATTGGTGAGTTTGGTGAGAGCAATTTCAGAGATGTAGTGGACTCAGAAGTCAGAATGGAGGGGGGTAACAGGGTACTGGGAGGTGAGAAATGAACATAGCAAAGGTACATGGACATCCTGCTACAGAAGTTTGGGTATGAAAGAGACTTAGAGAACCTGCAAGGAGATGAGGGTGTGAAGAAAGATGCTTTTTATTATTATTACTGAGACAGAGTCTCACTTTGTTGCCATGCTGGAGTGCAGTGGCACAACCTTGGCTCACTGTAACTTCCGCCTCCTGGGTTCAAGCGATTCTCCTGTCTCAGCCTCCTGAGTAGCTGGGACTACAGGTGTGCGCTACCACGCCCAGCTAATTTTTTTTTTTTTTTGTATTTTTAGTAGAGATGGGGTTTCACCATGTTGGCCAGGATGGTCTTGATCTTTTGACCTTGTGATCTGCCTGCCTTGGCCTCCCAAAGTGCTGGGATTACAGGCCTGAGCCACTGCGCCCAGCCAATATGTTTTTTTGTTTTTGTTTTTGTTTTTAGATGAGAGCATCCTGAGAAAATTTCAATGTTGATGGAATGCAACTTGCAGAAGGAAAGTGGCTGAAGAGTTAGCAGGAGGAAGAATATGAAGCATAAGGTTCTTGAAAAGGTGAAAGGTGAGGAAGAATTTATAGCTAAATGTATTAAACAGTGGATTGCAACCCATTATTAGCTGGTCATAAATTTCATGTTAAGAAACAAAACAAACAAAAAACAACAACAAAAAATATAGTTTGGTTTTTTGTCTCCTCCAAATCTCAGGTTGAAATGTAATCCCCAATGTTCGAGGTGGGGCCTGGTGGGACTCATGGGGGCAGATCCCTCTTGAATGGCTTAGTGCCATCCCCTTGGTTATAAATGAATTTCTGTGCTGGTAGTTCACATGAAATCTGGTTTCTTAAGAGTGTGGTGCCCCCACCCTACCTCGCTCCGCCTTTCACCATATGATATACTGACTTCCTTTTGCCTTCTACCATGAGTGTAAGCCTCCTGAGACCCTCACCAGGAGCTGAGCAGATATGGTGCCATGCCTGTACAGCCTGCAGAACCATGAGCCAAATCAAACCTCTTTTCTTTATAAATTACCTAGCCTCAAGTATTTATAGAAATACAAGAAACGGCTAACACAGAAAATTGGTACAAGGGGTGTGGGACGTTACTATAAGATACCTGATGATGTGGAAGCAGCTTTGGAACTGGGTAACAAGGATAGGTTGAAAGAGTTTGAAGGTCTCAGAAGAAGACAAGAAAATGAGGGAAAGTTTGTGATTTCTTAGAGACTGTTTAAATGGTTGTCACCAAAATGCTGATAGAAATATGGACAGTGAAGACCACGCTAACAGGTCTCAGATGGAAAGGAGAAACTTATTGGGAATTGGTGTAAAGGTCACCCTTGCTACTCTCTAGCAAATAACTTGGCTGCATTAAGTCCATATCCTAGGGCTTTTTGCAAGTTTGAACTTAAGAGTTATGACCTAGGGTATCTGATGGAAAAAATTTCTAAGCAGTGAAGCATTCAAGAATTAGCATGGCGCCAGGTGCGGTGGCTCAAGCCTGTAATCCCAGCAGTTTGGGAGGCAGAGATGGGCGGATCACGAGGTCAGGAGATTGAGACCATCCTGGCTAACCCGGTGAAACCCTGTCTCTACTAAAAAAATACAAAAAACTAGCCTGGCGAGGTGGCGGGCACCTGTAGTCCCAGCTACTTGGGAGGCTGAGGCAGGAGAATGGTGTGAACCCGGGAGGCAGAGCTTGCAGTGAGCTGAGATCCGGCCACTGCACTCCAGCCTGGGTGACAGAGCGAGACTCCGTCTCAAAAAAAAAAAAAAAAAAAAAAAAAAAAAAAAAGAATTAGCATTGTTGCTTCTAACAGCCCATGATCAGACACAGGAGCAAAGGGATGACTTAAAGTTGGAACTTATATTTGGAAGAGAAGAAAAACATAAAAATTTGGAAAATTTGCAGCCTGGCCCTGTGGTAAAGAAAGAATCTAAGCAGTCTGTAAAGCAACTACTTGCTAGAGAGATTAGCATTACTGAAAGGGAGCCACGTGCTAATGTCCATGACAATGGAAAAAAGGCCTTGAAGGCATTTCAGAAATCTTTGCAGCAGCCTCTCCCATCATAGGCCCAGAGGCCCAGGAGGAAAGAATGATTTCAGACACTAGGCCTAGGGCACCGCTGTCCTGTGCAGCCTCAGAACATCACTCCCTGCATCCTAGCTGCTCCAGCTGCAACCACAGCTCAAAGGGCTCCAGATACAGCTTGGGCTGCTGCTCTGGAGAGTGTAAGCTTCCATAAGCCTTGGCAGCTTCCATGTGGTGTTAAGCCTGTAGGTGCACAGCATGCAAGCATGAAGAAGGCTTGGCAATTTCTCCATAGATTTCAGAGGATGTATGAGAAAGTCTGGGTACCCAGGCAGATGCCTGCTGCAGGGGCTAAGCCTTAAAAGAGAACTTCTACTAGGGCAGTGTGGAGCGGCAATGTGGGGTTGGAACCCCTACAAAGAGTCCCATCAGCAAAGTACCTGGTGGAGCTATGGGAAGGGGACTGACATCCTCCAGACTCCAAAATGGTAGAGTCATGGCAAGCTTGCATCCTGAGCCTGGAAAAGCAGCAGGTATTCAAGTCCAACTCAAGGACTGCACTCTGCAAAGCTACAGAGACAGAGCTGCCCAAGGCCTTGGGAGCTCACCCCATGCACCAGAGTGCCCAGGATGTGGGATATGGGGTCCAGGATTATGTTGGATCTTTAAGATTTAATCTCTGCCCTGCTGGGTTTTAGAATTGTGTGGGGCCTGTTACCCCTTTCTTTTGGCCAATTTCTCCCTTTTGGAATGATAATGTTTGCCAAATGCCTGTACACCATTGTATCCAGGAAGTAAACAACTTGCTTTTGATCTCACCAGCTTATAGGTGGAAGGAATTCATCTTCAGATGAGACTTTAGACTTAGGACTTCTGGGTTAATGCTGGAATAAGTTAAGACTTTGGGGGACTATTGGGAAGGGATAATTGTATTTTACAAGGTGAAAAGGACATGAGATTTGGGGAGCCAGGGGCAGAATGATACGGTTTGGATATTTGTCCCCTCTGAATAGCACATTAAAATGTAATCCTCAATGTTGGACATGGGGCCTGGTGGGAGGTATTTAGATAAAGGGGTTAGATTCTTCATGAGTGGCTTAGCATCATCCAGTTGGTTATAAGTGAATCCTCGCTCTGGTAGTTCATGCAAGATCTGGTTGTTTAAAAGAATGCGGTACCTACCACCCACCCCTCCCCCATCTTGCTCCCACTCTTTCCATGTGATACACTGGCTCTCTTTTGCCTTCTGCCATAATTGTAAGCTTCCTGAGGCCCTCATCAGGAGTTGAGCAGATCTTGGTGCCATGCCTGTACAACCTGCAGAACTGTGAGCCAAATTAAACCTCTTTTCTTTATAAATTACCTAGCCTCAGGAATTTCTTTATAACAATGAAGAATGGGCTAATAAAGGAAGAGAATAGGAAATATCTGAGTCCAATGCAGGTCAAGGTAAGTACTGTTTGTGAAATGTATGTTTCAATTATGTGCAAGTGCATACAAAGTCACAAGGTAAAAATACATTTCTCACTGTTCTGTTAAAAGTTTTTAAAGGTTCCTTATCTAAAGCATAAATGGAGTTATGCTAAAAATTTAAAGGGAAATAGTTTTTTGATGGGAGAAAGGATTGATCATCTATTATAAAAGGTAGGAAGAATAGAGGAAGGGTGAGGATGGGTGTTGGTCTGTAGGCTTGGTGTCTTTAGTATTTGAAAATTGAGAGTGTTGCTTATGAGGTGGAGTAAAGTGAGGAGAAGGGGCTGTTTATAGGTTCAAGGAGGGTAGCGAATGTTTGGGGTAGTTTCCATGGAGAAATGGAGAAGAGAATGACTTGAGAAACACAGATGGATTGCCAGGCACTGTTGTAAGCCTGACTGAGATTGGTGTTTATGAATTTATAGCAGTGCCAATTTGCCTGGCTGGGCAATTTTCTCCAGCAATGCTCACCCAAGCAGAAGTGGCCCAATCGGATTGTTCTTGCTTCAGTGTATGTATCTAGATCTGTAAACTGAGGCAGCTCTACTGATGAAGCTATTGTTGAGCTGGAAACAGAGGCTTCACAAACCCAACCTTAAATTTCTTTCACCTCTTTCTGCTCAGAAGCTCCGTGTATGTAAAGTTGTGTCTCAGTCATCTTAATGTCATATCTGGCACTGGAGCTTGGTGAAAGTTATCATTTAACTGTGTTAGTTCCAAAGACACTGTGCGAGTTTCTCAAGGTCACCTGCATCAGGGCGAAGCTAGTTACTGGGTAGGGCTTATCCTTATCATAAACAAGATTAAGTTAACTGTAGGCTCCATTCTCTCTAAGGAGAGTACTGAGGATGCAGTCTAGAAACTCACACACATTCCAAAAGGAGTATGAAGGATAAATGGGCAATACTGGCTGTGCATTTCCTGAGCACATGTGTGCCCTCCTAGATTCGTATTTGATATAATCCAGTCCAAAAGCCATACATTGTGCCCAAGTTATTTATTTTTTCTTTAAAAAATATTTTAGAGATGGGGGTCTCACTATCTTAGGCTGCAGTGCAGTGGTGCAATCCTAGCTCACTGTAGTACTGAACTCCTGGGCTAAAAGTGATCCTCCCACCTCAGCTTCCCAAGTCGCTGGGACTATAGGTATGTGCCACAATGCCTGGCTAATTATTTTTATTTTTTTTAGAGATGTGTGTGTGCAGGAGGGGGAGGGGGTCTCACTATGTTGCTCATTCTGGTCTTAGACACCTGGCTTGTACTCAAGTTTTGTGTTTCTTTTTTTTCTGCCCAGTTTCTACCTCTTGGACAGGTAGAATTTGAGCATAGGTGTTCTGAGACAAATTAGAAGGGCATTCCTAAGACACTTTGGTTCTTCCATAACACCTTCTCCAGGTTTTCCACCTCTAGCTCTGACCATCCCTTGGCAGTCATTTGAAAGCTTTCCCCTCTACCTGACTTTTACCTTTTGAAACATGAACAGATCCATTTCAGGGTCATCTTCTCACTTGCTTGTCCTCTTTAGGGCACCTCATCCCCACATAACTCCTAAATGCATGCCTGCAGGAAAGACATTTCTTCTGAATGCCAGACCTGTGTATCCAGTGGTCTTTGAAATGTCTTCACCTAGCTCAAGTATTGATGGAGTGATGGAGCACCTGCTGTGTGCCTGTCACTATTCTAGGTATGGGATCAGCAGCCACCAAGATGGATAAGCAAGTCCTTTGACCCTCTGAAGTTTACATTCTAAGAGGTGATGAAAAAAAGAATGAATGGCATAGGGGTGGGTTGCTTTTAATAAGGCAGCAGGAATGGCCTGTCTGAGGAGGTGGCCTTTGAACTGTGGCCTGATGATAAGGAACCAATCATTCTAAGGGAGGTTCACCACAGGGGGAAAGAATTACAAGGGCAAAGGCCCTGGGGTGGGAATGAGCTTGGTGCATGTGAAGGACAGAAGGGAGAGCAGCATGGTAGGTAGAAGCAGGGTGACAGATGGAGTAAGGAACACAAGATGAACTGAAGAGGATGACAAAGTCTTTTAAAAATCATGAGAGTCAGTTTGGATTTTATCACAGCAACTTAAACAAAACATGTCTACAACTGAACTTTTTGTCTTCTTCCCCAAACTTGGTTCTCAGGGGCCAACGTTCCCCAAACTTGGTTCTCAAGGGAACCAAGGTTCTCTGGGACCTGGAATGTTCCCTGACATTAACAAATGACTCAGCCCTTCCATCACCCAGGTATGGGTTTGCCCTAGGCGCTCCTCTCACTCCCCACTTTTGCTTCCTTTATGCCACTGCCTCCAAAATAAATTCTAGTAACCCAAAGCCTCCTACCACACTCCAGACTTGATGCAAAACTGTCTGATGTACATCCCTCCTGGAGATCCTACTGACACCTCAAATGCATGCCCAAAATTGAACTCTTTATCTATTTTCTTAAGCCTCCTTCATTCCTTATCTCCATGAATGACAATACCCAGTTGCCTAGGCAAAATATATCAACTCCTTCTCCCTCGCTCTCATATTCAATCAGCAACTAACTTTTGTTGATTCTATCTCTTCAGTATCTCTTGTACTTGTCACATCCTCATCACATTCCTATTAAGTGGAGGCCCTCTTCCTACTGCCATAGTCTACCTCGTGTCCTATTTTAAATTTCACTCATTTTGAATCCATCCTCCATATCGGCTCCAGGGTCAATTTTGAAAATCACATTCTTTTGCTGTTACATCCTTGCTTGGGACTTCTTAAAGACTCCCTGCTGCACAGAAGATAAAGTCTAAACTCCTCATAGGGGCACAAAAGACTCTCAGTGACCTAAGGCCCTTGCCAATCTTTTTTATTTTTATTTTTCCACTCTCCCCACCCTCCCCCATTGCACCCTACACTCCAGTCAGATTAAACTACTTGCAGCTCTCCAAATGTGCAAGGCTAATCCATGTTTGTATTTGTACCCCAGTGATTTTTTCTAGAATGCTCTCTCCTCCCCCACTTATCCTTCCTAGCTGCAGTGATAGGGTCTATATGACAGGCTCATTGCACTCAGGGCCTCAGCCACTCTTGGCTATAACTACACTAGCTTGAGGGCTGTGGAATAAAATCCTGCTGCCATAGACCCTGGGTGGCCAAGCATCTTCCAAACCAAATGCTCTTTCACTCCAGCTGTGTTGGCTTTGTTTATATAACAGCAGCAATATAACGCTGCTACTAATAACTATAACAAAAATAGGAAAATAATACAAAGAATTTGCCGTATGATTGGTACAACAATGAATCAGACATATAGAGGTCTGCCCTCAGGGAGTTTATAGTCTAGTGAGGGTGCCAGGTAATCCACAAATAAAATAAGCATCACTTATTATGGTAGATCATACTAACTGTTCACAATCATTTGTTCTCTCCTTGCCCTTGCTATACATCTCTTGAGGTGGTGCTTTCTTCCCTATTCCCACTGACTTTGGGCTTAGTCTTGCAATTTACTTTAGCCCACGGAATTGTCAGTGGACATGACATAGCCATTTCCAAGCAGAGGCTTTAAAGGTACTTGGGTAGTTTGGTTCTGTTCCCTGAAGCTTTTGCCTTCTGGCATGAGAACAACATGCTCTAGGCACAACGTGGTCCTTCAGCCTGTGTTCCAGAATGAGATGTTATGTGGAGCCCAGGAGAGCCCTGCAGAGCTGCAGCTGACTTACAGCCCTCTTGAGATAAGAGTAATAAATATTTATTGTTGCAAGTCATTGAGAGTTTTGGGCTGTTGATGTCACAGCAAAAGTTGACTAACACACTTATAAAAAAGGGTATGACGGAAATAAAAACTGAAAGATTGCTCTTCTGGATAAGGTGGTTAGAGATGGTCTCTCTGGGAATGTGACAGTTAAGGAATGATGAGCTGGAGCCAGTCTTGTGAAGGACATTCCAACATGGTGAACTGTAAGTGGAAAGGCATTGAGGTAGGCAAGAGTTTTGATGGAAGAGTGGCATGGGATGAGGGGGAGAGAGGTAGGGAGGGGTTAATCATATAGAGCTTGAGCTCCTTTTTTTTTTTTTTTTTTTGAGACAGTTTCTCTCTGTCGCCCAGACTAGAGTGCAGTGGCATGATCTCTGCTCTCTGCAAGCTCCGCCTCCCGGGTTCACGCCATTCTCCTGCCTCATCCTCCCAAGTAGCTGGGACTACAGGTGCCCACCACCATGCCCGGCTAATTTTTTCTGTATTTTTAGTAAAGACGGAGTTTCACTGAGTTAGCCAGGATGGTCTTGATCTCCTGACCTCATGATCCGCCCGCCTCGGCCTCCCAAAGTGCTGGGATTACAGGCGTGAGCCACCACGCCCGACCCAGAGCTTGAGTTTCAAGTCAGTGACAAGTAAGAAAAAAAAAAAAAATAAACCACTACATATAGTCTCATAGATCTTTGACTCAGAGATCCCTCTTGGCATTCAAATCATTCACTGAGGCCCAATTCCTTTCTTGGCATGAAGTCTTTGGCATATCTGGGTGCCCACATAACATAGTGCCCAAACTAGTTTTGAGAATGAAAGGTGGCACTATGAATAATTACCTAGAACAAAAGATGTAAACTGGGATTGTCCCAAGCGAATAGCGATATATTGTCACCCTACTCATGGTAGCAACTACTCATGAAACTAGCTTTGCTTTAAATTCCTCATTCATAACGCAGTCCCCTCTGGAACTGGAATCCTAAACTGAAGCTCATTGGTAGGGGTCTGATGATTGCTAAGTTCTTGCCCTCTATGGCTGAACCCTGTTACCTGTATCCTATAGAGGTTGGCTAGGTTCTTGGTATAAATTACATGACTGTTTATCAGCATAACCTCTGGAAATTACCCACTGCCTGGAGTTACCCTGTGACGATGACTGATTCTTGCCACACCTCTGGAATAATGCAATGCCCCCACCAACCATTCCAGGTGCTTACCCTGGCCTTAAGGCCCTCTTCATTGAGATGTTTAGAGGTCTTTCCCAAGGCCAGGCTCTGCACTGGGATTTTCATGCATTCCTCAATGGCTGGCTGAGAAACTCATGTTCCCAACTCACAGGAAAGATTCTGATACCTTATGGAACAAAGCACGAAAAAGATCCCCTGCCTATGCTACTGGGAAGTAGCTGAGTCCACACTCCTGGGCCTCAGCTTTTACCTTGAAAACAGACCATAAGTTCTTTGGAAAATATATATAGCCAGACCAAGCCACCATGCCAAAGTTGGAGCAAATATGAATCCTTCTAAAAATTGGGGGTTTGCATGTATTTTTCACTTATTAGTTGTACACATTTGGGAGGGAGGAAGAGGGCAGTTACTTTATATCATTGAGTCCTTTCCCTCATGTATAAAAATGGGATTAATAACTTCTAAATTACAGCTTTGTTGTGAAGACTCAATGCAATGAAGTTTGTGAAGGCATGGAGCACAGCACCGTGCTGGGCTCAGGGAAGGTATACATTCAATTTTGGCTGAATTTGAAACAAGAGAGACATCCCCACTCTGCTGCTGATAGGTGTTTCCATGCATGTTTCTGCTTGGTGTATCTCCTAGTCTTAACCAGCCTACTAAGGCAGCAAAAGTGGTGTCTCCCCACTTCTCCCATATCACACCCTCAATCCAGCAAGACCCCAGGCCAAAAGGTTTGCTCTTTGATCATCAGTCCCTCCTCTCCTCAAGGAATGAACGGGTAAGTCCAAGTCCAGAAGATTCTGACAAAACTCTCCATTTGCAGGAGTGACTGACTGCTCGGCTGCCAACTGTGACCTGGTGAGGCACCTTCTGTGAGCAGATCTGTCAGCAGATCACTTAGAAAGGAGAGGCACTATCAGCTGCACGGGGGTACCTGGTACTGAACAGCTCTTCACTTGAGTGTTGGATATTCTGTCAGTCCTGAGTCTCATTGTGAGATTCTGAGGAACTGTGACATGTTGGGAAAACAGAGAGAAGTCCAGATGACCCAGTCTTTCCATGTCCCAAGCAAAGGCTACTCAAAAGTGCTTATCTCCTGTGAGATCCCACAGCTGCCTGCACCCAGCCCCCAGGATCCTATGAGTGATACTCATAGGGTCTTATCCTTGCTACAGGGGTAGATCCCAGCTGGTTTCTATACCCAGCTAAGGTTAGCTTCAGCTGCTCTTATTAACCTGGTCAGCCAGGCACAGTTATTAGCTAGGAAAAAAGTATCTTGGCATGATGAAATCCAAGAGCTCAAGCCTTCCCATTAGCCCAGAGGAATTCAAGAAAGGGTGTGGACCACATCTTCAACAACTCAGGGGATGTTCTCAGGACTATAGGCCCAGGTCCCTTGGTCTTTGAGGCACCCAGGGCCTGTCCTCTTCACCTGAGCCCCTGAGCTCTGTTAGAGACCTTCATCATGCATTCTAAGCCTGTTCATCAGAGCATCCTCACTCAGGGAGTCTAGAACTGCCATAGTCCATTCATGCCCCAGACCACGACCCACTGAAGACTGGAAAAGAATACATGCTGGTTGTTCTCCATGAACACAAGGAAGTACATTTGGATTTTCCTTCAGGGGAAATACAATAATCCAAGGGAGTTTACAGGTAGCCTGGGAGAGCTCCCTGCAAGACCATGGGGAGTCTGATCTGAGTCCCAGAGCAAGATGAGAGTTGATCAGGTAGCCTAGGGCCAGGAACCTTTTCTCTGAACCCACCTCCCCTGAGTCCCCCAAAAGATTGCTCTTGTACATAAGGCCTAGAGGAAGGGCCAATCAACACAAGAGGGGTAACCCAAGGCTCTCTTAGAAAGCCAAACCCTAGAAAACGTATGTAGTGCCTTCCCCAAGGACCACAGAGTCTGAGGACACCCACGTCACTGAGGGCTGATAGTAATGCACATATGTTCAAGGAAGATGACAAATTCACCAAGAGGCTCAAAGAACAGGGTTGGGGTATTGATAGAACTTCATGCTCCAGCTTTTGAGCCAGCTGCTGTGAAAACAGACACTGGTTGGGAAAACTCTGTGTTGGCCTCCATAGCTCTCTGAGTCAGGCATGGCAGAGAACAGTGGAGAACACATACACAAGCTTTGCACATTTTACAGAGAAAACAGAGCCTGTTGGCTTGATCCCAAAGGTGGAAGCTGAAGTAAGAATGACAGAGATACCCCATTCCCCTATAAGTAGAGGTCACAGCCCAGGATTAGGCTCCTAAAGCTTGGCCAGTTTTCCTAGTCCCTATTCCACACAGGTAGCTGTGGTCCTAATATACCTTGGACCAGGACTCTTAGTTGTAGGAATAAGGCCTTTGAACTGGGCCTTGGATTAAGCTGTGTTCACAGTTTGGTTTTGGACAGATTCCTGGGTTGGATTGGACTGAAATTTTGCCTGTGCTACAATCTTCCAAGAAGACTTCTGAAATTCTGCCAGTTGGAATGATTTTTTCTTCCTCTACATTCTGGTAGCACTTTGTGACCACAACTATGACTGCAATAATTCAGAGACTGCTTTAAAATAAAAGTACATGCTTATCTTACTCACTAGACTATGAGCTCTTGGAGGGCAAGAACCATGTTTGAATCATCTTCATCACTTACCCAGTGCTGAGTGTAATGGTCAGTACATAGTACCCACTCCCTTCCACATTTTGCTGCATTTAAATTAAATGAAAAACATCAAGTTGTAATGTCAGAGTACTGGACCATGCATCTCATTCCCTGATGGGATACCAACATGGAGGTCAACATCCCATGGACCCTAGGAGACTACAATCATCCTAACAACTGAGTTACGGCAGCTCAGCCTGGCCAACTTAATAGCAACAGCATATGAACACAACATATCACCACATGCATCACAACCCCATGTATCTTGGCATGACACAAGTATTAGCTAGGAAAAAAGTGTCTTGGCATGATGTAATCCAAGAGCTCAAGCCTTCCTGTTAGCCCAGAGGAATTCAAGAAAGGAACTCAAGAGAGGAATTCAAGGGATCAAACCTCACAGAAATGACACAAAACTTCCCCCAAGGAACTGGCATACAGTATGCGTTCCATACTAGTTGTTCAGAAATATGACCTAATGTCTAGATCATCTAGGAGTTTTTTAGAACTACAATTCCTAGGCCCCATTTTGGACCTACTGAATTGGAATTTTGGGGGACAAGGTCAAGAATTCTGTATTTTAAAAGGCCTATGAGTGATTCTAATGGTTAGCTGGGTTTGGGTCTACTTTAGACTAGGCAGGGCCACCAAAGACACTTCCTTCTCCTATAAAGTACCTGACTATTTAGACATAAAGGAAACAAGTGATGTGACTCACACTGGCCTGGCAGGGAAAGTGTTGACTACTTCCTTGGACATCCTGATAGGAAATGCTGGGAGCCTCCTTTGTGAGCCATCCCTTCAGTCTGCGTGATCTCACCCTGGCCAGGTACACTGAAGACCTGGATCCCGTGGGCTCGGTTCTTACAGCCAGATTCTGAGCCAAGCCCAGCTAAGCATGATGGTACATTGGGAAGGTCCATTCCCACAAACTGGTGGGGTAAGGTGTGTGTGGCTGCACAGGGCCGGTCACTGGTGGGCTTGTGAGAAGCCCAGCATACCCATAGGTTCACTCAGTTTTAGGATCTCCCTCTCCTGCTAACCCTTCTTCAATATGTATGCCCCAGCCCAGGGACTGGGCTTCTATTCTGGTTCATGGTTTCCTCTCTAGTCTCTGATGTGAGACTGAAGTCTCTTTTTGGAGACTGAAGCTGCTGACTGGGTCAGGGATATACTCAGCCGGGATAGACCCTATTCCCTTGGGTAAGGACCTGATTCAATCCAGAAGCTTCCTTCTCCCATAAAGTATCTGCCTATTTGAAAACAAAGGTAACAAGCAATGATGTGACCTACACTGGCCTGGTAGCACAAGAAGGGACTCCACCTCCTTGTACATTCTGAGAGGCAACACCAGCAGCCTCCTTTGTGACCCATTCCTTCATCCAGGGTCAGCTCTTTCAGCCCTGGACTCCCTCAACTCTGGCATACCCTTCTCAGGCTGCCCCATGGCCCTGGGATGCTTGACTAGCTATGACTAGTGCCCATTCTCCAGTACAGTAGCAGACACAGACCCTCCCCCATCCTGCTACCACCCCTGTCTTTCCACTCAAGGCGACGTCCCCTTCATATCACTGGGAGCACTCCATAGAGCGGGCACCCCCCGCTCTGCCCACCACTAGCAAAGGGAGAACACAGGTCTTCAGTGTTCAGGCTCTTGAGGGTTGGATAACAGAGGGAGGAAGCCCTGGGTCTCCCTAAGTTCCCTGCTTATTTTCTGGGGCCATCTGTAGGTCAATGAAACCTTGAAGGAAGTCTAGGGAAATGAGGAGAATGTTACATTAAGCAGAGGAAGCTCACACTGATCACCGTCCCTAGCCTGATCACAAACAGTTCCCAGGAATATTATCCCCCATGCTGAGGCTGATGCATTTAAACCTTTGCTGATCCCAACTCTGGCTCTGATCATTTGAAAAAGGCAATTTCCAAGGACTCTAGCTATTGTGATCATATTTTGTGGGCCAAGGGAAATGATGTTTGAAATTACATTTGTCCTGGAAAATCTGGGATTGTATGTTTACAGGAAACACTAGGTTTCAGCCATAGAGAGGAGGGAAAATAGAGCATGCTTCACCTGTGCATGTGGCATTGAGGTCAGGGTGGGAGGAGAAGTGAAAAAAGGACCTGCTTATTTAAGAATAAAGGTAACAAGCAATGTATGTGAAGCAATGTATGTGACCTATATGAAGAAAACCATGGAGCTGTTATATTTAGAAAAACGAAAGTAGGCGAACAAAAACATGTGTCTGGATTTGAGGGCTGTGTATTATAAAAATGCCTATTTTCTTCAAGTTAATTTATATTTTAACAGGAGTGCACATACAAAATCCCAATAGGAATTTTTTTTTACTCTGACAAAATGATTCTAAAATTAATCTTGAACAACAAACAGATGAGAATAACAATGAATATTCTGAAAGAGAAAATAATTAAGGGAGGAAGGAGTTGTTTCTAGCTCTGCCAGATATTAGAACACATTATAAAACAACAATTAAAATTATTCAATACCAGTGCTAAGATAGAAATAGAGCAGCAGAACAAAGTGGTGACTCAAGAAATAGACTTAACTACATTTGAGGATTCAGTATGTAATAAAACAATTCATTTCCCTCAAATCAAAAGGGAAATGAATTACTTAATAAATTCTGTTGGAAAACTGCATAATAGTTTGGACAATATTATACATTCATCTAAGTAAACTCCAGATAAACAAATTATATTTTAAAAAATCAAGTTACTGACAAATAACCAAAAATAAAATGAACTGTTTCTCAGATCCATGGCAGAATAACTTTGTCAGCTTTGCAAAGAAATCACAAATACTGAGAGATTTGTTTATACAGAAATGTAAGACAACTATACAGTGAAAAATAGAAAACAAAAAGGGAAAATGAGATTGGGAAAACACATATATCAAATACTACAAAGAATTTCTATAGACAGTTTAGAAAGAATGCCTTCAAATGGGAAGGAAAATACCAACACCCCAGTAGCCACATGTCAGTACCAATAGTCGCTATACAGGGATTGGAAACAGCAAATGTCCCATGTCCCTCCTAGACAGGGCTGGACCCAGGTGGGCTGAAGAAAGGCCAAGACTGAAGTCTCCATCCAGTGTCCTGCAATGGCAATCTTGGCAGTCCTCCAGACACCTCTTTTATACCTCTTACCCCAGGAGGGACATGTCTCTGGCCCATGGCTACCCAGCAGTCTGTCTCCAGACTGTGCTTCCATAAACCCACCTCCCTTCTTCACTCACATCCATTAGGCAGCAGCCAACCCCTATAGGAACTATTGCAAACCCAAGTACCCAGTCCTGCAGTGTGGGCGTGCGTGTGTACATGGGTGTTTATGTGTGCGTCAATGTATCTATGGAACGTGTCCCTTTTGCATAGGACCAAACCCTATGGCTTCTCCCAGAACCCGCTGCTGCCTCTTGGATGTCTCCTTTTCGAGCAGGGCCTCTCATCTTTCGGGCCCAACCATTCTAACAGAGATGATGTCAAGTCTATGCCCCATGAGAAGAGGGGCTGTTGCTCTTCTGTTCAGTACCGACTATGATGCCTGCCACATTGCAGGCACTCAATAAATACGTGTTAAATAAAAGAATGAACCTAATATTCACAGCACCAATGTTTTCTCATTGAAAAACTAAATTATAAGCCACAAGGGCCCGCTTCATTTACATAATGGTGTCTATCACCACATGAAGAGAGCTCCTTGAGGACATGGACTGTGCTCAATTCATCTCTGAACTCGCGGCACTAAACCTTGGGCTCTTTACAGTAGTCAACAAAGGTGTGCTACAGAATTAGATTCAACTTCTAGCTATTAGCAGCTTTTAAAAGGCCACACAAATATTTGGAATTTAGTGAAGCTAACAAAGTTTGCAAGCAATATATATGTGACCTAAATGAAGAAAACCACAAAGTTGTTATCTTTAGAAAAGTGAAAGCAGATACACATGAAAGAGAGGCATGCCATGTTTCTAGATGGAAAGATCACACATTTTATGAATCTTGTTCTTAATCTTACAGCTTTTGCTACGGCATTATGAACCGACACAATATATGGGGGGAACCATACAATAGTATGCATCAAGAGTCATAAAAATATTCATGCCCTGATCCGATAATGTCACTCCTAGAAATTTATTCTAAGGAAATAATTCAAGAGAAGAAAAAGCCATAGGCCTGAAGATGTTCATTATAGCCTTATATAAAATAATTGAATATAATTGGTTGAATAAGTCATGGTTTACTCACTTGACAGAAGAACCCATAGATTTTTAAGAATGATAACTATGAAATACATGTAGCAACATGGTAAGATTCACAACAGAATATGGGCTTTAAAACATAGAATGCAAAATGGTATGCCCACTCTGATGAAGACCACAGAACATATGTGTATAGATGGGTAAGAATAAAAAAAGACTGGTCAAATTTGAAGTCAGTTTGGTTTAACGGAGAGAGAATACGAATATTTTCTTTATTTAAACTTTTAGATTTATTTAAACCATTAAATTAGCTTAAACTTTAAAGATATGAGAACATACCAAAAGTCTACGTCAAGTATTGGCCCTTGAGCTCCAGATACGTCTAGAGATAGAGTTACAGCACATTATATAGAACATGGCACCATGAGATTGTCTTTTTAACCTGAGGAGGATCATCCCCAAAGGCCCTTCAGTTTAGAATTTGACCAGAAACAGCCATACCCTCTTATGCAGCTGACTTTGTACATAGCAGGTACTCAATAAATCAAGATGGATAAATAAATGAATGGGTAGAAGGAACGGAGAAAAAGTAAAGATTAAGAAGAGGTTCCAACCCCAGTATATTGTATGTTGGGGGTATACAATATTGACAGAGTTCCAATAAGGGTCACAAATCTATCTTTCTTGGATTTAGAACTAACTCTTGTCAACCTTTGTTACTTCATGAAGGTAACTCAGCCAGCAGTTTGCTTCTGTACTCTGGCCTAGAATTTTGCCCTAAGGCTTCCTTGGCCTTACTTTTCAGATGATCCCTAAACTTCTAGAAATCTAGCGCAATGGAGAGTGCAGGACTTGCAGCAAGAACCTGGGTGCAAATTGCTGCTCTGTCAATTAATAGCTCAAATTCCAGCCTATTATTTAGTGGTTCTATGGCCATTGTGTTAGTTACATTTCTTTGAACCTTGTTTTAATCCATAAATTGAGAGAATAAATACTCCATAACATAGTAGGGAGGACTCATATCTTCCCAATAATGTAGAACATTTAATAAAATTTGCATCCTCCTCTAACCCATGCCTTCCCATTGTCATAATGCTACAGACTTTAATCATAGCCTCACTTAAAACACAAATCCATAGGATTCTTCATATTTGGAATTTGACAAAACTAAGTTATCCTAGACTAGTGGTTCTTCATCTGTGATTTTTTCCCCCCAAGGAATATTTGGCAATGTATAGAGATATTTTTGGCTGCCACAACTGGTGTGTGGGGCGGGTGCTACTGGTATTTAGTGGGCAGAGGACAGAGATATGTTAAATATCCTATAATACACAAGACTGCTCCACACAAAAATTATTATCTGGGCCAAAATAGCAATAGTGCTAAGTTTGAGCAACTCGACCCTAGAGTAATGGTCCACGGGAGAGACCAGCTTCTTGCAGATCCCATTACCCAATTCATTCCAGCATGTGTGTGTGTGTGTGTGTGTGTGTGTGTGTGTTACCAGAACAGAAGGTGGGAGAAGTAAGAGGAAGTCAGGGTAAAGGACTGGAAGATACCAGCAGAGGGCTGTTTCCCACAGCATCTCTGTTTAGAAAATCCTACTTTCCCTTCCAACTCTCCAAAAGCCCAGCTCAAGTCTTGTATTTTCTGGGACATTTTCCCTGAGCACCCAAGGATTCAATTTTCCCTCCCTTGACCTCTCAAGATTAGATTGCTGATTTGTAACTTAAATCGTATACATCCAAGAAGTCCCTGCCTTCACATTTCACACATATACTATACACATTAAGAACTGAGCAATTAGGATTCACATCTTCTTAAGGTGGTTTACAAAATGGCAAAGGAAAGTGTGCATTCATGCATTCATGGCATATCTCTGGTGAAGGCTGTTTTGAAGCTTCTTTTGAAAGTGGCTGCTAATGGATTGATAATTGGTTCCCTGGCTTCCTTAAGAAGTGTGAAGCATTCTGCCAGCCTGTCAACAAAGCATGAAGTATTGTGCAAACCACTATCAGTTATTTGTATCTTCCTTCCCATTGTATCTCTTGTGGTGGAAGAATAACTGGACAAGATTGTATGGGAAATGCTCTCTATTCTTTTGTAAGGAAGGAGGTAAAATGGGCAAAGCTTCTGGAAGGTAAAGAATATGTGCAGCCTGGCCAAAGTTTTCCCACCATGATAGCCAGGATGAGCAAATTTCCTAGGCAGAGAATGAACAACTCTGAATCCAATGCATGGTGCTCAGCACAGGGAAGACAGGCGGTCAATAGCTTGAATGGATGGAAAGTGGTATTACTTCCCATTGATTTTGAGCATGGGTCCCTGAAGATGTGAATTAACTAAGGACCAGAGAGTAAGAGCAAAGAAGCTGGTTCCATCTTTTCTTTCAAAACGTTTTTCACTGTGAGATAAATCATCTTCTTAAAAACCTAAATTAACAAAAGACTATCTATTGAGCATCTACTACTGTGAGGGCAGCTCGAAAGCCAACAAAATGATTCTGAAGTCTCTGCTTGCTACAGAATATGTTTTGGAACATGAAGGAAGAGTGTATTTGTGTATTCTTGGCAAGGTAATTCCCTAGTAAAGAGTTGTTTTGAAGAAAATATTTCAAGAGAAGAACAATATAATACTTTGCATCTATTCAGGCAACTTCTCAAAGAAATTTGAGCCATTGAACTAATATCCCCAATCCCCTTCTAGCTCTCAATAAGGAAAGGGCAATGTTGTTTGCCAAGTATTGTATTAATATTTATTGTGACTAATGTATTGTAAAATTTAGGGCACTTATGCTGACTTTTGCCAGAGGAGCTTTTGTATGTACATTTATAAGCACTTTATAAAACACAGAGACCAACCTTATATTTTATATTTTTATAGACGTTTATAGGTATTGTCCCTTTTCTATTGATAACACTATAATATATTTGATCTAGAGTTAACAGCAGAACACCAAAGTTTAACACTGTCCCCCAACCAAAGTATGACCTGCTCTATAACGATCCACTTTCAAAGTAGCTTCCAGGTACTTATTGTGGAAAATGTGAGGACTATTCATGTCGTAGTGATCTTTTTCTATAAATATGATCATAGAGGTTTAGAATTTTTGGAGCCAGAATGGAGTGCTACCCTATTGGATAGGTCAGTACATGAAAATCCAGAGAGAAGATGCCTGGCTTTAGTCACAAAGCTGAGCTAGAACTAAGAATCTGGTCTTCAGATTTTGACACCAAAGTCATCTCAGTGCACCAGGCCTTTCTTATCACCATACTTTCTTATCAGCACTTGAACTATGAGCTCTCTGAGGGCAAAGCCCAGGACCTATAAAAGCATCAGCTTCCCTGCTGTGTACTCCATAGAGAGTGGGCAGATGGAAGTCCCTCACTTTGTTGAAATGCAAGTGTGACCTGGCTATATGCTGCAAAGGCATGGGGCCAGTTCGTTCCCTCTGGCTTCCTCCATGGAAGCCAGCATCCCTGAGATTCAAGCTGTGTCCTGTTACTCTCCAATGTCCAGACACACTTGCGTGATGGAAGTGCCTGGGGATGTCATCCTGCTCTAAACCAGAATTGTCTAGAAGAAGAAATGCCATGTCGTCTCCCCAGAGTACCTGCTTAGCTTTCATCCATAAGCCTCAGGCCCCTCATCCTTGTTTTAAACCACAGGGAGCACTGACACGTACTTGTCGAGACAGCCCTATCCTCTTTCCTTCTCAGCTGTTTGCAAGCAGTGCCCAGCTCACTGGAGGCTGCCAGCCCTGCTTGTGAACACCAAGGGCCTGCTGGGCAGCACTTCAAGGTCTTCTGCCCTTGGTAAAGGTTTTACAAGGATGTTCTAAACCTGCTCCTAAGAGCCAAAGAGCCAAGTAAACTCTTGGAGGGGTCAAGCAACAGTTCCTCAGCTGGCATTCTGCTACCTGCCTCTTTCAGCTTGAGGGACAGTGAACCTTATCCTGGTCCTAAGAGGCTGGCTGGTTTTGCTTCCCATGTCAATCCTCCCAGCTCTTTGTCGCAGAAGCTAGATCCTCCTCCATTTCTCCCTGCCTTGTTTTATCTAGATGGATTGAAGAGATTAAGCCCCCATGGCACCTGGGGCTCCCACTGTGTGTACCTTTATCTTCTCAGGCCCTGCCTCTACAGAGCCCTGCCCCGTGCACCCGTCCCTGGGCTTGGTCTCTGCAATGGACAGAGCCTTTGTGTTTGCCTGCCCTGAGCTGCTCCCTGCTCCTCCAGGTCCTTGTGGCTCCCAGCATGCTACGCGGCTAATGCTGTTGGGCTCTATATTCTAACCACAGTGGGGAGCAGAGATGGGCAGATATCATTCAATTTTTTTTTTTTTCAATAAGGGTGATTTGTTCAATGTGTATTTAAGGGTGATTTGATCTTTAAACCTCTCAAGACTTTTTACATAAATAAACTCAAAAGTCATCAAAATGCTTTGTCAGACAAAGTGATTTTTGTTTCATTTAGAAAGTATAATCACCATGGTACATCCCAACTCATCAACTCATACACCAAGCTCTCAGTCATCACAGAGACCCTGACAGTCTCCCAGGCTATTCCTCTCCCAGCCCCGAGGGATAACCGATCTCTAGTGTGCAGAACTCAAGACCCCAAGTAACACACTGAGCCGGGGGAAGGATCTGAGGATCAGGATGCCTGTCTTTCCCTGAGAGAAGCACATGGAAAGAGATGGAGAAGGTGGAGTGACAAGGGATGGGAGAAGACGTGACAGCCCAGAGAAGCTGGAAATTTTGATTTCCCAACAGAGACCATGCCTGGGCCTCCCTTGGCTATACACAGCCCCTCATCCTTGCCAATCCCGCTGCGACTGAAAATTTAAGATGTCATTTGTGCTGCAAAGTATGGTCAGGTCATCCAAGAGGAAGAAAGAAGGGCTTCTTTGTTATCTCTACAGAACAGACAACTCAACACCAACCCCTTCCCCAAAAGATCAACAGTCCAAAGATAGCTTGATCTCTTATCCCTCCCTAAATCCAATATGAGATGAAGCAATTTTAGGAAACTGTTTATATCCTGGCAAGGCCAGTTTCCCACAGCACTGAAGGTTGGTGGTGTCTACAGTCTTACAAACTTGCCAGTCCCTTCCACCTTGCTTGATTAGATGGTGCCAGTGGTGGCAATGAGGGTGAGTAGGAAATGTCTGGGTCTGAGCCTGGTGGGCTAAGCCCCAGTGGTATCTCCTTGCTCTTAAGGATCACCAAGAAGGGTAAGATGGCATTGAAGAACATCACCAAATGTCAAGAGCACTTGTTCTCAGTGCTATAGTCGACTTTGCCTGCCAGAAATGAGGACCCCACCAGCAACGTTCCGAGGAGTAGAATAAACCAACCAGAGTGCAGCTTTTGTTACAACCTGCAAGGTTCCCAGGGACGGGGCCCCTGGACTAGCTAGGAAATGGGCCCCTGCCTCTCGGTGAAGACCCTGGCGTGGCCTCCTCCCTGCTCACTTACACACGCAGCCTGGCTTCTTAGCCGACCATTGGTTATTCTTTTGGCATGTGATTGCCTTCTGTCCCACCAGCTCGAAGGCGGGCTGGCACTCAAACTTGAGTGTGTCACCGTGGCGAAACCGGGAGCCTTCCCTCCGGCCATACGCAGGTATGCCAGGGTCACCGCAACTGCCCTGCTCGATCTCTGAAAGACAGGAAGATGAGAAAACAGAGACAAAAGGTGACTTTATACCTCTCTTGGAGCTGAAGGTCCACATGACATGCTCTGCTGCTCTTCTGCCATAAGTCAGTGTTCAGAGTGACACAGGTAGGATTCAATGTTCTTATAAGGAATGAGGTTTGTGAGAAATCCTGCAATGTCCTGTTTCATTGCAGCATCCTAGGATGAATGGGCTTCCAGCTATCAAGTGCCTGAGACTCTGTGTCCACATAAAGTGTTCTAGATGCTTGGATGTTTTGACCCCTTACCTCTCCCTAAATCCAATATGAGATGAAGCAATTTTAGGGAGAAGGTGGGTCTACATTCTTCACAGGTTACCTGTCCCAGGAGCAACAAGTTCCACAGCATTAGAAGTCTTTGGAGACTTCCTCACTGAACCTGATCTTGCATCTGAACTGCTAATGTCACATGACAGATCTCAAGTACAGTCCATTTCTGAGCAGCAAAGGCAAGTGCAAGACGACACAGCAGTTGAGGCTTTGCTCCCTGTCTTTTTCTCAAACCAGAGATTAATTGAGAATAAATGTTCACTGCCTGCTGACGTGGAAGCACCTTCATGGAGATGTTTCCTTAATTCAATTTGAGATGGTAGCAGGTAAAATGAAGCAAATGACTCACTGAGTATGCTTTGAAAGTTCACTTGAGTTAACAGTGGTGAGTCAGACATGGAGTGGGTTCTCTGAGACAGCTCTGGGGGTCCTGAACCCAGTGGGCATGATGGGCTAGCTACCTCACTGGAGAGGCAGTCAGGACTCAGACGCTTCTGGAAAGGAGTATGTCCCGGCCAAGCCTCTGGAGCTTCCTCTGGAGTCACCCCCACTTCCACTCATGCTGTGCTTAATGCTGTGAGAGATGGACAAGGAGGGGGTGGTGGAAGGGAGGAGGAAGAAGAGGGAAGGAGAGAAGCTCTGTTTCTGAGGGAGGAGCTCTGTTTCCGGGGAGAAGGGCGTCCTGCAGGACAGACAGGAAGTCATGAAGCCAGTGCTAGACAGTGAGGTGAGGACTGTATGAGTCCTGCGATTTGGGAGAGAGGGGCCCAGAGTCATCAGGGGAGTTTTTTGGACACCTACCCAGGATTCTCAGGACAAAGGGACCCTGCCTGTTCTGTAGACACCATCATGGGATGTCAGGCACCGCAGTCCCTGAAGTTGGTGTGTGTGATCCTGACAGGGATGATTCTGCAAAGGCTTTCCTACCACACTGTGGGGCTTCTGTGGGCTGGTCAGAGTTGCCATCAGCTCCAGGCACTGCCTTTTATGGACGGGCTCTTGACTGTTGCATTCATGTTACTGCAAAATGAAGGCTGCCAGCTTTGTGCTGAGAGCAGGCAGGACAAGGTATTCTATGGCTGGGGTTGTATGTGTGTTAGTGTGCGTGCGTGTGTGTGTGTGTGTGTGATCATCTAAGTCGAGCAACAAGGGTCCCCTCCTTTGTGCAGGGGAGTTTGTGTGACCATGTGCCAGGTGTGAGGCATCTCAAATGTAAGTCAGCCTACTTGCCTCTCACCTCACATGTGCCCCAGCCTCACCCTCTACAAGTACGCCTGCTGAAAACATAGCTGAACCCCCTCTGAAGCTGGCTTTGCTCAGGCTCAGGGATGGGGGAGGGGATACACTGAGGCATTCCAGGAACATGGTCCCTTTGCTCCAGGTCCCAGAGCTCCAGGGCATCTGAAGGAAAGAATAAGGGGCCCCTGTGATAAGTCAATGTGGAGAAGCAAGCAGCAGAACCCACCTGCCTCCAGATGTCCCCAGATATGCTTTCTGGGATATAGCCTGGGGTGTGAGGGCTGTCACTGCAGGCATTTTGAGACCTGGTGAAAGTTACACAGCATTTGAAGCCAGAGCTGGATCCTTCCTGCTGCCAGGGGCAGAACCCAGATATAAGGTTTCCTAGCGAGGCCCTACCATTGCTGTAGGAGATATGCATGTGGGGTACGTGTGCCTGTGTTCCTGCCCACAGCAGCTAGTCTGTGACTGGCTTAAGAGAAAGGGAATACTAAGGGGGATGAAGGAATCTGCCCAGCCTTCCCATTGTGCAGGCACAGCCCTGCGCACATGCCCACATCCACCCACCCATCACTTTCTCCTACCATCATTCAATCACGGGCACCCACTTAAGCACAATGCAATGAGCACCTATTGTGTGCCAGTTGCTTTGCTAGATCCTTGACATCTGGACATGGTCTCTGCCCTCAAGAAATGAACAGACAAAGAAACAGGTATTTATGATACAGGGGATTTGTGCTGTGGATGCACATAGGAGAAGCACCTAACTCAAACCTGGAGGATCAGTCTGGAAATAGGGTGTGGAGAGTGGAAGTACTAACCTCATCTCCAAAATTTCGAGGGGCACCAAAATCTCAGTTATCATGACAAATAATATCTTAGTGCAATATTTTTTTTAGAAAATCACAATTAATGCCATAAATCCAGTTCACAATGAAGAAAAATACCAACATTTAAAATAAAGCCTGGATCCAACCCTATGCTCAGATGACTCACCTCACTGGTCTCACCATAGTCCCAGCACTGTCAGAGACTGTCTTTGATTCAAATGTAGATGTGTTTTAACATGGACATTTCACATTAATATTATTTTTTAAAACAATTTGCATTAAGTGTTATATATCTTAATTGTTGCGTTTTTTTCCCCCCATCACTTAAATTTCGTGCCCATGAGTGCCCTGCTCACCTGACCCTAGTCTCAGTCCTGGGTCAGGAAAGGCTTCTTGCAGGATGTGGTGTCCAAGCTGAGGCCCTAAGGCTGTGGTGGAACCAGGAAGGTTAAAAGGAACAGCAGGAGAGAAGGAAGGGCCTTAGATGGAGGGAAGAACCCTTGCCCAGTTCCAGAGGTAAGACTGTTTGTAGGACTGTGATATAGGAGTGACAGTAATTACCCAATAGTTATTGTCACAGCTAATGTTTAGTTATATAACTAAGTGCCTGGTCTTGGCACTTGGGTGTACCCTCACTGAGACAAGAATGCAAGAAGAGGTATAGATAGGTCTGAATGGAATCGTCAGTAGGAGATGCTGAGTTTTAAGGTACTAGTGGGACCTCCAAGTAGAAATATCTAGTAGGAAGTAGCTACATGGGTCTTAAGTTCAAGAGAGAAGTCTGATCTAGAAATTCAGCTCGTAGATTGTAAAAGAAGCCATGAGAAGGATGAAACGACCCAAGGAGAGTGAGAAGGGATGTTGGGCCAGGACAGGACAGTTAGGGACAATGTAGGGACCAGCAGAATGCTAGACTGGGAGAGTGGGGTCACAGGAGCTTAGAGAAGAATGAGTTTCAAGAAGATCAAAAGCCTTGAATTCTGCAGGCAAGTTTATATAGGATTGTAAAACAGGTTAGCAAAAAGAGGTCACATTGATACTGTCAGGATTGTGTGTACTGATGAGGCCAACACCCAACAGGAGAAGAGAAGGTGATACCACTCTATCCAGAGAAATTAGGTAGCAGCTCATGAGGCATATGGCCTGGGTGGGAGTGGTTAAAGTAGTTTAGTACAGGGGAAACTTGACCATATTGAAATGCTAGAGAAGAATAAAGGGGTGGGAGGAAAGATGTATTGAATGGTTAGCTGACGATTTGGAGGAGAAGGGGGTCCCTACAGGGGCTCCAGAGGAGAGAGGCATGGGACTGAGAGCACACATTAGAGACCACAAGGGATGCTCCTTCCCTCAAGACCGCAGTCAAGAGGGAAGAAGTGGTGGCAGTGAGTTTTCAGGTAGGATGGCAGGAGACCAAGGGAGATCCTGTGATGACACAGGCTCTATTTTCTAAGTGGAGGAGGTCACAGTCTTTGCTGAAGGTGAGGGACAAGTCATGGGAAAACAACTTGAGGAGAATGTCTGAAGCTGTCAGAGGAAGAGGAAATCATGCCTAGATGGATTAAAATGCACCTCTGGGGCCCACTGAGGGTGCAGATGACTCATTTATAGGGATACCATCAAGCGGGGCTATATGACTTGTCCCAACAGCCTTTGACCACTCGATTCCTGTAGAAGTAGAGGAAGGGGTAGGAGGATTGACTGAGTGAGGGGGGATTGGGCTTAGAGAAATGGAAGACAGTGGGGCAAAGGAGCTGAAGACGTTGTTCAAAAGAATGGCCAAAGTGTTATCCAAGGGGCTTAGGATGAAGAAGGAAAGAGGTGAAGGGACCAGGGGGCGATAGGGGAAATAGGGGTTGGGAAGGGATGATGGGCAGGAGTAGAGGGAGTGTCATGTGAAAAAGCTGAAGTATGTGGAGTTGAGATTTCAGAGGTGCTTGATGATGAGGTCCAGCTGCAGCCAGGGTGAAGTACACTGAAAGAAAGTGAGAAGGTCAAGGCCTGAGAGGCAAGGTGATGGCAAATAGGGAGGAGGAGACCAGTGACAGTGATGAGGAGGGGTAGAAAGTGTCAGAGCTGGAGACAGCATAAGGTCAAAGGGGAAGGGGTTTACACGTGGGTGGAACGGCATTGGCGAGCGAGCATACGAGCCCCTCTCAAGGTGAAGTTCATTCGGCGTGGGGAAGTGAGCTTCTAGCACTGCAGAGGGCTACAGGGTCATGGTGACCTCATGGGAACTCAGGTTAAAGGGAGCATTTGGCAAAGAGTTCCAAGGCATAGGGGGATGTGTTGCCCAGAGAACCAAGATTGGGTAGAAGGAAGAGGAAGAACAGAGCAGGGTGGGGTGAGAGTTTGGGAGCTCCTTCCAGGAAGGCAGACGGGGCTGCTGGCTGGCTTCTGTACCTTTGACGCCTCCTGTCCTGGCCTAAGCCTTCTCTCCAAGCTCAGAGTCAACTCCTGCTGGAAACACAGGGACCAAGGTCTCTGTCTTTCTGTAAAGGGCTCCCTGTGCTCTACTGGCCTGCCTGAAAGGTGTTTGATCTGACACTTCTGGTCAGGTGCTGACCAAGTCTGACGTCAGGACCCAGAATTGCAAATAGATAAATGGATTTTGACTTCAGAAAAATCACACGTGCAATTTCCTGTTATCTGGTTTAATATAATTCCGTTTTATGAACGTTGCTCCTGTCTCTCCCCTTTTGCCTACCAAAAGCAAACTGGAAAACATGAGATGATTGCTTCTAAGATGCCTCAGAAGTCCATCATGACTGAGCTCTGCCACTCAGCATATTTGCTTTCCCCTTTCTCGGCTGTTTTATCCCCATCATCTGTGATCAACCTCACTCTTCTCCCCAGGTTTTTCCATTTCTAATACCAAATTGGAATCATCTTTTATGAAAATGTCTGTACAGAATGGACTGTATCATGTGGTTCTATAAATTCACTATTTGATGTGCTCCAAGAGGGGAGGCACTGCTTGGAGGAAGATGAGGATTTGCTGCCTTTCACATGAGGCTGGGAGGCTTCACTGGCTCCTTCACTAACTCATTGTTCCCCTAGCCTGAGCTTCCTCTCCTCTTCCGTTGGCATGACTAATGCCTTGCATTAACAGACTTTGGTTTAAAATGTTACCTCCTCCAAGACATTTTCCTTGACCATACATCTTCGATCTTAGACGTTTCCCTTTTACTTTTCTTTCTTTGCACCCCATTCTTTTTATTTTTTCTTTTGAGACAGGGTCTTGCTCCGTTGCCCAGACTGGAGTGCAGTGGTGCTATCACAGCTTACCGCAGCCTCAAACTCCTGGGCTCAAGCAACCCTCCCATTTTTGGCACCCTATTTTTTCCCTTTATAGCAATGATGCCCCTTGTAACTACCCATCTGTTCATTCAACAAGTATTTTATTGGTTACTGTTCTAGACATTGGGGGTATAACAGTGAATAAAAGGATGAAAATTTGTTCTTCTGGAGCTCTGGCTGGGCATTGGGCACAAGATGATTCACCACCTAGCCTCCCTCACTCCCACCCCATAGAATGTAAGCCCCATGAAGGTAGGCATCCATTATGTATCTTTGATCACGGTGTACCTAGCACTTAGCACAGTCCCTGGAACACACAGAATACTCTGTTTAACGTATGAGCTCAGCTAACATTTTGCATGGAAACTTTGCCAAATGCCACACTAAGCACTAAAGGTACAGCGTTGCCTGCCCCACAGCCCCTGCCCCTGGAGAACTCATAGTCAGGTGGGTAATTCCAATACAAATGACAAGGACAATGGAGAGGATGTAGACCTGACCACATGACTTGGGTGACAGCAGAAGGGGTAGCTCAGGCCTCTGGCTGAGAGCACTGGACAGGTTTCTTAGAGGTTGTTCAAATCTGGGAGTCAGCCTGGATTCTGCCTTGTCCTTCTCCCTCAGCTCTCCTTAGTCCCCTCCTGTTGACTCCTCCTCCCACATACCCAGAACCCGCGTGCTCTCCACCCCGTCTCTCCCTGCCTGAGTTCAGCCCTTGCAGCTCCTCATCTGGGTGCCAGTAGCAGCCTATGGTTCCCCTGGCTCTTCCTTCTATTTCATACTCTACAAAGCAGCACAAGAAAGAAAAATCTGATGATTACTATCCCCTGCTCATTGATCCTTTCACAGCTTCCCCAAGTCCACAGACTAAAACCCTAACTCCTCAGCATGGCAGGGCCCTGGCCTACCCCTCCCACCCAGCCTGCTCTTTGGCCATTGGCGACCTTGAGATGCACACGGCACGGTACTGGGTGATCTGTACGGAGGTGGAATAGTGCAGTGGCGAGAGCTCTGGCATCACAAAGCCTAGGATCTAAATCCTGGCTCCGATACTAAGGAACAGACCTTGGGCATGTGACTTATTTTCTCTGAGCCTTAGTTTTGTCATCCGTAAAATGGAAAGGGTAATAATAACAAGGTTGTTGTGAGGATTAAATGAGCTTCTGTACACAAGATAATTGTCAAAATGTCCAGCATGCAGTGTGTAACCAGTGACTAGCCGTATTTCCTCAGTGTTATTGTCGCTGATGTTTGCAGAGCCCAAATGCCCTTCACACGGCTCTAACGTGGCACCTGCCATCCTCTCTTCCTGAAATGAACACCCTTTGCTTGTCTACCAGACAAAGAATTGTCTTTCAGCGTTGGTGCAAGTGTGTTCCCATCTGGGACCTTCTTTCGAATCGCCCAGGCAGCCTTAGGAGCTCTTTCTCTCTCGCTCCCAGCCCCCTTGGACATTTTTGTTGTTATAGCAACGGGTGCTGCAGTTTTGGGTGTGTGTTTCCCACTGTTAATTGGTAAGTTTCTTGAAGACTGAGCCAATGTTTTTTGAAATGTCTATATCCCAGCTTTTCTAGTGAAGTGCAGGGCACAGAGAGGGGATTCAATAAACTTTTGAGGAATGATGAGGGGAGGATGGAGGAGAGGATGGAAGGAAAACAGGAGGAAAGGAGAAACGGAGGACAAGACTGTAGAGTTTACAGAAGAGCTAAAAGCTCAGTGTGGTGGGAAGCTCAAGTGATGGAGAGAAGAGGCCAGAGAAATGGTTGGAGGGAGACCCTGAAGGACCTGGTTTGATGAACAATAAGTCATTTAAGCTCCATCCTGTGGGTTGTCAGCTCCTCAGAGCCAGGGTCACATCCCCTCCACTCTTTGTATCTCCAGAACCAAGCCCAGTGTCTTATGCCTACTAAGTGCTCAGACCCGTTGTTGAATCAGCACAAACCCCTAGTGAGTGACCAGGACATCTTTGGTGCGTTAGGATCACCCTGTGGGCATGCCCAGATCGCCTGGATTGCCTCATAACCACACTCCACTCTGCTTTTCTACTTCTGATGATGCGAAGGGCACCAGGAGGTGAGAGACCCCACATCTATACGTGTACCTATGGGGACTGATGTGTTCTTCCGCACACGATTTCCACAAGTGGAATGGAGGTATGGCTGGATGAAGTGGGTGACATTCTTCCCTCCCCATCTCCTTCCTCCATAACACTGTCATAGGTCTGTCACCAGCCAAAGGAGGCTGGAAACAATGGACATGGAGGTAGCCTCCAAGCTGTCTGCGTTGGCCCCAAACTGAAGCTTACCATTTGCAAAAGCTATGTATTTAGAGAGTACATCTCATTGACAAATTACTTCCTGCCAAATTTTAATGTGGTAACATCCTCTGCTGTTTGCCAGCCCAGTCTCCAGGGGCTAGAACAGGCTGGATCCCACTGGGACTTTTTGAGAAGAGGCAGCTGCTGCTTGTATCCAGCTCAACTTTGGCTCCCGGTGCCTGAAAAACTTTTAGAGGTATCATGGAAACTCAGCGAGCGTCTTAGGAACATGTTAGTGATATTTTTGGCCAAAGTTGGAATGTTTGGGCCTTCCAGTTTATGTGGAAAAGACAAGAAGTAGAGGTGTACCGAAAATAACAGACGAGAGGCTGAAAATAGCCATGTGCTTGGCATCTGACAAGAGGAAGGGCGGTATCCTAGAGGGAGTGGTCAGTGATGCTGGTCAGCTGCCCTTGGCCTCCTTTGAAGTCTGCCTCCAACACCACCTCTTCCAGGGGCTCAGCAGTGCCCACCACTGGAGTGAAGTTCTGAAGAAGGGGATTTGGCACTGCCTGCAGAGAGCAAGTCCTGGCCCTCTTCTCCCCAACTTGCTCTCAGACTTTATTTTTACTGAGGTTTTAGCTTCAATCTTATCTGCATGTCACCTTTCTAAGCCTACCTATTCCCTCTCTCAAGGATGTCTGACAAACTCCTTTTCATCCTTCAAGCAAGTCTCAGTTTCAAACATCACTTCCTCCAGGGAGACTCCCCTGATGCCCTTGAGCAAGATTCGCTGCCCCTCCTTTGTATTTCCTTGTCTTCTAACACTTGTTCTATGCTACTGAAAATGGACTATGAATTAGGTGAAGGCAGAGATTGTCTTGCTGTCCTTATAGCCTCAGTGTTCTAAACATTGTCTGCAACACATCATAGGGCCTTAGAAAATGTTGAACGAACAGATGAGCTCATTTCTAACATAAGTGCCCTGGACTGTTGGGCACCCCCTCTGCATAATCTCTACTGCCCTGCTCCTTCATGTCTGCAGGGTCCAGGTCCCAGCTTCTTCCTCCCCTGGGCCAGCCTCCCAGATTCAGCATTAAGCTGCCAGATTCCAGACTCCAGCAAGGAAGCAAGGAGACTTCCAGATTGATGCTAAAACTTGTTAGCAAGTTGTATGTAATTTTATAATGTTTCTGGTAAGTGCTAATTGCCTGTTCCTTAAATATTTCTTGTTCTACTGGGAAGCAAAGAAATTGCAACTATGAATGCATTTCCCACAGCTGGTCGCCCCCATGGAGGGAGACTGGCTCAGAGTGCTCAGATATTGACAGATCAGGAGTCCCCTCCCCCACCCCAAGACCTGGGATTGTGACAAGCAGAACTGGAGAAATTTCTGGGAAGCAAATGCCCCAAATTTCCCACCAGGCTAATACTTTCAACAAGGAAGAAAGGATGATACTGGAGTGCCACCTGCCTGCCCCTAAGGTTGTATCTCTCTGCTCAAATTGGGACAGAGTGGGTATTGATGATGATGATGCAGCCAGGTGTGCCTAAGGAATGGGTGGAAATGATGGATATGGGAGGCCTCTGCCCTTGGATGCCTTATGCCATCCTATGGGAAACCTGCATCCCAGCTACGCGCCCCCCACCCCCGCCCATTCCTGAGTCGAGATGTCTATCCTGTGTGGAACTCCCCAGGAGTTGGAATAACAGGGGGCTAAAAAGGAGGAAGAGGTAATTCTGAAGCTTCAGGCAATGACGTAGGTTGGAAGAAGAGCTGCAGGCCTTGGAAAGCAGAGAAGGGAGTAAGCTTCCAACTGAGCATTTACTAAATGCCAGGCCCTATGCTGGGTGCTTCACTATACTGAGTCCTCATGAGACCCTGGAGAGATAACCATTCATGAGCCCCTCTTCACAGATTAGGAAATTCAGGCTCATTGATGAGGAGAGACTGGCACACAGGGAGTCAAAGGAAGATCCTGATTATAAGTTGGGTTTGCCCAACCACAAATCCTACAGGACAATAGAGAATGCATGGGCTCTTGGCATCTGTGCACTAGGTCGGTGGTAAAGTGGACCAAAAGGGAATCGAGAGGGTGCTGGGGAGGGTACCTGATTGTGACTGAGTAGATCCTCATTGCAATTTAATTCTACAAGCTTTTCTGAGCATGTGTTCTGTGCCAGGCGCTGAATTAGGCCCTATACGACTGGAGAGATTTTTATCTTGAATGGATTCATAGAAACCAGAACTTGGTGGAATTATTATTATGGAGAACTTTGGATGTCATGTAGAAAATGTTATACTTTATCCTAAAATCAATGAGAACTTGTCATATTTTTTTAACTAGGAGAGAATTGTGCCAGATTTGGATTCTGGGAAGATCACTGCTCCATGTGGCAGATGGGAGCGAGAGGACTAGAGCCAGAGATGCTGGTTAGGAAGACTCTGCTGTTATTCAAGTGAGAGGGGATGAGGGAGGGACTCAACTCAGCAGTGAAAGAGAAGTGGGACGTGGAAAACTGACAGAATCTGGGAATGGAGTCAGAGGTGGGAAGAGGGAAAAGGAGGAGGCAGAGATGAGGCCTAGGGATGGGATGGATGGTGGTGCTGTTCGTGAAGATGGGGTATACAGGTGTAGGTCATGAGCATGGGGGCAGAGATGGTGAGCTTGGTTTTGGATGGTGTTACAGACTGAACTTGTGTGTTCCCCCAACTCTCCCAAATTCCTGTATTGAGGCTCTTAACCCCTAGTGTGACTGTATTTGAAGATGGGGCCTCTAAGGAAGTAACTAAGGTTAAAGAGATCATAAGGACAGGGCCCCGATCTGAGAGGATAGATGTCTTTCTAAGAAGAAACACCACAAGGCTCATGCGCTCTCTCTCTCTCTCTCTCTCTCTCTCTCTCTCTCTCTCTCTCTCTCTCTCTCTCCTGTGTATGCATGCACCAGGAAAGCCCATGCAAGGCCATGGTGAGAAGGTGGCTGTCTGCAAGCCAGGAAGAAAGCCCTCATCAAAAACCAAATTGGCCAAATCCTTAACCTTGGACTTCTAGCCCCTAGAACTGGGAGGAAACTGGGTGCTGTTCTGCCTTCTCTAGACACATGACCTCTTATTCTTAAAACAGTACAACCGTTATTTTTACCCCAGGGGACATCGTGGTATGACAGTGGTCATGTAGGAAAGATGGGCCGGCCTCCTGTTATGGGGTGAACCGTGTCCCCCAAAAAGACTTGTTGAAGTTCTGACTCTGGTACCTATACATGTGATCTTATTTGAAAACAGAGTTGTTGCAAATGTAAACCACCCAGTCTTGGCATTTTGTTGTCAGCAGACTACACAGGTGGGTAGGTTTGAGACGGCTGAGAGGGAAGCCATATCAAAATGTGTAACAGGAAGACCGAAATGCAAGTAGAGAACAGATGTGGAAGTCACCAGAGTTTGGGTTGAGGCTGAAACCATGGAAGTACACATGATCAACTGTGGAATGTTCTAGAATAAGAGGACCGAAGGCTAAGGATAGACTCTGACGGGCAGTGAGGAGCCATGGAGCAGCTGTGAAGGAGCAGCCAGAGAGGTAAAAGAAAACCAGGAGGTGGAGGTGAGAGGAACCCAGGGAGCAGGATGGACAAGGACAGGGAATCACATCGGGGTGCCGGGGGCTCAACCCACCCACCTTTTCATAGTAGAGGGGGCTCCTCACCAGGAGAGTGTGAGAACGATGGGCTTCACCCCTCAAACAAAAAGTCAAAGGTGGAAGGGGCAAAAACAAAAAACGTGGTCCACCCAATTTAGCCCCTTGAATTTTCACTGGGCCAGGTTCCAACGCACTGTGAGGCCTCCAGGCTCCTGCGAGCCTGATTCTGCCTCCTGCCACTTCTGGCTCCACGCCCTGCACTGAGGCCTTAGAGAGCCACCTCACTTCTCTGCCAGTCTGGGGAGGGAGGGCCCTAGGGAGTACTGGTGTAAGGCAGCGACCTAAACCCAGGGCCTGTCAGAGCACCTGGTGGCAGACCCAGGTGCCTGGCCTGGAGGACAGGAAATGTGGAAGATTTGGCTGGAGAGAAACTTTGGTGACATCCCCAGGGGAAGGCACTATCTCTATGCCAGACAATGTGCAAGGAACTTTGAGATCTCATTTCACTCTCTTAACAATGCTCTAAGATTGGCATTATTATTTCCATTGTACAAGTCGGGGAACTGAGGCTCAGAGAGATCACAAGACTCAAGGTTACACAGCTGGGACCACACTGAGATTTACTAGGTCTGGTGCAATTTTGGAGTCTGTGCCATTTTCTAGAATCCACTGCCTCTATGCACAGAACCTGACATAGTCCCTGTGGGTTTGCTATGTCTCTAAACACCCAGACTCCCCTTCCTAATTTGTCACGGCTCCAAGGAGAAGTCCTGTTGACACCTAGTCCGTGACCAGCATTCACATAGCATATGCTTTATACCACATCGAGGCTGCTAGCTATTATAATCACAGCACCCAGCAAAGTGTTGGTCACACAACAAAAGCTTAGCCAGTACTGGCTGAGTGAAATGGACAAATGAACTTGTGAACAAAATTCCCAACCTCTGGTGACATGGAATCCAGGTTCATGATACACGGCCTGTTGGATTGGGGCAAAGCTTTGGCTTTTATAAAGATTTTATAAAGAATTGAAATTATGTAACCTTGGGAGGCTTCTGGGGCAAGGGGAAAATCCATGGGCTTCTGAAGTCAGGGAGACATGGGCTCAAATCCCAGCTCTGCTACTTTCCACACTTCTGTGTGACCTCAGGCAGATTACTTCACCCCTCTGAATCTCAGATTCCTCATCTATAAAATAGCAGCCATTGTATCCTTGTAAGCAATGAATGAGATGAAGTAATGTCTTTCAAGCCAGTGGTTAGCTATGAATCCTGTCTTAAAACAAGGCTTACAAAGAACAAAAGAGAAGAAAAGAGAAGAAATAGAGGCAGGATGGTCAGAACCCTCCATCCTGGGCATGCCCTATCCTACCATAGAGGTCCCTGGAGGGTACCCCAGGTCTTTGCAGGGTAAAAATCTGTGAAAACCCCGAGATAATGAACACAAAGCTCTGGCACATAGCAGGGTTTCAACAAGTGTTACGTCCCTTTCTTTTCCAACAAAATCACACCAAACGCATCTAATTCCTCTTTCCCACATGAAAGCCCTTCAAATATCCGGACACAGCTCTCAAATCTCCCGAGTCCACTTCCTCCCCTGAATAAACATTCGGGGGCCATCATCATTTCTTACAGGAATTGCCTTAAATCCTCTCCTTATCTATCCAAGCTGAGGTCCCACATCTAAGCTCAATTATCTGGTGCCTGCTCAGGGCACGATAAAACACAACTAACTTCCTGGGATAAATTCCAGCAGCTAATTTTTTTAAGTCTTAAACCATGACTTGATATTTATTCCCATTTTATCTTTTCCTACTAATTTAGTCAACGACTCTACCCAACCCAGATCTTTCTGCACTCTGTTTGCTGACTGATATTGTCGTCCCTTTCAAGTTCACGCTGTTTACAGCTTATCCAAACCATTGGCAAAATATGGACAGATTAAGGGCATGGGGATGACATGGAATCGTTCCTCCCTGCTTTGGGGAACATTCACTGCTGAACATCCATAGAATTTCTGAAATGGGGGAAAACTTAGAAACTTTGCATCCATCTCCACTCCCCTTTTCAAAGTAGTGAGTGACAGGGCTTGGTCCTGAATCAAGGTCTCCTGATAGTTTTGTCTGGCCCCACAGCTGCTGATGTATAATTTTATGCACTAGAACAGCCCACTCATTGAACTACCTGTGTATTGGCTCATTAGTCACTCACTAATTGCTTTGCAATTTGCAACATTTCTTATGTTCACATTTCTTAATCTAACCATCTTCACAGGACCTCTGTGACCCAGGTTGTATTATTATCTGTATTTCACAGATGAAGAAACAGATCTTGAGAAAGGCTCCATGATCTGCCATGGAGCTAGAAAGTGACAGAACCAGGATCTGCACACAGAGTCTAAGTATTTTCTGTCTGCTGTTCTGCCTTCCCTAGACACATAGCCTCCTATTCTTAAAAAATCTCAGTATAGCTGTCATCTTTACCCCAGGAGACATCACTGTATGACAGTGTAGGATGGGCTAGCCTCCTGTGATGGGGTGAGCTGTGTTCCCCAATAAGACATGCTGAAGTTCTGACTTCTAGTACTTATAAATGCGACCTTATTTGGAAACAGAGTTGCTGCAAATGTAATCAAGTTAAGATGAGACCATACTGGAGTAGGGAGGGCCCTTAGTCTAATATGTTGGTGTCCTTATAAGAAGAGGACAGAGAGACACACAGGAAGGTATGTGATGACAAAAGCAGAGATTGGAGTGATGCAGCTACAGCCAAGGAACAGCAAGGACTCACAGCCACCACCAGAAGCTAGGAAGAAGCAGGGGAGGATTCTACCCAGAGTCGGGGCATGGCCCTGCTGAGCCTTGATGTCAGACTTCCAGGCTCCAGACTGTGAGAGAATAAATGTCCATTGTGTGAAGTCAGCCAGCCCAAGAACACGAATACACCTCCTGTGTACTTGTACCCAGTTTGGAAACAGAGTACAGGTCCTGGAGCAGGAGGAACCTATGGTACACTGGGGGTATGGTGTGTGAGCCACACTGAAGGGACACCTTCTCCCCGCTCCCTGGGCCCCTGTCTCCCTAGTAGCCACCTAGTCATTTTGAGGACTTTAGGCTCACTTTTGTGACAAAACCCTTTCCTGATCCCCTTTCAGACGTTCCTGAAAAGATGTCTGCTGCCTTCTCTGTGCTCCCACTGGCACTGTCCAGGCAGCTCTTCTGCATGCCACTTCGTTTGCTTTCCCGTCCATCTCACCACTAGAGCACAAGTCCCTTGAGGCAACGCCTAGACTTGATGGGTCTGTCCCTGTTGCGCTGGTCTAGTGTCTGGTACCTAAGAGGGGCTTAACAGTAACTTGTGGATGGCTTCTCCTTCCATCTTTGCAGGGACTGGCATTAGCTGTTACCAGCCAAAGGGGGTTTGGAAGTGTTCAGAAGGATGATGTTGAGGGTATCTTCTGGGCCCCAGGTTTTGCAGTTCCCTTAATGCCTATTCTAAGCAAGAGATAAAGACTCTTGTCTGCATCTTTCTCAGGCCACCAACAGTGGTGTTTATCTGTTCCTAGCCCTATGCACAGAGTCACTCACTCATCACATGCTACCCAAATAGGGTAGCTTGGGAAGCTACTGTCCTCTCTAAAGATTTTAAAAATAAGTGACACCTCTTAAAAGTCTCCATGAACCAGGTATGAACTGGGGATGGAACTGAGGTGTGCATCTGATGCTGCGTGCCTAGTATTTTAAGTGTTTTATCCCAGATCATCCTCAAAACAACCAGAAGGGCCTCAGAACAAAGAGAGGACTGGGGCTCAGAGAAGTGGAATAACATGCCTAAGGGGGAGGAAGCTAGTGCAGGGGAGAACCAGGATCCTAGGGCTGGGAGCGGTGGCTCACGCCTGCAATCCCAGCACTTTGGGAGGCTGAGGCAGGTGGGTCATTTGACGTTAGGACTTCGAGACCAGCTTGGCCAACATGGTGAGCCCCCGTCTCTACTAAAAATACAAAAATTAGCCGGGCATGTTGGTGTGCACCTGTAGTCCCAGCTACTCGGGAGGCTGAGGCAGGAGAATCACTTGAACCTGGGAGGCAGAGGTTGCAGTGAGCTGAGATCGTGCCACGGCACTGCAGCCTGGGCAACAGAGTGAGCTCCATCTCAAGAAAAAAAAAAAAAAGAAAAATTCTGACTCCAAATCCAGACCCCAAGTCTCTGACTCCCAGGACACAGTTCATCTGGCTTGCCAAAAGCAGTTACCTTCATAAGAAGCCTTGAATCCCAGGGAGCTGCCACTGCCATCAGTCTGGAAGAGGAGCCACATTTGATGATTGGTGCTGACAATGAGATCCGGGACCGATGTACCTGTCAGGCTGGCAGGAGAGAGATATTTAGAGGTATGCTCTCCACCATGACACCCGAATAGAATGACTGCCTGACTGATGATATCTAAAGGACTATCCAGGATCCAGGCTCACTTGGGCAAATTCTGGGCCCCACTGTGTTTCCGACATTGGAGCCCAGCAGCATGCTCTCCATGTGCTGGGAAGACTCATCCTGTCTCTCCCTCGGCCATGGGTAGAATCTCATGGGTTGAATCTCAACTTTTACTCCCTAGCCCAGACCCTTGGGTTCACAAGGGAGATATGTGTCCTTACTTGCTCAGGGGACAGGGATAGTTAGAGCTAAATCCAATCAAGGGGGTATCTACATTCTTGCAACTTTTGATCTTTTGTGTGACCTGTATTGCAGAAAAGACCTCCCCTACCCCCACCTCCTTGCTGTCTTTATGTGGGTTTCCCCTCACAGAAACCCATTTCCCCAGTTGGAACCCAAGTCATTCTTTCAATGAACCATCTCCTTCCACTCTAGGATCAGGAAAAAGGCTTAAAGTACAGTCATTATCTGAGGGCCACATTCTTTTTGAAGAAGAGGGTTTAAGCATGGGTGCGGGGGAAGGGGGATTCAATTCAGAATCCCAACCCCAAGCACCTACCCATGTAAGATACTGTGCTTATCAATTTCCTACCCATTATCTCATTTAATGGCCCCGCTGCCAGGAAGGTAGGGGTTGTCAGTCCATAGTACAGATGAGAATACGGAAGTGCAGAATGGGCAGTGGCTTCCCCAAGGTCAACCTGATACAGTGGCAGAACTAGGAGTCCCCTGTGCAGGTTGGGATTTCCAGAAGAAATCCAACCTCATCATTTTGTTGAGATCAGATAAATTACCAGCACAGATGGAGGCAGGGGGTTGTGGAGTGGGCAATTGAACTAATGAGTCCTAATCTCTGCTTCACCCAGGGTCTCAGAGCTTGGGAGGCTGTCAAGTCGGCTGCAAAGAGGTCATCACACCATGGGGGATATGGAAGTAGAGCTGGGATAGAGCACCTGGGATCCAACAGCTTGGCCTGTGTGATGTCCCTGAGCCTGGGCTCTGACAAGCTGAGTAAGGATTGTGGCCAGGCCAGTGCTGGCTCCTGACTCTGGGGTGCTGATGAGCAAGGGAAAAGGCTGGGACCCCTGCTTTTCCTCTGTTTGACCCAATTACAACACCAGGCTCTGAGTCTGCCATTCATTTGCTGTGGGACCTTGGGCAAGCAGTTGAGCCTCTCTGGGCTTTTTCACTCTATGTTAAATGAGGGGATTGTATGGTATGATCCTCAATAGCCTTTTCAAAAGCTCTGCTATTCCAAGGTTTTCTCTATGTCAAAGCACACTGGGATTGTGGAAGAAAGAGAGCTAGGATCCTAGTCTCTTGGGCACAAAGAGCTGAGGCACCATATGGGTCAGTAAACTAGGGCAGAAAATGAGAGATGGGGACGCACCAAGTGAGGGGGAAAGGTAAGTGTGATGGTGAATTGCATGTGTTAACTTGACTAGGCCACAGGGTACCCAGATACTTGGTCAAACATTATTCTGGGTGTTTCTGTGAGAATGCATTTGAATGAGATGAACATTGCAATCAACAGACTGAGTAAAGCAGATCGCCCTCTCCAAGGTGAATGGACCTCATCCAATCAGTTGAAGGGCCAAACAGAACAAAAAGACGGACCCTCCTCTGAATAAGAGAATTCCTCCTGTCCAATTGGCTTTAAACTGAGACATCAGCTTATTTCTGGTTTTGAACTTGAACTGTAACATCAGCTCTTCCTGGATCTTGAACCTACTGGCATTTGGACTGTGACTACATTATTGACTATCCTGGGTCTCTAGCTTCTTAACTCACTTGGAAGATCCTGGGATCTGTCAGTCTCCCAAAATCACATGAGACAATTCCTTACAACAAATTATCTGTCCGCCCATCTAATTGCTATTTGTTAGTCTGTCTGTCTGTCTGTCTATCTATCTATCTACCTATCTATCTACCATCTATCTATCATCTACTTATCATCTATCTGTGTATCATCTATCTATCATCTATCAATCAATCATCTATCATCTATTTTCTATCTATCATTATCATCTATCATCTATCAATCATCTACTTATCATCTATCTGTATATCATCTATCATCTATCAATCAATCGATCAATCAATCATCTATCATCTATTTTCTATCTATCTATCTATCTATCTATCTATCTATCTATCATAATCTCTCTCTCTCTCTCTCTCTATCTCCTATTGTTCTGTTTCTCTGGAGAACCCTCACTAATACAGTGAATTAGGCATGGGGCAGAATGCCCTGTGGGCTCACGTTCCATTCCTTTGTCTGGAGAAATCCCAGGTCCCAGCCATGTCACCTGATTCACTGGGTACCATTGGATAAGATGAGTCATGTAACTGCCTGTATAGCATCATCTCCAGGTAGGTGCAGGGAAGTTGCGAGAAATACCCAGAAAAGAACAGCCTCTGGTCAAGCCAGCTGTTACTAAATGGCCATTTCTCATTCAGCATTAGAACCGGAAAGAGATATCCTGGAGCTAGCCTTGTTGGGAGTGTGGCATGGGACATTGTCCTTTGCTGAAATCAAAAGAATGAACTTGAGTGCTGGTTCTGCTATCAACCTTCTCTGAAACCTTTGGGCCTCAGTCTCCCCATCTGTTAAACAAGAATAATAACACCGGGGCTTGAGTGAGATAACTGATGCAAAAGTTTCCATCCCAGTGCCTGGGAGCATGGTAGGTGTTTAATGTTGGTGACCCTCCACCTCCTTCCTGGAAAGGAGGTGGATGTGGTCAGGCCTGTTTGTCTCTGAAGCTGAGCCACATGCCCTGAACAGAAGCATTTCCTGACTTTTTTTTTTTTTTTTTTTCTGTTTTTAGACAGGATCTCACTCTGTCACCCAGGCTAGAGTGTAATGCAATGCTCTCAGCTCACTGCAGCCTCAACCACCCAGGCTTAAGCTATCCTCCTGCCTCAGCCTCCTGAGTAGCTGGGACTACAGGCGTGCACCCTCACATCCAGCTAATTTTTGTATTTTTTGTAGAGATGGGTTTTCACCATGTTGCCTAGGCTGATTTCGACCTCCTGAGCTCAAGCAATCTGTTCACCTTGGCCTCCCAAAGTGCTGGGATTACATCAGTGCACCATTACGCTTGGCCTTTTTCCTGGTTTTCAAGTCAGGCTATTGGTGGTGGGCAAAAGAGAAGCTAAATGGTCCCAAAGAGCACAGGCTCAACATAGTGGAATCTCATGACAGCTTGATATTCTCCTCTCCCTTGTCTGTAACATGTCATACTGGTCTTTTTCAGCTCAGGAAGTGTGGCCACTATGTCTATATGGTCCTGATTCTCTGAAACCATCCATTTCCCAGGGAGTTCTGAGCACACAGAAAGATTAGCAACTCATTTGCATTATCTCTGTCTGGGGTCAGGCTGCCATGGCTGGATGTGGCCTGGAGTAAAAACTGTCAGGGTGGCAGTATCAGGGTCTGCATGGAAGCAGCCAGCCAGTGGAAGGCTCCAGGTTCATCCACAAAACCTCCATCTCCCCTGCCCCCTGACAGACTGCTCATTCTGTTCACATTTCATACGAATTCAGTGAGAAGGTGCCCAGTGCTCTTTTCCCCTTGGTCAGAATAGAGAGAGGTGGAGGGATTATTGCTGAAACTACGAACACTGCAGGATACTGTCTTTGCTGTAGCATGGTCTAGGGACCAGGCAGGACTCCACAAACCCCACCTCACCAACCCCAGCCACCATTCCACCTTCCAAACAACACGCCCCACTGCACTTACATGTAGAGAACTGTCTTCTGGTCCCCATCCTGACCACCATCCCCGACCGTCAGGGTGTCATAGCCCCTCTCCAAATCAAACTCCTCAAAGGCAAGCTTGATCACCTGGGGAGGGAGCACAGGGTTAGGAGCGGGTAGGGGTTGTGAGGAAGGCTTCCAAAGCTTTGAGGGGAGGAAGGATTTTCTGTGTTATGTCCCAATGCTCAGAGTCACTGGTGACACCATCCTACACAAACTGACCATTTCTGTGCCACTTGAATGAGTGAACTATTCTCTCTAGGCCATGAGGTCTCCAGGGCCCCCTGATGTTTCTGAAGATGTTCATGGCACATCTGGCCAATTCCGATGGCTGTCACAGCAACCAGGCACATCTGGCCAACAGCGAGATGATTAGACTCTTTCTTCACGCCTTAATGCATAGAAATCCCCACTGGCTTGTTGGCAATTTTTCAGGCCACATGTGGAATCTCAGCTCTCTTGCCCCCAGGGACCTGCAGAAGTTTCTCTCATCTTCTCCTCTGCCTGCTTTTCTCCATCCTTTTCATTTGTTTATTTGTTGAATAAATGAATGTTCTCAGAAAGAGATTTCAACAAGATTCCTCCCTCTTGTTTTAATCCTGCCTTCCACAAATATTTACTAAGCACTCGCCATATGCCAGGCTGGGCAGTGGGTTTCCACAGTGAGCACGACATGGTCCCTGCCCTTGGTAAGAAGGGGAGATAGAAATGCAAACTGATAACCACAGCACTGGGGTGCGATGGATGCTACAGGGGGCTGGGGGAGCGAAGAGGAGCCTATGGCTCACCCAGCTGGAGTCAGGGGCAGGCACTACTGGACATGGGGGTGTCTGAGGAAATTCTGAAGGCTACTGATGACCCTGTCAGGCCAAAGGGGGATGCTTGGAAAGGGAGGGAGGGGGATGCTCTAGGAAGGAGTCAGGTGCACAAGGCCTGAGTTATGGCAGAGATGGAACATTCCAGAACAAATTATTCAGTGTCTGTTGCTAACAGATCTGCAAACTGAACATACCTGCTAGCTGCCTGGCTCTGGGGGATAATGTGACCGGGCCTTCAGTGCAAGGAGGTGACTTGGGAAGGTCTAGAATTTGAAAAGTTTCCCTGGAGCTTGGTTCAAAAAGTCTCATACATCTACCCTCCAAAATTAGAATTTATCCCGGGGAGGAGCAGTAGAGTTTTAAATAGTGGGTGACAGGGACACATAGGTGTTCGAGAAAATGTCAGTGTGGCAGTATATGTGGAACTGATTCAGGAGTGAGGCTGGTGGTGAAGATGGTTGCAGGCTTTTGTGGTAGTGCAGGTGAACGATGGAAGAGTAGCAGTGTGGACGGAGAAGAGGGCAGTTCCTCGTGATATTTAGGGCTTTGCGACAGGATGCATGTGGCGCTGAGGGGAGGGAAAGATCTAGGATAAGTTGCAGGTTTCTGGCTTGTGCAATTGGATGGGTGGGGGATGGTGCCATTCATAAGGACAGGACACACACAGGCACCCACTCCTGATGTCTCATCTGTATCTCTTTTTGTCTGTTTCAGTCTGGTTTCAATCTGATGATGATCTTCATTCCCCCAACAGGGAGAATGAAGTTGCTCCTTTGCTTTCTGTTCTACAACTCAAGGAGTATATAATTTCCGTGGATATTTTTTCCTAGTTGTGGCTGACACCTTCTGCAGGTTTCCTCCATCCAAACCAAACAGTCCAGCACCCACGTCCTGCCAGGGACCCTGCAAAGCGTTACTGCAAGGTGCTTTCTCAGGTATCCCAGAGGCAAATTGACACTGCCCTCATTCATAAGCCTGGGTAGTGTCTATGCAGGGCTCCTCTGAAGTGCCTGAGAGTCACAGAAAGATGCATCTCTGGATAATAGTATCTGAGCACATCAGTGGGTCTACAGATAGACACAGAACAGGAAGGAAGTGATTGCTTTTGACTGGGAGAAAGGTTAAAGGCGGCTTCCTGGAGGAAATGAAACCCAGGCTGAGTTTGGAAGATGAACTGGAATTCAACCAATGGATATGGAAGGGAAAGCAACCCAGGCAGAGGGAAGGGCAGGGGCGTGGAACAGGGTGATTTGACCAGAGAGGTCTAACTACTGTGTAGTTGTTTAAGTGCGGGGGAGGTGAAGCGTGGCGATATGAGAGAAATAGGAGGAGTCAGATTATGAGAGGCTGCTGGTAATGCTGAGAATTTTGGGCTTTGTCCTAAAGTCAACGGGGAGTTATGGAAGCATTGGCAGCAAAGGCATGACATGAGATTTTCGATCTAGGAACAGGAGCATTGAGGAAGAGTTGAAAGCCAGGAGGCCAATTTGTAGCAAGGTCTAGGTGAGGTGGGATGTGGGACTGTAGTAAGGTCTAGGTGAGGTGGGATGTGAGCCTGTAGCAAGGTCTAGGTGAGGCGGGATGTGAACCCGTAGGGAGTTCTAGGTGAGGCGGGATGTGAGCCCGTAGCAAGGTCTAGGTGAGGCGGGATGTGAGCCCGTAGCAAGGTCTAGATGAGGCGGGATGTGAGCCCGTAGCAAGGTCTAGGTGAGGCGGGATGTGGGTTCGTAGCAAGGTCTAGGTGAGGCGGGATGTGGGCCCGTAGCAAGGTCTAGGTGAGGCGGGATGTGGGCCCGTAGCAAGGTCTAGGTGAGGCGGGATGTGGGCCCCGTAGCAAGGTCTAGGTGAGGCGGGATGTGGGCCCGTAGCAAGGTCTAGGTGAGGCGGGATGTGAGCCTGTAGCAAGGTCTAGGTGAGGTGGGATGTGGACCTGTAGCAAGGTCTAGGTGAGGTTGGATGTGAGCCTATAGTAAGGTCTAGGTGAGGCGGGATGTGGGCCCGTAGCAAGGTCTAGGTGAGGCGGGATGTGGGCCCGTAGCAAGGTCTAGGTGAGGCAGGATGTGAGCCTGTAGCAAGGTCTAGGTGAGGTGGGATGTGAGCCTGTAGCAAGGTCTAGGTGAGGCGGGATGTGGGCCCGTAGCAAGGTCTAGGTGAGGCGGGATGTGAGCCCGTAGCAAGGTCTAGGTGAGGCGGGATGTGGGCCCGTAGCAAGGTCTAGGTGAGGCGGGATGTGGGCCCGTAGCAAGGTCTAGGTGAGGCGGGATGTGGGCCCGTAGCAAGGTCTAGGTGAGGCGGGATGTGAGCCTGTAGCAAGGTCTAGGTGAGGTGGGATGTGGACCTGTAGCAAGGTCTAGGTGAGGTTGGATGTGAGCCTATAGTAAGGTCTAGGTGAGGCGGGATGTGGGCCTGTAGCAAGGTCTAGGTGAGGCGGGATGTGGGCCCGTAGCAAGGTCTAGGTGAGGCGGGATGTGAGCCTGTAGCAAGGTCTAGGTGAGGTGGGATGTGGACCTGTAGCAAGGTCTAGGTGAGGTTGGATGTGAGCTTATAGTAAGGTCTAGGCGAGGTGGGATGTGGACCTGTAGCAAGATCTCAGTGAAGCAGGATGTGAGCCTGTAGCAAGGTCTAGGTGAGGCGGGACGTGGCCCTATAGCAAAGTCTAGGTGAGGCGGGATGTGGCCCTGTAGCAAGGTCTAGGTGAGGCAGGATGTGAACCTGTAGGGAGTTCCAGGTGAGATGGGATATGAGCCTGTAGCAAGGTCTAGGTGAGGCGGGATGTGGGCCTGTAGGAAGTTCTAGGTGAGGTGGGATGTGGCCCTGTAGCAAGGTCTAGGTGAGGTGGGATGTGAGCCCATAGCAAGGTCTAGGTGAGGTGGGATGTGAGCCTGTAGGAAGTTCTAGGTGAGATGGGATGTGAGCCTGTAGCAAGCAGCATTTGGAGTGAGTTAGTAAATAGGAGATGAGATTTGTTAATAGTGAGTGGGGATTACTTGCCCTTTCTGGGTTTCCTATCCAGAATGTTCCCTGTTGGCTAATGGCATCGTCACGGGATCATTTGCTCAGGCTGGGATCTCCTACCCATCTCTCACACTCCACACTCCTGCTTTACAGAACATTTCTTGGAGTCTCATTTCCTAGCATGAAACACAAGGAGGGCATCTCTGCACCTGCTGCCTGCTGACTGCCCTCCACTGCACAGCCTGTGTGGCCACTTGAGGCCCTGGGCATTCACACCAGGGCAGTCTATTCATGACCCTGACTTATGCAGGCTCTTCCTGCTCCCTGTCACTGCCCTAGCATATTTCTCCTCATCTGTGAGCCTGACTTGTCTCAGTTCTCTCTGACTAACCTTGACAAGGGGAGCAGCCCCTGCTCAGTCCCTTCCTCTCATCTGTTTTAGCACTTACCTGCTGGACTGTGATGGGTCTGTTCACTTATTCCTCCACTACACCATGAACTCCTGGAGGGCAGGGGTCAGGCCTCACTGCCTCTGTATCAGTTTCTGTCGGTGGGCCAGGCCCATGCCAGGGGCTGACAAAATGTTGACTGGGAGAACATTTTCCAAACTTTTCCCACTTCTCTAGCATGGATGGATTGCTAGGCTTTCAGACCCTTCACAGTTGTTACCTTCTAGAACAAAGGTTGGCAAACTTTTTCTGTAAAGGGCCAGATAGTAAATATTTCCCCCTTTGTGTGTCATGTGATCTGTGTCACAGATATTCAACTCTGTTGATGTAGCATGAACATAGCCATACATGATGTGTACATGAATGGGTGTGGCTGTGTTCCAATAAAACTTTATTTAAAAAAAAAAGCAAAGAGCTGTATTTGGCCTGTAGGCTGTAATTTGCTGATCCCTGGTCTAGGAGATTCTTCAAGACAATCATAGTCTTTGATCATCTTCTCTTATGAGATTTCATCACTCTAAGAGCTGGTACCTACAATGTGCTCAATTCTGTTCTGAACACTTTACACATATCGTCTCATGAGAAATGCAGTACTATTGCAGGAAGTCAGGGACCCCGAATGGAGGGATTGGCTGGAGCCGCAGCAGAGCAACATAAATTGTAAATATTTCATTTTAATATGGACATATATCAGTACCCAAATAATACTTTTATAATTTCTTATGCCTGTCTTTACTTCAATCTCTGAATGTAAATTGTGAAGATTTCATTTTAATATGGACATTTGTTAGTTCCCCAAATTAATACTTTTATAATTTCTTATGCCTGTCTTTACTTTAATCTCTTAATCCTGTTATCTTTGTAAGCTGAGAATGTATGTCACCTCAGGACCACTATTGTGTTAAATGTACAAATTGATTGTAAAACATGTGTGTTTGAACAATATGAAATCAGAGAACCTTGAAAAAGAACAGAGTAACAGCGATTTTCAGGGAACAACGGAAGACAACCATAAGGTCTGACTGTCTGCAGGGTCGGGCAGAATACAGCCATATATTTCTTCTTGCAGAGAGCCTATAAATGAACATGCAAGTAGGGAAGATATCACTAAATTCTTTTCCTAACAAAGAATATTAATAATTAAGACCCTGGGAAAGGAATGCATTCCTTGGGGGAGGTCTATAAATGACTGCTCTGGGAGTGTCTGTCTTATGCAGTTGAGAAGATAAGGACTGAAATATGACCTGGTTTCCTGCAGTACCCTCAGGCTTATTAGGGTGGGGAAAAAACCCCACCCTGGTAAATTTGAGGTCAGACCAGTTATCTGCTCTCGACCCTGTTTTCTATTGTTTAAGATGTTTATCAAGACAATACGTGCACCACTGAACATAGACCCTTATCAGTAGTTCTGAATTTGCCTTTGTCTTGTTTCCTCAGAAGCAGGTGATCTTTGTTCTCCTTTTTGCCCTTTGAAGCATGTGATCTTGTGACCTAACTCCCGGTTCTTGCACCCCCTCCCCTTTTGAAATCCTTAATAAAACTTGCAGGCTTTAAGGTTCAGGTAGGCATCATGGTCCTACTGATATGTGATGTCACCCCCGGAGGCCCAGCTGTAAAATTCCTCTCTTTGTACTCTTTCTCTTTATTTCTCAGCTGGCTGACACTTATGGAAAATAGAAAGAACCTACACTGAAATATTGGGGGCGGGTTCCCCCAATACAGCACAATAGCTACTTTGAGTACCTCCATTTCACAAATGGGACAGGCTAAGCACAGAATTTAGGCAATTTTCCTGGGGTCACACAGGTAAGTGGAAGAGCCATGACTCCCACCAGGCAGTCAGAGGCCAGGCTCTTTGTCACTCTGCTCTACCGCCTCATGGTGTTCCAACAAGGTCACAGGCCCACAAGGTAGGAAGCATGACTTAAGCCTCTGTTTTCTCTCAAACTTTCCTGGAGTTCTTTTTTCTGGGTCCCAGCAGGGGGTCAGGAAACAGTTGCTGCATATAAAACACCACAAGGCAGGTAGTGTCTTCTGCTGGAGGAAGGGCCTGGGCTCTGCAGGGACTGAGGGGCCTGGCTGCACATTCTCACCATATCAGCCCCTTCCAGCCAGCCCTGGGGCAGAGAACACTGCTCACCCAGCCACCTCCAAAAAGGGAGTGTATGATTATTAGGCCTATAATGGGAAAATATTGCTTTGAAGGCCAGAACCCAGAGCTATAAAATGATTCACATCACTGGTTAGAGCTGCCATTGATGTGAACCACATTTCAGAGTGCCGACCCTGATGCAGGAGCTAATTACACAAGAAGACTGTTCAACATACACAATGCTGCAGTTTCGGGACGAGCCTCTAGTGCACAATGTACTAGCGCTCTCTTTTTTTCTTTTCTTTTTTTCCTTCTCTGCTTTGGCTTTTGTTTAAAGACAGGCTCCTATAATGACTCATTAACTAACATGCAGATCAATCAAGCTCACAAAGCGCCTTTCGGAGGCAGGAGAAATGGCAGCACATGAAATAGGCATGATCACAGAGGCACATTTGTATACAGCTCAGACACCCAATTTAAACCCATTAGATAAATGAATAAACAAACCCATCATCTAGGACATAATTACTGAGCACCTGCCATGTGCCAAGCCCAGAGCTAGCTGCTTCCCATAAGTTATCTTGCCTGCCTGAAAATTTAGAGCAGAATCTAAATGCCGAGGACATGGTGCCGGTGGTGAGTGTTGGAGGAGTGCAAAGAGGAGAGAGACGGAGGGAGTCCATGGAGGAGGTGGGTCTGGGCCTGGCGGGATGGAGAAGGGTGTGTGTGGGCTCAGCCCAGGCTACATTGTGAGCAGTGAAGGGCCAAGGAGGGTGGGACAGGAAGAAGAGCCTGGCTGAGTCTGCAGGTGATTTTACCTGTAGCCAGAGCAGGCAGTCTGGACTTCAGGGTCAAGTTGATGGCAAGCTATAATTCAGTGTGAAGAGAGGACTAGAGGCAGAGAGACCAGGGGGAGGCTGATGCAGGGTCCAAGAGCATGAGGAGAAATTAGGGGGTGTCATAGCCACCTTGTCCTAAGAATCATGGGGGATGGAGTGGGACCCTGGAGGACACCCACTAGAGGCCCTGGAGAACATTCTCCCCTTGCCACATGCTGTCCAGGATCAGCCAAAAGACAGGACTCTGGGTGCTGCCAGCCTGTGCCCAATGCCTGTACAAGGCTGCAGAGGATCTGCCAGCTCAGGGGAGTTTTGTGGGAAGCTAGAGTCCCGGGAGATGTAGACTGAGGCTGTTTTGTTTAAGGACTGTTTTGCTACAACACTCTCCTAACTGGGCTGTCTGTCTCTGCTGCCTATCCTTCACTCTGTACTGAATACTCTTAGCACCTCCCTATCTCCTACAGCAGGGGTTGGAAAACTAGCTCTCAGACCAAATCTGTCCTATAGCCTATTTTTACATGGCCCTTCGAGTTAAGAATAATTTTTTTACCCTTTCCATGAGTGAAAAAACAACACCTACAACATAGAAGAATATGCAACAGAGACCTTACATGGACTTTAAAGCTCAAAATATTTATTGTCTAGCTCTTTACAGAAAAAGTTTGCTGACGGCTTCCCTTGAGCAATTATTTTCAAACTGGGCTCCCAGGTACCCCAGAGTTCCATAAAGGTACTCCAGGGCCAACCCGCAAGGATGGAAGAGGAGCCAGAGGAGGGAAGCCTCTACTTAAACCAAAACAGTTCCATTTTGATCTAGTTCCTATTTTGGGATGCTGTGAACAACATGGATAGTGGGTTACTTAATGTCCCTTCCTCCATTTGTTTCTCCCTAACAGAACCCTAACTGTATTGGGAGTATGGCAATGTATCTAGCCAACCTCAGAGCTAAAGGTGGCTATGTGACAGAGCTCTGGGCAATGAAACATGGGTTGAGGAGTCCTCAGACCATTTCTTCATCCTTCTCCTTGCTTTTCCTGGAATACAGATGTGAGGACAGAGAGGGAGCAGCCTTCTTGTGATCATGAGGATGAGAGCCATATAGAAAACAGCAGAGGGAAAAATATAAGGAGCATGAGACCCGGAGGGAACCACCAAGCCAGCCCTGGACTTTCTGCCTCTGGACCTTCGATATGTGGAGAAAATAAACGGTGTGTTGTTTAAGCTTCTGCAGATGAATTTTCTGCACCTCCCAGTCAATAACAACCTAATGGCTATAGGTTCTGAAGACAGGTGTTCGTCACCACAGAAGAGTTTGCCAATTCCTGAAACTGCAGGATAGAGTTCAGCATCTTGGAAACTACAGACTTTGCAAGGCCTGCCCCTGCCACTTCCTGGTTAGCTAGAGGCCCTGCCATAATGCTGTGCTCCAGCCCCTTACCTCCCATATTCCTCCTCAGAGCACTCCTTTAAGCTCCTGAGGCTGACCTTGGCCCACCCAGCCTCAGTTTACAATGTTGCTGCCAGTGTAACTATTAGTTCCATGAAAGGAAGGGAACTCACTTTTCCTGGGCACTGCTTGAACCATGATTCCTTCCAGGGCCTTGCTGAGGCCCTAGGGAAGAGCTAGAGAATTAGCTCCTGGGGTGAGGAGGAGGGGAGGCCAGTGGGAAGGCTGAAGACCTGAGCTCCCAGGAGTTCAAGAACAGAGGCCTCCAGCAGGGGCTGAGAAGGGTCAGAGGTTCTGGAACTTTGGTCACTACCTGAGGTTTCATTTTGGTGGTTCGAGAGCAGTAAGTCCTTTTACTCATTCACTGACTCATTCACTCATTGATTGACTGATTCATTTATTCACCGATTCATTCAACAGTTACACACTTGCCAAGTGCTGGGCTTTGGAGGGGCATTGGCAGGCAAGATAACATGGCCACTGCCCGAAGAGACCTCAAAGTTTCTAGAAAGCTTCACAGCAGACCCTGAGTACATAGACTACAATACAGTGTGATGAGGGCTCAAACCAGGGAAGCTTGGATGGGAGACAGGAGGGGTACAAAATCCTGGCTAGCAAGGGGGCAGGGCTTGTCTTCAGCAACAGAGAAGGTGCGTGGGGATACCGCACGGCCACAGCCAGATCTGGGGGAGGGGAAATGCCAGCACATGATGTGAAGTGGAGGCAGCTGCATAAGGGAAAGGAATGAGGCTTTGGACTTGAGGAGGTTATTAAATGGTCTCCCAGACATGAGGAGGGGCTGTGGAAGTACACGAGAAACCTCTGATCGCAGGCGTCTTGCACGGGGTCTGGCACAGAGAGGGTGTGAGTAAATGTTTGCTGAATGAATAAGTGAGTGAACAAATGGGCCAACGAGTATGTCCCTGACATTTGCACTAGCTGCTGATCACTTGCCTGGAGAATTATTTCTCAATTCTTCAGGTCTACAAAGGGAAGAGTGACAGTCATAATCCCCAAGGACTGAATAATCAAAACGCTGTTATCTTTGGCTTTGAAGTTCATGAAATGAGCTTTCCTTTCCCTCTTCTTTCCCTGCTCCCTCCCTCTCCCACCCATCCTCATTCTCTATCTCTGTCCTGTCTCGCTTTTCATTCTTTTCTAGCAAAGGTGGTTAACTTTCCTGATCAAATCAAGTGAGGTTCATGTGCAAATCGGATCACATGTTTTGTGTTCATACTGAGAAGCTGCAAAAGAAAGACAGATGTGTGTAGGTAGGGGGCATCGAGGCAGGTCTGGGTTTCAGTCCTGTCTACGTCTTTGTTTTTCCACGAGGCTGAGCTGAAGGGTCCTAACAAGAGGAGGCCCTGGAGGAAGAAGGCCTGAATCTCAAGCCCAATATGGGTGGAACCATCCCAGAGGAGCTCCTCCTCCAACAATCACTCATATGTTCAAACATCACTGAGCTGCTTCTCTGTGCCCAGCACTGTGCTAACTGTGGAAGAAATAAACAAAGTGCTATTCCTGCTTTCGGGGTGCTCAGGAGCTATGGGGGAAATAGATTCTAAATGCAAGAAAACAAAAAGTGCTGTAGGAACAGGAAGGAGCAACACGTGATGAAGTTAGGAAGGCTTCTCAGAACAGGGGTTGTTTGGACTGTGTCTCGAAGGAGGATAGGAATTTGCCTGGAGGAGAAGGGAAGGCACACTGGAACCAGATGTGCCTAGACAGATCTTAAAGGGCCAGGCATGTCTTTGAACCTGAGTTCAGTGTGGCTGAAGCTGGAGTTGCCCAAAGGCAGAGATGGGGCGGGGGGGCCACTGTGTGCTTTGCTGGGAGAAGGAGTTGCATTGTTGACAGAAGTTTAGCTGGTCAGAACCACCAGGGTGCTCTTTAAAAATAAGTTCTGGTACCTACCCTAGACTCACTGACTCAGATCTTTGGGGAAAAGAGCTTTCGAATCTGTGGTTTTAAAGTGTCTCCAAGGCATTTCTGATGAAATTTGGGAAAAATTATTGTAGGTAGATGTTAATTAATGTTAGATTAATATTTTAAGGACTGAGATAACCCAAATGTCCAAGGCAAGGTTAGCATTGTCCAAGACATCCCAGTCGAAGGGAGGGCATGGAGACTGCACATGGAGCAGACCTGCATCACTTGCTCTGAGCCTTCTTTCCTCCGTTCCTTGAATCTAGGAAGTTTCCAGGAGGATGGATTGGGGTGTCTTTATTTGTCTTACTCCCAGTTTATTGAGTACAGACATATCCTTAACTTGCCTCTCCAATAAGACTGTAAGTTCTGTTCCCACAGTGCAGAGGTGCACAGTCCATAGATGCTCAGTTAATGCTGGTGTCTTGATGTAGGTTCTTGGCCATTCCCACACCACAGCATCCCTGCTTCTCTCTTTGGGCCTTCTCATTGCCCTTGGAGGGCCCCAGTCCCTGGGACATTCCTAGCTTCTTACCATGCCCAGGTAGCAGAGGTCCTACAAGGGAGATGGAATTATAGGAAGGATCCTCCTGTGCAGGCGCCAGGGATGCATCATAATCATTCCATGACTACGAGGAGACCAAAGGGACACATGTCCCTCTTACAGTCCCACAAGCAAACCTTTCAGCCCCTTCTCACAACAGCATCTTTCTCCCCCTGCTCCTTGTAAAGGGAGCCCTGCATCCTTAATCCCATGGCCCTCTCACTCCAGAATCTCCCTTCTGTCACCATCCCTCTTCTCCTATACCTTCACTCTCTCCCTCTTTGCTTATTTTTTCCTAAGCCTGCGAACATACTCCAGTTCCAATATTTTAAACACATGCCCCAAAGTAACTCCAAACTTTCTCTCTATCCTACGTCCCTCGCAGGCTACTGCCCATCCTGGCCTCCACAGTCTCACCTCCCATCCCTTTGCTTCCCACCCCACTGCTGTCTGTTGCTGACCCTAGAGCTTCACTGCAAAGTCTTCTTCCAAGGCCAAAGCCAATGTCTCCTTCTAGCACTTTTCCAGCAAGACATTTGTCATCGTTGCCATGATCAGACATGCCCTAGTTGGAAACTCTTCCTGTGTTTGCATCCCGATTCTCCTCCCGCCTCTCAGATTGCTCCTTCTCTGTTCTTTCACTGGATTTTGCTCTTTCTCCTGTCACGATGGTATTCTCAGCTCCAATCTGAATTTTCTTATTCTCTTCAGTCTTTCCAAGAAATGTCGTCCATTCCTTAGGCTTTTATTCTCATCATGTGCTGAGATAACACCCAAACCTCTCTCTTAAGCCCAGATTTATCCAGAGTTTCCTGCCAGTATATCCAAATGACACTGAATGAACCACAGACATTCCAAATGCACTGTTTCCCTCCTGACCCCTGCAAAGCATCTTCCTCCATTTGTATTTCCTTTTTAACTCTCCCACTGGACCAAGTCAGAAAGCACCAAGTCACCATTCATCTGTTCATGGAATAAATATAGACCGAGTACCTACTATGTGCCTGGAACCATGTTGGTCACTTGGGATACAATAGTGAATAAGACCTCTCTTCCTCCCTCAGCTCCCACATCCAATCAGCTACCAAGTCCCACTCTATCTCCTAAATCTCTCTCATCTGTTTTCCCCTCCACACTACCAAAGCCTTGATGGATGCCCCCATTTTTCCTACTTGGGTAACTGCTTCATCCTCCTAACTGGTCTTGCTCCTTCCAGTATCCACCTCTAAACTTCTCCATTGCTGCTACAGTAATTTTCCAAAAACTCAGATCTTCCTGCTATTGCTTTAATGCAGGAGATAGAATGACCCTCGTCCTTCCACGCTCATTCCACTGAGGTCAAGTCCAGCACCTTTCATCTACTCTGAGACCTTGTTCCATCTAGCAGCACAGCCCAGCTATGTAAGTGCATGGGCTTTGGATCTAGAAAGACGAGGTTTAAATCCCAGTTCTGCCACTTACTGGCTCTGTACTGCAGCTGTTTCCTAACCTTTAACCTTTCCATGATTCAGTTTCTTTATCTATCGAATAGTTCCATTAAAATCGAATTCATTGTCCTATTAAGAGAATGAAATAAAATAATTCATATAGACAGCTGAGCTTAGTGCTTGTCATGGGACAAGCATACAATAAGAGCTATTATTGTTGTTAACAACAGCCTAACACTGCTAGCCTTAGCAATCTGTGTTTTGAGATAAAACCCAAACTTCTGGGCCAAGCATGTGGGCTCACCATGATCTGAATTCTGCTTACCTTTCTGTCCTTACCTGCATCCAGGCAAGTTGAATTACTTCTAAGGGGCTGTTCCAAACCTCAGTGCCTTTGCACATGTGTCCTCCCTGAGATTCTGATTTCCAAGCCTTCAAGACCCTGCTGACATGTCATTTCCTTTGTGAAAACTTCTCTTATCTCCCAGTTAGCAGCTCTTCCTTGAGTTTTCCCATAGCGCTCTGGACACGCCTCCATCAGCACTTATCTGCACTCTAGTTTTTATTTTTATTTTTATTTACAGACTTGTTCTTCACTCTTTAATGCACATTCCTCAAGGGCAGAGGCCATGTCTACAGTCAATGAATGAATGAATGCTCATCTCATAAGACATACTGTGAGCTTAGAGACTGTGCTTTTTGCTGAAGGAGACATCTGAAGGTGAGTGGATAGGCAGTCCTTGGACACGCCTGCATCTCACCTGTAGGCCAGTTCCACGAACAAGGTTAGGAACACAGCATCCATTGTCCTTGCTGTTTCCCAGAAGACAGCTTCTATTCTTCAGTCTTAGACTTTGAGTTTCCACACTTAGACCCTCCTTGTTCTCCTTGTTGCAATTTATGTTCCCTGGTTCTCTTCCTACCTGGATCAGGATAGGGTTCCCTTCAGCCTTTCTGGACTCCCTCAACACTACCTGAAGCCCACCAAGGCCCTACAGAGATATTGTGAACACCGCTCTGCACACTCTAAGGGGGTGCTCTGCAGAGGTACTATCTTTAGAAACCTAGGCTGGTGGGATCTCTTGCAAGGCATGTAGGGGAGTGACAATATGGAGGTCACCAGTCTCCACACACTGACCAAGGCTAGGCCTTCTGGGGGTGAATCTAATTGTTTCTTAGAAAATTCTCAGACGTCACTTAGACTTCCCCTGACACCTCACCTTCAGGTTCAAAAGATACTAGAGACAAGAATTGCAACAGTGCCCAAGAAAGAGCCCTCTAGTCAACAACTTAATATGATTTTATGGTATTAAGCCCTTCTGGTCTAGCCTCCACCCTCACCCCATGTGGCTGAAGTGTCCTTTCCCATTAACTAGGTACATCATGAAATAATTTAATTAAATGTGAATTTTTCTTTGTAAAATGTAATGCAGAGGAAATCTGCTTCCAGTGTTCCTAGCACTATGGCTCCAGGCACCTGGACCAAACAATTTTAAAGTGTTGGGTAAAATTTTAAAAGGACAAAAAAAAAAAAAAAAAAAAAAAAAAGTCAACTTTTTCCAAGTTAGTGTTAAGGATTGAATTATATAATATATCCCCCTGAATTCATATGTTGAATCCCCAATGTCAATATATTTGAAGATGGGGCTTTTAGGGAGGTAATTAAGGTTAAATAAGGTCATAAGGGTGGGGCTGTAATCCAATGGTAGTGGTGTCCTACTACCACCAGGAGGAGGAGCCGTTGAAGAGCACTCTCTTGGCATGTGCACAGAGGAACAGCCACGTGAGGACACAGTGAGAAGGTGGCCATCTACGAGCTAGGATGACAGCACTCACCAGAAACCGAATTTAGTTGCATGTTGATCATGGACTTCTAGCCTCCAGAATGGTGAGGAAACAAATGTCCGTGGTCTAGGCTATCTAGTTGGCAGTATTTTGTTACAGTAGTTTGAGTAGACTACACTAGCATAATAAGGAATACTCAACACAATGAATGTAGGGACCCAAAATGTGATTCAGAACATGAAGCTGGCTTTGGTCTTGAGTACCTTTTAAAAATTTCGTCGATATAGCTTCGGTTTTCAGCAACTCATAGAAAAGAGGGAACAGGAGACAAAATTCAGGGCCCAGCATGATGGCGACTGTAATATGATACTTCTGATAGAGCAGGGCTAGTTAAATGTGCACCCACAGTGTGAGGGTGAATTAGAAATGAGCCTATCTTCCTCCTCACCTGTCACTACCACCCTCTGGGTGGATCTGGAGGTTGACTGTTTATCTTAGACCTTGATGCTGAGTACACAAGAAACAATATTTCCGCTGAGAATTCATAACCATAAGTCAGTTTTCACATGGGTTTCCAGCCTTCATACTACTTGGGTGTTTTGAAACCTCCATACTGAGAATTTTGTGTGAAGAGGTTTCTGGCTGGTAATGCCCCCAGCACTAGGCAGAAGCAGATGCAAACCCTCTCTGGAAGAAATCACCTTCTACCCAGGTCTCAAAGAATTACCAGAGAGAAAATTTACCCTTCTAACCACATAATCAAACAATATAAAACAAAGAAGGAAACATGGTTCTGGGAGCAAGAGGTGAGAAACAACAGAATCAAATTTTCAAAAACTTCAGATATTGACACTAACAGACACAAAGTGTAAAATAAGCATGTTTAATTATTGAAAGAATTCAAGAATGATCTAAACATATGAGTAAGGAGCAAGAGATTACAAAACATGACAATATGACGAAGAACGTTTGAAAAAGAATCAAATAGGGCTTCATAAAGTACAAACCATATTTGAAATTAAAATAAATCTTCAGTGAATAAATCTAACAGAGGCTAGACACAGCTGAACAGAGAATTAATGAACAGAATGAGAGAGAGAAAGTATGAGAGAGGTTAAGAAACACAGATGATGGAGTGAGAAAGATGAACATATCTTGTCAGGCTTCTAGAAGACGAAAAAAGAAAATAAAAGAGGTAACATTTGAAAAGATAATGGCTAAACATTTTCCCAAGCTGATGAAAGACATAATCCATAGATTCAAAAAACTTAATTAAACAGGTTGAATACAAAAAATATCCACACCAGCCGGGTGCGGTGGCTCACGCCTGTAATCCCAGCACTTTGGGAGGCTGAGGCGGGCGGATCACGAGGTTGGGAGATTGAGATCATCCTGGCTAACACGGTGAAACCCCGTCTGTATTAAAAACACAAAAAATCAGCCGGATGCGGTGGCAGGCACCTGTAGTCCCAGCTACTCGGGAGGCTGAGGCAGGAGAATGGCGTGAACCCGGGAGGTGGAGTTTGCAGTGAGCCAACATTGCACCACTGCACTCCAGCCTGGGCGACAGAGCGTGACTCCATCTCAAAAAAAAAAAAAAAAAAAAAAAAAAAAAAAAAAAAAAAAAAAAAAAAAATCACACCTAGACACATAAGGGTGAAACTACGTAACACTAAAGAACAGTAAAAGACAGTAAGAGCAGCCAAAAGGATGTCATACAAAGCAAGGACAATAAACTGACAGTGAAACCCAGAAGACACCGGAATATTTCTATGTGCAGAGAGAATGGAACTATCAACTGATAATCAAATGTCTGATGAATACCAGCATTCTTTCAAGAATGAGGGTAAGCAGACATTTTAAGACAAAGAAAAAATTACACATTAGGTTCTATGCTCACAAACTGGGTGACAGGATCCATACCCCAACCTCAGCATCATGGAATATACCCATGTAACAAACCTGCACATGTACCCCCTGAATCTAAAATAAAAGCTGAAATTGTTTTTTAAAAGGACAAACAAGAACTAATAGAGTTTTTTATCGACAAGAAAATAAATTTTAAAGCATGTATTTGCACTGAAAGATATTCCAAAGAAAAGGACTGATGTACAAGAAGGAGTGGTAAAAAAGGAGCGGTAAATATATGAGTAAATCTAAGTGGACAGTGGCTTTATTAAACAATAACAATAATAACTTGAGAAAAGTTAAGGTAACATAATACACACACACCATAGAGTATGAATCGGAAGGAATGATTAAAGTCATAGTGTCCTAAGATCCTTGGTTTTTCAGGAACACAGAATTATTGTTTAATGCTAGGCTTTATTAAGTAGGCATATTGCTATTTCTAGAGTATTTCAGGACAAATTTCAAAGAATAAAAATGATTGTATAACTCACAAGGTCTAAATTCTTTAGTTAAAAGACAAATGGTCAGAGGGGATTTTGAAAATCCACAAAACACATATAAAGCACAAGGAAGTAGAAAAGTTAACAGTAAGAGAATAGGAAATATTTATTAGACAAAGACCAAGAGAAAACCGATGCAATGGATGGAGGGAAAAAGCCTTTGAGGTTAAAAACATTACTACAGATATAAAGAGTTACTACATAATTATTTTTGAAACAGTTCAATTTACCAGGAAGATATATAATTCTGAGTTTCAACTTTCATGCTCCAATAACACAGTCTCGAAATACATGAAGCAAAAATTGACAGAACTTTAAAGAATAATAGGCAAACCCACCATCATAATGGAAGACTTTAATATTCCTCCATCTGCCATCGATTGATCAAGAAGACAAGAAAAATCAATGAAGATATAAAAGATACAAACACAATGAACAAACTTGATGTAATGGGCATACTAGAAAACAAAAACTGCAAAATGCAGGGTTTTGTTTTTCAAGCCTACACAGAATCTATGTGAAAAATGACCATTTCTGGTCCTAAAAGCACAAATTTCAACTGATTCAAATAAAGATCAATGTTCTCTGACCACAAGATTTAGAAACAGTAGGAAAGAGACAGCTAGAAAAATCCTTTGAAAATTAAAAATACTTCTAAATAGTTCATGGTTAAAAGATGAAACAATAATGTAAATTAAAAAATATTCAGAACTAAACTATAACAGAAAATAAATAACTATAAAAATCTGTAGGTATGTAGCCAAAGTAGTCCTTAGAGGGAAATTTGTAGCCTTTGATGCTGAAATCAGATTGAAAAATAATGAACAAAGCATCAAAATTAAGATGCTAGAAAAAGAACAACAGAATAAACCCAAGTGCATTAGAAGGAAGAAAGTAATAAAGATGAGAGAAGAAACTGATAAATTAGCAAATAAATATATTAAAAGGAATAGTAACAAAACAAAAATTCATCTTCTGAAAGACTAACAAATGTTAAACTTCTGCTAATACCAATTTAAAAAATGATATATATTAGAAATGAAAAAGGAAATTGAAACACAACAATGGCAGGTATCATAACTATAATAAGAGATAGTATATATAACTTTATATCTGATAAATTTTAATATTTACTAAAATGGAGTCAAGAAAAAAAACATATGACCAAAATAATTCTTTAGTCATTACGTGTATTAAGTCTATAGTCTAAAATCTTCAAACAAAGGAGACACCAGATGCAGATAGTTTTGCTGAAAAATTTCACCAAACTTTCAAGGCAAAAGTTATGCCAATCTTCCACTAATAACCCCAAAAGATAGAAATAGAGGAAATACTCTTCAAATCATTTTCTGAAGCTAGCAACATATTGACACAAAAATTGGCAAAGGCAATATGAAAAAAAATAACAGGCCAAGCTCACTAACAAAATAGAAACAAATTACTAAACAAAATCAAATATAGGCATGTATAAAAATGACAATACTAAATGACCAAATTATGTTAATCTTAAGAATGCAAGGTTGGTTCCACATGAGAAAAGGCAATATTTGCTATACTAAGATAATCAAGGAGAAAAATTATATGATTGTATCAATAGATATAGGAAGATGCTTCATAAAATTCAATATCCATTCTTGATAAAAGCCCTTAGCAAAGTAGGATTAGAAAGTAAATTCCCCTATTCTATTATAAAAGGAGTACCTACAAATGAAAAATAAACTTCAGCAAACATCATACTTGATGGTGAAGAAATAAAAACATTCTATTAAATATCAAACAATGACCATAGGGGTCATCATCATAATAATGACTTGATGTTATACTGGGAGGTTCCAGCCAGAACAGGCAAGAAAATAAAAAAGAAAAGGTATAAGGATTGGAAAGTAAAAACAAAACCAACATTTTTTGCAGATGATGACTATCCATGTAGAAAACCCCAAAGAATCAAGATACATTTTAACAAGATAGTTGCTAATATAAAAATCAAAGTACAAAATCAATCGCATTTCTAAACACCAGCAAGAAACAGGTAGAAAGTGTAATTTTAAAGGTTTTGATTTATATTAGCAACAATAAATATAAGATATTTACGAGTGAATATATTAAGAAATGCATAAAATATGTAATGGAAAAAATTATACAAATTTATTGCAAGCCATTAAAGAAACCCTAAACAGAGATATACCATACTCATGGACTGGAAGACTCAGCATCAAAAATCTATCAGTTCTTCTCCAATTAATCTGTAGTTTTGATAAAATTAAAATAAAGATTTCAACAGGTTATTTTGTGGATCTTGGCAACACACTTGTAAAATTTATAAGAGAGAACAAAGGGTGCAGGAAAAAAAAACTAAACAGGAAATAAATATGAAAAAATGTATGTAGAAGTACAAAACTACATACAATAACTTAGATAAATCTTAGGAACATAATTTTTAGTGAGGTTGATTAAGAATACATACATGATTACATTTATATGAAGTTCAAATGTTAGCATACTAAGCAATGTATTTTTAGGGATACACACTTAAGTGCTAAGTATAAAGAAAAGCAAAGGAATAATAAACACACAATTGAGGTAATGGTTACCTCTGAGGGTGTAGGGAATGAAACAGGATTGGTGAGGAACCTGCATCACTAAGGTAACTGATTTTCTTTTCCCCTTAAGCTGGACGATGGCTGCACAGGTGTTTGTTGTATTGTTGTTCCTTATATTTTGCTTATATTTTATATTCTGCTTTTTATCCACTCGATATTAATTTTAAAAACTTAAAAGAACTGTCTGCAGAGAATCTACCACCAGTAAGTTCTGAGTTTGAAAAACCTTGTAGGCCTACTGTTCCCAACCTAGCCCTGCCCACAGAACACCACCCCGCTCCCCAAGAGCCTTACCTTGGCGGGGTTCAGTGCTGTGATGATCCACACACAGTGTGCATTGTTGTCATACTGAATGGGGAAATTGGGGGAGGTGATGATGCCCGAGGGGCCTCGAAGGTGGGCATCACACATGCGGGCTGCAGAGGAGACGAAAGACAAGCCTTTGAGTTAAGACTAGGCCCAGTTCCCCTTCTTGCCTCCCACTCCCAGCCCAGAAGACACTGCATCTGTACAGTTCCCAGCCTGGACATAACCTTCTGCTTCCTGGGTCCTTCCCCTACAGTTCTTGGGAGGCTTGAAGGGAAGCCGCAGTGCCTGGAGCACTGTGACTGCTGTTCTGTAGGCAATGATGAACTTCCAAGGCAGGCTAAGCGACCCCTCTGCATGCCCCACTTATCCCCACACCCAACTCCACTGTGATCATGCAATTCCTCTTTGTCAAGAGGGTGTGGGACAGAACCTGTCGGGTGACACAAAGCCAGGTGGATCCCAGGTACCTGTGGATACCTAAGCAGCCCACGCCTTACTCTGCTGACCTGTTTCCCAATTTGTACTCCAATTCTCCAAACCAGCTGAGTGCTGGTGTGGATCTAACGCGGCTTAACTAGGAGTATGACCTCATTTCAGGTTCTTCCTGCCCCTCAGTTCCTTCCTCCGTGACCCCCTCAGTCCTCCTGAAGAGGAATTTTAGGATATCCTTGTCAAGGCCACTCCATTAGGTCACAGAATGTCTGTGCCCAAGAGCTCTGCCAAGGACCCTGACTCGGCTCAGTGCCAGGCACCCAGAGTGATTTCAGTGCTTCCCAAATCTGTCTCCAAACTCAGCTTATCCCTGAAACCAGCTTTTGACTGGAAGCATAAAGATTCAAGGTGAATTAGAAGTACTCTACTCAAGTAGATATAAAGTGTTATCAACCACAGCTTAATCTAATTAAGCTCTTTAAAATAGCTTCTAAACTAATTAGATTAAGTAGTGATTGATAACAGTTAAGGTACTACATTGTACCTAGGTATTTGCTTTCTTTAAAAATGTGTGTTTAGTTCTAGCCACTTCATTCTTTAACGTTAGTGTTCAGCTATTTTAATAAAAGGTTCTAAGAGCCTGTTCTCATGCTGCCCACATGGCAATTTATCCTAATTGTAGACAAAGTGCCTAACAGTAAAGAAATAGTGAGCAAACTCATCAAGCCTAACTATATAAAATGAAAGTGGTGTCAAACCTGGTTTCCTCTGACGGGGCCAAATATCCTAGAGTTCCTTGCCATGTGTGGAAAGGGCCATGAAAAACCTTTCCCAGGGCGCCCTTCCTAGGAGGGTCTGGGAAGCAGGTTCTGCAGCTCCCAGACATAATGAATCTCTTCTCATTTCATGCACTCATCCCTGCGCTCAGCTCATTTATTCTAACGTTTATTGAGTGCCTATTATGGGTCAGGAAAAGTCTGGGGAGAAAAAAGTGTCTGACACAGCCCCTCCTCTCTGAAGGGCCACGGCAAGTGGAGGGAGCAGGTGGAAAAACATTCACCATCAAGCAGAGCAGGTGTTGTCAGAGGGTTATTTGCAAGGGGCTTTTGGGTCAGGTCTGTTACCTCCTCTTTGTTAGCTCATCACCTCCTGGGAGGAGATGTCTTCTCACTCTAGTCCTGCACTGAAAGGATCTGCTCCTCCCTCATCCTGAGCTCAAGAATCTGTTGAATCAAGTTTGAACAAGTCCCAGGGGAATCCCCACTCCATTTCCCCATGTATATCTGATTGCCCCTTTCGTTCTGTACTGAGAAACAGATTCCTAGATTGCACTTGATACAACTGGGCCCTATGGCAATGTGGCATGGTTAAAGCGAGATCAGGCTTTAAAATTTATGAACTTAGCCTTCTGGATATAAATTCATTTGCTGGTTGTTTAAGTCCGGATGAGTTAGAAAATCTCTCTGATTTTGTTTCTTCATCTGTAAAATGGGACAAATGATACCACCTCATTGAGATATGGTGAGGATGAAATTATACGAGATGATGGATGTGAAGGTTCAGCCCAGGGCCTGGGATGTGGTCAATATTCAACCATTGGGACCAGAGATAATCAGACTCCCAACGCCATGTCTATTCTGTTTCTCTATGCCCAGGATTTCTCTCAAGGCTAAGGATCCTTTTTCTGCCTTTCCGGAAGTTTCTTGACACATTTTTTTTTTTTTTCCCTCCACAAGTACACTTGAGACTGACAATATTACTAAACAAATTAGAATAAGATAATCAAAGCCCTGATTTCATCCCACCTTTGCAAAGAGGACCTGTGGACTCAGAACTCTAGCCCTGCAGAGAATCCTTACAAAGCTCCACCAGCACCATCTTACACCTCTTCCAGAAAGTCAGATTTTGCTGCCAAAAGCCCTCATCTTCAGACTCAATTTATCTTGTATTTGTTTCCAAGAATTAGATGGTATATTTGCAGTCTGTTGAAACATGCTGAAGGTAATGAGAGAGAACAGGCCAAAAAGGCATTTCCCACTTTAAGGGCTTAGAGGGGTTTAATTAAAATATTACAGTCTGCAGATAGCATAGAACACCTTAAACTAGGTTCAAAATGAAGCATTAGCTACTTTTTTCCTCTGCTATCTGGGCAAAGTCAGGGGTTCTGTGGACAGACAGACTGACATCATCCTGAGCAGCCAGCTCCATGGGATCCCACCAACAGATAGAAAGCTCATCACAGTGACCCAGATGGGCAGGCAAAATGGTAGGTGCTCAATGTCTTACTAAATGAATGAACATATCATTTTGTTTCTCTGCCTTTTTCCCTTAAATGTTCTTCTGGATTGCTTTCAGGAGAGACTTCTCTGAGATCTTCCATGCCTGAGCTCTGCAGCCACTCCCATTTTTCCTCTGGACATTACCATATAATAGGAACAGTATCCCGAGGGACCATAGGGAGCTACCACCTGGATCCACGGCCAATTCTGACACTGAAACAACATGGTGCTAAAGAAGGGAACTGCTCCAGGTGCAAGTGCCTCTGGTCTCATATCTTCTCTCCAAATCTGATTCTTATCCTGTTCCATGCTGCCTTCCCTTGCTTCTCCAATTGACCTTCCTCCCAGTCCTTTCCACAGTCCTCTGGAACCACCTCCCACTACCAATGCTCAGGAAAACAAATCCTACTTGTAGCTGCAACATCTTTTGGAACCTCCTGCTCCCACCACTGCCTTGACTGAAGCCCATCTTCCCCTCTTACGCTACTGCCTCCTATGCAGCCTTCTGTAGTTAAGATCTTGCTCCCACTCTCAAGTATTTCTTTCACAGTTGTTTTCCGAACCTCCAGTAGAATTCATCTTTCCCTACTGAGACCTCCACTCTGTTGACAGCAATATCTCCTCTCTACCCATCAGCTCCTTCTGTCTTTTCTTCTGTCCTTACGCAACTTTGATCCCATGGGCCACCATTAGGCTCATTTTCTTGCTTGTCCCAAGTCCCTTTCTTCTTCCTCTTTTAGTCAGTTGCTTAGAAGACATCAGTTTGGAATGAATCCCTCTACCTGCTTTCTCCATACCTGTCACCATAGAGTTGAGTTTTGCTGTGAAAAAAATCACGAGTAAGAAGATGAATGTCTATTATAAACTCATTACTCATCTCAAAAAAATCCTAGCTATTGCCCAGTGACCCTACCATTTAGCTCTATTAGCTCACTCTCTCATTCTGCTCAAAGACTTTTTCATGTGTTCTAGACATCCCTTGAACATCTTCCTCTTCCTCTTATCTCCCCTTACTCTTAGCTGATGACTTTGGCTCTCTGTTTGGAGGGAACAGAAGCCATCTAGCAGGCGGGTCCTTTGTCCTACTCTCCAAAAATGCAGTCCTATCTGCATATGTACTCAATTCCTTTTTCCCTCCTGTTTCAATGGAGAGATGCCTCTTCTTTTGGAGGCCAGTGCCTTCTTATGAGATCTGACACCCTGCTCTTCCTCCAACTCATGATCAACCACGTTTATAGCCACACCCAGGGCCCTGCTATCCTGGGAGCCAGGGAAGTCCAACTCACAGATTTTAAACCCAGTCATTCCATTCCTTCCCCCACTACCTGTGTTCCCAGCAGAATGACTTTGGTCTCAATGCACCATTGTCCTACATCATAGGCCTCTCTAGCCTTCTGGCTCCCACATTTCATCCCATCTATTGATCCTCGCCTGACCCCTCTTCCCTCACTACCCAGTCTGGACCTCAAGACCACTCACCAATACCTTCATCTTCTTCAACGCTCTCATATCTGCTTGGTGAAATGCCTGCTTTCCATCAATTCTACCACTCACCTTTTCTCTCTCTAATCCTGGGGGCTGGGGGGCTACCAGGAGAACTGTGGTATCACCACAGATTCATGGTTTGCCATCACAATAGAAACTTTAGCCCAAGTCTATCATTTCCCTTGTCTTCTTTCACCAGTTCCTTGCAGAAACAAGTTCAAACATTCAACACTTGGTTGAGTCACTAACCCCAATGTTTACTTTTCAATTGTGATTATACTTCACCTCTCTGGAGTATCTGACACTACTGATCTTTCTCTCTTTGTGAAACTCATATTCTTTGGCTTCAGTGATGCTTTTTGGCTTTTCTCCTACCTTTCTGACCGAATTTCTTCTTAGCTTTCTTCTTCTCCACTAACTTTTAAAAAGTAGTTGTTTAAATCTAGGGTACATGGGAGCTTTTTGCACATTAATTGCAACTTTTCTGTAAGTTTAAAATTATATCAAAATAAAAAGTTACCCAAAAAAAGTGGGGAGTGGAGGGGGAGTTGTTCTGCATGGTTCCATCCAATATATTGACTCCGAAGGATGTCCAGGTACAATTTTCAAGTAGAAGTAAGATTCAGCCTTTGGAGTCAGGGTTTGAAATTCAGCTCAACAGATGTAGCTTTGTGCCCTTGGGCAAGTTGGCTGCCCACTCTAAGCTTCAGCTAAACATAAAATATGGTTATTGCCACTTTACTCATAAAGAAGTTATGAAAAATGCCTAGTGCAATGCTATATACAAGTATACATAATTTAATAAATAAGAGCTTTATCATTAGCACATATAGGTAAGGGACTCAGGGACATTCTCAGGGCAGGAATAATGGGGGCATGTACTCTAGTACAATCAGTGTGTGTCATCCAGGGGAATAAGTGGAGGGGAGAAGAGAGGAGAGAGGAAAGAAGAGAAGAGATTTGAAAATAGAACTCTGGATAACAATTATGTTTAAGGAGTAAAACCAGAAAGCTGATCTAATGAAATCCACCAAGAAGACAGCCACCTGTAATTATCATGGCATTGAATTCACCCTGGCTTGTGCCATATTTCCCCTGTTTCACTCCCCTTTTACAGATGAGGATAAAGATTCATAGTGTTTCAGTGATTTTCCCTGTGCCACATGGTTAATAACAAAGTTGGAAATTTAACTTAGGTCTCTAAGTCCCAAGCTTGGTATTCTAGCCACCCAGAGGCATATATGTGTGTGTGCGTGTGTGTGTGTGTGTACATATACATATATAAAATATGTATATGAGTATATACATATATGCATATATGTATGTGTATACACACACATATATGTATGTGTATATGTACACATATGTATGTGTATATATATGAATTTAGCCACAAAGGAAAAATAATATATAATTTTCTGTTAATTATTTACTTTGTGAATCAGTAACTGTAAGAGTTTCATCTGGGCCTGGTACTCAGTCCCTAAACTCCATCAACACCAATTTGTGATCAGAAGAAATCAGAGCTGGTTGTTAATTTGGTCCTCTCACTATACCGGTGGTTTACAGTGTTCCCTGGAACCCCAGGGGTACCAGGACTCAAAGGCTACTGAAAATGGTGGTGGAGGGGAGACTAGAAATCCCCTGACCCAACTTTAATCAGAGAAGCTCCACTTGTTTCTGTTTTATTTATTAGGGTTCTGCAAAAACTTATTTTTAAATATTGGGCTCCATATGTAAAATAAGTCTGAAAAGCTCTATATCTGTGGACTCTGTCTGTATCTGGGGCTGAACAGAATTAGTTTAACAGTGTTTCACATTGCCCTCAATCTCCTTTGTGTGATGAAAATTTTCTAGGAGTCAAATCAGAAGCTTACTTCTTCTGATGGGAGGGAAAGAAAAGAAAGGCCTGTGAATGCCTGATTTCATATCTCAAAATGAGGGCACAGTCCCATATTGTTCATTCGTTTCAATCACTGATTCATTCAGGTGGTCTTCAAACATTAGCTGAGAACCTATTATTTGCCAGGCCCTGTGTTTTAGTAGAATTAATTGTGTGGGAAAATGAGTATTTCTAATCAAATCATATTTTAACTGCATTAAAGAAAAAATAATACCATTATTATGGTAAAATCCTTTTTAGAATGTGATCTTTTGGTAACCTGCTTGTTAGTGGAACTTCTTGGAATGGAAAGAGTTTTGTTTGTTTTTATTCTTAAGGTGGGGTTCACCTAAACTCTCCCAAAAATCACAGAATAGTAATTGCAATTAATTAAAAACAAAAGATTTTAAAATAAAAACCTTAAAAATTGCCAAAATAAAGAGAGCCTTAACTCTAATAATCTGTCTCAGCCCTGGGCCATCAGGGAAGCCCAGGACAGATCATCCAAGTTCAAACCCAGGAGACTCAGCAGTCTCTCTTTCTCCTTCACAATGGTCTATAGGAGGGGGGCAAAAAGAGAGAAGAAGGCAGGAACGTTAACCCATGTTGAGAATGTACCCTCCACCACTGTCAGGGCTGGTCACTTTCTAGAAAATGCCTTGCTTAAATTTCATCATCAGTAGGCGGGGAAGATTTTGTTTTCCTTGTTCACAAATGAGGGCCCTGTGGCTAAAAAAGATGAAGGAACCCGCCCAGGGCCAGCAAGCTAAAAGGTGTCAGAGTTGTGATCTAGATCAAAGTCCATGTGACTCCCAAACTGTAGGATTGCAATAGGATTAGACAAGACAGCTTCTAAAAGAGCCCGCAGCAACCAGAGGTTGAGGTTTGCTCCAGCGCTAGAGGAAGCTTATGCGGACAGCGCCCAGCAGGTTAAGCTGAACATGTGTGCACGTAAGCCTCACAGACGTACTAGCATCACTTTTTTTTTTTTTTAATACTTTATGTTCTAGGGTACATGTGCACAAAAGTGCAGGTTTGTTACATATGTATACACGTGCCATGTTGGTGTGCTGCACCCATTAACTCATCGTTTACATTAGGTATATCTCCTAAGGCTATCCCTCTCCCCTCCGCACTACTCCCACCCCACAACAGGCCCCAGTGTGTGATGTTCCCCTTCCTGTGTCCAAGTGTTCTCATTGTTCAATTCCTACCTATGAGTGAGAACATGCGGTGTTTGGTTTTCTGTTCTCGCGATACTTTGCTGAGAATGATGGTTTCCAGCTGCATCACTTCTAAACAAGGACTGCTTCATCTAGCCCTCAAAGTAACCCCACAAAGTAATGTTCTATTATCACCACTTTTTGGTAGGAAAAAAAGAGATTCAGAGAGGTGAAGAAACTGGCCCAAGGGCCCCAGCTAAAAATGATGATGGTTGGATTTGTACCATGATTTCCTCTTGTTTTACAGTAGCAGGTGATGGAATGAGATGACCATGTGAAAAAGCCCAGCTCAAGGCTTAATGACAATGCAGCAGAGAATTCAGACTTCAGTGGGTCCAAATCACTGGAGAAAACGATGAACACACTTTTTCAGCCACAAATTTCCTTCAGGCCAAAACACCAGCCCTTCTCCACCCTTGGCATGTTCATGTAAACAATCATCATCTTTTGAGAATTAAGAGAACAACCTTACTCTACTAAAAAGGTCTTGAGAAGAGACCAGATCCCACCACTGCCTAAAAGCATTGTCATCCTGCCTTCTCAAAAGCAATTCTGAAACCACAGATGGGCAGGGGTCCCTTGGTCCTCAGACTTGATAATTCTATGCCTCTCTGCACAGCTGGTGTCTGGGCTCCCTGGCATTGGAGTGGTATGCTATTTAATGAGTCATTCATTCCATCATCCACTCAACATCTGTTACTGAGTACCTACTACGTGCCACACCCCGTTTTAGGCAGTGAACAAAACAGAAGTCCTTGCCCTGTAGAGCTCATATTCTACTGGCACGAGGATATTTTTTTTTTCTTCTAGCGCTTTTCAATTCATAAAGTGTTTACACATTCACAACTCCATTAAATCTCCACATTAAACAGAAGAAGGGTAGGGTACGTACTATTAGCAACATTTAGAGGTAAGAAAGGCTTAGGGAAAATGGGTGATTTGCCCAATTGCTGAGAGTTATGACAAGAATTCTTTTTTGTTGTTTGATTTTTTAAAAACATAGTAGATATGTAGAATCCTTGAGATAATATAGCTAAAATCAGTGAAAATGCAAAGAACATTATAAACTGTGGAACATGGCTACCTCAAAGTTGAATGAGGATGTAAGGCTTATTTGAAAGATGGTATGGTGACACTCCTCTAGATTACTTATAGACTCAGTTTAACAACAGGGTATGGGTTTCAGCTCCAACTCTGTCCCTTTCTCAGTATAATAAGGAGATATTATTTTTCCTAGATCCTCTTACTCTGCATGAATTTCATCTTGATGCATATGCCAAAGAGAGGCAAAGAATCTCTTTCTTAGATCAGAAGGATCCAGAATGTAACTTTGTGGTGGGCAACATATCTTCTCTTCTAAAGGGGCACTCAAAAGAGCACCTGTTGGCTTTTAAAGACCGTCTAACAGCCTAGTGCACAGGGGCGCCCTCTGCTGGTTCCCTGGGGGATGAGGTCAGGGGCTTCTCTACCACAGAAGGAGCAGCAGCAGCCCTGCCTCAAAGCAGGAATATGCTTGGCTCTGTTATTTTAAGATTATTCGGGGGGTAGGGGCTAGGCCAGCCCAGGCTTGGCTCATTTGATACCTGGGGATGTAGTGGCAGGGCCCTGGGGAACAAAACACCCAGGTGGGGTGTTAGAAGCATGTCATTACTACACAGGTAAAAACACTCTTGCAGAAGTGACAAGTCTGTGTGTTGCAATATGGGAAAAGAAACAAGGGCATGGGATAGAGGTTTCAAGATGTGTGTGTGTTATAATAGAGGGATTCGAGGTGACTGTATAAAAGGTGACTGACTTCCTTTCCTATCTAGGTGTGGTTCAGTATCTGTTCAATGAGATAGCAAGCTGTTTCTTACGTGCCTCCTCCATTAGACTGTGAGGTGCATACAGGGCAAGCACCACGATGCTTATCTTCCCCACCTCTGTATCTCCTGATCCTAGAACAGGCCTTGATACTGAGAAAGGGCTAGATAAGTATGCTTATTGGTAAATAAATGCAGGGAGGGAGGGAGGGAAGCCAGTCTGCTTGAGAGCCTAGGCCTCAGGTGCTGGGAGCTGGGCTTCATTCTGCATGCCCAGCCAAACTCTCTGGCCAGCCTCCCTTCCCCAGGGCACCCTCACCTCGGCAGACTGGCCTGTGGTCGCTCCAGGCTGCAAACATGTCGCTCACTTTCATACAGGTGATCCGCTTGGACCCTTGCAGGTCATAGCCCTCGTTGCAGGTGAACTGGACGCTGGATCCTAACCTGGGAGACAAGTTGTGTCTGTGAGCTCCATCCCTGGGCCTGCCAAGCCCCACTCTGAGTCCTTCCTGGTTCCATAAAGAAGCCCCACTTGTTATTTTTCCTTCGGGCCCTTAATCTCTGCTCCACTGTTTTATCACTAAAAATCTCCATTGGAAGGAACATCTGCTCTTCATCTTCTTTTTTTAGACCGTTTAATGGTTTTAGGATTGAGTTAAAAGGTGACTTTGGGAGCAAAACAGAGATCCTCAGAGATAAGCACCAGTTAGGGCAGCTAAGAGTGGGTGGATGATAGCCATAAACTTTAAGGAAAATGGTCTCCTAGATTATTGCAGGTGCGAGTTGCCTGCTGGCGTATCACTGCTGAGACGGCGGCCCTTTGTACCCTGGGTGCATAGGTTTTCTGGATAACATGGGCAGTCTAACGTTCCCTCTCCCCACTAAAGCATGAGCACTGTGCCAAGGACTGAACCAGGAGGGAATGTCAAAGCCATAGCTCTTCTCCAGAAACTGTCTGTTCCTACATCAATGCCATCCTCTCCATTTCCACCTGCAGGAAGGCCAGCCCCTGTCTTCCTCCCAGCCAGGCCACCCCACCCTTCTTGCAATCAGAAAATTCCCAAATAGATCTTACCTGAAATCCGAGCCTAGTCTTTTGCCCCTTTCGGGTATGCCAGGGTCTGGACACATATTATGTCCTTGGGACACACCAACCTGAGTTACTATAAGGCAAAAACAAAAAACAAAAAACAGCACACACAGAGATGGACAGTCACAGGGAGGCACCAGTTGGGGCAATGTCTCAGGGTGGGAGGTGGAGGCAGAGACAGAATGAGGCCCTGCTTTGTTGGGGCTGTGTGGGGTGGCCAGAGTCTACTGGCCTGGGGTTTCTTGAATGTGCAAGAAAGGAAGCTGCTTTTGACAAAGTCCTTTGTGAGCAAAGTCATCATGAGTGTGTGGGCTCAGAGACAGGCCCTCCATGCCAGCCACCACCTGCTTCCCTCGTCCCACACGAGCAGCCAGAGGTGGACCGTCCACAGACCCTGGTGACCTCCCACCCACGCCTATGCTTCAGATCTGGGGTGGAGACTCTAGATGAAATGAACCCCCCACCTCAGCCCCAGATGGAGAAATGACCCAAAGAAAGTTAAATAAAAGGTGGTTGCATGATCAGAAACGGTAAAGAATGTAAGAGAAGGCTGCAGTCAAAGTTCAAAGCTGGGACTTTAGCTCAAACACAGACATTTCTTTTGAGAAGCCTCTTCTCATCAGATACTTCTCGAGCCAGAGTAAGCAGTCACCAGAGCATCCCCTACCCAATGCCACCTATCAAGGGCACCGGGCAGAGATGGTACCTGTGATGGTTCTGGTAGGTGGTGCAATGCTCTGACACTTGCCAGCGCCAGAGTCCTATTTACAAAAACCATATGCACAGTTGTCTTGGCTAGAGGAGAAGTTTGGTCAGGGCAGCAGATACACATACAGTAGGGAGGGTAGGCAACCCTTTGGCCCCTGCCTGTTCCTTTTTGTCGGGATGCTGGTACTGAAGAGGCTGGATTCCTGGCTTTGAGGATGACCAGGAGCTGGGGCCAGGCACACAGCCTGGTTGGAGGAGTTCCACTCAAAGCCTCACCAATCCCACGATCCCAACAGCAACCTCTAGATGGGTTCCAGGGCATCTGGTCAGCATTCGGCATTCTCCGACTTTGCGTATGTCCCCCCATCCCATTCAATGTCCCATAAGGTGAACAAAGCACTCCATTACTCACCCACCCACTCGCTCACATAGGTACACAACAAGCATTCATTGAGCACCTACTGTGTACAAGGCTTTATTTGAATACCATGAGAAATGTGAAAGGTAGTCAGATAAGACCACTGTCCTCAAGGAGTTTCCAGTTGAGTGAGGACATAAACCATGGAAGCAGACTGTGGGACCACAGTGGGGAGGGATGAAGGATGCACCCGCGTGTGAGGCTGCCTGGAAGAGGTGGCATCGAACGTGGGCCTTCTGAGCTAATAGGATTTAGACACATGGCAACAGAGATGACAAAGATAGACAGGCACGAGGAGTGATGTGGAAACCTGGAAAGAGAATGAGTGTTACGCAATGTGACCAGAGTAGGAGGGAGGGTGAAGAGTGACAAGGAAGAGTGGATGGTGAGGTTTCAGAGATCAGACTTTTACGGGGTTCGAGTCTGATCCTGAAAATGAGGGGGAGCTGCTGGAGAGTTCTGGTGGGGAGAAGGCGTGGTGAGACCCGCTGGCTCAAGGGTGGGCCAGTTACCTAGAGATGAGTTGGAAAGTTTTATGATCATTCAGGCTGAGGACAAGAGCCTGGAGTAAGGCTAGACATGAGACAGCAGGAATGGATGTGGCAAAGAAAAAAAATGCCTGGGACTCACAGGGGACCTAGGGCATGAGGAGAGGGAGCAGGGCATTTCCAGGTCCTGGGTACCTGTGAGGATGCAGGTAGTCTCATAGAAGTAAGGAAGGTGGGGAGCTCATTTCAGACTCACTGAGGGAGTCTACAGTTAGAGGCCTGGAGTAGACCGTGTTTAAACCTCCAGGTAGCCCAGGCTATGGCTGGCCATGGAACCTGAGGATTTGGACAGACTGCATGCTCAAGCCAGACACAGGCAACCTCTTGGTTGTGTGCAGTGAGCAGAGCCTTTTGGGTAGCTTCCCTTTGCCTGACATTCTACACGGCACGTTCAAGCCAGTTACCCCTACCCCTACTTGTCTCTTACCCCCATCCCCTTCCTTGCCAAGCCTCTACCTCCAAAGCTTTCATGTCCTGAACCATTCCCACCAGTCCAGACACCTCAGGCTGGGAAAGTAAGACGGAAGTGCCATTCCCAAAGCAGAGCAAGCTCCTGCTTCCTGGAAGCCTCGGTGTTTTGCAAGTAATGGAACGGAGATAACTAGGGGGTCCTCTAAGGCACCCAGAGGGTGGGAAGGAGGAGGAAGCCTCAGCTTCCTTATCTGCTAAGCCAGTTCCGCCTACAGCTTCACAACTATCCATCCCTACTGCAGACTTCCCAGCTAAGCATCCACCTTCTTTAGATCCTGTCTAGTCAATCCTGTGGCCCGCGAGTCACACCCATCCCAAAGTTTCTGCTGACCACTTCACGGGAACCACACAGCTCCCTCGCAGCATGTGAAGAACATATAGCAGTTCCCTGTCCCCTTCTCTTGCCCTCTCATTCAGTATTGACATCACCCAGGAAGCAGAACGAACAGAAGGCTGCCCCAGATGGGGCTGGATTCAAGAGGCGAGACCATGGCAAAGCCCACCCACCAAGCCATAAGCCCCCGACAGACAGAGCAGAACCTACCACCTCCCCTTTCCTCAGCCAGCCCCAAATGAAACCCAGGCACCATCCAGAAAGTCACAAACCCAATGGTGATGCGGCTCACACCCAGCCAGTGCCCCCTTCCAGGGAGGACTGAGCAGGTAACAGTGGTCCCACGAGGATCTTCAAGCTTCTCCAGGAAACAAGCAAACTTAAATTTCAGCGATCAGTTTACTGTCTGGATTATGGAGGCAAGAGGTGTTTCTCCCTTTCTTTTTTTTTTAATTCCAGCCTTCCCTGCCTACTCAAAACCAACTGCTTGTGTTTATAGCATTGCTTTCCCGTTGGCTACTGAGGGACAGGAACGGGGAGTAATCCTTACTCTACTCTGGGAGGGCCACTATGGTGAGGGAGAAGCTGCAACATGCTCAGGAAGGCAACGCCTTCTACCCAATGCAGGGAGTCACAGGTGGGTGGGTGCTCAGAACCAATGGCAAAGGTAAAGGTAGAGAGTTGGGTCCACTCTCCCTGTGAACTTCACGACAGCTGTCCACAGGGAATTTGGGCAGAACACAGAGGGCCAGCCACCTGCAGACACGTGGCTACCTGGGTCTGAGGCAGCTGGAGTCACACACCCATTCTTTCTGAGGAACTCTTAGAATGGAGGCTAATATCTTCTTGATAGAGATATGTATATTTATTTTTCAAAGAGCATTTGCACTCTTTCATTAGAACAGGGTTTCTCTTTATCTTCCTGAGGGAGTTTTTGGCATCTTCATTAGTCTGCTTAATGAAAACCCAGAACCCTGTCTCCAGAAAAATTCACCCCACAGCATCACGTGTACTTTTTTGGCTAGTCTGTGGGCCTCCTGAAGTCCTAGGTCAACAAGGCCCATCTTAGATCCGGCAACACTCTTGGGAGGAAGGCAGGGCAGGGTTTTGCATCCCCATTCTACAGATGTGAAAACTGAAACATTGGTATCTGGGGTAACATGCTACCTGAGGACACAATTGGGATAAACATTTGATCTCCTAAGTCAGGGCCATTTCCTTAAGTTTGCCTGTGGCTCCAGGGCAAACTGTGAAATTAAACCGTGCCTGCCTCAGTTCATTGGGTCTCCTGTGGCTACAGAAAGAAAAAGCCTGTGAGGGTCAGGGACATGGCTTGAGCCCTCTGCAGATTCCTGGCCTGACCCTGGGCTCTCCCAGCACCCTGTCCTTTCCCCTAAACCTCTAGTCAAGCACAGAAGAAGGGTCTTCCGGTGCCCTCTGCCATCCAGTCTCTCAGGGTGGGTGACTGGAGATGCCGGTTCCTAGCTGTACCCAACAGCCCGTGGCAACTGTCTCCACTCAGACAACTCGAAAGACCACAAACAATCCCCGACCCAGGCTCAGTTCAGTCGGAGCCTCTTGCCCTGATGTTCTCCCGGCCACACACATCGGCACAGAGCTCGGAAACCACCGGTGCCACTCTGCGTCCTTCTCTCCTCAATAAGTACTTCTAGCATCTCCAGGAAAGTGAGCACATGGAGGTGAGATGGAAGGGAAGGAACGGGGAGGGTGGGAGGAGCAAGTCAGGCACAGGACGAGAAGCAGGGAGAGAAGAGGGGGGAGCAGAAGGATGAGAAGAATGATGGAGCAAAAAGTGGCAAGAGGAGAAAAAGTGGAGGGAGAGAGGACCGGAGATGCAGGAGAAGGGCAAAAGGAGGGAAGGAGAAGGAAAACCAGGTCAGTCATTTGGAGGACCAAGGAAAGCTCCCTACCACTCGGCCCAGAAGGAAAGTGGAAGGTTTCTGGAAAAACCTCCCCTGCTTTCAAGCCCAGTCTTGTGGAGGTACCCAGAACCTTCCCCAGCCCTTCCTGGGCTTTAGCTCAAAAGCCCCTTAGCACAGGCCCTGATCAGGTGTTTTTGGGACCCACATTCCAGACCATTCCCCAGAACTAGAGCCCTAATAACCTTCCCAACACTGGTAGCAGGAACATGTTCTCAAAGATGTCATCCTCCCCTTGCCCAAGAAGAGAGCCCCCAGTGCTTCCCCATGGGCCCAAGGCAGGAACACTCCCCCGACCCCCGCCACTTCCCCAGTCCTCTCTCTGCCCAGCTAGGTCCAGGGGCCCTTGGAGGAGGTTGCTCGTCATTCCCCTGCCTCCATTTCCCAATCTGGCCTTGGGAGCTGGAACTGGGGCCCTGCAGCCCCCAAGATCCCAGCCCAAGGTTATTGACTCCTAAAAGAGGAGCCGAACGAGGACTGTCTTAGCAGGTGGAAGTGATTCAAAAGGAAAATAAAGAGAGAAATGTAGCAGTAATGACTCCCTGGACTGCAGTTCGAATGGGAAGTGAGGGAGAAAGAGGAAAAAGGAGGAAAATGGGAAGAGGAGGAGGAGAAGGCAAAGGACAGGCCCTAGGGCTGCTCTTTGGCCGCTGGGTCAGTGTGTCCAAGCCCAGAGCCCAGGATGGAGGAAGCAGGGTTGAAGGGAAGTCATTCCAGCATCATCTGGCTTCCCCATGGTTTAGTGCCTGGGTGTCTGACCTCGAGCAAGAGGCCCGGCAGGCGGGCTGGCGGGCGGACACTTACACACAGATGTCTTCTGGCTGCTATCTTTGCTGGGCATCAGCTTCACACCTCGAGACTTCAACTCAATTTGCTTCTTGACTAGAAAGGAGGTAAGAGGAAAAACAATGTGAGTTGTTGCCTGTGACCAGCAATAAGGGTCCCTCCAGAAGGATCCCCTCGTGTGCCTTGGAAAATTCCATGATGGGTCAAAGCCAGGAACTTCTCTGGGTTGGGACATTCCAAGGGTGGCAGTCAAGTGCAATAGGACCTCAGACATGAAGGAAAAGTTACTATCAAGGCTGGCCCCCTAGGGGAGGCAAAAAATGTGGTTTCCCACCGGGTGGGCTTTGAGGGGCTCTGCGACTCCCCCGGTAGCCTCTCACAGATGTCTGAGATTTCACTAGAACTACCGAATTCAACCTGCTCCTCAGCAAACTTTTCACGAATATTGACGTGTGCAGTCTTGCAGCCCACCTCTGCTTCTCTGCAGCTTCTTTCCTACCTCAATTCTGAGCCAGCCCTGACAGGGTATGGTAGATCAGATTATGGGCCCAGATTGTTGCTGCTCCTTGTATTCTCACCATTTGCAATATGATTTTTAGCTCCCCCCATTATAGAGGTGGAGTACATTCCCCCACTCGTTGACTCTGGGTTTGGCCTTGTGACTTGCTTTGGCCATGGGAAATTTGGAGGCCTTGATGTGTTCAAAGGCTTAAAAGCACCTGCCAGATTAGACTTGGCCTCTTGCATGTCTGCCATCATTGTGAGACAACGTAGCTGCTCCCAGGAGGATAAGAGACACATGGGGGAAGAGCGAACTAGCCAAGTCAAGCCCAGTCTACATAAGCCAACCTCTTATGGGCAGGGGAAGCTGAGTCCTGGAGGTCACTGGGAGATGGTGCCTGACTCAAGTGGGTGCCTGATGGATCAGATCTGGCTTTGACCGTGTCACTAAGTCCAGCCTAGTCCTCAGTTCATCAGAACTTTGTCAAATAGCACACAAAAGGTGCCAGAGCCAGAATTCCATAATTCCAAAGGCCATTCCTCTGTACCCATTAGCCTCCTTTGGTCTGACGACCCCCATTACCCAAGGCATTCTCTTGGCCTCTAACAGCTTCTCCTTGTCTCTGGTTATGTGCCATGGAGCAGCTGTTCAATCCCAGCTCCCCGCTGTGCCATCTTCCAGCCGGCCTCGCCTGCTGACTTAGTCCTGCTCAGATTGATACCCAGCAGTGGTGACAATAACTGTAACTGGGCACTTCCTATATGCCAGGTCCAGGGTACTTTACAAGTTCTTTACTTAAAGCGGCGTCCTTGACTCCTCTTTCTCAAACCCATGCACAATCCATCAGCAAATCCTTCCAAATATATCCCAAAGGGAACCACTTCTCACAATTTCCATTGTCTATCATCCTGATCCAAGTCTGCGATACCTTTCCCTTCATGACTATGGCCTCCCATTTTCCACCCTTGTCCCTATATAGTCTGTTGTTAGCATAAGAACCAGAGGGATCCTATTAAAATGTAAATAAAACCGTATTATATCTCTGCTCAAAACTCATCCGTGGCAACTGATCTTTTCTAGAGTAAAAGTCCTTAAGACGGCCTGCAAGACCAATTTGTTCTCCCCATGACCTCTCTGACCCTGTATTTGGCCTCGATCACTCATCTGCAGCCTCATGGGCATCCCTGATGTGCCTACAATATGCCAGGCATGCTTCTGCTTCAGCCTGCCAATTCCCCAAAAGGCTTTCCCCCAGGTATCTCTACAACTTGCTCCCCTTTTCCCTTAAGTGTTTGTGCAAACACCACTTCTTCACTGAGGCCTTCCCTGACCACTCCATTAAAATGACACCTGCAACCCCAGCTCTCCCTGTCTCCTTCCCAACTTTATCTTCCCAACTTTCTAACGTACTATACCATTTATGTAGTTATTTTTGTCACTCCACATTGCAATGTAAGCTCTACAAAGGCAGGAATTTTTATTCATGGGTGTATCCTCAATGCCTAGAATCATTTCATTTGGTCCTTATACTTTCAACAACCTTGACTGGTAGTTATTATACCTACTCGATAGATAATCAAATCAGGGTTCAGAGTAGTTTAAGTGACTTGCTATAAGTCACACAACCAGGAAGCAGCTGTGTTCTTCACTGAACTTCAGCCTCTTTTCTTGTGATCTGCACCCAAAGCAATCCCAAGGAAACTGTCAACATTCTCCAGGATCTGCTCCCAAGCTCAGGCTCTGAAAACTCAGGTATTTGCTCTGGACTAAGGTAACATGCCAATCCCCAAATCAAAGCTCACAGTAATCAGATATGCAAGGAAGGCTGCCTCCCAGTCCCCCAACTCTGGCTACATGAAAAAGTTCCCCAAGGGTTTGTTCCCTGGCAGGCAACTCACTGTCTAATCTGAATGCCTGATAAAATTCAGTTATTACCACAGAGTCATAGCCTCCCAACATGCATTCAAACTGTTATTATGAATGTGCATTACTCTCCGTGTGTATCCAGCAGGAAAATTTCCAATGAACACTAACGTGGACACATGATCAAACAGAGGGCATTAGTAGGGAAACATACATTATTCAAGCCTAGCTAATACAGTGCGGCAGGGGGATAGCCCTCTGATTCACCATCCCTGGGAGAACAGGAGCAGTTTCAGCACCGCGACAATTTGAACCTGAAACCCCTAGTGCCCCAGCATCAGGGCAGCAGTGGGTGAGGGGTCTCTATGACCCAGTGCGGCCCATTTGTGGTCAGGTCTGTGGAGATGGTTCAGGGCACCTGGTCGAGTAGGAGGTGAAGAAAGAGTCTTCGTTGTCTCCTTGTCTCTGGCTCTAGTGTCACTAGAGGATAGGGAATGAGGAAGGGGATCAGCACCACAGAGGCCATTCCCAGGGGCAAGGCTGCTTGGCTTTTCCTTGTAGGGGCTGATGTGGGGACTGTGAGATATGCATGGCCATGAGGGGAGGCGATGCTAAGAGGGAGCCTCCCCTTCCTCTCTTCTCACGGTTGCATTGAGGAAAAGTCTCCTGCTCCTTGCCTCTCTCAAGGGCCCAGAAGGAATCCTTCTGATTTCTGTGTCCACCATCTTCACTTGTTCCTCCCCAGGGAAAGACTGCCTTACCTAGTAGATCTGTGCTTAATATTCACTGGGCTGCTTCTAGTAATGGATGATGTCATTATGCATCCCAAGCTTGAGCTAACTTCTGTTCTTCCTCCTTTACTTCCTGCTACTTAGCATAGGATGGCATTTGTCGAGGTGAGAACCAAGTGAGAAGGAGCCTGAAAAGCTGCAGGGAGCTCCATAATGTACATATGAATTTGGTGATTACCACTTTGAGCTGGATTTGAGAGGTTGCATCACCAGGGTTGCCTGTAGCCACCACATGGTCGTCGGATGCACATTAGAATCCACAGATAGAGTCTTTGTCCTCATGATGTTAGCCCAGGGAAATACAGGAGTCACAGCTCTTTGGGCAAGGGTTCTGCATACCAACAACACAAACTCTACAAGATACATATTCAGGCCCAGCTGACCGGGGCCCAGGCGCTGGGGTGGTAGAACCTACAGTTGGCACATACCATATGGGAGCTGATTCACGGGTCATGTAAGTTCCTTCAGTGAGGGGTAAGCTCTAGGCAAGATCCACATCACCAGGAACATTAGCATTAAGACATCACCTCCAGATGCTGGGGTCTCAGTTTTTGAGCAATCCCAGGGAGTTATATTTAGCCATCCTGTTTTTGTAACAGTCTGCCCAGGTGGGTGGGGTGATGAGTGATCATGGAATGTGCAGCACCATGGGAAATCAGCCATGAAATAAGCTCATTGAAGAGCCAACTCAACAGACTGGGAAAGACCAGGTTGTGAAGGGTCAGAGAACAAGGGCAGGTCTCCAGAACTCCAGAGTGTACTACCAGCAGACCCAGTAAGAAAAGAAGGTCAAAACAATAAGATGAACAAAATAGAAAGAACCTAGAGAATTTCTGGGATGTACTCATTCATGATGTTTGTACATGGATTTTTTTCATGGAGCACCCACTAGCCTTGTGCCAATGATATTATACTGAACCACTTGTCTGTGAAAAGAAGATTCTGTAACTATCAACGCAATGGAGGTAAAATGGAACCTGGGGCTGGCTCCATGGTCTGGCTACAATTGAATGCACACCCCCTGATAGTATGCTTAATATTCACTGGGCTGCTTCTTGTACTGTGCACTTACCCATGTATACATGCACATTTCTCCTACAACAAGCACACTCACAAGTACATATTCATGCACATGTAAACACATGGATACAAATATTCACATACAAAAAAGAAGTCATACACGTCATACACATACACTGTGCACGGTTTTTACTGTATGTGAACAAAGTCAGGACTCCCAAGGGAAGAGCGCTGACTGTAACTGGTTGATGGAAATCTTACTAGGTACATTCATCTCCTCCGAATGATAATGACTACAGGAGACTGCCAGGCTGCTCCATTCATCCTTTATATTCTGGTTAATTACAAGACATTTTCCCGCTGTTGTAAAGGTTAGCGGGACACATGGTACACATTTAGCTAGAAGAATCTGGCAATACAAATGCCTCTCTAGTCTGCAGCATGAGTTATTGGGCTGAGCTAGTGGGAGACAAGGACCCGTTAGGGGAGGAGAGAGCAAAGGGAGGCCTAACCTGTCTCCAAGGCTCTGGGAGTCAAGAAGTGGAGGGAATCTGCATCTTCTTTTCTTCCCAATGGATTCAGACTTCTCTTTATGAGGGTGAGCCCCTCCACTAAACTTGGTCATTCCCCTTGCCCTGCCACTTGGCAGTCTTGCTCGCTGAACTATCTTTTCCTTTCCTGCCACTACTCCTTCACCAAATCCAATTTGCTCAGCCTTATACAATTTCTCCAATGTGTATCCTTCTTTCAATGTTCTAAGACACTCCCCTACCTATACTCATCCTCTTTTGCTAGAGTTTTCTTTGCAGATTCATCCCTTCTAGCCCATCTTTTAAAAAGTCACAGGGGGTGATCTTTCAAAAACTGAAATCTGACCTTGCCTTTTTCCTACTTGAAAAATTGTTGGGTGTGCATCCTTCATTCTGTCCCTCCCTTATAGCTGAGGCTGCCTCGTCATTTAGCCACCTGTCCTGCAGAAATGCTTTCATTACCCACACTCCTTTGCCAGATGAAGCCAGGGTTTGGCACACTGGTTCCTCATCTCACTCAGAGTTATCCCAAAGATGGAAAATCCAGTGCACATGCTTGAGACCTAATGCTTCAAGGTACAGACCTTCTAGCAGGTGCTGTAGCCATTACTATGATGTCAAAGGGAAGAACAGTGGTTCCTGAACAGAGATAGGGAAGCCTCAAAGTAACAAAGGATGATGTGTCTGCTGCAGGTCAATTGACTTACAAGATAAATATTGGCACCAGATTTGATCAGGATGTTGCCAACACACAAATGAAGAGGCTGGGGTGGTACCACCACTGCTGCTGTACTGGCATGCTCTGTTACTATGCAAGGCTTGGTAGAGATTAGCAAAAGTGTTAATCCAGTGGAAACCAGGAAAGGAGTGATGTTGTGTGTTGATACTATAATTACCAAACTTAAGAAGCAGCCTAAACCCGTGACAACTCCTGAAGAGATTTCTCCATTTACACAATGTCTGCAAATGGAGACAAAGAAATCAGCAACATCATTTCTGATGTAATCACAAAGGTTGGAAGGGTGTCATCACAGTAAAGGACAGAAAAACACTGAATGAATTAGACAACAGAGATTGACCAAGATTACGTCTCTCCCTACTTGAATAACATATCAAAAGTCCAGAAAGGAGAATTCTAGGATGCTTGGGATTTCCGGTAAGCAGTCAATTATATCCACCCTTAAAATTGCCAATGTCCATTGAAAGTCTTTGGTCATAATTGCTGAAGATGCTCTCAGTACGATCATTTAAAATAGGATAAAAGTTGGCATTTGGGCTACGGTAGTCAAAGCTCCAGGCTTTGGTGACATAGAAAGACCAAACAAAGCTATTGCTATGATGGTATGGTGTTTGGAAAAGAGAGCTTGACCTTAAAGCTTGAAGATGTTCAGTTTCATGACTTAGGAAAAGTTGGAGCAGTCACTGTGACCAAAGATGATGCCATGTTCTTCAAAGGAAAAGGTGACAAGACTCAAACTGAGAAAAATATGCAAGAAATAATTCAGCAGTTAGTTACTATTAGTGTCTATGAAAAAGGAAAACTAGAAGAACATCTGGCAAAATTTTGGATGCAGTAGCTGTGCTGAGGGTTGATGGGAAAAATGATGTCGAAGACAATGAAAAAAAAATAGAGTCAGATACACTGAATGCTATAGGAGTTACTGTTGAAAAAGGTATCATTTGGGTGCTTTGGCTTGGTACATTTCATCCTTAGATTCACTGCTCCAGCTAACGAAGAGTAAGTTAGTATAAAAATAATTAAAAGAACACTCAAAATTCTGGCAATAGCTGTTGCTAAGAATTCAGGTGTTGAGGGATCATCCACCGACAGCTGAGAAAATTATGCAAAGCTCCCCAGAAGCCGGTTATGCACTATGCTCAGAGATTTTCTGAAAACGGTAGAAAAAATGGCCATCAACTCAACTAAGGTTGTAAAAAGTGCTTTGTTGGATGCTGCTTCGGTGGTTTCTCGGTTAACCACACCAAAACTGAGACCACTGGAATTCCTAAGGAAGAGAAGGATCTGGCATGGTAAATAGGAAGTGGTGTTGGGAGTAGCATGTTCTAGTTCCCAGAATAGTGCTTTGCCATTATTAATAAGCCATGTGGGGTTATTCACTAACTTCGGTGAATTCAGCTGGAGACAATGATGAGAGAAAGGAGAGATGTTTAAGAAATCACTCTAGCCATTGGTTCTTGGTTTTGATACCCTATGCGGCCTAAGCAATACTGTTTTCTCTACCTGGAACATTCTTTCCTCCCCTTCTCTGCCTGGCTACCTCTTACTTGTAGGTCCCCAGGACCTCACTCAAATGTTATTGCCTCCCTATGGGTGTCTACATCTCTCAGGTAGAAGTCACTGCCCTCCTCAAGACTTCCTTCAGACCTCTGTTGAAACCCCATTGCACTGCAAAATCATGTCCTGTTCTTCTAGCTGTTGCCCCATGAGCTTGTGCATCTATATTCTGTGATGACACTGAGCCAGGCACACAGAAGTTTCCCAATAACAGTTTGATGACTGAGTGAATGAATGACTGTTATAAGAATATGTGCTTTAAATTCATTTCCTGTCAAAAGGAGTGGGTTACACTAGAAACCTGGTGAGTTCACGGTGTTCATGCATCAGTAACAGGCTTCCTCTGGACTGAACTCACAAGCTCAGTTTTGTGGACCCTGGGCTCCTGAGCCAAGTAGCAACAAGCCTGCAATTTTTGCAGAGACCATTGGAGGTGCAGAACCTGGACATTAGGCTGGAAAGTTTGGCAGATCAGCAGGCCAAGAAGAAGAGGACAAAAGAATCAGATCATGGATCACGGGATGCCTGAAGCCCTTTCATTTTGGCCTGAGATTGAAGATAAGTCACAGGCAAGAACCCAACATGTTCAATGGAAAACAGAAGCTTCAGCTTGCTATTATAAAAAGCCTCAACCATCTCAGTCAATGCAAACATTTTCAAATGAATAAGTTTATTCTGCAGATAACTGAAACTCAGTGCAGGACTTCCAGAAGGCAGAGAAGCCAATGGTTTTCACTGTGGAATATCTTCCATCTCTCAGTCAGCAGGGTTGACTTGGCAAGAGAGGCAGTGACAGGTATAGGAAAGGCAGGCTGGGATCTGACTGAAGGGAGGGGCCAAATGATGATCATTAGGTCGGAGTGGAAGGCAAAGAGCAGGTGTCTAAGGAAGAGCCAGAGGAGCCAGCTCTTTCTCACTGTGCAAGGGTTTCATCATTTAACAAGCGAGTCAAAGTGATTGATGAGTATGAGGACTGAGGGTTCCATTTCCTCAGAATCTACCAAGTGCCAGGTATTTTATACCGGGATCTTCTTTCATTTCCAATAGCCCTGTAGGGTTAATAAGAGCCCCTCTCTACAGATAAGGAGGGAGATAATGAGGGTGCTGTCCTCCCAGCAAGGGAAGCCCCTCACCAGTCGTGATTAGCAGCCATTGAGTACATTAAGAAAGGCTCTTCTCACCATCATTTCCATAGACGTGCAACATTCCTGGCCGGGAAGCAGACAGATTGATTACACAACCTCAATAGGCCCGCCCACCAGAACTGAAAAAAAAACTCTTAAGGAACTTTAAAGTCCTGTGGTTGCCAAACACTTTAGCTACAGGAACTTATCATTTTAACATACTCTTAGGTAAATACCCACTACATAAAATACTTCAAAGAGAAACTGCTCAGGTTGAAGTAGGGGTGGAAACCTGAAGTCCCACCCACTCAGCCCCTATCAAACCATGCTGGAAGACCTGTTAGTCTCCAAGGAACCCATTTTGAAAACCACTTTTTTGGTCCTATCTTCTCACGTTATACGTGGGGAGGGGAATGGTGGTCTCAGCCTCTACTTTGGTTTGAACTTTTCACATCATTATCTCTAGCCCAGACCCTTCTTCCCTGAGCTACAGACCCAAAGAATAGTCAACTGCTCGCTAGTCTCCCAATCCCTGACATCCCAACATTACCCAGAATCAATGTGTCCCAAGCAAACTTCATTCCCCATCTGTCTCTGCCCCAGACCATCTTTGTTAATATCATTTTTTTAAACCACTTAAGCTAGATTCATCCCTGACTCCTTCATCTTCTTCAACCCCATCCCCTCCCACTCCCACCAAATCTAACTAGTCATGAGTCCAGTGAGGTTTACCAGAAATAGGTTTGGTCTGTCCCTTCCTTTTCTTCTTCACTCCTGTTTAAATTCTGGCTCTTGTTACCAGTTCCCCAAGATTCTTAACCATTTTCTCAGTTTGGATTCTAGGGCAAAGATCTTCCTAAAATGAAAAGGGGATCATGTCTCCCCTCTCATTAACAACTTCTGATCACTTCTTATCTATGACTCATGGAATCAAGCCCAACTCTACTGAGGCTTTCACAGTACTGACCACTCTACTGACCATTACCACACTTCCTAGCCTCAGTGCTTGCTACCTCTCCTGCTTGCTTTTCTCTAGGTGGCAGACTTACCTCTAGGTTGGCAAACTTTTTCTGTAAAGGGCCTGGTAGTAAATATATTAGGCCTGTGAGCCACTTGTCTCAGTCATAAACTGCTCAGCTCTGCCCTAGTAGTGCTAAAGCAGCCGTAGACCAGGTGTAAATGAATGAACGTTGCTGTGTTTCAATAAACCTTTATGGACACCGAAATGTGAATTTCATGCAATTTTCATGTGCCATGAAATATTATTTTTTTCAATTTCTTTTCTTTAACTGTTAAAAAATGTAAAACCCATTCTTTGATGGAGGGCTATACAAAGGCAGGTGGAGGGCTGGATTTGGTCTGTGACCGCTGCTTTAGATGCATGGAAATAGTTGTGGTTCATTAGACGTGGTAGTTTCATGCTTTCTTGCCTTTGCTTGACCTGGAACACGTCTTCCCATGGTCTGTCTGGCATCTTTCTGAGACCCACATTTAAGTCACTGCCTCTTTTTTGGCTTTCCTTAAATCCTTCTGGCAAAACTAATTGCCCTTTTATCTCTAGCCCTGGAACTCTTAATCAGGCCTCAGTTACAGCTCTTATGCTGTACAGAAGTTATAGATTTATGTCTGTGCCTCTCTTTAACCTGTTCTCCTTAAGAGCAGAGATTGGCCTAGTAGCATTCATCTTTTTTGCTGTCACATAGTAATGTCACTCCAAAATGCTTGTTAAATTGAACACAGTTGCCTACCTCCTGATAACCAGTCTGAAGCAGAGCCCGACTAGAACTCAGGCCTTCTAATACCCTGTGGTATTAGGTAAAATTGTGTTTGGCCACAAACATCCTAAATTCTGATTGGACTGAGACAAGAAAATAATGTACTATGTTGTAGGTTATCTTTTACTTTAAGTTTACTTCTTTTTGTTTATCTGGGAAAAAATATCTGTCAATACCATTAGAAGTTGGTAATCATTAGCTCTGAAGTGCCATAAATCACTTAGGAATCTAGTGCCACAAAGCTGACTGTGGGTGAAACTGATCCAATGCCAATGATTCTTCCCCTGCCCTTCCAGGTCCATTGTTTAAACCTCTCTGCCCTGCTCTGTGCCCCAGAAAGCTGACCTCTGTGGACTGCTGGAGAGCAAGGGAACCTGGTGGTAATGCCAGCCAGGATCCCAGGGCACGGAGCAGGACAGAGCAGGGCCTCTGTTCCCTTGCTCCTGGCTTCCTGTTGGATTGGCAGATGGGAAGCACAGTGGATGGGAGGGAGAGAGGAGACAGGTCAAGCTACTGATCCCCTAATCCCCTCCTTGTGCACTGGCTACTATGGATCCCTGTGGTCTCCTCCTCCTGCACTGTGGGTGGGGAATAGCTTTTCAGGTCTGCCAAGGGGCAGCACTCTCTTCTGTGGTTCCAGCTCTCGCCATCTTCTTCCCTGGTCCCTCTGCACACCTAGTGGTGGTGTAGGTCACCTGCTGTTTAGTCCTCAGGGGCCTCACCATCTCTTGTGGGCTCCTTTAGCTCCACCCTCACCTCTCTACATGGTGCCTTCACTAAACCCTCTACCGTTAAAGCTGTGCAGTATTCCTTCTGTCTCCTGCTCGACTCCTGACTGAAATCTATTTCTGCCACTGTTTTAGGATGTATTTGCAATAATAAAGCTTAGCTTGGTCTTTACTGGCTCCAAAGTTTTTATTCCTTTAGAGTAGTAGTTGTCAACTGGAGGTGCTTATACACATAGGGACATTTGGCAATGTCTGGAGACTTTTTTGGTTGTCATGACTGTGTGTGTGTGGGAGGGGCTGCTATTGGCTGCTGGTTCCTGTGGCTCCCTCCTACTGCACTGTCTAGCATCTAATGGGCAGAGGCCAAGCATGCTGCTAAACATCCTGCTATGCACAGGACACTTCCTCACAACAAAGAATTATCCAGCTCACAATGTCAATAGTGCTGAGGCTGAGAAACATTGCTTCAGGCAGGCACCAGTGGAGTTACTAAACGATCACTGTATATCCTTGCACTATGCAGCCTCGGTCAGGAAAACACTAGAAAAAGCAGGTTTCAAGGAAGAATCATTTATTAACAGAATCACAATAATTGAGCATGCCAGACCCTAATTAACACTGCTGGGCTTCAAATCCTGGCTGCTACATACTATTAATGAGACCTCAGCCAGCTAATTACCTTATGACTCTCTTTCCTCAACTGTAAAATGGGACGAGTAGTAGGATCTCCTTCACACAGTTGCTGTTAGGGTTGAACAAAGTAATAAATGCCAAGTGCCTAAAAATCTAGCAAGTCCTCTTTATACACTGGCACACACTAACATGCAAAACTTCATTCTGGGATATGCTAAGGATGAGAGAGAGAACAGAGGAGAGGGCCTGCTTTCAAGAAATTTGCAACTAAAACAGTGCTTTTTAGATCGTGAGTTGTTCCCTGCAGCATGTAAAATTAATTTAGAGGCTGCAACTAGCATTTAAAAATATAAATGACATTTTCAGAGCACATTGTACATAGTAAATACCACTTGGTCATATTTTCCTTTTAGTTCTACAGATGTATGCTTATACTGGGTTGTGATTTTTTTTTTTTTTTTTTTACAGTGGGGTGAGATGAACAAAACAAAGTTTGAAAGCTACTGGTTAATAGGAAAGGGAAGACACCCAAAGCACCATAAGAGGAGGCCCTGTAATTCTGCAAATACTCACAGAGGTCTGTGAATGAATTAGAGCTTTACGGCTCATGGGCTGTGTGATCTTGAGCTAGTTACACGACCTCTCTGAACTCCAGCTTCCTCAGCTGGAGGAAAGAAAAAAAAAACAGAAATAAAAACAAAAGTATCACTGTACTGTGGGGAGTACTGAGTGGGGCAATGCACGTACAGTGCCTAGCACGGGGCCTGGCGTGCACAGATGCGGAATCGATGTGTGATCTGGAGACTGCCTGGCTTGGGTTCTTACTGCCCATTGCTGGCATCAAACCTTAACCTTAAAAACTGACAAATGGGCCCTCAGTAACTTGAGATATTAGAAACACCCAGCACTTACTTAATCAGATAAAATTATAACATTCATCTCCGCTTTTGTTTTTTGAACAACACAGCAGGAAGATACAGACAGCTGTTCCACTCACACAAAGACCCAGCCTCAGCAGTAGAAAAACATCTCCAAGAAAGATCTCGGCGTAAGGCTCTGTTACGCTACTGAACCAAGTTGGTTTCTTGTTTACTTTCTAGATATTTCAAATGTGTATACCCAAGGCTAAGTAAATTAAGCCGTTCCTAAAAGGTTCAGATTTTGAAGGTAACGCTTCTTCCTTCGGGGCTGCTTTCATCCCAGTTTCCAGCCAGAAAGCCTGGCCCCAGGGGCCTTGTGGAGGGAGCTCTACTCTGCCCTATGCTACCTCAAGGGTGGGCCAGCAGGCATTTGGCTTCAGAGCCCAGGGTTCACACAGGTCCTTATACTTAATAGGTGCACAATATAAGCTTGCTGTCTATTCTGTTAAAACCAATAACAATCTGAGAATGGTAATAGTTAAAGGCTTAATGAGCATGTTATGAGGCCAACCTTTGGTGTTTATCTCTATAAATGCTGCGTACTTTGAATACACTCAATGTCGAAAAGGAATGTGCTGGTCCGCTCCCATCTATCAGCTGGATTTTTGGATCTCCTCCAGTTACAGACAGCTCCTTGCTTCTGGGTTAACCCATTCCTTTTTATAGGCAGTTCTTGGGTTAGGAAATTCTTCATTACTGCAGGAGAAATCTGCTTAGCTGCGATCTCCACCTGCCATTCCTGGTCTGATCTGTTGCCACTAGACAGTTCGTCACAGATTTGAGCATCAAAGCTAGCATGCTCCCTAAAGTGATTCTGGAATATATTCGTGTTCTAGATAAAATGAAAAAGAGTAGAAATGTAGGCTGCAGAGGTCGGCAAAAGCTGGTGATTAAGAGGGTGGGCTCTGGACTCAAAAGGCAGGAGTTCGGAGGGCCTTGGGAAATTGGCTTAACCACTCTGAGCCTTAGCTTCCTTGTCCATAAAGTGAGGTGATGACCGTGTTTCCTTTGCAGGGTAATGATGAAGATAAAAGGAGATGGTGCTCGTCAAGTGCCTAGCACTGTGCCTGGCTCTTAGCAGGCACCTGGTATTCACTATTATGATTAGCCTGGCCTGTGAGGGGCAGCTCCAGCTACATAATTTGGGAAACATCCCTGTCTGGGGCAAAAGACAAGGGCAGATGCAGAAATGTAAATGTGCAGACCTCTAGTCTGCAAATAGAAACGTACAAAGAAGCCAAGGAAGCCTGAAGCCACACCCCAGTATGGGGAGGCGATGAGCCCTCCAGGTGTCATCTCCGCTGCCCGCTGAGGAAGTCGGACGGTCCTGGGACCTGCCTACCTTGGTACTGGGCACTGAATCCGCGCTGCCGGTGGTTGCCATCCGATGTGAAGTGCAGTCGCAGCCAGTTCTTGCTGCTGATAACGGGGGCTGGGAGGCTGGCTCCGGTGAACCTGTGGGAACAGGAAGCAGATGGGCTCAGGGACCAGAGCTGGGCAGTAGAGTTATATGAGCATTCAGGAGTTCCCCCACTTCCCTTGAGGGCCAGGGCCTCAGCCCAGCTCTGAAGCAGGAAGGGAAGGTGGTGTTACCCCAGGCTCCTCCAGTACCCTAGGCCTGAGCACCGTGAGATGGCTCCTCCGGGGGCTCATCACACTGCTGGCTTTCCCTCAGCTGCTGGGAGGAGGCAACTGATCCCTCAGACTACAGCACCTCCTGCTTAAACTCCCTAAGCATTCCATCCTTTTTCCTTTTTCTAGTTCTTTGCCTTTTCTGCTTGGAATATATTCACCTGTGACCCTTTCTCCTGCCCATCCATGTCCCCCAAGATGACTTTGGGAAGCCCCTTAAGTATCACATCTGCAGTAAAGCGTTCCCTGCTCTCCTTGACTTTGAAGCACAGATTTGGGTTCTTATCCGGGTTTCACCAGTGTGACCTTGGACCTCAGAAAATGCTCTGAGAATGGGAGTAATACCAGCCCTAAGAGTTTGTGGGAATAAATAAGAAATCGTATGCACAAAGAATCGAGGTCAGTCCCTGGCACATATTAGTTTAATAATTATAATTTTCCTTTGTCTTCCTCTGTGATGCCACCACATTTAATTCAAATTATAATTCAGTTATAGAAGTGTGTGGTTTCCTCAAGATAACTCCTCAGAGCGGGCAGTGTGGCCTAGTGGTGAAGAAACGAGCTCTGGAGGGATCAGCTGTGTGATCTCAGGAAAACTACAGAAACCCTCTGAGACTCAGTGACCTTATCCACAACATGGGGATCATAACGACCCCTCCCTTAAAAGACTGCAAGGATTAAATGAGAAAATACACACAAAAAAGCTCTAAGCACAGTCCCTGGCCATAACAAGCTGTCAGTGATGGCAGCTGCTGTTCCATTCTTCATCTTGATTTCCAGCATCTAACACAATACTGGACACAAAGTAGGCATGTCACAGTTCCAGCAGAAAACACGTGTCACAGTCATATAAGAAGAGTCCCAGGAGCTTGATGAATGACTTTTTTGCATAGGTCCTTATACCCTTTCTCTACACTCTTTCACATAGGTCCTTATACCCTGTGTGAAACAGTCATTCATCACACTCTTGGAACTATAAAGGTGAGGGCTGACTATGGGGGAACCACCAGGGAGGGGCAGTATCCTGGGGCTGGCAACTGGGGGACTTGTTACCACTCCCAATCCTGGAGCAGAGAGAAAATAGTTATCTCCAAACAGGGAGCTGCATGTAAGAAGACACCATATAGGACCCAGATCTTCTTTCACAATCTGGGGCTATAGCCAATTCGTGAAAAGCCCATCAAGAGGAGACAAAGAATGAATACCCATAACTCACTGTCCTCCTTCCCCTCCTCCAATCTCCTACTGATTCTCCTGTTGATCTAGCCCAACTGGAAGCCAGAGAGCAAGAGAGCATACTGATGCAGTCCCTTGGGTAAGTCTTCTCAGGCATGGAGCAAGGAGAAGGCAAGGGAGAGGATCTGGAGGTACAAATGGAAGACATACAGCATAGTGGGTCTTCATAAATATGCATTAAACAAAAGAACTAACCAAGGAGCTTCACGTACTGCAAAACTGAATTCTTACTATAATGAAAATGCTGACACACACCAAACTTCAGGAATATAACCCATACTGCTATGCTAAAAACTATTATAAAAACCAATTACTGTATTTCACCAGATCCCATTTAAAATAGTTTATTACAGACTGAGTCATTTAAGTTTTCTAAGGAGCCACAAACGTATTGTGGGTTTTTTTTTTCTCCAGGCCAAATTCAATTCTATCTCAGTGACAAAGCTTGGAGGCTATTTATATAAGGGAAGCAGAAGTAGGGAGAATTTACCTGAATAATTCAGGACCAAAAGCTCTTTATTGCAAAATGGAATGAGGGGAGGGTGCTGAGGTCTCAAGAGCAGGATGAGATTAATGATCAAGACTGTAGCAGGAAGTCAGTGAGACTTCCCTGGCCTGTGAGATCAGGAGAAGCCCTAAGAGGCATCTCCCACCTCCCATTTCTCCCACACCTTTACCCACTCCTAGAAATCCTGTTAATCGTTAATTTCCAAGGCTTAAACTCTCAGGGCCCTGTGTTGCCCATGCATCTTTACCCTGTTCTGCTCCTGCCTCCCTGGACATAAATGTTGGGCAGTTGAGAGTTTTCTTGGCATCTATCAAAGAACTGGGGGCTTACATGGCAGAATCATCACATCAGACTCTGCCATTGAGATGGTGTCGTGCCTTGCTAGAAACTCTCCAATGAAATGAACCAACTCCCAATACGTGCAACTTGGATGACTCTTAAAAGCATTATGTTGGGCCATCAGAGAGGATATACTGAGAGTATATACTGAGTGACTCATTCATATGAAACTCTGCAAAAGAGTTTAGTGAGAGAAAACAGATTAGTGGTTGTCAGAGGTGGGGGTGAGAGATAAAGGCTGGGGATTGTCTGGCTGGGAAAGAGTACAAGGGAACATTTTGGGGTGATGGTAATATCTTACGTATTGAATGAGATGTTGATTAGATGAGACGTACACGTTGGTCAAAGCTCCAAGGAACTGTACATTTAAAATAGGTAATTTACAGCCAGTCACAGTGGCTCATGCCTGTATTCCCAGGGTTTTGAGAAGCCAGGTTGGGAGGACTGCTTGAGGCTAGCAGTTAGAGGCCAGCCTGGGCAAGACAATAAGACCCCGTTTTCTTTACCTATTTATTATATTTTGGACAGCATCTCCAAAATATAAATAGGTAAATAAATTAAATGGTAATTTTATTTTATGTAAACTATATTACAATGGAGTTAGTGAAAAACAAATCAAAACAAAACTAATATTCAATGGCTCTAATCCTCAGGACAAAAGACCTTACTATAGCCTACAAGGCCTTGAAAAAGCCACTGTGCCTTTACTTTTTCTGCCTCCTCCTCTTTATCCTTTATGCTCCAGCCACAGATGTCTCCTCGCTGTTCAAAACTGGCCAGGCCTGCTCCTGCCTCAGAGTCTTTGCAGTTGACATGCCCTCTGCCTGCTACACCTGGCACTTCTCCCAGAACTCCACCTGGCTCAGCCCCTTGCTTCCTCCAAGGCTTTGAACAAATGTCACCTTCTCAGGGAAGCCTTCCTGGTCTGACGCCTGCCTGCCTTTCACCCTGAGTGTGCGTGCACGCGCGCGCGCGCGCGCACACACACACACACTGTTCTCCAGTCAAACAGAAGAGTTCATGTATTCAGGAATACACATTTTCTTGTGTGCTTCTCTGCCTTTGCCCTTGATGCTCTTTATGCCTTTTCTCACTGCACCACCTGGCTGCACAGAGAGGGAAAGAAACTTGTTCATGGTCACACAGCTATTAAGTGGCAGAGGTGGGATTTAAATCCACCCATCCCATCCAGAGCCTATGCACTCAGCCACTACATTACACTGACATGTACATGCAAGCATGAAGGAAGGCAGTGGAACAGTTTAGGCTGAATTCCATTCTGTTCCTGTTCTCCCCCTCCTGACATCCCCCAGGATCCTCTTTAATTTTGCTCCCTTTTAGAATCATAATTAAAGGAGAGAAACACAAAGAGAGATTCTCCCCTTCAAACCTTTCTGTCCACATTAACTTCACTACAGGGGGCTTGGGGAATTCCAAGTTCGCCCAGAAAATTGCTATTGCAGTGCAACATAAAATGTATTTAAGCAATTACATTCAATTTTTTTTTTTCTTTTTGGTAAATTGACTTCTGTTAAATGGGGCTTCATTAATGGAATCTGGCTTGGGGAGAATTTAAAAAAAAATCACTCCCTTTAATGCATGTAGTTGATTATAGAAAAGTGGCTTTGAGCTCCTCTGCAGAAAGCTCGGAGCCCTTCTCTTCATAAAGGAGAGCTCAGAGCCGATTTTGTGGGAAGCATTTCTTCTTAAGAAGCTTCTCATGTGCAGTCGGGATGTTGGGGAGCTGAGAGATCCCCACCAAGATGACAACAGTGACTGTGCAAGGAATTGCTGCCTAATTGTAAGTCGAGGGGGAGGAGTGTTAGGAGATAATGGTTTAAATCTTAGCATCCCTGAAAACTGACATCTTCAGGAGAACATTCATTCATGCAATCACCAAGCACATCTCGTGTACAAGGCACTGTGCTTGCAAGTGAGGGCCACTCCCACTGTGGTTCCCTAGATATAGGGAGTCCCTGAAAAGCCTGTAATGTCTATGATTCAGCTGCAATGTCTTCTTTTCTGTTCAGTCTCCATTCCTCCATCAATAGCATCTGGCTTCTGTCCTCCCAGAGCATCTTCTGTGGGCATTAACTGTTAAGTAAGCTATGTGCATGGCCCTGGTCTGATTCAGAGTTGAAGCACTTCTGCATTCCCGTACTAAGCATAAAACATCCTTCCCCATCCCCAAGGCTGGCCTAGGAGAATGTGAAATATAGGAGGTCCTCACCACCTCATCCCTACTCCCAAGCCCTCTTCCCTTCCCACCTGTCACCTGCTTTACTCCCTAATAAATGGAGAGGACACCAGGATACAATCAGAGAAACCCTTTTGAAAATGTCTTGGTCAGTGGTGGGCAAATAGTCCCAAGACCCTTGTTTGAGGCTGATCCCTCATCTGCCAAACCTAAGCCACCTCTCATTCCTTAAGCAAACCTTTAATGACTCAGCCTTGACACCCATTCTCATCAAAATGCTTTCCAAAATCAGTTTTCCTTTAGCTAAATTCCTAGGACTTGCTATGTCAAGATAAATTCTTTCCCCAAGACAATCCCATGATGTTATATATTTTCCAGGAACTGAGTGAATGCCTGGGACAAATGGAAGTTTCTTTTGAATATGAGTCGCTGGGCCTTATCTTTGAAAAGATCCCCCTCTGCCTCCCAAGACTTTCTTTCCCAGCAGTGCCTGCCCACCCTGGTTGTATGGACAGCTCTGAAAGATCTGAGCCAGCCTTTAAAGATTCAATTCCCGGCTGCCTAGTAAGTGTTTGGGAGTGGTTACTATGCTCTGAACAAATCAAAGCTTTCCCCCAGTCATTCCTGCTCCTTAGTGCGACTGCTCCCCGTAATCCACACCATCCTCCTGGTCACCTAGCCCAGGCAGCATCCTCAACTCCCCCGTCTCCTTCACCCCTATCGCCAGTCGTGGCCAAGTCTTCTCCATTTCATGTCCTCATCGTTTCTCACCTGGACTACAGAGATGGGCTTCTGATTTGCCCTCTGCCTCTGTTCCATCTTCCATACTTTGTGGGGAGATTTGATCAAATGCCTGCACTGCTGGAAAGCCAGCAGCAATGGTTGAACCCACTGGCTCCAGAATAAAGTCCAAGTTTTTTAATGTCTTTCCTCTTCAATGACACACACTTTGAGATCCAGCTACACAGAATGGCTTGTACACCTGGAATGTGACTAATACTTTCATGTCTTCATGCCTTTGCACGTGCTATTCCCTCTATTTGGAATGCCCTTTTCCTGTTGCCCCACCTGGCTACTTGGGAAAATATAACCCTAACTAATATAAAATATAAACCTACTTGATCCTATAGACCTAACTAAATATTTCCTTTCCTCCATCTCTCCCTCTTGCTGCCCCCAATAGACATGACCCTGCCATGGTCCTGGGCATACCAAATTGTACTCATCTTTTGAGTTGACCATCTCTCCAACTAGCAGGCAAACTCCATGGGAGCTGGAATAAAATCTTCTTTTTGTCTCAGTATCTCCAGTGCACAGCACAGTGCCTGGCACAGAGAACAAATAAATTTCATAGAACAGGGGCTGGCAAACTATAGCTTGCTGCCTGTATTTGTAAATATAGTTTTACCAGATCACAACCATGCCCATTCGTTCTTTTACATATTGTCTGTGGCTGCTTCCATATTGCAACGACAGGGTTAAGGAGCTGTGCAAGACGACGGCTTGCAAAGCCCAAAATATTTATTTTCTGGCTTCTTACAGAAAAAAAAAGTTTGCTAATTCCTACCATAGAAGCCTCACAGATGATGTAGTTGGTTGGTAAATAAAAATTTCATTTCTAAGTAGGAAATCATAAAAAAAGGACACAGATGTAGCTTCAACATTTAATTATAATGTACAACACTTAAACATACATTTATTTGCCAATGAGTTTAATGTAGGACTAAGGCCCTTCCTTTGATCATGAGTTTGTTCTCCACATTGTTTATCTTATATAAACTACAACCATAATGCATCATTCACCATTTCCAATGTTGCTACAGATCGTCCAGTCAACAAATATTTCTTGAGCAACTTCTATGTGCCAGGCATTGACACCCATTCTCATCAAGGTGCAAAGGATGCTTTGTCCCAACCCCCTCCCCTCATGTAATGTACCCAGTGGGGTACAGTTGTCTCATTCACTCACACCTAATATCTAGTAAGCAATTCTTTTAAGAGACTCTCCCCTTTGTGGAATCATTCCAAAGCATTCAGTTTAGTTTCCATAGATGCAACTGTATTTCCTTTCACACTCATATTTCATCAGTTTATGTGATGTTTAATTTAAATCACATAATTACAATAACAAGTATGACTGGCACTGAGAGACTTGGCAACAAACCCAACTGAATCTCAGAAAGTGCAAGACTCAGCTGATGGGAGCAGAAGTGCACAGGCATTGAGGGTGGGGGTGGGAGATGGCCTGTAGGCAGCAGGTGCTGGGGGTGCCATGGGCACCCGTCAGGAAGATCTACTGAGGCCATGGGAGTGCTGGGTAGTCCAAGTGGCTTCTTTGAGGGAGGGGAGTGGGTTAAGAACACTTTTATTAGACATGCTTTGTGAATGAATGAATAAATGAACAAACAGCAGTGGCTTGCTTTCAGTGGTGGGATATCAAATTACATCCCCTCTGCTATCAGGAGAGTGGGAACCAGCTAATCTTAAAATCTGAGATTTGAGAAGGACTTCAGAGGTCTTCTAGGTCTAATGCCCAGCGATATAGGAATCTCAACCACAGCATTCTTGAAAAATGGTCAGTTTTGATCTATTTTGAATGTTCCCAACAATTAAGAATTTACCTTCTTGCCAAATTCTCTCTCCCAATCTTGATCCATCCCCACTCTTTTCCTAGTTACTTCCTACTCATCCTGCAGGTGTATCAGCCCCTGGCTCAGGAAACCTGTCATTGTTGCTGAGTCTGGTTTACTTCTCCTTTGTTCCTTCTGGGCACCTGGCACTTTCTCTACCACAGTGCTTGTCTCACCATGCATTGCTGAACTATGAGCTCCCTGAAGACAGGAGCTGTTTCTTTCTTGTTCACAGTCCTTTCCTTGGTACCTTGGAGAGTGCCTGACACAAAGAAAGGGCTCAGTAAATATCACTCAGTGGAAGAAGGGATGATTGGCCAAATGAATGAATGAATGAGATCCTGCTGGTGAAAGCAGAGGTTACATGTGGGGAAAAGCAGAGAAAGAGGCAGTGAGCAGGTGAGTCAGGGAATAGGAGGGAGGGCCTCCAGTGCCATGTGGGCTTCACCTGGGTTTCCCGGGTTTCCCATGGCACTGCCCACTCCTGTCAAGACATGCTTCCCCACTCCTAGTTCCTCAGCCCTGGCTGTGCCCCACTACCTGCTTCACTTAGCAGCTGCTGGTACCTTCCTGGGGATTCTTGTCATGCTGACCTATCCCCAAAGCAGCAACAGTGGGGTCTGCTAATCAATGTGGGCAAATGTTCCCCTTTCCCCAGAAGCAACTCAATAAACTCAACAAATTATCAGAGCTCTTTCCTGCTCAGCTAATTGTTAGCTCTAGGGAACCCACACAAACCACATCAGGTAAATGTTTTTTCTCCAGATGCACAGCTCTCTGGAGGACATATATCTGGGGCTGGGAGTGCTGAGGGACAGGGAGCCTGGCTGTGTTTGTTGTCGGGATGAGGGCTTCCTCACCAACGTGCTGGGCCTTGTGCATTGGGTGGTGGCATATTGTGAAGGTCTAGGGGGTGGCTTGGTGTGTCAGTTTCCTTCCATTGCTAGTTCAGCTGCTCAGCCGGCAGAGCTGATGGGTAAGGTGTTTTCTGCCTCCATAGAGAGGATCTTCCCATCGTGCCAAAGTGACAGAACAGGGTTGGGTCTGAAGATCAGAATTGGTGCCAATGCCAAGCTCTGGGTGAGGAGGCTTGATCCCCAGCAGCTTTTCTGAGTTGCCCACTCTATCCTGTACTGTCTCCAGGTCTAAATCAGGCAGTTCTACTTTCTTATGAGGTCTAGAAGCCTTTGAAGACCAGTCTCCTTCCCTCAACCCACAGCTCCTGAAAGGGGCAGCCATGTACATCATATGACTCATAGGCTACAGGTGATTGGATCCTGGTGGTCATGTGTCCCAAGCTAGGCCAATCAGCTGATGGAACTTCTATCAGGAAGGTAGGTCCCTATGGCCCCCATTTGAAGTTTGGATGGAGAGAAGGGCTGCGTACTCACTTCAATGAGGAAAAGATTCCACAGGCGTGGCTTTCCCAGGGGAGATTTGGGAAATGGTGTCCTAGCATCATTTCTTCCATGTCTGTTGCTGCCTCCCCAACTTGCCCTTATTACTCTTATATGATGTTCTGAACCTTGTACATTTATCCTCCAGGTCCTGAGCCAGTCTGACTGGACAGAATCTAAGAACAGTCTCCACTCCGACCAGCTGCTGAGCCTTTAGCTGGCTGTCCCCTGTCCCCAGCCCAAGTCTCTATTACACATTAGATCTGAGACCCGGGATGGCAGCGCCGAGGACTGGCAGCCTCCATGCTCTAGGATGTTAAAGCCTATCCCCGTCAGGCTTGGCCCAGAAACAGGGTGCAGCCCTCAAGAGTGTGGTGACTATAGCACATTCACACTCAACTCTACTCAACCCTCTTCTTCCTGGCTCGAGTATCTGTCTAAGTGAAGATGACACCTATCTGGCTCATCACCTGTCTTGTTCCCCACAGAGGTAATAGGTTTAAAAAGGTTAAGGGTTAAGGGCCAGGCCTTTGAAACCAGACAGTGCTATATTTGAATCTGGGTTCCACTGTTGCCTAGTGTGAACATAGGCATGTGACATAACTTCTCTGAGCCTCAGTTTCCTCATCTGTGCAATGGGATTCCTCTGAGCAGCAGTGTTCATGTGTGTAATGTGACCAAGTCTGTGCCTAGCATACAGTAGGTGCCTCACAAACGTGAGCTATTTTCCCCCTGCCTTGCTGGGGTTTGAGAAGAGGGGGTGGGATCTTACCAGGGCCTTGAACCCTTCCCTTCAGAGCAGACCTCAGAGCAGCCTGGCTTAGTTTTCTCCAGGGAAATGAGGCACCTGCATCTACTCTGGTGATAGAGCAGTGCAGGGGTAGAAGGACAGGGCACTCTGTTGTACCCAGACCAGCCAGTACACCTGGCCATCACCTTCCCTCTTTTTCTGGGGAACCCCAGCCTGGCCTCCACAGCCTTGCCCGCTTTCCACCTGTCACTGGCAGACATGACTTGGAGAAGGAACCTGCTTCCTGCCATAGAGGGTGGTACCGCTTGCCTTGCAGAAGCCTCCACTGCTTGTAATTAGTACTATTTCTCACCCAGAGGGACTGCTGTAAACGGCTTCTTGAGGAGCTGCCCACATCAGTGTGTACCTGCCACTCAACTGCCACTCTGAGTTTAAGCATCATGGATGTTCCTTCCCCTGTCAGGAGGCAGCTAGTGGGCCCTGCCAGAGATCAGCAGCTCTGATGCCCAGAAGAATGAGTGAGCTGCCCAACAGCTGGAGAATGGGTGGGTTAAACATCTCACACACACCAAGGCTAGCGAGCAAGTGGTCCTAGAGTCCCATGGAGCTGAGTTCTAATCCTGCCTTCATCATCTGCTGGCCATGTGACCTTGGAGAGGTGGCTTCACTTCTCTGAGCCCCTCTTTCCCCAGTTTATATCTCATAGTGCGATTGTGAGTGATGCTCACAAAGTTCCCTCTAAGGCCTCAAGACACGACATCTATAATTCTTGGCCCTGCCATATCTCTGTACAGCAAGGTAGACTCGTAGGCAAAGGGAATAAGATTTACTGAATAGAAAGCAATTTGGGGTGGAGACTTCGCACATGGGCCCTAGAAGGAGACTGCCTGGATTCAAGTATCATCAGCTCTAAACATACTGTCTCACTTTGGGCAAGTAACTGACCTGCTTTGGGCCTCGTTTCCCCATCTATATAGTAAGGATAATAACAGCACCCACTTCATTGAGCTGTTAAAAGGTTTAAGTGAGGTGATGCACATAAAAGGTGCCTGGCACATAGCATGTGCCCAAAAAGCATCAAAAATGGGGGAGAGGAGAATTCCTCTCTTCTTGTATTGCTTGCTGCCATCCATCTGGATTAATGCCTTATACTTTGGCTTTCAGATAGGAGAAATCCAGATCACATCCACCTACAGAAGAAATGATTGGCTGCTATGGATTGTAGCTAAACCATAGGAAGAGTAGAGTTGTAGCTGGCCTCGGGGATGGCCAGAACCAGGAACTCTGATGCTACAAAGCCTCTCTCTCTGTGCCCCATCTACGTTGTGGTCTGCCCGCTGGCATCATTCTTTCTGTTGCAAATGGTGGCTGCTTGAGGCTGGGACCATGACCACCCTTAGTAGCTCTGTGATTCACTCTCTCACCTTCACCACTAGAGAGAAGATGATGATCTCTCCCCATGATTCTAATTAGAAAAAGCCCATCAGAGGCCTCTGATTAGTTTAGCTGGGGAATGTGCCCATTCCTGGGGCCAAGGAGGTGGCCCCCACTAGAACCCCATGACTAGTTTGGGGACAATTCTCCAAAAGAAGGAATGTGCTCAAAAGAAGGGAGGAACACTAGGCAGACAAAACAAAAGATGTCTACTGTGGATGAAGGAGAAGTAGGTGGACTGAATGATCAGGGTCACTCTCCTATTCTGTGGTATAAAGGAGTAGGTTTTTAAAGACCTGTGAGGAGTGTCCATAGATCACTGTGTGAGGTATCAACCCAGAGTTGATCTTGTTCTAGGTCTGTCCCGTATCCTTTCATAGGTAGCCAGGCATCCCCCCACCATGCTGATCCCATTCTGTGTCTAATCATCTGACCACTGCCTGCCCACCTGTCCACTAGTCCATTGGTCTGGGTGCTGACACCTCACCTGGCTTTGGCAAGCCTCTGCCCTTGGGAGGAGATGCAGGCTCCATGCTTATCTTCAGATGCTGGTTCTATAGGTCATCCAGGTCAGTTGACCTCCTGGACTTGGAATATCCCGTGACCTAGAGATAAGTTGACTAGATCCATCCGGAATGAGGATCAACCCAGATTAGAAAAGACTCACCTGAATCTTTTTAAACGTTGAGATTTAGACAACTTTTTCTCCTTTCTTCTTCCCTCCTCATGAAATTCTTGGCCTTATTCCTTCCCGGTTGCTTCCTTACCCTAGCCCCAACCAAGGGAGATCCTAGACTACCCATAGAGGCTAAACATATGAGTCAAAGGGTCAAACAAGCTTGAGTTCGAAGCCTGGCTCTGCCACTTATTGCTCTGTGGCCTTGGATAAATTAATCTCTCTTTTCATGCTTCCAGGCTTCCAGAGATGATGTACCCAAAGTATGATCATCATATTTATTAAAATATTGTGCTCACATCTGATTAACAGCTCCTGGCAAGAGGTCAGTGCCAAAGAGTCTTGGACTGACTGCTTATGGCCTGGCCTCCCTATCTTCTTATTATGTAGCGATCCAGGTGAATTCAGATGATTCCCTGGACTACCACCCTCCTTCCTGAGACACAACCATCCCTCAAACACTGTTCATCACTGACCATCAAAGCAGCAGCCACACTGCTCCAGCAGCTCAACAGCTATTTATTGAGACAGGTGTGTGAGTACATGAGTGAGTGAATGAACTGAAAGAACATAAGAGTGAATTAATTGGTAAGTGAATGAGTGAATTAGTGACTTAATGAATCAGCAAGTGAGTGAAGAGTGTGCAGGATTGAATATATCATGTTCTCCTCCCTCAACAAATCGAATATGCGGTGATGTAAAACTTTCACCTTAAAATGTGTCTTCTGCATTAACACAAGCAGGGGTTAAGATTGGCAGAGGAGAAGTTACAGACAAGAAGCTGGAGGAGAAAGATACTGTGCTAGTTTCCTATTGCTGCCTTAACAAATAATGGCACATTTAGGGGCTTAAAGAACACAAATGTATTGTGTTATAATTCTGGAGGTCAGAAGTCCAAAATGGGTTTCAGCAGGCCAAGATCAAGGTGTGGGGAGGGCTGAGCCCCTCTGGTGGCACCAGGGGATAATCCTTTTGCTTGCCTTTTCTAGCTGCTAGTAGCCACCTGCATTTCTTGGCTTGTGGCCTCTTTCCCTTGTTTTCAATACTAGCAGTGTAGCATATTCAAATCTCTCTCCACGTCTGATCCTCTGCTTCTCTCATCACATCTCCTCTGACTGTGACTCTCCTGCCTTCCTCTTACAAAGGCCATGTGATTCTATCAGGCCCACCTGGATAATCCAGGATCATCTCCCTATCTCTAAATCCTTAGAGTAATCTTAGCTACAAAGTCCCTTTTGCCAAGTAAGGAACAAATTCACAGGTTTCAGGGCTTAGGACGCCGGCATCTTTGGAGAGGCATTCTTCTGCCACTTGCAGATGCCTTGCTCAGAGGGTCAATGCAACCAGTGAGTCCCACTCCACAGAGGAAGGGGCAGGAGAGGGATGAAGGAAGTTTCAACGCATTTGACAAACACATGCCTATGCCAGGTATTTTTGCTATTGTTGCTGTGGCCTGAGTACGGAGGGCTTTGAAAAGCTTACGTGATTCCATCATGCTCCAAAATTTGAGAGATACTTTGACAGAGATATGCTAAGACCATATGCTGCTGTAATTGAGGGTAAAATCTGGCCCTGTGATTCCTGGAGGTGATGGATCAAGAGCAGGGTGTCTTTACCCTGGGTGCACATTGCTATCAACAGGGAAGATTTTTTTTTTCAAAAAATGTTATTTTGAAATAAGAAACGAGTGCAAAGATCGTACAGAAATGTCCTGTATATCCTTCACCCAGATTCCCTAATGTTGGCATCTCACATAACCCTGGGACATGCGTAAAAACTAAGAAATCAGCAATGGTACAGTACTATTAACTAAATGAAACATTTTATTCAGATCTTCCCAGATTTCCACCAGTGCCCCACTTTTTTTTTCTGTCCCAGGGTTCAGTCTAGCATCTCTTATTGCATTTGTCCTGTCTTCTTGGTTTCTTCCAATCTGCATTAGTTTCTTAGTCTTGCCTTGGTTTTTTTAAGATCTTGACATTATTGAAGGGTACTGATCAGGTGTTTGGTAGAATGTTCTTTATTTCAGTTTGTCTAATGGTTTTTCATAGACCTTGGCTATGGATTTTTGGGAAGAATATCATGGGGGTGAGATGCTCTTATTATGGCATCACAGAAGGGGGTTCTGTGATCTCAGCATGACCCGTTACTGATGATGCTTACTTTGATCACTTGGTTAAAGTGGTGTCTGCCAGATTTCCCCACTGTTAAGTTACTGTTTGTCCTTTTCCATGTTCTATTCAATAGGAGTGGGTGGCTAAGTCCAGCCCACACTGTAGGAGATGGGGAGTGCCAGCTGTTTTTATTCCTATCATTTCAATTTGTTTCATCCTCATGGCTTTATTATCACCTCACTACTTCTTAGAGATATGGTTGTAATGAGCTAGACTTGCCCAAAGTTACTCAGCTATAAATGGTAAAGCTAGAATTTGAACTTATATCTGTCTGGCTTCAAAGGCCACGTTCTTTCCACTTCATGTTATTGTCACCAAGTAAAGAGGATCTCACAGTCTCCAAGGTGGAAGCTCCCTCTCAGCTTGTCTGGATGGTGTTTTTCAAATCCATCCTTGGAATGTGACCCATCAGTGGGTCATGAGGTCAGTCTGTGGGTGGCATTTTAAATAACAACATAAAGTAGAAGTGACTAGAACAGAGTAGAAAATAAGAGTACGTCATACAAGTAGAACATTTTTATCTCTATATCTTCTCTGTGCTTTGCTACCTTTATCCTTGTATGGAGATAAAAATAGCCCTCCCATAGGCTTGTTATGAGGATTGAATGGAATGATACACATAAAGTGCTTAGAAGAGAGGCTGGCTCATATTAAGTATTATATAAATATTAAGTATGTATGTATGTAAATGAGTCATGATGTAAAATGTATTTCTTATTGCAGACTGCAATCAAGATGTCTGAAAACACTGAACTCACATCTGTGGACGACGAGTTGGCAGATTTATGACCCCCAGCTTGTAGCCTATTTTTTAAAAATAAGGTTTTATTGGAACACTGCCACACTCATTGGCTTAGGTATTTTCTATGGTTACTTTCGGGGTATAGTGGCAGAGCTGGGTACTTGCAACAGAAACCCTGTGGTTCACCAAGCCTATCATATTTACTATCTGGCCCTCTAGACCAATGCTCCTGCCTGGAGGTCATCTCATAATCTAGGGAATATTGGACACCTCTTCCTGGGCATGTGGTCTGGTCATGCCACTGTCCTTGTAGGCATGGTTGCTCTGCAGACCACTCCAGGCTATGTGACTGCCGGGCCCTTGGATCTCCAGAAGCTCATTACTCTTCTCTATTAAACTGATGCCTACATGGTGAAAGGCTAAAAACATGGTACTTTGGTTAGGGTCCCAGCAGGAAACAGATGGCCACTCAAAATTAAAATAATTGGTGAGGGCAGAGTGTGGGAAAGTAGCAGAGACCTCAGAGGCTCATAAAAGTCAAGATTTTACCACCCTAGGCATAAGGAGATAACGAGAGGGGGCAAGGCCTATACTGGAAGGAGAGAGTCACTTAGAGAGAACATCTTATGAGGACCAGTGACCTTTAGTCCAGGGACACAGAACCAGCTACAGCTGACCCTGGGGTGGGGATCCAGGAGAATAAATACCTTGACCTAATTTTCCTCCATCTCTGATCTCCTATGGGGGGACCCCATTGACCAAAGTGAGATGGAAACCAGAGAGTATGGGATCCATTGATGTGGCTCATACAGAACAGCTTCCCAGGCCAGAGAAGGCTGAAAAGAGAAGGTTGGAGAAGGCTGGAAAGGGGATCTGGAATGGCAAATCTTAGATACCCAGCACATAGCATTGATTTAGGAAGCCAGATTTATTTACCTTTCCTAAGCTCCCCTAAACAAGGACTTTAGGGGAGATTGACATAGCTTTTCCCTTTTACTGCCTTTTCTTCTTAAATTTGTTAGCTTCCCAATAGCTATTGTGGGTTAATCTTCCTGGATCTTATCATCATGAGAGGGATGGAAGGTTATGAACAGAGACACAGATAAGCTACTGTGTGTGTGTGTGTGTGTGTGTGTGTGTGTGTCTGAGCCTGAGCAGAGTCTGATTAATATGTGGATTTTCATTAAAGTTCTTCCTCATGTCCCATCTTTTGATCTCAGAAAGGAGTTGTGTCCCATTCTTCTATGCAGTCCTGCTCATGTCCAGCAAATGTGTGAGTCGACCTCCAGCCCCTTGGGAGAAAGAGCCAGGGGAAAAAAGGCTACCTAGGCCGAGAAGTGTCCCCAGAGTAATCTGTTCCTTTGCCAGACCCCCTGCTAGCCCAGACTTCCTTGACTGGCACTTGATATCTTATAGGCCCCCAAATCCTGCCACACAACTACAGCTTGTCCCCTGGAGGGGCTTTTCTGACCAGTCCAGAATGCTCAATTTATGAAAGATCATAAGCTCACACAGGGGAAGGGGCTGGCTTGGGCCACCACCTTGCAGCAGAGCTGGGGCAGAATTCAGGATTGGAGACTCTTATTAGTTTCCATCTTTCTTTTACAGAAGATGAACGTTGAAATCTTGGAACCCTGGGAATGAACCTGGAAAAATTCAAAATATGGTCGTCTTAGGCAAGTTTCCTTGTCCAGCTCAGCTGCTGAGACCACACATCTGGACCCTCAGTGCCCCGGCAGCAGCTCTGTGCAGGCAGGATGAAGTACAGGCTTAGGTCAAGCAATCAGCAGTCAAAATCCACACTCCCACCCATGAGTGGCTGTTCAACCTTGAACATGTTACTTTTTATGTTAATGAAACCTGGTTTTCTAGTCCTATAAATTTGGGGCTATCATCAACCATTAAGTTATATTAAACCCAATGCCACACAGGCAAGTACCTAGCAGTGTCCAAAGGCCCAAAAAATGACACTTTTTCATCTTTTCTCTTCCCTCCAATTAAAAGACTAGTGGAATATCCGCAACTACTTTGACCAAAAGCCAGAAGCCAGCCAGTTTGAGCGTAGCTGTTACAGCTTTGTGTTCTAAACCTAAGAAATGGGGACCCCTCACACGAGAGTGGGGAGGCTTCTGGATGTGCTACAAATTCCATCTCATTTTCATGGACTCAAGTGTTAATTAATAAAATCTCAAGGTTCTCCTCCCTCTTTCCCCTCACATTTCTTCAGAGAAACGAAGAGTTCAAACTCACAGCTCAAGCACTCAGTTTTTAAATTAGACAACTTTGTCCTGACAGGAACCAAGTCACAGCTGTCATACCTGATTACTTTTAGAGTTACTACTAAACCCTTTGTATGGCATGAGCTGCCACTGTTCAAGGCAAACAGAAATACTTCACATTTTATCATGACAGCCCTGGAGCTATCCACCTCCCTATGTTCATTATTCTCAGCCTGTCTTTGGAAGGGATGATGTGGCATCCTGACAATCGTATAGTGAAGAAAGCAGACCCCATGGCCTGTCACTACAGCCTAGGGATTTTAAGCCCCCAAAGTGCAGCAAAACCCACTGCCTCCAGAAAGCCAAGGAAAATTATTTCTGGGGGACATAGCTGCCTCATAGCCTTCTATGAATGAACCATCATCTTTCATGAGAGGCAACCATTGACCCTCAAGTAACCAACCAATAAGAACACCCGTACACAAATGCCCACAGGTGTTGGCTGGGATTGGCTGGCTTGTGGATGATGTCACAGTTTCCCTCCTCTGACTCAACAATGCCATCACCACTGAAAAGGCTGAGCCCTGACTGCAGCTCTTGCAGACAGAAAAATTCACCGCAAGCAGAGCACCTTCTAGATTGCTCCTGGAGTGTGGGGACAACAGTCTCTCCTGTTCAAGTTACTGAATCCAGAAAAAAGATGAACTTATGAACATGGGAAAAGAAATCCAGCTAAAGCCTAAGGCAAATGTCTCTTCTTACATCCACTTTTTGCTGAATTACAGAAACAAATTCAAGGAGCAGCAGCCAAATACCTACGTTGGCTTTAAAGAGTTCTCTAGAAAGTGTTCGGAAAAATGGAGATCCATCTCAAAGCATGAAAAGGCCAAATATGAAGCCCTGGCCAAACTCGACAAAGCCCGATACCAGGAAGAAATGATGAATTACGTTGGCAAGAGGAAGAAACGGAGAAAGCGGGATCCCCAGGCACCCAGACGGCCTCCATCATCCTTCCTACTCTTCTGCCAAGACCACTATGCTCAGCTGAAGAGGGAGAACCCGAGCTGGTCGGTGGTGCAGGTGGCCAAGGCCACAGGGAAGATGTGGTCAGCAACGACAGACCTGGAGAAGCACCCTTATGAGCAGAGAGCGGCTCTCCTGAGAGCTAAGTACTTCGAGGAACTTGAACTCTACCGTAAACAACAGAAACAATGTAATGCCAGAAAGAAGTACCGAATGTCAGCTAGAAAGCGGTGCAGAGGGAAAAGAGTCAGGCAGAGCTGATGGATCCAGTTTGAAAAAATAAAATGCCATTCAATCATATTTCCTGTTCCTGGTCTCATGTGTGGCATTAGAGTAGCTGTGACTGACGCTTTGTGGAGGAGGGAGTGGCTTGGTAGAGAGAGATTGGGGCAGGGAAACTGATCCTGAGGAGAGGAAGGGAGAGGAGGGGAAGGGAGAGGAGGGGAAGGGAAAGAAGGGGAAGGGAGGAGAATGGAAGGGAGGGGGAAGGAGTGGGATGGAGGGAGAGAAGGGAGAAGAGGGGGAGGGAGAGGATGGGGAGAGAAGAGAGAGGAGGGGGAGGGAGAGGATGGGGAGAGAGGGGAGAGGAGGGGGAGGGAGAGAAGGGGGAGAGAGAAGGAGAGGAGGGGAAGGAGAGGAAGAGGGAGAGGAGGGGGAGGGAGAGGATGGGGAGAGAGAAGGAGAGGAGGGGAAGAAGAGGAAGAGGGAGAGGAGGGGGAGGGAAGAGAAAGGAGGGGAATGGAGGGGAGGGAAAGGGAGGGAAGGCTAGCTTGGAGAGAAGTGTCAGCAGTAAACAAAAGGTGTGACTTGGACCACTGGGTGGGAGTCTCCAGGTGTAAAGTAGCAGCAGTCACGGAGGTAGAAGCACCCTGGTTCTGAGTGGTGATCCAGGTTAGATCCAGTCTTTTAGAACTGCATGAGCCTTTAGGGGATGAAAGGTAATACAGTGATTTAGAAATTCAGGGTCTGGAAGCAAACAGGTCATTTGCGGAGGATTTTCATGTGCCAAGCCCTGTGCTGGGTATGGAGAGGCACATTACGCACTACTGTTAAGTTCCCGCCCTATAAAAACTTTCCTTCTGACAAGAGAGATGGACTTGGGCGTAAATTGCAGCACTGCAAAGCAAGATGATGAAAGTGAATATGGAAAGTAATAGGGGAGGGACTGGGGACCACCCACCAAGCCTATGCTGCAGTCTTCATGAAGGAAGCAGCCTTATTCCACTTGACAACTTTGTAGGCATGCTGGCAAAATTCCCGTTCCCCATTCCCCACAGCTGCTATTCCAACTTGGCTCTGCTTCCCTTCCAGCCCAACCTCCACCCTCTCAGGAGACACCCTCATTTTCTGCTTCATTGAGAAAATAGAGATCCTCAGATATAAGTGCTCTCAGCTTCCTTCATTCTGGAAATGTAATCCATACTCATCCTTTCCTCTTGGTCTCACCCCTCATGGAGAGCTAACCCCCTCCTGCTCTTGCTGCCTCCTCCTCGCCTCCCTGGGGCCCTTGCTCCTTACTGTAAGGGTGCTGGCCCTCCAGCCTGTACACTCATACAAGTTCACCTGATGCTATGATATGGTGGTCCCCATCTTAATGTTGGCAGGACTTAGGGCAAGTTCTCATTCCTCTGAGCCTCATGTTCTTATCTGTGCAAGGAGGATAATGCCTGCCTTACAGGCTGTTTTAGCAATTAACTGAGGTAATACATGTAACAAGTATTTGGCATAGTCCTAAACCTAATAGGTAATGTAGCTGATATACTCTAGGGTGGTTGTTCCATAATCCTTTCCCCCTTTCCTGGTGTTCACACCCTTGTATAATCCCCTCCTATTAAGTGTGGGCTGGACATGTGACTTTCTTCTAACCAATAGAATGTAGCAAAGGAGATGGAATGTCACTTCTGTGATTATGTAATGATAATATTACATATTGCTAGCCACTGTTCTAGGGATTCTCCTTGCTGCTTGATGAAATAAGTGGTCAAGTTTGAGAAGCCCATGTAGCAAGGAATGACAAGGAACTGTGGGAAATGTCTAGAAGCTGAGGGTGGCCTCAGACCATCAGCCAGTGAGAAACAGAAGTTCTCAGTCCACCAACCACAAGGAACTTAATACTGCAGCAGCCACACAAGTGGGGAGGTGAATCCTTCCCCAGTCAAGCCACCAGATGAGAACTTGGCCTTGGCTGACCAAGGTCTCAAGCAATGCACCCAGCTAAGCTGTTACTGAACTCCTGACCCCACAGAAACTGTACAAATGTAAGTTTAAAACTATAAATGTTTAAACCATATGAGTGTATTTTGTTTTAAGCCACTAAGTCTGTGGTAATTTGTTACACAGCAATAGAGAATACATTACTCAATAAATGCCCTCTTCCTTATAATTCTAGAAGAGATTGTCTTTAATCTTGTTTCTATCTCCAGCCTCTACCTTCCCCATTTAATTTCCTTTCCTTTGTTACCAATATCTTGAAGGTGGAGGGCCACCTCCTACCCTCCAGTGCTAATTAGATCCTGACTTGTATTACCCTGTAGTGGTTCCAGTTGGGTTGTCTTGTTTCCAACCTGAAATGTGGGCTCTTGGTGGGCAGCAGCTGTGTGTTGTACCACACTCCTCTCTGGGAAGAGGGCCCCAACACAGCTAGGCTCCAGCCCTCATGCCACCCCTTTCTGATTTCCTGTGTGATTAATTATGTGAATGTGGGTGGCCAAGTCAGAGTTGACAACAGTTTGCAGTTCCCCTGCTGAAAACTAACTCCATTAACAGTCCTTTATGAAAAAGACAACAGGAGGGTCTGAATCTGCTGGTTTCTAATGACTGTAATGTAGTGACAGTGGAAAGAGAGGGAGGGAAGGAGGAGGAGAAGTTGGGGGAGCCTGGACCTAAGATAACGGGTAAGAGAAAAAGTAGGCAGACAATCTGGTGTGGTGCCAGCATTCCAGGCCCACTCAACTGGCCTCAGGTGCTCCTGTCCTTGAGAAGAGGAACGCAGGCCCATCACCATCTCGATGACTGAATCACTCGACTCTGATCCTTCTCTCCTCAACCCTTTTCCTGTGTTCATGTAGTCATTAATTTACTTACTCATTAATTCAACAGATGTTTATGTAAATCTTATGCCTGCAATATAACAGCAACTATTCTGGTGCTGGGAATACAACAAGGTCCCTCATGTCTCACATTCTGGTGAGGAGAGACAGAGAATTAAAAAAACAACAAATAGGCCAGGCGCAGTGGCTCACACCTATAATCCCAGCACTTTGGGAGGCCGAGGTGGGCGGATCATGAGGTCAGGAGTTCGAGACCAGCCTGATCAACATGGTGAAACCCCATGTCTACTAAAAATATAATAATTAGCCAGGTATGGTGGCATGTGCCTGTAATCTCAGCTACTCAGGAGGCTGAGGCAGGAGAATTGCTTGAACCCAGGGGGCAGAGGTTGCAGTGAGCCGAGATCGTATGATTGCACTCTGGCCTGGACGACAGAGTGAGACTTCATCTTAACAAACAAACAACACAAATAAATATATCAGATCAGTTTTTGATAGTGTCAAGTACTCACTAGAAAACAAATGTGGGTAATGAGATAAATGATGATGTATAGGGTAGAGGGCACTTGAAATGGGTGGCCAGAAGTTTTCTGTGGAGCTGGCATTTGGTTTTGGATTTACAGGGCAAGAAGGAGCCATACAAGCCAAGGTGTGCGAGAAGAGTCCTCCAAGCAACAGGGAAGCAAGTGCAAAGGTCCTTGCAGAAGGGAGCTTGCCATATTAGAGGGACAGACGGAGGCCAGAGCGACTGGAGGTGTGAACAAATGGGCGAGACATGGTTGGAAGGGTGAAGGCCTTGGCAAGGGGTTTTTGTGGAAATCTAAGTGTAACTGAGAGCCACAGAGAGATTTCAGTAGTGGAGAGCCACATGCTTCCATCTTTGACTTTGTGTTGCTGATCATTCTAGAGTCTTCAGAGACTACCAAGTGCCAACAAAGGGATTAACCCCTTGCCCCTCTAAAGGACTGCAAGAAGGAAGACACTAAATCCATGGCATTTTTTTCCTTAGGAAAGAAGGGAGATAACGAGAAGCCTCCACTTGGTATTCCTTGGAGCAGCTGGAAGCTAAAAACCAAACGTGGGAACTGTGAATCCTCTCTCTGGGATATGTTTTCTTAGGAAGTGGAGGAAATGGGTGGGCATGAGTGGCAAAATATTCCAGGGGAATACTTCTTCCTGGGCTTTGTGGGGTACAATTCCCAACAGGCCAGTGGTTCTCAGCTTTAAGCCTGTGTTAGAATCATCTGCAGGGCTTATTAAAACACAGAGTGCCGGGCCTCGCCCCCGAGTTTGATTTAGCATTTCTGGTAGTTGGATCTATAATTTGCATTTCTGAAAGTTCCCAGGTGATACTGATGCTCCTGGACCCAGGACCACAGACAAATTCTCCTTCTTGTAGCCCCTTATTCAGTCTGCGTAAGAGGCATGGCTCATCTGGTGGGTTTGGGAGGAGGAGCGGACCATGCTCAGTTAGCCCTCCCCATCTCCCTAGCTGCAGAGCATATTCAGACAGCTCTCCAATCAGTTCATCAGTAATAAAGGTGACATGCTGATCCTCATCTGTTTTTCTCTTGCAGCTGTCAATTGATTCTGCACTTGAAGGGGGAATAAGTATATTTATTTATTGGGTTTCCCTCAAATTCCAACAGAGAAGGTTGATATCAGTTGCAAAACAATCAACTGGCATCTGGGCCACATAGCAGCATAGGAATCTTGGTTTCAGCCTCCACTAAAACATCAATTATTTGGGGGCAAAAAATGTCCAGTTCCTGGGCCTTTAAGATAGGAAATCAGGTCTGTGGATGGGGTGAGGTCACCAGGATGAGGTCACAAAGGCATTGATGCCCCTTTGTCCTATCATGTGACCACCTGTCACACTTCCACCAAACAGTATCTGCCCCACAGGTGTGCTAGGGACTAAATGAAATGCCTGGGATATCATCATAAGTGGTGTCTGATGCTAAGGAGTGCCCTAGGAATGGGGGTACCTGCCCGGTCTCTAAAGGATGGGTTCAAAAGGCAAGAGCAACACACAAAAAGATAGTTTCAAGCAGGAGAAACAGCTTGGCAAAAGGCCCAAAGGGGATACGACCCTTCAGGCTGGCCTTGGTCTCTGGGTTGGATCACCAATGACACAATGAACATTTCGTTATGAGGCCATCCCTTAAAGTAATTGCGTTGCAACAGCCCTCCCTACCCAGTGCTCCATTTCTAATGCTTTCTCTGCTCTGGCTGCTGGGTGACATTTCTATTTCTCCTCTTCAACGGTGAAATATTTCAGTGGTTGTCCATCACTTATGGGAGTCTGACATGGCATCATCAGGCCACTGGGGCCTTGCTAGTTGTGCTGTCCCTGATACTCACTGTGGAAGGCAGTTTCTGAAATGGCTCCCAGTGATCCCCAACTCCTGAAATTCATACTCTGTGTAATCCCCTCCCTTTGAGTGTGGGCTAGACCTGGTGGCCAAAGTGATAGGATTTCACTTCTGATGTTAGGCTGTGAAAGGCTGTGACTGTTGTCTCTTGGCTCTTCTGTCTCACTTGAAGCAAACTGACATGCTGAAAGCTGCCCTGTGGAGAGGCTCATGTGGCAAGGAACGGAGGGTGGCTTCTGGCCAACACCCAGTAAGGAACTCAGGCCCTCAGTCAAACAGCCTGCAAGGAACTGAACCCTGCCGATAACCATGAGTAAGCCTGGAAGTGGACCACTCCTCTGCTGAATTTTGAGATGCCTGCAGCACCAGTGGACACCTTATCTGTAGCCTTGTCACAGACTCAGCTAAACTATACCTGATTCTTGACCCACAGAAACTAATAGGTGTTTCATGGCACTAAGGCTTCTGATAATTTGTTACAAACTGAAATGATGAGTACAGATTTTGGCATCAAGAGAAGGATAGTGTCGTGACATATACCTAAAAATGTGAGATAGCTTTGGAACCAGGCAGTGGGCAGAGGTGAGGAGTATTATGAGGAGCTTGTTAGAGAAATCTTCAATTGCCTCAAAGACAACTGAAGACACTATAGAAATCTGGACTTTGAGGATACAGCTGGTGGAGGCTTAAAAGAAGTGATGAACAGATTATTGGAAACTGGAATGTCTTTGTCCATTTTCTATTGTCTGTAACAGAATATCTGAAGCTGGGTAATTTGTAAAGAAAAGAAATTTATTTCTGACAGTTACCAGTTACAGAGGCTGAGGAGTCCAAGGTCAAAGGGCTGCATCTGGTGAGAGCCTTCTTATTGGTGAGGACTGCCTACAGAGAGGACTGCGCATGTTGATGTGCCTGCTCAGGTCTCTCTTCTTCCTTTTTTTTTGTTTTTGAGATGGAGTCTCACTCTGTTGCCCAGGCTAGAATATAGAAGCGTGATCTCAGCTCACTACAGCCTTTACCTCCTGGGTTCAAGTGATTCTCCTGCTCAGCCTCACAAGTAGCTGAGACTACAGGCATGTGCCACCACACCTGGCTAATTTTTGTATTTTTCATAGAGATGGGGTTTCACCATGTTGGCCAGGCTGGGCTCGAACTCCCAACCTCCAGTGATCCACCCACCTTGGCCTCCCAAATTGCTGGGATTACGGCACGAACCACCATGCCTGACCTCTTCCTGTTCTTATAAAGCCACCAGTTCCACTCCTGTGATAACCCATAAATCCATGAATGGATTAACCCATTCATGAAGACAGGGGTCTCACGATCCAATCACCTCTTTAAGTCCCCACCTTTCAACACTACCACACTGGGGATTAATTTTCCAGCACATGACATTTGGGGGACCCATGCAAACCGTATTATGGAGGAAAGACATCCTTGTTAGGTAGTGGTAGAAAGCTTAGTGCCACTATTGTCTGCAGTTACATGGAAAGCAAAATATGTACCTAATAAACCTAATGATTTAGCTATGGAGATGTCCAGGCAAAGTGCTGAAAATAATTTCTTCTTACTGCTTATGTGAGAAGAGAGAGGAAAAAAAGTTAAAGTGAGCCAGGACCTGATAGTTTTGAAAATTCTCAGTATCCCAAGTCAGCAAAACGTATTAAATTAAGAAATGGCTTTTGAGCAGCACTGTCAAGAAAAGGTGTGGCTGTGGAGCCTTTGGTTAAGACCTCAGAAAGATCAAAAGATCATGGTATTATTCAGTCATACAAAGGCCCTTTAAAGAGATTAGGGTAGGCCTCACAGATCCTCCAGATCAAATAATAGGGACTCTAGGAAGCGAAACGGCTGTCCCTTGGCCATCTTTTCAAGAGGCTCAGGTTGAAAAGTGGTTAGTCCTCAAAGAAATTTGTGGGTTTGGCTTTTGTGTAATAGAGGGAATCTCAGTGCAATTTATAGAAGAACCAAAAAGTTTTTGAGAAAACCTGTAAGAAGAAACATAGCTGGGACAGAAACGAACAGAGACATAACAAAATAAAATGAGACCATTGGACCCCTAAAATTCGCAGCAGGAAACAGACTGAGAAAACAAGTCAGCTTTAAACACAGGTTTCCGTTGATGAAAAAGGAAGGATTATTCAGAAGGAAGAACTAAGAGCTTAGAAGGTGGAGCTAAGAGTCATGGAGAATTATCCCCAGGCTTTGAAACCTAACCAAGAAACTTCCAGTCTTTTCCTGGCTGGATTTCAAAATTGTTACGGACCAGTGACGCCTTCGTACCTCACATTTTCTTCCCTTTGAGTAGCAGTGTTTATAGCCATTGCTCTATGCCTAATCTGCCATTGTATGTTGGGCATATAGGGGGCAGATAATTTATCTCGTTAGCTTTTCAAATCACCAAATCTGTAACAACAGTATTCTAGAACTTGTACTTAAGGAATTATACCCAAGAGCCTCATCCACACCTGCACCTGATTTAGATGATGAGATCCTGGACTTTCAGTTGGTGCTCTCATGGGAGGAGATGTTTAGAGACCTTGAGAAGGAATGATTATGTTTTGTGTGTGGAAGGGACATGTACTTTGCATGTGGAAGGGACAGAAATCATTGGAGAGCCAGAGGGTAGACTGTGATAGGCAGCTTCAGAAATGACTCTAAGTGTTCTTTCTCTTCTGGTATTCATGTCCTTGGTGCAATCCCCTCCCTTTGTGTGTGGGCTGGACCTAGTGATTTGCCTCTAAAGAATAGAATACAGAAAAAGTGATGGAATGCCACTTCTCATATCAGGTTATAAAAGATTGTCACTTCTGTCTTATCCTCTCTCTCTGGCTCTACTCTCTGATGAAGCAGCTGTGTTGAAAGCTTCCCTTTGGAGAGGAACTGAGGGCCGTCTCTGGCCAATAGCATGGAGGAATCCAGCAAACAATTATGTGAAGAAACTTGGAAGCATGTCCTCCCCTCCAGTTTGAGCTTTGAGATGACTGCCACCCTAGTGGACACCTTGATTGAAGCCTTATGAGAAACCCTAAGCCAGAGAACCCAATTAAGCCACACTTACATTCCTAACACACAGAAAATATGAGCTAATAAATGTTGTTTCAAGCCACTAAGCTTTGGAGTAATATGTGACACAGCAATAGACACCTAATGCACCTGCCCTAAGGTCCTGCTACACTGCATTTTCCCCAGAAACACTACACTCTCTCCCTCTCCCCAGGGCCTTTGCACATACTTCTCATGGCTGGGATCATCTCTCCTACCTTTCAGGTCTGGTAGACTTCAACCTGTTCTACAGGACTTACGTCAGGTATCCCTTCCTCTAGGAAGCTGTCTTTGATGCTCCAACTCCCTTTTGTGTTCCCATAATAGCTTATGTAAGTCCATACAATGCTATCCCAATGCACAACACATTATAGCAACTGTCCCCCCAACTGGTAGAGAACGGAAGGGATCGTGCCTTATTTATCCCAGTGCTCTAAAATTTAACACAATGCTTCACATGGAGTAGAATGATAATAGCACACTTTTATTGAGTGCCTACATCATACCTGGTAAGAAATAATTCAATGCAGGATTTGGGCTTGTGTTAGATGATTTGGGTACTGTTTGAAGTCATTTAATGCAATTACTTTACTCAAGAAAAACATTCAGTGAGAGCAGTACTTTAAACACCCCATTTTACAGACAACTTGAAGAGCAGGTTAGGTGCTCAGTTCATGCTTGATCGAAAATGAACAACTGAATCATGAGAAGCATGTTGTTTCTTCTGTCCTGTGTCTCCCTTCTATCAGGAACTCTATGCAAATACCAGAGTTGGGCCAGAAGGCCTCCTGGGCATCTGGATATCCACTTTGTGCTTGACTGGTTATGCTACGTAGTTTGCTGTTTCCAGATAAATACCTGGAGGTATCCCTGGGTGTCTCAAAGGGAGGGCTTGGTTAGCACCCAGAGAGTTTGATGGGCACCAGAAACCACATCTCCAGCTCTTTGCCCACAGCTGTGCCTCTGGCTCCCAGACAGAATCAGCATTTTCCTCTCCCCACACCCTGTCATTATAAACCATGTAAATTCCTCGATACCCATGTTACAATGAACAGATGCGGCTCTGTATTTTTAATGTATTATCTGCAATTAGCAGCAGTGGGCATAGAAGAACTCTGTGGTCCCTGGGGCTGTCCCTCACAGATGCAGCTGCGAGTACATTTGCGATAAAGAATCTGGCCAGGCTCCTCTGGCCTGCACAGCCCTGGCAAGTGGGTAAGGGAACTTCCATGTGCAAAGTACCTACTCTGCCAGGAAGTGGGAAAGGGCCGCCAAGGCCTGATCATCAGTCCACTGCTCATCTAGCCCCGCCTCCCACCCATCTATGCTGTCGAAATACCCAGAGAGGATGTCCTTCATTGGGATCCCAAAGACAGGGCAGACAACAGCCTCCAATGTCATGGGCAAAACAGATTTTTCTAGGTTTGAGGTCTGCAGTGTAAAGATCTGTGAAATGCAAAAAGAGAATGCTTCAGTGCCCAGGGCAAACATAAGGGGATGGCGGGGAATGCATGGACTTTAGAAAAGAAGGGGGCTGCTTAGTGAGAGCGAACGTATGCTCCTTAGCTCTGTCCAAAGAGGAAGGGCATTTCTTACAATAAACATCATGCTCATGACTGACATGTATTGGGTGTTTACTATGGACTAGGCCCTATTTCTAAGTGTTTTCCAGGCATCATCACATATAATTCTAGAGGCAGTGTCAGCCCCCGGCCAATGACTACCATGGACCTCCCTGTAGCTGAACAAAGTTGGGCTTGCTGATTGGTGGCAGTGAGGGAGAATGCACACCACAGGGAGCTGTGCAGTGTCTCAGTAAGAAGGTAAGAAATAATTCACTGTAGGATTCGGGCTTATGTTAGTTATCTGGGGGGAGGGTTCAAGGAAGCAGAGCTTTGCCCTGGATTGGAGACTGTCTGGAGGTAGGTATAATTCTCTGATTGGGTACTTCATAAATTTTATTTACAAGGCAGGAGGAATGAAGGAAGATGAGAGTTGTAATTGGTAAAGAAGCAGCCATCACTCACACCAGTCAAGAGGTGGAGGGAGAAGGGCTGTTAGGTCATCTTTGCATTTTGAATAATGTTCTTGTTTTTGTCTGAGTTCATGTTGCTGAAATGGTCTTGTTTTTGTCTTAATATATCAGGGTCCTAGAGTGGCCTTGTCCGGCACTGACATTCGATAGAATTGTTTATGGTCAACAGGAGAACCCCAAGGTCTAGGTGTGGGTGCCAGGCCAGCTCTCGGCAGCACAAGGCCTTACTGATAGTGCCAGGCCAGCTTCCAGCCATCAGGGGCTGCTGTTCTCCTTCTCAGCAGGCTCTGTTACTATGCCAGTTTACAGAAATAAAGAAATTGAGGCAAAGACAGATTAACTGGTCTTAGTTGTCTCACAGCTGGGTAGTAGCAGAGATCCCAGAGTCCCTGAAAGTCAAGTGAGCATCAAAAGACAACAGAGGGAACGAAAGGAGAGAGTTTGTAATTACAGGAAGCCAGGCTGACCATGAGGGGAACTGGTCAAGAGATAAAACACAGGGTTTGTAGTCAGAGATGTCCACCTTGGGAATCTGTCATTGCCACCTACTAGCCACGTGGCCCTGGGCAATTTGTCGAACATGAGAAATTCACTTTATTCTTACATATAATGGCAACACCAAAAGCTGTTTCTCAGGGTCATATGGGAATAGAATGAGAAGACATGGCGTAAAGCACTTATGTACCACTTGGGACATAGATGCTACCCTGAGCATTTACTGCACGCCAGACACTTTTCTACGTCCCTTGCATATATTTACTCGTCTATTACAGCAACCCTTTATAACCTGTGGCTTGCAGGTGAGAAATTGGAGACACAGAGAGGTTAGGCAACTTGCTGGAAGTCACACAACTATCAAGTAGCAGCACTCAGGCATCCTGGCTGCAGCACCCTCACTCTACCATGTGTCATAGTAGCTGTGGGGTCACTGCTCCTTCTCCTCTCTCAGTGCTCCAGATCATGAGCTTCAAGACCCTAGTTATATTCTGATGGTGATTTAATGCCCTGGAACTCTCAAGGCCCCAGACTTTTGCTTGTGAATGGGTCTAAGCTGCTTGCTTGGCTCTGGTCCAGAGAGCATTCATTTCCTTTTAGAAGGTCAAAACATTCTTGGCATGACAGATAATATAGATTCAGGTTGCTGCAGTCCATAGATCAAATAAAACATAGTATTGCCTTATTAGTATTTCTACACTCTTCAGTAAGTAGTAGAGTCAGAGAAAACCCTGAGAAATGAGTATAAACTAAAGAGGGTAGAAGAATGACTCAATGCTGCAGCACAAGCCCTCTTTTGGCAAGATTGATGTGTGGGCAGAAGGCAAATGGCTGCTGAGAGGAAATGGGCCAGACTTGGCCGGTCTTCTTCTATCCTGTAATGGCAGAAAGCTGTTCAGGATGGCTATGGCGCACAGCCCAGGGCTGACTCAGCATTGCCTCTTCCTAACCTGTTGAGTGGGTTTATAGATTGTGTCACAAGTTCTGGGAGAATGAGAGGCCAGGATTCCTGGGCCCAGTGTTTCTGATAACAGAGGTCCTGTGTGCCATGACCCCCTCCAGTCCTTGTCCCACTGGACTTGTCCCCCTTGTCGCATTGGGGGAGATGAGGGCCTGGAACTCACAGCAAAATTCTCTCTGTGGCTTGATGCAATCCCAGATCCTCACCATCAACCTTTGTAAGGCTCATCTGTTCTTAATTATATCTCCAAATCCCAAGGCATTTACAACTCTGAGAATTTGGGAAATTTAGCTGCTTAGAGGATTCGTAATAATCACAAAATCCCTGGTATTTACAGAGCTCCCTTGTGCAGACTGTGAAAGGCAGATAGACAATACTGTAGTGGTGAAGACACCCTGAAATTGCTCTCAAGTTCTCTTCACTGAATGCCAGGCCCTTAGTCTGTATTATTTTGTGTAGCTCAAGGGGGCAAATCGCAAAGAATACTTTTCCCCATTACTTTCTGAGAGAGACCAGAGAAAAGAGAGAGGTTAACTTAATGCAGAAAATACACTGAGGGTTGCTGCCAAGCCCCTGCCCTCTTCTCAGGATTGCGCTGCTGAAGGGAGGGGTTCCTGCAGCTATACTGGTACGAGCTGAGCTTGCCCTTTTCTAGCTGCAGCTGACTGGACAAGGAGTGGACACTTGACTGATGGGCAGAGCCAGTCAGACTCTCTCTCTTGATAGTTTGAATTAAGAGATGTGGAAACTGGGAGTCGGGTTCCTGGATTTGATGGTCAGGCAGACTCAGGGGCTTGAGTGACCATTTGGGACCAAGCAGAGAGAAGGGGGAATAGACCATGTAATATCTGAGAGTTGCTTTTCAGCACTTTCTGCCCCATGTATTTGTTCAGCAAACTCTCTGATTCCTAAGCCAGGAGCCATCCCGTGAGGCCATTACTGCAAACAAGCTGAAAATCCTGCTTTGTGTTTTTTGGACACAGCATGCTTTCCTTCAGCTTCAGTAGACGATGAGGCCAGCACCACATGGGCTAGATGTACATGAGACGTGAGCAACCACACTTCCCCTCTGATGGGGACAGACAGCCTCACAGGTGAATGGGAGACCTGCATGTGGTCCATTCCAGACACCCCTGCTGCTTTTATTAGAAGCCAACATGGGCCTCCCTTGAGCTGCCAGGTGTTGGGCGCAGCTGCCCCGACCTCCCTAGCTTACAGGAGAAGGACTGAACAAAGTCTCTTCAAAGAAGCCATTATTGTGACACAGCACAGCTGTCTGCTCCCCCCACTGATCTGACAGTGGCAGCAGAGGCTGAAAGTAGCAGTAGAGGCCCAGGAGCACAATTCAATGAACAGCCCTCATTGATCCGTTTACCTGCTTGATGGCTGGCCAAACTCTCTGTGTCCGAGAGACACCCATGGAAGGTTAAAGCTGGAAGGACGCCTTAGGGAGTCCTGAGGACAGTCCAAGATTGTCACAAATGGGAAAAGCAAGCCCTAAAGATACTATTGAGATATGACCTTTCCAATTTCAATCAAGGGAACTCAGATAACTCCCACCGTTTATGGGACAGCCCTGGGGAGGGGGATGGGGTGCTGTTGTGCTTTGTAGTCCTATTTGCCACAGGGAGTAAAGCAAAGAGAATATTTATGTGAATCCATAGGATTGAATCATAAGCTCTTGAACGAAAAGAAAAAGCACATTCTTCTCACCGAGGTAACAATGTGTGGTCACTAGTTCAGAGCTCCCACTGTCCCTAAGCCACAGGATGCAGACCAACACAATCAAAGAGTTCTCTCAGCTGGAGGTTCCAACTGGAGTGTGTGAGTTGGTGGCTTCTACGGTGCCAGCTTTTGCTCAGCCTTTGCTTGGTCACATATTCAGGGTCGAACTATCCTGTCCCAGTGACAATTGTCTCCAGCAGGAAATTCATCATGATCCCCTTTTCCACTTGTCAAGTGGATTCTGGAAATAGTCTGCTATCCTCCCCACCACCTCCCACTAAGATTCCAGGAGCCAGGGATTTAGTCCCTGGAATCCCTGCAGCCTTGATCATTAACCACTCTACCTAAGTGTGGCCCACCTGTCTGGTTGGTCTGCTTCAATCTCTGGTCCCATTTCTTGCTCCCCCATGGGGTAGCAGTTGTATGAAACTGTTTCTGGATGGATGGACTTTGGGCCTACTCTCCCAAGGGTTGGGATTTATCTGGCCCATATCTATTAACCCACAAATGTCCCTGACCTGAAAGTCACACAAATACCTGAATCATGTGACTACCTCATTCCCGAAAATGCCAGTCCTGATGAGGGTAGGAGATTTTGTCTTACAATATTGGGTGGCTGATAGCAAGCACTGGTGTCTGTGCCCAATTCCTGCTCCAATCACCAGCACTATAATCATGAGCATTGGTTTTAGACAAAGAAAGAACTGACTTTGAATGCTGTTCCCACTACTAACTGTATGAACTTGGCAAGTTAGCAAACCACATTCTTCTGAGCCTCCTTCTTGTTGTCTGTGTAAAGGGTGAATTAAATCCTACTCAAGGTGACAGGTGTAGAGCAAATGAGAGAACAAATGAGACCATGAATATAAAGAACTTAGCATAGTGCATCACACCTCATACTAATATGTAACACTCATTGAGAGTTTATCATATGTTAAGTTCTACGCAAAGTGCTTTGTAAACATTATCTTATTTATTCTGCACAGTAATCTACTAAGATCCTCTTATCCAAATTTTTAAAATGAAAAACCTGAAGCTTGAAAGGTTAAGTAAATTGCTCAAAGTTAACAGCTAGTCAGTTAATGAGCAAACACTGATTGTGACCTCATGGAGACCAAAGATGATGATTTATCTAATTTAATGTGATTGTATAATGCCTGTTATATACCAGGCACCCAAAAAATGTATGTTGAATGAGTGTGTGCCTCCCAAGTCAGTGCCCCTTTGCATAGCTGGGTTGAGAGTTCACCTCTGCCAACTTACTGCTTCTCTCTCTCTCTCTCTCTTTTTGAGGGGGGGCATAAAGCTGTTTTTATTTCTGCCAGCATTTGTGTTCTTATCCCTAGTATGGCTGTTACTGGATCTTTTAATACATTCAAACTTTCTATCTGAATGGATACATTTCCATACCACCTACTCTTTAATCAGAGATTAAGAGATCTTAACTCAGAGATTCAGCACTTGGACAGAGCTAGGATTTTTGAGCTAATGTGTAGTTGGTATGGGATTTGCATTTAAAAACTATTTACATTAAAGTGTGACCCACATATAAGAAAATACTTCGCTCTTCACTTCTAGCTCAGTGGTTCTGGATCTCTCTTTCTTCTTATAGTCTATGAGATGAGAAAAAGATTTCCATAAAGATTTTATGAGTCCAAGAGAAACATTACTCAAACAGGATTTATTTCAAAGGCATCATTCTTGTGGCATGCTGTTTGAAGGGGAAGCAAAGCTCATATTGGTACAATTCTTATACTCAAAGTACAAATTTTGCAGAATATCCTCTTAAGGCCTACCAAGGGAACAACTTCTTCAATTTGGTTCAAATTAGCAAAATATAAAGCATTTTCAGCATCTCTGGGCTCATACTTGAAACCAGTGATAAGCGACAACAAGAATATGATTTTTCCCCATTCATCCTGAGGCAAGGAGAAAGGTAATTACTGTATTGTTATTTTCAGACCTTCATACTCTGGGACAAAAATATATTTATGATGTCCAGTACGTGCCGGGCAATGTGCTGAACACCGCAAGGCAAACAAGGCACATTTTCTGCTCTTAATGACCTCGCTGGTAGGGGAGAGACATGTACCCATAAGCAACACACTACACAGTGAGAAAAGAGTTACGAGAGAAATAGATACAAGCTGGGAACTCACTCTGGAATTCTGTCGGGGCATTTACTGTCTTTTGTTTAGTGGACAAACTCCTATTCATTTTCCTGCAACCCTCCTCTGTGAATCCTTTCCTGATTCTCTGAGACAGAGTCAGTCTTCTCTCCTTGGGGTTCCCACAAATGTTGAAGAAAGGTAAAATGAGAATGACAGCTACTAAATAAGTAATTATTAAGTATATAAAAACTGTTCTGTACGAGAAAGGGGCAGGAAATAATTCACTGTCAAGGAAGAAGTGGTGATGCCTGAACTAGTTCTTGAAAAATGTGGGGAAGGTCGTTTTGGCTAGGGAAAGCAGGAAGCATGAAGGCATGGCAGTATGCATAGTTATGATGTGTTTATAGAATGCCAAGCAGCTTGGGGTAGCTAAAGCAAGGTGCAAGGGAGGGAATGGTGTGGGGAACTGGAGATGATGGGGATGAAGTGACAGAAAATGAGGGATCTGAGTTGGGATGGAGTCCGATTATAAAATCTTCTGTTAGAAAGTTTGTTCCTAATCCTATAGGTGGTGGGAGCTCTACAAATACATTTTAACTTGTACTGTGTATTTAAACTATATATTCAGTTTCGTATATTGATTTTTTACTTAATATCCTATATTAAGCATTTTCAAATTTATTTGAATATTTTTTGAAATTATAATTTTAATTGCCACGTGTTGTATCAGTCACAGGTGCCACAGTTTATGGAACCATTAATATTGGACATATACTATTTCCTTTTCCCCATTATAATAAATAACGCTGCAGTGAACATCCTTGCACATATCATTTTGCACTAGCCTCTCACTGTTCCCTAGTTCCTTGGTATAAATCCCTAAAAGTGGTATCCACATTTCACGTTTTAATGCCTACTGTGAAAAGTACCTTCCAAAAAAGTTGTGCCATTTATAATCCCACCAACAGGACATGAGGCTCTAAGAGGTTCAGAGACTTGCCTAAGATTAAACAGCTGTGAATGGAGAACTGGAGTCAAATGAGAATACTGGTATCCACGGGGCTATGGCAGAACTTCTGTGGGGAGATGGGAGTGGGGTGGCCAGAGGTAATTGAGTCTGGAGGACTGAAAGTGACTTAAGTGAAGATTGATGGTCTAATGAGACAGCTTCAAAGGACAGGCCGTCAATGGACAACACTTGTAATTTCATACTTTCTCTAAAACTGCCTATGTCACCACTCTTCCCACTTGAGAATGTTCAGACCAAAGAGAAATGAAACATATCTACCTTTCTATTGACTGTTAATCCTTTGTAGAATCAGGCATTAGACTGGCATTAGTGATAAGAGCACATGTGAAAACTTGTCTGCTCCTCTAAAATTTGGTTCAAGGAGGATTCCCCATTAATGCCCTGAGTTCACTGCAGAGGTCAACACTGAGCATACACTTCAATCATCCATAAAGGAAAATGGAGGTACGTATCTCTTTGAGGTCACAGCATATGCTTTCTCAGTTGTTTCTTAATTAAGAAATGACTCAATAAAAAATGAAAGATTCAGGATCCAGAGTTCTCTCAATCCTCATACCTTGAATTTACTAGCTAACTTCCCCCTTTGCTTTCTTTCTTCCATTCTTCTTTCCCTCCTTTCTCTTCCTCCTTTTCTCTCATTCGTGGCTACAGATGCTGTCTAGGGCCAACAGGAGTACCAAATTCAGGGAATCAAGTTATCAAAGCTCCATATCTTAGACATCACAGGCTTGAAAGGGATTCAGAGTCATGTACTGCAGCCTACTTCATAAATTCTCTTTACTACACCTCCCGCTGGTGCTTGTCCAGCCCCTCCTTGACTCTTCCAGTGGTCTTGCCAAGGAAGCTATAACCAATTTACTACAAAGGCCTTTGCACTGAGTCAAAGTTTGACTCCTGCAACTACCCATTGGTTCAGTTTCTGCCAGTTATTCAAACTTTCTTCCATAGAATACACATTTAGCTACCCCCAAACAGGTGCCATTTTCCTCTCAGTAGGTGATATATTGGAATATGTCTTAGGCTTTGGAGTGAAAAAGACCTGGGCTTCCAATATTGAATCTGCCACCAACCAGCTATGTGCAGTTGGGCAAGTTGCTAAGTATCTCCGAGCCTTAGATTATTTCCTCGACAATACATGATGACACATTTCCCTCACCTCATTGACTAAATGAAATGTCAATTGTATGGCAAATTGTGGATGGCTGTTAGATGCTGGGTCCCCTCACAGTTGCCTTTTTTTTTTATTATTATACTTTAAGTTCTAGGGTACATGTGCACAACGTGCAGGATTGTTACATATGTATACATGTGCCATGTTGGTGTGCTGCACACATTAACTCATCATTTACATTAGATATATCTCCTAGTGCTATCCCTCCCCACTCCCCCTATCCCACGTTAGGCCCCAGTGTGTGATGTTCCCCTTCCTGTGTCCAAGTGTTCTCGTTGTTCAATTCCCACCTACGAGTGAGAGCATGCAGTGCTTGTTTTTTTTGTCCTTGCGATAGTTTACTGAGAATGATGGTTTCCAGCTGCACCCATGTCCCTACAAAGGACATGAACTCATCCTTTTTTGTGGCTGCATAGTATTCCACGGTGTATATGTGCCACATTTTCTTAATCCCATCTATCATTGATGGACATTTGGGTTGGTTCCAAGTCTTTGCTATTGTGAATAGTGCTGCAATAAACATACATCCTCTCCAGCACCTGTTGTTTCCTGACTTTTTAATGATAGCCATTCTAACTGGTGTGAGATGGTATCTCATTGTGGTTTTGATTCACATATCTCTGATGGTCAGTGATGATGAGCATTTTTTCATGTGCCTGTTGGCTGCATAAATGTCTTCTTTTGAGAAGTGTCTGTTCATATGCCTTGCCCACTTTTTGATGTGTTTGTTTTTTTCTTGTAAATTTATTTGAATTCTTCGTAGATTCTGGATATTAGTGCTTTGTCAGATGACTAGATTGTAAAAATTTTCTCCCATTCTATAGGTTGCCTGTTCACTCTGATGGTAGTTTCTTTTGCTGTGCAAAAGCTCTTTAGTTTAATTAGATTCCATTTGTCAATTTTGGCTTTTGTTGCCATTGCTTTTGGTGTTTTAGAGATGAAGTCCTTGCCCATGCCTATGTCCTGAATGGTAGTACCTAGGTTTTCTTCTAGGGTTTTTATGGTTTTAGGTCTAACGTTTAAGTCTTTAATCCATCTTGAATTAATTTTTGTATAAGGTGTAAGGAAGGGATCCAGTTTCAGAATTCTACATATTTCCCAGCACCATTTATTAAATACAGAATCCTTTCCCAGAACCATTTTTTCCCAGCGCCATTTACTAAATAGGGAATCCTTTTCCCCATTTCTTGTTTTTGTCAGGTTTGTCAAAGATCAGATGGTGGTAGATGTGTGGTATTATTTCTGAGGGCTCTGTTCTGTTCCATTGGTCTATATCTCTGTTTTGGTACCAATACCATGCTGTTTTGGTTACTGTAGCCTTGTAGTATAGTTTGAAGTCAGGTAGCGTGATGCCTCCAGCTTTGTTCTTTTGGCTTAGAATTGTCTTGGATCTTTTTTGGTTCCATATGAACTTTAAAGCAGTTTTTTTTCTAATTCTGTGAAGAAAGTCATTGGTAGCTTGATGTGGATGGCACTGAATCTATAAATTACCTTAGGCAGTATGGCCATTTTCATGATATTGATTCTTCCTATCCATGAGCATGGAATGTTCTTCCATTTGTTTGTGTCCTCTTTTATTTCGTCGAGCAGTGGTTTGTAGTTCTCCTTGAAGAGGTCCTTCACATCCCTTGTAAGTTGGATTCCTAGGTATTTTATTCTCTTTGAAGCAATTGTGAATGGGAGTTCACTCATGATTTAGCTCTCTGTTTGTCTGTTATTGGTGTATAAGAATGCTTGGGATTTTTGCACATTCATTTTGTATCCTGAAACGTTGCTGAAGTTGCTTATCAGCTTAAGGAGATTTTGGGCTGAGATGATGGGGTTTTCTAAATATACAATCATGTCATCTACAAACAGGGACAATTTGACTTCTTCTTTTCCTAACTGAAATACCCTTTATTTCTTTCTCTTGCCTGATTGCCCTGGCCAGAACTTCCAACATTATGTTGAATAGGAGTGGTGAGAGAGGGCATCCCTGTCTTGTGCCAGTTTTCAAAGGGAATGCTTCCAGTTTTTGCCCATTCAGTACGATATTGGCTGTGGGTTTGTCATAAATAGCTCTTATTATTTTGAGATACATTCCATCAATACCGAATTTACTGAGCGTTTTTAGCATGAAGGGCTGTTGAATTTTGTCAAAGGCCTTTTCTGCATCTCTTGAGATAATCATGTGGTTTTTGTCTTTGGTTCTGTTTATATGCTGGATTACGTTTATTGATTTGTGTATGTTGAACCAGCCTTGCATCCCAGGGATGAAGCCAACTTGATCATGGTGGATAAGCTTTTTGATGTGCTGCTGGATTCGGTTTGCCAGTATTTTATTGAGAATTTTTGCATCAATGTTCATTGGGGATATTGGTCTAAAATTCTCTTTTTTTGTTGTGTCTCTGCCAGGCTTGGGTATCAGGATGATGTTGGCCTCATAAAATGAGTTACGGAGGATTCCCTCTTTTTCTATTGATTGGAATAGTTTCAGAAGGAATGGTACCAGCTCCTCCTTGTACCTCCGGCAGAATTCAGCTGTGAATCCATCTGGTCCTGGACTCTTTTTGGTTGGTAGGCTATTAATTATTGCCTCAATTTCAGAGCCTATTATTGGTCTATTCAGGGATTCAACTTCTTCCTGGTTTAGTCTTGGGAAGGTGTATGTGTGCAGGAATTTATCCATTTCTTCTAGATATTCTAGTTTATTTGCACAGAGGTGTTTATAGTATTCTCTGACGGTAGTTTGTATTTTTGTGGGATCAGTGGTGATATCCCCTTTATCATTTTTTATTGCATCTATTTGATTCTTCTCTCTTTTCTTCTTTATTAGTCTTGCTACCAGTCTATCAATTTTGTTGATCTTTTACAAAAAACCAGCTCCTGGATTCATTGATCTTTTGAAGGGTTTTTTGTGTCTCTATCTTCTTCGGTTCTGCTCTGATCTTAGTTATTTCTTGCCTTCTGTTAGCTTTGGAATGTGTTTGCTCTTGCTTCTCTAGTTCTTTTAATTGTGATGTTAGGGTGTCAATTTTAGATCTTTCCTGCTTTCTCTTGTGGGCATTTAGTGCTATAAATTTCCCTCTACACACTGCTTTAAATGTGTCCCAGAGATTCTGGTATGTTGTATCTTTGTTCTCATTGGTTTCAAAGAACATCTTTATTTCTGCCTTCATTTTGTTATGTAACCAGTTGTCATTCAGGAGCGGGTTGTTCAGTTTCCATGTAGTTGAGTGGTTTTCAGTGAGTTTCTTAATCCTCAGTTCTAGTTTGATTGCCCTGTGGTCTGAGAGACAGTTTGTTATAATTTCTGTTCTTGTACATTTGCTGAGGAGTGCTTTACTTCCAACTATGTGGTCAATTGTGGAGTAAGTGTGATGTGGTACTAAGAAGAATGTATATTCTGTTGATTTGGGGTGGAGAGTTCTGTAGATGTCTATTAGGTCAGCTTGGTGCAGAGATGAGTTCAATTCCTGGATATCCTTTTTAACTTTCTGTCTTGTTGATCTGTCTAATGTTGACAGTGGGGTGTTAAAGTCTCCCATTATTATTGTGTGGGAGTCTAAGTTTCTTTGTCGGTCTCTAAGGACTTGCTTTATGAATCTGGGTGCCCCTGTATTGGGTGCATATATATTTAGGACAGTTAGTTCTTCTTGTTGAATTGATCCCTTTACCATTATGTAATGGCCTTCTTTGTCTCTTTTGATCTTTGATGGTTTAAAGTCTGTTTTATCAGAGACTAGAATTGCAACCCCCGAATTTTTTTGTTTTCCCTTTGCTTGGTAGATCTTCCTCCATCCCTTTATTTTGAGCCTATATGTGTCTCTGCATGTGAGATGGGCCTCCTGAATACAGCACACTGATGGGTCTTGACTCTTTATCCAATTGCCAGTCTGTGTCTTTTAATTGGAGCATTTAGCACATTTACATTTAAGGTTAATATTGTTATGTGTGAACTTGATCCTGTCATTATGATGTTATCTGGTTATTTTGCTCGTTAGTTGATGCAGTTTCTTCCTAGCATTGATGGGCTTTACAATTTGGCATGTTTTTGCAGCAGCTAGTACAAGTTATTCTTATCCATGTTTAGTCCTTCCTTCAGGATCTCTTGTAGGGCAGGCCTGGTGGTGACAAAATCTCTCAGCATTTGCTTGTCTGTAAAGGATTTTATTTCTCCTTCACTTATGAAGCGTAGTTTGGCTGGATATGAAATTCTGGGTTGAAAATTCTTTTCTTTAAGAATGTTGAAGATTGACCTCCACTCTCTTCTGGCTTGTAGAGTTTCTGCTGAGAGATCTACTGTTAAGTTTGATGGGCTTCCCTTTGTGGGTAACCCGACCTTTCTCTCTGGCTGCCCTTAACATTTTTTCCTTCATTTCAACTTTGGTGAATCTGACAATCATGTGGTCTTGGAGTTGCTCTTCTCGAGGAGTATCTTTGTAGCATTCTCTGTATTTCCTGAATTTGAATGTTGGCCTGCCTTGCTAGGTTGGGGAAGCTCTCCTGCATAATATCCTGCAGAGTGTTTTCCAACTTGGTTCCATTTTCCCCATCACTTTCAGGTACACCAGTCAGATGTAGATTTGGTCTTTTCACATAGTCCCATACTTCTTGGAGGCTTTGTTCACTTCTTTTTACTCTTTTTTCTCTAAACTTCTCTTCTCACTTCATTTCATTCATTTGATCTTCAATCACTGATACCCTTTCTTCCAGTTGATCAAATCGGCTACTGAAGCTTATGCATTTGTCACGTAGTTCTCTTGCCATGGTTTTCAGCTCCATCAGGTCATTTAAGGACTTCTCTACACTGGTTATTCTAGTTAGCCATTCGTCTAATCTTTTTTCAAGGTTTTTAGCTTCTTTGTGATGGGTTCGAACTTTCTCCTTTAGCTCAGAGAAGTTTGATCATCTGAAGCCTTCTTCTCTCAACTTGTCAAAGTCATTCTCCTTCCAACTTTGTTCCGCTGATGGTGAGGAGCAGCATTCCTTTGGAGGGGGATAGGTGCTCTGATTTTTAGAATTTTCAGCTCTTCTGCTCTGCTTTCCCCCCCATCTTTGTGGTTTTATCTACCTTTGGTCTTTGATGATGGTGATGTACAGATGGGGTTTTGGTGTGGATGTCCTTTCTGTTTGTTAGTTTTCCTTCTAACAGTCAGGATCCTCAGTTGCAGGTCTGTTGGAGTTTGCTGGAGGTCCACTCCAGATCCTGTTTGCCTGGGTATCAGCAGCGGAGGCTGCAGAACAGCGAATATTGCTGAACAGCAAATGTTGCTACCTGATCTTTCCTCTGGAAGTTTCGTCTCAGAGGGGCACCCAGTTGTGTGAGGTGTCAGTCTGCCCCTACTTGGGGGTGCCTCCCAGTTAGGATACTCAGGGGTCAGGGACCCACTTGAGGAGGCAATCTGTCTGTTCTCAGGTCTCAAATTCCATGCTGGGAGAACCACTACTCTCTTCAAAGCTGTCAGACAGGGACAATTAAGTCTGCAGAGGTTTCTGCTGCCTTTTATTCTTCTACACCCTGCCCCCAGAGGTGGAGTCTACAGAGGCAGGTAGGCAGGCCTCCTTGAGCTGAGGTAGGCTCCACCCAGTTTGAGCTTCCCAGCTGCTTTGTTTACCTAATCAAGCCTCAGCAATGGCGGGCGCCCCTCCCCCAGTCTCGCTGCCACCTTGCAGTTAGATCTCAGACTGCTGTGCCAGCAATGAGCGAGGCTCCGTGGGTATGGGACCCTCCGAGCCAGGTGTGGGATATAATCTTCTGGTGTGCCGTTTGCTAAGACCATTGGAAAAGTGCAGTATTAGGGTGGGAATGACCCAATTTTCCAGATGCCATCTGTCGCAGCTTCCCTTGACTAGGAAAGGGAATTCCCTGACCCCTTGCGCTTCCCGGGTGAGGCGATGCCTCGCCCTGCTTTGGCTCATGCTCGGTGGGCTGCACTCACTGTCTGACAAGCCCCAGTGAGATGAACCCGGTACCTCAGTTGGCAAGGCAGAAATCAGCTGTCTTCTGAGTTGCTCATGCTGGGAGCTATAGACTGGAGCTGTTCCTATTTGGCCATCTTGGAACAGCCACCACCTTTTTTTTTTTTAAGTCAGTATTTCTCTAAGGTGGTCTCTGACTAGTTGTATTGAGATAGCCTAGGGTGAGTACTGAAAATGTAGATTTCTGAATCAACTCCTAATCAATTGAGTTATAGTCTGTGAGTATGAAATCTAGACATTTTCATTTGTTTAGTTCAGAGAAGTCGCCATGGAGCCAAGAAGTTAGAAGGCCTTAACACATATGGGAACTCTCCAAGCCTTCTCAGGGAGTCTACAATCTAGGACCCATATGATCCCCGGGACACATGACTTGAATTGGGAAACAAGGCCCCACTTTCAAGGTGTCACTTTTGCTCACTCTCAGATAGAAGCCTTCTCTCTTATTATGGAATTTGGAGTGTGGAACTTGGAAGAGATTGGGAAAGGCCAATGAAGACCAGGGCTCTTCAATATAACTCAAAGGAGAGGGTCAGCCCTGGAAGGGGGAGAAGCTGGGCAGGGCAGGGCTGGGGTTCATGGGCCAGTGCAACAGATTGGAATTCAGGGGACTCTCTAGGCCAGGCAGGAAGCTAGAGGGCCTCCCATGACCACAGAAGACACACAGTGGACACCCAGTGGAATTCCTAGGCCTTTCCCTGACATGCTGGATGTCAGCGCAATCAACTCCATGTCCACCCTCTCTAGTGGATGAGTCTAGGCTCCCAGGAAGTCCTAACACTCTAATTTATTCTGCTTGTCCTCTTGTCCTCTCATCCTCCCTCTTTCTCTGTTGTGTCCCAGTTGTAATTAGGTGTCCTCACACCTAATTTTATGCTGATGTCTCCCAAACATCTATTTTCCACCTTTACTCCTCCCCAAAACTTTAGATCCTTACATCCATCTACCTCTTGTGTCCTGGGGCACCTCAAACTTAAGATGCCATCACCCTCTTTGCCAATTCCTGCCATCCCACACACTGGCCACTCAAACCAAGGGCTGACAGCCATCTTATTCCTCCTCCCACTTTGTCCCTCAGGTTAATTGCATTGCTAACCAAATTATGCTGTTTTTAAGTCTGTTAAATCCCTCCCTTCTCTCAGTCTCCACTAATACTGTCTGTGTTAATTCAGGCCTCATCATTTCACCTGGGCAACTGCAACAATGAGCAGCTTGTGTCTGTGCCTGTATCCATCCTTCCATCCTGCTCTCCAGCAGCAGCCAGGGTGGTCTTTCAAAAATGCGAAGCTGATCACGTTACTCCCTGCTGTAAACCTTCCAGTGGCTCCTATTGCCTTCAGAATAAAATACTAATTGTCTGGCCTCCGTCTATCTCCAGGCTCATCCTCTCTCAATTTTCCATATCCTCCAGCTACTTTCTCAGGCATAGAAGCTAAGAACTCCCCCGTCCTCCAGAGCCCTAGGCTGACCAACCCCCACTGAAGACCATGCTTTCTGATTTCTGCCTGTCACTTCCTTATTGTCCCTGCTCTCAATCCAGCTCACTGTTCAATTCAGCATGGACAGGAGAGACAGGGAAAGAAAAACAACTGTTATAATTATTGCCAAAAGCTGTGTTCCGTTACTATGCATTGTGCATAGTAAGAGTTCACATTACATTTCTCATTTTAATTCTCACAGTATCCTGATGGGACAGACAGATGAAGAACCAGAGACCCAGAGAGGTTAAGTAGCTTGCCCAAGGTCATGCAGCAGTGTAAGCAGTACAGATGATTCTTAAGCCCACATTGTTTGACTTCCGAGACATATCAGAAAACTACATCAAAGAACACGTACAACTCAGAACTATTTCCAGTGGCCTATGCAGAAGAGCTACCCTGCTTGAATGGAAACCTCTTAAGATATACTATTCTCAGAAACCTAAGCGCTTAGCCTGGCTTATGGAGGAAGCAATGCAATCTACCACAAGATGATTAAGACAACAATGAACTTAAATCCCAGCCACTGCTGGAGAATATCTGCCTGTGAATTCAATTTGGTTCAATTCAATCCGATTTAATTCAGTGCAGTTATCGAGTGCCCACCATGCACCCCATAGGGCTGGTCCAGAGAGAAAGGCAGGTGCCCACATGGGCACCACATGAGGAAGCAGGAATGGGGGTTCTGGGATCTGGGGTTCAAGGCAAGAACTGTGGTCAGCCCTGGAGCACTTAGGAGAAGAATTTGCCAAATTCCTATGCCAGTGTCTGGTTGGCAGCAAGCTTTGTAATTTTTAATTAGTACGAATTCTATGCCCATATTTCTTACAAAATATGTGTATGGAGAAAGATGTCACCAGTTTAATAGATATTCTCAGGCCTAATATATATGAAAGAAATTGGGATTGATGAGTGGTTAAGAGCATGGGCTTGGGAGACAAAGTCTTGGCTCTATTACTTCCTAGCTGAGCCGTCTTGGGCAGGCCACGTTAACTTTCTGGGCTCAATTTCCTCACGTGTCAAAGGGGAATGAAAATAAAACCAGCCTCATAGGGTTACTAAAAGGGTTAAGAGAGATTATGCATATCAAGTGCTTAGGCTGGCCCCAAAGTGCCTAGAAAAAGTGCAAAACGTGTTAGTGAATACAATTCTTATTCTGCACTGGTTAGCTCGAAACAGATAATAATTACAATTCCAATACCTAGTCTGGTCACTGATACTTAATAAATGTCTCCTGAATAAAAGAATACATGAGTGGAATGTACAACTTAGGAGAGACAGACAGCTAGAGGATACTGGATGCTGAGCTAAGGCTCTGGACTCTATTTCATGGGTGACAGGAGCCATCGAAGGGTTTTCAGCAAGGAAACAGCACGGCCAGATTTGGTTGAGAAAGGTCACACTGGACCAGGACACAGGATGGGCAGGAGGGAGAAATTCTGGAGACAAGCAGGAGGCTGCTTCAGTGTTCCAAGTGTGAGAGCACCTGAGCAAAGTCGGGGGTACTGGTGTTGCAGAGAAAGGGAAAAATTGGAAAGATACTCAGGAGGCAGAACTGGCAGGACTTGGCAACCAAGAGATGGGAGCAGATGACAACCACCCTGCTCTGTGCAATGTCAAAAAAGAAGAATCCAGTTAGGGAATCAGAGGAGAAGCTGAGGGCCTCTCTGGAAGCCCCCGGCCACTGTTTTCACTGGGAATGCTGAGTGCTGCTCGTTCCTCTGCCCCACCACAGAGCAGAGGTTCATGAGTGGCCTGCCACAGCGTGGGGCACAGTGGGCAGCCAATGGTAAATTCTCCTGCATAACAGATCTCAGAGCTTACAGCTGGGGCCAGCAGCCAGCCGCAGGAAAGGGTTTCCCCTTGGCAGACAGGCCTCGGCTAAGGGACAGAAGTCATTCCTAATTGCAGCATGTTTTTCAGGGGAAGTCTCCAAAGCTGTTTAGAAAATAAAACCTCTGAAAACAGTCCAAATACAGGGAAAGTGGCTCCCATATTTGTTTAGAGCTACTTTGTGCTGAGCGCCATCACCAGTTTGTTCTCACTCAGCCTTCAGCATGACTGCAGAAGAATTAGCTGCACATTTTACAGAAGAGGACACTGAGACTCAGAGTTTTTTTTCTTAAATTTATATAAATATGAACATTTTTCAGTGGAGGAATCAGAATTCAAACCCATCTCTTTGATTGCAAAGTGCATTCTCTTTCTTCTATGAGAATGGACTTTGGATTATAAAACATACTTTATAATCCTTAATTTTAAAAGGTCTGTTTCCTTAGACATTCACATACTGTGGCAGTGTAAAATGATCAAATGCTTTTAGAAAATAATTTGGCAATAAGAATCAAGTGTCTTAAGAAACATTCATTCTGGGAATTGTTCCTAAAGAAATAATAATAAATTCTGAAAAAAAAAAAAGCTTTGCACATAAAAATATTCCTTGCAGCAATATTTATAACATAAACAACTAGGAACAGTCTAAATGTTCACGGAAAGAGGAATGGTTAAGTAAGCTGTGATATATCCACTTAATGGAATATTTTGAGGTCAAGGGTTTATAATAACAGAGAAAATGCTAATGTTATAAGTGCAGAATAATCAGGATACAAAATTGTATTTAGCCTCATCAAGCGATGGTGTTACAGAGCCACTGGGGTTTCCATTTAGAGCACTTTCCTCTCCAACCTCCATTCAGCTCCTTCCAAATCACTCCAGATTAAAAAAAAAAATAACACTACTTAATAAGAACATATAATTTCTCAATGTTATATAATGTGAGAAAAAAACCTCTAGAACTAATTTTACTGTTTTTATTGATCTGTAATATAGAATTTAGTAAAAACTATGCTTGCCTTTAATTTCCTCTTATTCAGAAATCCTAGAGTTGGAAACCTATCACTCCTCTTTAATATAATATAATTCTGGAGGCAGTAGCCATAGAAGAAGCCAAAAAAAAAAAAAAAAAAAAAAAGCATCCATGTGGGAAAGAAGAAATAAAATTACATTACTTGCAGCTAATATGATTGTCTAATCTAGAAAATCTAAAATAATCAACTTTAAAACTATTAGGGTTCATGAGAGAGTTCAGTAAGATGGCTGGTTACAGAAGAAATGTACAGAAATCAATAGCTTTCTTATTTACCAGCAATGAGCAACTAGAAAAAAAATGCAATGACAAAATGGCCCTATTCACTATAACAATAAAAACTATAAAAGGACCTAGGAAAAAAATCTAACAAGAAATTTACTAGACTTATGTGATGAAAACTATAAAATTTCATTCAAGATCATTAAAAAAGGCCTGAAAAATAAGAGGCATACCATGGTCCAGGATAGGAATATTCACTACTGTAAAAATGTTAATTCTTTCCAAATCAATCTACAAATTCAGTGAAATTCCAACAAAAGTCACAATGAAATTTCTTTGGGGGAAATCTGAAAAACTTACTCTAAAATTCCTCTGGAAAAGTAAACGCATAAGAATCGCCCACAAATATTTTCAAAGTAATAATAATGAAGGAGGTCTTTTCCAGTTAGAAAACAAAAATTATTATAAAGCTATGGTAAAATTCAAATGGTACAATTATGACACAGAAATAGAGTAACAGAGAAATAAAATACAAGAGAAAGTCCAGACGTAGAACTATGAATAGAGCTGAACTCAGTTTATGATGAAAGGACTATTTCAAATCAGAAAGGACAGGTTTGGAGTTAATTCATTATTCATTTATAACTAAAATAAAGCTAGATCTATAGCTCACACCTGGTACAAAAATATAATCCACACAGATTAAATAGCTAAATGTAAAATATAAAAATTCTGAGAGTTCCAGAATAAACAGAGAAGACTATTTTTACAATCTCCAAGCAGGAAGGTATTCCTAACCAAGATACAAAACTGAGAAGTTTTATGGGATCAAATCAGGAAATCAACTGATTTGAACACACACACACAAAATAAAATTTATGCTGTGAGAGACAATCAAGTAAGGCTAAAAGACAAGCCACTGATTGATAAAACTTTTTTACAACATATATTGATGTTAATATTAATGTTAAAAATATACAAAGGGCTCCTATAAATGAATAGGAAAAACAAACATGACCTGATAGAAAAATAGGTAAAGAATATGAACAGGCAATCCAGAAAATAAAAGTGACCATGGACATATGAAGAGATTATTAACTACACTAACAATTGCAGAAATGTTTTTCACCCATTGAGAGGGATAAAAACAAAACTTTAATTTGGGAAGGAGTTAGGGAAACAGCCACTCTTATACATAGTTAATGGAAACATTAAATTGGCACAGTCTTTCTGGAGTACACTTTAGCAGAGTCTAAATTTAAAAATAATGTATACTTTGACCCAGAAATTCTATTTTAAAGAAAGCTATCCTATTAATGCTCCAATGTGCACTGAGATATATGCATGATGATGTTAACTGTAACATTATTCAAAATAGTGAAAAATGCAATTATTAGGGAAATTGTTAAAAAACGAGGCTGATATACATACTGACATTGAAAAATATTTAACGTAGACATTTAAGAGAATAAAAACAAGCTGTAGAATAGTATGTTTATGTTTCACCTCCTATCCTGCGTGTGTGTTTGTGTGTGTGCATGGGTGTGCACACGCATGTGGGCACGTGTGTGTGTGTAATACCTAGGCTAATAGACCAACTTAATAATGCTTAGGGAAGACAGTGGAATTAGGGTAGGGATTTAACATATAGACGACTTTAACATTTTATTCTGTACTCTCAGGTATGTTTTGAGTTTTTCACGAAGAGTATAAATTGCTCTTATAATAAAAAATGGATATATATTTAAACACACACACACACACACACTATGAACACAGCTCTTTAAAAACAAAACAAAGCCATACCTATAAAAAGAAAGAAATGAATCAAAATGTTCATGCATAGAACTTCTTTATTCAGTTTTTCTGTTTTCTAAATTTTCTTTAATGCCCATGCTTTATGTTTACAATGGAAATAAAAATATAATACTCATTTGCTTTTGTGGGGACCTAAATATATATATATATATATATATTTTTTTTTTTTTTTTTTTTTTTGAGACAGAGTCTCACTCTGTCGCCCAGACTGGAGTGCAGTGGTGCAATCTCAGCTCACTGCAAGCTCCGCCTCCTGGGTTCACGCCATTCTCCTGCCTCAGCCTCCGAAGTAGCTGGGACTACAGGCGCCTGCCGCCACACCCGGCTAATTTTTTGTATTTTTAGTAGAGACGGGGTTTCACCGTGTTAGCCAGTATGGTCTCGATCTCCTGTCCTCGTGATCTGCCCGCCTCGGCCTTCCAAAGTGCTGGGATTACAGGCATAAGCCACTGTGCCCAGCCTATTCTTTTAAAATTAAAAATTTTTATTGATTGATTTATTTTTCATCTCAATAGTTTTTGGGTGTACAGGTTTTTGGTTACATGGACACGTTCTTTAGTGGTGATTTCTGAGATTTTAGTGCACCCATCACCTGAGCAGTGTATACTGTACCCGATATGTACTCTTTTATCCCTTAACCCCCTCTCAATCTTCTCCTCCGAGTCCCCAAAGTCCATTATATCATTCTTATGCCTTTGCATCCTCATAGCTTAGCTCCCACTTATAAGGTATTCGGTTTTCCACTCCTGAGCTACTTCTCTTAGAATAATGGTCTCCAGCTCCATCTAAGTTGCTGCAAAAGACACTATGTCATTCCTTTTTATGGCTGAGTAGTATTCCATGGTGTATATATACCATGTTTTCTTTATCCACTTGTTGGTTGATGGGCACTTAGGTTGGTTTCTTATTTTTGCAATTGCAAATTGTGCTACTAATACTCTTTATTCTTTTAAAGTTCTGCTTACTTTTTGCTGTAAGCAAATGCAGTAAAATAATTTCTCTTTCCCTCTGAGTCTGGTTGGGTGATTTTGAAGCAGAAAGTGAGGCTGGGCATCCCTGGGCCCTCAGCACCGACTCGAGTGCATTTGTAGGAGGTGAATGACCAAATGCAGACAGGCTCAAGAGCAAACAGGTCTGGCGAAAGGGTTCATGTTATCCTATCAAAAATGATTAATGGGATTTTCCTAGCATAATAGTATATGTATAATAAATTGATGATGCTTGATTATGATTGTGAATGGATCATCATGCTTTCCATCCATCCGATTCCCACATCAGGAGAAACATCTGGGTCACAGCTCTGCCTGGTACAATCTGAATGGCAGAGGAGGGGAAAGAAATTAAAACAGAGAGGGAGCTAAAATTACTTATAAGAAAGGAGGGGGAGTGGCTATTATGGAGCACTCACTCTGTGCTACTTATCTCATAAGAACCATTTTTGGCACTATTCTACCTATTTTGCAGCTGGGAGCACTGAAAGATTAGTCCACTTGCCTAAGATTGCCCAGTGGAACTTGGTTTATCTGAGTCCAGATCCTGGCCTCTTCCCACAGGCCTCCCAGGCAGAAGATGGGAGAGGAGAAAGGATGGGGAAGTGAGCACAAAGCAGCTTTCACCTACATACTCTAGAGAAGAATGTATCTGAACTCTGAGCCCTTTTCTTCCTCCCCAGGCTGAGCTCTGAAACTTCTCCTGGCGGTTCCAGAGAGCGATGGAGGGAATGCTGGGGCACATCTAAATAAAGCCCCTAAGTGGGCGTTCCTGCTCAGCTATGCATGAGCTCTTTGTGACTTCATCCTCCAGCCTACAACTTGTGAAATAAGCACGACTTCACTCAGAGAACAGCCAGAAACATACAAACTTTCCAAAAATATTTGAATGTTGACAGCAGACTCTCTTGCATTCCAGTGAATAATTGGTTTGTATGAGTGTATGTGTGACCTAAATCCACAGAATTTACCATTCTGTGACTATACAAAATAAGTTTCATAGCCCTGATTTTCCAAATCTCAATGGCTAATTGCCAAGCTAGCAGGCAGCCATGCCTTTTCCCAGGATGCTGGGGTGGGTGATACTGGGCTTTAAGGCAGTCCTCTTGCTCACTGGCTGCAGCCTGCTAGAAGGGCAGGAGATCAAACATATCCTGATGTGGGGTCTACAGCCGTTGTCTGACAGTGGTGACGGGGACAGGAGGATTACTGTTAATGGGGCTACCTGGATAATGAATTCTTCTTTTTCTCTGTGCCTGCTTGCTAGGACCACTGCCTACTCCACAGGTTTCTGTGGATTTGCCCAAATTTCAGTGGCTCCCCAAGGCCGAAGGGAAGGTGGTCCTTCCAAGGTCACTTTTAGTGAGCTGGGTCTCACCCCAGGGCTGCCTAGGCCCCCAGTGTTACAGCTCTGTCAGTAACACTGCCCTTTCATACATGTACACCTGTAGCAGGTGCTGCCAGTGTCCTGCCTGTAATACTTCATCTTTCAGAGTGGGCCAGCTGACTGCAAGCTCCCCGTGTCTGTATCCCTGTGCTCAAAGGATTTTTTTCCCCCAATGCTAGGCCACTTTGCCCATGTGCACAGCAGGCTGGAAGGGCTAGGGAATTAATAACCCCTCAGGAGCAGTCCTCATTCAATGTCATTCAGGAATTGGTGTATAAATACCTCAGCTCCCTCGTTCCTTGTGTGGGATAATTCTAAGATCTGGGTTCTGCAGACCTGAGTTTCCCAGAGTGTCCCTGTGGGATTATGGCCCAGGCCCCCACTGTGGTAGCTGGTATGACCACCCTTTATTAGCTACTGTCTTTTCTCTGTATTATGTCCCTCTTATCTGCTAGTGTCACCTGTACTTCCTAATAGAACACTTGTGCTTGAACCCTTATCTGAGGCCTGCTTTTGGGGAACCGAAACTTAGACAATACCCTGGTTCCAGAGGGGCAAGAACTCAGGCATCAGACACATAATATGCCTAGGAGCAGCCCTCTTCTGGGACCTCTGTCTTGTTGTGGCATCTGGGTCACTGACTGGGTCCCCATCTCCTGCAGGGCAAGTCTCCTCTCAGGTATCCTGTCTTCCACAGGGTCCCAAATCCTCTTCCCCCAAGATGCCCCAGGTACTTCTGTGGAGAAGAGGTGCTGCCTTGCTCCCCTCAACCACATCCAACCCCAACATCTTTGAGCTTCCACTTCCACATCAGAAAAATGGAAGTCATTCTTGCCCACCTCAGTCAGTGGCCATAAGGATGAATATCAATAATCGCTACATTATTGAGTGTTACCTATATGTTGTATGTTAGATTCTCCGCTTAATGCTAATTTGAAATTGACAGCAGCCCTAAGAAATAAAAATTATTATTCCTGATAGCGTTGTTTTAAAGCTAAAGAAACCGAGGATCAGAGAGGTTAAATAGCTTTCCCAAATCCTGAGCAGAGCTTTGAATTCACATCGGACCCTAGAGCCCTCTAGGCAAACAGCTTCTCATGACACAGGCACAGAGCACCTGGTGGGAATGCCTGTGTGGTCTATGGGTTTGTGGGTCAGCGGTGAAAGAGGCAGGGATTGGCCCTACATGGGGGTACTAGGAAATGGTCTGAGTCCAAGGAGATGTGGGCCAAAATTGGTAGTAGAGGGGTGGGGATGTATGGAGGATGAAGTGACAGAGGTTTGGGAGGCTGTATCTTATACTGAGGGAATCATGGATAAGACAAGAGGTTAACAGCAGCAGGGTCACCCCAGGGGTGGTGGCTGGGGAAGGGAGGCTTGAGGCTTTCCTGCAGAGCTTGAGCCCGCCCTCTGGAGAGGCAGGGGGACTTGGTGCAGGGATGTGGCTTAGGTGGCCTCAGCAGAGAGGTGGCAGGCCACACTGGCCGTCCTCCAGAAAGGCTTAGAGGGGGATGCTACATCTCGTCCAGGTTCCTAGGCATGGGATGCAGGCTGTTCCCAGCCCCCACGAGTTTGCGGGGTTGTGAATGTTGAACAACTTTGTAGCCAGGTCTTTCTGGGTTATGGGATGAGGGGTCTGAAGCTGCAGTGCTCAGGTATCCCAGGGCCTGGTCCTGAGCAACCAACTCCCCTCTCCACTGTAGCACCTGCTGGCACCTTGACCCAGTCCTTGATGAGATGCTGTCGTTTCCCCTAAGACAGAGGCAGTGGCATCTCTCCACACTTCCCAGAACCCCAGAGTCTGGGAGCCATGCAGGCCCCTAAATCTAAGCTGATTTTTCTTTTGTTAAGTCACAGGATAAAGCACTTTACATATTAATCAGGTTAGGAATATGAGAGCACATATCAGGGGATTGAAATATGTAGATTTTGATGATGAATTCATGCTCATCAGAAAACCAATGAATCATCCTAACTTCATTATCAGGAATTATTTGATGGGGGAATTGGCAGAGGGGGTAGGAGGGTAAGGAGGGGAGTAGTGAGGGGGAGAGGATTTCTTGGTTCTCAGCATAGGCTGAGTTCTCTTCCAGCAAGACATTTTTGCAATAGGACCATTTGTTTCTGTGACATGGGTCTTACACATGGCCACATATTGGAGGCCTCAGTGAAGCTTGAGGACATCACCTGGTGAGGTCACACCAAGATCCAGGGCAAACCAGGGAGAGAGATATAAATAACCCCACAAGTACAACTATTTTTACCATTGTTTTTAGATTACCCCAGCAGTCACTCCTGTGACACGAACTCTCTGGGTGACTTAGGCAAGTCACATGCCACCTCCCTGTGCCTCAGTTTCTTCATCTGGCGAAGGAGAATGATGGCTGTCGAGCAACAGAGCTTTCAGGACTGGAGCCAAGAAGAGGGGTTGAATTACCAAGTTCCATGCTCCCTGTGAGCTAGGCACACTTTGAGGTGTGAAGATCCAGGCTGAGAAGGAGCAGACATGGGCAGACACTCTACTGACTGGGAGGAGGCACCTGCCATTTTAAATAGGTGGTTGGGGAAGGCCTCACTGAGAATGTGATCTTAAAGGTGGCACCTGAAAGAGGGGAGAGAGTGAAATATGTGGATATCTCGGGGGGAGAGCATTCCAAGTGGAGGGGAAAGCATGTGCAAAGGCCCTGAGGCGGGAAGAGCATGCGTGGCGTCTAAGGAACAGCAAGGAAGTCATTGTGGCTGGGGAAGTGAATTAGAGGGAGGGTAGGAGGAGGAAAGGTCAGAGAGGCCATGGTGGAGGGGGCAGGGTTACAGGGGGCAGGGCCTGTAAAAGAGGATATTCAGGCCAAAACAATATTGTGGAAAGGTGAGAAGATGAACCGGAAGCTAAAATGGCTCCTCTGTGGGGTAAACTGAGGCACTGAGGCACAAGCATTGAGGAGCTAGGAAAGGCAGACAGGTGAGGAACACCACGTGAAATCCGGTTTATGTGGATTCAGATCCTGCTGGAGCCAAGTGCTGCTATGACCTTCTCATGTGAAGTCTACAAACGCCGGCTCAGTGCTAGGTGGCCAGGAAACATTGAAGGTGGTGGAAACAGATATGGATCAGACATGGAGAGCTTGGATTCTGCCCTGGCTCTGCCACATGTTTGCTGAGTGATGCTAGGGCTGTTTCCTCATCTGTGGAATCCGGCAATTGGACAAAACACTTTCTATTGAACTGTCTGGAAGTCAGATTTTTTTTTTCTCCAGGGCTTCTCTTTCCTGTGCTAAACAAGCTGCTGCTGCTGTCTTTAACAATGCAAGTAAAAACTTGTGGGTTCATGCTGTGTATGTCCACATCATGACTGAGGTCAAGAGGTCACCCCTCCTAGAGCCAGTACTGCTTCCATAGGGAGCCACTCAGGACACAGCCGGGTGACACAGAGCCAGGAGTCTCAGCCTCACTGTGCTGTGGAATCACCCAGGCACCACCAGGGACAAAATGAGCTCCATTCACCCGAGGTGGGGAGCGGTAACAGCTCACTCCAGGGAACCTCACTGAGCTTCTTTGAGGGAAATACAAAATGAGTTGATTCACGTCTGGTAAACAGGTATCAAGGGCCCTCCATGGGCAAGGTGGTTCCACAAATGTTCTCTCTCTCAGTCCTCCCAGAGACCCGATGGAGGAGGTATTTCCCTCCCATTTTGCAGATGAGGAAACCAAGGTTCAGAAGTCTACATGGCTTGTGAGTGTGGGTGTAAGATGGTCTCAGTCAAGAGCCTGGGTTCCTAGTCACTTTGTAATATTGCCCCAGTTAAATCCTTACCCTGATCCTTGGAGTTAGATTGAAAGAGGAGAACGTTGAGGTTCAGAGAGATGAAGCAACTTGCCTAAGGTCACACAGACATTACATGGCAGAGATGGCATTTCCTGCCGGCCCATGGAGTCAGGTTGCTAAAAAATGCTATTACTATTTCTCTTGCTAACCAAACATCCCACTCCCCAAACAATCCATCCAAAGTGCGGTTCTTGTTGAAGGGATATCGTGGAGTCATTACCAGACTCCGAAAAGATAAAGCATTGCAAATTGAATGAGAAAATCTATTTTCACATCCTGATGAAGACATAGCTGACAATGAAAGAGTGAATTGTTTTAGACAAAACCACAACCCCCTGCTTTTTCCTTTTTTAAAAAAACTTAGAGTTATAGCTTTAGAAAAATAGGAGCAGCTGACTATCACAGATAAAAATGCCCTTTTGCCTAATTGGATCTTTAATAAGGAATCCTAATTAATCCCCCTGAATAGGGAACTTTTACACTGGTGTTATCTCAGCCCCTGTGCTGATGGGGCTGGTTATTTCCAGATACAGAATAATGAATCTTTTCCAGCCGGGGCTAGGAGTCGCCAGAGACTTGTCAACTTCCCTGTGAAGGTAATTACTTGCTAAGGCACCAGGGGGACGTGGGGCTGGGGAAACGGCTTGGGGGAGGGTAATTACAAGAAGAGGGATTGGGGGGATTGAGGGGAGAGCTTAGGAGGGCACTGTTGAGCCAGGGCTGAAGGAAGCTTGGCAACTGTGAAGGAAACTGCTGGTGGAAAGAGGGAGGCCACGTCAGCATCCAGGATGTCATTTCCAGCTCAGAGTGAGGCTTAAAGGACACTTGCCCTCATGTAAAAAATGTCACTTGATGGAGCTTGACAGATTCCAATAATTGTGGGGGCCGAACAGACAGCAAACAGAAGTCAGGAAGCAGGCCTGCCTGTGACTCTTCCTGGTTGGGGCAAAGGCTGGGCTGTCATTGCCTGGGGACCTCTGTGGCATCCATAAAGACAACACTAAATGAAAAGGGTTATCTGGACAGCCCAGGCCACAGACCAGCAATGAGAAGGACGCGACGGATGTGGCTAAATGACACGGGCCATTTATCTGCATTGACAGGGCTCTCTTGAAAGGGGAAGGCTGATGGCAGTCTGTCCTATGCTCACCAGGGCTGGCATCTAGGGAGCTGGCAGGATGTGGGAGCCAAGGCCTTGATGAGCCTAGCTATCTGTGAAGCCAGCCCACAGTTTCAAGCAACCACAGCCCATGGGATAAAAGCAGCCCCAGGGGGAAGAAGTTGAAGCCAATGGCATAGGCCCAGGGCCATCTTTTCAGGATACAAGGTCTCTTCCCAACCTCCCAAATCCAGAGGGGCAGAAAGAGCAGAGGTTGGGAGGCAAAGGGCCCTGGCTTCAGGCTGCAACTTCCTAGCTCTGTGACCTTGGGTAAATGACCTCACTGAGTCTCGGGTTCTCAGAGTTGCTTAAAGGCGCAAAGGAAATAATCAGTGTAGATTCCTGGCATGTCGTTGGTACCCTACACATAGTAATTGTATTTTCTTCCTTAAAACCCTCTCAGTTCCAGAAAAATCACCTTTGGAGGCAGATCCCACTGGAAGCGAACCTGTGGGGCTGGATTTATATGTGAAAAATTAGGAAGTCTCTGTGTACCAAGCTGCATGTTTCCAGCAGGTTACAGTGGAGGTGGTGAGGACCCATCACCTGCCTTATAAAACCAGGGCAACTGAAGTTCAGAAAGCTAAGTGACTTGCTATAAGACAAGAGTAAAAGCCATTATTGTTCAACCCCAACTTTCCCCATGTGCCCTTCAGGGTACTGCCAAATGGCCCTGGGACCTCAGAGCTGCCTGGCCCAAGGAGACACGACAGCCTCTTGCTGTGGCCTCCACCTCGGTCAGCCTGAAGCTGCCTCCCTGACTTATCAACTGCAGAGGCCAAGACCCACAGGACTTTGAATCTCTGAAAGAAGCTGTGTGCAGCTGTCTGCACGGAGCACATGCTGGGAGGCTCTGGGAGTGGGGTGAAAGAGGGGCAGGGGAGGAGGGGAGGAAGGCCCTTCCAGGTGCTGTAACCATGCAAGGTCAGAGGAAGGACACAAGCCGGATTTACAATCTGGGAATCTGGGGTTGTTCAAAGTCTTCTGTGCCCAATTATTTCTTATAACTCTATGTAAGGCCTTGAGAGGGTCAGAAAGTTAACTGAGGTCACATGATTAGTTGGTAGCAGAATTGGTATTTGAACCCAACGTTGACTCCAAGTGCTATCTATGCTCCATGCTGCCCTCCTTGGTGTCAGGAAAGAAAATGAATTAGAGTCTGGAAGAGCAGAAGAGAAGGAGGGGTAGATCAGGATTTAGAGTCCAGAGGATGGGGGTCTAATTTCTGGCTCAGACACTTAACAGCTATATTACATCAGGTTTCTTAATCTCTTTATGATAATATTATTATTTTACAAGAGTTTTGTGGCTGGGCGCAGTGGCTCATGCCTATAATCCCAACACTTTGGGAGGCCATGGTGGGTGGTTCACCTGAGGTTAGGAGTTTGAGACCAGCCTGGCCAACATGGTGAAACCTCATCTCTACTAAAAATACAAAAAAATTAGCCAGGCGTGGTGGCAGGTGCTTGCAATCCCAGCTACTGGGGAGGCTGAGGTGAGGAGAATTGCTTGAACCCGGGAGGCAGAGGTTGCAGTGAGCTAAGATCACGCCATTGTACTCCAGCCTGGGCAACAAGAGCAAAACTCTGTCTCCAAAAAAAAAAAAAAAAAGTTTTGTAAGCATTAAATGAGACAATACACATACCTTAGTACAGTGCCTGACACATGGTAGCTCTTAGAGTGATTATACTGTGGAAGGTATATTAAGGCAGGAGGAAGGCAGATAGAGACTCAAAGGGGACAGATTGTATCAGAGCCTGCTCTAAGGGTGAGAAATGATCCCAGGAGTGGCTGGCCTAGGATCTGCAGAGGGAACAAAATGGGAAAACCCAGCTGGGAAGGACCACATGTAGGTGAGGAGGAAGCTAAGTCTCCGAGGCTCAGTTTCTTCATCTGCAAGATGGGTATGCCACTACCTAACTCAAACATGGGGGTGAAGACCCAGTGTGACAAGATGGCATTCCATACATGTGATGGCCTCAATTCAATCATAGAGGCAAACAATGACTATCTGCCTGTTTGTTTATCTTGACATTGGTCCTGTTGCCAAAGGGCTCTGACACCAGGCAAGGTGAGCCAAGTGCCATATGCTTTTCCCTTTGATGCTGGTGAGATGCGGCTGGCTGTAAGGAAGGTGCTGAGACTCTAAGATCTCAGAGGCTATATTTATTCAACAAATTGTCAGAAAATCTTTACACCTGTCTGTGCCAGGACTCTACTGAGCCCTGAGGATTCAGAGATGATGGGCCAAGTCCATTCTCTGAAAGAGTTCATGTTGGGAGGAGGATTCTGTATTCTAGAAAAGTCTGGCTTGTGCCAGTGGCATAGGAGCCTGGGGTGGCCCAGTGTGGGTGGGGCTGAGGGAGGGCAGAGGTACCAATGCATCTAAAGGTTTCAGGAGGGAGACCCCTTGAACAGGCAGACAAGGAGGTGAGACTAGACTTCAAGACTAAACTTTAGCAGCTCCTTGAAAGATTGAGACTTCCTAGTTCAGCATCATAATCACAAGGCTTATCACAGAAACTGGCACAGAGTAGGCAAGCAAAAATGTTCGTGAAATAAATTAATATAGTTTATTAGGAGTCAATGTGCTTCATTTGATGGAATAGATGTGCTTGCCCAAACTCACGCATAAGCTGTAACCAAACCTATACGTCAAACATAACTGGGAAGAAATTCAATAATGAATCCATTCATTAAAAGATAAAACATTTCATAATGGACAAAATCCACTTCCTTTATGTTATCACTCTGGAAAGTATTCTATTTAGGCCCAGGGTAGCTCTTAAACTTAAGTCTATTTCAGAACACCCAGGAGAAGGTTAAAAATACTCAATTACTTGAGTTCCATCCTCAAGAATCCATGATTTTACAGAGGTGGGGACCAGGAATCTGCATTCTTCCAAAGAGCATTCAAGCAAGTCTTCTGAAACAGGGAGCTGGTCAGTGCAACCCAGTTTGAGAGACATGGGATAAGTCCTAGAGAGCATTTTTTTTTTTAAGGGAAATGCAGGGTATCTTTTTTAAAGTGGGGGGTATAACTGAGATGGATCAGAAACTGCAGGGCTCCTGGAAGCCGCCCCATCTGGCCGCCTCTTCTCCTCTCACCCTGCCTGACACAACATAGAGAGATGTCTCTCTATTTCCAGAAAGACAATCAACTCCTGAAAAGCCCATTTTCTACTTCACTCTTTGATGTCCTTCATAATCTCTTTCCCAAAAGCCTCTCTTGCTCCATCACATCAAGTTTCTCCGCTTTGGTGCACACGAATCCACGGGGAGCTGTAAAACTCACGGATGCCTGGGTCCCTCCCTGGGCATGCTGACTTATTTGGTCTGGGGCATCACCTTGTCACCCTGCTGGTTCTAATCAGGATCCGGGTTGCATGGACTGCACTAAACCCTTTATCCCTTCACCTTTTTTCTGGCCCAGAGATCAATGTCCACAGACCCCTCAGCTTTCACGGAGTATCCCCCTCAGCCATCTCCAGTGACCAGAAGAGGTATCTAGAGAAGAAAGATAAAGCCACATGCAGGACTGGCTCTGGAGGCTGGAGGCTACAGACAAGGCTTAAGAGGGGTCCCTGGTGGCCCCAAGTTCACTCCTGAGTAGGAAGCCTATTTATCACCCTCCAATTGCCTTTCCTCCTGTCTCCCTGGGGTTTGTAGGCAAGAGACAAAGAGCACTATAAAGACTCCTGGTGGGACAGGTGGCTGGCAAATTGACTTCACCCCCAACCCCAGGGTGGGCAAGCAGACAGTACCCATCAAATCTCTCACCTGCTTCCTGCCAGACACAGTGCACTGCAGCTCAGAGGAAGTGAGTGAATAGCTGAAACTGACGTGGCTGCAGAAATTGACATCAAGTGCCAGACAGGCATTTGCTTAGCAAATTGGCTAATTTTAACCTCTGCCTCCCAGACCAGAACTCTTTTGAAGGAAAGAAACAAAAAGAAAGTGATATTTAACACAATTCTATTTCTGTGCTACACAGTCTCTCTCTGAGGTTGCAAGTTTGAGCCTAATTGATTTCTTAGTCAAAAGAAAAAAAAAAAACAAGCCAGAAAGGAAAAACAAACAACTGAGAGACCTCACTCACATTGCAATCAAACCTCTCCAGTTCTGTTGTCAACTGCTGAGCTTTTTTTTTGCTTTTTTTTTAAGACTGGCCAAGTGACTTGCATAATTTAAGATCCTTTCTAGCACTGATCAGCCCGCTCTGGCCAAGCAGTTTGCTGATTAATTATTAATCAGACTGAGTTTAGGATGAGTAATCAGCAAGAGTCAGTGCTAATTTGCAAATGTCCCCCAGGAAGGTTATTACTTAAAATACTTGGTGGAGAGGCTCCATGTTAACCTTTGCAATTAGCCACAGGACATTGTAACTGGCAAGGCAGAAGCAGGTCTCTCCTCCAAACAAATCAACCTTCGATACCTACTAAGTGCCAAGACGCACATTAGGGGCTTGTGACGGTTCTGCTGGCAATGGCAGGGGAGGGAAAGGGCACAGAAGAAAGATAAATACATAAGTCAGCAAGAAAATATCAGGTATTGATGAATGTTTAAAATAAAACAAGATAGAGAGCAAGGGCTACTTTAGGCTGCATGGATGGGAAAGGCTTTTCTAAAGATAGGAAATTTACATTGAACTCTATATTTCAAAAAAGCCAGTTTTTTTTTTTTTTTAAACTTGGAAGGAAGATTTGAACACTGCGAAGGAGGAGGATCCTAAGCCCTGGGGACAGCTAGTGCAGAGGTCTGAGGAGGGAACCTGCTTAGCCCACCCTAGGGACAGGATGAAGGGCACAGAGAATGCGTGTGAATGAGGGATAGGAGGGAAGTCAGACAGATAGGCAGTGGATAGACAATATAGGGTCTTGTACGATTTTATTCTAAATGTGATGGTAAGCCATCAGGAGGCTTTAAACAGGGGAGACATGATTTGATTAATAAACCCAAGTCACTCTGGGTACCATCTGGAGAATGGATTACAGAGGGGTAAAAGCAGGGAGATAAGGCCCCCGAGTAGCCCAAAGGTGCTGGCAGCACCAAATGGGCAGAAGCAGCTTCCTCTTAGGAAAACATAAATGTGGCAGGTTGTGGGGAAGGCTAGGAGAAGAACAGATTATGAATGGGGAGGGGATGAGAAGTCCGAATTAGATGGAAACAACCCAAATGTCCATCAATAGATCAATGGATAAACAAAATGTGGTTTAGACATACAAGGGAATATTACTCAGCCTTAAAAAGAAATGATGGCCCATCTCCTGGTCACTACTTTTCCATTTTCTGTCTATAAATCTGGCTATTCTGGGTATTCTTCTTTAATGGCCATGGAGTTCCATTTGGGAAGGCAAAAACGGTACTAGAGATAGATAGTGGTGTTATCCACTGCTAAATAGCCAAAGTGCTGAATGCTACTAAATTGTACACTTAAAAAATGGAATGATAGGGTTTTTTTGTTTTTGCTTTTGTTTTTTTTGAGACCGAGTCTCGCTCTGTCACCCAGGCTGGAGTGCAGTAGCACGATCTCACTACAAGCTCCACCTCCTGGGTTCACACCATTCTCCTGCCTCAGCCTCCTGAGTAGCCGGGACTACAGTCGCCCACTACCACGCCCAGCTAATATTTTGTATTTTTAGTAGAGATGGGGTTTCACCGTGTTAGCCAGGATGGTCTCAATCTTCTCACCTCATGATCCACCTGCCTTGGCCTCCCAAAGTGCTGGGATTACAGGCATGAGCCACTGTGCCCGGCCGATAGGTTTTATGTTATATATATTTTTCCATTTTTTTTTTAAGAGACAGGGTCTCGCTATGTTGCTCAGGCTGGTCTTGAACTCCTGAGCTCACGCAAAATCCTCCCACCTCAGTCTCCCAAGTAGCTGAAACTAGAGGCACATGCCACCGTGCCTGGCGATATGTTCATTTTAATATTCCTGTTAATATACATGAAACCCAGAAGACCCTTCAGGGCTGAAAATTTAAATCAAGAGCCACTGGCATCTGGATGACATTGAAAGCCCATGTATGATTGGTTGGGGCTAGCTGAGAAAGAGAATAAAAAAGAGGAGAGTCCCAGGACCCTCTGGGCAGTCCAAGCATAAAGGCTGGACAGCAAAACAGACTAAGAAGGAATGGCCATAGGGTGACCAGCTACATGGTTTCATAGGAGCCAAGAGAAGGAAATAGTCCAAGAAGGACAGGAGCCAAGAGAAAGAAATAGTCCAAGAAGGACAGGTGACCAGTGTCATGTGTTGCAAGAGGCTGAGTCAGATAAAGATGGAGAAACGACACTGGAATGGGCAACTTGGAAGTTGCTGTCAATTTTAGCAAGGTCAGTTTTAGTGACAAAGCAGGACAGAAACTGAGAAAGAACTGTCTCAGCAATTGGCAGTGGCTGAGCCATTCCATGGTAGCTGAGTGGGATGGAGTAATAGGGGTCTAATGAGTGCTGTTTTTGATTTTAGGTGGTAGATATTAGAACAAACATGCCTTTATGGTGTTAGAAGTGCTCAATAGAGAGAACAATGGTGGAATGCAATAAAAAGGAGATACATATAGTAGGGAAGTTTTGGAGGAAGATAAGCTCTGGAGCACAGGAGAGGGCTGGCCTTTGACAGGAACCAGGGCATCTTGTCTACAGAAGCACGAGGTGTGGCAGACAACTCAGCTCACCAAGCACTCATCTGCTCATCGACATTTCCTGGCTCCCTCGCAGCAAAGTTGGACCGTGTGACTGTTTGTGGCCAATGAAATATAAGTTGGAAATTATGTATAGCATATCTGGGCTAGGGTGGTGGAAAGCCATGCTGGATTCTCCACTCATTTTCCCTGTCATGGTATTAGAGAAGGCCACATATTCCAGATGGTATGGTTAGAATATGGTGCAACCTGGTCCAGGGAGCAAGATGGCCGAATAGGAACAGCTCCAGTCTCCAACTCCCAGCACAAGCGACACAGAAGATGGGTGATTTCTGCATTTTCAACTGAGGTACTGGGTTCATCTCACTAGGGAGTGCCGGACAATCAGTGCTGGTCAGCTGCTGCAGCCTGACCAGTGAAAGCTGAAGCAGGGCGAGGCATCGCCTCACCTGGGAAGCTCAAGGGGGAAGAGAATCCCTTTTCCTAGCCAGGGGAACTGAGACACACAACACCTGGAAAATCTGGTAACTCTCACCCCAATACTGCGCTTTACCAAGGGTCTTAGCAAACGGCACATCAGGAGATTATATCCCACACATGGCCAGGAGGGTCCCATCCCCACGGAGCCTCCCTCATTGCTAGCACAGCAGTCTGCGATCTAACCGCAAGGCAGCAGCGAGGCTGGGGGAGGGGTGCCCACCATGGCTGAGGCTTAAGTAGGTAAACAAAGCCGCTTGGAAGCTCGAACTGGGTGGAGCCCACAGCAGCTCAGGGAGGCCTGCCTGTCTCTGTAGACTCCACCTCTGGGGACAGGGCACAGCTAAACAAACAAACAAAAAAAAGCAGCAGAAACCTCTGCAGACACTAATGACCCTGTCTGACAGATTTGAAGAGAGCAGTGGATCTCCCAACACAGAGGTTGAGATCTGAGAATGGGCAGACTGCCTGCTCAAGTGGGTCCCTGACCCCTGAGTAGAATAACTGGGAGACATTTCCCACTAGGGGCAGACCGACACCCCACACCTCACACCACAGGGTACACCCCTGAGACAAAGCTTCCAAAGCAAGAATCAGACAGGTACATTCGCTATTTAGCAATATTCTATCTTCTGCAGCCTCTGCTGCTGATACCCAGGCAAACAGGGTCTGGAGTGGACCTCAAGCAATCTCCAAAAGACCTACAGCTGAGGGTCCTGACTGTTAGAAGGAAAACTATCAAACAGGAAGGACACCCACACCAAAACCCCATCAGTACGTCACCATCATCAAAGACCAAAGGTAGATAAAACCACAAAGATGGGGAAAAAGCAGGGCAGAAAAGCTGGAAATACAAAAAATAAGAGCACATCTCCCCCTCCAAAGGAACGCAGCTCATCGCCAGCAATGGATCAAAGCTGGATGGAGAATGACTTTGACGAGATGAGAGAAGAAGGCTTCAGTCCATCAAACTTCTCAGAGCTACAGGAGGAATTACGTACCCAGAGCAAAGAAACTAAAAATCTTGAAAAAAGAATGGAAGAATGGATAACTAGAATAATCAATGCAGAGAAGGCCATAAACGAACTGACAGAGATAAAAACCATGACACGAGAAATACGTGACAAATGCACAAGCTTCAGTAACCAACTCGATCAACTGGAAGAAAGAGTATCAGCGATTGAGGATCAAATGAATGAAATGAAGCGAGAAGTCTAAAGAAAAAAGAGTAAAAAGAAATGAACAAAGCCTTCAAGAAGTAGGGGATTATGTGAAAAGACCAAATCTACATCTGATTGGGGTGCCTGAAAGTGAGGGAGAAAATGGAACCAAGTTGGAAAACACTCTTCAGGATATCATCCAGGAGAACTTCCCCAACCTAGTAAGGCAGGACAACATTCAAATTCAGGAAATACAGAGAACGCCACAAAGATACTCCTCGAGAAGAGCAACTCCAAGACACATAATTGTCAGATTCACCAAAGTTGAAATGAAGGAAAACTGTTAAGGGCAGTCAGAGAGAAAGGTCGGGTTACCCACAAAGGGAAGCCCATCAGACTAACAGCAGATCTCTCGGCAGAAACTCTCCAAGCCAGAAAGGAGTGGGGGCCAATCTTCAACATTCTTAAAGAAGAGAATTTTAAACCCAGAATTTATCCAGCCAGACTAAGTTTCATAAGTGAAGGAGAAATAAAATCCTTTACAGATAAGCAAATGCTTAGAGATTTTGTCACCACCAGGCCTGCCTTACAAAAGACCCTGAAGGAAGCACTAAACATGGAAAGGAACAATCAGTACCAGCCATTGCAAAAACATGCCAAAATGTAAAGACCATCGAGGCTAGGAAAAAACTGCATCAACTAACGAGCAAAATAATCAGTTAATATCATAATGACAGGATCAAGATCACACATAACAATATTAACCTTAAATGTAAATGGACTAAATGGTCCAATTAAAAGACACAGACTAGTAAACTGGATAAAGACTCAAGACCCATCAGTTTGCTATATTCAGGAGACCCATCTCACATGCAGAGACACACATAGGCTCAAAATAAAGGGATGGAGGAAGATCTACCAAGCAAATGGAGAACAAAAAAAAGCAGGGGTTGCAATACTAGTCTCTGATAAAACAGACTTTAAACCATCAAAGATCAAAAGAGACAAAGAAGGCCATTACATAATGGTAAAGGGATCAATTCAACAGAAAGAGATAACTATCCTAAATATATATGCACCCAATACAGGAGCACCCAGATTCATAAAGCAAGTCCTTAGAGACTTACAAAGAGACTTAGACTCCCATACAATAATAATGGGAGACTTCAACACCCCACTGTCAACATTAGACAGATCAATGAGACAGAAAGTTAACAACGATATCCAGGAATTGAACTCATCTCTGCACCAAGTGGACCTAATAGACATCTACAGAACTCTCCACCCCAAATCAACTGATTATACATTCTTCTCTGCACCACATCACACTTATTCCAAAACTGATCACATAATTGGAAGTAAAGCACTCTTCAGCAAATGTGCAAGAACAGAAATTATAACAAACTGTCTCTCAGACCACAGTGCAATCAAACTAGAACTCAGGACTAAGAAACTCAATCAAAACCGCTCAACTACATGGCAACTGAACAACCTGCTCCTGAATGACTACTGGGTACATAACGAAATGAAGGCAGAAATAAAGATGTTCTTCGAAACCAATGAGAACAAAGATACAACATACCAGAATCTCTGGGACACATTTAAAGCAGTGTGTAGAGGGAAATTTATAGCACTAAATGCCCACAAGAGAAAGCAGGAAAGATCTAAAATTGACACTCTAACATCACAATTAAAAGAACTAGAGAAGCAAGAGCAAACACATTCAAAAGCTAGCAGCAGGCAAGAAATAACTAAGATCAGAGCGGAACTGAAGAAGTTAAGAGACACAAAAAACCCTTCAAAAAATCAATGAATCCAGGAGCTGGTTTTTTTAAAAGATCAAAAAAATTGATAGACCACTAGCAAGATTAATAAGGAAGAAAAGAGAGAAGAATCAAATAGACGCAATAAAAAATGATAAAGGGGATATCACCACCAACCCCATAGAAATACAAACTACCATCAGAGAATACTATAAACACCTCTATGCAAATAAACTAGAAAATCTAGAAGAAATGGATAATTTCCTGGACACTTACACTCTCCCAAGACTAAACCAGGAAGAAGTTGAATCCCTGAATAGATCAATAGCAGACTCTGAAATTGAGGTAATAATTAATAGCCTACCAACCAAAAAAAGTCCAGGACCAGATGGATTCACAGCTGAATTCTACCAGAGGTACAAGGAGGAGCTGGTACCATTCCTTCTGAAACTATTCCAATCAATAGAAAAAGAGGGAATCCTCCCTAACTCATTTTATGAGGCCAACATCATCCTGATACCAAAGCCTGGCAGAGACACAACAAAAAAAGAGAATTTTAGACCAATATCCCTGATGAACATCAATGCAAAAATTCTCAATAAAATACTGGCAAACCGAATCCAGCAGCACATCAAAAAGCTTATCCACCATGATCAAGTGGGCTTCATCCCTGGGATGCAAGGCTGGTTCAACGTATGCAAATCAATAAACGTAATCCAGCATATAAACAGAATCAAGGACAAAAACCACATGATTATCTCAATAGATGCAGAAAAGGCCTTTGACAAAATTCAACAGCCCTTCATGCTAAAAACTCTCAATAAATTTGGTATTGATGGAACGTATCTCAAAATAATAAGAGCTATTTAAGACAAACCCACAGCCAATATCATACTGAATGGGCAAAAACTGGAAGCATTCCCTTTGAAAACTGGCACAAGACAGGGATGCCCTCTCTCACCACTCCTATTCAGCATAGTGTTGGAAGTTCCGGCTAGGGCAATCAGGCAAGAGAAAAAATCAAGGGTATTCAGTTAGGAAAAGAAGAAGTCAAATTGTCCCTGTTTGCAGATGACATGATTGTATATTTAGGAAACCCCATCATCTCAGCCCAAAATCTCCTTAAGCTGATAAGCAACTTCACCAAAGTCTCAGGATACAAAATTAATGTGCAAAAACCACAAGCATTCTTATACACCAGTAACAGACAAACAGAGAGCCAAATCATGAGTGAACTCCCATTCACAATTGTTTCAAAGAGAATAAAATACCTAGGAATCCAACTGACAAGGGATGTGAAGGACCTCTTCAAGGAGAACTACAAACCACTGCTCAGTGAAATAAAAGAGGACACAAACAAATGGAAGAACATACCATGCTCATGGATAGGAAGAATGAAGAATCAATATTGTGAAAATGGCCATACTGCCCAAGGTAATTTATAGATTCAATGCCATCCCCATTAAGCTACCAATGACTTTCTTCACAGAATTGGAAAAAACTGCTTTAAAGTTCATATGGAACCAAAAAAGAGCCCACATTGCCAAGACAATCCTAAACCAAAAGAACAAAGCTGGAGGCATCATGCTACCTGACTTCAAACTATACTACAAGGCTACAGTAACCAAAACAGCATGGTACTGGTACCAAAACAGAGATATAGACCAATGGAACAGAACAGAGTCCTCAGAAATAATACCACACATCTACAGCCATCTGATCTTTGACAAACCTGACAAAAACAAGAAATGGGGAAAGGATTCCCTATTTAATAAATGGTGCTGGGAAAATTGGCTACCCATAAGTAGAAAGCTGAAACTGGATTCTTTCCTTACTCCTTATATGGAAATTAATTCAAGATGGATTAGAGACTTAAATGTTAGACCTAATACCATAAAAACCCTAGAAGAAAACCTAGGTAATACCATTCAGGACATAGACATGGGCAAGGACTTCATGTCTAAAACACCAAAAGCAATAGCAACAAAAGCCAAAATTGACAAATGGGATCTAATTAAACTAACGAGCTTCTGCACAGCAAAAGAAACTACCATCAGAGTGAACAGGCAACCTACAGAATGGGAGAAAATTTCTGCAATCTACTCATCTGACAAAGGGCTAATATCCAGAACCTACAAAGAACTCAAACAAATTTACAAGAAAAAAACAAACAACCCCATCAAAAAGTGGGCAAAGGATATGAACAGACATTTCTCAAAAGAAGACTCGCATACAGCCAACAGACACATGAAAAAATGCTCGTCATCACTGGCCATCAGAGAAATGCAAATCAAAACTACAATGAGATACCATCTCACACCAGTTAGAATGGCTATCATTAAAAAGTCAGGAAACAACAGGTGCTGGAGAGGATGTGGAGAAACAGGAACACTTTTACACTGTTAGTGGGATTGTAAACTAGTTCAACCATTATGGAAAACAGTATGGCGATTCCTCAAGGATCTAGAACTAGAAGTACCATATGACCCAGCCATCCTATTACTGGGTATATACCCAAAGGATTATAAATCATGCTGCTATAAAGACACATGCACACATATGTTCACTGCGGCACTATTCACAATAGGGAAGACTTGGAACCAACCCAAATGTCCATCAGTGACAGACTGGATTAAGAAAATGTGGCACATATACACCATGGAATACTATGCAGCCATAAAAAAGGATGAGTTTGTGTCCTTTGTAGGGACATGGATGCAGCTGGAAACCATCATTCTCAGCAAACTATCGCAAGAACAGAAAACCAAACACCGCATGTTCTCACTCAGGTGCGAACTGAACAATGAGATCACTTGGTTTCGGGAAGGGGAACATCACACACCAGGGCCTATTATGAGGAGGGGGGAGCGGGGAGGGATTGCATTGGGAGTTATATCTGATGTAAATGACGAGTTGATGGGTGCAGCACACCAACATGGCACAAGTATACATATGTAACAAACCTGCACGTTATGCACATGTACCCTAGAACTTAAAGTATATATATATAAAAAAAAAAAAGAATATGGTGCAACCCCCTCCAGCCTGAGTACCCACATGTGTGACGATGTGGATCAGAGCCACTCCCATTGGCTTATCACAAATGTGTACCATGAGCAAGAAAGAAATCTTTGTGATATTATACCACTGAGTTTTAGGGTTAATGAAATTTAAAGAAGGAAGTGGCAAGATGTGAGGCTGGGGCAATTACTTTAGGCAATGGTTAGATCCAGATGGGCCTTGTGTGCCCTATCAAGGGATTGAATTTTATTCTGTAGACAACAGAAGATGATTGAAAGCTTTTGCCTGGGGCGTAGCATGTCAGATCTGCATTTTAATTAAGCCATTCTGGTAGGAGTGAGGAGAATGACTTGGACAGTGCCAGGATGCTGGGAGATCACTAAGAAGCCTATTACCTCCCTCAAAGAAGAAAACATGATGGGCTGAATTCAGGAAGTGGTAGAAATGATGGAAAGGATATGGTATATTGGGAGAACTTAGCAATTAATTGAATGTGGCTGGTGAGAGTGAGGGATTAAATAGGGATATTCCCAGATTTCTGGATAACTAGGTAGCTAATGGTACCATAAACTAAGAAAGGATACAGACTGATGATTTTGTGGGTCAATTATGAGCAAAGTTGAGACAACTTAAGTTCAGATATTGGTGGTCCACCAAAGTGGAGATGTCCATCAGGTAGCTGGCTCTACAGTTTGACTGGCTCAGTGGGTAGGCTGGGCTAGGGAGCCATATTTGGGAGGAAATAGGTGGTATCTGAAACCTTGAGAGCAGGTAAGACTACCCTGGGAGATGCGTGGAGTGAGCAGAGCAGCACAGCAAGAAGGAATGGACATCAAAGGAGACACAGAAGGAAAGAGTGGCATGAAGGCAAGGAGAAAGCAGAGCCCCCAGGGGAGAAAATGACTGACAGTGTAAAGTAATGCAGAAATGTCCAGAAGGTGAGACCTGAAAAACGCCTTCTGGCATTGGTAATTGGAAATGGTAGTCTTTGGAATGGGGTAGGGGTGGGGATGGTTATTTGATGATTATCTTTTTTTTTTTTTTTTTTGAGACAGAGTGTTGTTCTGTCGCCCAGGCTGGAGTGTAGTGGCGTGATCTCGGCTCACTGCAAGCCCCGCCTCCCGGGTTTGCCCCACTCTCCTGCCTCAGCCTCCTGAGTAGCTGGGACTACAGGCACCTGCCACCACGTCCGGCTAATTTTTTTTTTTTTTTGTAGTTTTAGTAGAGACGGGGTTTCACCGTGTTAGCCAGGATGGTCTCGATCTTTTGACCTCGTGATCTGCCCGCCTCAGTCTCCCAAAGTGCTGGGATTACAGGTGTGAGTCAGCACGCCCAGCCCTTTGATGATTATCTTAATGTGAATGATTTCAGGTGGAGGCTGGAGGGTTGAAGAGTGGGAGTGAAGTAGGTAAGGAATGAATGGGGAGAGAAGACTTGAAGGTAGCCAATGTAGACCACTCTTCAAGAAGCTTGGCTGAGAAATTCCCAGGGATGCTAGAGATCTACCTCCTCCATGAAGCCACCTCATTTTGTTCAAAGAAACTTTGCCCTCTCCCTCCCCAAATGACCCAAACTGTTGAGATCCACCATATGTGAATTTGAACTGTTGAAGTTTCACCATGCGTGAAATGGTGATTTTGCCATTTCACCGGACTGTCATTGCTAGTTTTCTGTGTGAATCCTGCCTCTCTGGTGAGTCTATGGATGTCACTCATCAGCCACTGGATAAAGAGAAACTAGGATGAAAAGAAGTACAGACTGGGCTGGCGTGGTGGCTCACCTGAGGTCAGGAGTTCGAGACCAGCCTGACCAATATGGTCTCTACTAAACCCCGTCTCTACTAAAAATACAAAAATTAGCTGGGGGTGGTGGCACGTGCCTGAAGTCCTAGCTACTTGGGAGGCTGAGACAGGAGAATCACTTGAACCCAGGAGGCGGAGGTTGAAGTGAGCTGAGATCATGCCATTGCACTCCAGCCTGAGTGACAGAGCAAGACTCCAGCTCAAAAAAAAAAAAAAAAAAAAAAAAAAAAAAAAAAAAAAAAAAAAAAAAAAAAAAAAGGGGGGGAAAGAAAGAAAAGAAAAAAAAGAACAGACTAAGGGATAGAACCAAAGACTTAATTCAGTCTTGGGAACCTGGGAAGTGGCTGCAACAGCAGGAGAGAGGTAAACCAACGTGAAATGCCGCGTAGGTTAAGCTGAGTGAGTGAGTGGAACAAACATTCGGGGCCAAACATGAAAACAAAGACCAGGAGGGGGTCTTGAACATTCGGAATGAACCAACATCATTCCAGAAGACAGGTCTTGCCAGAACGAGGGGCTCCGGAGGGCCCAGAACAACTCCTTCCATCTGTCTTAGCGGCACCATCAGGCATCTGGCAGCGCCTCAAGAGAGGTCGAGGACAGCATCTTGTTGTCTGGTGCCCTTCGCAGTCCTGGCACAGGCCTCCTCGCAGACGAGGCACTTAGTACAAACCTGTTGCATGCAGTCAGACCCGTGGGGGGCAGGCCAGCTGCCCGACCTCAGCTTCCCATGCACAGAACTTTGCCAAGTCACAAGCTTTAGCAGAGCCGCTGTGCCTACTGCGACACCACCGGCTCACTTCCTGCTCCTCCCAGCTGTGGCTTTTGTTCTCTTTTTGAGAGCAAGTTCTCACTAGTGGAAGCAAGGAAGTCACACTGATACTCCATAGAGAGTGCTGGAGCCTTGGCCTTCACCCCTCTGGACACATTTGTGCCAGCAGCATGCTAAGGCACTAATCCTTTCCTACTGCTCTGCTGCAGAGCTTGTATCCAAGAGATACGGGAGATGAGATTTTAAAGGGCTGGTTATTTATGGCCTGGCTCCTGATGGGATACAGCAGATGCAATTTCATGGGCTCCATCAAAAAAGGACAGTTACTTACTGTGACTTAAAGAGTTGCGATGTGTCAAGGAAGGAGAGAGAAGCAAGGGCGTCACAAGCCCACAGGAAGGCAGGAGGTCTGAGGCTCGGTTAGAATGGGCCTTATTTGCTTACCAGCTCAGCCAACAAGGGTTCAGCATCCTTAGTCATGCACCATCTGAGCTGTTTTCTGAGTGTCTCTGCTAGCTTGAGACCTTGACTCTGCCTTGCTCCTGACATTCAAAGAGGAAATCTCGGAGGACAGGTACCAGATCTATGCTACTTCCATGGACGAAGTTCAGGAGCAAATAGGACATTGAAATGAGAAGTCTTTACATATGCAGTTCCCTCTGCCTGGAAGGCTGCTGCCTGAATTCTTCCCCGTGACTCCTTCTCAAAAGTTAGGTCTCAGCTTAAATCCTACCCTCCTCAGAGAGGTCAGATTCAGAATAGGGTCCCCACTGCTGTTATTCTCCATCCTGTTCATTTCCTTTGTGACATGTGTCATACGTTTTACATTTATGTTTGAATCTTTTACTAACTTCAGTCTCCCCCAAATAGACCATAAGTTCCACAAAGGCAGAGGCCTTGTCTTCTCCACCGTTGCGTTCCCAGTGCCAAGCTCAATGTCAAGCAGGAGAAGGGCCTGAGTAGCTTGTTTGAATGACTGAATGATGATAGAGAGATGCTGGTAATGAAGATGAAACGGTGAGATGACAGTGACCATAATGAAGGAGATTTTCCTGATGAAAGATGATGCTGGTGCTCACTGTGAAGATGACTGCTCATGGTCCTGCCAGGGTACTGAACACCAAGCTTTCAGGTGTAGCTGTTGATTTCTTCTGACCACCCTCACCAGTCTTATCCCAATGACTGTGAATTAGTTACCAAGGGCAGTTGTGTCCCTGCACGTCCAGCCTTATCTTCTTCCTTCTTGCAGCCTTGACTTCCCTATTAGTGCTCATTTTGTGCTGGACAGACCAATGGGCATTGCCATTCCCCACTCCACCCCAGCCCAATTCTTCTCTTGCGTTCCTCTGTTCAGTACATGGCCCCACCACAGTCATTCAGCCAGAAACTTGGTAATCATCAGCCCCTCCTCCTCTCTACCCCTTCACAGCTGCCTCAGTTCAAGGCTGGATTCTCTTGCCTGCAGAGTTACACAAAAAGTTTTATAGCTGATTTCTGGGCCTTCCTGTTTAACCCACTTAAAATTCAGAATGATTATTTTACCTCCCTGCTTAAAGTCTCTTAATAGCTTTCCATAGCTTATGGAATCCTCTCTGGCTTATGAACAAGGGGCAGGGTTCTTGCTCCTGGTCCATGCTCCTCCTGTGTTCACTTTGGGTCTCGTGTCCTGCTCTTCCTCCCTTGCTCCTGCACCTGACTTGCAATGCCCCAAACACACCCGGGCTCTTTTTGGCTCCATGCCAATGGCAAAATCTTACCCCTCAGTTCAAATCAAAAATCATCCTGTGGGACTAATTTTTCTGAGCCCTTCCAGCATCACCACCCTCTTACAGGAAGGCTGATGACTTGTTTGAAAGACAGTCTTAGTTTCGGTCTTGCCAGGGCTGCCACTCCCAGCCTGAGTTTTGGGGAGGGCGGACAGTCACATGATCTGAGATCAATGAGGACATCCCTTGGCTACACTGGTGTTGAGGGGTGGGCACATGACTCAGGCTGGTCCACCAAGGTTTATCTGAGGGCTTTTGTAGGACCCATTAGGAAAGATATGCTCCCTTTCTGCTGGGATTGCCAAGACAGGTAGGTTATAGGGAGCTGAGGGCGGTCACCTTTGCCATCTCTTGGGAAAGCCTGCCTGAGAATGAAACTAACACACAAAAGAGCAAAACCTCAGGACAGGGAGAAACATTATTTGCATGCCTCGGTCCAGCGCCGCCTGAAGTCAAGTTCTGGACTTTTCAGTTACAGAGGCCAGCACATTCCCTTTGTAGCTTGAGTTAGCTGGAGGTGAGTTTCTATTTCTTAAACCCAAAGAATCCTGGCCATTAGATTTCTCCTTATTTCCTAGGGGAACTTCTTTATACCTCTTAGAAAAGCACCTAACACATGATATTGCAAAGCATTTAATTATATTCTGCCTCTTTGCCCCAACTGTGAGCTTCAGGGTCCAGCACGGTGCTTGGCTATTACATAAACATTTGTGGAAGGAATAAATAACTCCTCAGGAACCCAGACTGTGGCTTTGTCCCTCTGGCACCTAGGAGAGCCTCGTTCATAGAAGAGTCTCAACAAATGATTACAGAAAATAAATAGGGGAAAACTAACAAAGAACGTGAATGAGCTAAACCAATGGTTTGATAAAGTATATGTGAATAAATAAATAAGTGGATAGTTATTATTAACAAATCTCCACTGGCGTGCAATTCTCGTTCTAACTCTATCTGGATCTAAAGGATCTTAAATGAAATATCTAGTTAAAAGTTGCTGAGATCAAATGGTTCTAGTTGGCTCAACTTCCATGTGTAAAATGCCTAATAACTAAAGCAAGATCGTTCAAGAGGAGAAAGAGTGTTGCTAGCACAATTTTCAAAGTGAACATCTGCAGAATAGACAGGAGTTTTTGTATCGCCACCTACAAAAACAAAAGCAAACGAATGAAGGGAACAGAGTGAAGCAAATCCATCAAAGCTCTAAGGACATGAAAAGGAGGGATGAAATTAAGGAAATTTAATGATGAAACTCAAAGGGGTTAGTTGCTAGACCTACAGAGTAGGTTGAGCCTGGTTTCCAGGGAAATTCTCTTTCCAAAAACAGCCAAAGTCTACCCAGTGGCCACAGGGCCAGGATCTGGGAAGTCCAGACAGATAGAGCAGGCATTCTATTCCTCTGCAGGTGGAGGGAGATGCCTAGGCTCAAAGGTAGACGCTAGAGCCCCGGGGTGGGTGCACGGTGGAGAGCATCTTCCTTAGAGAATTTCTGGGACCATTTCTTCTTGGACTGCCTCCCAGGGATCAAGGAACTCCCACATTTTGGCCAGGAGGACTAGGCAGAAGCCCTAGAAGAATGCCCTTCCCAACACCTCATCTCCTATATTAAAATGGTATGCATCCTTCTCAACCTGTCTCAAGTGCGGCCTCTGCCTTGAGGCCTTGGTCTCCTGCCCCAGGACAGTGTTCTCCTCTGACCCCTGGGAGGTGCTCTCCTCTCTTTTCCTACTTTGAATGGTGGTGGAGTTTGTTGGCACACAAGTCTGTGGGGACTGGGCCTGGGAGTGTGGGGACATAGAGAACGGGCAGGCAGAGCCCATTCAGGGTGATCAGAGTGAAACAGATATAAAGGAAAATCAATGTACAGTGGCCAGGGCGAGGAAGAGTGGGAACCACTGGCCAAAACTGACCCACAGAGTCACAGCCAAGGAAATTGGAGGGGCAGAGGTTTGTTCCAGGATCTACACAGAAATCCCACAGGTGAGAAGGAGCTTTGGATGTCCCCCAAACCATACACACCCCACAAACATTCCTGAGGCTGGCACTTCCACTGGCCCCCAAGACAAGGGTGGCTTCAATTCTGAGCACAAGTCAGACTCTGCCTGCCTGCCTGCCTTCCCTGTTGTAGGAAGAAATTGCCCCTTGGGGAGGGGCAGAGGAAAGAAGGAGAGAAGAAGGCCCAGTAGAACCCTCCAATCACATGGTCCAGAGAGAGCGAGGGGGGCCAGGAAGAGATGCCCCTCCCATCTCTGGTAGTTGTCTCCTGAATGCCTTCTCCATACTTATGGTCCCCATCCCCCTACTCCGTGAGCACCCCCGTGTAGGGGCTGTGCCTGACTCACTGTGGAGTGTGTCTGCTTTCCTAGTCCTGCACAGAGCTCTTAGTGGTAGCTGCATTGGTAGAATCCCCTCCCCTCCCCTCCCCTCCCCTCCCATCTCCTTTCCTTCTTTCTTTCTTGACAGAGTCTTACTCTGTCTCCTGGGCTGGAGTACAGTGGCACAATCTCAGCTCACTGCAGCCTCTACCTCCAGGGCTCAGGTGATTCTCCCACCTCAGCCTCCTGAGTAGCAGCTACTACAGGTGTATGCCACCACATCCACCTAATTTTTGTATTTTTTATAGAGATGGGTTTATGCATGTTGCCCAGGCTCATCTTGGACTCCTAGACTCAAGTGATCCACCCACCTCAGCCTCCCAAAGTGTTGGGATTATAGGTGTGAGTCACTGTATCTGGCCCTCTTCTGCTCTTCTAACAAAGCAGCTAACTGGCCAGTCTGGGGCTAGATCTAGGCACAGAAGTGATGCTATCCATAACGTGCTTGCCAAGTGCAGCTCTGGGAAGATAGTTCCAACAGAATCACTGTCCCCTCTTCTGACTTTTGCAAGGACATCTTCCAGTCTCACCCAGAGATTCTCCTCACATTAACCTTCTTTGAGTTTCCAGGCAATTCCCCTGGAAGCTAATAGAACCAGGGCAGCCAGGCTGTGCCTTTCTGCTGGTGAGATGCCACTGGGCTAGAAAGCTCATATGTTGACTTCAGTGGGACCACCAAAAATGAGGTCAACAAGGCTATGAATTGCTGCGGTTGCCTCATCTTACTCTTTTCTTCTCAAAGCCTCATCCCAGGAGTATTGTACCTATGGTGAGCCAGGCAGCAGTTGCCACATTGTGCATTCTCAAGATGCTTTGTAGGTTGGTATACGGAGACCCATTTTTCAGATGCGGAAACAGACTCAGAAAAGCTGGTAAATATCCTAAGATGACACAACTACTGAGAGGTAGCGGGTTTTGAGCCCAAGTCTATCTGCTGACTCCGAAGCCTGCCCCCTTCCCAGGTGGATGCCATGGTGCAGGCTCGATATCTAATTCCAGAGAAACTGCACAAACTTCCTCTCCCGTATTCTAGGAGAGGATGTCTGGCTTTCCCTCCTTTCTTTTAGTCTGGGGAGGGTTCTGGAGAGATTCAGATGGAGAGCGTTGGGTATGAGGCAGAGGAAGGAGGAGACAGATTCTGGATCTAGTGGCTTCTCAGGGGTCTTCACTTTGCTGATTTTCTCCACCAACGGAGAGGCCAGTTCTGTGATGGGCTGGAGACCACTTGTACTCAGTATAACGTGATCCTGATATCCTCCAGGGACCTACATCCCCATATTGTTAAAAGGGTCTTCTGTATTGACAGTCCCAGTCCTTCAAAAAAGTCCTGGGGCTTCAGGAGGAAGCTTAGCAAAGGTGAGAGTGTTTCCTTAGAACGTGATGGAAAGGAATGGAGCTCCATGATGGTCAGCGCCAAGTGACTGGGTCAGAGCAGAGCAGAGAAGGAAGAACCACCACCTCCACCCTCCAGCAGGGTCAGTAAGAGAAAATCTGGCTCCTATATTGAACTGGAAATGGAACTGTGTGTAAGGAGGGGCAGGTGTGTACATGTGCTTAAGGTGGTCTGGAGGCAGGGGATGACTTGGTGATGTGAATTTGGCAGCGACTTGGAAAGGTATGTGTCAGAGATGATTTGCCAGTGTGTGTGTGTGTTTGTGTGTGTGTTGGGGTGAGGGTTGCACACATGTATGTGTAGTCAGGGTGTAATACCAATTCTTCTCTGTGGGTTGTAACCCTCAGTCAGTCCAAGCCCAGCTTTTGCTCATGGTCACACATACAAAAATGCAATTAACTTTTAGGGGGAGTAAGTCTAAAATACTAGCGAATCTCTCAACATGTCAGAGCTACAGGGTCCAGTGCTCACCATAGTAACAGCTTTTTCCTGTTCAAAACATGTATTGTTGGATTCCCAAAGGCTGGTCCAGGACCAGCAGAACAGGGAGAATTGGTCCACTGATTGCTGCATATATACTGTTGGACACTCCGGTGATGGGCACACACTGTTATTTATGTGTGCTCCCCCCACCTTATCTTTCATGATGTCAGCACACTTCCAATTGATTACTTCCTGCCACAGTTTTGGCTTTGAATTGTCCTTTGTTTTATGAATAATATTCTGAGGAGTTGGCAGGTTTTCTTCTAACATCCTTACTTGGCAAAATAAAAAATGACCAATCCCATGTTTCGCCAATTGTTTGGAAATTCTACTAGTCCAGAAGCCCTAATTTAAACTCTCCTGTTGCTATCCCATTTAGGGGGAGGAGAAGAGTAGGGAAATGGAGTCAGGGAGATTGCATGCCACTCGCCCTTCTGAATCAGTGGGAACTTGTTATCTGGTAACGGAGGTAGTGGATGCTTTTTCCTTCAAAGGAATTCCTGTCTTCTTGATAGGTGAAGGGGATGCCCAGTTGTCCAAATCCATCTTTGCTAATGGGATCTGTTGTTTTTATATGCCTTGGCACAGAATGCAAGAGAACAGCCTGAAATCTTAATGTATGCTTACAAAAGCGGTATACTCATAAACCAGCAGCATCAAACCTTTACAGGAATCCAGGGATCCATAAAGGAGAGGGGCAAGGGAGAGAGCTGATTCTTCCCACACATACATCCTGAGCCTCCAAGTTTGTTTATCCATAATTGCTATGCAAGTATAAATTAGAACAACAAATGCATCCTGCCTGGCAGTGGTGACACCAACCCTGTAAATAATTATAATTTAATCTTATAGCAAAGAGTTCTGAATGACTCCCCTAACAATTTCCTCTGCTTAATTCCTTCCTCACTGAGTGACTTAATAGGAAAAGGAACTCTTTCAGATTTGTTTCACTCCAAAAGTTTGGACAATGTGTAGACTCACACCTGGAGGGCAGAAGCTATAGGAGACCATTTGGCCCGCGGATGAACAAGTGAGTGGAAAAGGCCTTAGGACTGGAAGAGAGGGAACTGGCAAGGATATTCATCTTGGCACCTGTTTATAGAAGTGAAAACCTGGGAACCACCTAACAAGAGGTCTGATGAGTAAACTATGCTACAGACGTACAAGGGAATGCTACATAGCTTGGAAAACCCATGACAGATATCGCATGTTAATAGCATAATAGTATGCTGTCATGGCTTGGAAGACAGGCTTTAGTATCAAACTAACCTGGGGTTGAATCCCAGCTCTGCTCCTTACTCACCAGTGTGATCTCAAGCTGGTAGTATAAACTCTCTGGGCCTCATTTTCCTCTTCTGTAAAAGGAGGAAAACTATGCTACATATTCATAGAATTTTTATAAAGATGAAATGAAATTACAGCTCTAAAGAACTTATAACCTGTCTGGCACATATTGGTAGTAAAGGGTCAACAAATGATATTACTATCAGACCTTGTATATTTTGGAGGCATCTGTGATGGTACAGGAAAAAATTTCATGACACAATGATTAGCTAAAAATATATAACTACAGATATTTTTTGATCCTAATTTGGTAACATTAAAATATATATAAATAGCCAGCTAGCTTGACCTAGGCCAAGAAAAAAGGTCAAGGGGGAGTACATCAAAATTTTAATAATTTGAATTTTTCCATACCTTTGTCGATTTTCCATGTTTTCTACAAGGAGCATATGCACTACATTTACAATCAGTAAACAGGTATTTTACAAAAAGAGGCAGAGGTCCAAGGGTCTTCACACTGGGTAGGTCATCAGGATTCCAGTTGAGTGAAGACTCACCTAAACCTTCAACCCAACTCCTAGCTTAAAATCACCAGCTTTTGCTCTTGGACTAGTTTATAGACTGTCACCCCCCACAGAGCAGGTTGTCCTCATTTACCTGTGCTTCTCTCAGCCCTCTGACCAGGGTAGGAAATGACCTGGCCAGTTTCCTGTGACAAGCTAGCGGTGACACCAGGGTCTTCTGAATCCCATGTTGGCTCACCTTCCACTGCACCAGGAAACTTGAGTTTTCTGGTTACACTAGTTCCCAAATCTGAGCCTATATTTGGGAAGAATCCATTCCCCCTTTATCCCTCTTAAATATTTAATAGTCACACTTGGCTCCTACCATGGTTTGTCTGATTTTCTTACCTAATAGACAATGAGCTCCTTAAAAAACCATGTCTCACTCAACTGGTGTTCCTACCACCATGAAACCTGGCACAGGGAAGGTGTGCAATAAATGTGCCCCATTCCCCTCCTTTCCTCCTCTCCCTCCCATCTTCCTCCTCCCTACTCCCACTGACTGCCACGTCTCTGTCTTCTCTGACTCTTGCAGACACCCACTTTCTGCTCCGCTCAGAATCCTCAGTGACACCTCCTCCCACCCACTCCTATCCCCTCCGTCCACCCACTCTTGGAGCGTGGCCCCACCAGCCTCGGCCTGGCCCAGCCCCGCACCCAGGGCCTCCACCAGAACTGCTATTCCCACCAAGGCGCCCCCTGGGAGCCAATGCCGCGATGCCCGCCTGACGCCAGGAAGTGGAATCCCCACCTTCAGCTGACACCATGCAGCAACTAAGGCTCCAATGATGCCCCATCCTTGTCTGAAGTACACCTGGACATATCCTTCTATTGGCTCCTGATGTGCTAACAAAAGTCCTCCTGATAACACAGCCACAATGACAATACAAGAGAGTGTTCCAAATGCCACAACACCACTTGTGATGCTTGTCACCCAAACAGGAAGCCAGATACTTCCTTAAGCCATGCTCAGTTTGAGCACATCCTGCGAGCCCAAGTCTGGGAGATAAGACACGATGGCTGTAAATCTTCAATAACTCATATCCTCCCTAACCCATCAACAACCAAGACTCTCCACGGAGCACACTACAGAAGAGCCTGCACTTTTTAGCCCTTCAGACACCAAGACATAATGCCTTTCTGATGTCTCAGGACCCCTGGAGTGGGAAGAATTAAGGCTAAAAATGTTCTTGTGTCAGCAATGGTCACTTATGGTTCTAGTCCCTTTTTGGATGCTATGCATATGTCTTCCAGAAATGGAACAATATTTCAAATCATTTTACTAGACCCTGTCCACATCCTGAGACCAGAACATTTTTAGTGTTAATGCAAGTTATTCAACCAAGACCCATCATAAAATTCTTCAGCAAGAACATGTTTCAAATCAGATATTGAAATCGCTATAAAAATTATCCCAGCTCTAAAAATATGTAGTGCTTTTTCATTAGGATGAGATGAAAGGACTGTAACAGTAGGTATACGGAAGAGGCTAAGAGGCCTCTGGCTGTGAGTCCAGGCGCTGAGGAGACTGTAAGCATCCTAGTAATTCACAGTTGCAGAGAATAGGGTAGGAAATGAAGGGGATGTTGTGCTTACCAGAGGGAGGAGCCTTCCGTCCCAGTGACTTCCAGAAAGTCGTAACCATCCTCCAGCTGGAAGTCAATAAAGACCAAGGCGATGGTGTCTCCCAGCTCAGCCAGGATGGTCCATGTGCAGTCGGCATTGTTATGGTACTCCGAGGGGAAGTGGGGGCTGGAGATGATGCCACTCTGGCCCCGCAGGGTCCCACCACAGGCATCATCAGCTGTGGGCACAGAGACAAGAGGCTCACATGAGTAGTCTGGTTTTCAAGCCCCTAGCACTCACCATGGGCTTTACCTGCAGTACATCCTTCTGTCTCCCAAGAGTACAATTCACAGTTTGTGGACATAGATAAAGCAGCAAATGACTTTGTTTGGATGAGTCCATCTGAGAAGCCTTAACAGAGGAAGTGTCATTAGAGCTGGGTTTTGATGAATGAGTAGGAGTTCACTAGATAGAGAAGAAAGGGAAGGACATTTCAGGGAAGAAGGAACTAAATGGTCATAAGCAGAGAAATATGAATGTGCAAGGCATGTCTAAGATAAACAGCTCTAGATGGCTCATCACAGGGTAAAAAAGAGGAATAATACAAGATAGTAATGGCATGTAGGAGAAGTCACAAGGCAGAGAGCACTGAGCCAAAAAGATTTGGAGACAGGGGAGTGCATTGGAAAGGAAATGGATTTTAGGGTAAGAAAGGTCTAGATTTGAATTTAGGCTCCACAATTTCCCAGTCATCTGCATAACTTTGGGAAATTTATTTTTTTAAGCCTCAGTTTGCTTCTCTGTTGTGATAACTGAATTAGATAGTTAATGTGACAGTAACTAGTATTAGCCAGTGACTGACATGTGGTAGATGCTAATGCAAAGTTCTCCTTTTTCCTTCCATTTCATCTTAAGGATCAAAGGCAGTGAAGAAATATGATTAAACTTGCATTTTAGAAAGAACATTCGCTATGGTATAAAGGAGGTCTGAGTCAGGGAAGCACATGGGATGCTCTTGGTATCACCAAAGTCACCGAAGTCCAGGTGAGGCTGGATGAGATCGAGCTAAGGTCGTGTGGAGGGTGGGAAAGGATTTATTTGAGAGATATTTAGGAAGGAGAATCTCCAGGAATCAGCAACTAGGAGGTATAAAATCCATGTTGCTGGTATAAACATCTGGATGGATGAAAGGTGCTATTTCTTGAGGCAGAAAACCCAGGAAGGGAGCTCCTTGTGGTATGGAAGGCAACCAGGAGTTCAGTTTTGGACACGTAGAAGTGGGTATGTCTGTGAGGCCTCCAATGGTGAGATCAGATTAACAGATCTATAGGAGCCATCTGGGCTAGAGATAAAAGTGATCTTGTTTAGCAGTTCTGAACTACTCTTATTAATGTTCTTTACAGGGTCAAGACAATCATGAGCCAACTCATAGCATTTCTCACTGCTAACTTCTAAGTTTGTATGAGTGCAGAAATGTAAGAAATACACCTACTCTCCCAGAGTGGGTGCTTATGAAGGTTTCCCTCCTACACCCATTAACTGAGCACCTACTGTGGGCCAAATACTGGGTAGGGCCAGCACTACAATGTGAAAAGCTTGATTTCTTCTCTGCTCTCAAGTTCTTCTGAGAGAGGAGGTGGGCAGGCAAGCCAGCAATGGCAACACAGAATAGTTATGACAGGGATGCTCAAGGCGCAGTGATAGCACATGGGTAGGAAGGGCTTTATGGTAGAGACAGAATTTGTATTAATATTCATTCACTCATTCATTCACTCAACAAATGCTAACTGAGCACCTACTATGTGTCAGCCACTGTTCTAGGTGCTGGGGATTCAGCTGTGAATAAAACAAAAATTCCTATCCTCCCAGAGCTTACATTCTGATCAGAAGGATAAAGACAACTCCAAGATAAATAATTAACTCTATGGTAAATGAAGTGGTAAGTGCAGAGGAAAATGGGGTGTCTGGTGTTGGAAGTGGGGGTATGGACATTTCAGAAAGGGTGGTCAGGAAAGACCCCACTGAGAAGTTGACATTTGAACCAAGACTTGAAGGAATGAGAGAGGGAGTCACATGGTTATCTGGGGGAAGAGCATTCACAGCAGATGGAACAGCAAATGCAAAGGCCACAGGGTGCAGAGGCCTGGCACCATTGAAGAGCATCAAGAGACCGAAGGGCTGGGTGCGGTGGTTCACGCCTGTAATCCCAGCATTTTGGGAGGCCGAAGCGGGTGGATCAACTGAGGTCAGGAGTTTGAGACCAGCTAGGCCAACATGATGAAACCCTATCTCTACTAAAAATACAAAAAAAAAAAAAAAAAAAATTAGCTGGGCATGGTGGCGTGCACCTGTAGTCCCAGCTACTCAGGAGGCTGAGGCAGAAGAATCATTTGAACCCAGAAGGTGGAGGTTGCAGTGAGCCGAGATTGTGCCATTGCACTTCAGCCTGGGGAATAAGAGAGAAACTCCATCTAAAAAGAGATATATATATATATATATATATATAGAGAGAGAGAGAGAGAGAGAGAGAGAGAGAGACCCAAGGGGCTGGAATGCAGGAAGAAGAAGGAAAGTGGCAGGGGATGAGGTTAGTAGAGGCAGGGCTTCCGAGCTAAGAGGCAGGGCGACCTGAGAGGCCAGTGTAAGGATGTGGACTTTTACTCAGAATGAGTTGAGAAGCCAGTGGAGGGTTCTGGGCTAAGGATGATATGATGTCATTTGTGTATTAACAGGATCCCTTGGGATGCCAGGTAGATAGCAGACCAAAGAGGGCAAAGGAAGAAGCTGGGGGCCTCTTGAAGCTACCACGATAATCCAGTGAGAGGCGATGGTGGCTTAGACCAGGTGGTAACAGTGAGACATAGTCAGAGTCTGGCTTCGTTTCCAACACTGAGCTGGCAGCATACATCAGCTGAGGGCTGCCTGCCTGGTAAACCTCAGGGGAGAGGGTGTTTTAGGCAGAAAAACAGCAAGGACAGTTGAAGTTGGGGATCGTGGCATGTTTAGGGACTTATTAGGCAGGGCCATCCGAACGGAAAGGGACATGCAGAGATGACAGAGCTGGGCTGGGCAGGACGGCAAGAGCTGGACTGTGAAGGTCCTTGAATGCCAAGTAGAGGAGCTGAGGTTCTATTCTCCTCCCCTCTTCCTGCTTTGCTAACCCCAACCCAGCTGCCCAGGCCCCAGGAAGCAGGAAGGGGGAGAAGGTAGGCAAGATTGGCCTTGCTTGGCTTTAAATCCAGTTTAGTGGTGCTGTTGATTCGTTTTATCAAGTTGCACAGTATTTCTGCCTTGAGTATCTCTCTGGCAGGAGGCTATGATGTCTGACATCTGAGGCAGAGTTTGTCTCCTTCTGATGTAAATAAATTCACCGTGAACATTACCAGGGAGATAAGCCACAGGAGCCAGCCAACAAACGAGAGATTTGTCAATGTTGTTCCCAGCAAGCATTGGGCCCACTGGTTCCCGACAGTCCTGTCACTGGCGCTCACTACACCAGGTGGAACTGTCTTCAGCCCTGGGCACAATGGCTGAGTCTTGACTGTACTGGGGAAAGGGATCATGGTGAAGGAAGGGCCTTTTACCCCGAACCTTCAAAAAGGTGTAGGAGTGTGCTCAAAGGGAAGAAATAGAGGGGTTCCAGGCAGAGCAAACAGGCCCTCAGAGGCAAGAAGGCCTGGAAGGGCACGCTGCTTGGGTGAAGGCCTTGATGGGGCTGCCGAGGTGTTTGGACTTTCCTCTGCAGGTGCAGGGGAGTCACGGTAGGTGTGGAGAAGAGGGTTTTCAGCAAGAAGTACAAGTCCAGACCTATTTTAGAAAGATGATTTGGTCCCGTAGTAATGGATGAATGATATAGTTTGGTGTCCGAGGAAGGTGGCCGGTGGGGAGACCAGAGACAGAGAACGAAGAAGAGGTTGTTCCCATCATCAAAGCTGCAACTAGGGAGGAAGGAAAGAGAAGCAGCAGGAAGCGATTTAGGAGGCAGGCTGTGGAGGAATGAGAGGGTGAGGTCTCCAACAGAAAATGGATGGTGAAGGAGAGAGCGGAGACAGGGACGCTAGAGGAGACGCAGCTCTGCAGGAAGAGTGATGGCCCTTCCTCCCCTGCTCTTCCCTACTCCCATGTTGAGTGTGAGATCCTGGGGAATAAACAGATGGGAATACCTATGGGTCTGAGATCCCAGAGACTGTGAGGCAGGGAATCAGCAGGACAAAGAGGGAACCTCCCACCACAGGAGTGGAGAAGGCTGGGGACTGAACAGACATGTACGGAGCAGGCAGAAGCAAAGATACCTGAAAGAAGAGAAGGTGGGAAGGGAGGGGCACTCAGGTGGAAAGTGAGCAGGGACCAAAGAGAAACATTAGAGGGAGGGAGTGGCTCAGGAGCTGCAGAGCAGGCGCAGCCACTCTGTGTGGCCAAGTCTCTAATCAGGCCCTTGGTCCACATGGTCTCATTTAATCTGGACTGCACAACCAGGTGGACAACAAAGAATTCCAGAAGAAACGCAGGTCTTGGGGGAAAGACAGTGACTCCAGAGCCTTCTGCCTACCTCCAGTCTTAGAAACCCAACTAGATATTCCACATTGCTCTCAAACCCAACCCAACCAAAATCAGTCTCATCCTTTCCTCCCAGAAGCCTAGCCTTCTTCCAGACTTTCCCATCTTGGAGTGTCAGCACTATTCACCCATTTCCTCATGGCAGAGGCTCAGGGGACATCCTCAACTCCTCCCGCACCCCCACATCCAGCCAGAGACTCACCTGGCAGTCATCTAAGTGGCTCTCAATTCTGTCCCCCGCCATCACTGCCATTGCTCTACCCCAAGCCATGTCACACTCCAAGTTAACCAGAGCCATGAAGCCCCCTCCTGGTCTCCAAGCCTCCTTCCTCCTCCAGCCCATCCATCTTTTGGTTTTGCAGTTTCTAAAATTTTATTTTTAATTGACAATAGTTGTATGTCCTTATGGAATACACTGTGATGTTTTGATATATGTATGTATTGTGGAATGAGTAAATCAAGCTAATTAACATATCAATCACTTCACACACTTTTTTTTTTGCATTGAGAACATTATCTTGGAGCACTCCTTTAAAAAGCTTTATTGCTATAAAATATTCACTTTTATGGGGTATATGTGTTATTTTTTGACATGTACAGTAGGTGATGTAATTTGAATGTCCCTCCCAAGTCTCATGTTGAAATGTAATCTCTAGTACTGGAGGTGGGACCTGGTGGGAGGTGTGTGGGTCATGGGGAGGGATGCCTCATGGCTTGGTGCTGTCCTTGTGATAGTGAGTGAGTCATCTCGAGATCTGATTGTTTAAAATTGTGTGACACCTCTCCCTCACTCCCTCTCTTGCTCTTGCTCTGGTCATGTGAAGTGCCTGCTCCCACTTCACCTTCCGTCATGAGTAAAAGCTCCCTGAGGCCTCCCCAGAAGCTGAGCAGATGCTGATGCCATGCTTCCTGTACAGCCTGCAGAACTATGAGCCAATTAAACCTCCTTTCTTTATAAATTACCCAGTCTCCAGCATTTCTTTACAGCAATGCAAGAAAAGCCTAACACGGTAGGTATAATGATCCAGTCAGGGTATTTAGGACATCCATCACCTCAAGAGTTTATCATTTTTATGTGTTGGAACATTTCAAGTTCTCTCTTCTAGCTATTTTGAAATATACAATACATCGTTGTTTTAACTATAGTCACCCTAGTCTGCTATTGGACATTAGAACTTATTCTTCTTTCTACCTAACTCAGGGGTCCCCAACCCCTGGGCCGTGGACTGGGACCTGTTAGAACCTGGGCTGCACAGCAGGAGGGAGTGTTGAGCAAGTTATTTAATGCCTGATGATCTGAGGTGGAAGTTTCATCTTGAAACCATCCCCCACCTCCTGTCCACGGAAACATTGTCTTCCATGAAACTGGTCCCTGGTGCCAAAAAGGTTGGGGACCACTGACCTAACTGTGTGTTTGCACCTGTTAACCAACCTCTCTTCATCCCCTACATCCTCCAATCCTGGACACACACAGCCTTCCCAGCCTCTGGAACTATCAATCATTCTACTCTCAACCTCCATGAGATCCACTTTTTTAACTCCTTGTATGAGTGTCAGGTGATATTTGTCTTTCTGTGCCTGGCTTATTTTACTTAGCATAATGACCTCCAGTTCCACCAATGTTCCTGCAAATGACAGGATTTCACTCTTCTAAAAAAAAGAAATAGAGATAGAGTTGTGCTGGACATTGCCCAGGCTGGACTTGAACTCCTGGGCTCAAGAGATCCCTCGCCTCAGCCTCTCAAGTAACTGGGTCTATGGGCGCATGCCACTGCACCTAGCTAAGTTCATTTTTTAACATCTGAGTGGTACTCCACCATGTATGTGTGTGTATATATGTATATCACATTTTCTTTATACATTTATCCAATGATGTGCACTTGTGTTGATTCCATATCTTTGCTGTATGAATTATGTTTCAGTAAACACGGGGGTGTAAGTATCCCTTTGATATATTGATTTCCTTTCCTTTGGATAAATACTCGGTAGTGGAATGGCTTGATCATATGGTAGTTCTATTTTTAGTCTTCTGAGAAATCTCCATACTGGTTTCTATAGTGGCTGTACTAATTTATATTCCTACCAACAAAGTATAAGGGCTCCCTTTTCTCCATATCCTTGCCAACATCTGTTGTTTTTTGCTTTTTTAATAATGGCCATTCTAACTAGGGTAAAATGATATCTCATTGTGATTTTGACTTATACTTCCCTGATGATTAGAGATGTTGAACATTTTTTCATATGCCTGTTTGCCATTTTTATGACTTCTTTTGAAAAAACATCTATTCATGTCCTTAGCTCACTTTTTAATGGGATGATTATTACTATTATTATTTTGCCGTTGAGTTGTTAGAGTTACTTGCACATTCTGGACATTAGTCCCCTGTCAGATGAATAGTTTGCAAATATTTTCTCATCTTTAACAGGTTGTCTTTTCACTTTGTTGATGGTTTCTTTTTCTTTGTAGAAGCTTTTTAGTTTAATATAGTCCCATTTGTCTATTTTTGTTTTTGTTGCCTGTGCTTTTGAGGTCTTAGCCATAAAATCTTTGCCTAGACCAATATCCTGTAATAACTCCCCTATGTTTTCTTCCAGTAGTTTTATAGTTTCAGTTCTTAAGTTTAGGTCTCTAATTCATTTTAGGTTGATTTTTGTATATGGTGAGAGACAGGAGTTTAGTTTCATTTTTCTGCATATGGTTATCCAGTTTTCCCAGCACTATTGAAGCAAGTGTCCTTCCCCTAATGCATGTTCGTAGTGCCTTTGTTGAAAATCAGTTGGTTATAAGTATGTGAATTTATTTCTGGACTCTATTCTGTTCCATTGGTCTATGCGTCTGTTTTTATACCAACACCATCCTATTTTGGTTATTATAGCCTTGTAATATATTTTGAAGCCAGGTAGCATGATGCTTCCAGCTTTGTTCTTTTTGCTCAAGATTGCTTTGGCTATTCAGGCTTTTTTTGTTGTTCCATATGAATTTTAGGATTGTTTTTTCTATTTCTGTGAAAAATGACACTGGTATTTTGATACAGATTACATTGAATCTGTGGATTGCTTTGCAGCCTCTATCCATTCTTCACAGAGGCCAGAGTAATACTGGAAAGCATGGGCCTGATTACACCACTCTCTCTGCTGGAACCGTCAATAACCCCCATTGTCACTCAGGATAAAGTGGAATACCCGATGACTCACAAGGACCTTACAGGGCCTTGCCTCATGCCAGTCTCTCCTTCCCTATTATCTGCAGCCACCCTGGCCTCCTCGCAGCTCTTCTGATTCACTAAGCATTGCCTTGCTCCAGGGTCTCTGAAAGTGTTATTTTCTCTTTCTGGAAACATCCTCCCTATCTCGTTGGGCCTGACTGCCCCCTGCCCTCTGCCTTTAGGTCCCAATCCAAGTGCTGCTTCCTCAAGGATCTTTATAGAAACAGAATAACCCCTCCCCCATCATATACTTTCTGATTACCACATATTTTGCCATCATTAATGATTTTCCATAATTAATTGATCAATTATGTCATTACTTAGTTAACATGTAGATAGTAAACTCCATGAGAACAGAAGCCATGTCTGTTCTGTCCCGAGCACCTAGGAGATTTCCTGGCATATAGCAGGCACTTGACTAATATCTGCTGAACAAATAAATGTAACAGGAAACTGAAGCTCAGAGAGATTAAGTAGCTTTCCCAAGATCACATAGGAAGTGGCTGAGTCAAGATTTCAGTTGAGTCTCTCTGGTACCAGGATGGTGGTCTCCTCTGCTATAAGGCACATCCCTGCTTGACAGTGGTTTGGTAAGCCATCCCAAGATTTTCAAACTTCCCAACTGTAGGCAACGATTTCTGGACTGTGCTAGAACTGAGGACTTGAGAACTTGAGATCCTCTGGCCAGAGCTACCAGTCTCCCCTTAAGGTGGCACCTTTACCATTTTAGCCAACCCTGCCTCTTGGGCTCATCTGACACCCTGGCCCTGGCATCATCCTGTTTTGATTGAAGATCCTGCAAAAGCTGTTTGGAGGTTTTCTCACACTTTAAACAAGGCATCATATTCCATGGTTACAACTCCAGAGTCATAAAATACAACCTTCAGCTGACACTATAGTCCTAAAATATTCATTTACACTCTTTCTCCTTCTCTGGCAATGGGCATTTTGCACCACCATTAAGTCATGCATATTCTGAGGTGCAGGTGTGTTATGCTGAGAGTTGCCTTTCCAAGTTTATGACTTTATTTACGATCGACTTAAGGTCTACGGAAATCTCTTCAATTAACCATAATTTTAGAGAACTATCCCTCAATCCTCTTTGATACCTGTTAACTCTACAATGACTGACAAATTTCAGGTGGGAAACGGAGAAAACAGGACATTATCCTCTCCATTTCAGGCCAGCTCTAGGGTACCATCTTGCATGCCTAGAAGATTTGGGGTTCTTGGAATTAGTTTCTGTTCATATCATCTTCCCCAGGACCCCTCAGCCTCTGTGGAAATGAAGATGCCAACAGGCCCCAAAGGAGAAGCCACCATCTTGCAATTCCAGTGCAAGACTGACAGCACCAGGGCAGGAGTGCCCCAAAGCTGCAGCCCGCCCCCTTTTCTTGTGGTGAATCGTTCCGTGTGCCTATCCATGCTGGGGCCCCCATAACTTGCTCAACTTCTTCAGTCCCCTCTTCCCAGGGACTTTGGACTCTGCCCATTTATCCTTGGCTTTATCAGTGACACTCCTTAAAATGAAGAAATGACCAATTCCGAGAACATCACTATTGCCCCCAGACTCCTACAGTTACAGCCACCTGAGGTATCCTTCTGAGGGGAAGAATGTAGACAGGACATGGTATTTGATTACATGACATTTCTTATTTAGCTTTCATTATGGGCCAGGCATTGTGCAAAATGCTTCACCTGCATTTTCTCCTTTAATCCTCAAACCTGCGAGAGCACAGGTATTATCATGCACATTTTACAGATGAGGAAACAGACTCAGTGAGTTTTTAAGACTTCTTGTGGCCACATAGCTACTAAATGTTGGAGCTAGGGTTTGAACCCAAGACCTTGTGACTCCAGGCCCACACCATTACCCACCTATTTCTCTGCCTCCTGGGCCTCAGTCACTGTAATCCTGTTCCTGACATGGGCTAGGAGCAGGCTCCTGGAAGCAACAGGCCGTGGAGATGGGGTTTTCCAGGCATGAGACGCTTCCTCCTGCTCCTTTCTCTTCTGCCTAGGGGCCTTTGTGCTGCCTCAAAAGCGTTAGCTCAGCTACTGGTGCTCAAGTGGAGGTTGGTGAACCTTGGGTCTGGCTTTCTTCATAGGATGGAAAAGTAGTTCCCAACCCCCACCCTGAAGCAGCATCTGCCCAGCAGAATAACCTCAGGCCCTTTGCCAGAGGTGTCTCTCCTGAGGAGTTCATGGAACAAGTTAAAGTGGAAGGTCAAGGGGAAATCACAAGACACTGCCAGTCCCTGACTGGTGGAGCCATGCAGTGAATGCATGCACCTGCAGGCCAAGCTCTCAGGCCCTGAACCACCAGGCTGGAGAAGCTCTGGAAATCACAGCGTCATTGTGAGTCTCCTGCTGTGGGCCAGAGGCCACCATCCTTGCCTGCAGTGGAGGGTGGTGGTCAAGATCATGGCTGTTAGGCACATGGACTTGGGCTGAATCCTGGCTCCACCACTCTCAAGCTATGTAATCACAGGCAAAGCACTGCACCTCTCTGGGCCTCAGTTCCCTCATTTGTAATAGGAGGTGACAATACCTTAACCTCCTTCAGATTTGTGAGGATTAAAACAGGTAATGCAGGACCTGGCACTTAGTTAGGGCTCAATAAATGGTGGCCAGTGAGGCTGTGGCAGTGAGAATGGCAATGATTGATACCCCTCACTGGGTCATAACCATGAATAGGCCCTCTGCTATGTGCTTAGCATTTATTAATGTGAACCTCACTGCCAACTTATGAGTTAAGTACCATTATTATTCCCATTTACAAATGAGAAAACTGGGGCATAGAGAGGTTGAGTAACTTGTCCAAAGCCACTCAGCCAGTGGGTGTAAGTGGCAAGGCCAGGATTTGAATCCAGGTGACTGGCCTCCAGAGCCCATGTTGTGAAATGTTCTGGTATAGTAACAGTAATTGCAAAGGTGATGGAAGGCTAGTGATCCCAGCAGTAGTAGAGGTATCCTATAGTAAAGAGTGGCCTTGGGTAGCTGTGGTCCCTGCTAAGGCCCCAGTGCTCAGAATCACTCAAGGTGCATAGTGTTTAGTGTCTTCTCCATGTTGTTAAATTTGATCAACACAATGGTGTCCAGCATGGAGTGCCCAGACCCTCTTTGCTATCTACAGTGTTGCCCTTTTTTTTTTTTTTTTTTTTTTTTTTTGAGATGGCGTCTTGCTCTGTCACCCAGGCTGGAATGCAGTGGTGTGATCTCGGCTCACTGCAAGCTCCACCTCCCGGGTTCACACCATTCTCCTGCCTCAGCCTCCTGAGTAGCTGTGACTACAGGCACCTGCCACCACACCCAGATAATTTTTTGTATTTTTAGTAGAGACGGGGTTTCACCGTGTTAGCCAGAATGGTCTCGATCTCCTGACTTCGTGATCCGCCCGCCTCAGCCTCCCAAAGTCCTGGGATTACAGGCGTGAGCCACCATGCCCGGCCCAGTGTTGCCCTCTTATGCCTCTCCCAGATACCTTTCTAGCATAGGACTCCTCCCAGATGCAGAATTAATGCCCCCATTTGGATGTCTCACAGGCATCTCAAACTTTACCCGGACAAAGTGAGCTGTCTTGCTTCCCTTTAGGGCACACACTTCCTGCCCTCTGTGCCAGTCATCTCCATCTTGGTCATTGGCATCCCCACCCACCAGCCCTCCAGAAAAAGCCTCGGAGTCAACTTTGATCCTTTATTCTATCAGCCATCCAATCCATCCCTAAGGTCTGTTGGCTGTACCCCCAAAGCACAGCCCCAATCTATGCATGTCCCTCCACCTCTACTCCAGCCACCCTCAACCAAGATGCAGCATCTCCAGCCTGGTTGCCCATAATAGCTGCTGCCTAACTGGTCTTCTTATTGTGCCTCTTGCTCAGCTAGTATCCAGCATGATCTTTTTAAAAAATTAAGTTAAATTGAACTAGACCTCTGCTTCAAATTCTCCCCTGGTTGCCCCCTGGACTTAGAACCAAGCCTATACTTTTTTTTTTTTTTTTTGAGGGATGGAGTCTCATTCTGTTGCAGTGGTATGATCTCAGCTCACTGCAACCTCCACCTCCTGGGTTCAAGAGAGTCTCCTGCCTCAGCCTCCTGAGTAGCTGGGATTACAGGCACATGCCACCATGCCCAGCTAATTTTTAAATTTTTAGTAGAGACGGGGTTTCACGATGTTGGTCAGGCTGGTCTCAAACTCCTGATCTCATGATCCGCCCGCCTCGGCTTCTACCTTCTCACCCTGCTTCACCCCATCCCTGCCCTCTCCGCCCACCCCTCACTCTACTTTTGCCACAGGGGCCTGTTTTCTGTTCCTCTAGCATGTCCAGTACTTTCCACCACCTCAGAGCCTTTGCACTTGCTGCTGCCTTTGCCAGGAATGCCATTTTCCAGGTTTTCATACAACAGGCTCCTTCTTGTCATTCAGGACTCATTTCAGAGGCCACCTCCCCAGAGAGGCCTCTCCTGACTGCTCCGTCTAAAGTTGCCTTCCTCATCACTGGCTAAGACTTTATTTCCTCATAGCTCCTACCACCACCTGAAATTTGTTTATTTGGTTTGTGTATCTGTTTTCTGCCTCCTGGTTGCTAGGAGATCCAAGAGATTATGGAATTTGGTCTGACTTGTTCATCATTGTAATTCTGAGCCTAGAACAATATTTTGTACTTAATAGGCAGTCAATAAATGATAATTGAATTAATGACTGGCTGGCTCATAACAGGCACTCAAGAGAAAGTTGTTGAGTAGCCAAGTGAATGAATGAGGATGCAATCATCCCTGTAAGGCTGCTACTTGTGTCCCACCTTTAAAACTCAGAGGGGTTTAGCAGCACCCTGGCAACCACACAGCTAGGGGCTGGCTTAGCTAGGGCTGAACCCAGGCCAGTCTGTCTCTATGTACTGTCCATACCTGACACCGCTGCTTCTGTTTCACATTCTGCAGGCTTCTTCCCCTGGGGCCAGAAAATTTGGAATACAGCTCAGCACTTGCAGTCCAAGCTTCTGCAGACCATATTCCCTCTTCCCCAGGTATGGCTGCAGCCTGCCATGTTTGGCTTGAACCTCAGAGGCCAAGCACTTCTTGCTCTGGCTAGCTTTCTCCCTACCACCTGCCTCTCAGTCCCCAGCGCATATGAACTCCGTTGCTTCCCCATACAGCCTTCTTTGATCCAGGGCCAATGGCCTTCACAAGTCAGAGGCCTGTTGCTGAAATTCACATGGTCTTCCTTCTTGTGGATCAAAGAGATGACACAAAGCTCAGCCCCTCCCAGGGACCTCTGCCTTTGAAAATGTGCCCGGTGTGACACAAAGTGAAGGGAGGTCACAGGCCCCACCTTCCCTCTGTCAGCTGGACCGAGTCCTGATGGGTCAGGATCTTTGGGATGGGCCTCCTTGGGGGTTGGCCTCACACCTGCTCCCTTCTATTCCCAGCTGTTCCTTATTCCCCCAACTCCTAGTCTGTGCTGTGTCCCCAGACCAAGTCCACCCTCCAGCTGGGCACATGACATTTCCTAGATAAAACAGACACATACGACTCTCCAGTCTGCTCTAGGAAGCTTTGGACTTAAAGAGATTGTCATTCAGAGCTACTGGGCAGGTGGGGTAACCCAGGCTAGTAATTTCCCTTTTGGGCTTGTATGCCAGCACGATTCTGATGGTGAATTAGACCCATCCAGACAGCCTTTCATTCAGCAAATATTTACGGACCACTGCCCAGTGGATGAGGTTTATCCGCTCGCAGATGCCAGCTCTTGAGAGTTCTACATGAGAGGAAGAAAGGCCAAAAGGCTTTTAATGCTTCCCAAGTATGAACCCGTTCACTCTGGCATGACCACCGCTGCTGGCACAGGATGGGTGTATGGTGGGTACTCTTTGTTCCTGTTTAGCTTGGCCTCCTAAGGAAGAAGGGTTTGGGAAATCACTTTCGTAAAACCACTGACATTATTGAGGATGTTTCTTAGGATATTCTTGTAGCCTGTGGGAATTAGAATAGAGAGATGAACCTGAAAGTAGGGAGGTGGCTGGGGGTGGGGGGAGGCCCTAGGGTGTCTGAGAGTAGGAGAGCCATTTTATTCTCTCCCAGCCTTTGAGCAGAACCACATCTCAGTCCCCTCAGGCAGCAGGGGGCTGGAAGCCCTTCTGGAAGCAGGACTTGACATCCTCAGCTGGCTTCCCTAGGGCGTTTGGAAGGGAGCATTCTCTGGTGTGGCTAAAGCGGAAGCTACTTAAAATAAGTCTAAGAGACAGACTAGAAAGATTGGGGTGGGACTCTTTCTGGAAGAGCCTTGTGCTCCATGCTAAGGAATCTGAACTAGACCCTGTCAGTGATGAAGAGCTACTAAGAGACTGAGCCGCTTAGTTTTGTCAGATCTGTGCCTTAGAAAGTTCTCCCTAGCAATACAGGTAGGAATGGGCTGGTGTGAGCAGGAGAGAACAGGGGCACACCTGCCTACAGAGGGCCAACCTTCAGTGAGGCAAGTGAGAGACAAGAGGGCCTGGACCACCATCTGAAGAGCAACAGAGATGTGGAGGGAGTGGGCTGGTGCAGAGGGACATGGGGGCCAATGAAGGGATGTGAACAGCAAGAAAAGCAAGAGTGTAAGATGCCCTGAGGGGTCCGGCTTGGCCACTGTTGGTGGGGACACTTCACTGAGCTGGAGAAGACACAGCAAAAAGAGCAGGTTTGGGGAAAGCAGGAAGAGAGAGGTTTTCATGGGCCAAGTTTGAAACACAAGCTGAGGAGAACTTCAGCACAGTTCACTATCCACGCGGGCCTGAAGCTCAGGACAGAGAATGGGGTTAGAGGTGGGGATTGGAGAGTTGCCCCCTAGTAACAATTACAGCAACATAGTAGATGAGAAATTCCAAGAGATGGAAGAAGTCCCCAGAGAAGAGGCCACGCTTGGCCCTCCCGTATTTAAGGGGAAGGAGGGTGGAAAGTCAGTGAAAGAGAAGGAGGGAAAGAATCATCATCATTTCAGAAGACGAAAAAAGAACTGGAAGACTTCAGAGAGTCGTGCCACCAAAAGACATGCCACCTCCGCCCAGGCCCATGAATTTCTGTGTGGTGTGAATGCTAGAAGAGTGGTATCTCTCCACCCTGCTCCTTCCCACAGAAAGGCCAGCCCTTGCTGCCTGCTGGGCCTGGACACAAGGACACCGGGTTGTGAGCCTTGGTCAGACCTAGAAGACCCCCAAGAGGTAGAAGACCGCCATGAGGTGTAGAAGACCCCTCATCATCACTTATCTCTGGCTGATGGGGTAACAAAAAGATATGTTAACATCCAGCCCCAGAGTTTCTTATAGAATGAGAGTTCTCTTTGTTCAGGAAAATACTACCCTATACCTAAATAGCTTGGATGAGGAGGGGAGACATTAGACTGCAAGGAGATGACAAAACCAAGAGGAAATCAGGCTCTTGTGCCTAAGAGGATGACGGAAATTCTGAAATGGGCTCAAGGTGCAGGTGGCACCAAGGTGGAAGAGTCTGGAGAAAGAAGAGAGGGTACAATGCACATTACAGGGAACCTGGAGTCTGCCAAGACAGAAGCCAGGGAGAAGCTTCCCGGGAGGAGGGGCCAAAAGACTGTGAGGCTCCTGGTTGCTCATACTTTCATTTTAAGTCATCTGCATTGCTAAGATGTAAGCTCCTTGCATTGCCACACCTTCCATAAAGCCTGAACTACATGCAGACGCCTTCATTGGTGTTTTTGGTTGTTGGCTTGTATTTTGTCTTTTGGAGAAGTGGGGGATCCAAGAAAAATGGACCCAGTTCCCAACCTAAGTTGGCAGAGCAGAACCAGGGGAAGGGAGACATGGTAGTGAATTCAAGGTTCAGAGGAAGCTAAAGCTGACAGATTCCTGGAGATATTAGGAGGGTTAGTGGATTTCCACCATATTAGCATGGGATATTGCTGCAACTTATACTTCACTAAGCAGAGTGATAGCCTCACTGCATCCGATAATTAGATTACATTTGTTTTTGGATTTTATCTTGAACAAAATAGCATGACATTTACAGTGCTGCAAAAAGAAAAAGAACTGCAGTTTATATTTCCTAACTTAGACACTTGATTTTATGATTTTATTTACTATCATATGTCAGTTCTATCGTCATTTCACAACTCTGACACCCTCCTTGGAAGATCAGAATGTTAACTGTAACTTCCTCAAGGCGGGGGTGGGTAAGGATGGTATAAGAAAGGGCAGATACAGCAGCTTTCAGGCTGTGGTTAGGCCACACACCTGTGTGTAGGGGCCAAGGTCTCACCTGATTGGTTTGGTAATTCCTGAAGTCAATCATGGAAAGAGGCAGGCCCTGAGTTAGGAATGGAGCCTGGGAAGGTGGGACTTAGGAAATCAGGAAAGGGAACTCTAGTTCCCTTGCCCTCCACCAAGAAGGCTCAACATGGCCAAGGCCCATTCTATTGGTTGAGGAGAGGTAAACAAAGGTGAAGTCAAGTGGCGACTCAGATTGATTGGCTGTGGCTTGCCTATTGGGAGGGAATTCACAGCTGTGTCTGGACTCAAGCAGAAAGGGTGCAATGACCAATTATGTCCGCCATGGGAGTGGGAAGAAGGGAAATAGGTATACACGCCATGTAATTTTTATCCTTGGTGTCAATAACAAAAAGTGTGTGCATGTGGCAGGAAGAGGGAGTTGCTTATCCCTGGAGCTAGGCTATTATAGTAATTACAGAAAACCTTCCTCCAAAAGAAAAGTAAAACTTGAACTAAGGAGGACCTACTTATTCCAATGACTTCTCAACTCCTGGAAATGTTCCTCCTAGACTGATATATGGATGTTCAGGATCCATGGAATTTAGAGATGAGCGTTACTAGAAGAAAAGAGTGGTCAATAGTGCAAAGGTTTCTTAAGAGGTCAAGAAATATAAGAGCCAAAACAATTCCCATCTGATTTGGCAAAATGATGCAAATACTGAGGGCAAAGGCCAGTCTGCAGAGGAGCAAATGAGAAGGGAAAAGGAGGGACAGGGCTGGGTGGAGCTTCCAAGATGCTGAGCTATGTAGATGGCATGGGAAATCTTACAGTGTGATGTGATTGTTTTTCAAAGGTGGCTAAAAATTGTCTGCATGCATCATAATCTCAATTTACGTACATATTTGTAACATATGCTTATGTGCAATATGTATGGAAGAAGATGGAAATGAAATACATTAAAATCATGGTTAAAATAGGTAAATTTTCTTTCTTCTTTATTTCCTTCTGTATTTCCTAAGCATTTAAAAATGATCACGTGCCAGGTATGGTGGCTTATGCCTATAATCTCAGCACTTTGGGATGCCAAGGCCTGAGGATTATTTGAGCTCAGGAGTTCAAGACCAGCCTGGGCAACATAGAGAGACTCTGTCTCCATGAAAACAACAACAACAACAACAACAACAAAAATTAGCCGGGCATGGTAATACATGCCTGTGGTCCCCGCAACTCCAGAGGCTAAGGCAGGAGGATCGCTTGATCCCAGGAGTTTGAGGCGGCAGTGAGCCATGATTATGTCACTGCACTCCAGCACGGAGGACAGAGGAAGATCCTGTTTCAAATAAAAAAAAAAAAAAGAAAGAAAGAAAAGAAAAAGAAAAAAGAAAAAAGAAAAGAAAAGGAAGAGGAAAAAAAAAAAGATTGTGTAAGGAATAGGCTGGGAGTAGGGTGGCAAATGTCTCTGTTGCCCGAAACTGAGAGGGTTTCCAGGATGCGGAACTTTCAGGACTGAAAGTCGGAAGGTCCTACGCAAATATGGACAAGTTGGTCATCCTAGCTGGGAGGCTGAGGCATAGAAGAGTGGTGTTTTTCTAGGGGAGGGGGTTCTTGGAGAAAAGAGATTTTGAGCATATTTGGAAGCTGAGAGGAAGAAACTATTAGATAGGGAGAGAGGCTGAATTTATAGGAAAGAGAAAAGAATAATTCCTACAGTGAGGTCAGTACGAAAGCTGTTGGGAAAGTGATCTGGCTTCCACAAGAGGAGAGAGGGTCTGCAATAGGAAGAGAAATGATGTTTCTTCTGAGACAGGAGGGCTAGAGGTGAGGGAAGACTGGCTACATATAATTTTGTTGATGCAGGAGAAAAAATGAGGGAGTGCACACCTGAGGGTAAGGAGGTCAGGTGAGGCTGAAACACCCCTAGAACACCTGGGGCCCCTGAAGACCCTCTGTGCTGTCCAGACTTGGGCACCTCCCTCCCTGCTGGGGTGTAGCTTTCCCCTTCGAGACTGGATGTCACTGGAAGCTCCAGCATCCCCTTCCAGCCACCGCCCCAGACCCCTCTCTGGCCACCTACCTCTGCAGGAAGGCAAGGGGAAGTCCCATGTGGCGCTGTTCTCAGAGCCAGCGTGGCAGGTGAGCACGGCGTGGCCCTCCAGGAAGAAGCCAGGGTTGCAGCTGTAGCGGACCTTGTCACCGAGGTTGAAGGTTGAGCCCTGCTGGATGCCATTGGGCAGCCTCCCTGGGTTCCCACATGTGTGGCTGGGGAGAACTGTGAGGAGAGACAGAGAAAGAGACAGGTAGCCTGTGAGTTGGGCTGGAGACCTGCCGGGTTTTCTAGTAGCATCTCCCTAGGTCACTTGGGCTTCCTGGAACTCATTTCTTCTGTGAACAGCATTGCCCACTGCTGATCTGCCCGCTTCTCAAGGCTGTGGATTCCCTGAGAATGGGTTACTCAGAAGAAAGAGGGGTTACTCAAAATCTCACACATGAGATTTACAACTGGACGTCCAGGTTTCTTGCCTTTTCTAATGTGCAGCCATGGATGTGAATTATGTCCATCCTGATCACTAGAGATGCAATCCCAGGAATATCACTTTAATCTCTTGGGCATGGCTGGCCTGATTTCAGACTCCACACTCCTTCTCACTAAATACCATAGAAGGGACATAAGGCATGGCATAAGAGTAGGTGCTCATTAAATCCAGTGTCCTTTCTTTCATGCGTGATCCACCCTGGCAGCCAGAGGGGCACTTTGGCCCCGCAGGTTCAGGGGAGTTGAAAGGGTTGGATTAGGCAGAATAGGCAGTGAAGTGGGAAGACAAGAGCCTGGGTTCTCATCAGCCTGACTGGTTTAAAGGGGGAAAATTGGGAGCCAGGGAACACCATGCACAGTGTGTGGCCAGAGTCAAGCAATCATGGTCACCTGCAAGTGTGCTCTCATGAGGCAGAGGAAATAGTCTTGGGGAGGATGCAAGAGCACCACAACCTGGCAATAAGGAGGGAGGAGGATACAGCTTCTCTGTGCCCATAAGTCAGTCACCTGTCCCACCTGACCCAGCTCCCCCTGCCCTCTGCCTTGTCCCCCAGAGTTGGAACTGCCTGTGCCTTAAAGGTCAACAGTTCCTATCATTCTAGGATACCCCCATGGGGTGAGGAGTAGGGGTCTTAGTCATGCCCAGACTACCGTTTAAGTACCTCTCCATTAATCCACCTGGCAATGATTTATTGAGGCTCTCTCTGAGAGGCCATGCAGCCAGATGGTGGAAAGTGCAGACTTGGAAGCCACTGTGCTTGGGTTCACTTCCCAGCCTGACATCTTACCACCCGTGGGACCGTGAGCAAGTCTTTTAACCTTTTTGCACTTCGGTTTCCTTATTTGTAAGATAGGGAGCTCAACAGCACCTTCCTTATATCAAATTAATTGTTGCAAGAATTAAGCCAGTTAAGGTATGCAAAGTGCTTAGGACAGAGCCTGATGTACAGTGAGTACAACACAAATGAATCTAAGTCTCAGTCCGGCGGGTGATGTGCACAATTAATGGCATACTAAGTGTTATGATGGGACAGGGACAGGTAGGGAACTAAACCCAGCTGGGGGAGAGGTCAGAGATCACTTCCTGGAGGAAGTGACAACTCTGCAGAACCCTGGGAGATTAGTAAGACTTAGCTAAACAAAAAAGAGTAAACAGCATGTGCAAAGGCCCTGAGGCCAGAGATAACCCAGGAGCTGAGGGAGCCTGGAGTAAAAGAGTGGGGTGGCAGTGATGGGGAAGTGGAAGTGGGCAGGTCTGGACTCTAAATGGCTCCCCTAGTCCTTGCAATACCCCCTTCCTGCCAATGTTGCTGTTAGTATCTTCTTTCCAGAACTCTCTCTACCAGCCCTGATGATCTCAGAACCCTCTGAAAAAAGGTATTCCCTCCCCGTTCCTCTCTCCCTCTTCTGAGAGGAAACAGTTCAGTGTAGAGGGTAACGGTAGACTTTGGAACCAGCCTGATCTGGGTGTGAAACCAGGTGCCATCGTGTCTTATTCTGTGTGACTTTGAGCCACATGAACTCTCTGAGCCTTAGTTTCTTCAACTGAGAAAGGAGTGAGGCCAAAAATATTTAGCGGTTGAGGGGGTTACCAATATAAATGCCACACGCTTGGCACAATGCCCAGAACATAGTAGGTGCTCACAAAATGGCAGATGTTCTCATTCCATTGGGCCACAGGGCCATGAGGGCATGGGCCTAGTCTGGTTCACAGGTATATCCTGGGAGACTAGCACAGTGCCTGGCACTTGTAGGGACATATGTGCATGTTCATTAATTAGTTATTTGGGGAGTTACTCATTCACATATTAATTCCTTCATGTAACAAAATTCATCATGGGCTTTCTGTGCTTGGCACAGTGGGGTCAGCCCTCAGAGGCTTATACTTTTGTGGGAGTGAATCTTAAAGACTGAGAGCTCTCCCTTGCCCATTCTTTACCTGTGACAAGCGAGATGACCTAGATGAAAAGATTTATCTCTATTGCCCTGTCCATTGGCCCAGCTTAGCATTTCCCATGATCCCACACTGCTAGTTTATTTAGCATTTCCCATGATCCTGTGTTGCTGGCTTACTTAGCATTTATCATATTCCCTTGCTGCTGGCTTGCTTGGTGTTTCCCATGATCCTGTATTGCTGCTGGCTTACTTGGCATTTCCCATGATCCCATGTTGCTGGCTTACTTGGTATTTCCCATGATCTCACACTGCTGGCTTACTTGGCATTTCCCATGATCCCCTGCTGCTGGTTTACTTGGCATTCCCTATGATCCCTTGTTGCTGGTTTACTTGGCATTTCCCATGATCCCATGTTCCTGGCTTACTTGGCATTTCCCATGATCCCCTGCTGTTGGCTTACTTGGTACTTCCCATGATCTCCTGCTGCTGACTTACCTGGTGTTTCCCATGATCCTGTACTGCTGCTGGATTACTTGATATTTCCCATGATCCCACAGTGCTGGCTTACTTGGCATTTCACATGATCCCCTGCTGCTGGCTTACTTCGCATTTCCCATGATCCCACAGTGCTGGCTTACTTGGCATTTCTCATGATCCCCTGCAGCTGGCTTACTTGGTGTATCCCATGATCCCATGCTCCTGGCTTATTTAGCATATTCTATGATCAGTCCCCTGCTGCTGGTTCACTTGGCATTTCCCATGATGCCCTGCTGCTGGTTCACTTGGCGTTTCCCATAATCCCATGCAGCTGGCTTACAGTAGAGGCAATAACTGTGATGTGTGCATGTTTATGAGTGTTGGGGGTGGGAAGGACAGGTCAGGTAAACATTTGGAGAAAAAAGCAAGCTAAGGTGAGGGGAGGGAGCCAACTAGGGGAAATGAGCTGAGAACTGGTGTAGAACTAACGTTTCATTTTCCACAATGAGATGCAAAGACCCAATTTAATTAAATTACTAATGTCAAATTTTTAATGAACCTGCTTCTGCTTTGGGCTTTCTTCCTTCAAAATTAATGACTGGAACGTCACTATAAATAAAAGTCGATTCTTCTTAAAAAGTCACTCTCAAATGCTCACTGCTCTTTACTTAATGAGCTGTTCATAATCAGACCATTCTGACCTGATGCTTCCATTGGGACCTGGGTGTAATGAATGGGGCTCATTTCCAACCCCACCTACTTTTTTATGCCAAGCTCCACTCCTGAGAGGTCCCACAGTGAATGGAGAAAGGGCAGACTTTAGGCTCAGAGAGACCTGGGTTCAAATCCCAGATCTGGCTGTGCAATCTTGAGCCATAAACTTTCACTGGCCTTCAATTCTCCTGAAAATGGGGATACTTTTTCATCATGTAAGGGTGTTTTTGTTTGCTAGGACTGCTGTAACAAAGCACCACAAACTAGGTGGCCGAAAACAACAGAAACTTATTTTCTCAGTTATGAAGGCTAGAAGTTTAAAATCAAGGTGTTAGCAGAGCCATGATCTCTTTGAAACCTGTAGGGAATCCTTCCTTTTCTCTTCCCAGCTTCTGGTGGTTTGCTGGCAACTTTTGCTGTTCCTTGGCTTGCAGATGCATCATTCCAATCCTCTGTCTTCACATGGTGCTCTCTTGCTTTGTTTCTGTGTCTGAATGTCCCCTTTTTATAAGGACACCACTCATATTGGATAGGGTACATCCTAATGACCTCATCCTAACTTAATCATCTGCAAAGACCCTGTTCCAAATGAGGTCATATTCATAGGTACTGGGGGTTAAGTCTTCAACATAGCTTTTAGGGAGACACAATTCAGCTCATCACAGGGCTGTTGTGCAGATTAAAATTCACCTTATAATACCTACCTCTGAGTGCCTAGTATGTTTCAGGTCCTGGACTAAAAGTAAAATAAACTTTTAGTCCAGGACCTGAAACATACTTGGCACTTTATCTTGTGGGATACGTAGTATCCTCATTTTACAGGTGGAAAAAAAAAAACAAAAACCAAAAAAACAGGCACAGAGAGCTTCATTCACTTGCTTGCCCAAGGCCACACAACTAGAAAATCACAGAGCTAGGTTGAGGACATTGGTCTTTCTTGTTCAGCCTCCATTGTTCAGCACTCTGGAATATGAGATTGCTTCTGACAGAGGCAAAGCATCCAAGCACATAGTGGGTGCTTAATAAACAAGAGTCCTCTTACTCCCTTCATCATTCTAGGCACTGCAATAAGATGAAGAGAGATTACCTGCCTGTCCAGATTTAACAGTCTGATTTTTTTTCTCAGTCTGATTTGCCAATCCTGTACTTTTTAATAATGTCAAGGGCAACATTTAAAGTGTGGTCTTTTGTTATGTGTCTAATGTGCAACTTGCTGGACAGACATAGGAGATTGGAGATAAGCTACAAAGCCAATCCTTTCTAAGGTACCGTGTTCTTTGATTTTTTTTTTAGAATGTCCGTGTATTTTTTAGCACAGACACTATAACCGTTCATGCTCTCCCATCTATAAAGCTTCCCTTTGATTGCTTACAAAATGAAGAGGGAGATATTTACATCCAGCGCAGCCCAGAACAATATTATTAAAGCAGTGCCTGACATTGAACAATTCCATTGTAGATTAGCTGTGGGGAATTTTTGTCCCTTCTACAAAGCCTGACTCTTGCCAATCAACATAATATTCTCAGTAACTGTATGACAATGAATCTCCTCTGTGGTTGAAGTGCAGCAAAAGCTACACCATGCCTTCTTTTATTTTTAATTTGAGACTTTGGTTCCCATATTATAATGAAGAGTCATTTACACTCTCTGGACAAGCACCCTCCATATGTTTTGATTTCTTATCTTCCATCAAGTAACTTGTTTCATCTCCATGGCCATATGATTGATACCAAGTGGTAGGCTAGTTGGGAAGAATAATTCGGGGAGAAGGATTTAGTCTTCCCACAATCCTCAGCATGGAAAGAAGAGAAGGTGATGCCTGTGTACGTGTGTCCATATGTGTGTGATCTGGGGGCAGTGGGCAGGATCGGGGAGGGAGGAATAGGAACTACTCTTTTTTGAGTTCCGGATCTGTGCTAGGCACTTCTACATCATATATTAGCTTATTTAATCTTTATAACTCCCTTATTTTTAGCGGTTTGGCCTTTTAAACATAATTCATTGCATACTTACTCTGTGCTACCCTTAATGTCAAGTGCTTTTCATGTATTTCCATCCCCAAAGAGTTTTCTATACTTGCTGTCTCCATTTCCTCTCCACTCAACTGATATATATTTATATTTTATTATACATGAGATATATAATTATACATTTTATATATGTCATATATAAAGTTAATATACATCATATACTACATATGATATATATTTTTGCTTGATACATCCATTTGTTTACTATTTGTCTCACCTTGCGACAGTGTCAGCTCCATAAGGACAGGCATTTTTTGGTCTTTTTTGTTCAATGCTGTTTCTCAGTTCCCAGAACAGTGCCTGATGTATAATAATACCTTCATAAAAGTTTACTGAGAGATTTAGTGATCTTATTCAATCCTCCCAACAACGTATCGAGAGAGGTGCTATTATCATCCCTTGTTGAGATAAGCATGGTTGCCAGAGATGTTGGAGCATTTATCCAAGGCCACACAGCTCACTCCAGGGACAGAGGCGGGTTTTCACATCACAGCCTGGGATTCCACATTTCTGCCTGCACTAGGCCATTCTTGCACTGACCATTCCACAGGAAGTCCATGGTGACTAGTGTACCTTGAAACATTCTCACAAGGAATTCACATGTATTCTCCTCAGGGAGAGGATTTGGGGTGACAACCAGGCAAGTTGACCTCTAGGTTGGTCCTGTATATTTCCTGCTACCTGTCAATCAAACAGAGGCAAGGGTACCAGGGCATCAGATAGAGGATGCTACCCACAACTAGTCAGCGGGCCCCGCCCTGCTGGGCTTTGCCCTAATCCTTGTCAGGCGGAAGCCCTCCGCCATAAGCCTATTCATTCTCTCTACTCACGTTTGTGATTTTGCAACCTTCAGCATCATGGTCATGTGGAAAGTTTCATAAAGATACTGATGCTTAGACCCTATCCCTAAACCTACTGAATCATAATATGAGAAATAGAGCCTGGACTGCTCCAGGAGAATGAAAAGCTGAGATTGAGAATAACTCCCAGTGATCTATTCGTGTAAGTTATTCCACTGGCCCAGCTGGGTTTACCTCTCTGAGCTTTAACTGCTCAATCTCCAGGGCCTTTCTTGTTTTTAGGTTTTTACTTCTGAGAGCAACAAACCTGGCCTCTCTCCTGGAGTTTCCTGTCCTCCATAAACCACACTAGCCCTACAACTTCCTTCTCATCTGAAGACCCTCATGTCTCTTCCCTGGACTTCTGTACCCAACTCTGATCTTCTCACCGCTGGCCTTGCCCTCTCCAATGCATTGTACCCAGCAATGCTGAAGCCAGCATTGTAGAATGACAAATTCACCATGGTACTGCCCTATTGACCCTGCCAGGAGCCCACATTATAAAAGTAAGTTCCGCCGGGCGCAGTGGCTCAAGCCTATAATCCCAGCACTTTGGGAGGCCAAGACGGGCAGATCACGAGGTCAGGAGATCGAGACCATCCTGGCTAACACGGTGAAACCCCGTCTCTACTAAAAAATACAAAAAAAACTAGCCGGGCGAGGTGGCGGGCGCCTGTAGTCCCAGCTACTCGGGAGGCTGAGGCACGAGAATGGCATCAACCCGGGAGGCAGAGCTTGCAGTGAGCCGACATCTGGCCACTGCATTCCAGCCTGGGCAACAGAGGGAGACTTCATTTCAAAAAAAAAAAGTAAGTTCCTTACCACCAAGGCACAGGCAAACACAGAACCTCTGGTCTTCTGGGTGACTCTCATGAGAATATGTACTGATTTGAAAGATTAATTTAAAAAAAGGAAATAAAAAGAAAACCTTAAGAACCTCTCTGTTGCCATCAGCATAAATTAAAGCTTAGGCCTAGGCAGCCCCCATCCTTGTGATCTGACTGTTGCTGATGTTTTGTGCCTTCTCTCATGTAGTCCTCTCTACCATTGCTACTCTAAACCACAGGCTCCCCAAGCACTCCTTCGTTTTCTCTCAAATTCTTCATCTGGCAAACTCCATCAAAGCCACACTTAAATGTCACCTCCTCCGTAAAGCCCTCCTTGATACCCTTGGTGTCTTGTATAACCCATAAGATCCCACAAGAACACATCTTGATTGAATATAAATACTGTCACAGTGTCATTGGAGATTGGCTCTTAGAATCCTGAATCTCCTGGCCCACGAAATACGCAGGCTCCCTCTGCTCATTTTGTTAATGTTGCAATCTCACAATCCCACATTTTACAAGATTGGGTTTTTTTGGACCCCACCTAAGGAGTTATGTGGGGGTTTCCTTGCGCTTCAATTCCTGCACTTTGTTGTGTGTTGTAATTCATTCATTCATCCATTTATAACACCCTGGCTTCCAAACAGGAGCTGAGCCTACTTGTAATTGTTTCTTTAGGTGTCTATTTTCATCTCTGGACTCCTTGAGGGGCAGGAACGGTACTGTATTCTTTATATATCTAGCATTGATTTCATGTCTGGCAGGAAGAGAGTGCTCAGTTGAAGCCGGAATGTGTTGAGTGAATGAAATCTATATGTATACATAATATATATTATATATTAATCAGAATTACACCCACACACACACGAAGCAGTAAACTAGTGTAAGAATTGGCAAACATTTTCCATACAGGGCCAGACAGAAAATTTTTTTGACCTTGTAGACTATACGATCTCTGTCACAGGGACCTGATGTTTTCCATGCAGTGTGAAAGTAGCCACAGGCAATATGTGTTCCAACCAAACTTCAGTTATAAAAACAGCCAGCTGACCCACAGACCACGGTTTCCTGACCCTGAACTAGTGTTTATTCAGTTATGTACTTATGTGAGGCACATGATTCATATCTCAGGAGCCACCCCTCTCCTGTGATAAAGGCGAGTGAGGAAAGGTCAGTTTTGATGGGAGTCAAGGATGGGAAGGGACTGTGGGGCAAGTGGGCTGCACCAGGGAGGGTGCTGGACAGAGGTGACTGGCAGGAACTGGAAGGGACAGGCAGGTGGCACTTGAATATTGAGACCTACATCAAATTTCCTTTTCCCTTCCATGTGGCCCTGGGGACAGGTGGGCATTGTGCTGGCTGCAGGGAAGGGCTTGTGTATTTATAGCTTCCACCCTTCCCCATTAAAATGGGATTCATTTTTAATCTTTATAGCTAATCCTTAGGTTGGTAATGATGACCTTATTTTACCAAAGAGACAGCTGAATTTAGAGACCTGAAGGGTCACACAGGTAATAGAAGTAGTGAAAGTAATAACAGTCACGGCTTGAGTGTTTACTATGAGCTGGGCACATTGCTCAGTCATCTTCTATTTCATCTTACCTGGATGGAGGCACAAATGTCTCCTTTTTACAGGGAGGAAACTGAGGAACAGCTGGGCTAACTCTGAACGAGGGCTACACTGCAGGTTGGGATCAAAGCTGGGGTTGAAACCCAAGCTGCTTTGCCATGTTGTAATTTGATCTCCCAGAATTGAAGACCTTTGTTTGTTTCACTGCTTGCCCAGCGTGAAGTCCATGCTCTTGGTACCTTCAGAGTTCCTCTCCTTGCCAGGCCTAGAGCATGCCCAACCCACACCCAGTCAGAGCTCTCCTTGGCCCCTTTCCTCCAACCTGGACTAGCTGGGGCTGCAAATACGTCCATCATGGCACCAGAGGGGCCACGGAGAGGCTGTCAGAACAGAACTCTCCTTGCTGCTTCCTAACCACAGAACCCATGGCTTCCTTTCTTCCACCTGGGATTCTTTTAAAGAAGCACTACCAAGAAGCAAACATCATAGGCCCCAGAATAGAGCTGCCAAGTAAAACACAGGACTCCCATTTCGAGGTGAAGTTCAGAGAAACACAAACCCTTCTATAGTATAAGCATATCCCTTGGAATATTTGGAATATACTTTTACTAAAAAGACTTTGTTATTTGAAATTCAAATTTAACTGGGTTTCTTGTATTTTCATTTGCCAATTTGGGCAATCCTGACCCAGAGGGAAGAGGTATCTCTTCTGCATCGAAGACTTCAACCTCTTAAAAGGTTGGGGCCATTTCTCTGGGGAAATGGGGTAGAGGAAAAAGGGACGAGCTAGAGACCCTGCCTTTAAGGAATTAATATTGAACTAGAAGAGTGGATGTAGAGGGGGACATTTCAGGGCCTCCTAGGGTAGGACCTGAGAAGGTTTGGGATACAGCAAGATTGTAGGGGAGCAGTGAGCCACAGTGCCTCCTTCTTTCTCCTGTCACTCTCTGAGGGAAGTTCACTTTTTCCAAACCAATAACATGTGCTGCCCCTGTTTCAGAAGACTATGGCAAGCCTTGGTTCCTTGGAGGAAGAGCACTAGGCTGGCACCAGGTCCTTTATCCTATGTCCTATGTGATCCTCTCCAGCACCTGCCTCTCTGCCCCCTGCTCAGCTCGACATGCCCCCACGGCACCCTAGCACAGGGATAATCAAACGTATCTAGACAGAAAAACACATGGAAAATCAGTGATACCCTATGGTGAAACAAGGCAAAATACTGTTAATATTAGGCTTAGAATAGCTAAATATGCAATTTGGGGCTAAATTTGATTAATTGCATAGCGGGGTCGAAAAATGTCTTCCAGTGTGTTCCATGATACACTGGCTGAGAAATAAATGTAATGAGAAAAACGTTCAGTGTATCAGGTAATTTTTAAAAATACCACAGAAACTCCCTCCTTGTGAAGAAACCAGTGCTTACAAGTTGATCTGAGTTTCTGCAGGAAAAACCTGCTTAACCTTGCTTAATCCAGAATTTCCCAAAATTTGACTATATATATAATCACTGCCCTGACTTTGGAACTTTTCTCTCAGTAATGCCTAATAACATCTGAATTGTTCTGTGAAACACATTTTGGGAGATATTGGATTCCGGGATAAGATAAACCTGAGTTGCTTTACTTTCTGTATTAGTCATCATGAAAATAAAACAACAATAGCCAGGGTAGTTGACATTTACATAGAACTTTCCAGGTTACTATGAAAATGTTTTTCTTGACAAACATGTCTCCCACTGGAACATGCAAAGGACTGTTTGTTCTGGGGGCAGGGCTGGCCTAAGGTCTTCTGTGACCCATTGGCTAGTAACTTGTGGTGGTAAAATCAATTCTTACCAAAGAGGTAAACTAATCGCTTTCAGATGAACGTAGCATGTTAAGGAAGGACAAAGAGGACAAACAAAAAGAAAGAAAACCTTCTTTCTTTTCATCTGAGAACTTTTTTTTTTTGAGACAGAGTCTTACTCTGTGGCTAAGGGTGGAGTGCAGTGGCATAATCTTGGCCCACTGCAACCTCCACCTCCCGGGTTCAAGCAAGTCTCCTGCCTCAGCCTCCCGAGTAACTGGGATTACAGGCGCGCACTACCATGCCCAGCTAATTTTTTTTTTTTTTTTTTTTTTTTTTTTTGTATTTTTAGTAGAGATGGGGATTTACCAAGTGAGCTAGGCTGGTCTCGAACTCCTGACCTCAAGTGATCCACCCGCCTCAGCCTCCCAAAGTGCTGGGATTATAGGCATGAGCCACCGCACCTGGCTGCCTGACAACTTTTATAGCAGGATATGTTTTCTGTTTGTCTGGGGCAGAATGACCCTCAGGCTTTGGGAAGTTTATGGCCAGGGCTGCCATGTTTGGCCCACATCCCTGTCCAGCTGCAAACAGAATGTCATCTTCTATGGCCTCAGCCTGGAACCAATCCTGGCAAAGGAGCTCAAAGAAGAGGAGGCTCTGAACCCAGCTGGAGTGACCTGCCTTGAGGCTGGGGGTTATAACTATCGGTGAGGCTGCCCACCTGGGAAGTCACTCTATCACTTCCCAGGGCTGTCCCAACAGACTGCATAACTAGCCCTGTTATCTCCTTAACCTCCCCCAGGGTGGGAGCCCTGCTCTGGGTCAGGCTCTGCTGCCCCTGCCCAAGGCTGAGTCTTAGTCCCCTATATCTTGCTGACTGGTAGGGAAGTATTGCCTTGAGGACCAGCATTACTTGGGATGCCCATAGCAATGTCCCACACATCAACTAATCCCCTAGACAACAGAACTCCAGAGCCCCTATTTCCTCCACTTGGCTCCCTGTCCAGGGCCCTGAAGCCCCAGCACACCTCACAGCCATCTCTCTTCTTAAGGCAAGAGACAGGTGAACTCGTATTCTACTGGAAGAAGCACAATGTTCCCAAGGCTCCAGACCCATGGCCTCTCTCCTTCCAAGAAAAGTTAGACAGGGGGCCCAAAGAGGAACTGAGGAAGTGGTGTCTGACCGCCATCATCTATCTGATTCTTGTACCTTCTGCAAAGGATGGTGAACAGGGCGACTACAAAAGACAGGGACTCAACGTGTGGTACACCTGAGTTCCTGTAGAGTGTCCTGTGAATCCTCGTCCTCCTCGCTTCCTCCTTCAGCATCAGCACCATCGCTTACGGACCACTTCTATGACAAACTTCACACTTAATCCTGTCTCATTTAATGCTCATAACAGCCCTGAGGTGGATACTGTGCCCATTGGACAGGAGAGGAAACTGAGGCTCAGAGAGGGTGAGTCACTTGCTCATATTCACACAGCATGGTACCAGGTGAGCTGGGATGTACACCTAGTCAGCCTGACCTTGGCACCTTCTTTCTTAGCTGCTGTAGAAGCGGAGGAAGAGTTGGTGAGTCACAAGACTATCTTGCTGGCTACGGAGTCTGCTTTGAGGCTTTGTTTTCTACAGGTCCCTCTAACTGGACCAAAGATGGTGCTTGGTGAACATTTTGCAGTTTGAGGATCAGGAACAGTGGGAAAGGAGAGCCCCTGCCTCATCCATTCACTTTCACTCATCTCTGGAGTCCAACTACTCTCCAAAAGCTTCATGGAGGCCGCTGGGCAGGGGGAGGCCATCTGTTCAGTCCTCTGACATCACAGAAGCAAGTGGTAGAATGGGCTCTGCCTTCTGCCCTGGACAAGCTCCTTACTTAGAAGACCCAAAAATGTCTTACACAGAAACACAAGCATACTAACACACTCTCACACTCAACATGCACAAATCCATCCATGCACATACTCCCCTTTACAAGAGACATGCACACACATACATTCTCATACACATAAACATGCACGTATAAAAAGACAAATTCAGGATGCATCTGAACACAGCTCTTACATTCACACACATGACAACAGATACAACACACTTACTCTCCCACATATTTGAATAAACCACTCATGTTTATGTACAACCTGTGTCCATCTCAAGATACCGATCCATTTCCATGTAGCCTCTCTGGATTAATAAACTTTTGCACAGACGTCTCTTTATACAACCAGAACAGCCCTCAGAAGCCAGTGTTATATCACACACTCATGGGGCCTGCCTGACACTTGTGTTTAAGCTCCTGTTTTACCAGACACAGTACAGAATGCAGGGATAGAGGCGTGGAGGTAGTTCTAACCCTAGAGATGTCTCAAGCATCTGCTGGCTCAGTCTGTGATCTCAGAGGCAGGGATCAAGGGCTGTCAGGGTCAGGGAGACACAGGGTGTCATGGTCCAGAAAATGTCTCCGGCGTCCCATAGACCTGGGTTTGAATTCCATCTGTGCCTCTCCTCACTGTGGGTTACTGGTTATATAACAGGTATGGATTAGGAGAGTGGACTCTGGAGGTGGACTCTGGACTCATAATCAATTCCCAGCACTGTTACTTAAATAGCAAGCTACTTCACCTTCCTGCATCTCAGCTTCCTCACCAATAAAATGGGGGTAATAATCGCACCCAGCTTAGAGAGCTGTTGAGAGGATTAAGTCTGATAAACCAGGCAAAGTGCTTATCTCAGTGTCTGGCACACAGGAAGTGCTCAATAAGTTTAGGATGTGATTACATATAAGCCCCTGGAGTTCCCTGGGAGAAGATGCCAGGGCAGTGTGGGAGAGGCTGGAGCTGAAATAGAGAGAAGCCAGGCACAGTGGCTGGGGAGAGCAGATGGCCCCAGGAGCCAGAACATGGGATGCACCCTGGCTCTGCCAGGCAGGCAGCATCCCTTAGACCTACACTGCTCCTGTTGAGCCAGGGAGCGGTCTGCTGCTTTGAATTCTAAAGACCTCCCTTACAGCCTAATAAGAATCACTCATGAATAGTCCTACCCAGCTGCAAACTGAAATGCAAGAGGAGACCCTATGTATCACTGGATTCAGACCTGGTCCCCTCTCTGACCCTCTCCTCAGCTGCCCTGTGCTGCCCTGGCCCACCAGCCAGTGGCTCACAGCTTCAGGGATGAGGGGAAGGAATAATTTAGAGAAGTTTCCTGGAAGAGGCATTTGGTACGGTCTTGATAGAAGGAAGGATGTTCCAGAGACAGGAAGTGGCACATGGCCACGAGCACAGAAGCCCCTACTGCTTGCTTTCCAGGCTCTTATTCCCAGGGTTAGTGACTCTTAACTTCCTGTCTGCAGTCCAAGTCCCAGTCCAGACCTTCCTCCTGACTCTAGACTCCAAGTCTTGCTACTTTCAGGTTTCACTAAGTGAAAATCTCAGAGATGCCTCCAACTGCACATGACCCAAAGCACTCTCCTGCCCTTACCCCAAACCCATCTCTCCCCTGGGTTCCTTGCACCTGGGACTAGCCCATCATCCAGTCAGCCATCCAAGCCGAGACCTCATCTGGTCTCACACCCAGTCTCTTGAATTCGCTTTCTTCCATCTCTTATATCTGCCTCCACCCCATTGCTCAGGCTCCAGGACCAGCCCCTACCCTATCTCAGTTTCTTCTCTTGGACTTGGAGATAGCCTCCTCATTGTTCTGTCTTCAGACTTGCCCCAGTCCAACCCATTCTCTAAACAACTAGTAGGATCATGGCTATTCCCTCCTAAAAGCTCTTCAGTTGGTGTCAAGTTCTATAATGTCACTCAAGGTCCTCCATGAGCTAGCCCCACCCATGTCTCCAACTGTACGTACCCCTGTCTCCTCCTCACACCCAATGTTCCAGCAACAACGGCTCTCCTTATATCTCCTCCAGCAGACAGAGAGAGAGAGAGAGAGACAGAGAGAGAGAGAGACAGAGAGAGGAGAGTGTCTATAGTCATGCTGGTGTGTTGGTGTTACACGAGCATGTGTGTGTCTATATATGCATGTAAGCTGCATATGTATGAAATGTGTGGGTATGTGGGTATGTTCAGGGACATGACATGTGGCATGTGGGTATTTAGGTAGGAGAGCCTGTTGAGGATGGACATTGAGGGAAACGTGGTTGAGAAGCCAGCAGTTGGCACAGCTGGGCAAGATGACATTTACAGCAAAGGCTAGGCTACTGACAGGCCCAGGAAATCAAGGCCTGGGAGCCAGGTGTTTACCAGGCCCTGAATATCCCCAGGTGAAATCAAGGGAGCTGCACTCCCCACTTTCCAGACCTGGCCTGCAACTGTCCTGGGGCACAGGTCATATGCACAGAAGAAGCCTTATGCCATCTTGGGTATCTTGTCTCCCTCCTTCCTATTCAGCCAAGGACTGGGATGAGAGGCCTCCAAACAGCCTGCATCTGTCTTCATGTCTCTGAAGAGCCACTGTTGACCTGATCATCCCACCATGGTGATTGTTCACCAAAGACAGAAAGCTGTTAATTCCAGCTCCTAACTGATTACTGCATTGAGTCAGGCCTTATTCAGAACCTTGGGTGTTTTTCTAGACACCTGAGAACCCCAATTTATCTTTCCCCTTGGTCCTCTATCTGACAATCTGACCTACAGTCATTCCTGACTGACATTGGCCAAGTCTCTAACCCTCCACTCTCTTTTCCCAGGCCAGTCTGTTAGCACACATCTCCAGGGCAGGAGGGAGGCTTCAGAAGCCAGCCTAGTTCTCTCTTTCCTCCCTTGAGCAAAAAGACAAGAATTTGTCTAAATTTTAGGGACACTGCATTCCATTCTGTCATCTGTTCAAGAGGCACATGGCTTACTAGAGCTGCTTATTCATTCACTCATTCAACCAATGTCTTCACACACCAGTGGTGTGCTGGGAACTGATGATGAGTGTCCTCCCTGCCCTCATCATGCTTACACTCTACAAAAAGTGCTCTTGTGTTTAAAAAAATATCAGAGCCCATCCCAGGCTGCAATCCCTAAGAAGAGGTGAGGCCAAATGACCTTCAAGGATCTGCTCTGTGCCAAGCAATTATACTAGCCATTTACATCATTGATTGCCAAGAAAAATCAATCTCTTCCCTGCCTTTCTCCCATCTACCCACCCATCCTCCACTTCAGGTTCCCTGCCAGGCTCACCTCCTTCTCCAGTCCTCCTGCTCTGACACTCACCTGCCTATAAAACAAACCCAGGCACCATCCTTAAGCTTCTTGTGACTCTTTGATGCTGGCAGAATAAATCGTCTACTTCTTAGCAAGACATTTAAGGTCCTACATGATCTGGACTCGGCCATCTGTCCAGGTTTTCCTCCCTCTACTTCCATCCTTACCACACCCTCAACCACGCACATTCCTGCTCCTTTGGAATTATCACCTCTCCTTCCATGACCTCTCCTTTGTGCCCTTTCATGCTTCTTGGCCTCTGTAGTTGCTGGCCCCACCTCTGAAGTAATCTTCTGCTTTTCCTCATCTGGCACATCCTTCTCCACCTTTTGAGACTCAGTTCAAAAGTCACCTCTGGGAAGACATCCCCTTCTCCTCCGTGGAGCCCAGTGGTCCAGTGTGCTTTGTACACAGCTCCGATGACACTCAGCATGGTGGGGAGACCACAGGAGCCAAGGCAGAGAGAACGAGAAGAGCAGTTAAGGGCTGAGTCCTAGGAAACTCTGACCAAGAGTTTCCTTGACGCCCACAAGCATGTTAAGAATGACAACTTGGCTGGAAATGTATGAAATGCCACCAAGAGAGCTGAAGCCAGAAGATGACTGAACAGAGCTGTTGAATTTGATGGTCCAGTTATAGAACCAGTGGTATTAAACAGAGGAAAAGTAATAGAGCAAAGAGGTAGAGGTCTGAATAAGGATAACGGTAGTGATGGTGGATAATCTTTAAGTACATGAAGTTCTTCTCTGCCCCAGGGCCTTTACACAATATTCCCTGGCCCAGAACTGCTCTGTCTTCCACTCTGCATTGCTCTCTCATGATCATCTTTCAGCACTCAGCTCAGATGTCACCTCCTCAGAGAAGCCTACCCTGACATTTAATCCAACCTCAGCTATTCTGCCTCACCACCCTTTATTATACCTTCAGAGTATTTACAGTCATGAGCAATCATTTTATGTGGCTCTTGTTTTTGTTGTTACACACACACACACACACACACACACATACACAGGCACACACACAGTAACATGTAAGCTCCATGCAAACAGAGACCTTGTCTGACTTTTTTCACTTTTGTATTCCGGCATATAGCACAGCGGCCAGCACACAGTAGACACTCAAAAACTATTTGTTGAATCAATGACTCTATGAATGTATGGATGCACAAATGAGTGGATGGATGACAACCTCAATGTACTTAGCTTTCTTGAAATTGTTGGCCGTATGTTTACTGAACTCACGTCAGGGGGCTTCTGTTCCTTAAACATTCCCTAAGGCATTGGGCACCAGCAAATGTTTGTTGGATGGCCGCATGTGGCAAAAAAGTCTAGCTCCACCAAAATTCCATCTTCCCTTCTTGGGGCACACAGCTAGACAACCTTTCCTAGACCTCCCTGCAGTTAGGTGGACCATAGGCAAAAGTGATACAGGCCATGGCCAGGCTTGGCCCATAAAAACCTCCATGCAGCCTCCTGCATGTTCTTCCTACATTGGCTGGATGTTGTTGATCAGACCCAAGGGACGTGGGTCTCCAAGGTGGAAGGAGGATTTATTCCCGAATTTCTGGGTGGAGTAGAGCTCCCCACCACATTAAACACCTGCCCAGGACAGATATACGAGCAGTAAATAAATTTAAATTTGCAGAGTCGTAGAAATGTGGTGTCTTGTGGTCACCATGGCCTACCCATTCTCTGCTACACAGCCAGGACCAGCTTCTCTCACATGCCCCGGAATCCTCACACAGTCTGTCTGTCCTGCAACCTCAAGCTGTGCCAACTCGCCACATTTCCATGATGTCTACAGTCCAGCTGACCCAGGAACCTCCCCTCTCTAAGTTTTCAGTAGAACCCAATCTCTGTTGCTCATAGTCCTTTTAGAGTCTGTAGCTTTTTCTGAGATCCATGGGCTAGAATCAAAAGGGTCTTTACTACTTTGGAGTCAGGGATCTTTTGAGAAAAGATAAAACACATGTACCCTCCTCCCAGGAAGACAGGAGCCACAGGCCCCCGAGGTCAGGCATGGTTTCCTAGTGCTTTTGCCCAGCATGGCTCACCTGACAGCCCCATTCCAAGCTTAAAATGTCCCCGCCAGAAAAGAGCCTTGCCTGTTCAAGCTGACCCTGCTCCCTGAGAGATATGGATTGATTTTATTGACTAAGGAGCCAGCCATGACCATGTCAAAAATTTATCAGACTAGCCTTCATTTGCAAGGCAGTTCCCACGGATAAGGGTACAAGCCCAGTGCTCAGAATCCCAGTACCACTGCCCAGTGATGCTGGTTCCCTGCCACGCTCACTCCCTTCTCCAATCCCCCACGCTACCATGAGACCTCGAACAAGTCCTTTCCCTCTCCAAGACTCAGTTTCCTCATCTATAAATAGGATAATACTATAACTATCTCTTAGGGTTGTTGTGTGGATCCAGGCAGATAATCCATGCAAGGCACCTGGCACAGCACAATTCCTGGCACAGACCTAGGGCTAGTATGATCTCCTTCAACCCCCTCCCCTGAGAGTCGAAGTAGGTAGAGTACTATCATGATCTTGTTTCTACAAATGAGGAAACAAGACCAGAGAAATGAACTAACTTGCCCTAGGTTGTAAACCTTGTAAGTAACAAGCCTGGACTCAAACCCCTAAACTTGACTGCCTTCCACAGCTGATTGGTACTGGGTTGCTATGGAAACCTGCAGGGCCCAGGGTAAGATCTAGTGGAGGCCAAGTGAGGGGTGTGCGGGTGGCAGTTCGGTTGGTGGCAGGGAAGGGAATGCTGACTTAACTCTGGTCATCCGAATACCCACAATTATACAATTGAAGGTAGCCAGGGTTAAGTCAGTATTAACTTGCCCAAGCCTGCAGTAAAGGAGAAGGAGGTATGTTCATAGCAGCACTATTCACAACAGCCAAGTGGGAGAAGCAACTCCAGTGTCCATGATGGGTGAATGGCTAAACAAAACATAGTACATCCGAACGATGGAATGTTATTCACCCTGACAAAAGAAGGGAATTCTGACACATACTACAACATGGATGAACCATGAGAACATCATGGTAAGTGAAATGAGCCAGTCACAAAAACAACAAATACTGTATGATTCCACTTAAATGAGATACCTAGAGTAGTCAAACTCATTGAGAAAGAAAGCAGAATAGAGGTTACCAGCGGCTGGGGGAGAGGGAAAAGAGGAGTTACTACAGAGTCTAGGGTCAGAGCTTCAGCCTGGGAAAATGAAAAGATTCTGGAGATGGATGGCAGGGATGGTTATACAACAGTGTGAATGTACTTCAGATACTTAATGCCAATGAACTCACTCCACACTTAAAAATGGTTAAGATAATGAGTGGTGTTATGTGTATTTCACCACGGTTGAAAATAATGATTCTTTTAAAAGGAGGAGGAGGTCAAGGTGTTTATTCGTCACCCGTGGACCCTGTCTCGCCATCCCAAGGAAGAAGAGAGGACGATCCCAACTAGAACGGGCTGCTGGGCCACACTGCCCGGATCCCCATTTGCCTTTCTCCTGCCTCATTTCCAGTTCCAGAATTATTTATCATCAAGGAGCTGCCGGAGATGGAATGTGAATTAGGAGCTCAGCTTGATTTTGTTTTATCTTATTTTCCCCCATGAAGCGCCGCCTGAGTGGGGCGGGGTGGGAGTGTGCAGAGCTTTGTTGTGACTTGTCGCCAAGCAAATGCGGTGTCAGCTTCTGCGCAGGAGGCTGAGTGTGGAGCATCCTGGGGCCTGTGCAGAGGATGCTCATTCTAGGAAATAATTACCCGGGTGTCCCTTCAAGTTGGCCCAAAAAATAGAACACTCAGGAGTGAGTGCTGTTATACCTTCTTAATTACTTTCCTCATTTAACCGGGTCATCTCTAGAAAGGCATTCAGGCTCTGGAGACAGACCACATTTTGATTTTCCACTCCCGCTTACTCATGGGTAACCTTAATGAAAGTCACTCAGCCTCAGTCTTCTCATCTGAAGAATGAAATGTAGAATAATGAAAGTACCTACATTGTACGGTTGTGGTGAGGATTGATAAAATGTCATGTATGAAGGGCTTGGCACCAATATGCCCGTGTGTGGAAGCTGACTTTGTGTCACCCTGATCATCACCACCACCATCATCATCATCACTATCATCATTTCTATCGGGCTACTTTGTATATGCTGACACTATTACACAAAATAAAGTGGGGGTGTTCAGTCTACTTTCTATTGTTCATCTCTCCAGTCAAACATCCCACTTGCAGGTGCCAAACCAGCCACACCCGGGGATTGGTGTCCTCCTATGGTGGCCACACCAGTGTATGATGTGGGCTGATCTCTACCTCGACACTGGTACCATGAGGGAGCTCTCATCCAGGCTGGGGCCCATGTTCCTGGAAGCAGGGTGACGCGGCAATTAACACCCCAGATCTGAGTTCAAATGTGGCTTGGCCTTTTACCAACTATGAGATCCTAGCTCTGTTCTTTTTAATTACAGTAAAATATACATAACATAAAATTTAGCATCTTAACCATTTTTAAGTGTAGTTTAGTGGCATTAAGAATATTCACATTGTTGTACAACCATCACCACTATCCATCCACAAAACTGTTTTCATTTTGCAAAACTGAAACTGTACCCACTCTGCAATAACGCTCCATTTCCCCCTCCTCCCAGGCCCTAGCAACCACCATTCTACCTTCTGTCTCTGTGAGTTTGACTAGTCCAAGCACTGCATGTAAGTGGAGTCATATCGTATTATCCTTTTGTGACTGGCTTCCTTCACTTCGCATGTCCTTGAGAGTCATCCATGCTGTAGCAGGTGACAGGCCATTGTGGGTCTGCTTTTTAAGTTATGCAGTGCAGAAAACATGACATCTTAGAGTTGCTCTGAAGATGGAATCTCTATCTACCCTCTTGCTCAGACCAAAATCTTAGGAATATTCCAGAATCCTCTCTTTTCTCCACCCCCACATCCATACCATCAGTCAGCCCTGCTGACCATACCTTAATCCAAGCACTCCTCTTTGGCTCCTGTGTTACCTCCGTGGCCCAAGCCCCAGTATCCTTCACCCGGTGTCTGCAAAGGTCTAACTAATCTCCCTGATTCCATTCTTGCCCCCACAGCAGCCAGAGGGATCTGTTAAAACACAAATTAGAGCATGTCTCTCCCCTGCTTAACACCCCCCAAAGTCTTCTCATCTCCCTTCAAATAAAACCCACCCTCCTGTCCTAGACCTGCAGTCTCCATGGCCAACCTCTGCTGGTGCCCTTGATTCCTTCCTCACCATGCTCCAGCCACTATGGCCCCTCTTTCTGGTCCTTAGGCTTACCAAGTTCCTACCTCAGGGCTCTTGCATTCACCTATCACCTCCTCCGAGAGGCCTCCCCTCACCACACAAATCAAAGAGGCAGAAGCCCACTGGTCCTGTCTCCAAGTCTATCCTATTTTAAGTCTCTGCATGGCACTTATCACAACTGGCTGTCTTTCCCCTCTTTGTTTACTGTCTGTCTTCCCTACCAGAAGGTACACTCCATGCAAGCAGGGAGCCTGTCTAACCCATTCATTAGTATAGACCCAGAACCTGGCAGAGAGCCATTGCTCAATAAATACTTGTTGAATGAACTGACAAATGAGCAATGAAACTATATATACAAAGCACTTTGCATGGGGCTTGGCAAGACGTTGTACTAGATGGCAGTATTATTATTATCATCATTGTCATCATAATGATTAACCTGGGCCTCCTGCCTCATTGATCTGCAAGGCTAGACCTTGCTTGAAGATTTGGGACAAGATCAATAAGTGTCCAGGACTTTCTGTGCCATCATGGGAGCTGGAATTCATCCAAGGGGCTGTGAGTGAACAAGTTTCATGCCTTTTAGGTTTGTGTGTCCAGGCTTAACGTTCATGAGTTCTACACAGTCCTATCCCACTCCCAGGTTGGGCAAAGACATTAAGATTGCTGACATGAGAAGATCCAAGAAGGCAAGCAGGGCTGGAGCTGGAAGGATAGGCCAGTGGGAGGAGACAGAGGGGGCAGCTGAGAGTCTCTCTGGACCCACAGTGACTGAAGACTGACAGCACCATGACCATTGGGACCTGAAAGGTTCCTAGATCTGGGTTCCCTGCAATAGAGACACCGACCAGAACCCTGATCCTGTCAATAAGCAATTCTTTTATCAATAGACCTTAGAGATCTCCTGCCAGGTGCCTGCACTAGACCCATTAACTCAGTCACTGTGTGTGTGTGTGTGTGCGTGTGCGTGTGCGCGTGTGTGTGTCAGTACTGCTGCTAGGTGACTGCAGATGCCACCCTGAAAAAATAATCAAACAGCTCTTTAAGTGATGCTTCATGCAGGGTTTCCATGGCAACGCTTTATGAAACAGCAAGGCGAACTTTGGTAGGCTCCCCCCACCCCCACGCCTCTTTCCCTGACTGCCACAGGGATCCTCGTTCCATGAGGCTGTGTTTTCTCAAAGCACTGGGTCCTCTTGGCTGTGGGACCTTGACTTGATTACTTAACCCCTCTCTGCCTCAGTTTCCTCACTTGTAAATGAGGACAACGATAGTATCTATCACATAGGATTGTTCTGAGAATGAAATGAGTTGGTAAGTGTGAAGCACCTCTTCCATGGTTAGTGTGGTAAGCAGAATTCTGAAATGCCCTTCAGCATCCCATCCCTTGGTCCCATCTCCACAATACCCTCCCTTTGGGTGTGAATAGGACCCATAGAGATGATGGGCTGTCACCCCCATGACTAGGTAAAGTTATATGGCAAAGATGAAGGGATTTTTTTTTTGCAGATGTAATTGAGGTCCCTGATGAGTTGACTTTGAGTTAATCCAAAAAGAAATTCTCCTGGGTCAGCCTGGTCAAATCAGGTGAGCCCTGAGGGCTTGGAGGTTAGAGACTTGAAGCAGTAGAGACTTCTGCTGACCGTGAAGAAGGAAGCCGTCCTGATTTTACAGCTGTAAGGAAACCATTTTGCCACCAATTACATGAACTTGAGAGAGGCCCTGGGGTCTCTGATAAAACCCCAGCCTCAGCCGCACCTGGATGACAGCTTTTGAGACCCTTAGTAGAGAACTTAGCTCAGCCATGCCTGGACTTCTGACCCATGGAAACTGTGTGGTAATAAATGTGGTTTAAGCTGCTATATGTGTGGTGATTTTTTTATGCAGCAGTAGAAAGCTGAAACACTACTGAAGAGATGTTCACGCTTGCGGATATGATACCCCTCCGCCCGCACAAGGCCCTCGCCATGCTGTGTTGTAGCTGCCCATTTATCTTGACTCCCTGCTGACCTGTGACCTTCCCACACAGATGCCCAGTAAAGGTGAGCCCCTGCTCAATTTTCCAGATCAGATAACATGTGCTTCCCTCGTGGTCACAATGAGATGATATCTGGAAATAGCGACCTGCTCATCTAGGTGGAGAGGAAAAGCGTCTGCTCTGAAGACTATGGATGCTTCTCTTTGTTTACTCTGAGCCTAGATAAAAAATGCCACAGAGAAGGCGTGTGGTGACACGTGTGACACCGCTGGCTTAATTGCCAATGTGAGAACACACAAAAGCCTGAAACTCCGCCAAGGCAGGGATCGTGTATGCCTCATCCTTATCAACGGCCCAGCACAATGCCAGACACACACAGATATTTGTTAAGTCAGAAATGAGTTATTGCCTCCCATTTCCATTAAATGTAGAATAAAACCCAAAGTCCTCCCTGTGACCTCAGAGGTGAGCCTGCGTGTTCTGGCCCGAACAGCCTCTCTGTCCTCGGGCCCTACCTCTAGGTGACCAATTTAGTCCCAGTTTGCCTGGGACGTATCCAGGTTAAGTACTGAAAGTCCTGTGTCCTGGAAAACCCTCTGTCAAAGCAAAGCAACACAATTGCTCACCCTGCCCCCTCCCCCTCCTGCTGCCCTCGACTCCTTCCATAGGGGCCTTCAGGTGGCTCCTCACACCGGCCAAACTCAAAGCCCTTTGCAGTGTCTGCAAAAACTCCTGGCTTCACATCTTTCAGGTCTCTTCTCAAGGGTCAGCTCCTCCAGGAAGCCCTCACAGACTGCCCTGTCCCATGTAATGCAGCTCACCACTCTCTTCCCCGACCCTGCTTTTGTTCTGCATGCCGTTTATCCCAATCTGAAATTAGATTATTTTTTGGTTGGCTTGTTCCCTGGCTGTCTCTCCACTAGAAGTCAACCTCTACAAGGGCAGCGGCTTTTCTTGCATTCCTGCTGGATCCTAGCAGCGTGGGCATAGGTCAAATGAATGAATGAATAAAGCTTTGTCTGGCAACTTGACTTGCAGCCCCTTTTCAAATCCTGATCCCCATGTGACAGAAGCCCTCTGGGTCTCAGGAGGTCACACTGGTTCACAGTGAGGACCCTACCCTGCTCCTGCCCCCAGCCCACTCTTGCCATCCCTGGTGCCTCCAGGGCTGTGCTGACTGTCATCTTTCAACTCAAGCTGGCCTCTTGCCCCACCCTATCCTCGTCCTCAAGCGGACCTCCTGGGAATCCCCAGAGGCCCAGCTCCCTGGAATGGGTCTCGGCCTCAGACCACCTCCTCTGTGCTGGAAACTGTCTTTCATTTGTCAGAGGTTTGAGCAATCTCACATCTGCTCTGCCTTTGGCATACCTCACTCAATTATTCAACACACAAAATCCACGGGAGGTGGATTCGCTCACACAGACATTATCAGACCACTGACTTGGAACCTTGATGCTCTCTGGAAGCAGTTTCTTCCTAATTATTCAATAATTTATTTTATAACTCTGTGGAGCAGTCTGGGCCAGCCATCGGGGACAGGGACATTGATCAGACATAGGTCCTGCATGGTGTTGTGGGAGAGACAGATGTGCAGCCAAATAATTACAGAGAGATAAGGGGTGCTGCAGTGGAAGCTTGTGCCAGGCACCACGGGAGCCCAGGGGCACTGCACGCATTTCCCATGGAAACAGAGACTCTCATTTGCCAACCTTTCTGAGCTTGGGAATCAGACGCCTCCTCTCTCAGCTAACAGGATCTCTCTGGAGGATGATAATTTTGCATTTCAGTCTCAGTATATGTGTATGTATATGATGTCTTTAGAAAGCGCCCACTGATTAGGGACATATCTGGTTTGAGGGCGACTCTGGAATTAGTGAGTTATTGGAAGGCAGTAATTCAGGAAGCATGTCCATGGCAGGTGGGGTCTCACGTGGGCCACATCTCCCATCCTTTTCCTGATCCCTGTGTGGGCATAGACAACCCCAGGCCACAATTTCTGACTCCATCTCCTGCCCTTCTCTATTGTTTCTGGTTTACTGGTCCTTAAACGAAATTCAGACCATCAATGCACTAGAGGGCATCAGCCCCCTCCCCTGCCAATCCCCTACTTGCCAGCTGTAGTCACACTTTCCAAGGAGGAGCACCCACAACTCATGGCTTGGCAGCCTCCCTGCCTGGTCTCACCATCACCCCAGAGCCCCCTGCAGGTGCATCAGTGGGTGTCAAAGGCTTTGTAGTTGATGTCACTGGGCATCCTCACAAGGACCTGTGCTTCCCCCAGTTCAAGACCAGCCTGATCCCAAACCCTACCTCTTTCTCACAGCCTGCCTCTGCCTTTGACATTCCATTAGGCCTGTGTAAGACTGGGGAGCTGTGCTCACTGGGACAGGAGTCTCCTGGCCTGCGTGCCCTGTCCTGCTTGGAAGGCAAAGGACGCAGTGTCTCAGTGACATCTGAGAGGGAGTGGCAATGTCATGGTGTGGTTCCGAGCATGGTTCTGGAATCAGATAGGCCTGGGTATCTACCTTAGCTGTGTGACTTTGAGAACTACACCATACCTCTCTGATCTCCAGGGGCCTCATCAGTGAGCTGAGAGTGAGATGCTTTGAATGTGAGCCTAGTGAGAGGTGTTTGGGTCATGGGGGTGGATCTCTCATGAAAGCTTTGGTGCTGTCCTGGCAGTAATGAGTGAGTGAGTGAGTTCTCACTCCATGAGTTCACACAGTTGATCGTTTAAAGGAGCCTGAAATCCCCTCTCTTTCTCTCTTGCTCCCTTTCTTGCCATAGGACACGCTGGCTCCCCTTCACCTTCCTCCATGACTGTAAACTTCCTGAGGCCTCACCAGAAGCAGATGCTGGCACTATGCTTCATGTACAGCCTACAGAACCGTGAATCAAATCAACCTCTTTTATTTATGAATTGCCCAGCCTCACACATTCCTTTATAGCAACACAAATGGACAAATACAGGGAGTTATTAAGACTCAGGGATGTTCAGAGGATTAAATGAGATAGATCATGTGAAAAACACATGTCACAGACACTGGCACCTAGTAAGGACTCAATAAATGGTACACGAGCTGTTCGGGCTGGAGGGAATGGAAAACATTCCAGCAAATTCATGCAGTTTGGGCAAGAGAGAGGATGCTCAGGCTCCTTTGCTCAGGACTTGTACTGCAGAGCCAGCAGCCTCACTCACAGTTGACGTCTTCCTTGCATGCTTCCCTCCTCTATGCAGGCTTCATCCACTTTTAATGATGAGGAGCAGGTCTGCCTGAAAGCGGCCCCTGGGGAGGGGGTGCGGGTTCTGTATGTGGGCAGTGTTGCTATTTAGGCGGCTTGCTCTCTTACCCAAAAGAGTTTGGGGTTCAGGGGGCCACAGAAAGACTTCATTTGAGTAAAGCATGTGCAGCGTCTGTGCAAACACTCATGCTCTGTGGAATCCAGCCGCTTTCAAGCAAGGTCAGCCTGGGTTCTCACAGGGGATTTGAAGCAGGATTCACTTGACAAACATCTGATTTACAAGGAACCTTGAGGGAACAAATTTATTACGGCTTCTCTACTCCAATGCCCCAACAGCTTCCCCTCTTACTCAGAGGAAATGCCAGGTCCTTGCAGTGGCCTGCAGGGCCCCAGGTGAGTTGCTTCTTCTCTGCCTTCCTCTCTACCCCTCCCTTGCTGCTGCCTCTGGGCCTTTGCACTTGCAGCTCCCTCTGCCTGGAATAATCTTCCTCCCCCAAATCAGCAAGATTCACTCCCTCATTTCCTTCAGGTGTTTCCACAAATGTCTGCTTCTCAGAGAGATCCTCTTTAAAACTGCATCCAGACCCATCTCTCTCCACTTCTATTCCCTGTTTCCTTTTTATTCGTAGTATCTGATATATCATATAGAACCTGTAATCACATGTTTATTTTCTCTGGAATGCAAGCTCGTGAAGGAAGAGGTTTCTGTCTGTTTCCTTTATTTTTGTCTTTAGAGCTTAGAGCAATGTCTGGCATGTAGTTGGCCCTCAGTAAATATCTATGAATGAATGAATAAGGGAAAGGAAGAATGAAGAGCAGGTGTCACCTGCCTGAAAGTGCAGATCTTGCTGTCAAAAGGTTGAGAGTCTAGAACCTGTCTTCCTCACCCTGGATCCAACAGCAGTGTCTTAAATGCAACCCCGGCCACATCATTCTCCTCTCAAAACCCCTTATGGGGCCCCTCACCTAATCTGAGTACCTACCCCCGGCTTACGCACCTGGCTCCCCACCACATCTGCCCTTCTGCACCTTGACAACCCATTGGAATCTCTGAGGAACTTTAAAATACAGATGTCTGGGTTCTACTCCCAAAGATTTCGGTTTATTTGGTCTGGGATGAGGTCTCAGCAAGGGCTTTCTTACAGCCTTTTTGAGGTTATAATTGGCATATATTTAAAGTGTACACACTTTATTTTAACTACAAATACTTAAAGTGTACACTTTGATATATTTTAAAGTAGGTATACTCCTCTTAAACCATCACCACAATCAGGATAATGAAGGTATCAATCATCCCCGAGATTTTCCTTGGGACCCACCCCATGCAGTCCCTCTCTCTTCTCCTCTCTATCCTCTTTCCCCAGGCAACCACTGATCTGCTTTCCCTCACTCTCAATTAGTTTAAAATGTGCAGAATTTCATATAAATGCAATCATACAGGACTCATTTTGGTCTGACTTATTCCACTCAGGATAGTTCACTTGATATTCATCCATGCTATTGCTTGTATCAGTTCCTTCTTGTTTATTGCTGTGTAGTAGTCCATTGAAGGGATATACCACCATTTAGTTATTCATTCATCTGTTGATGGACATTTGCATTATTTCTAGTTTTCTGTTCTTACAAATAAAACTGCTATAAACATTTGGGTACAAGTCTTTGTGTGGACATATGTGTTTATTTTCCTTGGGGTAATGCCTGGGAGTAGAATGGCTGTGTCAGATGGCAGATGTGTCTTTAACTTTTCAAGAAACTGCCAAGCTGCCAGGCTTTTTGTCTAAAGTGGTTGTGCCATTTTGTCTTCTCACCTACAGTGTATGAGAGTTTCCATGAGTGTGCAGATTTTTAAAAGATCTTTGGATGGTTCTAACGTGGGGTTCGGGATTAGAATAACAGCTCTAAACAGTAAGATCTTTGAGATTGAAGTGGTTCCATGAAGTGATGGAGAGAGAAGGCTCTGCAGCAAGACTGTCCGGGTTCAAATCCTGGTTCTACCACTTCCTAGATGTGGGATGTATCCTCTCTATGTCTCAATGTGTTCAGCTAAAACATGGAGATGATAATAACAGTGCCTGCCTCACAGGACTATTGTGAAGAAAGAAGTACATAGAATGTACTTAAACCAGGCCCTGGCACATGATCAGCACCTCATCCACATCTGTAATTCTCTTTGAATCTCTGCACTCCTAGTCCCCAGTAAAATTTGCTTGGCACATGTTAGGCTCCTTGGAGGTAATTGCTGGATGAATGAAGAAATAAGCAACTGGAAGAGGACAAGGGCAGAGGTTCTAGAAGCCTTAAGGTTTCTATATTCCAGGTTTCTCCCTTGTTTTGAGATAATTTTAGGACTCATCCTCCCACTCCCACCAAGACTTCTACTTTTCTGTTTTTATTTCTGAGGATGGGGACCCCAAGCCTCTTCTCTCCTTCTGATCTGTCCTAGCAGATAGATGCACAACCCCTCTCATCATATGAAAGCCCCTGCTCCCAGACCACTGAAGCGGGGCCTTCCTGGCCCTAGATGGTTGAGGGGTGGGGTGCTGCAGCACTGGGAGTTCAGGTTACAGAACCAGGTGTATCTGGCTTTATATTCTGGCTCTCCCCTTAACTATGAGCTGAGTGACTGGGGACACATCACTGGACTTCTCTGTGCTCAGTGTCCTCATTGATGAAATGGCTTCTCTGTGCTCAGTGTCCTCACTGATGAAATGGTAGTGCTCATAACACCTCTGTAGCAAGACTGTGGAGGATCAGATGAGAACTTGCATTTAGCACTGCGACAAGTAGCACATGGAAAGCACTCAGGAAACATTTACTATTCTTCTTTACACCTCAAAGGTGCAGAGGCAGAGGGCTGCTTGGCCCAGGCACCTGGACTGACTCTGCCCCTCTGGGTTGCCTCGAATTAGTAAGCTTCCCCTTGGTAAACCTCATGGAGCTTGAATCAAAATCACCCAGGATGGGGTTAGAATTCTTCTCTCCACTCATCCTCTTCCCCTCGACCGTGGAGTGAAGGCCCTCCTGCTTCCCACTTTCCACAGAGGGCCTCTTGGGCGAAGGCCTGATAAAGAGCTTATGGTGATGTGTCTTCCCTGATTTGCAAGGCCTCATCATTTTTGTCACTCCTAGCTTTATAATTTCACTGTCTGGCTCTGAAATTATGCAAGAGAACAAACGCATGTCACACTTAGTGCCAAAACACACAACCTCCAGGTTCTTGTTGAAGAGTCCTCTTGGGTGCTGGTGACCCTCTCCATACCTTCAACTTGCTCCAACCATGGCCATGGGATAAGTATGATGGTGACGGATGACCCCTTGTGCCTCAGCTGATGCTGGGTGCTGTCAGAAAGTGCTCCATAACTGGGGTCCTTGCCTTCAGGGATTCTCATCTAATGCTACATTGACATTAGACATCTAGGCACAATAACCCTCTAAAAATACTTCCTGTCTACCAGTTTATTAAATGCAGGTAAGAATGGCTACCTAATTTTCAGGGCGCAGTGCTGGATGAAAATGCAGGGCCTCTTGTTCAAAAAATGGTTCCTAATTTCAAGATGGTAGTAGCAGAGCATAATACCATGCATAGGGTCCTCAGTGCCCTGTGTGACCGCACAGTTCGTGAACCCATGAAGCTGGCCCTGAATGCGGATAGCCACATTAGGGGTACATCCTTTCCATAAGCCATATGACTGGCAACGGAATGAATAAGCAGGCAAGGAGTCCCTCCTCAGGGAATCACAACCTAATGCAGGATGCAGAGAGGAGAGAAACCAGCAGTAAGCACAGCACAGGGTATAAGTCCAATGGTCAAGGAATGAGGTGGAATGGCATGAGCTTAGTGGAAGTAGCTCACCCGCTCTGGGGAGACAAGGGAGGGGTCAGAGATGGCTTCCAGGAAGAAATGATGCAAGACCTGAATCTTACAGGACAGGAAACCTACATGGCTCCCTGAACTTCCATGGAGTTTCCTAATCCAAGGAGTCCAGCCTTGAGCCTCTCTGGTCTTGACTCCAGATTCTGCCAGCCCACCAGCAGTGAAGCCTTCTTGACTGCAATTCTAGGCCAACCTTGATCTCACCTGCACATCTCTAGCAGCAACCATGGAAATTTTCTGCCCTGATGGTTGCAAGTCCTCGAAGGCCTGGTCTACATAAAGTAGACTTTTGGTCCAGGACATAATTCCCAATTATACTGAGGCTTAAATGTGAATCACATGTGCCAGGAGGCTGGCATGTGAGGGAGACACTCAGCTAGTGAAGAAACCTTATTGACCCCTCAGGATCTTGGGTTCTAGGGGGTTTGTTGTTGGGGTTTATGTGGCAACTCTGTAAAGTGATAAGAATCTTTATTTTATTGTGAAAAATCATTTCACAAAATAGAGCCAACTGCCCAGGGTGGTAATGAAAGTGAAAAGTAAGCGAGGGAGTCTAAGGAAGTAATAGTTTCTAGCAAGAAAATAGAAGCTGCAGGTGAATTAAGGAGTGGATGTTGAATTTGATGGTGGCTCTGATTTGCGAGTGTTTGAAAACAAGAAAAAGATGATTTATGAAATCATTTCAGCAAGTGCTTCAGCCAGGGCAAAAATTGCTCATTGAGTGGGAATGAATACTTTTGTGACAGCTAAAAAGGCGGTTGAGAGTGTTGTGAGTATATGCCCAGGAATCCCACGACTCTCTGTGGAAATGCGCTCAGACTACAGCTGGGAGCCACGTCAACATTTCCATAAAGCACCAGGTGGTGGAGGCAGTCCTGTGGCTGCTGAGCTGACCTTTAAGCTTGAGGAAAGGTTTAAACGTTTTGCAAAGCCTTTTCCCTTGCCTCAGGAGAAGTTAATAGGGGCGTGGCATTATTATTCATCATGATTCTATTTCGTCTTAGAAGCCTTAGTTCAACTCCATGTGAATGTGTTGGTCATAATGATGTGGGGCGATGTAGAGGAGAGTATATTTTAGTGGAGAATTGATTTTAATATTTTATAAATGGCTTTGATCTCATATTTATGGAATCATTAAAGGTCTGAAGAGGTCACCGAAACATTTTTTCTTAAGTACACACTTTACAGATTTTTTTTTAGTAGCGGGGGTAGTCTATAAAAGATATTTGAGGATCTGGGAATGTCAGGTTCTCAGGATAGGCCTGGCTTGAATTCCAAGGCTCTACACATACAGGTAGACATCCACACCCCAGTGTGAACAAATACTCCTGTTTCATCACCCAGCACACCTGCACCCACAGGTGAACCCAGGCTCAAATGTGCATACCCTCCTTCCCTACACCATTAAGGTATCTCTATTGATTTCTTTCTCTCCATAGTGATCCACATCCCCCTCTGCACTCCCCAAGTCAAATCCCAGCCAAACATCCATGATGGTCACCCAACAGGTGTTCCAGAGGTATTATGAAAAACAATATATTAACTCCTTGTAACCAGGAAGTCAGGGCTTCCATCTTGGAGGGAATGCCTCAGGGGGCCTTCCCAATGAGATTAGGGCCAATAGGTTTGGGGTGCCCCAGTGCCAATGCCTCACTTGGGGCAATGGGTCTCTGAGAAGATCTCAGGTCACATTCTTTGTTTCAGTTTTATTTTCACTTTGTGACCTCCAGTCTGTGAAGAAGAACCTCCATGGGGCAGGATAAACCTTGAGATGAAGGAAGGAGGGCTGGTCTGAAGAGCCCCATCCTCTAGGATAACAGAGACTCAGAAGGATGCCACGTCTTCCTTAGACAGTTTTCTGCAAGGTGGTCAAAAACCACAGATGAGATCCCATCACTGCAGGAGTATTCTCAGATGCTAAAGCATAGAAGCTGCCCATCTCTGCGACTATTTTCAACCCCTGGCTAACTATCACAAGCAAGGAAAATTTGATGGGTCATGGTCTTAGTGTGCCTATGTTGACCTGACCCTAGACGCTTTCCAGCTACTAATTTATTGGTCTTTGTTAAACTTTCCCTGATACTGACATAAAAAATAAGAGCCCATGTGAGAGAGAGGTTGAATTCTCTCTTTATTCTGTGACCAGCAAAATATAGAGTCGGAAGAGAACTAGCTGGGAACTGGGGCACTTGGATTCAAGGTCCCACCCCACAACCTGACAGCAAGGCCACGTGACAGCCTGAGCTTCAGATTTCCCGCTTCTAAACTCCTGCTGCGACTGCTGCTGGTATGCAGACCCAATGGGTCAGCAGACACAAAAGCATTCAGCAGCCTATAAATTCCCGTGCATGGGTGAGGGGTTATTGATTGCCTAGCAGTGGACCTGGCACTTCTTCCTACTCCAACATAGTTGAAAATTCCCTTTATGCGTGTTGAGGGAAGTCCTTATCTCCCATCCATCCAGGAGAGGACACTTCTGGTTTCTTTTTCTCCTCCCTGTCCCTGCCCTTATTTGTTCCTCAAGAAAAAGAGTAGCAACTAGTTATCAAGAACCTGCTATCTATCAAGTGCTTTTTATTAGGAACAGGGTCACTACAGCAATAGTAAAAGGGGCTGACTCTTGCATTTTGTTCTGACTGAATCTGCCTTCTAGGGGGGAAAATACACCATCCCTTCCTTTGGCCCACCTTTTCCCTGTGTGGCCAGCTGGGTCAATCTGGTCAGCCTTGCCCCATGAGTTTAACGGTCTCCTCTTTAGGAGGAAGATGAGAAGCCCCACCCATTTTCCATCCTGGCCTTGTCATAGTCCCACACTTCTGGGAGCCTGTCTAGAAATGAATCAAGCTGGTTCTTTGAGTTCTATTGGGTGAGTTATCTTTGCATCTCATCCTTCCTTGATTTAGAACTCACATGGGAGCTGGGGTGAGTCTTAAGCCCCCTAACCTCTTGCTGTCCATCTTTAGAGGTTTTTTACAAATTCCAGGTAGCAGATGGCCCCCAAGGTGACTCCCAACAATCCTCTAGCATCTGGTGTTCATGCCTTTGTGTATTCCCATCACCTTTGGTATGAGTGAGGCCTGTGATTTGCCTCTCACCAACAGAACATGAAAAAGGGGATGGGATGTCACAACCATGATTATGCTACATTGTGTAAGACTCCGTCTTAGCAGATTAGAGATACGTTCTGCTGGCAGGCTTGAGGAAGGAAGGGGCCATGTTGGAGAAGCCATGTGTAAAGGAATTGAAATTGGCCTCTGGGATGAAACACCTGCCTCTAGAATCTGAGGGTGGCCTCCACCTGACATCCACCTACCAGACACCTGAATGAGCTTGGAATTGATCCCCCTCCAGATGAGAATGCAGCCCGCCATCACTTGACAGCAGCTTTTTGAAACCCTGCACAGGGGACCCACAAGGCCATACCCAGACTCCCAACCCACAGAAACTGAGAAAGTACAGGTGTGTTATTTTAGGCTACTGAGTTGGTGACAATTTTATAATTGTGATTAACTATAACTGTGATTGTTGGTAATTTTGATAATTTATCTGGAACAATAGGAAACTCATGCACCCAGCTTGTTCTGGGACTTTACCACCTTGATGCTACTTCTTCAGGCCTCTGCTAGCCTTCAACCTTGTCGGTCACATGTCCCCCTTGGCATGTTCTGGATACATCCTGTCTGTTCTCTAGCTCTCTAGAGCAGGGCCTGTAAGTCACTCCCAACGTTGTTCACTTAGAGGTGATAATTGAAACGGTGGGAGTCAGTGAGATCACAGGAGAAAGAACATGATCAGAGAAGAACAAAACAAGGATCAAACCCTGGAGAATGGCCACACTGTTCAAGGCAGCTGGTCTGAATTGAAATGTGCTTTAAGCATAATACACGCACCCAATTTCAAAGACAGTATGAAAGTAACAATGTAAAATATCGCATTTTACATTGGTTACACTTTTAAATAGTAATATATTGAACAGATGGGGTTAAATAAAGTATACTACTGGATTTGATTCACCTGTTTCTTAGTCTTTTAACATGGCTACTAGAAATTTAAAATTATAGGCATGGCTCACATTTGAGATTTAGATCACATTTCTACTAGACAGTGCAATGGATGGATGGATGGATAGATAGAGAGAGAGAGATAGATAGATTGATTGATTTTGAAATTATTTATTGAGTAGTTACACATGCCATGCACTATGCTAAGTGATTTACAATACTACCTCATTGGACCCTACCTTCAACCTTGTGAATTAGGCATTATTATTTCCATTTTACACATGTGAAAGTCAAGGTTTTGAGAGGTAAGTGACTTTCCTGAGATCACACTAAGAATTCATGAAAAGGCAGAAATTCAAAGCCAGGTCCATCTGACTCCAAAGCCTGTGCTCTTAGCCACTGTGCTGGCTGGCTCCTTGGATGAATGAATGAATGAGTGTGTATGCTTCAGATTGTAAGTGACTTTCCTGAGATCACACTAAGAATCCATGAAAAGGCAGAAATTCAAAGCCAGTCCCATCTGATTCCAAAGCCTGTGCTCTTAGCCACCGTGCTGGCTGGCTCCTTGGATGAATGAATGAATGACTGAATGAATGAATGAGTGTGTATGCTTCAGATTGTAAGTGACTTTCCTGAGATCACACTAAGAATCCATGAAAAGGCAGAAATTCAAAGCCAGTCCCAACTGACTCCAAAGCCTGTGCTCTTAGCCACCGTGCTAGCTGGCTCCTTGGATGAATGAATGAATGACTGACTGAATGAATGAGTGTGTATGCTTCAGATTGTAAGTGACTTTCCTGAGATCACACTAAGAATTCATGAAAAGGTAGAAATTCAAAGCTTGGTCCATCTGACTCCAAAGCCTGTGCTCTTAGCCACTATGCTGGCTGGCTCATTAGATGAATGAATACATGAGTGAGTAAGTGTGTATGCTCCAGATGGTGAAGAAAGGTGGAACAGTTTCAGCTCTTACACACCAGACCTCTAGGCAACAGTAGGCCCCGTGTGGTGATGGTGCCCAAGACTCAATCCCCTCCCTGTTTTTCTCCCTCCCTCAGGAATCCCTGTGTCTGCAATCACTAATCCCATCCTCATTTCAGATCTTGCCCATTGTTTCTGTTCCCGTAAAGTAAGGCCAGCTTGTGGGATCTCATAGTGACATCCAATGGCACCCAAGACTGAGCTCAGGCCTGGGCACCCAGGAGCAGATGATACTACAGGTGCTCTCCTGGCACATCCCTGCCCCCTGCCCTTCCTGGCAGGAAAGATCAGATGCCCACTCAACAGGGCAGCTCTCCTTCCCAGCCCATTCCATCCTCAGAAGGAAGATGGCTTCCTCTGAGGCTCATCCCCAGCCTTCAGGGCCTACCTGAGTCCAGGTGTGTGCAGGGACAGGGATGGGCCCCCGGGGAGGGGCCCCTATGTCCATATGTATCCACTTGCTCCCTCCTGCTTCCCTGAGCCTCAGGGCAGGCAGGTGCTTTTCCAGGTCACTTAACCGGTAAGTGGCAAACTCTGGATTTGAATCCAGTTCTGTGTAACTCCCGAATGTGTGCTCTGTTTACCATAACCTATGCTGCCTCTCTCATCAACCAACCATCTGCATTGTTGCTTAATTCCCTCTGCCTCAGTTTCCTCATCAGTAAAATCAGGATGATAACAATCAGGTTGCTGGGAGGATTAATTGGGGTAGTGCATATAAAGAGCTTAGCACAGTGCCTGGCACAACATAAACACTCGGCAAATGAGAGCAATGATCATTACCAGAACCATTATCATTATCATTATGGCAGCCCTTGTGGTGTCTGCTGGGACTGGTGGGAAGTCACTGGCAGTTAAGAGGATCTCCTTCAATGCTTCTGGCACGGCCAAGGACACCTTCCTGGAGAGCAAGACTCGCGACTAACATGCGGTGGATGAACACCAGCCTTTGTCCTCCCTCGAGGCCCCACCTGGGCCACATTAGCTGTGACCTCCAGACTCCCTGAGGCCGGCAGAAGTGTCTCACGTGCATGGGTGAGCCAGTGTGGTGGCTTCATGGAAATCAACGCCCGTGACCAATCTTCCTCCAGCCTCACGGGTGGGGCAGCCACTGGGTCCAGCCCTGACACTGCTCACAGGCTGGGACATCTGCATGGCCTCGGGAAACATCGTGCCTGGCTCAGGTCTATCCCCTGATCCTGGTTGCTTCAGCTTTTGTGCAAAGCCAGACACATTCCAATGTCTTTTCTGCACTGTGTGTGGGTGAGAGCAGAGCCACCAGCTTCTGAGCAGCTCTGGGAGTCACATCCTCGTGAAAGGACAGAGCTGGGTTTTCCCCGTGGAGCACAGTGGCAAGCAGCTGATTACTTCTTGGCCTTTTCTGCAAGCTTGGGAAGGTCACGTGGGATTAGTTCAAGTGCCTTCGGCAGGTTGGGCAGGTGCCTGTTTTGGGAGGTGGGTGAGAGGGAGTGCCTCCAAGGAGCCCAAACTCTACCTGACTTCACCCTCTCAGCTTGGTTCCTCAGAGTGCCCTGGGAACCATGGAGAGTTGATGAGATCTATTCCTCTAAGTCTTCCAAAGAGGCAAAGGAGAATTTGGGTGGTCAGAGAGAGGCAACACAACTAACTAAATCACAGCTGGATCCTTCTTCCGGCCCAGGAGACAAATACTTATAATATTGATATTTTCATCACTGGTACTCCCTAGGGAAGCTAGTCCTCACAGGACTGCTGCTTAGGAGGTGAAAGCATTGCTAACGTTCACGACAGCCACCCCTTAAGGATGTCCCAGCCTGGGGCAGGGACCGTGGGAGTGGGTGGCGGGTGGCTACAGAAAGGGACTCCCTGGGGACTTCCGGACAGCAGAGCGGGCAGTGGGATGAACAGGGCTTGAGAGAACGGAGAAAAGAAAGAGGGGAATGTGGCCCAGCCCTTGCTGTCCCCGAGGCTAAGCCAGGTCCCTGTGATGCTTTCACAACACAGTGCTGCTTTGTGGCTAGCACCATTAGAGTTCATAGTAATTCATTTATTTGATGATTATTTGATTCATAGTTTTAGATTCGACCACACTGGCAGGCTTAATAATACTCCTCACCCCTACCCAGAGATGTGCATGCCCTGATTTCCAGAACATGGAAATATGTTGCCTTACATGGCAAAAGAGACTTTACAGATATCATTGAGTTAAGGATGAGATGGAGAGGTCATCCTGGATTATCCTGATGTGTCCAGTGTAATCACAAGGGTCCTTATAAGAGGGGGGGCAGGAGGACTGGAGTCAGTAATAGGAGCTATGACCGTGGAAGTGGGAGATCAGAGTGATGGAAGGATGGGGCCATAAGCCAAGCAGGTGGCCTCTCCGAAGCTGGGAAAGGGAAGGAAACATAGCCTCCCCTAGAGCCTCCAGAAGGCATCGGCCCTGCCAACATTTGACTTTAGCTCAGTGAGACTGATTGTGGACTTCTGGCCTCTGGAACTGTAACAGAATAAATCTGTGCTGTCTTAAACCATTATGCTTGTAGAGATTTGTTACAGCGGCCATAGGAAACCAACACACAGACCATGACCTGCACAAGCGCAACTGACTCATCTACTGATGTTTCTCCAAGGCTCAGCACAGGACCCGAAGCAGCAGGATGAGCCTCACAGTTAAAAGACTGAGTCTCCATTCAGGCATCTCCCTTGCAGACTGAGAGACGGCTGAGGTTCAGAGAGTGTAAGCCATCCATCCAAGGTTGCCCAGTTGCAAGTAGGTCTCAGCCTCTGACCCCAAGAGTCCCAGCCACCCCTCCTGACCCAGGCCCTGTCTTTCTTTAACCCTCTACTCAACCAGATCCCAGGCCTAGCCCTGCCAGAATCCAGCCCTGCTAGGATCTTCCCCTGCCCACACTATCTGCCTTAGGATGTGCCGGGCCTGTTGCCCAGCACGCTGGCATGTCCCCAAGCTGTGTTGACAGTAGGAAGAACACTCAATGCCAGTAAGCAGACTCAGAGGAGGAGGCAGTGCAGACAGCTGAGAGGGGACATTGCCACCCACTAGGGAAGCCAAGGGGGCTTCCTGCACAGGAGATGGGGTCTGAAATGGCATAGGGGAAGGGTCAGCATAGAAGCTAAAGCTGGGTTTCATTATTCACTCATTCATTCAGATATTCATTTACTCCATGAACTGTCCCAGGCTCTGCAGACCCTGAGGGGGTCCTGGGTTGAACCAGACAAGCTTCCTGCCCCAGGGGACTCCCAGGTCAGGGTATAAGATAGCTGGGTGTGATAACTGCAGTGAGAAGGTGAAGTGCACCTGGGGAGATGATTCTCCTCTTCTCTTTCTTGCCTGCCTGTTAGTGCAGGAAAATGCACTTGAGGGTAGAAGGAGCCTAAGAGGATTGGTCAGGCACCCTGCCCTTTAGCATGTAAGATCTGACTGGGGAGACAGGACTCCCACATGAGAAAGGAAGAGCCCCCAGGGTGCCTGAGCTGGGACGGGCTCTCTAGGCAGATGCACTCAGGAGAAGATGCCTTCTAGTTTGGGGAACGGGGAGTGACCAGGACAGAGCTCAGGTAAAAGGCTTGGTCTTTATAGGAAAGACGTCAACAAGCTGAGAGGAGCAGGAAGAGTCAAGGGATGTCTGAATCAGAATAATGGGCTGCTGCAGTTTGAGCACAGAACTGCCCTCTGCTCGGCCACGTGGATGTGCTGGCCACTTCCCTTCTTCTGCTTCAGCCCCTGCAAGGAGTCTGCAGAGCTGACAGCCCTGAGCAATGGCTTGGATGCTGTAAACACACATCATTCATTTGCCTACCTTAAGGGCAGCTTGTAAGTCTTTCTTTGTGTGTGTTTTCATCAAGAAGTAATCTTTACAACCACGAAAAATGTCCAATAACATTTCTCTCCCTTGGCAAACATCCCCAGTATATCAAAGGCTCAAATACACAATGCAGCGGCTCATAGGGACAGGTGTTGGCGATAGCTTTATAGCAGCCTGCAAGAACTGTCTGTTGGTCACGTGGGTTCGCACAAATCTCACATGGTTCCGGAAACTGATAACCCAGCAGCATACAGAGGAGATTCCTCCCACTGCTTGCTCATTCTGCCTTTCTTCTGGAAATGCTCCTCTGAGCCAGGCATGGGGCCAAGCACCAGGGACACGGACGTGAGCCAGTCAGGCTGTCCGCAAGGAGCAAGTTTTACTGAATGCTGTGTTAAGTGCTTTATATGTTGCAAAAGTCCCAGAAGGTACTCCAACTATCCCCATTTTACAGATGAGGAAACTGAGACCTAGAGAAAGTTAAGTAACTTGCTTGATGTCCCGGGGCTAGTCAGTGGCAGAGGTGCTTTGCTTGCACAGAACTGTGAGTGTCCCAAGGTCAGAGGCTGAGAGTTATTCATCTCAGCACAGGGCTCGACACAAAGCACACCTCAGGAGAACACTGGCAAGTGTTTGAGCATGAGCTTGAAAGCCAGGTAAGGCCCATCTCAGGATCCAATTCCTACATTGCACATTAAAGCCTCCAAGTCCCACAGAGTGGAAGGAGTATCTCCAAGGAATGATCTTCTTAGGATTGGAGCTTCCTGGCCCCTTCTACAAGAGCGCACTCAGATGACTGCACACTTTCCATCTTTGAGTGTCCCTAATAAGGCATATGAAGAGGGTACTCTATGGACGGAACAGCCACCCTGAGCCAGGCATGATGCCAGATGCTTGATGCGTCCACCCAGTTCACCTCACAACACTCTGAAGCCAGGTACTTCCCACTGCACAAAGCTCGGCTCAGACTGCCCCTGGCTGGGCAAGTCCCACCCTTTCCTTCAGGAGGCTGGCCTCAGGCTAGGTGTAGGAACGAGGACTGGGAGGAGTCACTGTGTCTTTTTCCAGGGTCCATGCCCAGCACCAGAGGGCCTGGCCTCTGAGGGTATCCAGCCTGCACTCAGACCTCCTCTGCAAGGTGCAATGGATCCAGGCGTACCCCTCACATAGACTGGAATCCACTTACTGTAATCAAAGGGCTCCTGACAGCTTTAGAGTCATGTATTTATTTTCTGTCTCCTGGGTTAGAGTACAAACAGTCTTTGTCTTGTTCACTGCTATATCCCCAGTGCCTGGAACAGTATCAGGGACATAATACATGGTATTATTTTAAATAAATGAATAGATCCCTTTCAGAATTAGAAGACATTCAGTAGATCCCTCTCCCAAGTGTACACACACACACACACACACACACACACACACACACACGAGTGCACAAATTTCCCAAGTCCACAGGTTAGGGAATCTCACACAAAGTCTGGCCATCCACCCGGATTCCTTCTGTAATAAGATTCCTGACAGCCAAAACATGGTTTATTCCAAGCAGAGATGATGCTACACAGGTGCCATCGAAAGGAACCACCTGGGGGGCCTCCCCTCTGTAGCAGGTGAAGGGCATCTGGAAGCTAGTGCAGCCTGGCAGGACTCCTCTGATGCTCCAGTGGCCTCTGTGGATGCTCTCTCTGTGCACGGCTGTGGGCCTGCTTTGGGGATGTTGAACTGAATCTGAGCTCTGCTTCCCTCTTGACAGGGAGAACCCAGCAGGTGGAACCAATGTAATTCCCTGCTCCCTCCACCGTTGCCTCTAAGCATGGCTAATGAGTATACTTGACCTCACACGCTCACCCCAGCAGCTCCACAAATGTCACTCAAGATCCCTCCTGACATCCAAATGCAGGGGGCACCACATTTTACGTTAAAAGTTATATCCTCACACATTTCATTTCTCTATTCTCAAAGGCAACTTGACGATCATTCCCAACCCTTTGATGCTGAGCCAAGGAACCTGGGCTGCTGTCTAACCTGAGTAGAATGTGCTGATTCGACTTTCAGAGGAAGCTCGGGACGGCTGCAGGTCTCCATTTGCCATGGTGAGACCCAGAAGGGGAGCTCATCTGTCTTGGCTAAGGGCTATGACCAGGGCCAGAGACATGCACAGGGTCAGTGGCAGGAGATGATTGAGGACTTGGTAAAATGGGTTTAAACAAAGGCTGATGGATCCAAAAGGGGGTGGTTGAGGATGAGGAAACAAAATCTCAGAACGCCCCTGGAGATTCTCAGCCTAGGGTGTAACTTTAGCCCTGGGGATCTGGCCTCTGGCCTCATTTCTTCCCTGGCTCCAACCCCACCATTGCAGCACTAACTCGGCAGGATGCGGGATGCTCTCTCTGCCTTCCTGGTGCACCATCTGACCCAGGGATGTTCATGGAATCTACTCCAGCTCAGAGCAGGGCTGTGGCTCAGAAATCCCTGACCCAAGGCAGAAGCAATGGAGGCAACACCACCAGGGCATGATGCGAGTAGTCCAGGAAGGTCTCCTTATTCCAAATCTTTCCCGCTGCCCCATCCAAATGCCTGAGGTTCCACCGCTAGAGAACCATTCTTTTGATGAGGCCTCTGGCTCTGCCACAATGTGACACTGGGCAACTTTGAACTGCTCATTGAACTCCTCATTGATAAGGTGGGACGCTAATACATTCCTCCTTGGGCTGTTTTAAAAGGTAAATGAAGGAATCCATATAGAGTTCCCAGCATAGTTCTTGGCATATGAAAGGTGTTCGACTGATATTGGTTCTTTACCCCCTCCCTTTAGGTTCCTCAAGTGTTGCAGAGTTCAGAGCTTTTCCAGAAAAGAAGTGGCAGTTTATGGGATATGGGGGAGGGTGTAGGGGAAACAGAGGACAGAAATTGATTCACAGCCCACGCTGTTATTCAAGCAAAGAGGCAGAGAGGGACAAAAGTAGAAACGAAAGTTAAAGTTAGGAGGAGAAGGGTTAGGAAGTTAGCAAGAAAGGATGGAGGGAAACACTTCCACTTACTCTGAGCCAGATGCTGTCCAGGGTGCTGGAGGTAAAGAGCTGGCAGGGAATGACCCCCTTCCCATAGAACTCCCAGCCTGGCAGTTGGGCTGGGTGGGGAGTGGGCAGATGGGCAAACAGGCCCAGTGGGTGTGGGTGGTGAGGGAGGTGAGTGGGCAAGAATAGGACCCTGTAGGAACAGGAGATTCAACCCCATGAATGTTCAGATACCCTCCCTATTACCCAGCAAACTCTCCTCCGTCCATTCCTCCATCAGGGCAGAACAGGACTCTGTGGGAGCAGGAGATTCAACCCCATGAATGTTCAGATACCTTCCTTATTACCCAGCAAATCTCCTCTGTCCATCCCTCCATCAGGGCAGTCTCTCTTAGGTCTCACCTGCTCAAAGCCTTCAGTGGTGCTCTGTTGCCTGCAGCCTAGATTCCAAGCAACTCCCAGGGACCCTCAGGGCACCCCATGACCAATCCCCTGCCAACCCCTCACTGTACCTCCCCATCCTTTGCTGCAGCAGGAGCACTGAGCTGTACTCTTGCCAGCTCCTGTTCCTGCTGCTGCCTCTGCCTAAGATGCCCTGCCCTGACCCAACCCTTCCACATGCTGACCTACAATGGTGGGACTGGAAGCCTCAACTCAGATGTCCCCTCTCCCCAGCCTTCCTCCTGGGCCATTTGTTTTTGGTCAGGACATAAAAGGATATAAATATTAAATTAGAAAAACATTGCAACGGCTTCTATAACCTACTGAAAGAGTCAGCAGAAGCAGGCAGGAGGCCCGGTCGGGGCAGACACAATTCACAATGTGGGAAGGGCAGGCATGAGGTGGAGCATCACCTCTAAGGCAGACTAAGGCTTGCTGAGAGCTCATCTGGGCCAGCTCTGTCTAAAAACTTTTAAGTGTGTTGTTTACCCTTGCAGCAACTCAGCAAGGTGGAGACTTTATTATTCCCATTATATGGATGAGGAACTTGAGGAAGAAAAAGGTTAAGCAATTTTCCCAAGGTCATGCAGGTACTGGGGAAGGAGATGAGATTACAACACAGGAAGTCTGACTCCAGAGCCTGTACTCTTGGCCCCACTACATTCAGCATCTCATTATGTCTGGTGCTTCAAATTTTGTCTTTGAGAAGCAGCTGGGTGTAATGGGACAATATTCTATTATCCAACATAAGAGTCATTATTTCATTCATTCTCAATATATTATTTAGCACCCACTGTGTTCCAGGCTCTGTGAATCTCTGGTGATTTGGTGCTGAGCACGACACACCATAGAGGGCAGACAGGTAGACCCACAACCCACTCCAGGGCGAGAAAGGTCATGCTGAGCTGTATAGACAGCCGTGGGAACTCTGAGAGAAGGCATTTCAGCCAGACCTACAGGGTCAGGGTCAGGAAGGGCTTCCTGGGCAGAGTGAGGTCTAAGTTTGACACCTGAAGGATACACAGGAGTTAATCCAGAGAAGAGAAGGAAGAGTGCTCTAGGCGGAGAGAACAGCAGATGCAAAGGCCAGGAGAGGACACCGTATCTAAGAACTATAGAAACTCAGAGTGGCTGGGGTGATGCAAGAATGCTTAAGAGCCACCTAGCCCTGGCACAGACTCTTCTGTCTCTCCTGAGCCTGCTGCATCTTCAGCATCTTCATTGTTTCCAGGAATGAGAGCTAACATTTATTGCATGTCTATGATATTCCAGGCATCATACTAAGCTCTTTGCAAAATTATCTCATTAAATCCACTTAACAACTCTAAGAAGTGAGTACTAGCCGGGCGTGGTGACAGGCGCCTGTAGTCCCAGCTACTCAGGAGGCTAAGGCAGGAGAATGGCGAGAACCCGGGAGGCAGAGCTTGCAGTGAGCAGAGATCGTGCCACTGCACTCCAGCCTGGGCAACAGAGCAAGACTCCGTCTCAAAAAAAAAAAAAAAAAAGTGAGTACTATTGCCATCTCTATTTTACAGAAGAGGAAACTGACACATAGAGAGTTAAGTAACTTGTCCAAAGCCACATATTCAATAAGAATCAGAGTCAGGATCAACCACAGCCATCTCCACCCTCCCATCATTGCAGGTACATATACCTTTCCGGAAGATCCTGGACTTGAACTCCACATTTCTGTTGCTCTGCTTGCCCATCTGACATGCTCCTGTCTCTCCTGCTGGTTTACTTTGCCCTTCTCAGTCTTTCTGAGGTTCTCCTTGTCCACCCCTTGCCAGATCCCCTGCCAGTGAGATGCCCAGGGTGGCTGTGCCCAGTAGGACCTGGCCCCATCACAGCTGCCCGGGTTCCCTTCCTCGTTGTGTCTGAAGCAGGGCGGAGTAGGGGTGGTTGTCAGTGCAGAGAGCCAGACAAGCCTATTTTGTGTTTTCCTAACAGGTTTCCTACGGCATCTTTGAATTTAACGGGACAGAGATAAAGGAGGCATTTCGGCTACCATCCAAAGCAGTCGTCAACCTGCTGAGAAATAGCCCTGCCCTTCCTCCTACTGTGGGTACCAGTATCCAAGGGCACTGCAGGCTCAGTGCTTCCCAAGCCTTATTTCCAGCCTGGCTGGCAGAGCAACTGTGAACGCCAACCCATTTGAGAGAGAAACCGACTGGTAACAAGAGACCCTTTCTGGCTTTGTGCGGAGTTCTTATCCCACAGAGCCTAAATCACTGCAAGAGAAGGGAGACAGCAGCCATTTTGTTGCCTTCACTGGAAAAGTTTGTGTGTGTTTTATGTGTGTGTGTACTTTTGTGAGCCTGTGTGTCTGGTGGTGAGTGTGACAGGGTGTCTCAGACTATGATGCAGAGGTTAAGAGCAAGGACTCCAGAGCCCATCTGCCTGGGTCCAAAGCCCAGCTCTGACTTACTAGCTATGTGACCTTGGGCAAGTTCTTTAACCTCTCTGAGCTTCAGTTTAGAGCAATGCTAGGCATCTAGCCAGTGATTTATAAAGATTAACTATTGTTGTTTTGGGGGGTTTCTTAGTGGGTTTCTGTGTCTGTGTGAGTCTTGGTTCTGTGCCTGCTTCAGAGATCTGTGAGATTCATGTAGGCAACTTGGTAGATAGAACAAGTGACATGGAGCCAGGGGAGAACCTTCACTGTGGACCCTTTCCTGGCCAAGGCAGTGGGTACCAGTGGCCAGAACCTTCGACTCTGGTTGGGGCTGGGACTCTGGAACCTGACCAGCTCCAAAATAAAGATATAAGAAACCTTCTGAGAAGTTTCACAGACTCAGACTATCCCACCTGGCATGGTCCTTAGGGATCATCTTAGAACCCAAATCCCTCTCTTATAAATGGGTAAACTGGAGCCTCAGGGCCACTGGCTCCTTCCTTGCTGTTGTCTGAGGTAGGCTGCAGGAAGGGTAGCTGTCAGTGCAAAGCACTGGCAGGAACATTTTGTCTTTTCCTAACAGGTTTCCTAGTAGGTCAGGTCTCACAGTGAAACACTGGCTGAACAAAGGAAAGAATCCAGATCTTCTGACTTCCTGGAGAGATGAAGAATGATTCATTCATATACATCCCAAGCATTAACAAGAAAGGGATGACTTGTTCCAGGGCCAGGTACACAGTAGGCACTCAATTAAGACAGCTGCTTTATTTTCTTTGCTTGTGCCTTTGAGGAACTCTCTGTCCACTCGACCATTGCTCCAGTTCCTCCATTCACCCTTCCATCCATCTCACATTTATGAGCAGCTACTACGTGTCAGGCCCTGAACTAGGTGCTAAGCCCTGCTCTCTAGAAGATTAGAGTCTAGTAAGGGTGGTAGGCAGTCATCAGAAAGCTCAACAAGTATATGCAAATGCTAATCATTGTTCTCACTGAAGATGATGAAATGAAGGAAGATAGAGAAGGATAATCTGACCTTGTCTCTCTGATAAAGTGGTATTGGAACTAAGATCTGAAGGATGGGGTGGGGAACTTCCAGAAGGAGGGCCTGGCATGTGCAAAGCTCAGGTAGTGGAATGCAAACCTATCTGAAGAACTGAGAGAAGGTGACATGGTGGAGCATGGGAGGGGAGGGAAAAAGTTACTTAGGTGATCAGAATAGAACAGGTGAACCAGTCTTGTTTGTGGGCTCATGAGAGATCCCCCCGGGATCTCTTGGGCACACTTCGTTGGGAGAGAGGAGAAAGTGCAGGGACCCAGTACTGCAGAGGCAGTGGGTGATGTGAGCGCTCTGAGGCTCTTCTGCTCCCCAGATGCAGCCTCTGCTCCGGTTGTTTTGCAGTCCTTACTTCCAGTTGTTTGCAGTTCAACAGTCCAGCTATTTGCACCACTTCCCACTTACTTTCAGGCCTTATCCTCAGGAATGTGCAGTCACAACCCCAGCTGTTCATAATCAACTTCCCAGCTGTTTGCAGCTTCCACCCTCAGCTCTGTATAGTCCCTTCCAGCTGTGTGCAGTTGCCATCCTCGTTATTTGCAATTTTCATCCCCCTTTGGGCATCAGGTAAGGCTTGCTCAAGAGTGGTTCTAACAACAAGACTCATTACTATTAGCTTATAATTGAGTACCTGATTTATGCTAGGGGCTGTTTTGAGTACTTTTACCTATACTTTCTGATTTGATCGTCATAACAACCCCTTCATTTGTTCATCACATATTTCTGTCCTACTCTATATCTGGCCCTGGGCCATGCACTGAGTATACACTAGAGACCAGAACTAGATATGCTGCCACTCTCCTGGAGCTTTCAGTCTCATGAAGGAGACAGGTTCTCATACAGCAATGACACTGCCAAGTATGTAATCATAGAGCCAGACAGGCCCATAAGGGAAGCAAAGGCATTTGGGCTGGACAGGCCATCAGAGGGGAACCCCTAGGACAATGAATCTGGAGCTGAGAGCTGAGGAATGGGCACAGTGAGATTCCGCTGGGGTGGGGCTGGAGGATGAGAAGCACCCCCAGGCAGAGGGGGTCCCCTATGCAGATGCTTCGGAGGGAGGGCTGAGAAGGGGCAGGGAGGGCAGTATGGGAGGCCTGTGGAAGTCAGGCTGGGTGCCCTGATCAGGCTGGCTGTGAGTCTGTCGATTTGTGCTGAGGGCAGGGGTGAAGGCAGAGAAGGCAATTTAGAGCTACCGCAGCTGTCCAGGAGACACAAGATGGAACCTCAGGCTAGTGGGTGACAGGGGACGGTGAAGAAAGTGGAAAGTGGACAGAGTCAGAGACATTCAGGAGGCAAGCAGAACTGGGTAATGGAAAGATCAGTGGCCAAAATGACTCCCACTTTTTTGGGGGGGCTACTTGATGAACAGAGGTTCCATCCTCTGAGCTGGGAGCACCAGAGGAGAACCAGGGTGGGAGGAAGGAGGAGCAGGAGCACAGGAGACATTGAGAAACAGACCTTTGCAAAGGGGCTGCACAATGGCATAGAGCCCAAGCCCTGGGCTCTGGAGCCAGACTCTGTGCTCCAGTCCTGACCCTCTATCTTCTAGTAGTTTGTCCTTGAGAAAGCCATTTAACCACACCGTGCTTCAGTTTCCTCATTAGCAAACTGTGGAAGGGAGGGGAGAGGTTATCCTGAAGCTTCTTGGTCTGGGAGTATTTTAAATTAAGAGTTGATGAATCTATCGTAGGCACTGTATGTCCCCAGACTCTAGGTTAGTACGTGGCACATGGTAGGAACTCACTCAATTCTTGTTGAATGACTGAATGAATGATGGACCCATGAAGACACTGCTGGGATAGGTTATAGGAGACCTGCCAGTGGGTGGAGGAAAGGATATCCCTGGCAGAGGGAGCAGCAGGTACACAGGCAGAGACGCCCACAAGGGCATGGCACCCTCAAGGCTCTGGACCTACTGTGGCCTTGGTGGAGCATAGGGCGCAGGGGTGGCTGGCAAAGATGTGGGTGAAGGGGCAGGCAGAACCTAGCTCTAGCTCATGAAGGCTTTGTACATCCAAGGCATTTGGACCAGACCCTGGGAGTCCAAGGAGTCTTGAGGGACTCAGAACAAGGGATGGCAGGGCTAGCGGCCCAAGAAGGATGAATTAAAGGGGAGTGAGATGAGGAGGGTAACACTTCTAAGAAGGCAACATGTGAGCAGAAACCTGCAGGAGCGGGGAAGTGGGGACCCAGCTCTCTGCAGTTGGGCTGTTATGGGAAGAGCCTGATCGTCAGAGACTCCCATTGCCAGCCCAGCTTCTCAGACACTCTCTTAGGGTTCTACAGTTGTACCCTCTGCAGAGGGAGACTGGAGGCAGGGAGCTGCTTAGAAGGCATTGCAACAATCCAGGTGGGAGATAGCTCTTTAAAAAAAAAAATCAATGATTATTTTTTGAGCACTTAGCAGATGGCAAGAACTTATTCAAGGCCTCATGCTCCAGGATGTGGGCAATCCAGCTGGTCTAATCACCTGCCTCTCCCTTCCTTGCCACCTTTCTTGGGACATCTCTCTACTTGGAAACATTTTTCCCTGTGGGAAGGTCTAGTGGGCAAGAAGGGAGTAAAGAACTGGCATCAAATCCTTGGGGACTGGTTATGTAGAGAGTAATTTCAAAGAGTCTGCAGGAAAATGTGCAGATCTGGTCTGTAATCTGCAAGACTGCCTCTTCTTGGGGACAGACCTGGTTCTCACAGAACGTCTTCTGTCTTAGTCTATCTCTCCCTGTAGCAGAAGGATGTCTCAGTGGTCAAGGCTAAAGTGAGAACTTGTCTCTCTGATAAAGTGGTATCGGAACTAAGCTGCAGGTCACAGGCATGCTTTCTCCCCAGCCTATCACCCATCCCACTACCCCTAAGGTCAGGGACATCAGAGGACAGGATCTCCAGAAAGGAGAGAAAGATGTTTTGAAGAAGCTTGTTTCTGCGCATTTATTTGGCAGCCTGCCTCCCTGAAGCTGCTACCAGAGAGTGAACATTAACATCTCAGGGCAGACGAAAGACTTGCCCCATAACCAGGAGTGCTATGAAAAATGGACATAGGCTGGGTGTGGTGGCTCATGCCTGTAATCCCAGCACTAAGGGAGGCCAAGGCAGGTGGATCACCTGAGGTCGGGAGTTCAAGATCAGTCTGAACAACGTGGTGAAACCCCATCTCTACTAAAAATACAAAGAATTAGATGGGCGTGGTGATGCATGCCTATACTCCCAGCTTCTAGGGAGTTGAGGCAGGAAAACTGTTTGAACCTGGGAGGCAGAGGTTGCAGTGAGCCGAGATCGCACCATTGTACTCCAGCCTGGGCAACGAGAGTGAAACTCCATCTCAAAAAAAAAAAAAAAAAAAAAAAAAAAAGAGACAAAATTGACATAGCTTGGGCCTTCCCCTGCTCCTGAGTCAGAATCTCATGGAGCAAGCCAGGGAATCTGCATTTTGACAAGCTCCTCAGTGATCCTGATTTAGACTAAGGCAGTGCTTCTCAAACACTGTAGAGATCACTTGAGGATCTTGTAAAGTGCAACAGACTCTGATTCACTCAGTGTGGGGTGGGGGCTGAATTCCGCATTTCTAACAAGCTCTCAGGGGTGCCCATGCAGCTGCTTCTCAGATCACACTCAAAGCAGCAAGGCACTCAAGTGTGAAGCTCTGGTTTCCAAACTTGCTTTTTAAGAAAACAAATCCCTTCCAAAAGAAATCTTGGTCTGAGTGCAATGGCTCAAGCCTGTGCTTTGGGAGGTGGAGGAAGAAGGATTGCAGGAGTTCCAGACCAGCCTGGGCAACACAGCGAGACTCTGTCTTTACAAAAAGTAAAAACATTAACCAGGTGTGGTGGCATGCACCTTTAGTCCCAACTACTCAGGAGGTTGAGGTGAGAGGATCCCTTGGGTCCCGAAGTTGAAGGCTGCAGTGAGCCGAGATTTCTCCACTGCATTCAAACTTGGGTGACAGAGTGAGATCCTGTCAAAAGAAAAAGGAAAGGAAAGGGAAAAGGGGAAGGAAGGAAGGAAGGAAGGAAGGAAGGAAGGAAGGAAGGAAGGACGGACGGACGGACGGAAGGAAGGAAGGAAGGAAGGAAGGAAGGAAGGAAGGAAGGAAGGAAGGAAGGAAGTCTCACACAGAACCCCAGAGTATAAAAGAGGTGATGCTAATATAAAAGTATTGCACAAATGGGTAATGATTGCTTAACCTGTCAGTGAAAACAAGGCAGCTTTGATGAAGACAGAGGCGTGGTGTTAAAGGTTCCCATTGCTATTGTACGTGGACCTCAGAATCTATCATATTCAAGCCAAGTGTGTGCAGTAATGCAACACCACAGCTTCAAGGCTGCACCAGCAGGTCGATGGAGGGGAGGCTGTCCTGGAGGGATGGAGCCCTGGGCTGTCTCCCTTTCACTATGGAGACTCAAAGCTCAGGACTTAGCCTTCCTTCCCCATCTACTCCACCCCTCCCTGGGAAGCAGTCACAGCTAAATTTAGCTGGGAGCTAGGCTTTCTAGGGGAGGCGAGAGTGAGAGGGAAGCTGTGAGGAACAATTGTTAGTGCACACTGCAGTCCACAATGCCAGGCACACTAATTAGTGGTTTGGCAGCTGGGGAGGACAGGAGGGACCGCGGTGGGCCAGGCCCTGAGGCTGCCCAGGCTCCTCTGGAGGAAGGCAGGATGTAGCCACGTCTGCAGGGCCTGGCAGAGAGGTGGAAGTGGCCCATCTGTTGGGAAGGCATGGGGCTGGCAGGAGTGTGCTTGTAGGAAAGATCAAGCCAGTGGAGTCGAAACGTGCCCGAGTGTGAATCCTGGTGCTGCCACTTGCTCACTGTGTGTCTCTAGGTAAGTTGTTTAACCTCTCTTGGCTTTGGATAAAAAAGGGACACTCAGTACTTTAAGGAGGTTAAGTGGGATAATGTATGTGAAAGTCCCTGCTCCCCAGTAGATCTTGTGCCTTTGTTTTTCCTGGCTGGAGGTCAAGGTCCTCGGTGCACTGCCAAGCTTAGTCCTGCTGGTACAAACCTGTGCTCCCTTTCAAGCCTCCAGTCTTGAAAGAGCAGAGGCCAGGAACCTCTTTGATCGCCCCACCCTTAGAGGAATGCATGGGGCCTCAGTCCACTCACAGGCTGCCAGGGCACAGCGACTCATGCTCATTTGGAAGCAGCAGTCACTCTCTGCTCTAAGCTGTTTCCCTTGTCCAACCCTTGGGCATCAATTAGCACCCTGGATGGAGACGCTCCATTAATAAGTCTCCATTAATAAGACTGGCCCAACCCAGGGAGCTCCTTAGGGCAGAGGTGGCACCTCATTCACCTTGGCACTACCCCAGTCCAGCCCAATGCCTGCCACAGAGCTGGCACCAGCCAGGATTACTAGAATGACAGCAGCCAGTTCCTTTCCTCTTTACATATTTACACCCAATAATCCCCTCACCTTGAAGCTCTCCACTCAGCTCCGGCTTCTGGGGATACAAGGCTCATGCCCTTGCAGCAACACTGTCCTCCTTCACTTTCTCAATCCATGTCCTTCTGTACCTTCCCAGTGCTGCTGAAAGCTTGCCTTCTGCAGGAAATCCTCCCTCCTTGGGTAGCCAGGGGCAAGGGAAGGGAAACTAACATGTAACGTCCTTAGCATAGCAAGGAGTCTTCACATCACCCCCAGAAGGGATGTATGCTTGCCATGCCCATTTTACAGCTGAAGAAACTGAGGCCCAGAGAAGCACAACATCTTGTGACAGAGAGGGTAGGTACAGCCAGGCATCCAGCCCAGGCCTGCTTGTTCTCAGTGCCCTCCCCAGAGCTGGCTGCCTTCCTGCTTCCCTGCCGGGCCATGACTCAGCCTGTTCCCTAACCCCAGTTCCTCTCAGAACTTCTGGCCTCTCTCTGCGCCGTATTTGCTAATAGCTTAAAGTCCTTCCAAGTCTGCTCTCCTGGCTTCAACCCCAAGCTGCCACAGTCTCTCAGACAGGGCTCCTGACTAACTCTTTTCTCCAAATGGAACACCTGGAGCATAATGCAGGACATTGGGCATGATGGGAAACAGACTTTCGTCAGCTTGGACTCCAGGGCTCCTTTCTTCCTGTTCTGGGGCCAAGGCAGGGACATGCAGCCCCTGACTCCAACGTGGCACAGTAGGTGCAAGCATCTGGAGGAGGTGAGAAAGGCAGCATCCTTCTCGTGTGGGTGTAAGGCTTGCAGGAGGGGCTGCAGGGGTTGCTGGCTCCAGGTTGCAGGTAGAAGATACTGGCCATGGCCGATGGCACAGCAGGGATGGGGGCTCAGCCAGGCACTGGAATCCCTCTGCTCAGAGGGGCTGTTCATCAAGTAGCAATGAATGCACAGACCTTTTCCCACAATAGAAGACAGCCTTGAATGGTAGACTCTGGAGACACATAGGCCTGCATTCAAGTCCTTGTTCTTCCACTACCTTATTCCATAACCTTGGACAATTCCCTTATCTGTAAAACAAGTAATGATACCCCCTATGCTATAGGTGTGTTGTGAGAATTAAAGGATACTAGAACCAACTAACATTTACCAGTTACATGGTATTACACTATTCTATGTGTTATACACATAGTAGATAATTTAATCCTCATAATACCCCAAAAGGTAAGTTTATTTATTTTTTTTTACAAAAACTCAACACTTTTATTTCTTACACATACAGTTTGTTATTAATGTCAATTTATATCTATTAATATCATGTATCTATTAACAAATTATCATAGCTTTAGTTATTGTTAATACTTTTGTCTATTATCTTTTTATACTAGAGTTAGAAGTGATGTACACACTGCCAATTACAGGATTAGAGTATTCTGAATTTTACTATAGACTTATCTTTACCAGTAAGTTACACATTTTCATGTTTTCATGTTACTAATTAGCATCTTTCATTTCAACATGAAGAATGCACTTTACTTTTCTTATAAGGCAGGTCTAATGGTGATGAACTGGATGCAGCTGGAAACCATCATTCTCAGCAAACTATCTCAAGAACAGGTAAATTTATTACTATCAACATTTAGCAGAGGAATATAGAGTTGAAGTGACGTGCCCAAGTTCATCCTGCTCGTAAGTGCTAGTGCTAAAGTTTTAACCCGGGAAGTTGGTCATCAGAACCCAATGTCCTAACCAGTATATTAAACATTTAGTAGCACGCTAGGCAAAAGTCTGACACAGAGCAAGTATTTGTTTAGATACGTCCCAGGAGTATCTCTTCCATCTCTGTTGTCAACTGTAATTCCTCTGTGGATAAATTGCAAGGCTTGACCTCCCACCCAGATCTCCTTCATGAGCTTCAGACCATCAAGTGCAATTAAGTCCTAGACATTTCTACCAGGAGCACCTCACCCTTGCTATGCCTCCAAACAGACTCTTCATCACTTTACCCATGAACTCACCTATTCCAGACCTGTTCTTCCTCCTGTGTCCCCTAAAATCAGTAGCACCACCATGTCCCTATGTTCAAGTTAGAAACCTGGAGTGTCCAATATTCTTTCTCCCATCCCCCGGCATCTCCACTGCTTTAATTCACACCTGCATCATATCTTACCTGACCTATTGCAACCATCCTCTAGGCTAAACTCTGCTTGTCTCTCATTCCTCACTCCCCCAAATCCAGTAGCTTTAACCATTCACGGAGCTCTTCTGTCTGCAGGGCAAAAACTTCATGTACCAAGTGCATTTAAGACTTTTCTTGAGCTGGCTCCTGCTGAAGCAGTAACTTGGGCCCATTCATTTGTTCATCTCTGCCTCCCCAGAGTCTAGCACAGTGCCAAGCACACTTACTGGGCTTAATACATACCTTTGAATTAAAGAAATAAATGAAGGAATGAAATCTGCTAAAGTCACTCCCTGCTGTCAGATGCAGCTTCATGAGCAGTGGCTGGAGTAGCCAGGACATGGAGGAGACCCGACTGACATCTGATGGTACACGAGCTCTGCAGAGGGCCCTTGTCACAACTGTAGACCCCTAAGGGAGTGTCTGAGAAGGTGGGCCGGGAATGGGAGGCTCTGGCAATCAGGGTCTCCACTTAACAGCCCATCTGCAGAGAGCCAGGCCCTCACATCCCCCATCCTACAGGCCTCTGCTCAAACGTTGCCTTCTTAGAAATGTCGCCCTCTCTGTTTCACTCCAGAATGTCCTGCCACTCTCTGTTTCCTAATCCTATTTTAGTTATCTTCCTAGGGCCAGGTCTACTATTATTATTTTGGGTTAAGTTGTTGATTGTCTCCTGTGGCTAAGCCACAGTCTCCATGAGAGCAGGGACTTGTTCCACTTTATTCAGGACTGATGCCCAGCAATTAAAACAACACCTGACATGTCACAGAAAATCAACAAATACTTGTTGATGGAAAAAAATACTAAAACAAGGAGGGGCTGCTGATAGGGAATCAATCATGTTGTATCTGCATCTTATTCAAAATATGATCTGCCTTGTCAACTAATGGTGCTAGAACAATTGGATATTCACACGGGGAAAAAAATGAACCTCAGCTCTCACTTCACCCCATACACAAATATTAACACAAAAGGAATCAGACATCTAAGTGTATATACAAGCTAAAACTATAAAACTTGCGGAAGAAAACAAGAGAAAACCTTCATGGCTTTGGGACAGATAAAAGTCTCCCTCTCCCTCCATACATATGGATGCATAAACAAATTATAGTATATTAATATACATGAATTATATATAAATAAAACACACATACATATAATCTTATAACTCACTAATAAGACAAACAATTCAATTTAAATGGGCAGAAGCTTGAACAGATGATTTCCAAATGGTCAATAAACAGGTTAAAAAAATGTTTATCCTCATTAGCCATCAGGGAAATGCAAATTAAAACCACAATGAGATACCACCACACACCCATTAGAATGGGCTACAATTTAAAAGAGTAAAGGTACCAAGTTTCAACAAGGGCATGTCCACCATACATGGCTGATGGGAGTGTAAAATGGTATAACTACTTTGGAAAACAGTTGAGCAGTATTTTATGTAAACAAACACTTACCACACAACCTGGTAATTTCATTCCTAAGAATTGACCCCGAGGAAATGAAACATATAATCACACAGAGACTTATATTATATGAATGCTCATTCACAGCAGGTTTACTTATAATGACCCCAAACCAACAACCCAAATTTTCACCAAAAGGATATTCGGATGGATATAGAAATTATGGTATATTAATAAAACGGAATAGTTTTCAGCAGTAAAAAAATGAATGAACTCCTGATACACACAACAAATGAATGAATCTCATCATCATCAAACTGAAAAAAGTCAGACACAAAAGAGTATATATTGTATGATTACACTGTACAATTCCGCTATGTGAAACTCTAGGAGAGACAAACCTAATCTGATGTGACAGAAAGCAGATCAGTTACTGCAGTCAGGGATGGGAGGAGAATGACTAAGAACCAGCACAAATAAACTTTTTAGGGTAATGGAGATGTTTATGTCTTGATTGTGGTGGTAGCTAGACGGATGCATGAAGTTGTCAAAATGCACCAAACTGTACACTCCAAAACGGTGTATTTTATTGTATACTAATTACATATCAATAAGAGTGATTTAAAAATTTAGACTTTGGGAGGCTGAGGCTGGCAGATTACCTGAGGTCTGGCATTCGAGACCAGCCTGGCTAACATGGTGAAACCCCGTCTCTACTAAAAATACAAAAAAATTAGCCAGGTGTGGTGGCATGCACCTGTAATCCCAACTACTCAGGAGGCTGAGGCAGGAGAATCACTTGAACCTGGGAGGTGGAGGTTGCAGTGAGCTGAGATTGTGCCATTGCACTCCAGGCTGGACAAGAGCAAAACTCCATCACAAAAAAAAAAAGAAAAAAAGAAAAAAAAAATTTAGACTAAGTATCAAAAAAAGTGATAGGATGTAGTAGTAATGTAAGATATGTAGTAGTCAGAAGTCCAAAGATCCATTCATGGGCTGTGAGCTCACTCCTGGAAATGGAGTTAGAACCAATTAAACAGTTATTTAATTTGAATTAATGAGGATTCACCCCATTTAAGGTGATGAGAGTGTTGCAGGAAACACATTACTTTCCCTTCACCCCACACTTTCTGCACATGGGAAGCCCGATTCTGATAGGCCTATTTCCTCACACTCTTTGCTGCTCTGGGGCTGTCTCTTCCACACCCTGGGGAGAGGCTATGAAGAGGAGAATCAGTCACCCCAAACTCAAGGGACTTGGGAAAACCAAGGCTCTTCAATCATACATATCTTGATCCAAACTTCAGCTCTGCCTAGTCACTTGATCTCCTCGTACCTTACATTCTTAAATCTAAAAATCTAAGACATTTAACAGTGCCAGCCTTAGACTGAGGCCAGGGGTGAGCCTAGTGAGCTTACTCAGTTACCTCCTACCCTTTCCTGTCTCCTCCAGATAAGGGTTGCCAGATAAAATACACAACCCCAGCTAAATCTGATTTCAGATAAAAATGAATAATGTTTTAGTATAAGTAAATATTGCATTGGTCATACTTATTTATACTAGAATATTGTATGGGACATATTTATGGTAAAATAGTATTTGCTATTTATGTGAAAATCAAACTTAACTGGGTGTTTTGGGGTTTTTTTTTTCCTCTTTTTTAAAGACAGGGCCTCTGTTTCTTGCCCACACTGGAGTACAGAGGCATAATCTTAGCTCACTGCAGCCTAGAACTCCTGGGCTTAAGTGATCCTCCCAAGTAGCTACGACTACAGGCACTCGCCACCATGTCTGGCTGATATTTTTCATTTTTTGTAGAGACAGGATCTTGCTATGTTGTCCCGGCTGGCATGGAACTCCTGGCCTCAAGCAATCCTCCTCCCTCAGACTCCCAAAGTGCTGGGATTACAGGCATCAGCCACCACCCCTGGCTGTGTCCTGTATTTCTAATTGGAACATCTGGCAACCTTATTCCAGGTGGCTCCTGATACACCATCTTTGAACCTTTAAGGTTCCAGAGAACACAAACCTTTTAGTTTACTGCTGCACATCCTATGGGAACCTGAAGTGTGGGCTAGAAAATCTTGGAAATTCTTCCATCAAAATTGAGAAGAGAAATGGAATAGGTGGAGTAGAACCCAGCAACAGCCACAGTCATGGGTCTCCCTGTCTCAGCCAACTTTGCAACAGGATCAAACTCAGCTTACTCCAGGAGTGCATGTTAAAAAAACTAGTTCAACCATTGTGGAAGACAGTGTGGCGATTCCTCAAGGATCTAGAACCAGAAATACCATTTGACCCAGCCATCCCATTACTGGGTATATACCCAAAGGATTATAAATCATGCTGCTATAAAGACACATGCACATGTATGTTTACTGCAGCACTATTCACAATAGCAAAGACTTGGAACCAACCCAAATGTCCATCAGTGACAGACTGGATTAAGAAAATGTGGCACATAAACACCACGGAATACTATGCAGCCATAAAAAGGATGAGTTCATGTCCTTTGTAGGGACATGGATGCAGCTGGAATCCATCATTCTCAGCAAACTATCGCAAGAACAGAAAACCAAACACTGCACGTTCTCACTCATAGGTGGGAATTGAACAATGAGAACACTTGGACACAGGGCGGAGAACGTCACACACCAGGGCCTGTTGTGGGGTGGGGTGAGCAGGGAGGGATAGCATTAGGAGATATACCTAATGTAAATGATGAGTTAATGGGTGCAGCACACCAACATGGCACATGTACACATATGTAACAAACCTGTACATTGTGCACATGTACCTTAGAACATAAAGTATAATTTTTTAAAAAATTTAATTTAATTTAAAAAATCCCCCTGAACAGGAGCCAGAGGAAGACATGGTCTTGCTGTTCTGCAGAGGATACTGGATCTGGTGAAACACCACTAGGAGTCAGAAAACAGCTCTAGGCAGAGGGACCTTGGGTAAGTCATTTAAGCTGTCTGTCTCTGACTCAATAAAATGGGCCTCAAAACAAAGTTAAAATACAAATTACAGAGTAGGAAAAGAAAGCCATAACACATATAATGGACAACATAGTGATACTTAGAATATATTAAGTGCTCCAAGTCAATAAATAAAGGCAAATAACTCAACAGAAAAAAAAAAAAAAAGGGCAGGAGATATGAACAGGTAATCCACTTGAAAAAAAATCACAAAAACAAATGGAGGATAAGTATACAAAAAGAGGCACCGAGTTGCTAATCAGGAAAATGTAAATCAAAACAACAATGAGATAGCATTATCTGACAATCAGATTGGCAGAAATGAAAAAGCCTGATAAAATCTAGTGTTGGGAGAGGGTGGGGGAATCAACCCAGGTGGTTAGTGGGAGTGTAAACAAGCTTTGGGGAAGACAATCTCACAATAACAAAATTACAGCCCACATAGTCTCTGACTCAAAAATTCCACTCCTCACTTTCCATCTGATAGACATTCTTATATAAGCTCATAAACGTGCACTGATGATGGTACTCATGACAGTACGGCTCACTGAAGCCTCGACCTCCCACCTTAGCCTCCCGGGTAGCTGGGACCGTAGGCATGCGCCACCATGTTCACCATGCTCACCATGCCCAGCTAATTTTTTGTATTTTTAGTAGAGATGGGGTTTTGCCATGTTGCCCAGGCTGTTCTTGAACTCCTGGGCTCAAGCAATGCACCCAGCTCAGCGCCTCAGCCTCCCCAAGTGTTGGGATTACAGGCATGAGTCACCGTACCCAGCCCTAGCATGGCTTTTTAAACAGAGATCACCGGAAGCAACTTCAATGTCCATCAATAAAATGTTAGATAACTCGGCCGGGCACAGTGGCTCATGCCTGTAATCCCAGCACTTTGGGAGGCCAAGGCGGGCGGATCATGAGAACAGGAGATCGAGACCATCCTGGCTAGCACGGTGAAACTCTGTCTCTACTAAAAATACAAAAAAAATCAGCTGGGCGTAGTGGCGGGAGCCTGGGGTCCCGGCTGCTTGGGAGGCTGATGCAGGAGAATGGTGTGAACCTGGGAGGCGGAGCTTGCAGTGAGCTGAGATTGTGCCATAGCACTCCAGCCTGGGCGACAGAGCCAGACTCCATCTCAAAAAAAAAAAAAAAAAAAAAAAACTTAAACAACTCATGGCACAGAGATGCATATATCCACCAGGAAGATGAATATGAATAGAGAAAGAGCTCTAAAGACATATGACATGAAAAAAAGCAAGTTTCAGAATAGTACATCTTGTATTGTCCCACTTATGTAAAAAGTATGACTATGTCTGCATATGTATATGTGTATTGTGTGCACATGTATGTGTCTCTACATATGTATATGTCTGTGTCTATGTATATATCCCTATCTAGATATATTTACAGTGGTGTGAATGTATAGAAAAGAACCTGGAGGGTTACACATCAATCCATGAACCCTATAAACCTCTGAGAGGGGAGGGCAGGAGAGGGCTGGTGAAGGTGGACCTTCAGTTTGTAGTTTGCATTGTTTGAAAATTTTATAGCAAAATATACTATTAACATTTATTTTTATTATTCAAAAACTTGGTTTACAGAACCACAACAGGTCACACTGGCTCCCTCCCTCACCTTGCTTCTGTCCATCTCATTCCACCAATGCTACTGATTTCCACTTGCCTCTTCTCTCAAGAAGGGCTTCTCTCTTTGGGAGTCCTTGGGCTTGTGTTCTCGACCCCATCTCAGCCGCCTCTGCCCACTCTGTGTCTGCTGGGCCCTTCTCTATCAGCAAGTCCACACTTCTACACCCTCAGGCCGCCTCTCCCTCTCTCTCGTCACTTCTTTTTTCCTTTGCTACTTCTGCCTCCAGCCACCTTCTTGCTTTGCTCTTCTTATGACCAATAATATTGAAAAAGAAATGCATTCCTTTGCCTATGTCTCTCATGATTCATAACTCTATACTATCTAGTTTCTATCTATTCGTATCACATTAAGGAAACACTTCCTTGGAAGTCCCCCTCCTGGCTGCCCCACCCAGTTGCTTTCTCTCAAAACTCACACTCCTAGACCCCTTTGGAAATATTCACCACTACTCTTTTGCTTGTTTGCAGTAGCCTCCCCTGCCCGCCCCTTATATCCATATTTTATCCTTTCTCCTTTGTACCGCTCAAAGGCTGCCCCTTCCAAGAAATCTAGCCCTTTCTTTCTAGTAAGTCCAATGTCCTCCTTAGTGTCTGACTTATAACCACATTTCAATGTGAATGGGTTAAATGAAAAAGGTCACGTTCTGTTAAGAAGGCTTTTGCCCATGGGTGGAGACAATTCTTTGACTCCAGGATGTGTGAATAGTGAAGGGAGACACTGGAGGGCAATATGACAGTGAAGATACCCTTAAAGGAATCTGGGGGAGAGATAAAAAGATAATTGAGGCACAGCCAGTAGGGGGATCTGAAAAGGGGGGTAAAATTTGAGGGATTTTTCAGAGGTAGAATAAATAGGACATAATAATCCATTGGATCCAGGGGGGTATGCTATGGGTTATGGGAGTGGGGTAGGTCAGTGAGAGGAAGAAGAGAGAATGAGTGACAGGCAGGCAAACTTCACTGAGCTGGGAAGGCCTGTCTTCCCCCGATGAATCCCCTCTTCCTCCAGAGCCGGCTCAGTGACCACTGCCTCCCACTAGGCCAGCGCTCCCAATCCCATGCTCATAGCACCATGAATGACTGTTTTCAGAGTTGTCTTTTACATATGTTTAGGGGCTCTTTGATTAATGTCTGTCTCCTACTCTCTCCTTTAAGATCCATGAAAGGAAGGATTGTACCTATTTTTGTTTTTCATTATATGTCCAGAGCCCAACTCAGTACCCAACACATGGTAGATATTCCATAAATATTCATCTTTTTAAAAAAGGAATTTAGTTAATTCTTAGTTAAAATGCCCTTCACCCTAGAACCACTTCCCTAAACCCACTTCTACTTCTCGAACACTGATGGGCCCAGGAATCTAATCTCACTGGCCTCATTCATAAATCAGTTGGTTTACATAGTTAAGGCATATTTCCACTGGGTGCGGTGGCTCACGCCTGTAATCCCAGCACTCAGGGAGGCCAAGGCAGGTGGATCATGAGGTCAGATCGAGACCACTCTGGTCAACATGGTGAAACCCTGTCTCTACTAAAAATACAAAAATTAGCTGGGCATGGTGGTGCGTGCCCGTAATCTCAGCTACTCAGGAGACGGAGGCAGGAGAATCGCTTGAACCAGGGAGTCGGAGGTTGCAGTGAGCCAAAATCGCCCCACTGCACTCTAGCCTGGTGACAGAGCAAGACTCCGTCTCAAAAAAAATAAATAAATAAAAAATAAGTGTTTCCATGAGCTCTCATCAGTCCCGAACACAATGGGTTCTTCGTAAATGTTTCCAGTGATGAAGAGAAAGAGAAGAAAGGTTCTGCAAGAGTATAAATTCTCCACAAGTGGATCCAGCAAGACTCCTGCAAAGGCCACACTTGGACGACTCTGCTGTCCTCACGTCTCACAGAATGAAAAGCCCCAGTTATACATGCACGTGGGGTCTTTGGCTTTACCAAAGCTGGACTCAGCCAAGTTAAGCCCTCAGCTGCAGGATGACTACACTGTCACCATCAGAGGCTGCCAAGTAGATGATTCAGCCGGGCCTGGTGGCTTCAGGGCTATACTCTGGGACATTGGACCTTGTCTCTTTGGACTCCACTTGTTACCAGCCCAGCAATCTAGGACCAAAAGCCAGTCTGGCCTCCTACTTGTGGGATATGGTCTCTGCAATCGGCCTCCAGGTCGAGACCCAGGGCCTGTGCAAAACTTCGATTCCTCCAAAGGTCTGAGATCCTGCTCAGCTCTCAGGAGACAGAAAAACATGGCAGCTATCTCTCCAGTCCCCACTTCTGAACCACCCCCTCATGATTTTGTTCAAATTCAGCTTCCAGCTACAGCACAGCTATGAGAGTTTACCATGTCTCTGCTCTCTTTCACCCAGGAAAGAAATGGACTTGTTGCAAATAGGAAAAGCAATGCTTTTAAAATTCTGCAGTCCAGTTGTGTTCATATTCAGTAACCAGGAGCAGAGGTTCATCTAGATTTTTCTGTTGATATGCACCTGATGGAAATGATTCCCAGGTGTGACTCCAGCTATCTTTACTGATAATGCACACCCTGGTGCTGATGCATCCCTCACTGAGGTCAGTTTGTGGAAAATACAATTGACAAGGTAGGGACAAGCAGCCAACTAAAAGAAAATGTGCACAACAGACATAACAAACAAATAACAAATGTCCTAATATTATTCATAGCTCCTGCAAATTACTGAAAAAGGAAAAGAAATTCAAACGACCTAATGAAACAGGCAAAGGATATGGACAGAAATTCACAGCAAAGGAAATGCAAATGGCCAATAAACATGAAAAGATGCTCAACCTCACTGGTAATCAGAGCAATATGCAATCACCATGCCCTCTGGCTGGATCTGCCACCCTTTTCTTCTGCCCCAATCCCGGACACACAGTGTCCACCAAAATAAAACTCAGAGAGGGATGAAAAAGTGTCAGAGGATGATGAAAAGCCACACTTGGTCAAGCTTTGAATCCCTACGCCCTGGCTTTTCCACGAAAACCTCTTTGCCTACAGGCCTTGGCACAGGTGTATGGATTCTGCATATATCAGCTGTCAGGGCACAACATGCAGGGAACAAACAGAATGTCTTGGCAGCAAGTCCTACTCATCCTGGAGCTACTGAGAGATGGGCAGACAAGAGGACTGAGCCAAGCCCTGAGGAAGGAGACCCAGGAGCATGCACATACTGGAAGGAAAGGGTTGCTCACTCAAGGGGCCACCCCTCTAGGCAGGCAGCTGGGGTATCCAAAGGACACCACCATCTCTGGACTTGTGTGCCTCTCCTGGAAGATCAAATTAGATAAATCACGGAATCAGTTCTATGAATCAACTTATAGAAAACTGGAACCAATTCTATGATGCAGAAAAGAGAAAGGAAGGAAGGGAGGAAAGGAAGGAGAAAAGGATGGGAGGAAGAGGAAGGGGAAGGAGGAAGAGGGGAAAGCAGAGAGAAAGGCAGGAAGGTAGGCAGAAAGGAGAAAAAAGGGACCGGAAGAAGAAAGACAATAATAGATAATATTTATTGCATCTGGCACAGTTCTTTGCACATATTATCTCATTTAACCTGCAGAACAATCCTTTGAGAGAATTATTCTGCACAGGCAGAAACTGAAGTTCAAGTCACTTTCTCAAGGTCATACAATGGGTAAGGACCATGTCAGTTCATCACACACTGGGTTTTGTGTTCTCAATCCTCAGGCCACACTGGATCTTTCTGACACCTAGCCTCTGTGCAGGGCTCAGACCTAGGCACCAAGCGGGCTGTGAAGAAACCAGAGTCGGTTTCCCTGCTCATCGGTGCCTTGGAAGCTGCCTGGGCAGGCTGGGCCCAACAGGAAGGGCTTGGAGAGCTGCAGAGGCTGGGATCATGTGGCAGATCTGGCCCCCGTGGAATGGCTTAGTGAGAGAAGCCAGGTCATGACTCGGCGTCCAAATATGATTCTCAGTCCAGGTATGGCTCCTGCGGGTCCCTGCGGGTGCCTGCAAGTCCTTAGTAACGGCATTATTATTCTCCTCTTTCTGCGTCTGGTCTGATTAATCTAATTTGCACATGTGAATGAGAAGCTGCTCTGATCCATTTAATATGTTGGGACCGCATCCCAGCTTATTTGCATGGTGGGCCTGGCCAACAGAGGTAGCTCCTGTTCCCTGTCGTCCTCCCCTCTCTCAGGCCCGCCCTCCCACCAGGCAAATTCTTGCTGAGCAGGCAAATGGTGATCCATGCTGTTGCTTTTAGGTCTTAAAACCCATTAGGAGTGTATTAGCAGACGTGCTGAGAGCTCATTTGAGTAATAAAGATCTTTTTTGTGTGTGCAGCTAATAAAACAGAAGAAAGAAAAGAGAGAAAGAGAGAATTGGAGGGGGAGAAAGAAGGAGGCCATCTTCCAGCCACGGTTAGCTAGGATGAAATGCGAGGCTCTGTCTGCACAATTATTGGAACTGGACTCCTTTGCTTCAGTGATGCGACTAGTGATGGGAGAAAAATGTAGTGGCAATCTAAGGAATGCCTTCTTTTCTCGAAGCCTCTGTCATCAGGCTGCAGTCCAGCAAGCTAGGATGGGTACCTCCTCTGCCCCTGAGGTACAGAACGAGGACCCTGTCATGATTTTAAAAATTTGTTCCCTTTATAATTCATGCTGAAATTTAATCCCCAATGTGGCAGTATTGAGAGGTGGGGCCTTGAAGAGGCGATTAGGTCATGAGGCTCTGTCCTCATAAATGGATTAATCCCTTCATGGATTAATGGGCTAATGGGTTAATGGATTAATAGGCAAGCATGGGAAAGGAACTGCTGGCTCTATAAGAAAATGAAGAGAGGCCTCAGCTGGTACATCAGAATGCTCAGCACTCTTGCTGTGTGCTGCATGGTGCCCCGCACCTCCTCTGGACTCTGCAGAGTCTCCACCAGCAAAAAGGCCCTCATCAGATGTGGCCCCTAGTCCTTGGACTTCTCAGCCTCCATCACCCAGCCTCCATTCCTTTTTAAATAAATTTCCCAGTTTCAGGTACTCTGTTATAAACAACAGAAAACAGACTAAGATCTCCAGCTCATGTACATGCAAAATGACTAGTCTGTAGTAGGGTCAGTTGTGGCTACAGGCCCAGAGAACAGTCACCTTGTCCAGGTGTCCTTCTGCCTGCCCAGCTTCGTTAACTTTGCTGCTATTCTCATGCAAGGCTGCTCAGACTGCAGCCTGCGGATCTGTAGACTCCCAGCCTGGCAGCCCTCAGATCCAGTTCTCTGCTTCTCCCTATGGCAGCCTCAGCTGGCACAGGTAAAAGAGCCTGGTGTTGTGTCTGGCACATGGAGGACCAGCGACATAATCACCATCTAGTATACAATGAAAAGGCAGGGACCCTGCTTCAAATATGATCATTAATTTCAAGAGGTCAACAGAAGAGCATTAAACCAAGCTCAGGGTTCTTCCCTAAGCAGGCCCTGTTTGACTGCATAGGTCAGATGCCTATGAAGCTGGCTCTGGCTACCTGTTAGATACTTAATTATCTGTAGTTGATGTGTGAATGCCCCCAAAGAGTTGATCCTCAACTTAGGAAGTCCAAATATCTGGGTTGCATAAACAGCCCAGGCTCCTGGATTCTGTCCTTAATAAGGAATTGAAGAAGAGGCTTCGGAAGGCCCTTCCCAGGCATGGCCAGCCTCTCTAATGCCTCCCTCTGGTTTGAGCGGCCCCAGATGTTCCACGTTCCCCTAATAGCCCATTAAGGCCCCATAAGCCAAGACTTATCTAAGTCCTTTTGTGTGAATCCAGGAGAAAAGCTGCACAGAAATCCTCTTACAGTTAATCCCTTTGAGAACAGGGGCTAAATCTACAAGACTGCAAAGCCAGAGGAGGAGGCAATAAAATTAGAGAGGACGGGCCTTGGGAAGGGTCTTGCCTGAGATGAACAGAGAGCCAGGGCTGTGGCAGGCTGGACAGCTCTGAAATGGGCGTGTCAAGGTTGAGCTTGCATCCAGGTCTATGGCAACTAGATTCTTTCTAAAAATTAAAAAAAAAAAAATTGTTTTGAGATAGGGTCTCATTCTGCCACCCAGGCTGAAGTGCGGTAGTGAGATCATAGCTCACTCACTGCAGCCTTTAACTCCTGGGCTTAAGGGATCCTCTTGCTTCAGCCTCTTGAGTAGTGTGCACCACCTCACCCAGCTAATTTTTTTTGTGTGTGTGTGTGTGTGCACAAAAAAAAGTAATAAAGATCTTTTTTGTGTGTGCAGCTAATAAAACAGAAGAAAGAAAAGAGAGAAAGAGAGAATTGGAGGGGGAGAAAGAAGGAGGCCATCTTCCATGTGTGCACCACCTCACCCAGCTAATTTTTTTTTTTTTTTTTTTTTTTGTAGAGAAAGGGTCTCGTTATGTTGTCCAGTCTGGCCTCAAACTCCTGGACCCAAGTGATCATCTTGCCTCAGTTATTCAAAGTGCTAGGTTACAGATGTAAGCTGCCATCCCTAACCAGAAACTAGATTCTTGGCCCTGAGCAAACCCTTGAACCTCTCTAAGACTTTCCCCCAGTTCTTTAAACTACGATGAGGATAACTGGACAATACCCAAGGATATTCATCATAGCCTTGTTTATACTCAAAAACAAAAAAGACGAAGAAGAAAAGGAAACAGCATTAATGTCCTTCAAGAGAGAATTTTAGTAAATGTTACTATATTTGCATAGTGGAATTCTGTATAACCATTAAACAACATTGATAAGGGAGATTTCTTTATAAAGATGTCCAGTGAAGGCATTTACATTTTTTAATCTCTCTTGAAATTCACTGACAACAACAAAAATATAGAGAAACTGTATCTTCAGTGAAACAAGGAAATTGGTCCTGACCACAAACCATTAGGCACGTTTGCCAAATACTGAGAAACGTGAACCTAAACAAGAAGTGTTGACAGTCTACACAGAAATCCTCAGACCTTCAGCAAAATTTTCTTAAAACAAAGTATCTCAGCCCTCAAAAGGACTTCAATAAACTTTTCGATGAAAGTGACAAGATGTGGGAATGTGGACCAGCCATGGGAGTGTCCAGCAGAAACCTCTTCAGCACTTCAAGCAGGAAGGAATGTGAGGAGGCTGAAGGAGAGACTATGTGCCTTTCCACCTGAATGACGGATGGCCCTGCCTCTGTCCGAGGCAGTCTGAAGAGTAAGGCAGTGGACAAATGAGGTGTCCACCCCCAAACCACCACACACAGCAGCTTTGGCACAGAGCAAAGAGAAATGCCGGATTTGGTGAGAGAGAGGACAAATGGACCACAAAACCTTACCGGCAATGCGGAACTACTCAGTTCATAATCCCCTTTCCCAGGCCCCAGAGTTCTGCACACTATTCTTTGGCAAATATTTGGTCCAACTCCAAAAAAGACAGAGATAATTAGTAGGGAACTAACCACAGAAGTGTCAGTAGAAATTACAAAATAAACAAACAAAACAAGAAAGAAATGAATAAAGTAAAAGGCTACGGAAAACATAGACCTCAGAGGGAATTGTCAAAGGAAGCAAGATGAATTCAGAAAACCATTGTTGTCTAATCTCAAAGAAATTACGGAGTTTTTAAAAAGGAATTCAAAGAAGAGTTTCAAGGACCTAAAAGAAAAATTATAAGATAAGCAAAAACCATGAAAGATGAGCTCGGAAAGAAAAAGGAGTACCATACTGAAAACAGCTAAAACAGGAAGAGAAGAGGGAGGATGTAGAAGGGGAGGTGGAGGAGGAAACGGAGTAGAAAGAGGAGGAGGAAGGAGGGGAGAAGGAGAAAGGGGAAGGAGGAAGAAGGGGAGGAGGGAAGAGAGGATCGAGGGGAGGAGGAGGAAGAGGAGGAAGAGGAGGGAGAGAAAAGAGGAGGAAAAGGAGGAGGAGGAATGAATTAAATGTATCTGAAAACCCAACTCAGGAACTTGGCAAACAAGCTTGAGAAAATTAAATAAATACATGGAAAAGATCAAATATATAAACATGATTATAGGGAAGATCACAGACAGGGAATATCGACAAAAGAAATTCAATGTATCCATAGAGAAAAACATACAAAGATATAATGGACAAAAACATCCCCGAAATAGTGAAAGTTGAATTTCAAAATCAAAAGAGCACATGAGGTCTCCAAAAATTTTATGTATAGCAATCACCTTCAAGATGTATTCTGGTGAAGCTACTACATTTCAAGAGAAAAGAATGAATCATATGGACATCTAGGCAGGAACACCAAGCTAAACGAGAGAGAAATAAGTCTAGTTGGCTTCCAGCCTCCAGTCAAGCCATTCAAGCTCCAAGGAGAATTGCAGCTTAAGAGGTGTATACTCATTGAAGTTGTCATTTACCTATTTAGACAACAGGTGGACATTCACGAGTATGAATTCGGGGAATACAACACCCATGAACCTTTCTTGTAAAAAGTATTTGACAGTGGACTCTGGCAAATGAAGAAATCAATCAAAATACAACACTTCGGAATGTAAAATGTATGGCAAGAAAATTGGTGGTGAATGTTAAATCCTATTAAATATGGAACTAAGATTACACAACCCTGAGGATTGTACAGAACAGAATATAAATGTTATAGATCTTGCCAAATTAAAAAAATATATATACCAGGAAAGGAAGTTTATGGAAATAAGAACAAATATACATGCGCCAACCTCTTCATCTTCAGTGCAGGAGTGGTTAATAAATGCTGCAAAAATAATAATTAAAAAAGGATAATAATGACTGCAACTTCTTAACGTGCTATTTGAACTTTGTTCTTAGCTTCAGAGGCATATTTGAGGCGCTAACGTCTAATGATCTGGAGTTTAATGATTCCTTCAACCTTTCCTTGTTTTTTTTTTCATCTGTCGAATTTAAGTAAAATTTTCAAAAGTAAAAATGAAATGGAGAGTATGTAGCAATCTCATTTTGTTTTCTTGAAAATTTTTTCTTTCCAGCATTAGCATTAGTTTGTTATCTCTCCAGATAGCTAGATGTCAAGGGTGATGCCCTGAAAACCTGGACAATGCTCTACTTCTAGAATGTTGAATTGCGAGTGATTATAAAATGTCTCATATTTATATTCTTACTGTATTGTTTGAATGCTTATAACAGACATGGGTCATGTTAAAAGACTAAATCATAATTCCTGTTTACAAGCTGATGAGGTGGCTTCTACCAAGATGCCTTGTCTGGTGGTAGTGGCAGGGCCTGGTTCTAAAGTTCTGGGTTCAACACTCCCCCAGACTATTACTCTCCTGGTGCCTCAATTTCTCACCTGTAAAATGGGCACATAATAGTTAATAACAACTACCTCCGAGGATAGTTGTGGGGAATAAACAACATAATTATTGTGAGGGGTTGGGGCAACTGAAGTGCTTAATCAATGTTAATATTCAGGGTGGCCACAAAGGCTTGTGGCATGCTAATTAGAAGTGATTTGTACACTGCCTCCTATTCACCACATAAATTTTAAATTTTCCCATGTTCTTTGGGGGAGCCATTGCTGATTGTTGTCAGGCTGAGCTGTTATTAAACAAATAATTAACAAAAGGCCTAAGCCCACACATGGGGATTTAGTGGCCACCCTGAATTGTTGTATAAGCATTGCCACATAAATATACTCTTGCTACATCTGTTAATGGAAAAGATAAAATTTAAAAAAAAAATTAAAGTGGTTTGCAACAGTATTTGTAATTAAATGGCAATAGGTAATGGGCCCAAGTTTTGTAAAATGAGCCCCGGGTCTGCAGTAGGCCGGGTGAGGAAGCTGAAAGCAGGTACAGCTGTAGGGAGTGGTCAAAGTGGGTCAGCCTCTTTCACTGGATAGCAACCGACTTGCATAAACAGTACCTCTGGGGGCGTTGCCCTGAACCAGTAGAGAAGGCCGGGCAAGGCCTAAGTGAGCTCCAAGGGGACTCTCCTGCCTCTTCACACCAACTCCCTGCTTCCTTCTCCAGCTCCCATTCCCTGCCCTCCCTCCCGTCCATGCCCAAGTCCCAGGTACTTAGGAGCTGGAGGAGTATTATCCCAAAAGCAGTGCTGAAATCTGTGGGAATTACATCTCCTCCTTCCCCTTGAGGTCTTAACAGTGGAATTGGATTAATCTCTGAGAACAAGTGCTCTTGTTTCTTAGTGGAAAAACAGAGAAGCTTTTGATTTCCATGAGATAAGATCCCTCTGTGGTAACACAGTTCTGCGCCTTTCTGTCATTGCTTTTTACAAGGTGACTAATAAATAATCCCCATTACACAAGCACAGCCTGCATCCATCATGCCCAGACTGCAGGCGCTGAGGGATGATCCCTAATGGGTAATAATAATAGCTACCATTTATTGATTGGGCGCCGGGTGCCAGGCACTGGGCTAAGCATTCCCATGCATTATCTTCACAGGAGGATGCAGTCTCTCTCTGGCTTCTTCCTTCTTTGCCGGCATGGATTAGGCTGCTCTAAGCCTCTCTGGCTGTTTTGCTTCTTCTCATATCCCCTTGGTGGGGACATGTCCAGAGGCAGCCAACACCCTGGAGGGACTCTACTGCACCATCCAGGCACCACACCCTGCCTCTTCCTTTCCTTGTCCTCTGTCACTCCAATGGTCTAGTCTAGACCGGCCTTTCCTCAAACAGAAGTGGTAAGAGTCAAGTCTCAGAATGAGCTTTAGATGGAAGAAGTCTTGGTCCAAGGCCCTTCACGCTGATCCAAGAGTGGACAGCTATTGCTTTTGTCTAGCATTTCTCTTCCCATTGGAGAACCGCCCTACCCCCATTCCATGTGGCTCTGGGCAGACTCTCAATCAAATCACAATGCCTACCTGCCCTCTAGCCCCAGGAGACCAGCCAATATGACATCCCATCCCTCAGTCCGCTGGGATTTCTCTTGAGGTGAGGCACATAACCTGAGCATGACCAATAACAGTTCTTCCATGACTTTAGATCTGCGGATGTCAGGGGAAATATAATCTCTCTCTTTCTCTAGGATCATGTGAATCCAAAGCTCCCAGAAGCCATCTTGTTGCCACATAAAAGAGATAAAGCAGGACTGAGAGGTGAATGAGGTCCCAGTGACACTGGATCCAGCTGTTCCTGAGGCCACACCCGCCACCTTTTGGATTTCCCTGGAACTTAAACCAATAGATTTCCTTTCGTGTTAAAATTTGAGTAGGCCTTCTCTAGTACACAAAAATCATGGAAGTAGGGTAAAGACATTCTCATTGGAATCTAGCCAGCTTGCTAGAGCATTTGGAGCCACAACTTTATCTAGTAATCAAGGGCTTTTTTTTTTTTTTTGTCAGTGCCATTCTTTGTACATATACTATATTTTCTTGATTCAAGCATGACATCAATAATGACATGTGCTGTCAATTTAATTAGGGCTTTTTGGGAAACGGAGAGAAAGAAAAACACAGCACAAACTGCATTTGTTGATAGTAAGATGTGTTTTGATTTCCAAAAGATTAAACTATTGATTAGGGTGTAGGAGGGGAGGGAGTACATCTTGGAATTGAGGATATATGAAATCTCCCTGGGGGGCTTTTTAGAAAGAGATGACCTGAGGTAGGGTCCAAGTATTCCTATGGCCTGGTCAAATAGCATCTTAATTCCACTGAATCTATTATTTCCAACTCTCTCCTACGTCTAGGAGCTTGATGTTGTTCTGAGAGTGTTCCCCATCCGGCTCTGGACTTGCCACTTCTCACTCTCTCTCCTTCTTCCCCAGCAATTACCTCTCCTCCATCCTTTCTGGGCTGGGCTGAGCCCTGATCTGTTGGTCATTTGTCAATTACCCCTGAAGACAATGGGCATGGATGCTTCAGCAGCTATATAATCCCCCACCACTTTCCATCAATGGCTCTTCATGCTGAAAGGGAAACCCATGAACAGAGTTCCCATTTAAAGAAAGTGATCTCTCAATAGGAAAGCTAATCAGATCTGAGAGACAGAAATCTTCCCAGAGTAATAGAAAGTGCCCAGACCAAAGCACATTCAGCTAGGGAGACCCTCCCTGCCTTGGCCAAGAGACAGAGGGGGAGTGAGAGATCTACTTCCTGGGCAATGACAGGTCATGTGCTCATTTCTGGCTTAGGCATTTTATGGGGCCATCTCTGATAGTGAAAATACAGACAGTGCTTAGGCTACAGGAAAGGATTAGGTGTGGGGAGAAAAGAGAACTTTTAAATGCTCCTCATATCTCAGTTGCCAGGAATCCTCCACTTCCCCTTTGTAGAACCAATCTGTGATATATTTATGGTTAGGTATAACCCATGTGGCTACTGTAGGCTCTACCATGCCCAGGCCTTGAATTTGGTCCTGACTAGGGCAACGACCTTATTAGAAGGTGGAGTCCAAATTAGCCATGTGGCCACAGGCCAAATATTATGAGTCAAGAGGAACCCATCAAGCTTGAACCTTCCTTGCACTCACCGGTTTGGTCTAGTGTCTATGACTGAGTTTCTGCCTCAGTTTCCTTGACTCATGCTATAGCTCCCCTCGCAATGGAAGCTTGTCAGATTCTGGTCACCAAGGTTTGGGACCCTGCTGAGCTCAAGAGTCTGTCTTCCATGGATGGCTCCTACTCCTCTGATACCTCAGATTTGTATTCTAGCAGAGCCTACGCAGCCCACTTCCCAGGGATAAGCATCAATCATGCATACTGTCATGATGCTGTCCTCTCTGCCATCCAGCAATATGCTCTGTGATGCTTGAGGTCAGAAATGACACAAATAGCATATGTGCCACTATTTTGCTCATCCACCCCCATGCAGACATCACTAACTGATCTCTGCCCTCTTCTCAGTGAATCTAGATGTGGCCTCAACACATGGTTCCTGTCAACCACAACCAATTGACTGATAGTGGCAATACAAGATAAAGTCCATTTGCTCTCACTACCATATCCTTCTAACAGTATACACTTGGCCCTCTGTTCCTTAGAACTCCAACCCATCTTGGTTCATCACTCACTCCATCCTGAATCGCAGCCAAATACAAAGCCAAGGTGCCTCAGTCTAGAGAACCTTCGAGACAGTCCTCCCAGACCTCACCAGAGTCCCTTAGTCCTAAACTCAGAGGCTAATCTCTTGCCTGGAGGATGGGGATGCTGCATGTTACACCTGGAGAATTCTGTGGCCCCAAGACCCCACCTACACCTGCTTCTATTATTCCAGGAGCTTCAACCTAGAGCCACCAATAGACCAACTGCTCGTATTCCACCCCAGCCCACCCCAGATCTCATTACCTGACCCTCTCACCACCAGTTCACCTCCACACTGTTTCCAGAGGAATTTTTCTAGAGTATAAATAACAGATAAAGATAGGTGAGTAGCCTGGGTTTCCAGAGCCTCAGAAAGAAATTATTCTAGGGCTTATCGAACGCTTCACTGTTTTGCAATTGCTGGTTGATGGGTTTGTCTGTCTTACTTAATTGTGAGTTCCTGCAAGTCACCAAAAGTCCTGTTTATCTTCATTTTTTTACCCCCTAATAACTAGCACGATGCAAGGTGGGATGAATAAGCAAATGAGCCACAGTTCATTCTTGGGTACTAGGCTCAGGAAGTTCATGCTCTCTGCCTTCTCATCTCCTATAAGCCACCAGCCATGTCCAGGGTGCAGTCATAACTACCCCAAGGTTCCCCAGGTCCATGAGAGTAAAACCCCCTAAGGAGTATGCAAGTGCTGGTGAGGAAGGTGAGCATCCCCCAGGGGGTCCACTGCCAGACTCTCTCAGGCATGGAAACTTTGACATGCTCCCATCTAGGCATAAAACATGTCCTCTCCCAGAGCAGAATGCTAGCTCACTGCCTCTGGAGATTCTGCATCTAGTCTGTAAAGAGGCATGCCCTGTGAATGACCAGAGCATCCTGGTGCCCAGTTCTGGTGGAGCCTAAAAAAGGACCTTTATTTAAGTCGAAGTCCAGAATTGCATCTAAGATGATAAGCGAGGACTGGCCTGCCTTGACCTGAAGCTCCCTCTCTCTCTCCAGGACTCAGACACCCTTGAGCATCACACCTGACCTCAGCCTCATGGAAGTGCCCACTCTGGGGCAAGCATACAGACAGCACTTACTCGGTCCTCTGTGGATGGGAAGCAGGTCAGAGCCTGGCCACGGAATAAGCTTCTGAGAAACAGGAGCTCTGCTAAGAGTCCTACAGCTGCTGGGATATGGGCAATCCCTCAAGATTGGCCTCCTCTGACCCCTGTTGTTGAGCCATCTGTTACCCATCCAATTTTAAACTAATTGGTTTAAAAGTGTTGATATTCAGTGTTGGGGAGGGAGTGAAGAAATGGGTATGCATTACTGGTAAGAACATAAATCTCTCTGGAAAGCAATTTGAAACCACATACCAAAACTCTTTGAAATGACCATGCCCTTATAGATTTATTCTAAGGAAATAATCAGATGCAACCCAATGATTTATCCATAGGAATTTTTCACGACAGCATTATCTGTCATAGGGGAAGAGTAGAAACAATCTAAATTTAAACACAGGAGATTGGCTGAATAATTACCGCAATATAAATAGCATAAATATATATATTTTTAATTTTATGCACTAATATGCACATATATGCCTGGAAGAATAAATTACATATTAATTGTGGTTATATCTAGGGGGTCTGATAACAGTTGATTTTAATTTTCTTCTTTGTGCTCTTGTGAATGTCTCCCATTTTCTTCCATGAACATGTAACATAATCTGTAAAAGCAAGACATGTGGTCTTGAAAAAAGATGAGCATATCCAAGGCTGGCAGACAAAATGCAGTTTGAGTATAAATTGTTTGACTCTTTCAAAAAGCCTGGAGATCTTACTTAAACCAACAAATGATTATGCTTGATAGAGTGCGCAAAACCAAATCAGAATTCTGAAATTTGCTATCAGTTCTCTGCACTCATCCATCAGGGGCTCCAACTCAAAGTGGGCACAGGTAAAAAATAAAACCACAGACGTGCTCCATACTTTACGTTCACCGCCCATCTCCCCACAGGTTCCCTCATTTCACCTTCCCAAGCACCCTATGAAGAAGGCAGAGCAGGTGTCAGGATTCCGCCTATTTTGATGCAGGAAGAAATGAAGGCCCTGAAAGGCTAAATGTCTCATTCATACTTGTCCCCCTAGTAAGCAGCATCGCTGGTACTTTAATCTCGGGCTTTCTAACCCCAAATCCCAACTCTTTTAGTTGTACCATGTTGTTTTTTTTCTCATCCAAATTACTGTGGATGGGCAGAAGCTTCTGTGAGTCAATACGGAGAACTGCTAGGTCTGAGTACTAACAAAAAGATGTAGGTTAAGTTAGTAGACTTGTGCCCATCTGAAGGTGGTCTCCAGTGGTCTGCCTCAGGGCTCTATCATGATTCTGTTCTGTTCAACAGAACTAAGCAGAACAGGTTCAGATTCAAAAACTCTTTCTCATCTAAACACGCAGATAGGCAACTTCTAATAAAGTTGAAGCTTGGTAGGAATATAAGTGAGGTCTTGCAATATTCATTTATTCCTTAATATCTTTGTATTTATTTGTGTGGTTGTTTAACATCTCTTCCCCTACTAGGCTGTAAGTTCCATGAGGACAGGGTGTGTGTTGTTCATGACTATATTACCAGTGCCTCTCAAATGCTTTGCATACAGTGGGTGCACCATAACTATTTGCTGAATGAATGAATAAATGAATGGTGATTTGGCATCTTCACAACCCTTCTCTCTTCAGCCTGTTATGGAGGAAATTGAGGATATTTGGGAATGAGCTCCCTCAGTTTTCTTTGCCTACCCCATCCACCCTCCGACACACACACAACACAACATACAACACAACACACAAACTCATCGGTATCCTTCCCCATCCTTAACAACTTGGAGCCAGCTGCAGTGAATAAGGGGATCTTCCTCCTTCTCAGGACCCTCCTTCTCTCAGGACTTAGTGATCCTTTTCTCTCTTTTCCAGCAAGCTCCTTCTTCTTGGTTTTTAAACTCACCCCTGTCTCTCTTATGAGAAAAACAAAGCCAAACAAACCTGGCCCCGCATCTCCCCTTATCATTTTAATGTCTTATAAGAGGTGACCAGACACCTTCCTCTACTTGCTCACCTCCAATTCTTGCCCCAGCTCCCTGAATTGAGGGTCGGGCGGGGAAGGGTAGAAGGGCCTTCCACAGTGAACTCTGCATACTCCAGGGTAGCATCTGAGAGGCGAAGCCAGGAGACACTGTGCAGCCCCCATCTTTCTGGGCCTTCACCCTGCTGACACTGCTCCTGGAGGATCTGACCCCAATATCTGCTCAATCTACTCCCAACTCTCCTGGGACCTCAGTGATGGTCCCTCAATGTAAGCCTCTCCCTCTGCCTGCCCTGGGTCTCTCTCAAGCCTCCCTCACTAACCACTGCACTCCCCACTGAAACTGCCTCTCCCTGAGTGATTTCACACCCTCTTGTACGGTTAACCAGCATATAGTAGTGCTTAACTCCTAAATCCATTAGGAGTTTCTTTCCTAAAACTGCTGACTTCCTGGACATTCTGCACATTCCTTTGCCTTATTGCTTCCTCCTACCCCCACTCCCCCACATTTAATAAAATATTAACTCCTGCTGATTTCACTCCTATGTGACTCAACCCTAGTCTCTCCTCTACATCCCATTCCCATGGCCATTATCCTAGCTCAGGTCTCATCATCTCTCATCTGGGCCAAGGCAATGTTTTCCTAAGCAGGCTCCCAGCCTCCAGTCTTGCATCCTTGCAATCCATTCCCCCTTCAGAGTGATCTTTTGAAATGTGTAATCATGTCACCTCCTTGTTTCTGAGAGCCTTTCAGTGGCTCTCCATTGTCTACAGGACAGTGTTCAGATCCTTAATATTTATACAGGTCTGACCACTGTAGAGCCTTCCTTGCCTTCTGATATTATTCCCAGAGATGGACTGATATGTAACTTTCCACCTCTCCATGTGGGCCTTGGCCTCCAGTCTTTGCTCAGTCTTTCCTCTTTCTGTCTGGAATCCCTTCCTCTCCACTTCTTCATCCTTCCCTTGGTTCACTGACCCTTTTCCTGTAAGACTCAGCCACAGTGGTGCCACCTCCAGGAAGCAGGACCTGGGCAGGCAGTTATCATCCACAACCCTCTATCATATTGAATTATAAGGATAATCCATTGTCTATGAGCATTTAAAATGTGCCATGTAGTTTACCTGCATTCTCCTGTTATATCCTTATAAGAGTAACTCTGTAAGGTAAGTTCTATTGTTAGTCTCATTTTATAAACATGGAAGCTGAGACGTAGAGAGGTTCAGTGACTGGCCCAAGGTCACAAAGGGTGTAATCAATGGAGCTGGGCCTGAATCCAGGTTTATTGTCAGCAGAGCCTGCCACCCTGACTCTCTTGGTGAAAATTTTTTTTTTTTTTTTTTTTTTTTTTTTTTTTTTTTGAGACGGAGTCTCGTTCTGTGACCTAGGCTGGAGTGCAGTGGCCGGATCTCAGCTCACTGCAAGTTCCGCCTCCCGGGTTCACGCCATTCTCCTGCCTCAGCCTCCCAAGTAGCTGGGACTACAGGAGCCCGCCACCACGTCCGGGTCATTTTTTGTATTTTTAGTAGAGACGGGGTTTCACGGGGTTAGCCAGGACGGTCTCGATCTCCTGACCTCGTGATCCACCTGCCTTGGCCTTCCAAAGTGCTGGGATTACAGGCGTGAGCCACCACGCCCAGCCAGTGATTTGTTTTTGAGCTTCCTCTGCCTTGGGAAGGCCTAGCCACCTTCTTTTCATCCTTTAGGCCTTTACTTCCTCTAGGAGGCTTTCCCTAACCCAAGCACCTTAAGTCTGGCTTGGATGCCCTTCCATTTCACTCCCATGGTCCCCTGTCAACCCCTGTCACAGCCTTGGTCACTGTGCTTTGACTACTGGTCTAGCCCCAAGCTGGGCTGGGGGCTCCAGGAGGTCTCAGGGAGAGGCTGCCTGTGCTCATGAGTGAATCCCCACTGCCTGGCACTGTGCTAGTAATTCCTGATCAGACTACTACAGGCTTCCCTTCTTTTTCCCACTAGAGGCTGAGCCCCAGGCTAATAACTCTTTCTAATAACTTCTAGGTATAAAGGTGGGTTGGGGTGGACTGATATTAAAACTGTCCAAAGTCGAGAAATCAGTTTGGTAAACTGGCAAAGAAGTCCCATTTCCATTTGCTCTGAGGTAAGGTAAACGTTGCAGTGTTTCCATCAAGATGGGAAACAGAAACAAAGACAGGCTAAGAGCACGTGCCTATGAGAGCCCATTCTCTCCCCACCCTAGTTCCAGGGGCCTCTCCACCAGTTTTGTTTCTAGCTCATGTCCAATAGTGAGTGAAAAGCCTATGGGTGTGGTTTTTTTTTAATTTTTAATTTTTATGAGTACATAGGTGTATATATTTATGGGGTACATGAGACATTTTGATACAGGCATGCAATGGGTGATAATCACATCATGGAGAATCCATCTCCTCAGGCATGTATCCTTTGTGTTACAAACAATCCAGTTACACTGTTTCACTTATTTTAAAGCATAAATTAAATTATTATTGACTATAGTTACCCTGTTGGGGTATCAAATTGTAGGTCTTATTCATTATAATGATTTTTTCTACCCATTAATCGTTCTCACCTCCTCCTTCCCCACTCACAACCCTTCCTAACCTCTGGTAACCCATAAGCACATTCTGAGTGACTAGATGAGTTAAATGAAAAGGAGTAATTTGGACGTCAAGGCACTCAAGTAATACAACCAGGTCTGCTACTGACAGTAAGACTATGGACAAATTGCTTTGCATGGCTAGCGGCAGTTTCCTCATCTGAAAAACTGGGAATTTGGGCTGAGTGGTTCAGTTTTCTTCCAGTTTTAGAACAGTCTATCAGGAACTACGTCATGTGGCCCCATGACCTCTCTGATTCCACCACCTATGCCTCTCTCCCCGCCCTCAAGGTCTTCCCCAACTGCCCATCGAAAATGATCATCTCTCTGCCCCAGATCCATCTTATCCTCCTCTGTTTCTTAATTTGCTTTGCACATCAACATGTATATAATACACAAGTTTCTCGTTTAACTTGTCTATTTTTTTTTCTTTTTTGAGAGAGTCTTGCTTTGTCACCCAGGCTGGAGTACAGTGGCGTGATCTTGGCTCGCTGCAACCTCCGCCTCCCAGGTTCAAGCGATTCTCTTGCCTCAGCCTCCTGAGTAGCTGTGACTACAGGCACGCACCACCATGCCCAGCTAATGTTTATATTTTTTGTTAGAGACAGGGTTTCACCATGTAGCTTGTCTATTATCTGCTCCACACACTAGAATGTAAGTTCCATAAGGACAGAGAATTTTTATGTTTTATTCACTTCTCTGAGCCTAGAATTTCAAATTGTGTCTGGCACACAGTAGTAAGTACATAAGAAATATATGTTGAATGAATAAAAGATTCTCCTTCAAACACACACAGTCACATAAACAAAGCCAGTGAAATATAACCAAGCCCCATACAGCTTCCTTCATCATAGCTGCCAGAGCCTGGGCACAACGGGGATACATTTGCCTCTCCAGGCTTTTCCGCATTTTGTTTTCCTGTGGTTCCCATCTGCAATGGGCCGCCAAAGTTTCATTTTTGTGAACCAACGATTAGCCTTTAGGAAGAAGCCAAACACCAAGCCCAAGCCACAAATTGATTAATTGTTCTCTAGGTGTGAATGCCAGCAAGCTGGCTGAGCGTTATGGCCATCGACAAAGGCACTGAGATGGGAGCCGAGGGCAGTTCAGCATTCTGGGGAGGGCTGCTTTGAAAGCAGACATTGCGGTTTCGTTTCAAGTATTACCAGTCATCATCGTGCCGTTATGGATTTTTCAATCCATCGTTCCCTTGGCAATAGGTGCCTGCCAGGCAGAGATGAGCTTCTGTGCGCCGTGCTGCGGGCGAGACTTTGCGCTGCCATCTGCTCCCTGGTACCCATGCACACACATGACCTGCCTCTCTCCCTCAGAGGGGCATCCTCTCGACAACAGTCCTTCTTGCTTCTCTCAGGACCATGGGGTAGAACCCACCAGCTCTCCTGAGACCCCACATCCCTCCGCTCAGCCAACATGTGCTGAGCTCCTGCTGGGGGCTGGGCACCTGCTTCAGGGAGATAAGTAGGGAGCTGGGAAGCCCTTCAGGACAGGGGCCGGGTCTCCTTTGCCAGGGGTGGTACTATCCTTGGTTCCCAGCTCTCTGTAGCCTGATCTGCCCCTTCTTAGACCTCTGGAAGGAGCTGACACTACAACTGCTGCAAGAACCAGAAACAGACATAACTGTTTTCCAGGTCCACACCTGGGGAAAAAAAGGGGCAAAGGGCACTCTCTGAATACCACAGGCAAAAGCAGCCTTGGGGAGTAAAGAGAATCTCTCTTTTCTATCTCTACTCCCTTGCAAGGTCATCTCATCTGACCTCATGGCTTTCAATACAATCTACACGCTAAGGATGCTCCCAACCAACATATATAGATAGGCTCTCTCCATCCATGCTGCCTACCCACCAGTTCCTCCCATATTCCTGGCAGGCATCTCACACCTAACAGTCTGAACTGAGCTCCTGATCTCCGTACCCCAAACCTGCTCTTGCTATGGGCTTTGCCACCTCAGTTAGGGGCAGCTCCATGCTGCCCGTTGATCCCCCAAACCTGGGAGCTAACCTTGGCTCCTCTCCAGCACCCACTTCTAATCTGCCAGCCAGTTCTACTAGCTCCACCTTCGAACTCTGTCTGAAAGAGGCCCACTTCTCTCCGCCTTCACTGCTATGGCTCTCACCCTGAGCTCCCCCTGGCCTCTCGCCTGCATTGCTGCATTAGACTCCGGGCCAGTCTCCCTGTTCCCACTCTGCACTCCTTTAGCATATTCTCAGCACAGCAGCTGGTTAAAGGTAGGTCAGACCAGGTCAGCTTCTGCTCAGAACCTGCCCATGGGCCCTGATAAACTCAGAGTAGAAGCCAAGTTCTTCCCATAATGTAAAGGCTGTGTGTGACCTGGTCCCTTGTCTCCAACTTTATCACTGCGTACCACTCGTCTCCCTCACTCTGCTCCAGGAGCACTGGTTGTATCTCTGTTCTCCAGATATGCCAGGGAAACTCTCACCTTGAGAGGTCAGAAGTGCTGCTGGCTCAGAGCCTGGGAATTCCCCACTAGGCCGTGGTGCGGAATCCACAGTTGCTCCAGTGTGCTCTTTTCCTGGAGCCTAGGCAAGCAACCACTGTGCCCTAAGTGCTTAGCTCTCCAGCAGTTGTCACAGTTGTCTGATTTTTTATCTGTCTCCTCCACTAGACCATGATTGCCCAAGGGCCAGGGCTGGTGCTACCCATGTGAGTTTTTCCAGGCCTTGTTCAGAAGAGGTATTCAAGGCATATGAAGGGATGGATGAGTAGGTTAACAACAGCAACAACAAAACACCTAGGTTTGCATCACCTTTATAGTGTTTGAGGGCATTTCCTCCTGTTTGTGCTTGGTTGGACAATGAGAAACAAAGATACTCTCTGTACCAGGAAGCCTCAGCCAGACGCCAACCAGTCCATGTGCTGCCTCTAAGCAGAGTCTGTGCTTTTCCCCAAGGCAGCTGGGAGTGCAGCACAGGAAAGAAAATATGTATTCTCCCTGGCTCGTGAAGCGGGGAGCTGCTAAAACTATAGTCCTCCCCACATATTTCTCAAGAAAGGAGGGAAGTCCTCCTGCATCTTACCCCTCATTTTAGATGGACACAGAAGCTTTAGGAGAAGAATCCCATGACCATACTAGCTGGAGCCCCCAGAACCCAGGCACATGCACCCACATTCTTTTCCTGCTGGAAATTCTCTTCCTTCCCAGGACAAAATGGGATCTTGGAGGGGGAGCACACTCAACCTCACTGGGCATGGCTGTATGTGAGCTCCACTGTTATCTCATTATGCTCACACCCTGTTGTACAGTGGAGAAAACTGAGCCTCAGAGATATTACAGAGCATTCCACAGTGACTGGCAGATTAACCCAAGAACTCTATGATTCCAAAGTGTAAGCTCATCCTATCATCCCAGCGGCGTCCTGTCTTCTCCCTGCCTCCAGAAGCAGGTGGGAAACTAGCTAGGTGAGAGGCATGAGGAGCCACTATGGCACTGGGTCTAGGCTTACTTGGGCCTGGGAAAAGCTAATGCCTGGGTGAAGCGTCCATCCCTTCCCAGGCCCTCTGCAGATTCCTGGATCACAAAGGGCTGTAGTGGTTCCAGAGATGCTGGGGCTATGGGACAATAGGAGGGCCATGGGTCTGGATCCCTGCAGTCTTATTGTTGACAGCACCTGAAAGGCAGGGTCTAGACCAATACCAGGAATTAGAAAGCACTTTGGAATCAAAGTCAATGGAATGAGTGGATAAGGAGTTGCTGATTTAAAGTATTATAGATCCATTGGATTAGTGACTCCTAGATTTGTCATGGATTTTAGAAGGCATCTAGAGCAAGCCCCTATGCAGTTCAGCCAAGCTTCTTACATGAATAAATCTTCAGCAGGAAAAGAATGTGGGTACATGCACCTGGGACATGGGACTCAAGATAGTATGGCCAGCCACCAGAAGGATATCTCTGAAGTCTCCTCCTCTATCTTTTGAAAGATGCCCATTTACACTGGACTCCTCCCTCTGTGTGTGTATGTGTGTACGTATGTGTGTATTTAGTCTATATGCAAGAATATTTTATTTATATGCATATATTTAGTTAAGATTTATAGTTTACTATTTTATTTATATAGAAACATACATGTTTTTAATTTTACTTTAAGTTCTGGGATACATGTGCTGAATATGCAGGTTTCTTACATAGGTATACATGTGCCGTGGTGCTTTGCTGCACCTATCATTCTGTCATCTAGGTTTTAAGCCCCACATGCATCAGGTATTTGTCCTAATGCTCTCCCTCCCCTTTCCCCCAACCCCCCAATAGGCCCCATAGTGTGATGTTCCCTTCCCTGTGTCCATGTGTTCTCATTGTTCAACTCCCACTTAAGAGTGAGAACATGCAGTGTTTGGTTTTCTGTTCCTGTGTTAGTTTGCTGAGGATGACGGTTTCCAGTTTCGTCCATGTCCCTGCAAAGGACATGAGCTCATTCTTTTTCAAGGCTGCATAGTATTCCATGGTGTACATGTGGAAGACAGTGTGGCAATTCCTCAAGGATCTAGAACCAGAAACACCATTTGACCCAGCAATCCCATTACTGGGTACATACCCAAAGGATTACAAATCATTCTCCTATAAAGATACATGCACACATATGTTTACTGCAGCACTATTTACAACAGCAAAGACTTGAAACCAACCCAAATGCCTATCAATGATAGACTGCATAAAGAAACACATTTTTAAAATACATATTTTGTTGAAATATATGTATGTACTTTAGTATTTGATATAGATAGATAGATAGAATGATTTCATATATATTTGCTTTATGATAAGATTAGAAAATGTGCCACATTTAGCTTGTAGGCTTGGGTGTTCCCATAGTGCAACCCTCCGGGCTATATAGTATTTCATAGATTTTTTTTCACATATAAGCAATTCAGAAATTAGAATGAGTATTACAAGAAAGGGTATGTGATCGTTTAATTGGCACTTTTTCTTTCTCAGTGGTGCATAAAATAATGGTGCATCTTACAGTCAACAGAATGTCAACTTTGATAAAATCCAGTATATACACCAGTTTGGAAAGTATCTTAACAGAATCCTTGGCAGAGCTTGATCAATCAAAGCCTTGCTTGATCACCTCCAGAAATGAGAAACTCACTACCTCACAAGGCAGCCTACTCTAATTTAGGGTAATTAAAGCTATATAAAACAATTTCTTGATTCTTGGCTGAAATTCACCTACTTTTAACATCTTTCCATTGGAGGTTGTTCTACTCCCTGCAGCAATGTAGAATGAATCCTTATTTGTCTTATGTGAGACAAACTCTCATCATTTCCAGATCTTCTCTTTAACTATTCTTTGTGTCATAGTTACTTGTCTCATTAATTTCTCCCAAATACCTACTTAGTTTTGGGTCTTGTGCTAGAGATACAATCCATGACCCTCAAAAACACCTTGTGGGCAGGCACAGTGGCTCATGCCTGCAATCCCAGCATTTTGGGAGGCTGAGATGGAAGGATCATTTGAACCCGGGAGTTCGAGACCAGCCTGAGCAACATAGCAAGATGCCATCTCTACAGAAATTTAGCCGAGTGTAGTGGTGCTCACCTATAGTTCCAGCGACTTAGTAGGCTGAAGCAGGAGGATTACTTAAACCCAGGAGGTCAAGGTTACAGTGAGCCATGATCACACCATAGCACTCTAGCCTGGGCGACAGAGTAAGGCCTTATCTCAATAAAACAAAACAAAACAAAACAAAACACCTTGCTACTGATCAATGCTTTATTACATGAATTTCCTTCTTCTGAATGCATCCATCCCCCAAGATCCAGAGTCTATATTTTGATTAATAGAGCCATGTGACATTTGATTCATGTTATGTTCATAGCCAACTGACACCCACACGTAGCTTTCACACAAGTCAGCACTTCACTGATGTTGGTTTGAGTTTTAGTTTACTCTGATTTTGTTTTTTCTCCCATTTGCTATTTATCACACAAACAACACTAGAGTAGCCATAAAGAAGAACTTAAAAAAAATTCACTCACATCTCACTGCCCGCCCATGTCAATAGTTTCTCTTTTTATTTCCATCCAGTCCCTGTTCATATAAGACCTACTTTACATGTTTGTAATAAATATGAAGAATCAATTTTGCATTCTGTTTTTTTCCTGGAAAATAATATCATAAACATCTTTCTGTATTGCCAAATAATGCTATTATACTTTTAAATGGCTGCATAAATCTATTAGGTAGATCTACCATAATTTGCCTGGCCATGCCCCTATTGTTGGACATTTTTACAGTTTCCAATTTTTCATCATTATAAATAATGCTGAAATCAACACTTTGATGCATATAACTTTCTTCTTCTGTTGAATTATTTCCTTAGGATATATTCCCAGGAGGGGAATTACTGGGTCAAATGACATGAGCATTTTATGACTCTTGATACACATTGTCAAGCTGGATTCCCAAAGGACTAATTTACATCAACACCAGCCATGTGCGAGTGTGTCTGTGTCTCTGCCCCGACTCCAGCACTGTATCATACCCACCGAAGTTCTTCAGCCTAACTGAATAGGGATAAAGTGCCATTTCATTGTCTTAATTGACATTACATTGGTAACTATCAGGACCAGGTAGTGCTGCTGTGTATTTATTTGCTACTCTATTTCTTCTGGTGTGAACTCCTTGATACCTTTTTTACCACTTTGTATGGGTTCATGATACAATGCAGAGGTTAACCCTTTGCTGCCACATTTGGTAGAATATTATTCAAGTCAGTTGTTTCTCTTCCTATTTTACATGATTTTTACTGTGCAGAACTTTTACATTTGAATATGGTCTGATCACTAAACTTTTCCTTTTGTTAGATTCTTTAAAGTACAAAGCTTGACACTGCTCCCTATTATAGTGGAATATTTAATTTGGATCCAATAGTTGCAACTATGTGAAATTATTTTATTCCTTTTTGTAGGCTGAAGTCAAACTGTCTGGGTTCAAACCCACACTTTACCTCTTACTAGCTCTGTGACCTCAAGCAAGTTACTTAACCTTTCAGTGCCTCATCTGTAAAATGGAGATAATAATAGTGCCTACCTCAAAGGACTGCTTAAGAATTAAATGTTAAAATGTAAGGCACTTAGAAGAGTGCCTGGCACCTGGTAAGAGCCCCAGCAATGCTAGCTTTCATTATCATCCTGACAATCATCATCACCCAAAGCATTTGCTATGTCTCCCTGCCCTGACTCCTCTGCATAATTTTGAAGTATGATCTCTAGGGCTCTATCCACATCACTCACAACTGGAGACCCCAGCACTTGAACATTCCTCTATTCAGCAGGACTCTTCAGGTGAGCTTGTTCAGTTACAGTCACATCATGAATGTCAGCAGAACAGACAGAAATATCACAAACATTCTGTGTAAGCAATTGTGAAGGCTAAGCTGCTCCATGTAGAGGGCATTCCTTCTGTTCCAGCAGTGTAAATGTCCATCCATAAAGGCAAGGTGGGGAGTGAGCCCTGGGCTTGGTCTCCCCTTGTCCTGGCACCATCCTCAGTGCTGGTGAAGGTTCAGAAACATTCTATGCTGGACAGTGGTCCCTGGTTCACCTCCTGTGACTGGTTTCCTTCCCCCCAGTCTGCCCCTGCCCTCCCCAATATCTCTAAAGCATAAATCTCACTATGCCACTTACCTGCCTAAGACCCTTCAGCGATTGTCCCCTTCTTGTGAGTAAAGCCCAAACTCCTTCCCATGGCCTCCTAGGTCCTGCGTGAGCTGTTCCCTGTCCCTCAAGCCAGTTCAGCTCCTGCCACTCCCCTGGCTTCATACTCTACAACTGCCCTTCTTGCAGTTGCTCAAATGCCTCTGCTCTTTCTTCTGGTCTTTGATTCCATTCATTCACCAAATATTTACTGAGTACTTAACATATGACAGGACCTATCCTAGGAGCTGAGGAATCAGCAGAGAACAATAGCAATGCAAAACAATACAAAGCCCCTGACCCCAGGAAGCTCACATTCTGGCAGAGAAGGACAATAAGCAAACAATCATACCATATATCAGGAAGTGATAGGGAGTGATGGGTAACAGGGTCTGTGTTACACAGTGTGGTCAGAAAAGGCCTCTCAATAAGAAGACACACGAGCACAGAGCTGAATGGAGCCAGGGAAAGGGCTTTGGGGCCACCAGACACAGGCAAGGGGAACAGAATGCATGGAGGCCCTGAGGCTCAAATGTGCTTCACTTGCCCTAACCTTCCAATTCCCAAGACTAGCTCCTGGTCAAGTAATTCATTACCAAGCCCAGTCTGTTTTACTCTGCAAATACAGCTGGATAAAGGTCTTGAGGGAAAACAGGAAGCAGAGAGCTGGAAGGAAGGATGACACAGCTGGGAAGCAAAGCCACTGTCCATGAGATGGGTCTCAGGCAGCAACAATGCCCTGAGCAAGGCCAGGGCTGGGGACCACAGGCCCAGGGAGATGCCCTAGCACCATGCTGCTGGTCCACCCAACTCTCCCAGGCCCCTCCTTCTGTGGGGTAGGGATAGGCGAGTGGGGCAGGCCTAGAGAACTGTGTGGGCCTTATTTTCAGAGGGAACATAGTGGAGAGAGTGTGGGCTTTGGAACCAGACTGATTTTTAAACTGTGCATGACCCTTAGGTCCTGGTTCACCTCAGGCAAGGTAACTCACCTCTCTAGGCCTCAACTTCCTTATCTGTAAAATGGGGATCCTAAGGCCTTGCTCATGAGGCGGTGATGTGTCGCTTGTCTATAAAGGTCCGCTTGCATCGCTGAGCAGGTCGAAGGTGCTCGACGAGTGTCAGTTCCTTTGTTTTCTTCATCTCATAGGCCCTGAGCTATGGACCCTGCAGCTTGTATGAGGATCAAGGACTATGAAACAAACTCCCATCATGCAATGGCATCCACAGGGGAAAGACAGGGATGCCATCTGTCCACCGCCAAATCTCCAAATCAGAATCTCCTACCTAATGCGGTAACTACTTTTCTCTCCTGCCGTTAAAATGAAATGTCAGTGGGTTCAACTCTCAATTATTCACATGAATGAAGGAAAAGGTAGAAAGAAGAATCCCAAACAGTGGTTAATCACTCGCGAGTTATTCATTAATGGCAAGAAGTGGGACTCTAATATTCAATTTGACACTTCTGTTGGGAAGCGTTCTCTCCCCACTGATGCTGGGCTCATGGGTTGGGAAGTAAGTCACCCCAAGGAAGAGGTGGCAGAAACGCACGTACTCCCTAAACCTCTAGGGCTAGGGTCAGTGGAAGAAGCTCCAATAGGGTCACCTGACCCAAGGGCACAGGAAGGAGACAGATATACATGTCCAGCTACAGTCCCTATCAGAGCAACGGTTAAAGGACAGCCCTCTCCCCTTCTATCCACACAGGAGAAATCACATCCAGGTCCACACTCAGTGGTTCTTCGGTACCAAGGGGTCCATCCTAGGAGGGGCTGGGAATGGGCTGCCAGTGGTCCTGAGATAGCCATGTCTGGGGGTCTCTGGGCCCTCCTGCATTGAGCACGGTTATGGGAGGCAGGGTCAAGCTTGGGGCACCCTGCCGCTTCCCATGAAAAGGGCGTTTATCAGCTAAAGACCTGTGCTAATAAGTGTTAAATAGAGTTCAATGCAGAAAATTGAGAAGTAATGAGACTTGGAGCCGAGAGAATAAATTAACAGGTGATCACATGGTTAAGAGCCTCCACCTGAATGCAGAAAAGGAGGCGTCCTGACCATCAGAGAGCTCTGGGTCAGAGAAGAGGTCAGAATGCTAAGTACATCTCAACTGAGGCTAAGGGGTGGTTAGGAGCAATTAAGCAGTTACCATATTTCATCGGTTCTAGGGTGCAAGCTTTTCCATATTTTAATATCTCTGAAATTGGGATGTGTCTTATAGTCAATGACATGTCACACTTTAATTGGCAGCATTTTTTTCTTTCTTAATGGTACATCAACTAAAGCTGGATCTTACGACTGGGGGCATCTTAGAGTCAATGAAATATGGTATCAGACGCCTTGAGCCTAAATCTCTTTCCTTGTCTGGGCCTTTCATATGGGGCAAGACAATCATTTATCCATTCACTTGTTTAATCGATATTTGTTGAGCACCTACTATGTGTCTGACCCTGGGCTAGGCACCTGTGAAGAGTGATCGTAATAGCTTACACGTCCACTTACTGTTTATTCTATGCCAGGCATTATTAGGAGCACTTGATGTGTTGTCCCATTTCTTCCCGACAACAATCCCACGGAGTAGGGTTTATTATTCTTATTGTCCTCCTATGATGAGAGGTCAGAGGAGGTTAAGTGACTTGCTCAAAGTCACATGCTGGCTACTACCTGGACGAGTTGGGAGTCGTCTTCCTTCAGACCCTGAGCTCTGACTTCAGTGCTCCATTGAGTGTTCTTCCTATCCAGAAGCACACACAAGAGTAGAGAAGGTAAACAAGGAACAGGAAATACACGAGTGATGCATGTGATAGAAGGAGAAGTGCAGGGAGCCGAGAGATAATAGAATAGGGCTGTTGTGCACAGAGGCAGCCTCTTGGATTTAGTTTAGGCAGAGGACAGAAAGGAAGAATTGGGTGGTAGTGGTGAGGTGGTTCAGGAGAGGGGACTCAGTGTGTTTGAAAGATAAGTGGGAAGACAGAGTATGGTGCATCTGAGAACTGGAAGGGGGTGGAAGTAGGCCTGATGCTGGAGGTTTTGAGGGCCAGGCAAGGAGTCTGTACTCCATCATGGAAGCAATTAAATGGTTGGGGTTTTTTTTGTTTGTTTGGTTGGTTGGTTGGTTTGGTTTGTTTGTTTGAGACAGAATCTTGTTCTGTTGCCCAGGCTGGAGTGCAGTGGCGCAATCACAGCTCACTCCGGCCTCAACCCCCTGGACTCTAGTGATCCTCCTGCCTTAGCCTCCTGAGCAGGTAGGGCTACGAGTGCATGCCACCATGCCTAACTAATTTTCTTTTTAATATTTTGTAGAGATGGAGTCTTGCTATGTTGCCCAGGCTGGTCTCAAACTACTGTCCTCAACTGATCCTCTGGCCTTGGCCTCTCAAAGTGCTAGGATTACAGATGTAAGCCACCATACTCGAAAGATTTAAAGGGCTAAACCCTTTAACCCAATTAAAGGGTTTCAAGTGAAAGCTCTCTGAGATCTTTGCTCCCAAGCATCCAATGAATCTCTGAATCTTTTGTCGGATAGTGAAGGACCACAGACTCCCAAGAGGAGGGTTCTGGAGAAAAGCTGAAGAACCTTCAAGTTGTTCAAGTTGAGTACTGCAAAAGTATGCCCAGGCAGAGGGGTGATGAGGATTAAAACCCAGCCTATATGCCATCCACTGCGCTGTATGCTCACAGGATAGTGTCTTCTCAGAGTAGCCACTTGTGTTAATTCGCACAAAAGCCCTATATAGACCAGCAGGGATCCAGGTCAGGAGATGCAAGCAATAGCTACCATTGCAGCGCTCCTACTGTGTGGCAGGCTCTGGACTGAGGTATCATGGTAGCAGAGAAAACAAAAAAAATAAGTGATCGTTCTTGCCCTTGGAGACCCACAAGATTTGACCAAAGGTTTTGTCAGGGGAATTAATTTTTTTTCACCCCCATAAAACCCACCATGTCTTGTTGTATTAGCTTCCTTTTACTGAGTGCCTACTATGTGCCAAATGTCACCCTAGGTTCTTTCTAGACCTTGTCACTCATGCTCACAGTCCTCTTGAAATGGAGAGAAAATTTAGGAGGAGTCTGAGAGGTTGTAGTTCCTTATCTAAGGGCATACAGTGGGGATGTGGCAGAGCTCAAACTTGATCTCGAGAGACCTAACTGGGCATGAGAGCAATTTTCTCCATGTTGTAGAGGAATTAGTTGTTACTGAATAGCAACTCTGTGCCAGGCACTTTTCATGCACCGACTCCTTTAATCCTCATTATAACCTATTAAAGTGGGCATTATAGTTTCTGTTTTTCAAAAACATCATTTCAGGGAGGATGGGAGACTTGCCCAAGGTCTCACAGCCACCCTGAGGGAAAGCCAGGGTTTGGATCCACATCTCCTGTCTCCTGGGCTTATGTCCTTACTTCTCTCCCAACATTTTTAGGTTTTAGAGAGCTCTTTGAATGTAGGGGCCACTTCTTATTCATTCTTGTATCCTCAAAGACTACTTTGGGACTGATAATATAGCAGGCATTCAGTAAATATTTGTTGAATGAATGAATGAAGAATGAATGAATGGGGACAGAGAAGTGAAGCAGAGGTACACTGTATCTGCAAGCAGGCAGCTGCCTGAGAATGCTCCTTCCTCCTCATCACTGTTTCTTCTGACACCCTGACAGGAAGAGGGTCAGGGCACTAGAGTTTGGCATAATATCATCTTAAAGCTATGTTAATACTCTTCCCCAAAGGGGTAAAATATTACTATGCATGATGAACTATTTGTGGGATTATTGAGGACGTGATATGAAAATCATCCTGATTCTCCACTTATTGAGAAGTGCTGCCCAATTTGTCTCAAATGTCACATCTCTATGTATTAATTTGCTACTCCACAGTACTGATTAAAATGAATGTTCTCCAACTCCCAAGGCAGAGCCATCGGAAATGGAACAGGTTCACTCAGGAAGCACACACCATCCCTCCTGAGTGGAGGAAATGGACATCTATCACCTCCGTCCCTGAAGGAGGCATTGGCCTGCTGTTCTGCTGTTCTGGCCTGGAGTGGCTTAAATGTTGCAAATTGCATATTCAGTGTATGTCTATCTATATATCTATGTGATCAAATGGCTTCCATTAGCCCAATTTTGAGATGTCTGCATAATGTCCCAGAATTGGGGAACTCTTTTGGAATAAGGAAATTGTCTGAGAGGCTGAGGCCGAGAGAGAGAATCAGCAGGTCTAATTACAGGAAAAAATAAAACCAGGAAAGGTCCATTTCTCCCATGCACTTGGTTCCAATTCCATCTCTGGACCCCAATTTATCTGTGTGCACAGTGGCATGATCACATCCAACCCTACTGCCACCTCTAAACATCACAGAAGCACATTTTGTTCTGAAGCTTGCTCCTAACCTGCTTCTCCTGGTACAGCAAAACAGGCAGCTCCGGCTCCATCTGTCCATTCCTCACAGATGAGTCTGTCTGACCCTGTTGCAACATGCTGTGGTCCTTATGCAGAGATGATATTACTGATCTTCCATTGGTAGCAAAAGCATACCAGGGTTTTTGGTTTTTTTTTTTCCCAGAAGTGACACTAAGTGGAGCATTTCTTCTTTCCCCCTGCTCCCCTTTGGGAGGGGAGATAGACTAGGGAGAGAGCACAAATTGTGACAATGAAAATGAAGCTTGGATGAAAGTCGAGGACTGCACACAATAGGTGCCCAATAAATATTAGCTCAATGAATGAAGAAATCTCTACCATCAACTTAATGTGTGAGGTCAACCTCCCCGGGCTCAGTTTTTTTAGGTGAACTAGGGGATCAGGGGTGGCCACAGGGCATCTGTGAACTCCCTGTGAATCTTATGGAAAAGAGTCGTATTTGTGTGAGTATGTGCACACGTACGTGTGTGTCAAATCCATGACCTCAAAAGCCTAGGGCCCACTTGACTTGTTACTAGGACCCTTAGCTCTAAAGCCAACATCTCTGATACAAAGAGAAGAGGCCATGAACAGACTAAGTTCCGGGCTTGGCCTCATTAACTCCCATCCACCAGGGGACAAAGCCTGAGACTTCATCCCTATCCAATGGACACAGGCTCAAGCAGTGCTGGAGGCTCATGAATGTGAAGAACATTCTGCTTCTTCCCTCCAAAAGCCACGGTCTAGCTGTAAAACTAGACACACCACGAACGGCTGGATTAAGAATTCTATGCAAACTCTGGAGCCAGGGTACTGGGGTGGGGCTGGGATTGTGAGCTATGAAGTTGACATATTCCTTCCATCCCTGAAATAATCCCAGTCAACTAAGGTTAGGATGAGAGTGACTTAATTAATTAGCTGACATTTATCAAGCGCTGACAATTTGCCAAGTCCCATACTGAGCACATCTTGTGACTTGTGCATTCTCTTCCTTAATCCTCACAACAGCTCTATGAAGTTAAGTATTATTCTTATCCTGATTTTACAGGCACAGAGGCTGGAGCTCAATGAAACGACATAACTTGCCCAAGGTCACCCAGCAAGTGAATGGCAAGATAGGATTTGATTCCAGGTGTCTGAATTCAGAACCTGAGATCTTAATTCTTGTACTATGCCACCTCTCCCCTTATGGTTACCAAGGAGTCCACAAAAATAATAGAAAATAAGGGTACGTCATCTTTCTAAGATTCTTTATAGAGATAATTAGTGGAACAGAAGAGGTATGATTTTTAAGGAAGCCTATAGTTTGATAATGAGATGCCCAGATCACAGTTAGACTTAGCTAAACAAAGAAATACCTGTTTTGAGAGCCAGAGTATTAAGTAGATCTAATAGACTGAGACCTAACACTCAGAGACGGGCTCTCCTTCACAAAAGTGTCAGAGTGCACAAGATCCATGCTGCTAAAATGCAGAGGCGCAACAAGGATTAAGCACCAAATACCTGCAGAGACTCTTCCCAAATTGGCATTTCTGATCTGCCCATCATGCTCGCTTACCTGGTGATCAGTCTGGAATAGTCAGAAACAATCCCATGCAAGAGTCGGGAGCTGTGTGTGAGGAAGGTGGGAAGTCTGGGGCTAGGGTGAGAAAAAATGTCCAAAGGGCAGGAAGACTGGAAACATCAGATAGACACACACTGGAGGTAAAGTGGGGAAGATGCAGGCTTCCGTGAACTCAGACAGAGTGACACATGGCGAGCATCAGACAGCCAAAGACAGAAAGGGAGTCACAGAAACCAAGACCAACACAACTAGGTTCCAGGAAGACTTAAAAATAAACAGTAAAGGCCAGGCACGGCGGATCACGCCTGAATCCCAGCACTTTGGGAGGCTGAGGCGGGCGGATCATGAGGTCAGGAGATCGAGACCATCCTGGCTAACACAGTGAAACCCCATCTCTACTAAAAATATGAAAAATTAGCCAGCTGTGGTGGTGGGCTCCTGTGGTCCCAGCTGCTCAGGAGGCTGAGGCAGGAGAATGGCGTGAACCCGGGAGGCGGAGCTTGCAGTGAGCCGAGATCACACCACTGCACTCTAGCCTGGGCAACAGAGCGAGACTCGGTCTCAAAATTAAATAAATAAACAAATAAACAGTAAAATAAAACGAAAAGAATAAGGTGAGCCTTTAAATGAACATTTATCTAATCTTCACACAGAAAAAGCCTTTCCAAGCATGGCACCAAAAGTAGAGAGCATAAAAGAAAAATTAAAAAATTAAAATGTAAAATGAGTGGCATAAAAATGAAAACTGATGCACCTCAAAAGGAAACCCATCACATTAATATCCTTAATATGCAAAAAGCACTTACAAAGAAGATAAGAAAAATTCTAACACCCCCATGGAAGAGTAGACAGAGACCAAGAGAGAGGATTTATACAATTATCAATAAGTGATGACAGGTGCTTCACCTTACCTATAATCAAAGAGATGCAAATTATCACAACAAATGGGATGTCATTTTCTACCCTTTTAAATCCATGACACTGACTTAAAACTCACCAACATGTAACCCTGGCAAGGTGGGAGGAATGGGCTCAGGCCTGCTTGTGAACTGTTGGTAGAAGTATATGTTCGTATAACCTTTCTGAAGACATGATGGAATTTTGTATAAAATGGAAAATCTACATACTCTTTGACCCAGCAATTGCACTTCCAAGAATTTATTCTAAGAAGAGAATTAGATGAGGGCTTAAATTGTATGTACAAGGATGTTCTTCACCTAAACATCCACAGAAGATGACTGGTTAGATAACTATGGTATATGCAAACCACAATGGCTCCCTCAGTGATGTTCATTAGAAAGACAAATCAGGGCTACTTTTATTAACACAGAAAAACGTTGGCCTCATTAACCAGATTATAGAATTGCACAGATAGCATAATCCCAAGTGCCCACAGATCCACACCTGTGTGCCTATGTGTGTGTGCAGAGAGATGTCTAAATGTATATTCATTGGAATGGCAGAACTGAGGCTAGACCTGGGCAGACAGCCCTACCTGGGCAGAGCAGGACATGGGCAGCCCTGGGAGTCAGCAGGAGGAGGAGGAGGAGGTGAGTGGGGAGAGGGCTCCTGGGGCCTATTTTCAGACTCCATGCTGAAAATGGGATTGTCAGATCTAGCAACTGAAAATGCAGGATGCTCAGTTATATTTAAATTTCAGGCCCAGTGTGGTAGCTCACGCTTATAATCCTAGCACTTTGGGAGGTCAAGGCAGGCAGATCACTCCAGCTCAGGAATTCGAGACCAGCCTGGGAAACATGGTGAAACTCTGTCTTTACCAAAAATACAAAGAAATTAGCCGGCTGTGGTGGCGTGTGCCTGTAGTCCCAGCTACTTCGGGGGCTGAGGCAGGGGGCTGAACCCAGGAGGTCGAGGCTGCAGTGAGCCGAGATCGTGCCACTGGACTAAAGCCTGGGGGACAAAGTGAGGCCCTATCTCAAAAGAAAAAAAAAACATAAAATAAGTATAGTTGGGGTATACTTACACTAAACATGATTCCCATTTCAAGAATCTGAATAATTTAAAATTCAAATTAACTGAGTGCCCTGTATTTTATCTGGTGACCCTAGCTGAGAAGCTCAGGAACACATCTCTTGTTGCCTCCATGGATGACCCACGCCAGCCTGGAAGTTCCCACATCCTCCCCTGCCTCTGCTTTAGCTCCAGTTTACCTGCCCATGAAATGGAGTCACTAGCCTCTGCCTTACTCAAAGAGTTTTGCAGAAAAGCCACATTAAAATTCCTGGCCATCAAGCCCTAAACGGCACACAAAACCTCCCTGAGGCCCAGCATGTACTTCTGTAAGATGGACAGCAACGTCTGTCCACAGGGTTGTGGTGGGGGATTAAATGAGATAACGTATGTAAAGTGCCTGGCATACAGTCAGTGCTTAATACAGGTTGATCCCCTTTCCTCCCGTCCAGCTGCTGCAGCCCATGCTCTTGCTCCCAGGGATTACAAACCAAGCACCTTCTGTCATCTCAGGGTTTGACTACCGGCCTTTTTGATCTTTTCCTTGCAGCGGCAGCAGCCGTGGGCTGACACTCATCACCTGACTTCACCTTTCTCCAAAATCCCTAGCAGCAGTTCGGTTCCTTATCTACACTTTTCACATTCTGGATGAGGGTGGAGGAGGATCAAACTCGCTTTGATAGCAGACATTCGGAGATGTCAGCCAAGGGGAGCTACCAGGAGCAGCGCCCTGATGCCATTTTGAAATGGACACAACAACATGATGAATAGAAAATTTAAGGAAACCATCCCGACTTGGGGCAGCCTAGGCTGGAAGTGGGGGCCTCTCCTTTGAAGCCTGTCTGTCATTCTCCCTGCTTGCCACCTAGCACAAATGTCCAAGGGGACTCTGCAATGGAGGAAGGGGGCTGAGCCCCTTCCCTGAGAGCCAAATCTTCACAAATTCCTTTTGACTATTGAATCTCCCCTCCTCCACTCCACAATGAGGCTCAGAGAGCTTAAAAATCTGCCCAAGGTCACCCAGTGAGTCAGGTGTGGGTTCAACACAATTCAGTTGCCTGTTGAATAAGCTCAGAGATAAAGAGATCCCAGGGCATATGTCAGATGAGTATGCTCACAGCAGGGGCTGCCCCTACTCATGCCTCCCACCTTCCATCCTTGTCCGTCCACTTTGGGTGTTCCAGAAGTGAGTGCAACTCACATTTGTCCAAATGCATGAATTGCCACATAGCCCAGTCCCAAGTCAAATTAATGAGCTTCAGTGATAGCCACAGCCTTGGCTTATGGGTGCCTGACTCCTTTGTTAGCACAGATACCTGTGACCCACTTTACCATGCAGTACAAAACAGCCAGCCACACATCCTGCAAAGTCTGCAGAAACCCTGCAACAGGTGACTGCATAGAGACTCGCTCGGCTACAGCAATCTGTTAGCATTGGTCTAACATTTGCAGGGGCCTTGCCTACAAGGCTTTATTTTCTTAGTGCCTATGACTTAGAGACCTGACATCATCATGTGGCTGAGGTGAAACAGGTTGTTCCTTCTGCCCTGTGAGTCTTGCTGTGGAATGTTGAACGTTCTCATGCCTGGATGGCCTCACCTGTACCAGGCAGGTGAGAGGAGGGATCCACTGGCCTCTAATTTATCCCTAATGTTTTGCAATCTCTTTAGAATCACAGGCCTCTTTGTGAATCTGATGGAAGCTCCAGCTCAGCTCTGTCCAGCAGAATTTTCTGCAATGATGGAAATGTTCTGTATCTGGGTATCTGGGCTGTTCGACATGGTAGACAAGCCACATGTTTATTGAACATTTGACACAAGGCTAGTGTGACTAAGAAACTGAATTTTAAATTCTACTCAATTTTAGTTAATTTAAATGTAAATAGCCATATGTGGCTAATGGCTACTGTATTGGACAATACAGCTGTAGACCAGGGGTAAGCAAATTTTTTTCCGTAAAGGGTCAAAAAGTAAGTATCTCATTGGCTTTGCATAGGGTCTCTGTCACAATAGCTCAACTCTGCAGTTGTAGTGCATGAAAACAGCCACCAAACAGACGTCAACAATTGGGCATGGCTGTGTTCCAATAAAACTTTATTTACAAAAACAAGCTGCTGGCTAGAGTTGGCCAAGGCGATCTGAGTTTTCTAATGCCTGCTGTATATTCTCCTTAGAAAAAGATACACCCACCCTCAGAATTTTTGTCTCTAATGTCATGGAGTTTACAAACCTCTCGTTGCCCAACTACAGACCCTGCTCATGATTTCCAGGCTACAGTGTGTTTTCACGGGACTCTGAATGTGCCCTCAGATCTGCTCTGCTTAATGAGAAGTGCTTGTGCCCCTAACAGGGCAGTGTGTTCAGGGACACCTTTTTCCTCAAGCCTCAGGGAAGCCAGGGCCTCAAAGATCGACCAGGACTGAGAAATGAGGGCACCATGAGACTCTAGGGCTCGGCCAGGTCTCCCATGTGTCAGTCACTCCCAGCATCTCTGCTGGCACCTCTTCTAGTGTCCCTCACCCAGTCTCCCTTTCCCTGTCCCTGGGCCCCAAATGTAGTCAATTTCCCCAAGGCCAACCTATAGTGGAAGGAGCTAATGGCCAGAGAGACTTTAGGAAGCTTCTGAAGAGGCCTCTCTTCGTGAGGAGCTTGTTGCTCAAACTTGGAGAAAATTACTTTGGATTCAGGGCCAGGGTGAAGGTATAAATAGGATGACAAAAATCACAGGCTTGATATTAGGAGGAACTTTTTTTTTTTTTTTTTTTTTTTTTGAGACATAGTCTCGCTCTGTCACCCAGGCTGGAGTGCAGTGGGGTGATATCCATCTCCCAGGTTCAAGCGGTTTTCGTGCCTCAACCTCCCAAGTAGCTGGGATTACAGGTGTGCACCACCATGCCCAGCTAATTTCTGTATTTTCAGTAGAGATGGGATTTTGTCATGTTGCCCAGGATGGTCTCGAACTCCTGGCCTCAAGTGATTCACTCGCCTCGTCCTCCCAAAGTGCTGGGATTACAAGTGTTAGCCACCACAGCCGGCTGAGATCTGATCATTTTTAAAAAAGAAATAGGCTATTTCAGGAATCCTCACTTTAAGGACAGGTCAGTCTTTGTCAGGAGCCCTCAGTTAAGGTGAAACGGAGTTATGTCAGAAGCCCTCAGCAAAAGGCAGGTGGAACTTTCTCAGGAGCCTTCTGAGCAACCTTTAGTTAAAAATAATTGAGGCCTTCCCAGGAGCCCCCAGTTGCTCAGGTTAAAGCATCAAACCATCTCCCCTATGCCCCTGCCACCAGGGGTGGTTTTTTGCTAAGGAGGCAGAACTTGTCCTCTTTATGCCTTACACCCCTGGCCAAGACAGGGAGTATCTGTTTCTATATTGCTATAGCTTCATTCACGAAAGCATCGCTTACTCTTTAAGTTCTTAAACAAAGGCAAAGGCAAAAAAAAAAAAAATAGCTTTTGGATATCTGGTATGCTTTACTAGGGTATTATGTCATTACTGTTATTAATTATCATTAATAGTCTTAAAATACGCCTATTAATGATCTTAACACAAAATAACAGTGCAGGTCTTAGCCAAGAGCGGCATAATTACCTATTAATGAGATGTAAATTTCCCAGGGAAATGACAGAGATCTAGAAGTACCACCTTCTGAACTAACATAATAAAGTTAATAATAATAATAGTGTATAATCTGAAGATATTAGTGTTAATTTGAATTCTAACACCATATTTAAACAGACTGAGAGAAGTACAAATTATTTGCATAGCGCGAACCAAAAGCCCCTAATCCATGCTATTAAGGAAAAATCGATTGTTCTTCTCTGAATGATATAAAACTAACTCTTGGCAGTCACTGTATGGTGTTTTCAGCTGCTTATTTTATTTCTTTTACTTAGGGTTTATATGTCTCTTATTTTCAAAAACAACCTGAGGTACCTTATACAATGAAGCCCAATATAAAATGGAATTAAAAAAATAAAAACACAACAAAACCCAGTTAAAGGGGACAGAGAATTAGATGTTACCAGGCCCTCAGGATAAACTACTGCACACGAGTTTTGATATCCATTCCCAGTTTCCTGGGAACCAAGAGGGACAATTTAAGTAACTGAGTTACTGGTTAGTAACCAGCCTTGTTAGGACAGGTGCAAGCTCTGGGTCTGAAGAACACTTCCCTGCATCTGTGAGTGATGCAGTCCTGCTTGTGGCTATTAGGACATCACATCTTGGGCTCCTGTGGCCGATGAGGGAGGCACCTACCTTCATAGGTGGCATGGAAGCCTTGGGCACTGACTGCATAGTCACTGATGAGGCGCAGAGAGAGGGTGGTGGCTGCACTAACAATGGTGGCTGGCAGCTGAAAGCCTGTGAGCCTGAAAGACAAAGAAGTGGATTAGGGAGAATGACCCCCTTGGGAAACTACACATCCATGAAGCATTTATTGAGTGCCTGCTGGAAAACAGTGCTGATCTAGGCACACAGAGGGTGTTCAAAGACAAAGTGATTCTCAGCAGAGGTGATGAAAACTAGCAGGTTTCTGCCCCAGAAACATGAGGAAGTGACTCCCCCAAAGCCATGGTCTAATCCCCCACCTGGAGGCTTGCCTGCCTCCTTTGTGTTTCCTCTTTTCTCCTTTTCTGATTTCTTTTCCTGTCTCCTCTCTTTCTGGCTGAGGGCCTGTGAGGCTCTGGGTATAATTCCCCATGAGTTTACAACTAACAATTGCCAGTAGACAATATTTATTCACATAGTAAGGGAAATAGAGCCAACTCTAAGTAGAAGAATGAGGATGCTTCTTACCATAGACTTTATTCTTTCAAAGGAATGTCTACTGCTTTTGTAGAAATAAGTGCCTATTAGTTTTTAAAGAAAGCAAAAAATAAGAAACCAACACAATCTGGAAATAATTATTCCTGACAGTTGACATACAAAGAGATGGTGGGATCAATAGACGGAATCATATTCAATGAAATAATTTCATACAATGGGATCAAACTGTGTGTGCTATTAAAATTAAAATGTTTAAACTTTCTTTCTGGAACTTAACTGAATAAAAGGAAACAGGTGTGAAGCTAAAGGAATTGTTGAACCTGAAATAATATACTTTTAGCACAAGATTATCATTTTTAAAGATTCCTCTAAGAAAAAGATACCACTGAACACTTGGGAATACATTTAGGAAAGACCTTGTCCACCGCTGGGTGTCCATGCATGGTGACTCTCACAGGGACCCGATTGTGCACACAAGTCGTAGTGAGGTGGCCAGTCTCCTATATACCTTTGTCCTTAACCCCCTCTAAGCCTCAGCCTACCTTACCACATCCAGGTAGGAATCTAGGAGGAATTTCAAGGTTTAACTCTGTGCCCATTTTCAGGTAATTTGAAATATCCGTGGTTCTCCTGGATGCCGCTGTATACCTCCCACTGCTATACAATATCTTGACGCCCAGGATATCCACTGAAGGGCATGAGTATTGGGTTCAGACGAGTTAAATCAGATATTTGTAAACAGACACTGTGAAAACCCTTATGCTAGATGAAGCCCTTGCCCTTCCCACCATCCTAACCTTGTGGGATTCATGTTAACTCAGAATAGACTCAAGAAAAAGCAAAGAAAAAAATGATCAAATTATGCAGCAGGTAACCAAATAGTTTCAAGGGCCTCTTCTCTTCAAATATAAACACATCCAGCAAAAGATCCCTACCTCACCCCATATTCATATACTCTCTCTCATAAAAAATATATACATAAAACAATGAAATCATACATATTATAAGGAAACAAACTTTGTTTAATCATCTTATGCTGGGGAAAGGCCTTCTAAGCAAGACATGCAGAGGACTCCCTTTGCACCTACTTGCCTATCAATCTTCCATGGGAGCCGTCCATGGCATGGATTTCTGACAGGTACTCCACCTGCCCACTAGCCACAGAGCTGGGTAAATGATCAATCACGACATACTATCCCTCATTTTTATTAACTGGTTCAGGGTATGGGGAAGAGGGAAGAGACCATACCACCCAAGCAGAGTCATTCTGAGTCCTTCTATGGGATATAATATACAGACTCTGAAAGCCTTTTATTTTTGGACCTTAAACTACTACAATGTAAGCTTGAGACTCCCAGCAGCCTTTTTATCATCACACAGAGACTATCTGCTTTAGAGAAAATGATATCGCCAGATATATATAAATAAAAGCTAAGCAAGAGAAGAGAAACAGAACCCTGATGATGTATTTTTCAGATCCTTAATCCACGCAGTGAGATCTATCTCTTCAATGCTCAGTTACATAAGCCAACATTCTTTCTTTCTTTTTTTCTTAAACTAGCTTGACTTGGTTTTCTATCTCTTGAAATTGAGTACTAATGGATACAACATGAAACCCCAGAGGCCTTAAAGGAAAATACTGATTAATAACTACATGAAAATTAAAAGCATGTATGTGTGACAAAAAACTGTAAAAGGTAATGAGAAAAGTGCAAACTGAAAGGTTATGAATATGTGACAGGAGGATTTGTATTTACAACCTAGAAAAAGTACTTACAAATCAGTAAGAAAATGGAAAACAGCTAGGAGGAAAAGAGCAAAAGATACAATACAAATTAACGATCCACCTAATTAATATAAAAATGTGAAAACTGAAACCCCAAGACTCATTTTTCACCTATCTAGAGTTGGCAAGGGCTAAGGAAAACAGATCCTGCACTTAACAACAGGATAACAAGGAAATACTACAAATTATACACATGCATTTGACACATTAAATGAAATGGGCACAAACTTGAGAAGCCCAAACTACCATAAGTTTCCCAATATGAAACAGATCATTTGAATAGACCTATAACTATTGAGGAAATTGAATTAGTAATTTTAAAACTCCCAAAAAAGAAATATCTAGGCCTAGATGATTTCACTAGAGAATTCTACCAAACATGTAAAGAAGAATTAACACCAATTCTACTCTAATCTCTTCCAGAAAAGAAGAACGAACACTTCCAAACTCATATTATGAAACCAGTATTACCCTGATGCCAAGCCAAAGACAGTACAAATAAAGAAAAATGAAGATCAATATTTCACATGAATACAAGCACAAAAACCTTAACAAAATATTGGCAAGGAGGATTCGGCAATATATAAAAATATTTATAAACCATAACCAAGTGGGGTTGATTCTAAAGATGCAAGGCTAGTTCAACATTTGAAAAATCAATCAGTGTGATCTACCATATTAACAGGTTAAAGGCAGAAACATCACATGACCACATCAACTGATGCAGAAAAAGTATTTGACACATTTCAACACCCATTTGCAATTAAACAAAAAAAAAATTCAGAAACCTACAAATACAGCGTTAGTTTCTGAACTTGATAAAGAACATCTACAAACAAAACAAAACAAAACAAAACAAAACAGTAGCTGACATCACACTTCATGGTGAAAGACTGAATGCTTTTCCCTTAAGATTGAGAACAAGGCAAGGATTCAACAACTCAGTTAGAAAATCAGCAAAGACATGGAAGAGACATTTCACCAAACAAGATATATGTATGGCAAATAAGCACAAGAAAAGATGTTCAACATCACTAGCCTTTAAGGAAATACAGGTTAAGACCATGAAGAAATATTACTACATACCCACTGGAACAGCTAAAATAAAACACTGTAGTCACGATATTCAATGCTGGTGATGATACAGGAAAACTGGATTCCTCATGCAATGCTGGTAGAAATGCAAAAACATGCAGCCACTCTGGAAAATAGTTTGGCAGTTTCTTTAAGAAAAAAAAAAAAACCACATACACTAACTATACAACTCAGCAATTTACTCCAGAGAAACGGAAACTTATATCCATTATGCAAAAAAATCTATGCATAATTGTTCATAGCAGCTTTATTCCTAATAGCCCAAACTGGAAACAACCAAAATGTCCTACAATAATAGGTGAATGACTAAACAAACTGGGGTACAGCCATACCATAGAATACTACTCAGCAATAAAAAGGAATGGACTATGAATACATGTAGCAACTTGGGTGGACCTCAAGGTCATTAAGCCAAGTAGGAAAAAAGAGCTAATCTCAAAAGATCACATGCCATATGATTCACTTTATATAACATTCTAGAGATGGTAAAATTAAAGAGATGGAAAACAGATTAGTGCTTGCCAGAGATTAGGGATCGTAAGAGGAAGGGAAATGGGTATGACCATAAAGAGGTAGTATGAGGGAGATCTTTGGGTGATGGAATCATTCTGTGTCTTGATTGCAGTGATGGTTATGGGAATCTGCATGTGATAAAATGACATAGAAGTACACACACATATTGCACCAATGGCAGTTTCCTGGTTTTTAGAGTGTGCTATAGTTATATAAGATGTAACTATTTGGAGGAAACTGGGAGAAGGGTACATGGAACCTCTTCTGTGAATCTATTATTATTTCAAAATAAAAAGTTTTATGAATGCAAATCTACCATATTGACTTCTGATTAGCCCCAGTCTTGAGAATGCCTCCTGATTCCTATTTTATTTACTGTTCCTAGCATAAGAACACGTCAATCTTGATGTTATCATACAAATTATAGGCTATGACACATACAGTCCCCTTGCCTGTTCTGGAGGCTGCTTTTCATTTCCTTGCTGGACACATACACCCTTTCCCTACGGTCCATAAGCCCTGGCTCCAGGGAGTAAGATTGCAGAGATCTATCTGCCTTGTGGCTACCCAAGACCATGCTTCTCTCTGTGAATTTCCCCAATGAAACACCCTTTACCAACAAAAAATTTAGTTTAATTTAAAATTTTAAAAAATTGTATCTATCGCTTATATTATATTGCTATTGGACAGTACCCCAGTCCTCCACTAGACCAGACATACAGTCAGTCTCCCTGGATTGGGCTTTGAGCTTTGTCTTTTCCAGGTCCCTCACTCCAGCCGCCTCTTGTCCATTCCAGCCTGTATTGCACCCTCCCTGCCCCCACCAGCAGCATTTGACTGTAGCCTTGCTGACTACCAGTACCAGAACTCAGGCCACAGGGTCCCCGTTAGCCTATTCCTTGGCTTCCTGTTGACTTGCCCATGCACCAGTTGCCCTTTCCTTCCTCCGAAATACTCATATCTTCAGTGACAGACTGACATCATCCCTTTGGACCCTAAGGATTAAAATAGTAAATTGTCCCCAGCGAGGCCAGACCTATATCTGGCTCCCCAGGCCCCATCCTAGCAAGCTCTGGTTGCCTCTATCTCCAAGTGGGCCCAATTCACAGCAGGTGCAACTTGTCTCTCACCCATGTCTACCAGAATTACGCCCTTGGGTGCCCTTCCCAGACACTCAGCCTAGGGACCATCCTTTCCTTCAATTACATAGAGCCTCATGGAGGAATCTCAAATCTCACCACGGCTTCTCATATGAAGTCCTCTCTGAGAATGGCATTCCCCTCACTAAGCAGAAATGGTTGATTTTTATTCCCCCAACTTAGTTCCAGGATATTTTTGCATTGCTATTAAAAATTCCTAGACCCTAGTTTCTTGGTACTATATTGATGCAAGCTGTGAATAGCTAATGTACACTGTCAACAAACAATTACAGTTTTATCACTTACAATATATGGAATTGCAGCTTGCTAGGCATTTTCTCTAATCAGATATTTACCACTGCTCTGCTCTTTCCCAGGGTTGGTAGATAAATTCTAGCACGGAGGATTCCTCAAAGGCGCTAGCTAACGCTGGGGGAGGGGATGGGAAATTGAATCTCCCCAGCTAGCTACCTGAATCATCACTCCCCCACCCACTCATCTTTGAGATCTATTTTAGACACGCGGATGACCCCGCAGTTAGGAGGAGCTATGGTGTTGCGTGACGGAAGGAGCAAATAAAACTTTCAGACTTTCCCATCTTTTATTTGACAAGATTAAATATCATATTGAAAGGAGTGAGGTATCCTTTAATAGTGAAATCCAGAATTAGTAAAGAAATGTAGTAAAATGATGGCAAGGCAGGTGAGAGGCCCCTGTTGCTATCAGTTATCCTCTTTGCAGACTCTAAAATGCACAGAGAACAGCATTTTGCAAACAGGTGGCATAGCCTAACATGTAAAACAATACTCATCTTCTGCTTTACATCAGCCTTATTGTCTTCCCATTTTCTCCAGTGCCTTTTCTTTGTTTTTGCCTTCCTGCCAAAAGTAACCCAGAGTCTTGAAAACGGTATGGCCAGGACCCCATATACTCCTCATTTCTCAGCTCAGAATCTATCCACAGCCTCCCACTGTTCTTAGGATTAAAGCCAGAATCCCTTACGAGGTTCACGAAGCCTGCATGGCTTGGCCATGATAGATTCTCTGCTCTGTCTCCTGCCTGGCTCCAGCCCCCCAGTCTTCTTTGGTCAAGGCCATCCCAAGGGCAAAGGAAGTGGTCAGCCCGAAGTGCAGGCAATGAGGGCATGAATTTCCTGTTGGGAATTTGAAATCAATAATAAAATGGACTTTAAAAGTTCACTTCTTATTACCATGCATCCATATTCTAAATAATGTCCGTGATTAAATACTCTTCCCCCACTTTTCTCCCGCTCCCTTCCTTCGTACACCTCTGGCTTCAGTTCCTTCAATTTGCCATGCCCCGTCTTCAGGGTCTTTGCACACACTGTCTCCTATTTAGAACACTTTCTAACTCTTGGGATTTGTCTAATTAACTCTTTCTCACCATTCAAATCTTATCACGAGTGTCTCAACATTACTTCTAGAAAGGTGCATTCCTGACATCCCAGACCAGCCTATGCTGCATGCTCAGAGGTCCCAGTGGAAGTCACTGGTACAGTTCACCTTGTATTTCCAGCTTTCCTTCTAGACACAGAGTGGAACAGCACCTCCCATCCCTGCTGAGGTCAGGCCTGGCCAAGACACCGACTTGGCCAGGGAGATGTAGGTAGCAGTGAAGGTTGCTGTTGCCAGGAGGGAGGCTTGAACAGCCCGTGTACCTTGTGCTGAATTCCCTTCCCCTTATCCAAGGTCAGTGATCCTTGGCCTCTGTCAGTCATGGTCTCTGAGCAACTCCCCTAAGCAGACAGCCCCTACAAACCTTTTCTGAATCTGCAGCATGAGCAAGAAATAAACTTTTGGTGAGTTAAGCCATTTCAATTCGAGTGTTGTTTGCTACCACCATATTTTCAATTGTAGGTTTTGTTATTACCACTCAGGTATGGTGAGGCCAACAGATCAGAAGACATTGCCGCTGAAAAGATAACACACGGTTTCCTAGAGGAAGGGGCATACTACGCCAAGCAGAGCCACAAGCATGTGGGAAGCTTCAGGGTCAGTGACAAGGCAGAAGGAGCCTGGGAGAACGTGGGCAAGAGCCTTTATTGTGGTTTTCCCAAGAAGGAATGGGCCAGATCAGGTAAGCAGCTGAGCAGGTTTAGGATTGCCTAGTTTAAATAATTTCAGAGGGTACCAGGGTATGTGCACCAGCCTTAGTTGTCTAAATCCTGGCCCTGGGTAACTAGGGCAGAAGGATAGTAGATAAACAATGAGATCTCAATAAAGGAGGTAGAGGCCAGGCACGGTGGCTCACACCTGTAATCCCAGCACTTTGGGAGGCCGAGGTGGGAGGATCACTTCAGCTCAGGAGTTCCAGATCAGCCTGAGCAACATGGTGAAACTCCATCTCTACAAAGAATTATAAAAAAAAAAAATTGTCTGAATGTGTTGATTACTCAGCTAAACTTGTGGTCCCAGCTAGGCAGGGGGCTGAAGTGGTCCCAGCTACTCAGGAGGCTGAAGTGGGAGGATCACTTGATCCTAGGAGTTCGAGGCTGCAGTGACCCATGATCGTACCACTGTGCTCCAGCCTGGGCAAAAAAGTGAGATCCTGACTCAAAAAAAAAAAAGAAAAATTAAACTGAAATTTAAAAAAATAACAATAAAAGACTTAGTTGTGCTCTACCCAATTGGGATAATCAGTTTGCATACGAAAGGCACACTTCGGGGACAGCTGTTTGCTATTTTAGGTCAACAAAGTCCCAAGATGTCAAAGTATCAGAAAATACAATTTAAAAACCATTAGTACACAGAGTGTAACCTGACCTATCCTAACTGATATCCCTTGTCTTTTCTTTACTAGCACTAACCGTAATTCCTAATTAGATGTTTATTGGGGTAAATGGTTTTCATTAAGGTCTCCCTGACTAGATGAAAGCACCACAAGAGCCATGGCTGAGTGTGTTGCTCACCTTGCATGTGTGTTTCTAAATGAATGGATGAATGAATGACTGGCAGGCTATTCGGTGTTTCTAGGAGCAGCCACACAAACTAAGAAGCCTAAGATGTGTGGCTTCTTAGTTGCGTAAGAAGCCACACATCTTAGGTAACGCTGATGCTGGCAGTATGGACAACAGGAGGGAGAGACATCCAGACTTGGGCTAAGTAACACTTATTGATGTGGCAAATCCCCTTCATACCCAGGAAATGAGGTGAGATATAAGGAAAAAGCAGACTGCTTTGAACACCTCCATTTCTTCCTAATCATCCCAGGAAAAATAAAAAGGTGGGAGCTTTTATTTTAAAGAGGGTATTAGGCTGCGTGCAGTAGCTTGTGCCTGTAATCCCAACATTTTGAGAGGACGAGGTGGGAGGATCACTTGAGGCCAGGAGTTCGAGACCACACTAGTCAATATAGTGAGATCCTGTCTTTCCAAAAACTTTCAAGAATAGTTGGGCACGGTAGTGCATGCCTGTAGTCCCAGCTACTCAGGAGTCTGAGGCAGAAGGATTGCTTGATCCCAGGAGTTTGAGGCTGCAGTGAGCTATGATCATGTCACTGCATTCCAGTCTGGGTGACAGAATGAGACCTTGTCTCAAAAATAAATAAATGGGGCATTTATTTATTTAAATAAGGAAGAGGGGACAGAAGAAAGTGCTGGACTGTACACAAAAGGACTCTCATTCTAAGCAGAAGGACTTGAACTCCTCCACCAGAATTTGGCTCGGATACAACTGAGTTTCCTGCCTTCAGGTGTCACTGAGGCCTTGAGCACATCAAGTGGACTGAGACCTGAGGGTCTTCCTGGAATGCGGGGTCTATGTAAGACCTTGCTTGGGAGAATCCCAACAGTGGCTGAAGTGAAATTCTTCCCGTTTATGCATGGGACTCAAAGTCGAATTGTTTTTAATGCAGGAATATGACATTTCTTCCACCCAAGTGAAGTGTCTGCAAATTTCTACCCATGGAAATAAAAGCTCATTTTCTTACTCCAGGAGTTAGTGCCCACGTTTGAGAACTTCAAGGCTCTCAAGTTGACCAACTACTCACTTCCTTGGGCTGGTGTCTCTTGGCTTTGATATGCCAGGCTTGCAGCAAGGAGACCCTAAAAGACCCCTCACCCTGTGGGATGAGGAACAGTTGAAGAAAGTGGGTACGTATAGTCTGGGGTCCAACAGAGTTGGCAAGGGGGAGGATGAGAACTGTCTCCACATCCCTGAGGGTCATGCTTGACACACCAATGTCTTCATGAAATGCTTGACAAGGAAGCAGGACCACAGGTCAGAGGCTCCAGAGAGACACACTTGGGCTCCATGCACAGAAGAACGCTGGCATTCACATCTGCCAGAGGTATGAGTGTGCCACCTCTCAAGTTCAATCCAATTTTAATCCCTCAAATATTTACTGAGTGGCAACAGGTCTCAGATGCTGATCCTCAGGAAGGAGGAGGAACATACCAGGTTGAATCTTGGGGCAAGCTCATCAGAGACATGGCTTTGCTTTTGCCAGTCAGAGACCCAATGAGAAAGGCCATAATGAAATTCTGATCTCAACAAACTCCAACCTGGAATTATGGAGTCTATTAGTACATTGGGTTGACCTCATTACTGGAGTAAATGTAAGTCTTGATTCCTGCTTGATAGAAAAACATAGAAGACCAGGAAAGATGGAAGAATTAGGTTTTGTCCAAATGTCTTCCAGGCACATGGAACTTTCTGGAACTGTCTGGAGTAGGGCAGCTGGCAAATCAAAACACTATCTGCCAAGCCTGTCAGTGTGACAAATGTTGCTTACACTTACTCTTTTATTCCCAAGGTCAAATTGGCTTGTCTTTTTTCATATCACTGTTTGACATGCTAACAGCTTTAAATGAGAAACATTCAATAAAAGCCCAATTTGCTACATTACTGTTTATTCCTGGGTAATTCTATATTAGTTGGGCTCTTTAAGATTGTCTCTGTGCTGCCCCAAGATCTGGAGAACCATGTGATAACCCCCCACTTTTCATAACTTTCTGAGGATGGAGGCAGAGCCCTGAGTCGTCCCTGAGTGAGTGTTGCTGGGGCTGGTTCCCTAGGCCTCAAGGGAAATAAGAGATCTGGATCAGTAAGAAGGACATAATGATCAGGAATGACAGAGATGGATGGCTCTCTGGGTGACATGGCCCAAGGCTTTGCCTTGCAAGACCTGGCCTGCCTTTCTTTCTACCTCAGTTCATGGCTCTCTCCCCTTTGGTCTTTCCCCCTCCACCCACACTGGCTGCTGCTGCTGCTTTTTTTTTTTTTTTAAGATGGAGTCTCGCTCTGTCACCCAGGCTGGGGTGCAGTGGCGTGATCTCGGCTCACTGCAAGCTCTGCCTCTGGGGGTCACGCTATTCTCCTGCCTCAGCCTCCCAAGTAGCTGGGACTACAGGTGCCCACCACCACGCCTGGCTAATTTTTTTAATATTTTTAGTAGAGATGGGGTTTCACCGTGTTAGCCAGGATGCTCTCTATCTCCTGACCTTGTGATCCGCCCGCCTCAGCCTCCCTAAGTGCTGGGATTACAGGTGTGAGCTGGCTTTTTATACTGTCCTTGAAGGTGCCACATCTCTTCCCATCTCAGGGCCTTTGCAGATGCTGTCCCTAGGACTCTGTGCCCAGATGTCTCCCTTAGCTATCCAGGCTGCCTCCATCTTACCTTTCCCCCAACCCTGCATTAGCTTTTCAGGGCTCACTTTCAGCATCAGTTCCTCTGGGAAAGAGTTTAGGGATCCCTGATGAATGTCCTCAGAGAACAGAGTACTTCTACTTTGTAACATTCATCCCGATGATCATGAATCGATTTTCTTATTGAATTGTTATATATCTGTCTTTCGTTCTTGATGGTAAGTCTCTTGGAGGCAAAGACTATCTATAACCTTTTCACTATATCACTAGTGCACAGCACATATTAGATGCAATATAGAGTGAATAAATGAAGGCTTTACTATGAGAAAGCAGACAGAAAAGGCCTGACTGCTATCCTTTGAAAGGCCCGCTTACAAGTATAATCCCTGTCTGGCATCTGGGAACCGGGGATTTCAGGAGGGTTCCCTCCATTTCCAGTACTTTCAGGAGAGGTCTAAACAATTTGTACAAACATTATGGTTTATGCTGAACACCTGCTTTCCACCTGGGAGCCTAGAATTTTGGTATGTGTCAGGAAGAGGGGTCTAGGTAATCATCTCTGTGGGAAGACGCTGGGCAATGAGTCTCTGCTGAGCTTTCCTGGTTGGCAATATTTCATATGTGTTGTCACAATTAGTTGTCGGGGGTTTGAAGCACGACCTGTGTGACTTTGCCAGAAGAGAACTCTTGGAAGCTTGTGCCTGGCTTCTCCCAGCCATCGCCCCAGGATGCACCTTTTCCCCTTGCTGACTTTGCTCTGTATCCTTTCACCATAATAAATCATAGCCATGGGTACAAATATATCCTGAATCCTGTGAGTCCTAATAAATCATGAGGGTGGTGATGAGGACCCCCCAATACAGAGGGTGACAAATTATTACAACCAGATTTTTCTGGAAAGTACCAAAACTAGGTTATTTTTCAAAGCATGTTTCTAGAGTGTTCACCAGTTAAATAGAATTGGGAGATGCTGGGGTTAAACAAAGCAAGAATTTTTCAGAAAACAAATAAAAAATAAAATGCACAGGAAGACTTTTAACAAGCGAAGTCAGTGTAAACCTTCAAGGTTGGAATAGATTATGTAACAGATCCCAAACCCATTATATTATAGCCCCTTTGATTCTTAAAGCATCCTGTGGGCTAGGGTTCTGTGGAACCCTCTCTGGGAAACAGTATGCCCAGAGAAGGCAGGTTGTGGAGCTGAGGCTGTTGCTGCAACAATCATGAGGCTGTTGCTATGTCAGCCATGATGCTGCTGACACCACCTGTCTTGAAAGTTCTGAAACCCAGAGTGACCAAAGGTCTGAAATGCGGTTCTGCATTGCCCCAAGATCTAGAGAACCATGTGCTACGCCTCCACTTCCGAGGGTGATCTACGCATGTCTCTTCTTTGCAATATTAAAGAGCCCAATATAGAATTACCCAGGAATAAATAGTAATATAGCAAATTGGGCCTTTAATGAATGGTTCTCATTTAAGGCTGTTAGCACGTCAAACAGTGATATGAAAAAAGACATACCAATTGACCTTGGGAATAAAAGAGTAAATGTAAGCAACATTTGTCATACTGACAGGCTTGGCAAATAGTGTTTTGATTTGCCAGCAGCCCTACTCCAGACAGCAGCCACTGGTTAGATACATAAACCATTAAGCTAAAAACAGAACTATCATTACAGGCATCATCTAGTAATTTGCAGGTAATTGACGGACATTAGTCATAATCACACACCACATCACACACACAGACACACACACACACCTACAAACACATGTTTTCACTGGTAATTCCCCTTTGCATTTCATCAAGAGCCTCTAAAACTGGGAAACTTGGAAAATCTAGGCTTTTTGTGCCTTTCTATATATACATCATAGACCCCTTTATTCTTAAAGCAACTTGTCGGCTGGGGTTCTGTGGAACTCTCTGGGAAAGGATATGCCCAGAGAAGGTAGATCATGGAGCTGAGGCTGTAGCTACATTAGCTATGAGACCACTGACACTCTCAGTCTTCAACACCCTGAAACCTAGAATGAGAGGAAGTCTAAAGAGATGATTCTTGTGCTGTCTTGAGATCTGGAGATCCTTGTAATAAACTCCCATTTCTGAGGGTGATCTTGCATTAGCTAGATATCTGCTGAAAAAACCCAACTTACATCCAAAGGATCTTGTCTAAAATGTCCCTGCCTCTCCAGAAAACATCTACTGGCTCTGCAAACCTCTGCTTTCAGCTGCACATGTGCGTTTATTTTTGGAGGCTGGGATACCTGTCTTAAGTATGACTGGATGGGAGAAAAGCTAGGCCTCCAAATCTCCATATACAGTACACTTTCTAGGATGTGGACTCTCTTTAGGAGCAAGATCTGGAGTCACAGCAGACCCACCTGCTGAGGTCTAAAAATAGGGAAGAAGCACTACGTTTAGAATGCAAATCCTCTAAGCACACTCGCTCGGTCAAAACCCAGGGGTGTTTCCCATTGGACTGCAGCTTCTTTTGCAGCAGGGAGCCCTCTTGATGTGCTCTACTCCAAAAGTTCCCAAATAATGTTGCACAGAATACTATCCAGTGTGATGTTAGTAGGTTTGCCTGAAAAAAAAATAAGTAATTTTGGGAAATGTACCATGGTTCCCAAACAGTGCACCATGGTGCCCCAGGGCATTGCAGTGAGTTTACAAGGGTAACCATGGAATATTTTAAACTTTCAAAGGAAATAGTGGCACTTAATATCTGCTGGACACACAAACTATTAGCTCAAGGTGGTTCATAGCTTCAATGTAAAGCTACCTTGCATTAGATGACATCATATCTTTGCAAAGCTTTGGTGGTTGGTGTGATGGGAAGTAGGAACCGTGTGTGAATCAGTGTGGAACAGGATATGAAGGTGGTAGTGTCCAATCTCAGCCCAAGGTTTGAGAATCTTTGCAATGATCAACAAGGAAACACATACCATTAGCAATCAATTGTTATTTAACAATTATTTAAGGATGAAATAAAAATGTTTTTCTTTCAATTTATATTATCTTTTCAAACAGATACAGAGTTGTTGGGATATAAATACTTATTCAGTTATTTGGACCTAAACTGCTTAATAAGTGGAGCTAATAGGTATTTCTTTTACCCATGGTGCACCGTGGAAACGTTACTGAGACACTAATGGCACCTAAGAAACTTTGGGAGCCTTTGCATTACTGTATGAAAAGCTTTGGAAAGTCCTGACAGACAGTTGGATCCAGCAGGCCCCACACTTCTTGGTTCAGTACATGCATGAATAGCTTTATTTATGATATCAGTTGAGAAACTAAAATAGATGTTACCCATGATTTTTCTCTATGATCTGGTAGGTTCACAAAAGAGATTAAAGGCTGGCATATTCCCACCGGTAACAATTACAAATTTTTCTCATCAATCATTCATTCAACAAATATTAATTGTATGCCCTATTAAAAGCTATGTACTATGCTTGGTTCTTGGGATAAAAATTCATAAGACATGGACTTGCTCTCGAGAGATTTACCCTCAAATGGAGGCATTTACATTAATTTATCTAGAAATCCAGCCAGTTCTCACCACCTTCATTACTACCATCCTGGAACAAGACACCACCATCTCTTGCCTCAATTACTGCAATAACCTCCTAACCAGTCTTCTTACTTTCCTCCTAGTCCACCTAGAGATCCTCCTTAACACAGCAGCCTGTGTGATCATCTTAAGTAGGATCATGTCACTTCTCTGCTCGAAACCCTTTCAAAAGGCATCTCACTCAATTTGGCGTAAAAGCCAAATACAGCAATTAGGGGGCGCCCAAGATGGCCGAATAGGAACAGCTCCAGCCTCCAGCTCCCAGGGTGAGTGACACAGGAGACGGGTGATTTCTGCATTTTCAACTGAGGTACCGGGTTCATCTCACTGGGGTGTGTTGAACAGTCAGTGCTGGTCAGTGGGTGCAGCCCAACCAGTGAGAGTTGAAGCAGGGCGAGCATTGCCTCACCTGGGAAGTGCAACGGGGAAGGGAATTCCTTTTCCTAGCCAAGGAAAACTGAGACACGCAACACCTGGAAAATCAGGTAACTCCCACCCTAATACTGCGCTTTACCAAGAGTCTTAGCAAACGGCACATCAGGAGATTGTATCCCATGCCTGGCCCAGAGGGTCCCACGCCCACGGAGCCTCCCTCATTGCTAGCACAGTAGTCTGAGATCTAACTGCAAGGTGGCAGCAAGGCTGGGGGAGGGGTCCCCGCAATTGCTGAGGCTTAAGTAGGTAAACAAAGCCACCTGGAAGCTTGAACTGGGTGGATCCCACCGCAGCTCAAGAAGGCCTGCCTGCCTCTGTAGACTCCACCTCTGGGGACAGGGCACAGCTAAACAAAAAGCAGCAGAAACATCTGCAGATGTAAATATCCCTGTCTGAGAGCTTTGGAGAGAGCAGTGGTTCTCCCAGCACAGAGGTTGAGATCTGAGAACAGAGGTTGAGATCTGAGAATGGACAGACTGCCTGCTCAAGTGGGTCCCTGACCCACGAGTAACCTAATTGGGAGACATCCCCCACTAGCTGCAGACTGACACCTCACACCTCGCACGGCTGGGTACACCTCTGAGACAAAGCTTCCAGAGCAAGAATCAGACAGCAAAACTCGCTGTTCAGCAATATTTTATCTTCTGCAGCCTCTGCTGCTGATACCCAGGCAAACAGGGTCTGGAGTGGACCTCCAGCAAACTCCAACAGACCTGCAGCTGAGGGTCCTGACTGTTAGAAGGAAAACTAACAAACAGAAAGGACACCCACACCAAAACCCCATCAGTACATCACCATCATCAAAGATGGAAGGCAGATAAAACCACAAAGATGGGAGAAAAGCAGTGCAGAAAAGCTGGAAATTCAAAAAGTCAGAGGGCCTCTCCCCCTCCAAAGGAATGCAGCTCATCACCAGCAACAGAACAAAGCTGGATGGAGAATGACTTTGATGACTTGAGAGAAGAAGGCTTCAGTCTATCAAACCTCTCAGAGCTAAAGGAAGAACTATGTACCCAGCACAAAAGAAACTAAAAACCTTGAAAAAAGAAAGGAAGAATGGATAACTAGAGTAACAAATGCAGAGAAGTCCATAAACGAACTGACAGAGATGAAAACCATGACACGAGAACTACGTGACAAATGCAAAAGTTTCAGTAACTGACTCAATCAACTGGAAGGAAGATTATCAGTGATCGAAGATCAAATGAATGGAATGAAGTGAGAAGAGAAGTACAGAGAAAAAGGAGTAAAAAGAAATGAACAAAGCCTCTAAGAAATATGGGATTATGTGAAAAGACCAAATCTACATCTGATTGCTGTGCCTGAAAGTGACGGGAAGAATGGAACCAAGTTGGAAAACACTCTGCAGGATATTATGCAGGAGAACTTCCCCAACCTAGCAAGGCAAGCCAACATTCAAATTCAGGAAATACAGAGAATGCCACAAAGATACTCCTGGAGAAGAGCAACTCCAAGACACATAATTGTCAGATTCACCAAAGTTGAAATGAAGGAAAAACTGTTAAGGGCAGTCAGAGAGAAAGATCGGGTTACCCACAAAGGGAAGCCCATCAGACTAATAGCAGATCTCTTGGCAGAAACTCTCCAAGCCAGAAGAGAGTGGGGGCCAATATTCAACATTCTTAAAGAAAAGAATTTTCAACCCAGAATTTCATATCCAGCCAAACTACGCTTCATAAGTGAAGGAGAAATAAAATCCTTTATAGACAAGCAAATGCTGAGAGATTTTGTTACCATCAGGCCTGCCCTACAAGAGATCCTGAAGGAAGCACTAACCATGGAAAGGAACAACGAGTACCAGCCACTGCAAAAACATGCCAAAATGTAAAGACCATCGATGCTAGGAAGAAACTGCACCAGCTAACGAGCAAAATAACCAGTTAATATCATAATGACAGGATCAAGTTCACACATAACAATATTAACCTTAAATGTAAATAGAATAAATGGTCCAATTAAAAGACACAGACTGGCAAATTGGATAAAGAGTCAAGACCCATCAGTGTGCTGTATTCAGGAGACCTATCTCACATGCAGAGACACACATAGGCTCAAAATAAAGGGATGGAGGAAGATCTACCAAGCAAATGGAAAACAAAAAAAAGGCAGGGGTTGCGATCCTAGTCTCTGATTAAACAGACTTTAAACCATCAAAGATCAAAAGAGACAAAGAAGGCCATTACATAATGGTAAAGGGATCAATTCAACAAGAAGAGCTAACTATCCTAAATATATATGCACCCAATACAGGAGCACCCAGATTCATAAAGCAAGTCCTTAGAGACTTACAAAGAGACTTAGACTCCCATACAAAAATAATAGGAGACTTTAACATCCCCCTGTCAACATTAGACAGATCAATGAGACAGGAAGTTAACAAGGATATCCAGGAATTGAACTCAGCTCTGCACCAAGCTGACCTAATAGACATCTACAGAACTCTCCACCCCAAATCAACAGAATATACATTCTTCTCTGCACCACATCACACTTATTCCAAAACTGACCACATAGTTGGAAGTAAAACACTCCTCAGCAAATGTAAAAGAACAGAAATGATAACAAACTGTCTCTCAGAACATAGGGCAATCAAACTAGAACTCGGGACTAAGAAACTCAGTCAAAACCGCTCAACTACATGGAAACTGAATAACCTGCTCCTGAATGACTACTGGGTAAATAACGAAATGAAGGCAGAAATAAAGATGTTCTTTGAAACCAATGAGAATAAAGATACAACATACCAGAATCTCTGGTACACATTTAAAGCAGTGTGTAAAGGGAAATTTATAGCACTAAATGCCCACAAGAGAAAGCAGGAAAGATCTAAAATTGACACCCTAACATCACAGTTAAAAGAACTAGAGAAGCAAGAGCAAACACATTCAAAAGCTAGCAGAAGGTAAGAAATAACTAAGATCAGAGCAGAACTGAAGGAGATAGAGACAGAAAAAACCCTCCAAAAAATCAATGAATCCAGGAGCTGGTTTTTTGAAGAGATCAACAAAAATGATAGACTGGTAGCAAGACTAATAAAGAAGAAAAGAGAGAAGAATCAAATAGACGCAATAAAAAATGATAAAGGGGATATCACCACTGATCCCACAGAAATACAAACTACCATCAGAGAACACTATAAACACCTCTACGCAAAAAAACTAGAAAATCTAGAAGAAATGGATAAATTCCTGGACACATACACTCTCCAAAGACTAAACCACGAAGAAGTTGAATCCCTGAATAGACCAATAACAGGCTCTGAAATTAATAGCCTACCAACCAAAAAGAGTCCAGGACCAGGTGGAATCACAGCCAAATTCTACCAGAGGTATAAGGAGGAGCTGGTACCATTCCTTCTGAAACTATTCCAATCAATAGAAAAAGAGGGAATCCTCCCTAACTCATTTTATGAGGCTAACATCATCCTGATACCAAAGCCTGGCAGAGACACAACAAAAAAAGAGAATTTTAGACCAATATCCCTGAGGAACATCGACGCAAAAATCCTCAATAAAATACTGGCAAACCAAATTCAGCAGCACATCAAAAAGCTTATCCACCATGATGAAGTGGGCTTCATCCCTGAGATGCAAGGCTGGTTCAACATATGCAAATCAATAAACGTAATCCAGCATATAAACAGAACCAAAGACAAAAACCACATTATCTCAATAGATGCAGAAAAGGCCTTTGACAAAATTCAACAGCCCTTCATGCTAAAAACGCTCAATAAATTCGGTATTGATGGAATGTATCTCAAAATAATAAGAGCTATTTATGACAAACCCACAGCCAATATCATACTGAATGGGCAAAAACTGGAAGCATTCCCTTTGAAAACTGGCACAAGACAGGGATGTCCTTTCTCACCACTCCTATTCAACATAGCGTTGGAAGTTCTGGCCAGGGCAATCAGGCAAGAGAAAGAAATAAAGGGTATTCAATTAGGAAAAGAAGAAGTCAAACTGTCTCTGTTTGCAGATGACATGATTGTACATTTAGAAAACCCCATCATCTCAGCCCAAAATCTCCTTAAGCTGATAAGCAACTTCAGCAAAGTCTCAGGATACAAAATCAATGTGCGAAAATCACAAGCATTCTTATACACCAATAACAGACAAACAGAGAGCCAAATCATGAGTGAAGTCCCATTCACAATTGCTTCAAAGAGAATAAAATACCTAGGAATCTAACTTACAAGGGATGTGAAGGACCTCTTCAAGGAGAACTACAAACCACTGCTCAGTGAAATAAAAGAGGACACAAACAAATGGAAGAACATTCCATGCTCATGGATAGGAAGAATCAATATCGTTAAAATGGCCATACTGCCCAAGGTAATTTATAGATTCAATGCCAACCCCATTAAGCTACCAATGACTTTCTTCACAGAATTAGAAAAAAACTGCTTTAAAGTTCATATGGAACCAAAAAAGAGCCCACATTGCCAAGACAATCCTAAGCCAAAAGAACAAAGCTGGAGGCATCATGCTACCTGACTTCAAACTATACTACAAGGCTACAGTAACCAAAACAGCATGGTACTGGTACCAAAACAGAGATATAGACCAATGGAACAGAACAGAGCCCACAGAAATAATACCACAAATCTACAGCCATCTGATCTTTGACAAACCTGACAAAAACAAGAAATGGGGAAAGGATTCCCTATTTAATAAATGGTGCTGGGAAAATTGGCTATCCATGAGTAGAAAGCTGAAACTGGATCCTTTCCTTACTCCTTCTATGGAAAATTAATTCAAGATGGATTAGAGACTTAAATGTTAGAACTAAAACCATAAAAACCCTAGAAGAAAACCTAGGTAATACCATTCAGGACATAGGCATGGGCAAGGACTTCATGTCTAAAACACCAAAAGCAATGGCAACAAAAGCCAAAATTGACAAATGGGATCTAATTAAACTAAAGAGTTTCTGCACAGCAAAAGAAACTACCATCAGAGTGAACAGGTAGCCTACAGAATGGGAGAAAATTTTTGCAATCTACTCATGTGACAAAGGGCTAATATCCAGAATCTACAAAGAACTCAAACAAATTTACAACAAAAAACAACCCCATCAAAAACTGGGCAAAGGATATGAACAGACACTTTTCAAAAGAAGACATTTAGAAAGCCAACAGACACATGAAAAAATGCTCATCATCACTCACCATCAGGGAAATGCAAATCAAAATCACAATGAGATACCATCTTACACCAGTTAGAATGGTAATCATTAAAAAGTCAGGAAACAGGTGCTGGAGAGGATGGGGAGAAATAGGAACACTTTTATACTGTTGGTGGGACTGTAAACTAGTTCAACCATTATGGAAAACAGGGTGGCGATTCCTCAAGGATCTAGAACTGGAAATACCATTTGACCCACCCCTCCCATTACTGGGTATATACCCAAAGGATTATAAATCATGCTGCTATAAAGACACATGCACATGTATGTTTATTGCAGCACTATTCACAATAGCAAAGACTTGGAATCAACCCAAATGTCCACGGATTAAGAAAATGTGGCACATATACACTATGGAATACTATGTAGCCATAAGAAAGGACGAGTTCGTGTCCTTCGTAGAGACATGGATGCAGCTGGAAACCATCATTTTCAGCAAACTATCACAAGAACAGAAAACCAAACACCGCATGTTCTCACTCATAGGTGGGAATTGAACAATGAGATCGCCTGGACATAGGAAGGGGAACATCACACATTGGGCCTACTGTGGGGAGAGGGGAGGGATAGCATTAGGAGATACATCTAATGTAAATGATGAGTTAATGGGTGCAGCACACCAACATGGCACATTTATACATATGTAAAACCTGCGGTACATGTTGTGCACATGTACCCTAGAACTTAAAAGTATAATAAAAAATAAAAATTTAAAATAAATAAACACAGCAATTAAAAAAAAATAGCCAAAGTCTTCATAATGGTCTAAAGTCCCTGGGGAATCCTCTGCTGCCACTACCTGTTCCCACTCCATCACCACCCTCCTTATCACCAACTACCTCCCCCTGCTCACTCACTATAACCATAACGGCCACTTGCTGTTCCTAAAACACACCTAGCAAGTTCTGCCTCAGGGCCTTTACACCTACTCTTCTCTCAGTTTCCTCCAGCTACCTCATCTCTTCCCCCAGATGTGTATGGCTTGTTCCTTCATCTTCTGCAGGTCTTTGTTCACATATCCTTTACACAGAGGCTTTGATGACTACTCTATTTAAAATTGCAACCCTCCTCCCCTCCTGTCCCATTTCCTGATTCCTGATTCCCCTTGTCCTGCATTTCTCCTAACACTTACCATAATCTGACTTCCTATATATTTGATCACTCCTTATTTATTAAGTCTACTTTTTCCCACCACTGTGTGAATTCCATGAGGGCAGGGATTTCTTCTATCCATTTAGTTCACTTATCTAACCCTAGCATTGAGAACAGTGCCAGATACACCATAGGAGGTAATTAATTTTATTATTATTGAACACAGTTACAATGCAAAATAGTAAGTGCAGTGATAAGGATGCATCCAGGGAATCTGATGCACCAGTCTGAGCTGATCTAAAAAGATAAATTGTTAGCCAGTCATCCAAAGGGCATGGCGGTCTGTGGTAGGATACTGAGGTCATCTTAAACAAAGAGGATGGTACAAGCAGAGGAAAGACAAAACACAACTTTACATGTAATTTATAGAATCGTTCCCCAACTAATGACAGGAGAACAAATGGATACAAACAGATGTTCCTCCTCCACTTGTTTGCCATGACTGCTTAATTACCAGGCTCCCCAAGAGAGGGGATTTTTCTGGAGGCTGCCCAACCTTCTAGCAGATGCAGACTTCATTTACTTCCACAGAAGCCTGAAAACCCCTGAGCCAGCTTGGTCTTCCATGACAGAGACTGAAGCATCCAACACCATGTGTCAGGAGGTTGGCAAGGATGGAAATGGGGAAGGAAGCTTTGAGGAAGAGAGGTCGTCATGTTCCAGAAGCCTGCCTCCCACTTCATGGCCAACGCCTTCTGGCGGTGGCTGTGCAGCAGCTGATAATAATGATGATGTTTGTTATTAACCCGTGCACAGGTGCTACCTTCCATATCTACCTCCCCTAAATCAGGCTTAGTGACATCACCCATTTAGGAATGGAAACTGCTCTCTGTCAAGGCAGTCCTTAAAGTTCGGACCACCCCAGGAGGTTTGATGGAACAGCTGAGATTTACCCAGGCCCTCAGATGATGCCAGGCTAGGACTGGCATCATCTGGAAGATCTCTGCATTTTTTGTTCCTCGTGTATCAGAGAGACACAGACAACAACAATTGTAAAAATATCAGTGAATGGCCAGCAGATTCTCCATCGTGAGGGCTTTGTGCCCACCTACCCCCTTAAACAGCTGCTGGGGCCAACCTGGGGAGGGAGCAGGTGGAGCCTCTGAGAATTCTAAGAAGGCTCAAGATGCTGAACATGCCTGCAAGAGGATGGAGAAGACAGGCAGAGAGAATGGGAGTCCTCTCCTTACCTGCTCTGTACCACAATGCCCTTCCTGTTGGCCCCCAGAGCCGGTTTTGAGCACTGCACCTGGTTTGAAAGATTACGTCTCCATTTAAAGACAGCATTTTACCGAGTGCTACAGGCAGCACCTGTGCACACGTTAATACCAAACATCATCATTATTATCAGCTGCTGCACAGCCACCACCAGAAGGTGTTCACCATGAAATGGGAGAATATCAGGCCCTGTCTTTGTGAACTAGATAGAAATGCTTGTTGGCCCACTTGGAGGGCAGGGTCAGGCACCAGGACACCATGCCCATTGTTTCCAATACTCCAGGGAACCAGGATAAACAGGAGCTTCCAGAACCATGGTCCCCAGAACCATGGTTCCTTCTCCAGAAGGAACTGTGGAGAGACACTTCTCAGCAAGAGGGGTTCCGGGGGTTTTGCTCAGGCTAGGATTGCAGGGTATGCTGAGCCCACAGCTGTGCAGTGTGAAACGTGATTACCCAAGCCCAGGTCACAGGTTGTGAACAGCGGAGGGTCAACCTGAATTATATCCAAACCATTGATATTTGCAGCTAATAGTAAAGAGGCTTTGCCTGTGGGCCTCATCTGTAAATAAGAGAGGGAGGAGCCACAGGGGCAGTAAGAGAGCTTGGTCACTGGAGAGTTTTTGCAGGTGGTTCAGGGACTTTCTCAGGCCCTGCTTCCCAGCGTCTGATGTGAACCTGTAACTCTGCTTCAGCTTCTAGGATTTTTCAGGGTCACTATGTTGCACATCTTTCAGGAGCATCGTTCATATTACGGTAGATGACCCTGGATTCTGAACTGTTGCCTTATCCCTGAATTCTGCTTTTCTGCCTGGACCCTTAGGATAATTTTCAGCTGGAATTTGGAACTGGGTTTTGCCCCCCCAACCCCAGATGCCATCTTTTGAATCCCTTTTAGTGACACACTCTGTAAAACAGGGACTTGCTCACCCGTAAGATCCAATCCAAGTGTATAGAGAGTGAGGTGCCACAAAAGAAGACACAAAACCCTGAAGACAGTGGCGAGATTTAAGGGACTGACATGTGAAAACAATTGAGGTATCACTTCCCAATCAGGTTCCATTGATTGCACCTCGTCATACTCTGCCAGTTGCTCTGCTTTATTTTTCTCATAACATTTACCACTACCTGAATGGCTTATGTAATGGACTCAGTGCTTGTGTGCTCCCAAAGTTTATATGTTGAAGCCCTGAACCTCAATGTATTGGTATTTGGAGGTGGGATCTTCGGGAGGTAATTAGGATTAGATGAGGTCATGAGGATGGGACTTCCACCATGAGAGTAGTGCCCTTATGAGAAGGGACACCTTTGTCTGCCTCTCTTGCCAACTCTCTCTGCAATGTGAAGATGCAGTGAGAATGCAGCCATCTGCAAGCCAGAATAAAACTTCTCACAAGAATCATGCCATTTTGGCACCCTGATCTTGCATTTTAGCCTTCAGGACAGTTAGAAAATAAATTTCTATTACTTAAGCCACCCAGTCTATGAGTATTTTGTGATGGCAACCCAAAGAGACCAAAACAGATTTTGGTACCAGAAGCGGGGTTCCCAATATGGTACCCTTCCCTGGGGTGATAAGCCAAGTACCCTGGTGGCAGTTTGATAACACTGGGCTGCTTCCATTGCAGAAAGGAAGTGTTTTGTTCTTATTGTAATAGACAGTTGTTTTGGATATGAATTTGCCTTCCCTGTATGCAATGCTTCTGCCAAAACTACCATCCTTGGACTTACATAATGCCTTATCCACTGTCATGGTATTCCACACTGTGCTGCTTCTGACTAATAAACTCACTTTATAGCCAAAGAAGTGTGGCAGTGGGCTCATGCTCATGGGATTCACTGGTCCTACCATGTAAGCCCTCCATCCTGAAGCAGCTGGCTTGGTAAAACAGTGAAATGGCCTTTTGAAGACTCAATTACAATGCCAGCTAGGTGGCAATACCTTGCAGGGCTGGGGCAAGGTTCTCCAGAAGGTTGCATATGCTCTGAATCAGCATCCATATATAGTGCTCTTTCTCCCATAGCCAGGATTCACAAGGCTAGAAATTAACGGATGGAAATAGCAGTAGCTCCACTCACTATCATCTCTAGTGACAGACTAACAAAATGTCTGCTTCCTGTTCTATGACCTTATGCTATGCTAGCCCAGAGGTCTTAGTTCCAAAGGGAGGAATATGCCTCCACCAGCTGTCACAACAATGATCCTACTGAGCTGAAAGTTAATGCTATGCTAGCCCAGAGGTCTTAGTTCCAGGTGTTACAACAATGATCCTACTGTGCTGAAAGTTAAGACTGCTACCTGGCCACTTTGTACTCCTCATACCTCTCATACCTCTGAATCAACAGGCAAGGAAAAGAGTAACTATGCTAGCCAGGGTGATTGATTGTGACTCCCAAACGGAAATGGGACTGCTACTCCACAATGGAGGTAAGGAAGAGTATGTCTGGAATAAAGAAGATCCCTTAGGGCATCTCTTAGTATTATCATGGCCTATGATTAAGGTCAATGAAAAAATCAGAACAACTCAATCAGGGCAGCACTATTAATGGCTCAGGCACTTTAAGTTTAGGTCACCCTACGTGGGAAAGAACCATGATCAGCTGTGATGCTTGCTGAAGACAAAAGGAATACAGAATGGGTAGTGAAAGAGTTAGTTATAAATACCAGCTGTGACCACATGGCCAGTTACAGAAATAAAGACTGTCATTGTTATGAGTATCCCTCTTTATTTTGTTATGAGTGTGTGCGTATGTATATAAGGATATATCTATTCATATATGTGTATATAAATATACATAAATATATGAATATATACACACATACATACATATTAAGTAATACATATTTGTTTTCTTATTCCCTTTTCATATAACATAAGATATAATTTTATGTTATGGTATTTAAGTATTGTTATTTTTACACCATAGTATTTAAGTTGCGGGATATCGAGAAGAGTAAACATCATTTCAAGATTTTGTCTCCTCCTCTGGGTGAGGGGTTAATGCCTTTTCAATAGTATGCAGGATAGTCATATCATGTTAGGCGAAATTGTAAGTTTGTTATTGTCTTTAGCAATTAAGTGTGTTTTAAGATGTATATAGTGCTGAGTTGACAAGGGGTGGATTTGTGATGGTTAATATCAGATGCCAACTTTACAGGGTACAGGATGCCCAGATATTTGGTTAAACATTATTCTGGGTGTGTCTGTGAGGGAGGTTCTGGTTCAGATTAACATTTGAATCAGTAGACTGCCCTCACTAATGGGGGTGGGGATCATCCAATCCATTAAGGGCCGAAATAGAACAAAAATCTGAGTAAGGGAGAAGGTACTCTCTCTGACTGTCTTCAGCCAGGGATGTTGGTCTTCTCTCCTGTCTTCTGATGGGAACTCAGACTGAAACTTACATTATCAGCTTTCCTGGGTCTCCAGCTTGCAACTGCAGATCTCAGTCTTCATAACCATGTGGGCCAATTCCTTATAATAAAGTATATGTAAACACACACACACACACCACATACACACAGTAGCGTTCCACATCTGCAGAGTCAACCAACCATACATTGAAAATATTAAACAATAATAAATAATATTAATAAAAATAATAAAAACTTTAAAACAATGCAGTACAATTACTACATGGTATTTACATTGTATTAGGTATTGTCAGTAATCTAGAGATGATTTAAAGGATATGGGAGGATGGGAGGTTATATGCAAATACTACACCATTTTATATAAGGGACTTGAGCATCTGCAGATTTTTATATCCATGGGGGGTCCAGAAGTCAATCCCCTAAGGGACAACTGTGTCTGTGTGTGTGTATATGTGTGTGTGTGTGTGTGTGTGTGTGTGTGTGTAAGAAAGAGAGAGAGAGTATCCTATAGGATCTACTGAGTATCCTGTAGGTTCTATTTCTCTGGAGAACCCAGACTAACACAGCTCATTTATATGTGTGTACTTGTTAATTGCCTATCTTCCTCTATCTGAATGCAAACGCCATTTAGAACAAGAAGGACTGTGTCCATCATGCTTACTCTAGTATGCTCAGTCCCTGGCTCGGTGCCTGGTGCACAGTGGATGCTCAGTAAATATACACAAGATTGAATGAATGAATGAATGAATGAATGAGGAATTGGTGGTATAAGTGTTTCGAGAAGAATTAGGTCATTGGCAGCAAACACTTTTGAGGGGCTTGATAAGAGACAACCAAGAGGGTCTGTGGATTTGGCAATGAGGACAGTGGTGATGACCTGCTCGGGAGTAGTGTCAGTGGCAAGGCTGAAACTGGGGGACAAAGGGCAAGCTGGTGATGGGAAGGAAGCCCGTAAGACAAGGAGTTTGGAGAGCTCTCTCAAGAAGTGGCTTTGGAAGGAAGAGGTCAACAGCAAACTACTTTTAAACAAAAGCTTCTTTTAACCCCTAATCAGAACATGCTCATTTCTACCTCTCTCTCCTGTCCATCCCTTCCTGTGCCTTCTCTTGGGGCACACACCATCAATCATCTCTCATTACTTTATTTTTTAATAGAATAAGCAAGTTCACGGGCATTTGTTTCAGTCTCATATTCATTCTCTTGATAGGATAATAATTGATACTGTAAATGACCTCATTAATCAGCAGGGACAATTAGAATGATGTAAGTGGAGGACAATTTGCCATGTAGCCTGTCTGGGAAAGACTGAAAGGTCACCAGATCTTGAAGTCAAAATGGGATGCTTCCATTGGTGACTGGCTCTTCTTTAGTCCACCTTCTTGGGTCCCTCCTAGCAAAGTGGACACAAGAAAGCTCCAAGAAAGGTTAACATGTAATGGCATGTGTAGGTCCAATACGGGTCCATTATGATTGCGGTGCTCTACTACCCTAGAATCCCTCTTTCTCCCTTTGTTTCTTCAGCAAAACAAGTCTGCATTGCTTCAGAGTCTGAAAAGGCATATGAACATGCAACTTTAGTAGATACATTTCTTAAAATGTGGTAAGAAACCATGCTATTTCCAGGCATCCTCTGGCAAATCTTTTGATCAAGTTGAGTTTCTCTGCAAAGTGCATTATTATCATCTTTATTTCCTTTTGAAAAGAGTTACTGGGTGGGAAAGCAGGAAAATACAACAGATATGGAATATACTAGCTTCAACAAGGCACTTATAAATGCACAAGAAAGGGAAAGATGAGCTAGAGTTTATCACAATAAGACCCACTGATTACTGGCTCAACAACTCTACACAGTCGTCAACTGGGAATAGGGTTCTAGTGGCCTGCGACAAAGCTAAATCCTTAGCCCTGCCCAACCCACCTGAATTTTTAAATAGACTCCTAATTTTGAAATAATTTCAGATTTATAGAAAAGCTGCAAAGATGGCACAGAAAGTTCCTATATACTCTTTATCCAATTTTTCCTAAATGTCAACAGCTTAAATAACCATGGCACATTTGTCAAGACTAAGAGATTAACATAGGTATTTTACTATTAACTAAGCTGTAGACTTTATCGGATTTTGCCTGGTTTTCCACAAATGTCCTTCTTCTCTTCCGAGATCCAATCCAGGATACTACATTGCATTTGCCCTGTAATTTTTAATATCTTATTTGGGAACAGAGGTGGCATACTGATCAACTTATGACTAGTACAAAGCCAGCAGGAACGTCCTAGATAACTAAGACCAGAATCCTAAAAGTTTCCTCAGGCTTAATCTAGAGAACTTGCACTAAAGACAGACATGAGTGAACTTTTGTCCTTGGGTCTGAGATCCAAACTATAAAAGCGGTTTCCAACCAGGCCACTGTCTAACATTCTTGGAGTTGGTGATTGTCTCTGATCGTGTGAGTTTATGCAAAGAAAGCTTGAGACTTTAGGGCACCTTCCCAGAACTACGTCTCTGTAAGGAGCGGTGATGATTTCAGTCTATCCTTTGGGTTTGTTTACCTCCTAAATGCTTCTATTTTCTCTACATCATTTTCAAAAATAAGAATCTTTCAGAGACACAAGGATGAAGAATCATATAATAAGCACCTGTATATACAACACCCACAAAGGAAATAAAACATTGTAAACACAGTTGGAGCTCTGGGTAGCTTTGCCTCCCCCTGGCATGGTGACAAGACCCTTTGTAATCTGGCCTCTGATGCTTCTCCCAGCAGTCATCCACTCTCTCCCCAAACAACAATAACAATAAACAAGCAAATAGTCAGCCTACTCCCAACTTTTCAGCTGTAGGAAAACAAACTGTTTTTCCTCTGCTCTCACTCCATGACAATCAACACAGAATACCTCTGTAACCAAAAGGAGGTGGGATGGGGTTCCCCACACAGCAAACAAGCAATCATTTCTACAGTGGAGGCAGGCTGGATGTCCTACAATACAATTCAACTCTGACATCTACCTGGAGTTAGCATCAGGTCCTGTAGGTTAAGGGCTCAGTCTCACAAGACTGCCTCCCACTGCAGATGTCAATCACAAGACCCAGGTTGTTTTACCTTTACTTCTGACCAACTGACTCTAAAGCAAGATTCCCAGAACCCCCTCCCCAGATTTGATTAATTTGCTAATGTGGTTCATAGGACTCAGGGAAACACTTACTTACATTTACTGGTTTATTATAAAGAATATTGCAGAAGATACCAATGACCACCAGATGAAGAGATGGACAGGACAAGGTATGCAGGAAGGGGCATGGAGCTTCCACATCTTCTTTGAGCATGTCACTCTCCAAGAACCTCCACGTGTTCCACTATCTGGAAGCTCCTTGAGCCCAGTCTTTCTGAGTTTTTATAGAATCTTCACTACATAGGCATGATTAATTAAATCACAGGCCAGGGGTGAATCAACTCAACCTTCAGCCCCTCTCTCCTTCTGAGGTTTCAGGTTGACAGTGAAAATCCCAACTCTTTAATCATGGCTTGGTCTTCCCAGTAATCAACCCCCATCTTGAAGATATTTAGGGATGGCAAGCCAACAGTCAACCCACTAGCATTCATAAGATGTGTATCACTTTGGAGATTCCAAGGATTTCAGCGCCGTATTCAGGACAAGAGACAAAGACCAAATATATATTTCACAATATCACACCAGCCATATAGAATGGCATGCAATTCCCTGAATATCACCATGGTACACTCACTTCAGCTCCTTTATACCACTGTTCCCCTGCCTGGACTATTCTTCCCACCCCATTTATCCCCTGCTATCTCCCAACTCCCATTTCTTCTTTAAGACTTGTGTTCAAGTGACATCTCCTTAGTGACACCTTCCCAGATTCCTAGTGCTCTACCTCTAAATTCGCCCAGCTCTGGACACACCCCTCGACGCTGCACTGGCTTGTCTATTTCCTTCATGTTTCTGCCTCAAGACTTTGAGCTCTCCAAGGTCAGGGCCCATATCTGCTTAATCTGTGGATCCCAATGCTAAGCATAAGGCCTGGAATGAAGAGGCCTTTGGAGAATATCTGAAAGGCCTGCAATTTAGTGTAATAATTAGGAAAATAGTCTCTAAAGCTAGTAGTGTTTTGTTTTGCATCCTGGCTCGGCTGTGTGACTTGGGTAAGTTCCTTAACATATCTGTGCTCCATTTTCCCCTTCGTCAAATGTACAGTTAACAATGGTATCTACCTTATAGACTGTTGAGAGATTTCAATAACTTAATACAGGCAAAATGTTTTGAATGGTGCCTAGCACAGAATAAGTGCTCATAGTTATCACAATTATTTCTATCAAAATGTTCAGCACCTGTTAGCTATATCATCTGAGTTGGATTTCCACTTAAAACAGGACCTGTGTTAAAGATTTGGCTATGAGTGAGCTTATCTGGGAGTTGACCCCAAGAGCACAGTGAGGGGAGGGATATGAAACAGGAAAGAGAAGGCAGTTGAGAAAGGGGACCTAGTCATATAAGGTACCACTGGGAGTCAATGGAGCTAAATCCTATCGGGGAACACTGGGAGTAGGCATAGAACACACAACTCAGAGTCATCCTATTACAGGGAGAGGAGGCTGGGGTATCAATCCACTAACTCCCTCCTTTTGGGTTGCTGGTTGCTCTCGGGGTCATTAGCTCCAACCAGTGAACTATGGATGTGGCATCTACTAGATCTGCTGTGTCTCCCCTCCACTCCCAGTGATACCTGAGCCGAGCAGAGAGCGGAAGCGAAAGCCCAGCAGCTCTGCTGACTCTGCCCTGTGGCTACTTGGAGTCTTGATCTCCTCAAGTCCCTTGAGCACCACAGCCTCTGCCCTGGTCTCTCTGCTTGATTCCAACCTGATCACAATCTCCCAAGGGCTGGAACCACAGAAATGCAACAGCGCTGAAAACTAATTCAGGTGCACACCCAGGATGCCATGCCAACCTCAGCACAGGCTGATGGCTGGCAGGAAGCTTCCCTTCTTCCTTCTCCTAGACCCCCTAGGCCCTGAGCCTCTCGCTGTTTCTATGCTGTTTCCTGCAGCTTTAGAGTGGGAGGCTCCTGGTGAAGGCGATGCCCTGGCAAACTGACAGGACCCCTCTCCTCCCAGCAACACTACAGCCCCTTACACTGATTGGTGTCTCAGTCCCCGCCCCCTCCCGGCAGGCAGCTCAAAGGCTGAGCCAGAGAGAGGTGGGCAGAGACGGTCCAGCTGCCACACTCAGTCCTCCAGCCCCTTGCCTCCGCCTCTTGGCCACTGCTTCCCGTTACTCCCTTTCACAAGCCCCCTCGCTTGTTCGTCCCCAGTGCCTGATAATTAGGCTGTGTTTGTTAAACCATGGGCTCCAGCTCTGCTCACCCAGACTCTGCCTACTGTAGATTTTCCTGCAAGGACTGCAGAGATCATAAAAACAACTACCCACCTTGTCTTTCTGGCTTATTTACTAACTTGGCCATACATAATCAGGGCAATTTGCATATTACTACTTGGCTTTTTATAGCACCACACATCTGAGCACTGGCAGGCAAGCTGGGGGTTGGGGTGAGGAGGTGAGCCATGCTCTGGGCTGGCAGTGACATTGGCCAGAGCTACTTCTGGTGGGCTTGGCTTCTCCTGGCCTGAAAGAGAAAACTAGCCTGGGAGTAGTGGTGTGGGAGGAGGGAAAGCCAATCATAGTCACCTAGTTGGGACAGCTGTAGTGGGGTGATAACTCCATTTGCCAAGGATGGCTTTTGAGCTGGGAGAAACAGGGTCCCATTCCCAGGTTCCTGCATCACACAGGAGCTGGGTAGAGCATGGGTGCACCTCAGTCAGACTCCAGCTCTGCCATTTACTTGCTGTGTTACCCCGGGTAGGTCACTTCCCCTCTCTCATCCTTGTTTCTGCACCTGCAAAATGGAGATAATGACAGTACCTATCCCAGATGATCTTTGTGATGATTCAGCAGGGTGGTATAGGGAAGGCACTTAGCACGATGCCTGACCTACAGCAAGGGCTTGAAATGATGGTGATGATGATATAAAAACAAATCCTCTACATTCCTATAGCTATCAAACAAAATTTATGAAGATAAATAAACCAAGACCTACCCTAAGGAGAGGGAAGTTGTTGAGCCACAGCGTGCAAGGTTGTGGAATCAGAATGAAATATGTGAAGGGCCCACAGTAGCAGAGGAAGTCTATATCCACCAAGGCAGACGAGACAGGGAGAAGGCAGGGTTTAGAGATGGAATCACCACCTATGCCTGCTGTCTGGGGATCTGGGTTTGGAGTGGGTCTGAGTGACTCTGAGGGTCTGAGTGCCCAGTGGGCTGCCCACCCTGGTTGCAACCACATACCTGGCCTTCAGCACTGTTCACCCTACTTTATTAGGGCTGGTCAGCCCTGGTCCCCAGAAGCCTGGACCCTGCTCCCCACACCCCAGCCCTGAATTACATGATTGCTCTACCACCTGCCAGACATAAAGCTGTTTTACAAGCTGGAACCCATGGATACTATATTTTTAGATCTCAACTAGCCTTGAACCTTGGGTGGGGCCCTCGTCTAAACCAAACTTTAGGACCCGCTGCTTCTTAGGTGGTGATCAGTGAATGTCCCAGGCAATGAAACCCAGCCCTGGTCCCCATTTGCAAATCTAGAGACTGGGCCACTTGCTGTGTCTCATAGGACAGAAGCATGAGGGGTCATGGCAGAACACAAGTAAGTGAGCAATGACAATAATATCCCTAAGGCCCTGCTAGGCTCAAGGGTTCCCCAAGTCATAGCTCAAGTATTTGTTGACATTGTGACCCTAAGGTCACTGCTACACATGCAAAAGGATGAAGCTATCAGTATCATCAGAAGTCAAGATGCTTCCAGTGACCAACAAAAGCTACACTCCAAGGGCTGAGATGGGTGGAGCAGAGACCCATGGGCCCTTCTGTGCCTCAAAAGGCCACCGCCTTCCTGGCTCACAGCTTTTTGCTAGATGTGCCTCCATCTGACACTCTCTTCCATCAGCCCCCTCATCCTAAGTGGGTCCTTCCAGAATATTCAAGCCACCCAAGTAGGTCCCCCAGGCCATATCAATTCTAGCACCCTATTTCTTTCCTTCAGAAGCTTATCAAGTCTGTAATCATTCTGTCTGTTTCCTAGTTTATTTACTAATCTCCCTTACTAGAGACTAAGTTTGGGAGAGATGGGAATCTGTGTGTTTTGTTCCCCTACTGTTTTTGCAATGTCTGTTCAACCCTGCAGGGTGACCACACGGCCCAGTATAATTAACACATTATATGGTCTCCCTCAGTGCCTGGCCCCTAACAGGTGCTCAGTAACTATGTGGGGAATGAATACATGAATGAATGAATGAATGAATGAATGAATGAATGAATGAATGAATGAACACAAGTAGTAAAAGTCGACATTGTCGGTATTGTAGCACACCCTGGATCCTGATGGGTAATTGCTTTCCTAATTCCCCTGCCTAGATCCCTCTGGGCTGAATCCCTGTCAACCACCACTCCCTTGGACTCTTGCCTGGCTGGTCCCATCTCATCTGTGTTCATTCAAAGGTCCCTCTCACCCCCACCATGCTGGACCATCAGGTCATCATAGGGCCGCCTCTGGCCTGATGGAAGCCACAGCCATGGCCGTGATTGGCTCGTTGGATTTCATCACATTTGTGAGCTCTAGAAGAGAGGGAAAGAAGAATGCCAGGAAGGCACAGGGTGCCAGGAGCTGAGGGTGAGGACCAGGACGGAAAAGGTCAACAGGATTGATGCCACAGAGGAAAAGGAGGACCAGCCAAGAACAGGCCCCTAAGGACCAGCCAAGAACAGGCCCCTGGGTCAGGGGAATGAACATCCTAAGAAGTGGATCTGCAGGCGAGGGAGGCTCTGAAACATGACTGCAGGCAGCTAAGGAACAGACAGTAGGATTCAGTTTGGGTAAAATCAATGCATAAGTGTGTGAGGGTGTGTTATCAGTGGCTCTTTCTGGGTGCCAACACGACAGCTGACTTTTAAAAATTCTTTTTTATGACAGTCTTCATTTTCCAAGTTTTCTATAATTAGAATGTATTTATATACTGAAAACATATATATCAAAGGATGGGAAGGAGAAAGACCAGGAGGCGGAGGATGCAGGGACCCTGGGGGAGGACATGCAACCGCGGCAGCCTTGGGGGAGCTCTGAGGCTGCCTTGCCCTCCCCAGCGTACCTCGCCCCCAGGCATCCTGGAATTCCTTCTCATCTGGAGCCAGGATTGCTCAGCTCCCAGGCAACAAATGCAGGATTTGTGCAAGTCATGGGGCTCCCTGTTTCTTTTTTTTTTTTTTTCTTCTCTCTTCCACTTTGTATTTTTTAAGAATCTAATTTTACATTCTCCAAATGCCATATTTTTGATCTTTTCAATTGATTCTTTGCAGAAATGGAGTAACAGAAGTGTCATGAATCCCTTTAATGGAAAAGGATAAAAAGGCTGTGAAGGCTTGGAAAGCGGTCACTGTCCAGTCCCCCTCTCAGTCAGGCCTCATCTTCATGGTCCCCATTCCTCCCCCAGCCATGCTTCTGCCTGGTTGTTGAGATGCACAAAGGCCCTACCCACCTGTATCCCCAGGTCAGAAAAGTCGGCTTTCTGTCACAACTGGAGACAGCTATTCCATAAGAGACCATAACCTGTAGCCGTGGAAGAGTCTTTGGCAGAAAGGGAAGCTCACACTTCCCAATCCCCGCAACAAGCTTGCTTCACCCCCACCCTGCCTGGGACATTGGCCAATGTCTGAGGACATTTTTCTTCTCTGCAATGGGGAGGGGGTGGCTACTGGCAGGCCAGGGATGCTGCTAAATATCCTACAAGGTGGAGGACCGCTCCTTACAACGAAGAAACTCCATAGTCCTGAATGTCAAGGGTGCCGTGGTGAGAAGCCTGCTGGACAGTGTGCCAGGCTCCATGCTAGGCCCTCGTGTGCCACATCTCACTCTGACCTCAAGGCAGACAGCACTCTGATGGCTGTCCATCCTTGGCTGATCCAGATGTTGGATTGGCCCCATTTAGCAATGGCTGGAGCAGCCGGGACACAGGGCACCAAGGCTGCCTCACCATGGAAGACCATGCCCCGGCTCTTCTTTAGCACCCAGGGCCACCACTCACTGCTTTTCTGCTATCTGTGTTCTGAGAGGGGCTCAGGGGCTCAACTACCTGACTCACGGGCCTCAAATCCCAGCACTACCACTTACAAGTCACTCAATCTCCCTGAGCCTCAGCTTCCTCATCTGTAGAATGGCAACACCTATTTCATAGGGTTCTTGTAAGACTTAAAAGGGTTAATATATGCAAAGTGTTTAGAGCAGTGCCTGGTACATAGTAAGTGCTCAATAACAGTAGCCATTAATATTATTAATATTGTTACTCAGATGAGTGAAAGACATTGCTGGGCACCATAGCTCACTGTAACCACAGTGCATCCCCACCATCACACACAAAGGCACACGCTTCAGTGCTGGCTCCTACAAGACCTCCTGGAGGCCTTATAACCTGGCACTATTATTGTCATCTATGTGCATGGCCCTAGAGGTGAAAGCATTCAGGTCATCATGATGAGATAAGATCCCAATGTCACGAGTGTGCTGGCTTCCCCTCTGATGGGAAGTCCAGCAAGATAGATGTGGCTCTTTGGACTCTTAACTTCTTTGTGAACTTGGTGAATCTAAAATCAGCAAGAGCACATCTTACCATAGCCCTTGACCTTGCTGGGACCCAGGTGCTGGCAATAGCTCAAAGAAAAACCAGGCAAGCACCCACCAGGCCCTCCGAGACTCTGCAGAGGCATTTTGAGGTAGCATTTGGACCCAACCTAAAAATAAACCCTTAAGCCTTTAACTATTTTTATTACCAAGTAACACATGTCATTGACATCCATCAGGGGTGTCCATGGTACACATGACTGGTAACAAAAGAGTAGCTTATACATTCTGACAGTCACTTTAATGTGGATGCTTTAAAGTGGCCAAGCCAGGAAGTCCCACTGTGGCCATGTTTCAGGACATGCATTCGAGCTGGCAGTGAAGACAGGGGGTACAGGAAGGACATGGCGGACAGAGAAGGTGGTGAAGAGGGCAGAGGGAGGGCCTCTGGGGGTAAGATCATGAGCAAGAGATCCCAAGGTGAGTGTCCATCCCAAGGGCGGGACAGCCAGACAAGGGAGGACAGGATGGCCAAGGGCAGCCTCCAATATCTGTGGCTGAACCTGGCTCTGCTTTGGCCTGTTCTGCTGAAAGGCCTCCGGCCACACCCTCACTTCTGCTGGTGTTTGAGACTCTGTTCTCTGATGCCACCACTGACAGTCCCTGGAGAAGCAAAGCAACAAAACTGGCTATAGAAACCTATGGCCAAACCCTTATGGGCAAGAGGAGTGTATTAGTCTGTTTTCACACTGCTGATAAAGACATACCCTAGACTGGGAAGAAAAAGTGGTTTAATTGGACTTACAGTTCCACATGCCTGGGAAGGCCTCAGAATCATGGTGGGAGGTGAAAAGGCACTTACATGGTAGCAACAAGAGAAAAATGAGAAAAATGCAAAAGCAGAAACCCTTGATAAAACCATCAGATCTCATGAGACTTATTCACTACCACAAGAACAGTATGGGGAAACCGCCCCCATGATTCAAATTACCTCCCACCGGCTCCTTCCCACAACATGTAGGAATTATGGGAGTAAATTTCAAGTTGAGATTTGGGTGGGTAAACAGCCAAACAATATCATTCCGCCCCTGGCCCCTCCAAATCTCATGTCCTCATATTTCAAAACCTATCATGCCTTCCCAACAGTCCCCCAAAGTCTTAACTCAGTTCAGCATTAACACGAAAGTCCACAGCTCCAACTCTCATCTGAGATAAGGCAAGTCCCTTCCTACAGGCCTATGAGCCTGTAAAATCAAAAGCAAGCTAGTTATTTCCTAGATACAATGGCAGTACAGGTATTGAGTAAATACAGCCATTTCAAATGTGAGAAATTGGCCAAAACCAAGGGGTTACAGGGCCCATGCAAGTCCGAAATCCAGATGGGGCAGTCAAATTTTAAAGCTCCAAAATGATCTCCTTTGACTCCATGTCTTGCATCCAGGTCATGCTGATGCAAGAGGTAGGTTCCCATAGTCTTGGGCAGCTCTGGCCTGTGGCTTTGCAGGGTATAGTCCCACTCTTGGCTGCTTTCATGGGCTGGCATTGAGGGCTGCTTTTCCAGGCACACACTGCAAGCTGTAGGTGGATCTACCATTCTGGGGTCTGGAATATGGTGGCCCTCTTCTCACAGCTCCAGTAGGCGTGCCCCAGCAGGGACTCTGTGTGGGTGCTCTGATCCCACATTTCCCTTCTGCACTGCCCTTGCACTGCCCTAGCAGAGGTCCTCCATGAGGGCCCCGCCGCTACAGCATACTTTTGCCTGGGCATCCAGGCATTTGGATACATCTGAATTCTAGGTGGAGGTTGCCAAAGCTCAATTCTTGACTTCTGAGCAACTGCAGACTCAACACCACATGGAAGCTGCCAAGACTTGGGGCTTCCACCCTCTGAAGCCACAGCATGAGCTCTATGTTGGCCCCTTTCAGCCATGGCTGGAGCGTCTGGGACACAGGGCACCAAGTCCTAGGCTGCACACAGCATGGGGATCCTGGGTCCGGCCCACAAAACCACTTATTCCTCCTGGGCCTCTGGGGGTGTGATAGGAGGGGCTGCTTTTGAAGGTCTCTGACATGGCCTAGAGACATTTTTCCATTGTCTTGGGGATTAACATTTGGTTCCTTGTTACTTATGCAAATTTTTGCAGCCTGTTTGAATTTCTCCTCAAAAAATGGGTTTTTCATTTCTACTGCATCATCAGGCTGCAAATTTTCTGAACTTTTATACTCTGTTTCTCTTTTACAATGGAATGTTTTTAACAGCACCCCAAGTCACCTCTTGAATGCTTTGCTGCTTAGAAATTTCTTCTGACAGATACCCTAAATCATCTCTCTCAAGTTCAAAGTTCCACAAATCTCTAGGGCAGGGGCAAAATGTCACCAGTCTCTTTGCTAAAACATAACAATAGTCACCTCTGCTCCAGTTTCCAACAAGTTCCTCCTCTCCATCCGAGACCATCTCAGCCTGGACCTTATTGTTCATATCACCATCAGCATTTTTGTCAAGGGCATTCAACAAAACTCTACGAGGTTCCAAAGTTTCAAACTTTCACAGATTTTCTTGTCTTCTTCTGAGCCCTCCAAACTATTTCAGCCTCTTCCTGTTACCCAGTTCCAAAGTCACTTCCACATTTTCGGGTATCTTTTCAGCAACACCTCACTTTACTGGTACCAATTTACTGTATTAGTCCATTTTCATGCTGCTGATAAAGACATACCCGAGACTGGGAAGAAAAAGAGGTTTAATTGGACTTACGATTCCACATGGCTGGGGAGGCCTCAGAATCATGGTGGCAGGCAAAAGCACTTCTTACATGGTGGCAACAAGAGAAAAATGAGGAAGATGCAAAAGCGGAAAATTCGAATAAAACCATCAGATCTCGTGAGACTTATTCACTACCACGAGAATAATATAGGGGAAACCACCCCCATGATTCGAATTACCTTCCACCAGATCCCTCCCACAACATGTGGGAATTATGGGAGTATAATTCAAGATGAAATTTGGGTGGAGACACAGAGCCAAACCATATCAAGGAGGCTTCCTGAAACCTCTTCCTCCCCCTAGGCCTTCCTTTGCTGCCCTCCCCCAACCCCACCTCCTGCTGGTCTCTTAACTCTGAGAGTGTCTTACAGACAGCTTGAAACAGACTTCCTTTTCTCTCCCATGTCCAGCTCTGCCTTTGGATGCACCAGCACTTTCCTTCTTCGCTCCACTCTGTCTTTCTGCTCTGCAAAATAGGGCCGAATTGTTGGGTATGCACAGAATTCCTTATGCCAAACAGCAGACTCCATCAGACATGGGCTGGGGTCCAAATCTCCAAAGGTTTAGGCAGTAAAACAGTCCAGAAGCATACATTCTAAACCATCCCCAAAACTGCCCCTTCTCTCCCTCAGGCCTATGTCTACAAGGGCACCACCAGCCCTAAGCAGGGCTGGCTGCATAGTGCACAGAGCACTGACTTTGGAACCAGCAGAGCTGGGTTTTAGTTCATCTCTGGTGCTTACTAGCTGCTTGAGCTTGAGACAATGACTTGACCTCTTTAACCTCAGTTTTCTTATCTGTGCAATGTGGGTGAATGGAAATATTATGGAAATGTTGTAAGCAAGATAATTCATGGAAAGCCTTTAGCACTGTACCCAGAACACAGTAAATGCTCAAAAAAAAAAGTGTAAATTCCTATTAACATTATTGCCATTTATATGCACAACTTCTAAAGCACGAGTTGTTACCCTGGGGCTCAAAGATGAGTTTCAAGTAGTTTGTGAGTCCACCCATAGAAATTAAATGCAAAATTTTAGTTCAGGGTATGTATATTATGGGAGAGAGTCCCTGGATGTCATCAGAAGTTCAGAGGGATCCATATCTCCACCCTGCCCAAGTTAGGAACTTGAGACAGTATTACAGAATGGTCAAGACATAATGGTCAACTCTGAAGTCTGATCACCTGGATCAGCCAGCTGTGTGACCTTGGGAAGTCACTTCATCCCTCCTCTTCCTTCAGTTTCTATCCATAATACAGGGCTAATGATAATACACTCCCCATAGGGCTGCTGAGAACACTCAATGAGACGTTGCATTTCAAGCTGAGAAGTGTGCTGGGCACAAAGATGTGTTATATGTACGAATGTTTTTTATGCAGACACATACACACAGCACACTTAATAATATATACACTGCATATACTGTATAAGTGCTCATTTTTATGATCAGGAAGCACCATTCCAAAGCCTGCAGTTGATTCATCCCACCCTACTCCTTGCTCATTCCCTCCTGCATCCCCCTCTCCGCCTTGGAATTTCCTCTCCCTCAGCATTCCCTGATCCTTGGCATCTTGAAACACCAACAAAGTCAGCAGAAATAATGGGCAGAGAAAGGAAGAGGGGAAAGAATCAACGTTTGGGGCTCAGAAACCAGCCTAGTAGATAGGGGATGCCATGAAGCTCGAGGTGCAAGTCTTCGGAGCTGCTAAGGCCCTGGGGGCTGGCTCTGACATGGAGTTAGAAGTCAGGGTCTGAGTCCAGGTGCGGAGGGAAGTGGGCTCAAGAGAGGCAGGTGGAGTCTGGCCCTAACCTAGGGAGGCAAGGGTCTGGCGGGCTTGGGCACAGCAGGGTACGGACCAGCCAGGGGCTTGGATACACTGCAGCACAGTAGGCATCTGCATGTCCTAGTCCTAGAATGCTCAGCCCTGTGCCACCCTCTGGGAAGGATGGGGCTTCTCCACAGTCAGGATGGGCTTGGGGTCTGCAGGACAGACAGCACTATCTACAGCTGAGCAGGGATGGGGAGAGCGATACTCAATCATCAAATCAGAAACATCACAAATTCCTGGAAATGATAGTGAAGCAATTCTGCTTGGAAGGGGACAGGATCGATGGCATTGGCAGGCCTGTCATGCCCTCGCAGACTCATGGAGAAAGTTGTGGTGGCTCCCTCAGCCTGCAGGGAAGGCACAGGCGAAGATGAACGCCCGCACGAAGGCTGTAACAGGCAGCCAGAGAAGGCTGGCACTGAGGGACGGACTCCAGATACAAGCTCCCTCATACATGAGTTATCCCAATGACTCACAGCCCTGGGTAGTGATTAGAGGGAAAGCTATTGAGAAATATGTATTTACTCCAATTCTACACTTGAGAATGAAACACACATCATTAGCCATAAAAGTAGGATTAAGACAACAAAGCATTATTTGCAAATGATAAACCGACATGGGCACAGATTTAAACATGTACAAAAGATGTAAATCTGAGCAGTGAATGCTTAGTTATATTGCTTCTGAAGATAGTTCTTATTTGCTGCCTGGATTAGGTGGTGGGTACATTCTTACATGGTTACTCTCCATTCAACAAACTCTACAAAGGAAATGACTTGTACATGAGAAACCAATATTCTGCCATTCTAGGGAGCCAGGGGCCCCAGGGGCTGCCAAGAAGAGCCTCAGGGATGATTCTGAGTAGTCCATGAGCCAGTACCACCAGCATCGCCTGTGAGCTCCTTGGAAATGTGTCTCAGACTGAATCTGATTGTGCACATTCACAAATTCCCAGCTGATTTGCATGCATGTGAAAGTTTGAGAAGCACCTTTCCAGAGCAGTTTGTCAACCTTTTAAAATCAGGAACCCCTTATGAAGATTCACAAAAAATGATTGCCTCCTCCTTCAGTGTGGTTTAAAATTCAAAATAAAATGAATAAAAACAAGTCAAAGCAAAGGTCATTCTGAAGATGCTTTTTCAAACCGCACATATACCTCCCTTCTGGCTCCCACTTACAATATATTATGCAAAAACTACTCTCCATGACTCCAGGAAGTCAGGATTGGGGAGGCATGTCCCCAGGTAAAGAATGACTGACAGAGAGCTACAGCCCCGCTGTGCAGATGGCATGTCTGTAGCCCAGAGAGGGGCTGCCCAAGAAGCCCCAATTTCTGCTTTGGTGCTTCCCGAGGCAGGGAGCCTCAGTTCTAGGCAGATACGAGTGCTAGAAATGACTTTAAGTTTGCTCCTCTGGAATGTACATTTCATAGCCTGCCTGCCACTATCTGATGTCAGCTTTTGACAACAGTCCTCATTTCCCCTAAGAGTCTCCTTCCTTCAAGTGAACAGCCTGAAGTCCTTCAAGATTCATCTTGCAACATAAAGTCCTTCCTCATCCTGGTCATTCTCCTGTGGTCCCACTTGAGTTTGTCAATGTCCCTCTTTGGGTATGGGTAGCAAGGGATATACTTAAACTTTTCTCTTTTCTTTTACATTTAACCTTACATTAATCAAAACATGCATTCTTATTGTAAAAATAACATAACTATGTTACAAAAACTTTTCAATACAAAAGATTAAAATATCTTTCATAATCAAGCCATCCTCATACCCATATTATTATTAGCATGTTGCTATATTTCCTTCTAGTCTTATTCACCTGCATATACATCCTTACGTGGCAATGTACATAATAAACAGATAATTCTGTAGCCTGTTTTGTTATTTTTTAACTTAAACATAATTTATGCTGCAGCAGTCTTGACAATCATTGGCTTCCCACTCCAGTGTGTAACTGAGAACTGAACTCAGTCCCCCAAGATGTTGAAAATGGTTTGAATGTGTCCCCACCCAAATCTCATCTTGAATTCCCACTTCTTGTGGGAGGAACCCAGTGGGAGGTAATTGAATCATGGGGGCAGGTCTTTCCCCTGCTGTTCTCATAATAGTGAATGAGTCTTGTGAGATCTGATAGTTTTTAAAAGGGGAGTTCCCTTGCACAAGCTCGCTCTTTGCCTGCTGCCATCCATGTAAGACGTAACTTGCTCCTTCTTGCCATCTGCCATGATTGTGAGGCCTCCTCAGCCATGTGGAACTGTAAGTCCATTAAACCTCTTTCTTTTGTAAATTGCCCAGTCTTGGGTATGTCTTTATCAGCAGCATGAAAATGAACTAACACAGATGGTTTGACCAGTTCAGAGGAAAAAGAGAAGAGTTTCTCCACCAATGCTTTCATATGGCAGCCTGCATGGCATTGTTCATCTTGCACCCCCTAGCGTCTCATAAATGTGGCAGCTCTTTGGAGCCCCTTCTTTTATTCTGTACTGATGTCATCTACTTTTAGTGAGGCCTAAATATACAGGACATTCAACCATGTATTCATTCATTGGGCAAGAATTTGCTGAGACCCACCATGTACAAAGCAGTATGCTGGGGTCTCTGTCTGCAGTGGTGAACAAGACAGCTCTGGTCCCATGAGTTCACAGAACTTTTATGGTGGTGACCTCAGCAAAGCAACAGAGCACAGGAAGGGGAAGAGACAGAAATCCAGTAAGAACCCATCACAGGCTAACCATGGGTGCTTGACTTGCATACATCAGCTCACAGAATCCTCACAACTCTTTTGCATTGCAGATGAGGAAAAAGCAGTTCAAGGATACTTGTCCAAAGTCAAAGAGGTAGTAAATGGTAAAGGCAGAATTCAACCCCAGGAGTGCCTGACTTTAAAGCTCTTTCTGAATTCCCTAAATTTACATGGAGATTATAAGATGCTCTTTCTCTCCTGACCCTCCAGTAAGCTCTAGAAATTTTAGAAGGCCATTATGAGACACTCCCAACAATGTGCTTCAATTATTTCATAAAAGAAAGACAAAAATAACAGAATACTGCCTGGTCTCAGAGGTGTGATTATATTTGGAGAAAGGAGGGGAAAAGGGGACCTTTTCTACAGAAGCACATCCACCAGGAGCATGATTTAGACAAAAGTGTAATTTAGATACCTTATTTTTCATTTGACCAGCCAACAAACATTTGTGCAATTTAAATCTTTTCAGAATCACTCTGACAAACAAGTATCCATGAGTTGACTCAGTCTGCTTCTTATCACTATCAGACTTTGAAAACTCCACCTCCCCCTTCATAATTACTCCAGGCAATCAGCACCAACTGATCAATCAAACAAAGAAAATTGCAGGTTTGAAGCTTTAATTAAATCTATCCGGCACTATCTAATTAAAGAAAATCTTTACTCTTCTACATACTCCAAAATAGAAGAAGCCCACTCCTTCGGGGTTCTACAAATAATTTGCCACGTTGAGGCCTTCACCTAGCTTACACTGGAGGAACAGTGCATTGGAGAAAAGACAGCCATTCCCTCTTCCTTTCCTTCTTGCCTAAGTGCAGGCAAATTCCAAACATCAAGGGAGACAGGGCTGTAGAATCGTGTCTCTGGCAGATTTCCTCTCATCCAGCACTGTCCTTTAGGGTAGATGGGTCCTTATTCTGGCTGACTGTTGCCCAGGACCTTTCTCCTGCCCTCCACAGGCCCATGTGGCTGGAGGGCACTGGCTCAGAGCAGGGAGAAAATGCTAAGAACTCAGCCACACCTTGTTAGCATAGGGCTTATGAGCCATTCTGAAGCTCAGCTTTCTCCTCTGCAAAATGGGATTAATAGGACACTTCAATTGGATTATTGAGAGAAGTCAATAACATAATGCGCCTGAGAAGTCACAACAATCAAACGGAATTGAGAGGAGCAACACTGGGCACTTACAAGGGTGGAGCTTTGCGGTAGTGGATACAAATCTGCCTCTGTCTGCAAGAACTCTTTGTGTCTGCATTCCCCGACCCTTGCAGACCAAGGCAGGTTTGAAAATATCCACTACTGCAAGGCTTCTTGCAGAACTAGAAAGCTTCTTTATTGTCCAGATTTCTTTATCTCTGGACTGTGAGGAATTCCTCTTATAACTGAAATCCAGCTAAACTATCAGAGCTGAGATCCGTCCCTGTTCCTCTTTGCTTTGTAGGGTTTATGTAAGTTTAAGATTTGCCTTGTCTTTGATATGTAGCTGTGGAACTTTGGAGAAGGGAGAAGTTTTATGCAGCTCTACCAGCTGACCAGGGCATCACAAAAGCCCCCACATCTCTAGTTAAGAGCTCTTTGGGATAAAATAATCAAATTGGGAAGGTGGAGTCAATTGTTCAGGCTTCCTTCCTTATGAGGCTTGATAAGGCAGCCACTGCTTATGGAGGGACAAAGGTGGCAGTGATGATGGGAGAGACTGAACTGGCACAGTGAAGGACTGCCAGGTGCAGATGAGCTAGCCACTGTAAAATTCATGAAAACATTTTCTCCTCCAGGCAGGATTAAAGACACTGCATTGCCAGTCCGCAAGATGGTAGGGGCATCACGTGGTCAGAAACTGCTTCCATGAATTCAACAGCCAGGCTAGTAGCCTATACCGTCTATAGTCTTTACCATGTCACCTAGGCAACCCCAGTCAGCTGCAGCTCCTGGGGCAACGGGTGCAGTAATACGTGAGCTCTAAGTTTACATGAAAGTTTATTTCTCACTTACGTAAAATTCAATCAATCAGTAGCAGATAGGGGAGGGGGTGGGTTCTGCTCCATGCAGTCATCCAGGCATCTAGGCTTCTCTATCTCCTATTTCCAGGGAAAGATAGAAAGACAGGATTGCAGAGGAGGCTTTCTGCCCAGACCTGGAAGGGGCACACATCATTTCCATCTACCTTCCCTAAGTCATATGACTCCATCTAGATGCAAGGAGGTCTGGGAAAATATTGTCCCTAGCTAGGCAGCTGCTTCCCACTAACACCTACACTGAGGAAAAGGAGCAAGATTGATGGTGGGCAATTAGTCTTCTCTGCCACACTGCTTAACGTGCCATTGGAAAATAAACTGTTTGCCAAAGACAAATGCTGGAATTGTTGAAACAGCCAAGAGCAATACCTACATAGAGTAGAAAGAATCCCAGAAGGTCAGGGATATTTTTTAGTCCTTCTACATGCATCTCCAGCATCATTCAATCACACAATTTCAGAGCTGGAAGAAGCTTTGGAGTTCCTCTAGATTTAAATCCTCATATTGTAAGTCAGGAAAATGCAGCTGGCCCTGAGAAGGAATAGGACTTTGTGAAGATCACAAGCAAACCAGTGGCCAAGCTGGGACAGAACCCAGGTCTCCACGCCCCTGGCCTGGCTCTTGGCACCACATCTGGTGACAGAGTAGACCCACTTATGGGTACAATAATTTGGCTCTTTTGTCACTGAAAAGTCGAGAATTGATTTAGTTTTAGATTTACTTTAACTCCAAGAGAATGAGGTACTCAATATTTGGGAGGTGTTTATTTGGGTACCAGGTCTGCTGAAAAAGAAACAGAGGGAAGACTAGAATGACCAGTCCAAACCTGCCTCCACCCTGCAGACAATATCCCCATGTCACTAGGGTCCCTTGAAGAGCAAATTCTGTGGCCCCAAAAGTTCAGGGAATAAGAGTTGAGGATAAAGAAGGGGGAAACTTCCTATCTCAGCAACAGTGCTGTCAGCAGCCACTTGGAAGAGAGGGGCCGATGAGGGTCTAGAGGTGGGCACCTCTGCTCTAGCGGAACATTGCATCTTTGGCCAATATCTCATGATGCTGCAAGCAGGACCAATTGTGAGAAGTGATGCAGGCAGCACAGCCTTTCGGACTGAGCCTCTGGCTCCAGGGGGTTTTAAATTTTGGCTGCTATTAAACAGCAGACTTGGTGAATGAGCAAGGTGAGGCTTTGTCACAAATATTGATTTTGACCTTGAACCACAGGGTCCTACTGTGAGTGGAGAGATTGCTCAGGACCCCGACACTGCTGCCCACCTGGCTTTGTGTATCACCTGCTGCCAACCCCTCCCCCACCACGTCTGCCCAGACCCTCCCTTTGGCATTAGGGATGGAGCACATGGCTGCCCCCATGGGGTCACTGCAATTGGTTTCCAAAGCCTCATCCCTGGCAGACCCCACTCCTCCCCTTCCATAACCCCCTTCAGTGCTGGTCAGGTGGTGCTGACCTGTGTGAACTTGGGAGTCAAGCAGACATCAGGGTCCCAGGTATCCAGCCTTCCACTCCAAAGCCTACCTGGTAAAGGATTGTGAAGGAAGCAGACTGCAGTAACCCCACAAAACAGGCCACTTCCCTGTCCCAAGAAGCCCTCCTAGCAATAACCAGCGGGTTTTGTCTTCTGCAGCCCACTTCCTCTGCCTCCTTATTAACCATAGCTAACTTTCCTAATTAACTACACAGCTCCTACCAACAAGTTTGCCTCTGGATGGCAAATTTGCCAGCATTTAGGGTGAATCAAACATATTTACTTTTCAGATGTTAGGGGTTTGATAAAATCCATAATGCCTTTGGCCTCAAACCCTCTTCCTATTAATTATTAAACCCCTGTGTGTTTCAAGGGTAATTGAATCCATGTTTCTAATTAGTTTACACTTAATTCATCAGAACAATTTTTAAAGGTCTGACGGATGTCCCAATAAGCCTCATGGGCAGTTTAATGAATCTTTATTTAAAAAAAAATTGGACACACACCAAACTGTTAACAGTGGTTACCTCTAGGGAGCAAGGCTGGGACAAGGGCCTGGGAAAGGAGGCAGGTGCATTTTTCTCACTCTATAGACTGCTGACCTTCTTAAAGCAGAAAATACCTAATACATTCACTATTTTAGAGAAACTGCTTAAAAAGGAAAAAGGAATGGATTTTTAAAAAGGAAATTGAATGAATGAATGCAAAGAAATCCCAAGTAGTGAAAAGGCATTTTGGTGTAGTGGGGAAAAGCCTTGTTTCTGGCTCTAGGAGATCCCTTACCCACCCCTCTTTAGCCTCTGCATTAGTCCATTCTTGCATTGCTGTAAAGAAATACCTGAGACTGGGAAATTTATAAAGAAAAGTGGTTTAATTGGCTCACAGTCCCACTGGCTGTACAGGAAGCACGATGCTGGCATTTGCCCGGCTCCTGGGGAGGCCTCAGGAAACTTACAACCACGGCATAAGGCAAAGGGGGAACAAGCACATCACATGGCAAAAGCAGGAGCAAGAGAGATGGGGGAGGTGCCCCACACTTAAATGACCAGATCTCGTGAGAACTCACTCACTATCGTGAGAACAGGACCAAGAGGATGGTGATAACCATTCATGAGAAATCCACCCCTATGATCGAATTACTTCCCACCAGGCCCCACCTCCAACATTGGAGATTACAATCCAGCATGAGATTTGGGCAGGGATACAGATCCAAACTATATCAGCTATTTGACAGCTTAGAGGCCTTACATGCTTGCTTAACTTCTGCAAAGGGAATTAATACCACCCACCTCCTAAGGGTATTGTTGAATTATTAGATAACATGTACAATGTCTATTTAAAACCTTTCAGCATGAACCATCTTTTTTAGATATGTATTGAGTTCCTCAGCAGGGCATACAGGGTCCCTGGTGGAGCTGGCCTGGGCCACTGCTCCACCTTCCCACTATAATCCAGCCAAAGTGAACCTACCCATTGTCATTCTGCACCTCACCTTTCTCTTACTTTTGCCTAGACCTATGCACATACTATTTCTTGGCTCAAAACACTCCCATCCCTCCTTCCACTCTCTATTAGGGATCTCTTCCTCCAGAGAGCATTGATTCACTCACTCCATAAGTATTCGTTTAGCACCTACTATATGCCAGGCTCTCTGTTAGGCCCTGAAGAGCTACAATGAAAAATAAAGAGTAAAGAGATACAGTTCTTGTCATCAAGGAGCTTACAGCCTTGTGTGGTAGATGGGCATAAATGAAGTAGACACACACACACACACACGTAAAACCACAAAGGGTGAATGCACAGTGATCTGAGCAGGTATCACAGGAGGGTTTGACCAGGTTGTGAGGAAAGGGTGTCCCTGGGCAAGGAAGGGACAACTGAATTATTTGAGGAATAAGTAAGGGATAACTAAGCAAAGGGGCAGATGAAGGGGGTTCATCCCAGACCTCCAGATGAGCATCCACAAAGATCTCCCCCAAGGCTAGATCAGGTTCCCCAGTCATAGCACTTATAGCCTGATTATTTAACTGTCTCCCTAAAGATATCTTGAGTTCCTTGAAGGCAGAAGCTGTCTTGTTAACTGCCGTATCTCCGACACCTGGCATTCCTGGTAGGCATTCAATAAATATAGAATAAATTTCCATGAGAGCATGAACACATGTGTCCAGCATGGTGGCTGGAACATAGTAGCTGTTCGGTGTCCTCGTTCCTCTGTTCTCCTTTCCAGTGTCCTCACTCTGTTTCAATCCTAAACAAAGACTTTTCCCTCATCCTCATAGGTCCTCCCAGCCTCCTCCTGCCCACAAGAGCACATTCCCAGAGGGGTTCTGGGGAACGGACCCTTCAAGGACATCCCTATTGATGTGCAAGGCACACCTTTTAAGAAATCCAACAAACAGGTCCTTTGGGGGCCTCTGCTGTGATACATATTCATAAGAAGACAGTAAATCTGGCAAATTTGTGGATTTTTACAACTTCCAAACAGGTGTCTAACGCCAGTTGAGTGAAATCTGCAACTAGCTCCAAATGACTAAAACTACATTGCACCTTAGGCTGATGACAGCATGTGTATTGCCAGTAATTGAGGGAACGAGTTGTAGTGTTTCCCATAACTTGAGCCCAAATGTCTAAATTAAGAGATGCTTAGCTGTGCTTAACTGGTGCAGTCATCACCAGTACCCTATAAATCCTCCAATATACGGGATGCAGTTTATTAGCAGCATCTTCATAGATTACGTTTGCTCGTGTCCCATTAGAAAACTTCATTCCACATTAAACTGCAATGCAATAGGATGTTTGCCAGCATGGAGAGGCCATCTAATTGTGCAAAAGCAGAGACGTGGGGACTGTTTCAGTACTTCATCCAGACAGGGCTGACGCTGCATTATCTGGAAGGTTCTTTTTCTTTCCTTGCTAATTTCCAAACTCCTACATGCTCCCGGCCTTCAGGACCAGCTCCTACTCCCGTTCCCCACCCTGATCCATTAGAAGAAGAGTCTGATCAGCTTCTATTGTAAATTTAATTTGAAGCAGCCAGACGCTGCCTTCTGGCACCCTGGGATGTGGCTGCTTGTGAATAGCTCCAGATGAAATGTGAGATGCTTTCAAGGAGATGGCTATGAACTCCTGGTAGAGAAAGGGAGTCACCGGGAGATGAATAGCGTCTGCATATAGAACAAGCTGTGCGCAGTGTGTCTATTGGCACCTTTTCATCAATGATGCCAGGTGCAGCCGCCAGTACATAGCATCAGTGAGAAGTTCCCATTTTGCTGAGGAGGAAACTGAGGCTTGAATGGGTTGACTCACTTGCCCAAGTTCACAGACATAGAAAGAGGATGAAAACCCAGGTATGTCTTATGCTAAAGGTGTGAACCTCTCAAATCAATCCACCTCGAGGTTTTTCAACCTCAGCTTTACTGGCATTTGGGGTCAGATAATTCTTTACCGTAGACAGCTGTGCTGTGCATTGTGGGATGATGTTTAGCGGAATCCCTGGCCTCAACCTAGTAGATGTCATCAGTACCTCTCCACTTGCAGTTGGGACAACCACAAATTTCTCCAGATGTGGCCAAATGTCCCCTGGGGGACAAAGGTGCCTTCAGTTGAGAACCACTGCTCTACTTCATGACTCACAAATGTATTATTTTGTCTTTTTGCTAAATTGTACTTTCTAATTTTTCCTACAAATGTACAAGTATTCCTTTTGTTTCTATCTCATCATAATTAAAGCAGTTTACTTACTGTTTTAATTTAATCTTGATCAACCAACCTATAAGGCAGATCTTGATATACTCCCTTTATCAATTAGGACACTGTGGCTAAGAGTGAAAGTGACTTGCCAATGCTATGCAGCTAGGGAGGAGCTAGAGATCAAACTCATGTCGTCTACTGGCAAGACTGGTGTATATTCCACGGTGTGGCTCTGTTACAGCAAAGCAAAAAAAAAAAAAAAAAAAAGAAGGCTTGACTCCCAGCCTTAAGGAGCTTAGAATCTAATAGGAGGAAAGCTCATTGCTCACAACACAATCCAGGAGGAGGCAGCTGGAGAAAGGAGAGGTTAAAGCGGGCTGGGATTGGGGTAGGTGGGTAACATTTCAGCCTTTTGTTGGAATGCATCCATAAAGAAAGGAGACCAGAGTGTTGGAGAGAAGAGGAGAAAAGAGAGATGCCTTAAAAACGCAATGAGGAGACTCCAAAAGGGAGGAGTCTGGGAGGGAGTGAGGGTTGAAAAACTGCCTATTGTGCACAGTGCTCACTATTTGGGTGATGGGTACAACTAGAAGTCCAAACCCCTCCATTATGCAATGTATCCACGTAAAGAACCAGCACATGTAACCTCCTAATCTAAAAAAAAAAAAATTTTTTAATGTAGTGAAAACAGTAATTGTGAAACTTGTACTCATGAAATTTTTTTATTTTTATTTTTCTGAGATTAGGTTTTACTGTGTTGCCCATGCTAGTCTTGAATTCCTGGGCTCAAACAATTCTCTTGCCCCAGCCTCCCAAGTAGTAGCTGGGACTACAGGTGGATGCCACTGTGCCCAGCTCATTAAGTTTTAGACAATAAACATGGAAATCCCCCAGGTAATGCAAGCAGAGAAAAATCTGCTGCAGGCCTCTTGGTGGTCTGGCCCCACTGTCTGTGTGGGAAGGGAGAGGAGAGGAGAGGAGGCTATCATGGGATCAGTAATGCTATGATACATACACGTTGCATACATACACATGATACATACATGCACAATTAATGACTGTTCCTGAGCTCAGTGCCTCCTTCTGTGTCTTTCTACCACATCTGGTATCCCAAGTCTAAAAAGTCTGATGAGTTGGCCACAGATGAAGTTTCATCACAGGCACTAGAACTCTCTGGAAAGGTCTGAGTTACTGGGTCCTAAGAACAGAAGGGCAGGAAAGGACGTAAACAATGTTTCCGGACCACGTAAGCATCTATAGCTTGTGGCTCACATACAACAACCCTGTAAGGAGGGTAAATGTCACCTCCGTTTTATAGATGAGGCTCAGAGAAGCCAAACCTTGCATGAGGTCATAGCATTAATAAATGTAGAGCCTACCTAGGTATAAATCTAGGTCTGTCCCCACTGTACCCTTCTGTCTCACAGGAAAACACTGAGAGAGGAGGTGACCTACCAGCTCTATCTACCAGACAAGTGAAGAAAAAATGTCAGTGCAGCAAATATCCTGCTAGGCCCAAGAACACATTTTACTGGAGACTGGAATTCACTGCAGACTGATCTGGTTTGTTTTCTGTTTCCAAGGCAGACACTGCGGAGTCATCCTCCATTTCTTTCTTTTTCTTATTCCCACTCCACTGTCCCTATACATCCACTACTAATTCTGGGGACAGCTCTTTCCCATAGCATCATACACATCCACACCATCTTTACCCTTCATTGCTTTAGTCTAGGCTACTGCTGTCTCTTTCCTTGCCCCACGGTCACCAGTCTGCCCTCCACCCCAGTGCATTTTCCACACTGCCACCAAATCACGCCGAAATCCTCTGCTTAAAAACTTTTATTAGAAGGGTATCCGCAAAAAACCTACAGATAACATCATACTTAATGCTAAAAGATGAAATGTTTTTCCCTTAACATCAGGAATAAGTCAAGGCTAGCCACTCTGACCACTTCTATTCAATATTATACTGGAGGTTCTAGATAGTGCAATCAGGGAAAAAAGGAAATGAGAGGTATCCCGATTGGAAAGGAAGAATTAAAACTTTTATTCACAGATGTAAAAGAACTGAACTAACAACAAATTCAGCAAGGTCACAAGATACAAGATCAATTTACAAAAATCAATTGTATTTCTATATATTAACAATGGCTAGTCCAAAACCAAAATTTTTTAAAAACCCATTCTCAATAGCATCAAAAAGAATAAAACTTTTATTTTAAAAATTTCCTTGTCAAGATGAAGAGGAAAGATAACATGTTAAACTCTGCCTTGCCTGACCCCCTACATTCTCACGAAAATGATCTAAAGTATATAAAGAGATGGAATATCTACAATTAACTTTGGAAACTAAGAAAAAGAGATAGATACCTACATCCTGCAAACACAAAGAAATTTTTACAAGATAGTCAGTAAGACCTAACTAAGACAAAAGCTAGCTAGGCAGGATGTTGACAGAAAAATATAGCTTAAAACATGTTGTAAAGAAGCAACTTTGAGCACTAATAGAATAAAAATCACAGAAAAAAAAAAACAAAACAAAGAAATCTTGCACTAGAAGACAGATAAAAGGAAGCAACAGTAAGGAAGCTTAAAAATAATAGAAAGCATTAAGTATAATAGAAGAGCAAACATATCAGTTGTTACCAAAAAATATGAGTGAACTAAACTTTGCTGTTAAAGGATAGTGATTCTCAGCCACGATTTTTAAAAAATTCAATGACTATGTATATTGTGCTAAGAGCTATTCCTAAAAGAATAATATAGACATATTAAAAACAGTGAAATTGGCAAAGGTGGACCCAATCAATGCATATCTGAAAGAAAAAAAGGGTGTAATATTGGTACAAAGTAGAATGTAAAGCAAAAAAGAAAAAAAGAAAAAAACAGTAAAGAATAGGGAATAACTACAATTTTTATATGGAAATATATATATAATTCACTCTGAAGATCTAACATTTGAAAATATGAATATGCTGAAGAGTATAGAATCACAGTTTATAAAATAAAAACTCAGGAATAAAAAGAGAAATTGATATAAACTACAGTAAGAATGTGAGAGCAATATATTGCCTATCTTGGCAAATATCAATTAGGCAATAGATACGAAATTAGAAAAACTGAATGATATTAATAACTTAATTTTTTCACCCTTCATACACAGAATATCTTTCTTCATAGAATACTGACAAAAATGATCTTATACAGAGGGAAACAAGTCAACAAATTCTCCAAAGTAGAAATCATAATCTAATCATAATGAAATAAAGCTAGATAATAATTTCTAAAGTATAAACAAATATTACTTGAAAATTTAAGGGGAAAACCCTAGAGTCAAAGAAAGAACAAAACTGCAATCAGAAACTCTTTCTAAACTAACAACTAGCCATAAAAATTTATGGAATATGGTCAAAGCTGTACTTAGGGGAAAATGCCTCTTAATGTTTTTATTATCAAACAAGAAATAATAAAACCAATTTAATTTACAAAATTGGCAAAAGAGCAATATTAGCCTAAGGAAAGTGAGAGAAAAGAATGGATAAAGATAAAAGCAGAAATCAATAATTTAGATAAAAGAGAATAAAATGGATTGCCCTAGCATTGGAACTTTAAAAAGACCAATAAAATAGGCAAACTTCTGGCAAGACTAACTGAGTGGAAAAAAAAGAAAGAAAGAAAGAAATGCGCAGGAGCAGATGTGAGAAAGGGATGTGACCCAGACACCATGGAAAAAGAAAGGTTGAGTGGGAAAACTATGTACAACCCTAGGATGATAGACTTGACACTCTCAATAAAATAGGTGATTTTATTGGTGATTCCCTGGACTAACACACAGACAAAAACTGATTCGTGAATAAAAAAAATTTGAGTGGACTAAAAACCATGCAAGAACATTAAAAAAAAAATTCACAAAGACCCAAGGGTCCCCACCAAGCATGCTTGCTGCTGCCTCTCCACACCCCCAGAGCAGCACCATTCCAGTATTAAGGACAGCATCTTCCAATGTTACTTGGACTGTCCTCTAAGGTCATTTCCCCTCCTATTGTCCTCCGGGGTGTGAACTCCTCTGGTTCCAGGTCAATAAAAGGCAGTGGTCTCCTTCTAGCCCTTCCCCTTTGCTAAGCCTGTGTGACCTTGTGAAATGAATTAGAATAAGCAGATCACAAAGATGACAGAGATCAGGAGCACAAACAGGGACAACCTAATGAAGGTTCAACCCCAGAGCTTCATGCTCATGGCTGGTTGGCCAGGAACGCTGTGCTGTGGCTGGGGACACATCTGATTCTTCTGCATCCTTAGGACAAGAGGAAGCCTCCCTGCCAGAACCACTTCACCAGGTCATGGAAACTTCCACCCTTCCATGCTAGAACACCGGCCAGGCCAGTCTCCACTCTGCTGAGTCTTCCATACTTCCCCTCAGAGTCAGAAAACCCAAGTGTCAGAAAACAAAGACTCCACTACATATGCGGGGACCCTGCCTTAAGAGCAGGACAAGCTTAAATAACTCTAGCAGGCAGAATTGGAGAATTTGCCTCTAGCTGTCCACACCTCAATCAGTGCCCCATTGATCTGATCTGACATTCTATCTTTCAAACATGCATTCAACATCATGAGCTCAAAATCCGATGGAGAAGACTGGCTCCCTTGTGACCACATCCAGTCTTATGTTTTAGGTACCATCCAGTCCTAGTCTCCCAAATTTGTATCTCTAGCCCTGACACCCTTGAACTCAAAACCCACATATTCAAGTGCATGTTCAATGCCTTCTCCATCTGGATATCTAATAGACATCTAAAATTTTATACGGCCAAACTGAATCTTAACTTCCAGCTCCTCCTCTCAGGAAACAGCTACTTCTTCCTATAATCATTAAAGCCAAGGAGACTGGAATCATCCTCATCTCCTTACTCCCACAGCCCACACCCAACGCAACAACAAATCCTGTCTGCTCTGTGTTTGGAATACAGCACAGATCTGACCATTTGTCATCATGTCCCCACTTCCAGGAGACCCAAGCCTCCTTCTTCTCTGCCCTGAGCAGCAGCCTCCAGCCTCACCCCTTTCACTCCATTTTCCCTACAATGGCAAAGGCCTGTCACAGCAGGTCCCTCTTCTGCTCAGAACCCTCCAAGGGTTTCCTGTGCCTCGGGATCAAGGCCAAAGTCCCTGTGTGACCCATGAGGCCCTGCAGGATCTACCACCTTCTGCCACCTCCCAGCCTCACCTTTTCCCTTCCATAACTCCTACCCACTGGCTTGCTCTAGCCTGTAACCACTGGCCTCCTGCATACCCTCCTTTGCTTGTGAGAGGAATTCAAACTAGCACAGCATAAAGACAACACCTGGGATGATCTAGAATGAGGATTCCAAAACTGCAGGTCTTCCTAGTCAACATGGTTGGCTTGGCCTGAGTGGACTGTGCCACAGCAAGACCATCCTCCAAAGGTTGGCCCTGTACCCTTTACATTTCCTGTGCCCTTGGCCTAGAAGCTTTCCCTAGATACCTATACGGGATACCCACCATACATGATATTCCATGATTCAGCTCTCTGCTCATAGCTCTCTTTCTGCTCGGAAAAACCATCCCTGACCACCCTATAAAAACCAGCAATCACAGCCATAAAAAAAGGATGAGTTCATGTCCTTTGCAGGGACATGGATGAAGCTGGAAACCATCATTCTCAGCAAACTTACACAGGAACAGAAAACCAAACACAGCATGTTCTCACTCACAAGTGGGAGTTGAACAATGAGAACACATGGACACAGGGAGGGGAACATCACACGCCAGGGCCTGTCGGGGGGTTGGGGGTTAGGGGAGGGATATTAGGAGAAATACCTAATGTAGATGACTGGTTGATGGGTGCAGAAAACCACCATGGCACTTGTACACTTATGTAACAAACCTGTATGTTCTGCACATGTACCCCAGAACTTAAAGTATAACAAAAATAATAATAACAATAATAAAGCCAGCACTCCTGCCATCACTTTCTTACCCTGTGTGCTTTGTCTTCACAGAACCAGACATGTTATGTATTTCCATATCTCCCTCCCCATTAGCATGTAGCCACTGCATGAAGGCAGTGGCTTTGTTTTTCTCACTGCTATTCCCCAGCCTCCAGGCCAGTGTCAAGACATAATAGGTACCCATGAAATATTTGTGGAATGAATGAATGAAGAGGACTCTAGCCCTTTACCAATGTTTTACAGAACCCTGCTGAACCTCAAGGGAAGATGATTAGCCCAGTCTTTTCTGGGAGAAACTGCAGGAGGGGTGCAGGGGGGCCCCAGATGCCCCCCACCTCTGCTGTAGGCTTCCCAGACTCACTTCTGCCCTGAGGAGAAAGAGAAGAGGGCTGAAGACTGTGCAGTAAATGTGTGTGTGAGACCCTGCTGCAGGAGCTTGGAAGCCAAGGGCTGAGATGCATCTTAAACAAAGCTTTGAGGTTAAGCATTTGGCTGGGAACCACTCATTAGTGCATCATGTCATTAGAAGCAATTAGCACCTCTGGCTCCCCAGGGCTTGGCTGGTAAGCCATTAACCCTTTGGCTTCCTGAGGAGACGGGAAGCCACGCTGACCTGACCTGGACAAGGCTTGTGACACAGGCTGGCTGGCCTCCGGGTCACCTAGAGAGTTATGACGCTGGGGTCTTCACCTGTGCCCCAGAAAAGTCTGCCTTTTCTGTAGAGGGTGGAAGCCTTCCTCCCGACTCCCTCCTGTGAGCTCTTCTCCTTGAGAGGCCTCAGGGGTACAGGAAGCCATCTTACTCACTTCATGGGGTTCTCTTCCATCACAGGGATGGGGATTAAGAGGGTGGGAACTCCCCCAAATTCCAGAGTCTACACTCACAACCAAGGCCTTGCAAATGCAAAGCAAATTCCAGAAAAGTGTTGATGGTTTCAAATACTATGATGCAAGACATATTCATTGCATCACTATCAGCCTTCAACACCCAAATCTGTTGGTTCCAACTTATATTTCTGTGTATACAAATAATACACCCTGTGCATGAAAAATCAGTTTCAATAGAAAGAGCTGAATTTGTCTAGAACCCTCTTGTGTTTTCTCTCTAGTCTTCCCAAATGTCCTACTAATCAATCCTCCCAACTGGAAACCTCTAAGCAAGAGACATGAATTGGGAAACCAGAGGGGTTGAGGGAGGGCATCATGAAAACAGTGGTCTTTGTTGATGACCATAAACTTTTCACTCAAGAAAGTTCTTCCTCCTAGTGAGCCTGGCTCAGAGCCCAACTGTTTGCTACAGGGAAGGTAGGCAGCATGGTACCTCGTACGCAGATTCTCCGGCTGGGGTGGACCATCAAACACTGACAGGACATCAAAGTCCTCTTCCAGGGCAAAGGACTGGAACACAAGCTGGATCCTGTGCTGCTCTTCCGCGGTGATGGTCCACGTGCAGTTGGCGTAATTGGGGTAGCCATAAGGGAACCCTGGGCTCTCAACTGTCCCATTGGGACCGTGCAGTTGGAACGTGCAGTTCTGGCCTGGGAAAGAGAAACAGAGCAGTTCAGAATAGCCAGAATAACTCCTAGAAGCTTCTAGAGTCAGGAGTAATGTGTTAGCCAATCATGAACCCACTTTTCCAAGCGCTTCCCATGAGCCAGCCCTGTGCTTGGCACTGAGGGAGGTACAAAGGGTGACTGACGTTGACTGTGGGCTTGCTGTGTGCTGTGTACTGACCAGGTGATACAGTGTGTGTCATTTAATCAAGGCTTACAGCAACTCTATGCAGTAGAAAATTAAGGTTTTGAGAGTCAGAACTACAAAGTCACCAATACCAGGCTGAACTCAGACTTCCCCTCTACAACATGGAATGTCAGAACGACAATTTCAAATCTTCTCCACTGTCTACAACCTCCCAGCTCTCAGCTAACTCCTCTCCCTCACTCTCCATAGGAAATAAAAGCCATTCCTAAGGATTCCCTTGCCTTCCCCATTCCAAACCCTTCTAGCCTATCCCATGCTATCTTCATTCCCGCTACAGAGGAGCCACCTCTTCCTCCACCTAAAAGGAGGAAGGGTTTCCCTACTCCATTCCCTACTCTTCAAGAACAGTATACGATCCTTTTTCTCTCTAACGTGTGTTCAGTCATTTCCTCTCCACTAGTACCTTCTCATTTTAAATGTGCTCAAGACTATCGTTAAGAAAACAATTCCCCACCCCACTTCTCATCTCCCTCCAGCCTTGTCTCTCTCTCTTCTTCTTCACAGCCAAATTTATAGAAAACACAATCTGTCTATACTTTCTGTCTCCATTTCCTTACTTCCCACTCACTCTCCAACCCTGTCAATTCTGCCTTCTGGTCCCATCGATCCACCCAAACAGGTCTACTACCCATGGGCTCGGTGGCTATTTTTCCATCTTCTGGTTAATTGACTGCTCAGTACCTCTGACTGCTGTTGCTCACCCTCCTTTCCAAAACACTCCTCCGGGCCAGAGCATCTCAGACCTCACTGTGCACACGCATCACCTGGGGATCTGTCTCAAGTGGAGATTCAGCTCGACACTGCGGTGGGACTGGAGAGAATGCCTTTCCACCTTGCTCCCTGGTGATGTGATGATGCCCTGTATGGGACCATATTTTGAGCAGCAGTGCCCTGAGCTTCCTCCCACAATACCATACTCCTTTCCTGCTCCCGCTCTTTCTCTGCCTCCTTTCAGTCTCTGTGCCAAGGCTTCTCCTCTTCCCTCCAATTTGGGGGACTTCCCACTTATGCATTGGTTACTCACAATGTTGTGATCCAGGCCAGTCATCCCTCTGTGCACCAGGCCCGTCACCCCTTTGGGATGCTCTCGATGTCCCCCCACCCACTCTCTCCTCTTCTGTTGCCTCCCCCACAACTCAATGAATGGAATCGTGCCTCCATCTCTTTATCTAAGTAAGGCTCACCTAAAAGCTTCCTCTTCTTCACAACCCCATGGCTAATCTACCACTCTATCTCTATGTCCATCTGTCCCCACCCCACGCCAAACTCATTCCTAAACTGCCATATTCACTCCTAACTGGTCAGCCACATTTGCTCTGGTCCTTGCCAATCTGTTCTTCACACTGCAGGCAGAATATGGTGAGGTCATCCCAACCTCCCATCTGCCCCAAACGTTCAATGGCTCCTCCTTGCTCTTCAATAAAGAAAAAAGCATTTGAAGTATACAAGGGTCTCTACATGGCCTGGCCCTTAGTGACCTCCCAGCTTCATATCCACCAGTTTTCCAGTCAAATCCTGCCTGTTTATGTCCTTTGTACTTGCCACACCCTCGTACTGCAGAGCCACAGGACCTTTGCATGTGTGGTTCTCTTTGCCTACAACACTTCTAGCATACCCATCTTTCAGATCTCAGCCTAGTGTCCTTCCTTGGTCAGATCAAGCCCACTACGATACACTGTCATGATATCGTAACTTCTCCTTAGTGGCACTTATTATAGATCTCCATGCTTCCATATGATTGTTTCACAAGTATCTGTCTTCTCACCAGGCCGAATGCTTCATGAGAGCAGACACCATATGTGAATTTCCCATCTTTGAATCCATGTCCCAAGCTCAGTATCAGGTATGTGGTAAATTCTCAATAATTTAATATATTGTTTGTATTTATTTGGTGTTTGGCTAGACGATCTCCTAAAAACTACCTATATTGACTTGTCTAATCCTCACAACAGCCCTGTACGTAGATACCATTACTATCATCTCCATTTTACAGACAACGAACTAAGGCAGAAAGAAATTAAGGAATGGGGCCCAAGTCACTGTTACACAAAGGTAGGACTCAAACATAAGCAGTCCACTTCAAATCCATTTTCTTCACCATGATGCTGATAAATTGACTCGACACTAATTTTTTTAAAGCCCATTTTAGGGATTAACCAACAAAGGACAGTTAATCTCTAAAGGACTTTAATATTAAGAAATCTCTTAACACGAAGTATCCCATTAAATGACCAAAAAAAAAAAAAAAAAATGTTAAGGTCTTCTGAATAAATCCTAAACAAGCATTTCATAAAATTAGGCATGTAACCCTGATTAAAATAAGCATTCAAAACCAGGAAAAAGAATATTTCCTTACCATGATAAAACTTCAATTTTAGAACAATACTCTACCTTGTACTTATAGTGAAACACCTGATTAAGATCGGGAACAAGACAGAGATGCCACCATCACCTCTGGGATTTCATGGCTTATTGGAAGAGTTAACCCATGTGACACAAGAAAAAGAAATGAGAAAAGAGGAAGAAAAATTATGGTTTGCAGATGATACATTAATATACCTAGAAAACCCAGGAGAATTCATAATAAAGCTATTAGAGATAATATGAAATTTTAATAAACTAGCCAAATGCAAAACAATACACAAAAATCAGTAACATTCCTATATGTCAATGGCAGATAAAAATATAAAGAAAAAATATCCTGTTTATGGTAACTACAAAATGCATATAGTACATATAAATAAACTTAACAAGAAAGGTGCAGGCACCATATGAAAATGACTTTTACAGAGGGATAAAAAATTTGAATAACTGGAGAGACATAGCATAATCTTGAGTGGATACAGAAAGGTTAATTTATGATATTAACCTCTTGAAAAGTTATAGAAAAGTTAATTTATAAGTTTAATGCAATCCAGATGAAAAGCCCAATGACCTGTTTTAAATTTGGCAAAATGATACCTAAGTTTAACTGGAAAAATAGATTGTCACAATGCATTTTTAAAGAAAATATAGTAAATTTAGCAGTCTCATTCCACAAGATACTAAACAGCATCATAAATGACTCTTATGAAATAGTGTGGGGGTGGTCCAGGAGTAAACAGGTAGGACATGAAATGGCATTACATGAATATCTTTAATGCACATAAAAATGGAAATATGTATCAGGCAATATTAAAAAAACAATGAGAAAAGAAAAAGACTTTTGCTGGGTCAACTAATACACTGTTTGGGAAAATAATTATCTCCTCGAATCACACCATATACCAAAATAACTTCCAGACGGAGCAAAGAGTTACATGTTAAAAAATAAAGTCATAAAATAATTAGAAAAAAACCTAGGTAATTATCTGACTGATTTTTTAGCATAATAACTGAGGCGGATACTACAAGATTGATATGAAAAGTATGCATATGTCAACAATAGAAACAATATCAGAAAGCCTACAAAAATGTGAAGAGAAAAGTAATATCATGAATACAGAAAGAACTATTACTAATACCTAGGGCGGAAAGTACTATTAGTAATAATTGGGCAGGATATGAACAAATTAGTTCACAAAAGAAGACATAAATGGCCCAGAAGCCAGAAAAATATCCAACCACAGTGATAATGAAATAAAGCCTCTAACTCCACAACTTTCAGAGGAGCCCAGAGTACACTTCCTTGAACTTTCCCTCACTGGTACAGGTACCAGATTTACTTCGCTCCTGTCCCTAAAACCTGCCTGGTAATGTCATTGCATCATGCCATTCATCCCTTCCTTCATTCATTCATTCCTCTAGGATAGATCCTGTGATAAGCCAAGGGGGCCTGGATCATAGACTAGAAATAAGTAAATCCAGTCATTGGACAATAACATGCTGGAGGGGTACACATGCTAGAGTGGTTCTGAAGTATAGATGCCACAGGGGCCACATCTTAAGGGCCTCCCCCATTCGTGTTGTGGGCAACCAAGGAAATATCAACATTCACCACCATCACCAGCATCCTAGACCTCTGCCTTGGCTCAGACCTGCCAAGGACTGGAGATTCTGATTAAGAATCTGGCCGCGAATGGCATCTTCTGCTATAGAGAAAGAAGTGAAGGAGTTCAGAACAAAGCCTCCGGGAACATCTCCCAGGCAAGGGGACAGAAAAGGGAAGAAAAGGGGACAGAGTGGGGAACAGGTAGAATAGTAGGAGAGGATCCAGAGGGCAGTTCCATGCAGGAGAGGGCGACTCGATGTGGTGAACAGCACAGAAAGACTAAGATGAGGGTCTTGAATGAGGTCACTCTGTCTGGTGTCTAAATAGTCCCTCTGGAAGCAATGCCAAGAGCCGGAGCCTTGACCTGGTCCCTGCTGTATCCCTACTGCCTAGAATTCAATAAGTATTCGCTGAATGGATAGATCAATTTCAGCAAAGGCAGGTGAGAGGATGGCAAGGTGGAAAGAGGGCAGATTGTAATAGGCAAGACTGGCTGATGAGAAGTTGGAAGGCCATTGTGTTCTAAACAATAACTTTTACATTGTAAAAACTTTGTAAAATATAGGCAAGATTTAAAAAGAGAAAACTGGCCGGGCACGGTGGCTCACACCTGTAATCCCAGCACTTTGGGAGGCCGAGGTGGGTGGATCACGAGGTCAGGAGATCGATACTATCCTGGCTAACACAGTAAAACCCCGTCTTTACTAAAAATACAAGAAAAAAAAAATAGCCGGACGTGGTGGCGGGCGCCTGTAGTCCCAGGTACTCGAGAGGCTGAGGCAGGAGAATGGCGTGAAACCGGGAGGCGGAGTTTGCAGTGAGCCGAGATCGCTCCACTGCACTCCAGCCTGGGCGACAGAGCGAGACTCCATCTCAAAAAACATAAAATAAAATTAAAAAATAAAAATAAAAAAGAGAAAACTGATTATAATCTCTTCCTTCCAGAGGCAACTGCTGTTAATATTTTCATTTTTTTGAAATTTTTTCCATGCATATTTCACATTTCACATTGTTGAGATAACACCATATATATAATTTTGTGTGCTACTTTTTCAGTAAGTTATTCTTCAATCTTCAATTTAAAAAGGCAATGTGGACTTGTAATATGCATAGATATGCACATATGCAATGCAAGTATAAAAAATATATATCCAGTCTCCTTCCTCCCCACCCAATCCAAAATTACCGAAGTTAACAGCCAGGTATGTGTCCCTCCCTCACCTTCTTCTCTCTCATGCAAACCATATGGACACATTCTGGGAGAATTTTTATTATTTCGTTTAAAAAATAAAACTGTAGTTTAGTTCATTTTTCTGCAACTTGCTTTTTCACATAACAATATGCCGGGGACACCTTCCAGGTCAGTAGATACAGATCTAACTTATTTTTTATATGAATGTGTAATATTCCATGCCATGGATGTATCTCAATTTATTCAACCACTCCCCTGTTGATGGCCATTCAGGTCATTTCTCGGTTTTCTTTTGTAACAATTCAGTAAATGTTATAACATGAGCGTTCCCTAAGATACTGAATCTGTTCATAAACAGCATTTTAAATGGATGCACAACGTTTCAATGTACGGTTATACTAGAATTTAGTTAGCCATTCTCCTACTGTCAAACATTTAAATTGCTTCTGGATTTTTTGTTCCATTGTAAATAAAACCTGGACCCTTAGTTAGATCTGGTGACAGGATGCTGGTCAATGCAGTGGAAAATGCCTTTCCACGGCCAGAATCCCAGAACGAATGTTCCCCTATGCAGTAACTGCCTCCAGCTTTGGTTTCAGGTGGAGTCAGGTAAGGTACTGTCCACATTAGGCTGGCTGACCTCTGTCAGGGATGGCTAGAAAGGGTTAGGAGCGTGACTCATTTGGAAACCTCCCTGAAACCAGTGTATGTTAGTAAGCTGAGGAAGTTATAACCCAGAGCAGCCACTCCAGATTGAAATGTGAATGGAATGGGAGCTCATGTCAAAATGGCTTTGTCCCTTCACGCCCGTGAAATGTTGAATTTCTTTCAAGAAAAAGGCTACCTTTTCTTCACTTCTAGTGACTGATGTTCTGCCCTGTAGATAGGAATGCTGCTACTGACCTTCATTTTGATGGCACCTTGCATTTCTCTCTAGCCAGGATGGTCTGCCTTCTCCCACCCATGCCTTGAGACTCTGTTCAATGCAGCTACCCCCATCAGGCTCCAGAACAATCCCAGAGAACTAGACTCCTCAGGTCATTGCTTATTCATTTGTTTTGGATTATTTCCCCAGGACAGACTTCCAATAGCAGATGACTGGGTCAAAGGGTATGAACATTTCTGAGGCTTTGGCTCTGGGTTAACAATATCCTTTCTAGGAAATGTGCACCCATTAAACTCTCAATAGTCATGTCTAGGAATGCCTATCTCACAGCACCTTTGCCAACATTGGGTATCGTCTTATTTGGAAATTTTTTAGTTAGTGATGTTTTATGACTCAGATTCAACATCTTTTTCACTTTTTCTAATAATTTTTTTTTATTATTATTGTACTTTAAGTTCTAGGGTACATGTGCATAACGTGCAGGTTTGTTACATATGTATACTTGTGCCATGTTGCTGTGCTGCACCCATCAATTCGTCAGCACCCATCAACTCGTCATTTACATCAGGTATAACTCCCAGTGCAATCCCTCCCCCCTCTCCCCTCCCCATGATAGGCCCCGGTGTGTGATGTTCCCCTTCCCGAGTCCAAGTGATCTCATTGTTCAGTTCCCACCTATGAGTGAGAACATGAGGTGTTTGGTTTTCTGTTCTTGTGATAGTTTGCTAAGAATGATGGTTTCCAGCTGCATCCATGTCCCTACAAAGGACACAAACTCATCCTTTTTTATTAAAAAAAAAAAACAAAAAACAAATACCACAATGAAAAATGAGCTGAGGACTTAATCACATAGTTCCAAAAAGAAGGAATTAAAATTATTAGACGTACCAAAACCCCATCAGTACGTCTAATAATTTTAATTCCTTCTTTTTGGAACTATCTGATTAAGTCCTCAGCTCATTTTTCATTGTGGTATTTGTTTTTTTTTTTCCTGATTTCTTACCTATTTATCTATTTTATATATGTGTAATATATTAAACCTTTATGCATAGCATTGCTACATACATGTTTTGTAGTTGTTCGGCCTTTTAATTTTATCATGTTTGACATTCTGAAGTTTCTAAATGTTATATACTTAAATCTTCTATTAGGTCTTACTATTTTTCTTGTCAGTTTGTACTAACTCTTTATAGAGTTAGAATTTTAATCTTTTGTCATATTTGTTGCAAATATTGTTTTCCACCTGGTTGTGTGCTTTTTGTTTTGTTTAGATTTCCCATATAGATTAAAATGTCACTTTTTACAGGCAGTCACATTTATCTCTTTTTTTCTTGGTAATATTTTTCCCTTGTTCGCATTGAGAAAGACTTCTCTCAACTAAAGATTGGTTGGCTTCTCATCTCACTCAACATAAAAGCCAAAGTCCTCACAATAGTCCTCTAAGCTTTAAAGGAATGGGTACCCAGATGCCTGTCCACCTTCTCTCCTATCTCTTGTCCCCTCATCCCTGTGATCCAACCATATCCCTGTGATCCATCCATATCCCTATAATCCGGCCATGCTGGACCTTTGCATTTGCTGAGGCTTCAGCCTGGAAAATGTTTCCCCAGTAGCCATGGGACCCTCACTTATTTCCGGTGTCTAGTCAAATATCACCTCCTCGGAGACCACCCTAAGTACAATTCAGACCTGCCTCTCAAGTCAGGTGTTCCAGGTGCCTGCTTTATTTCTGTTCACAGCACTTAGCACCTCTGACATATATTTTCCTCTTGTTTATTTTCTGATGCACCCCCTCAAGTAACATGCAATCTCCATGAGAATGGGGTGCCATTTTGTTCTCTGCTCTATCTCCAGCTCCCAGACCTGAATCTGGCACACAGTAGATGCTCACAGAATAGTTGTTGGTTGAATGAATGAATAAATGAATATTAATTGCCCACCTGGCATTCTGTGCTTGGATTGTTCCTTCACTCGGCTAACTCCAGGCATTTTCAAACTCATTACCTTCTCCAGAAAGCCTTCTGGGAACCCTCAAGACACCATCAAGTATTTGTCCACTCCTTGTTCATCATTCATGATGAATGTCATTGCCTTCACCAATGGTGATATAATGATATGTTTACATGGCTGTCTCTACCAGCAAACTCCTTGAGCTTTTCTTCAATTTTATTTCCATCACCTAGCCCAGTACTTGCCCATAGCAGACACTCAGTACATTTTTTTAAATGAATGAGTGAGTGAAATGAATTAATCTTTTGTAGTAGGTTGGTGCAAAGGTAATTGCGGTTTTTGCCATTAACAGTAATGGCAAAAAAAAATTACTTTTGCACTAATCTAATATTCAAAAAATACTCACCAACTTCACTTATCTGTGTATTTATGGTTTATTTTGGAAGTGGCCTAGTGGAAAGGTTAAAAGCATGAGTTTTTGGAAACAAAAGCTTTGGGTTCAAATTTCAGATTTGCCACTTAATATTGTGTGTGGGCAACTTATTTAAACTCTTTAAGCCTTAATTTTGACATATTTAAAATTAACACCCACTTCTAGGATGGTTGTACAGATTAATGTGATATCTGCTGAGTTGCTAAATGTTCAGTACAGAACCTGGCACAACAAACACCACCTAATCTTCCAGTAAAGAGCTATGCTTTTCTTGATGTAAGTCCCAGTCACATCTTGTTAAGGTTATTCACAGACATTTTATGCACTTTTTGCTGCACTAGTGAATGCCATTTTTTCTCATTATTTTTTTCTAACTGGTTTTTATGATATACAGAAAACCTATTGATTTTTATACATTCATCTCACATCCAGCTAGGTTTCTGAACACTTATTAATTCTAAAAATTTATCAGTTGGTTCCCTTGGGTGTTTTAGGTACACAATCATGTTGTCTACAAATAATGATAATTTTAAGGAGATAACTCTTTTGAGAAGTTTGGCAGGAAAATCCAATTCAATTCTGCAAATATTTATTGACTGATAAGGTCAATTTTGGACAAATTTAGTTGGAGATGCCAGTGGGACATCCAGACGGAGATGGCCAGAAGGCAATTAGGGCTGTAGACTGGTGTTTGGGAGTGCAATCTGGACTGGAGATATGGATTTGTTGAAGCCATGCAATTAATGAAACTGCCCTAAGAGGAAACACAGGGGGGAGCTGCAGATGCTGGATAAATCATTGTGCCTGCTGAAGGTGTCTCACCTGCCACACGGAGTGCCAGCTGGACACCTCAAGTCTACAGTCAGCCTCTGGCCCATCACTATGCATGCCTTCTGGCAGGGGCACCTTGTCTGCTGATGAAAGAGGCAGGGGTCGAACAGTATCTTTGGCTCTCTGCAATGACCCTTTAGGAAAGGACCAAGAACTAGGTCATTGGGGATGCTGGCACTGAGCCTCATTTTAGCCCCTCTCCCCTGCACAGCATGTGCCTCAGTCACACCACTAATTTGTCACATGTAGTGCTTGGCCCTTTGCCTTGTATGCCCTTCCACTGCAGCCTTCTCAACCTAGCAAATCTAACTCATTGTCCCAGGCTCAGTTCATCTCCTCTAAGGAGCCTCCTCTAGTCTGCAGGCAGTTACTCTTCTCTCTCCGCCACCCCCATCTCCCTATTTCGTGCATTAAGTGTTGGGTGAGACAGTTATCACAGATGTTTCTAATGAAGATGTGCATTATTTTTTTTACTACAGATCTTAACAATCAGAGAGATTTCTGTGAATGTGTAATAGCCTAATCCAGGGTTTCTCAACCTCGACACTATCAGTATTTTGGGTGGGATAATTCTTCATTGTGGGAGGCTGTCCTGTACACATAGGATGTTTAGCAGCATCCCTGGCCTCTACCCAGTGGATGCCAGTAGCACCTCCCAATGTGACAACCAAAATTTCTCCAGACATTGCCAAATGTCCTCTAGGGGGAAAATCACCCCTAGTTGAGAACGACTAGTCTAATTCTTAGCCATATTGAAGTTCCTAATGAAGGTTAGAAATACTCCCTCTAGAATCACATACATAGGAAACTAACCTCCCACCGTTTTCATTCATTTCAGGGCATTAGCAGGCCAAAGGAGCCTATCGCTGGACGCCCGCCCCCCCCCCATGACCTGAAGTCTTTCATCTTTGTTGTGCCATGCCTTCCTTGGAGCCTGGTGACACCATCTCAAATGATATCTTTAAATATGTAAAACAAAACACATAGAATTGCAAAGGAAATCAGTTATATCAAAATATAGTTTTTAAAATATATTGAAAATTGATCATATACTAATAAGTGCTCCTTTATTAATGCATTATTAATAAGATCTAGCAGTGGGCCTGATACATATTGTAGTTTGAAGCATAAATGCTACTTCAAGATAATTGTACCAACTGTAATGTTCTATGGAAATATTGGTGATCTTACCAGTGACAAATTCACAGGTACTGGTAATACCACTTCGGTGTTTGTTGCCTATCTTCACGATTGGTAGAAACGTTGTTTCAGTAGGAGATTAGTGAAAATAATGCAATTGTCTTCATCCAAGTTAGGGACCCCATGGATTCTATCAAGAACCCCAAATTCAGTCTTTCATTCAGCAAATCTGGGGAATGGTTGGCTTCGTTCCAGGGTGTATAGGTGGGGGTGTTAATGGGCAGTAGGGAGTTGGTGGAGATGGGAGGAGCAGATTGCTTACAGTGTGGTCCATGCCTTCAAGGAGTTCACAGTGGATTGTAGGAGACAGACATGGCCCATCTTACTAGCCATCTCCATGTAACAATTAGTTCAGGGAAACCACGTTGTTCAATCTTAGAGGAACAGAAAGGAGCACAGACAAACCTAAAAGGACTGGTGCTTTCATGCAAGTCTGAGAAGGGACCAACATTTTTGTGCTTCGCTAACATTATCTCTCTAACATTTGCAATGACCCTTTTGAAATGGCTGCTACAGCCCCACCCCCATCATATTACAGGTGAAGAAACTAAGGCTCTTCAAGGCTTAAAAACATGTTCAAGGTCAAACAAATAGCAATGGAAAAGCTGAGATTCCAACCCAGATCTGTACAAAAGCAAAACTCAGGCTCTCAACCCTACCATCCTTCCCTCTGCCAGGCTGCAAATATTTCACACACCATCTCGGGACATACTCCCAAAGCTATAGTCCTGGTTCCACTCTGCACCCAGCGCCAGGGGTCAGAGCCTGGGATTTACTGAAAAGAGCTTAGCACAGCTGCTGTGCCTCAGGGACCTGGATACAAAACAGGGTCTCCTGTTTCCTCTCAAGCTGGGGATGCATGCAACAAAGGCACAAAACAATGCATAGCAGGTGGAGTGAAGCAGCAAGCCTGTCCCTGTACCATATCCAATTGCTCTGTGAGAATAATCCCATGCCACTCAGCTTCCTAATTCTAACTCCAGGCTTTCTGATTCTCCTGGACATGTTTAACACAGAAGCCACCACTGTGGACCAAACATGATTTCCCCTGCATGGCGATACAGATGCAGTTCATTTCCCATCATCCTGAGCCAACACTAGTCAGGGGTTGTTTATTATTTTGACAGGGAATCCTGGACTAGCAGAAGCAACTCTGCTTTACTGATTCTCATTATGCCACATCCCTGGATCAGCAGCAAGAGAAAGGACCAGGTATCTCTGGGGCCAGGAGCCTCTGCCAGGCTGGTTCTACTCCTGTCTGGGTCTTTCAGAGTGAAAACGAGGAACTATCATTGAATTCTCCCCAGCTGAGAAGATGCTTGAGCTACGGTTTTGGTCCACGGGACAATGGCTAAGCACAGGAACAGATTCATGAAAGTTGAGGGCTTAGCAAATGCTTGATTAATTCATTTACTTATTTTGAAAATCGTATTAAGCACCCACTGTGTCCCAGGCATTATTCCTGCCCTCATGGAGCTTACGGTCTAATAAAAATATATTATTAAACATTTTTTTCTGTGCCAAGTACTGTCTTATGCATTGTACATATGATAATTCATTCCATTCTCACAACTGTATGATATAGGTGCTATTACTCTCCCCATTTCATAGGTAGGGAAACTGAGGTCTAGGAAGGTTAAGTAATCTGCCCAAGGTCAGACAGCTGATAAATAGTGGAAATAAGAATCAACCCCAGGCAATCTGGTACCACATCCTATCTTCTTAACCACTACTCTATCATAGATGATGGATGGATAGATGGGTGGGTGGATGGATGAGGGGCGGACAACATAGTAAGCTAAACCCCTTTCTAGAGCACTCTCATACAGCAAAGAACTTCACCTTAGGTAGCCCTTTCCTCAAGTATCAGACATGTCAGTTAGAACTCCTAGGCTTCTGCCCCTTTGCCTGACATTTGGGGAATGAGTACACTATGGTGAGGTTCAGCACAGCGGCAGAAAGGGGACCACATGGGGACATCTCTGCACATTGAACTTCCCAGAAGAAAAAGAATCATCATAACTCGGGAAATAGGAGTGAATTGTCAAAATATGTGAAACCAAGCCTATGCTGCTGTTTCTGTCATCATGAGAACCTCATGATGGCAGGACCACACCTGACTCACTGTTAAATCCGAACACAAGGTTTGGCATTTCATAGACACTCCATTAATATTTGTCAAATAAATGGATTAATTGTCTGCTTGTCAACTGTGTCTTGTTTTTTTCTTTTCATTTGTTTCTTTATCCATTAAAAACACATGGCTCCTGTTTTATCTGGTGGAGCTGGCCTCATCCCTAAAGAAAATAAGTAACTTTAAGCCCTGTGCCCGTATGAGACACATATTTGAAAGTTAATTTTAAAAATGAGAGAGAGAAAAAGAAAACAAAACCCTAATGAGAGAGAGAAAAAAGAAAAACAAAACCCTAACATAGTGCCATGGAATGAGAAAGCCTGGGTTCTTAACTCTGCTTTGCCACTTGCTACCAAGGAATATGGTCAAGTCCCTTAGTCAGTTAAGGCTCCTGCCCCTCTATGGAATGGGGTTCTCAAGACCACATTCACAGAGATGCTCTGAGGCAGCTAGCCCAAGTGAGTGGTTGGTGCCTGACAGGAGCAAGAGGAGCCCTGTCCATGGTCCTGAACCGTGAATGTCCTCAGGGGAGGTTGTTTCTCTTGATCCTAAGCCACTGGGGACGCCTGTCCAACCTCTCCCATAATTTCTGCACCAGAAGAAAAAGGAACTACAATGATAAGAAAATAATAGAACTGGTGAGATAAAGAAACAGAGGGATAGAAAGAGGGAAAGAGGCTGAAGAGGGAAAGGGGTGAAGGTAGAAAAGAGAGAGCACTGCAGCTCCATTCAGAATCCTGAGTGCCCGAGACTCTGTCTTCCCACCTTGGGCCAGATGGAACCACAGTAGAGATTATTTGACACAGGAGTCCTGGGATAGGGAGGGCAAACCTTCCAAGGTGTACTCCTGAGATGTCCCTGGCACTTATTCTTCAGCAGCCAATGACATGGAAGAGATGCCTCTAGATGCCTCTAGAGATGAGGGGTGGGAAGACTTGAAATCAGAAAGCATGAGGGACAGCATCAAAGAGGGCATGACATGTGGTCACCAGCTGTTGCACGCATCCTCTTCTTTCTCCATAGCAGCCCAACGCCCTCATTCCTCTGACAGCTTCAGACTGGACATCCACTGGGAATCCAGAAGGTTCATTCATGAAGACAGTGGCAGCAGATCCAGGGCAAGCTCAATCCAGATCATTCTTTAAATTAAGGCATTCAAAGGTCATCTGCAATTTCACTTTGTTTTCCCAATCTTCAGCAGACGTGTTTCTCATTTTACATACAAAGGAAAGGGTTTTGTGTTTTGATGACCCCAACTGCACATTTGAATTGTATGAGCACTGATGGTGTTTTGAAAATTGTTCCTATCAAAAGGGAGAGCTCAAATCAGCTCCCACTGCTCAAGCAAATGAGTGATGGGGTCAGTATGGACCTGGTTCAGCTCAGACCAGTCTAGATGCCAACAGGGACTCATCCTTCAATGAACATTCGGCATCTTCATCATGAAATTTTTGCCAACCCAGAATGGTATTGCCTACGTTGTCCCTCAGAGTTTTTACAGTTTTGGGTTTTACATTTAAGTCTTTTAGAGCTTCTGCACAGCAAAAGAAACTATCAACAGAGTAAACAGACAACCTAAAGAAGGGGAGAAAATATTTGCAAACTATGCATCTGACAAAGGTGTAATATTCAGCATCTATAAGGAACTTAAACAAATTTATAAGAAAAAAATAAACAACCCCATTAAAAAGTGGGCAAAGGACAGGAACAAATACTTTCCAAAAGAAGACATATATAAGACTGACAAGCATATTTTAAAAAGCTCGATATCACTGATCATTAGAGAAATGCAAATCAAAATCACAATGAGATCCCATCTTACAACACTCAGAATGGCTACTATTAAAAAACAACAGATGCTGGCAAGGTGGTGGAGAAAAGAGAATGCTTTTACACTGTTGGTGAGAGTGTAAAATTAGTTCAACCATTGTAGAAAGCAGTTTGGTGATTCCTCAAAGACCTAGAAACAGAACTATCATTTAACCCAGCAATCCCATAACTGGGTACATACACAAAGGAACATAAATCATTCCACCATAAAGACGCATCCACGTGTATGTTCATTGAAGCACTATTCACAATAGCAAAAACATAGAATCAATCTAAATGTCCATCAATAGTAAACTGGATAAAGAAAATATGGTACATATACACCATGGAATACTATCCAGCCATAAAAAAAAACAAGATCATGTCTCTTGCAGGAACATGAATGGAGCGTATATATTAAGATCTCCATCTTAAGCTAGAGGCCATCATCCTTAGCAAACCAACACAGGAATAGAAAACCAAGCACCACATATTCTTACTTATAAGTGGGAGCTAATATAAGAACACATGGACACAAAGAGGCGAGCCACATACACCAGGGACTACCCGAGGGTGGAGAATAGGAGGAGGGAAAGGATCCAAAAAATAACTATCAGTTACTAAGCTTAATATCTAGGTGACAAAATAATCTACTCAACAAACCCCCATGACATGAATTTACCTGTATAACAAACTTGCACATGTACCCCAAATCTAAAATAAAAGTTAAAAAATAAAATAAAATGAAATAAAATATTAACTAACCCCTACTTCCATCCCTGGCACCTCCAATCTCCCTTACCCGCTCTATGTTTTCTTACTTTAATAGCATGTATCACTCTATAGCACCCTGAGTAATTTACTTATATATTGTACTTACTGTTTGTTGTTTATTTCCTCCTGCTAGAATATTTACTTCACAAGAGAAAGGTCTTTGTTTTACTGACTGATACATCCCAAGTGCCTAGAACAGTGACTGGCACATAGTCAGCACTCAGTTAATATTGGTTGAATGAATGAATAAACTGCAATCCAGAGCTTTTACAAAAATACAACTTACAGGGACCCAACTCCCTAAAGGCCTAGGAAACCAAACCAGTTGGTGTGGCTCTGTCTGGTAGCACACAGACCCAGAAACCCAGCCCACAAAGAAAATCTGGGAAGGAAGGATCCTGAATGCCACTTGCCCATGACTTCCATCACCATCTCCCTACCAGACTGAGTTCCTTGGGGACAGAGAGCATGGTCTGCCTTTTTTACCACTACATCATTGAGGACCCAGCACAGAGCTGCCACAGGATGCATGTGTCAGTAAGCAGGAAGTTGAAGGAATTTCAGTCATCATTTATCAGGCACTGACTGTGTGTGCCCCACACAATGATGACGTCAGTCCTTGTGTTATTTCTGTTAAAATTTCCAATATCCCAAAGAAGCAGATATTATTCTTCACCCCATGTAAGAAATGAGGATCAGGGTAAGAAGATTGCCCAAGTTCACACATACAATAACATCTGGCAAAGCTGGGGTTAAAATACAGGATTCTCTGACTCCTGAGACTGAGATCTTAACATATAGGCTCTACCACCTCATTGGTATGAAAGAGGAAGGGAGGGAGAGAGAAAAAGACTTGGGCTGGTCATATGCCAGACATAGCATGGAGGCCTAAAAGAGCTGACCAGAGCTAAGAAGCTTTTCTCAACTAGACACGACTCCATTACAGCCCTGTCTCTGTCTCCCTGCCCCCAGAAGAAGGACAGACGTGGCAGTCTTGGTTGAAAGGGAACTTATTTCAATAAATTATTTCAAACTCTCTCTCTCTCTCTCTCTCTCTCTCTCTCTCTCTCTCTCTCTCTCTCTCTCAGTTTGAATGAACTGAGGGAAAAATATATCTGAGTGGGTAGACAGATAATCTAAAAATTGTGTCAGGGAGTAGAGAAATGTACTTCCTCTTACAGTCTCTATAAAAGGAAACCCTAACAAGCCCATTGTTGCCCCTTGCCCATAAACATGCAAACCAAGGTGAAAAGCATGATCAGGCTGGGCACGTGGAGACATTGGGTTCAGAACCCACCCCAGTGACCTCAGACTTCTGGTTAGAAGACATTGCTATGGCCATTTCCCCTTATGCCCAGTTCTACCCTTAACGGCCTTTGCTCATCCTGGGATTCCCCAACCTTGTCAGCTTCAGCCCCAGCCTATATAACTACCTGCTGTCCAACCGCCTCCACACTGCAGCAGACAGCTTTATCTATAGGCACTGCAGCCATGAGGTAAGTCAAAGGGTTTCCCAGTGGACTGCTCTGCAGAGTTCCATGAATGAAGGTCCTGAAGACCCTTCAAAGCCTCCAGAAATACTTCCAATGCTAGCCTTCTTCTCCTGTGGGCATACTATGCTTTGTCATCATGCCAGAGCCAGAGGCACGAATTTCCAGGGTCATACAGGCGGCCTTGAGAAAAATCAAAAGTATATGTTGAATGAATGAATGTGCCTTCCAATAAGATAATCTATAAAAAGTAAAATCTAATATAGGCCTCTAGAATCTAGTTTGTCCAATGCTAGAGATTTCTGGCAAGAAATGCACTGGCTTGGGAGTAGCATGGGGATATAGAAAGAAAAGGATTCAAGCCAATTCAATGGATTTTTACCAGGGCCTCCTAAAAGAGAGTCTGACCCTTCCCTGACAATGCTCGTGGCTGAGGGGCAGCTGGTGTGTGGGTGTGTAACATAGGAAAGCAAGGAATTTAAAGAAAGGAGGAAAAGAGGGAAATGGATGGGAAAGTAGGACCCAGCTTCAACCCCACCATTGTGAGCTAAGCTCTACTCCTGGCTGAGTTACTCATGGCTCAGACCTCTTAACTTAGGTTTGGAAATGGTTGTGTCTCTGAGCTTCCTCATACACTCCTTGTGACACTTCCCAGCTGAATTCTTAGGATCAAGAGGTATTTATCTCCCCATGTCCCCCAAGAGAAAGTGTGGGTCTTGCAGTGCATGAGTTGAGAGAGCCAGAGGTGTCACATGGGGGTGGCAGAACAGGGACCCAGGACCTCTGACTCCTGACATGTCACAGATGCAACATCCTCTCAAAACATGTCTAACCTTGAAACAGCTAGGAGCATATATTCACCCATAGCACGAATAATATGCAAGATGCACATGGGTGAACAAAGCAAGAACACGCTTACATTCGACCATCACATGCCCCATGGTCACCTGCTGGTTGACAGGGACTTTATTATGGCCCAACAAGACCTTTACAAGTGAAAATCCCTGGCGCCCCCTCATGGCCCTTACAGTCCTGTGGCTTCTGCTGAGGGACAGTGGGGGAAAGGTCCCTGGACGAGGTGCCAGGGGCTTGGGAATGACATCAGCTAGATGGCAGCACAGGAAGCCCCAGACATTACTTTCCACAGAAACACTGACTTAACAACAATACACAGTGCAAAGAAGCCCTTATGAGAACTCTAGAAACCCGTTAAGAAGTTACAATACCCCAGGCAAGCTCAAAGTGAAAAACCACCATACTGAAATGCGTAAGAAAAATTGTTTCATGTCAACCATAAAAACCCTTCAGTGAGACTGAAGGAAAAAGTTCAACTTGCAGCTTCCCCCTTGGAAAGGAAAGAGAAGAAGAGCATGACATACATTCAATGTTCCCACTTTTCAGTGGGCTGCAGACGGACTGGTTTCTATCTCACCTGACTCAGAGTGCTGATGGGGAACCAGCATACTTTCGATGCTTGGGGGCCACTGAGAACAAAAGACAGTTCACTGGCTTTTTGCAACACCAGAGAACCTGAGTACCATAATCAGACACAAGAGGGAGCAAGAAATTACAAGCCCTTTAAGGAAAAACAAACAAGACCCAGCAAACCTCTTTAATTAAGAAAGTACACACGCAAGCTCAGAGAATCTATATCCCCAGGAAAACCCCCAGAACCTCTAGCTGCTGAAGACCTTCACTTGTGTAAAACTACTCTGTAAAGTCTGGGAGAACTTGTTTGTTGTTGTCATTGTTTTTCAAATGCAGAAATCACTCAAAAAATAACAAAGCACACTAAAAAAAAAACAAAACAAAAACAAACAAACAAAAAAGGCAACATGACTCAACTAAAGGAAGAAAATAGGCTAAGCACAGTGGTTCACATCTGTCATCCCAGTGCTTTGGAAGGCCAAAGCAACAGGATAATTTGAGGCCAGGTGTTCCAGACCAGCCTGGGCAAGACAGCAAGACCCCCATCTCTAAAAACAATTTTTTAAAAAATAGCTGGGCATAATGGTACACATATAGTCCTAACTACTCAGGAGGCTGAAGTGGGAGGATCACTTAAGCCCAGAAGTTGAGGTTACAATGAGGTATTATCACACCACTGCATTCCAGCCTGGGAAACAGGATGAGACCCTGTCTCAAAAAAAAAAAAAAAAAAAAAGGAAGGGTGGTGTACACAAGAAATCTTCAGAAACCAATCCTAAAGTAATGGAGATCTATTAATTATTTGACAAAGAATTCAAAATAATTGTCTTTAAGAAGCTCAATACACTACAAGAGGACACAAATAGACAAACTAAATAAAATCAGGAAAATGATGCATGAACAAAATGATAATATCAACAGAAAGTTAGAAACTATAATACAAGATCAAACAGAAATTCTAGAGCTGAAGACTATAATAACTGAATTTAAAATTTTACTAGAGGGGTTCAATAACAGACTTAATCAAGCAGAAAAAAGAATCAGTGAACTCAAAAACAGGTCATTTGAAAGTATTAAGTCAGAGAAACAAATAGAAAAAAGAATGAACAAAAGTGAATGAAGCCTAAGGGACTTAGAGGACCCCATAAAATTGACCAATATGTGTATTATGAAAGTCTTAGAAGGAGAAAAGAGAAAAAAAGGAACAGAAAGCTTATTTGAAAAAATAATGACTGAAAGCTTCCTAACTCTAAAGAAGAATATCAATATCCAAAGTAAAGAAGCTTAAAAGACTCCAACTACGATGACCCCAAAGAAGTCAATATTGAGACAAGAAAAAGTTAAAGACAAGGAAGGAAAGAATCTTGAAAGCAGCAAGGAAACAAGACTCGTCACCTACAAAAGATCTCCCATAAGATTATCAGCAGATTTCTCAGCATAAACAGTACAGGCCCAGAGGCCAAAGAAGTGATATATTCATAGTGCTGAAAGGGAAAAGAAATCATGTCAACCAATAATCCTTTATCTGGCAAGATTGTCTTTCAAAAATGAAGGAGAAATAAAGACCTTCCCAGGTAAACAAGGTGAGGGAGTTCATCACCATTAGATCTGCCTTACAAGAATTGTAATTAAAGGACACACCAGACAGCAACATGAAAGCATACAAAAATATACAACTCTTTAGTAAAAATAAATATATAGACAAATAGAATCCTGTAATACTATAACAGTGATGCCTAAATCATTTTAATTCTAGTATAAAACTTAAAAGATAAAAGTATAAAAATGTAAGTATAAAACTATGTTAATGAATACAAAATTGTAAAAGGTGAAATTTGTGATATTGCTAATACCAAGTGTGTGGGGAGAAAGGAGGTATAATAAAGTGAAGTTTTTATACGCAACTGAAACTTGTTATCAGTCTAAGATAGATTATTATAATTGTAAAATGTTTTATGTAATCCCCATTGCAACCACAAAGAAAATACCTATAGAAGATGCACCAAAGAAAATAAGAAAGGAATCAAAGAATGTCACTACAAATCAACAAAACACAAAGGAATGTAGCAAGAGAGGAAAAAGGAACAAAGTAAATAAGATATACAGAAAACAGTAAGAAAATGGTAATAGTAAGTCCTCTATCAGTAATTACTTTCAATGTAAATGGATTAAAGTCAGCATCAAAAGACATAAAGTGGTCAAACTGACTTATAAAAACAAGATCTAACTATATGCTGTCTACAAGAGACTCGTTTTATACATAAGGACGTACATTTAAACTAAAAGTAAAAGAATGGACAAAGATATTCCATGCAATAGGCTAAAAGTGAAAGAATAGAAAAAGATTTTTCATGGAAATGGTAACCAAAGAGAGCAAGGTGGCTATATAATTATATTAGAAAAAATATACATTAAATCAAAAACTGTCACAAGAGAGACAGTATATAATGAAAAAAGGGTCAATTCAACAAGGAAGATATAATAATTATAAACATATATGCACCTAACAGAAGAGCACCCAAATGTATGAAGCAAACATTGACAGAATTAAAGAGAAAAATAGACAGTAACATGATAAGGAGAAAAGATTTCCATACCCCACTTTCAATAATGGATAATTAATCAAACAGAAAATCAATAAGGAAACAGAAAACCTGAACAACACTATAGACCAATTGAACCAAACAGACATATCTAGAATACCCTATCCAACAACAGAATATACATTCTTCTCAAGTGCATATGAAACATTCTTCAAGACACATCACATGCTAGGCCATAAAACAAGTCTTAATAAATTTGAGAAGATTAAAATCATACCAATTACATTTTTCAACTATAAAGGAATACAACTACAAATCAGTAGCAAAAGGAAAACTGGAAATTCACAAATATATGAAAATTAAACACCATACTCTTGAACAACCAATGGGTCAAAGAAAAAATCACAGGGCAATTAGAAAATATCTTGAGATGAATGAAAATAAAGATAAAGCATGCCAAAAACTTACAGGATGCAGCAAGTGTTACTAAGACAGAAATTTACAGCAGCACATTGCACATATATTTAAAAAAAGAATGATCTCAAATCAATAACCTAACTTTACATGTAAAAGAACTAGAGAAAGAACAAATGAAACTTAAAGTTATCAAACGGAACAAAGTCATAAAGATTAGAGCAAAAACATAGGAAATAAATAATTTTTAAAATAGGGGAAAAATAAGCAATATTAAGAGTTGATTTTTTCTTAGACTAGCTTAGAAAAAGTAAAGAAGCTCAAATAAAAATCAGAAATGAAAGAGAAGACTTACAATTGATGACACATAAGTATAAAGGATTATAAAAGACTACAATGAACAACTATGTGCCAACAAATTGGATAACCTAGAAGAAACTGATACATTTTTAGAAACATATAACCTACCAGGATTGAATTATGAAGAAATAAAAACTCTAAACAGAATTAGAGCTAGTGAGGAGACTGAATCAGTAATCAAAAACCTATCTACAAAGAAAAGTCCAGGACCACATGGATTCACTGGAGAATTCTACAAAACATTTAAAGAAGAGCTAACATCAATCCGTTTTAAACTTTCCCCCTAAAATTGAAGAGGACAGAACACTTTCAAAATCATTTTATGAGCCCAGCATTACCCTAATACCAAAATCAAAGATACTACAAAAAAAAACAAAAAAACAAACAAAAAAGAAAACAAACAAAAACTATAGGCCAATATACCTGATGAATACAGGTGCAAAAATCCTCAACAAAATACTAGCAAATGAAAGTCAACATTATATAAAATGACTGTACAGCATGACCAAATGGAATTTATGTTTGAAATGCGAAAATTTTATTCAGCGTATGAAAATCAGTCAACATAATATCCCATGTTAACCATATGATCATCTCAATGAAGAAAAAGCATTTGAAAAATTCAGCACCCTTTCATGATTAAAAGAAAAAAACACTCGGCCAGGCATGGTGGCTCATGCCTATAATTCCAGCACTTCAGGAAGCCAAGGCAGGTGGATCACCTGAAGTCAGGGGTTCAAGACCAGCCTGATCAACTTGGTGAAACCCCATCTTTACTAAAAATAAAAATTTTTTAAAAATTAGCTGGGCGAGGTGGTGGGCCCCTGTAATCCCAGCTACTTGGGAGGCTGAGGCAAGAGAATCACTTGAACCCAGGAGGCAAAGGTTGCAGTGAGCCAAGATCATGCCATTGAACTTCAGCCCAGTCGACAGAGTGAGACTGTGTCTCAAAACAAAAAAGAAGAAACACTTGACAAACTAGGAATAGAAAGAAATTACCTCAACATAGTAAAGACCATATATAAAAGGCCCATAGCTAACATTATGCTGAATGGTGAAAAACTGAAAACTTTCCCTCCAAGATCAGGAACAAGGTATGCATGCCCTCTCTCACCAGTCTATTCAGTATAATACTGGAAGTCCTTGCCATAGGACAAGGGAAAGAAACAAAAGGGATCCAAACTAACATTATTTCTGTTTGCAGACAACCTGATCTTGTATGTAGAAAACCCTAAAGATTCCACACATATATACAAAACTGTTAGAACTAATAAAGAATTTCAGCAAAGTTGCTGGATATAAAATTAGCACACAAAAATCAGTTGCATTTCTATACATCAACAATGAACAATCTAAAAAGGAGATTTGTTTTGTTTTTTATCTTTCTCCTCATCTCGTCTTTCATTTGCAATGGCATCAAAAGGAATAAACTACTTAGAAATAAGCTTAACTGAGGAAGCAAAAGACTTGTACACTGAAAACTATAGAACACTGCTTACAGAAATTAAAGAAAACACAAATAAATGGAAAGACATCCCTTGTCCATGAGTTGGAAGACTTAATGTTGTTAATGCTCATGTTTTCCCAAAGTGATCTTCAGATTCAATGCAATCCCTATCAAAATCCCAATGGCACATTTTGCAGAAATAGAAAAAGAGCAAACACATTCGAAAGCTAGCAGAAGGCTAGAAATAACTAAGATCAGAGCAGAACTGAAGGAGATAGAGACACAAAAACCTCTCCAAAAAATCAATGAATCCAGGAGTTGGTTTTTTGAAAAGATCAACAAAATTGACAGACCACTAGCAAGACTAATAAAGAAGAAAAGAGAGAAGAATCAAATCGACGCAATTAAAAATGATAAAGGGGATATCACCACCGACCCCACAGAAATACAAACTACCATCAGAGAATACTATAAACACCTCTATGCAAATAAACTGGAAAATCTAGAAGAAATGGATAATTTCCTGGACACTTACACTCTTCCAAGACTAAACCAGGAAGAAGTTGAATCCCTGAATAGACCAATAGCAGGCTCTGAAATTGAGGCAATAATTAATAGCCTACCAACCAAAAATGTCCAGGACCAGATGGATTCACAGCTGAATTCTACCAGAGGTACAAGGAGGAGTTGGTACCATTCCTTCTGAAACTATTCCAATCAATAGAAAAAGAGGGAATCCTCCCTAACTCATTTTATGAGGCCAACATCATCCTGATACCAAAGCCTGGCAGAGACACAACAAAAAAAGAGAATTTTAGACCAATATCCCTGATGAACATCGATGCAAAAATCCTCAATAAAATACTGGCAAACCGGATTCAGCAACACATCAAAAAGCTTATCCACCATGATCAAGTGGGCTTCATCCCTGGGATGCAAGGCTGGTTCAACATTCGCAAATCAATAAACATAATCCAGCATATAAACAGAACCAAAGACAAGAACCACATGATTATCTCAATAGATGCAGAAAAGGCTTTTGACAAAATTCAACAGCCCTTCATGCTAAAAACGCTCAATAAATTCGGTATTGATGGAACGTACCTCAAAATAATAACAGCTATTTATGACAAACCCACAGCCAATATCATACTGAATGGGCAAAAACTGGAAAAATTCCCTTTGAAAACTGGCACAAGACAGGGATGCCCTCTCTCACCACTCCTATTCAACATAGTGTTGGAAGTTCTGGCTAGGGCAATTAGGCAAGAGAGAAAGAAATCAAGGGTATTCAGTTAGGAAAAGAAGAAGTCAAACTGTCCCTGTTTGCAGATGACATGATTGTATATTTAGAAAACCCCATTGTCTCAGCCCAAAATCTCCTTAAGCTGATAAGCAACTTCAGCAAAGTCTCAGGATACAAAATTAATGTGCAAAAATCACAAGCATTCTTATACACCAGTAACAGACAAACAGAGAGCCAAATCAGGAATGAACTCCCATTCACAATTGCTTCAAAGAGAATCAAATACCTAGGAATCCAACTTACAAGGGATGTAAAGGACCTCTTCAAGGAGAACTACAAACCACTGCTCAGTGAAATAAAAGAGGACACAAACAAATGGAAGAACATACCATACTCATGGATAGGAAGAATCAATATCGTGAAAATGGCCATACTGCCCAAGGTAATTTATAGATTCAATGCCATCCCCATCAAGCTACCAATGAGTTTCTTCACAGAATTGGAAAAAACTGCTTTAAAGTTCATATGGAACCAAAAAAGAGCCCGCATCTCCAAGACAATCCTAAGTCAAAAGAACAAAGCTGGAGGCATCACGCTACCTGACTTCAAACTATACTACAAGGCTACAGTAACCAAAACAGCATGGTACTGGTACCAAAACAGAGATATAGACCAATGGAACAGAACAGAGTCCTCAGAAATAATACCACACATCTACAGCCATCTGATCTTTGACAAACCTGAGAGAAACAAGAAATGGGGAAAGGATTCCCTATTTAATAAATGGTGCTGGGAAAATTGGCTAGCCATAAGTAGAAAGCTGAAACTGGATCCTTTCCTTACTCCTTATACGAAAATTAATTCAAGATGGATTAGAGACTTAAATGTTAGACCTAATACCATAAAAATCCTAGAGGAAAACCTAGGTAGTACCATTCAGGACATAGGCATGGGCAAAGACTTCATGTCTAAAACACCAAAAGCAACGGCAGCAAAAGCCAAAATTGACAAATGGGATCTCATTAAACTAAAGAGCTTCTGCACAGCAAAAGAAACTACCATCAGAGTGAACAGGCAACCTACAGATTGGGAGAAAATTTTTGCAATCTACTCATCTGACAAAGGGCTAATATCCAGAACCTACAAAGAACTCAAACAAATTTACAAGAAAAAAACAAACAACCCCATCAAAAAGTGGGCAAAGGATATGAACAGACATTTCTCAAAAGAAGACATGCATACAGCCAACAGACACATGAAAAAATGCTCATCATCACTGGCCATCAGAGAAATGCAAATCAAAACCACAATGAGATACCATCTCACACCAGTTAGAATGGCGATCATTAAAAAGTCAGGAAACAACAGGTGCTGGCGAGGATGTGGAGAAATAGGAACACTTTTACACTGTTGGTGGGATTGTAAACTAGTTCAACCATTATGGAAAACAGTATGGCGATTCCTCAAGGATCTAGAACTAGATGTACCATATGACCCAGCCATCCCATTACTGGGCATATACCCAAAGGATTATAAATTATGCTGCTATAAAGACACATGCACTCGTATGTTTATTGTAGCACTATTCACAATAGCAAAGACTTGGAATCAACCCAAATGTCCATCAGTGACAGATTGGATTAAGAAAATGTGGCACATATACACCATGGAATACTATGCAGCCATCAAAAAGGATGAGTTTGTGTCCTCTGTAGGGACATGGATGCAGCTGGAAACCATCATTCTTAGCAATCTATCACAAGAACAGAAAACCAAACACCGCATGTTCTCACTCATAGGTGGGAACTGAACAATGAGATCACTTGGACTCAGGAAGGGGAACATCACACACAGGGGCCTGTCATGGGGAGGGGGGAGGGGGGAGGGATTGCATTGGGAGTTATACCTGATGTAAATGACAAGTTGATGGGTGCAGCACAGCAACATGGCACAAGTATACATATGTAACAAACCTGCACGTTATGCACATGTACCCTACAACTTAAAGTATAATAATAATAAATAAATTAAAAAAAAAAAGAAATACCTTCTTTCTTTATATAAACAAAAAAAAAAGAAAAAAGAAAAAGCCATTCTAATATATATATGGAATCTCAAAGGACCCCGAATAGCCAAAACAAATCTGAGAAAGAAAAACAAAGCTGGAGGCCCCACACTTTCTAATTTCAAAACACATTGCAAAGCTACAGTAATCGAAACAGTACAGCACCGGACTAAAGAAAGACAAATAGAGCAGTGAAACAGAATAGAAACCTCAGAAATAAATATATTGTCAAATGGTCTTTGACAAGGGTGTCAAAGCTACAAAACGGGGAAAGAATGGTCTCTTTAACAAATGTTGTTGGGAAAACTGTATATCTACATGCAGAAGAATAAAGTTGGACCCTTACCATATATATACATAAAAATTAACTCAAAATGGAATAAGATCTAAAAGCAAGACCTGAAACTATAAAATTCCTAGAAGAAAACATAAAATGAAAGCTTTATGACATTGCATTTGACAAAGATATCTTGGATATGGCAACACAAGCACAGGCAACAAAAGCAAAAATAGACAAATGAAACTACATCAAACTTAAGAACTTCTGTGCAGCAAAGGAAATAGTCAACTGAATGGAAAGCCAACCTAAAAAAATGAGAGAAAATATTTGCAAACCATATATCTGGTGAGCGGCTTTACAGAATATATACAGAACTCCTCCAACTCAACAGTAACTGAATGAATAATCTGATTTTAAAATGAGCAAAGGACTTTAATAGACATTTCCCCAAAGAAGATAGACAAATGGCTGACAAACATATGAAATAATGTGCAACATCATTTCAACAACCATTAGGGAAATGAAATTTAAGCCACCATGAGATATCACCTCGCACCTGTTACAATAGCCACCATCCACAAAACTGAAAATGGCAAGTGTTGGTGAGGATGTGGAGAAACTGGTACCCTTGTGCATTGTTGATGGGATTTAAAATGGTACGCCTTCTGCAAAAAACAGCATGGAAGATCCTCAAAAACATAAAAATAGAATTACTATCTGATTCAACAACCTATTTCTGGGTCTATATCCAAAAGAAATTGAAAACAGTACCTCCAAGATATTTGTACACCAATGTTCATTGCAGCAATTATTCACAATGGACAAGAGGTAGAAGCACCCTAAATGTACCTACATGGATGAGTGGATAAAGAGTATGTGGTATATACATACAATTGAATATTACTCCGCCTTTAAAACAAGAAGGAAATCTTTTCATATGCTATGACATGAATGAAACTTGAAGACATATAAATGAAGTGCAATAAACCAACAGTAAGTCATTACGCCTAAAAATAAGTCACAAAAAGACATTACTGCATGATTCCATTTATATGAGATATTTAAAATAGACTCTCAGACTCTCTAACAGAGACTCTCAGAAACAGAAATTAAGATGGTGATTGTCATGGGCTGGGGGAAAGGAGAGTTGTTGCTCAACACGTGTAGTGTTGTTGCAGTTTTGCAAAATGAAAAAGTTCTAGAGTTCTATGTGCACAATAAGTCACATATAGTTAACACTACTGTACTGTATAGTTAGTGGTTAAGACAGTAAATTTTATATTATGTGTTCCTTACGACAGTGAAGAAACGAGGGACATGGGAGATTGTGTAAGCTTTATACAGAGCAATATGAGGTGTATAGTAGGACAACAATTAATTGGTAACTTGAATTTCTTTTTTCGAGATGGAGTTTTGCTCTTGTTGCCCAGGCTCGAGTGCAATGGCACTATCTCAGCTCACCACAACCTCCACCTCCCAGGTTCAAGCGATTCTCCTGCCTCAGCCTCCCGAATAGCTGGGATTACAGGTGCCTGCCACCATGCCCGGCCAATTTTTGTATTTTTAGAAGAGATGGTGTTTCACCATGTTGGCCAGCCTGGTCTCGAACTCCTGATCTCAGGTGATCTGCCCGCCTCAGCCTCCCAAAGTGCTGGGATTACAGGCATGAGGCACCACGCCCGGCCTGGTAACTTTAGTTTCATACCTTTCCATTAGAAGAAAATAAAACATGTCCCCCTCCTGCCATATGCCCAGCGAGACGTTTCCAACCCCTCATTCTCTGCCTTATTTTTTTTCAGAGCACTTACTACCCAACATGTTACATATTTACTAATGGATTTGTTTATTATATGTGAATAATCAGACATGCAAACTCCCAGAAGACAGGAATTTATTACTTTCTTGTGTATTACTGAATCCTCAGAATCTAGAAGAGTGTGTGCCTACAAGAGATGCACAGTGAATAGTCGCTGAATGAATGAGTGAATGTGGAAGTCAGGAGAGCCAAAGGGCATCTGAAGTCGGGGATTTTCTCCTATGTTCTTCAATCTACTTGGGGAAGACAGAAAAGAGGAGAGGGAGGAAGACATGTAACAGACTAGGAAGGACAGATGTCTTTTCACTGGGTTTGTGGGGGCAGCCAGATCAGCTTGAGAAGTACGAAGGATGAGGAATATCTGTCTACTATACAATCCCTGTCCTGAGTCTCTTCTGGTTCAGCAAAAGATGGAGGCTATGACCACTAGATCTTGCCAGTTTGGTGTAGCTGTTACCGAATCAGCAGACTCTAACTGTTAGAATAAAAAGTCCTCATTGTTCCCACTTTTTATATCCTAGGTCAGTGCTTCTCAAACTTTAATGTGCATACAAATCACCTTAGTGTTCAGTAGGTCTGGGTGGGGCTTGAGAACCTGCATTTCTAATAAGCTTCCAGGTGATACTGATATAAATTCTTGCTTACAGTGGCTGGTTCTCAACCATGTGGCACCTGGGAAGCTTTGTAAAATCACAGTGTCCCAATTAAATTAAATTAATTAAAATTAGCCCTCTGGGAGTGGGACCCTGGCTATGGTATGGCTCAGGTTGAGAACCAGTAATCCAGGGGCTCTTCCAAGGGCACTAACCCTAATGGAAGCAGAGCCATTGTTTTGGGCCCTGTAGTCCTTCTTTCCAGCTTTTGTCCCCTTTCTCCACAAACTCAGGACTGCTGAGACTTCACTATTGCTGCTGAGCGTCTGCTGAGAGCCATGGGTGAACACAGGCACACCTTGATCTTGGATATACAACAGGGTTAGTCAACACTCTTAGGCAGCTGGAAGGAACTTTTCTGTTTTTTTTTTTCTACCTCCTGACTTCCACTTTTCACCTCTCTTTCCAGCTAGTAGGGAAATATCCTCTTCTAGTCAAGTGGAACAACGGTTCTAAATTTGGGGGCGATTTTGTTCTCAGGGGATATCTGGCAATGTCTGGCGATATTTTTAATTATCACAACTCAGAGTAGGGGGCTGCTACTGGCAGCTGGTGGGTGGAGGCTGAAGAGGCTGCTAAACTTCCCATGATGCACAGGACAGTGCTCCAGAACAGTGTCCAGCCCAAAATGCCCAAGGCTGAGACCCCATGCAGGAGATGGGAGACCCACAGCTGAGCCTTTGGGGCACATCTTTCATCTTTACCAAGCTACCCTCTCCTCCAGGCACCGAGGTCCGGGATCTGCAGGGGACAAAATGGGAAGGGCTGGGTCCAAGAGTAGCCTCTTGCTGTATCCAGAACCTCTGTCTTCTCTTACCCTCAAGCAGCAGGGCCCTCCCTGTCCAGCCCACTCCACTAATCTTCCTCAACCAAAGTGGGTGAATTTCCTCTCTGGTGCTACTTTACCTCCCCCAGTGTTTTAATTTTCATAGAGCCTCCTCCCACCCATTATACATATCTACCTATTTCCTTTCTGGTGTTACTTTATCTCCCCCAGAGTTTTAATTTTCGTAGAGCCTCCTCCCACCCATTATACAGGTCTACCTATTTCTATACCCCATCTGTGCTCAGGATTCAAGTTCCTTCTCATGAAATTCCTATACCCATGCAAACCAGGGCTGGGACCAGTCACCCTGAAAGTTCTTTGAGAGTTGAAGGGCGTCTGACCAGGGGACAGAGAAGCCCACTAGAGGGAGAATAGCCTGATCCCCAAATGCCTTCCTAATCCCATCTTGGTGGCAACTCAGGCAAGACACCCTGTCATATATGTCCTGGGCACTTGCTAGGTGAAAGCCCTGCTTTAAGTGCTTTGCCTCATGAAATTCTCCCAAGAGTCCTCGCAGGTAGGTACTAAGGTCATCCCCATGTATAATGAGCACACTGAGGTTAAGTGGTGCTATTTTTGTCTGTAGTTCCTGGCTCATAACACCTAAAATCCTTGGGATCTCCAAAGTGCTGTCTTTCTTTTGTGTGATAGGTTCAAAGTGGGGCTGATTACTGGAAAGAATAAGGCAGGATTAGAGGGTTGGGACTTACAGCTCCACTCCTGAAAGGGACGGGGCTGAAGGTCAAGTCGATCACCAATGGCCAATGGTTTCATTAATCATGCCTACGTAATGAAGCTTCCCTAAAAACCCAACAGGACAAGGTTCAGAGAGCTTCCAGAGAGCGGAACACATGGAGATTACTGGAGTGTGGTGTGCCTCCCCCTACACCTTGCCCTACACACCTCTTCATCTAACGTTCATCTGTATCCTTTGTATATCCTTTATAACAAGCTGGTAAACGTATGTGTTTCCCTGACTTCTGTGGGCTACTCCAACAAAGTAATCGAACTTAAAGGAGGGGGGGTTGTGGAAACCCCAACTTGAAGCCAATTGGTCAGAAGTTCTGGAGGTTTGGACATGTGACTGGTGTCTGAAGCAGTGGGGAAGTCTCGGGGACTGAGCCCCCAACCCATGGGATGTGACTCTATCATCAGGTAGATAGGGTAGGAGTTGAACTGGAGGATGCCTAGCTGGTGTCCACCGCTAAATGTATGGAGAAAAAAAACCCCACCTTTGGTCACAGAAGTCTTCCTCTGTATTGATGACTGTGATGGTGGTGGTGGTAATGTGAGAGCAGAAAAAAAAATGTGGCTTGAGAGAGCTTTTCCCTAAACAGTAAGAGACTAAGTAAGTTGTCCATGGTCATACAACTAGGAAGTAGTAGAGTAAGGTTGTGAACACAGGCAGTTTAGGTCCAGAGCCCATGGATTTAACCACTGTACTATACAGTCCCTTATGTGCTTGACATTGACAATAACCCAGGCAGGCTTGGATTCTGCTGTTGGTTTTGAAGATGGAATCCAGTTTCTCAAAGGCAAAATAATCTTCCAAAATGACTCAGCTAATAAGTCGTGGTCCTGGGATTCAAATCCAAAACAGAAATTCCATGCTCAGGCCAAGGAAGGAAATTATAAGCTTTAGAAGGTGGCACCATTCACCCATTCATTCATTCATTCATTCATTCATCCATCAGGCACTCAGCACACATATATTGATGCTTCCTGCCAGTGAGGCTTGTTCTGTGTGCTGAGGATCCAGAGAAAATTCAACCATGATCCCTCTGCTTGGGAGCTCACATAAATTTTGGGGAACATGCCACATGCTGGTGGGTGGACTAGGGAGAAAGGGAATGGCATAGGAGCGCAGAGGAGTCCATTTACACTTGTCTTCTGGGAGACTGGACAGGCATGGGGAGAGGGTCTGGAGAAATCCAAGTGTCCACTGCTCATGCCATCGGCTGGTCACCTGGGTTGGATGATCCAGGTGACACCCTGCCTCCTGGCGCACACCTGCACACTTCCATGTTTCCTTATTTTTTCCCCATTTGTCTTCTCACTGGCTTGCTCAGAACTTCCCATTCACAAGCACAGCATGGGGAGAAACAAGAGGGGGTCTGTGCTCCCCCAGTGGATCAATGCAAGGTTGGCATCCCAACTTATCATCCCGAGGTCCCAGAGAGAAACCAAATTGTAACTGTCAGGAACACGACAGAACTGTCAAAAGCAGACAAAATCAGCCACATAAATTGTGAAACCAAAGTCACAGATCTATTTGTTCTGTAAGAGTGAACATCTCACATTTTTTGTAAAGATGGAAAATAAAAACAAAGACCAACTAGGGGCATTGCAAGCATTTCGTCTCTGTGGAGAAAGCCACCACCAGAAAATCTCAGTTTCCAACAATGCCCCCTCCCCATAAATCTATATCCACTTCCATCACTTTGATTCAGCAAATACTCAGGGAGTCTTTCAATGGGAATGAGTGTGTCAAACATCAGAAGTGATTATGACCCAATCCCTGCCCTTGACTATCATATATCCAGCTAAAATAATTAGAATATAGAGTCAGACCAGACCAAATAAAGGATACCAACTCGGGGAGTGACAAGTACCTCTATAGTGGAATCAGGGACGGCTTCCTGGCAGAGGTAACATCTGCATTGGGTCTTGAAAGATGAATAAAATTTCACAGGTAGAAAAGGAAGGGAAGGAAACTTCAGAGGCAGGGGAAGACAGATATAAATGCACAGAAGCTGGGGCAGGTAGAGAGAGAGGGACATGGTATAAGAGGTATTTTGGAAGTCAAATCTCCATTCTGTGCAACAACCAGGCTGGGAAGGTTAGCCCTTGCCAGGGAAGCTTGACCTGCCATTAGGCATTTGGGGCTTCCTCATTTGGACGGCGGGTACGGCACTCACATGTGCTCCAGGGCACACACAGGTAGGCCGCGCACAGATGGTGCAAGCACACTTCCCATCAACCTTGGCTGTGTGTGTGTGTGTGTGTGTGTGTGTGTGTGTGTGTGTGTGTGTGTGTGTGTGGGCAGCAATCTGGCAGGCCGTTCTGCAGATGCCCTGCAGCACGGTGGTTGCTCACCAAAATAGCATCGAGCAATTTAGGTCAGGAAGTAAGGACTGTGTTATTATTACTAGTTACTGGTGAAGTTATTTAATAAGAATGTCACATCCAATTGAGACCATGGTGGGAACTGTCAGCAGGAAGAATGTAATTACACTAACTGGAGGCGCTCCACAGATCCACACAGAGGTGGGCTCTCCCCTAGCCCCACTGTTGTCTGGAAGGAATTTCCTTAGGTGGGGCCATCATGCCAGGCCCCAGAATAGCCAGGCATGCTGCTCCAGTCCAGGCCCCAGGAGGGCTTTTGAGGGGGAGATCTCCAGGACCCAGGGGGGGGGTCTGTTCAGTGACACCATCCATGACCTGATATCCTAGTGATATTCAGAAGGGAGAGGACTGCAAAGCCCTAACCCCACTTCTTCAGCTCCAAATAAAATCCAATAAACGTCACTGTAGGGCATGGGAAGGCCAAGAGTCCATTCCACCCATGTCCTGATCCAGACCCACTCCAGTCGCCCACAGCAGTAGCTGGGTTAGAGACAAACCCTTTACTGATGACTCTCCCTTATCATTCCTCAACTGGTATTTCTTTGACCACCTCCAATTTAAAATACTTACACTTAATCCTTGTCTCAGGTCTGCCTCCAGGGAGCTCAACCTAAGGCACTTCCCTTGCTCAAAGTCTTCCAGCAGCTCCCAATCCATTCCCTAGAAAATAAAGCCGAGCTCTTCCCCACAGGCCTGGATTCTGGTTGAGCCCACCTAGCACATACTTCCTGCTCCTGGTTGAGCCCTGAACTAAACCACCTTCCTAATGGGGCTAGGCAGAACCCAAGGATCCTTGCCCATGAGTGCAGGCTCTGTAATCCTCTAAGGCCACGGTTATGGGAGGTGGCACAGCTGTAGCGTTTCATGGGGGGCCCAGCCTGCAGCCACTGCCCATCCCCCAAGTATTATCTGTGGAACACAAAAGGTGCTGTGCTCATTTTGTTTCAAAATCTACACCCTTTGGGGTTTCTAAGAGTCCTGTGCCCTTGCTCCCTTGCAGCAGCAGTTAGACACCCAGACAAGGGAGATGGGGAGAGCTGGGAGGCTACGACACCGCAGGAGGGAGTGGAGTGGGAAAGAATGCTGATTCCCGCTGTCAGGGGCATCACAGCCAGCAAGGCAGGCTGTCCTTGTGGCCAGCAGGAAGGAAAAGGAGGCAATGAGAGACTCAAGGAGAGAGAGAGAGACATAGATGGGGAGAGAGATGGGCAGGAGAGGGAGTAGGGACACAGAGACAGGACCCGCAGAGACAGCCAGGTAGAAAGAAAGAGAGCAGAGAAAATCAGGGACTCCAAGAAAAGAACAGGCAGTAAGAGAGATGGGCAGATAGAAAAAGACACAACGACAGAGAGTGAGACTGCAAGCCAGGGAGGAGACGGAAGAGGAAAGAAAAAGAAACAGAGAGACAGAAAAGTGACAGAGACACAGGAAAGAGGCAGACAGGCACAGAGAGACCAGACACGGACAGTGGAAGGCAACAAGGGCATGACCTAGAGTGAGATGCCGAGAAGCCATGCACAGCTTAACAACAAAGGCTCTGTCAGCGGCATCCAACCCCCAGATCCCCACGGGAGCTAACTAGAAGAACCAGAGACTGAGTATGGACTATTTGGGGAACTTAGCTTTAAATGGCAAAGAACAGGGTGGCAGACAGAGAGGAGTTCAGGGCTCAGAAAGCTTCTTCTACCTTCTATTTTGAACCTGTTTTAAATTCAAGGAGTGAAGTCAGTGGAGAAGAAAAATAAAATGGGAGGGAAGAGGGGAGAGAAGGGACATATCACAAAGAAGAGAGATGGAAGAAAGGGGTCCTGGGCTCTGGGAACTGGGGACTGTAGGAGAGACCCCACCTCTTCCTCGAGGAGTTGGGGGAGGAGGAGTGGCTGCAAAGACAGGTAACCACAGGTAGGAGGAGGACGTGGAAGTCCATTCTGATGGTCTGCCTGTTCTCAGTGAGGTGCCAGGGTAGTCATCCTGTGATAGAACCAGGGATTTGTGTCTCAGAAGGGCCACTCTTAGGATTAAGACAGGAAGCTGACCAGGTGGCCGACAGAAAGATAGTTAAGGGGTGCTGGGCTTAGGTTAGAGACGTGAGTTCGCAGTGGCAGCAGGATTCATAGTCCAGGTGGCAGGCCCAGAGCTGAGGTGCAGGACTGACCCAGGGCTGGAGCATGTAGAGACTGAGGGTCCTAGTGGAACAGTGGTTCAAGGGATGCACAGTGGAGACTGGCTGGCCTTCGTACCGAGGAAAGGGGCTGCTCCGAGAGGAGTTGTTGAGGGGGTCAGGGTCTCCAGCTTTTGAAGGGGCCTTGCATGGCTGGGCACCACCACACCCATCGTCCCACCCTCTTCTCAGGCCAGCAAGACCTCCACTTGCCCCTTGGCTGCAGTGCTTGATTTCTTCCTTGTGGGAAGTGGCCTCTTCTACCTTCTCAGCAATCAGCCTCACCTGCTCCCTGACCTCACTTCTGCTCCATGCCCAAGACCAGGGGTGTCCGTCCTCCCACATTCCCTCTGGACCCTGAGTTCAGTCTGGACCTTGTTTGAGGGCGTCTCTCCAAGCAAAACCCAGGCAGCTGACCCCTGCCTGCTCCACTTAGACCCCAGCATTGGAAGCTTCTGAGGCTCCTCCCCAGAGGACTTGAAGGACTGAGTGCAGAGACTGAGGTGGAAAATCTCTCCGGTCCAACTCAGTGGTGGCTCTTGGTAGAAATTTGAGGGAATCCCATGTCCTTCAAAGACTGTACCCACAGGAAGGGATGCTGTGCTCGGGTCTGAGGGTGTGTCTCCCACCTTCCTTCTCCCCTAGAAAGCACAGACAGACGGTGAGGGTTCCAAGCCAGCACGTTGTCAAAGTGGTGGCAGCTCCACCAAAAGAGAAGACCCGGGTGTTCAAAGAAGCCTGAAGTTCAGGCAGAGGCACAAACCTGTTTCACTGAGCACAGAGCACCAGGCCCCTACCTCCCTGAAGGACGCACACAGCCTGGCAGGCTCTGTGCAGCTGCCGGCCTTGTTGAGCCCTGGCTGTTGCCAGGCGTGGTTGTCAACTGCAAACTCACATCCTGGGGAGTGAGTAGACCGGCTTTTGTTCCCAGGAAAGCCACTCCACACAGAGCCTGAAGTGTAGTCGAGAGGGGCATCGTCCCTAAACTCTGCCAGCTCAGAAGGACAGTGACTAGGGACGGGGGAGGTTCAAGGTCAAAGCCTGACCTACCCTTGGGGCTGGAGAGCTGGGAGCTGGAACCCAGGCTGAGCAAGAAGCTCACGATTGCCCAAGTCCTGGCATGCAGAATTCACACATGCACACACACACATCAACAGCTACAGAAACAGACGTCCATGCCCACAACATACATGTGTACCCCACACACACACAGATACATTTTGCACACACAGTTCTCATGCACATAGCTCTTCAGTACGTGGCTGCACGCCCACCCTCCCATCCCGGATGGAGGTTTCATGAGTCCTGCTGCCACCCCCTCCCTCCACTAGGATATCAGTGCCCTTCTGGAAGAATCCGTGTAAAAGTCTGGGTGTCCCTTCCACCTGGTGTTGTGTTTGTGAGTGGTGAAGCAGTGTACCTGTCTTGTGAAACTGTGTGTGTGAACACATGTTGTGTGTAGAAGGATGTGTGTGTGCACATGTGCTTACATGTATCAGTTACAATACATGGAAGGATATGTGTAAATAGGGAGGAATTTAAAAGAGCCCATGATAGCTGGGATTGCGTCCTCACCACCACCCACTACTGCAGACATGCACACGTGCCAGGGCATCCGCCGCTCTGGCTGGCTCAGTGCTCCCTGCACACACAGAGCATCCGGCAGCACTACAGGAAGGAACAAGCCGGGCCTGCAGAGTCAGACAAAACTGAATTCACAGTACCACTTGCTGGCTGTGTGACCTGGGGTGCCCTGCTCACCCTCTCTGAGTCTCAGCTCCCTCATCTATAAGGAAAGCATAATATTAATAATACCTCCCTCACAGCCATGCTGGGAAAATTAAATAAGATTATGAACATGAGACTCCAGGCTCTGGGGAGCTCAAGAAACATTAATTACCGCTCATTCTCTCCCTTCCACCCCACCCTGTGCCTTTCATTCATGCAATTGATAAATATTTATCAAGTGCTAACTGTGTGTGGCACTGGGGGTACAGAGTCCCTGTCGTCATCCTCATGCTGCTTGTTGTCTAGTAGGTAAGACAGACAGTAAACAAGTAAACAACAACAGATCATATAATGAGCATGATCAGAGCTATGAAAAAGGTAACGTGGTGGTGCTTCATCTACAGTGGTCACCTCTGACAATGCCGTCCCTGAGCAGGGATCTGCAGGGTAAGAGTGAACGAACTGTGTGAAGGTGGGAGGGAGAGCATTCCGGGCAGAAAAAAACAGCAGGAAGAAATGTCGGGAGGCAAAAAGAAAAAAAGTTTGTTGTTTTCCAGTAAAAGCAAAAAGGCAAGTACACCTGGGGTATGGAGAAGCGTACAGGAGTGGCGGGAGGGGAAGCGTGGGTAGACTGGCAGTCAAGGCCAGATCAAATCAGGATGGTTTCAACTCTGTGTATGCAGTGGGAGGGGTGACCGAATCAGATCTGCATGTTTTAGGATTTCACCAGCTGCTGTGTGAAGAAGGAACCACAGGTGAGAACAGCGGAAGCAGGTGGACCAGCCAGGGATCGACTGTCCCAGGGCGAGACAGAGAAGGCTTTAAAGACTCACCCTGCTCAGCCCTGCCCTCAATGCCTTCCCTGCCCCCCACCAATCCTCAGGCTCCTCTCTCAGGATGTCTTTCTTCTCTGATGACTCCTGACTATAGCATCTATTTTGCAACTCTTAGAGCATGTTTTCAAGGGCCTCCTTCCCAGAAACCCCTCCCAGGTCCCCATCTCTGCATATCCACAACTTGGTTCCTGGTTTAAAGGACAAACCCAGACCATCCTACCCAGGAATCAAGAAAAAATAAGGCATCTGATTCTCCTTTACGTATCTCCCCACCAGATAGAGCATATAGTAGGTGTTCAATAAATGCTGGCATTCAACGTGGTACCCGCTCCTTTCTGCCTAGGGTTCCATACCCCTCCCTGCTCCTTTTCTCCACCTCCCACCTCACCAAGCAATGCTTCTTTTGTTTTGTTTGTTTCTTTGTTTTTTTGAGACGGAGTCTTCCTCTGTCGCCCAGGCTGGAGTGCAGTGGCCAATCTCAGCTCACTGCAAGCTCCGCCTCCCAGGTTTACGCCATTCTCCTTTCTCAGCCTCCCGAGTAGCTGGGACTACAGGTTCCCGCCACCTTGCCCGGCTAGTTTTTTGTATTTTTTAGTAGAGACGGGGTTTCACCGTGTTAGCCAGGATGGTCTCGATCTCCTGACCTCATGATCCGCCCGTCTCGGCCTCCCAAAGTGCTGGGATTACAGGCTTGAGCCACCCAGCCCGGCCATGCTTCGTTTTTGTTAAACATTATTAAGTACCTGCCATGCACTGGGTCCCTGCGAGTGCATGCTCTCATTTCTCCTTCCCGACTATCCCATGAGGCAGGGGCTATTATAACCCCCCTTTACAGATGAGGACACTGAGGTGAAGAGAGTTTGGCAGAGCCAGCCAATAGTGAAAGTACTAGACAAGAATGAATTATACTTGACCCAAAGTCCAAGTTCTGTCTGCTCTATTGGGAGGTGAAGGAGAGGGGACTCTTAATTTTTCTTTTCAATAAACAAACAGGGAAATGTATCTTGCAAGTTATTTACACAGGCCAGCCTGCCTGGGGAGGTCTCTGTCCTACACTCTCTAGGAGAGGGTGTAGACCGGACCCTGCCCACTGACTTGGCCCTGGTATCATATCAATCTCGGCATCCTGCACCTTCTTCCCGAACTCCGCTCCAGGGACCTAGCTTGAGGGCGGCTTACTCATCGTCAGGAACTGCAGGAAGTGGAAATTAGGTTGAAGCCACAGACTCATGCTGACCCCCACCTACAGCCTCTAGGCCCAGGCCTCCCTCTGAGGCAGCACAGAGTGGGGATCCCTGAGGCCACCATCACCAAGCTGCTCATTCCTGATCAGGCATAAGATTTCCTTCTCGTTTTCAAATGAGCCCAGGCCAGAGTCTCCAGTTAGGAGGTTCTTCTGCCTCCCATCCAGTGGCACAGCTCTGTCTTTGCACAAGCTCACCTCTCGGCTCACACACCCTTTCCCACTGCGATGCAAGGGTCAGGATCCCCTGAAAATACTTCTGAGTGCTCACTCGGGGTTGCCTAAATCATGAGCTGGCTGGGGCCAGGGGCATCCAAATTCAGCTTCCCAGGAGACAAGGGGGACTCCAACCTCTCATGGGCCACAAATTCCCCCAAGTATGGGACAGCTAACCTTATAGACAATTCCTAAAAACAGCACACACCCAAGCAGCTTGCACGTCCCTTCACTGATGAGGTGATTCACACACTTGATCTGTAAGGAGGAAAAGCAAGAGAGAGGGAGGACTCACCTCTGGAACAGACTCGAGATGCATGTCAGGCCATGGTGCTGGACACTACCGCCCCAGCACACCCCTCCATGGACGTAAGGGAGAATGGGAGACCCGTGGCGCCTCATCCTGCTGACCCTGACTTAGTCAGCTTTCCCTTCCCCTAATAAAGCCCCAATTCACTCTTGCCATGTGACATTGTGGAATTCATCCCAGGCCCAGGTGGGTAACAGGTGGCACCACGGAAAACCATCTTGATTATGACCCACGTCTCTATCACCCCTCTTCTTCTGATTAAGACCCAAATATCCCCTCCTCTGACACCTCCTCCAGGTGTAGTTACTTGCTCCCTCCCCTCTGTTCCTGTGATGGTTAACTTTATGTGTCAACTTGACTGGGCTAAAGGATGCCCAGATAGCTGGGAAAACATTATTTCTGGATGTGTTTGGGAAGGTGTTCAGGAAAATATTGGCATTGGAATCAGTAGACTAAATAAAACAGATCAGCCCTCACCAATGTGGGTGGGCCCATCAAATCCACTGAAGTCCCCAAAAGAAGAAATAGAAAGAGGAGAGGCAAATTCTCTCTCCTTGAGCTGGGATATTCCCCTGCCCTAAGACGTCAGAGCTCCTAATTTTAGGGCCTTCACAATCTGGGACTTACACCAGGGTTCATCCTCACTATCCCACATCCCTTTTCTCAGGCCTTCAGATTCAGACTGAATTACATCATCAGCTTTCCTGGGTCTGCAGATTACAGGTGGCAGATTGTGGGGCTTTTCAGCCTTCATAATTGCATGAGCCAATTCTCATATGTACACACACACAAACACACCCTTTTTTTGTTGTCGTTGTTCTATTTCTCTGGTGAACCTTGACTAATACAGCTTTCAAATTAATTCATTCAATCACCAAACATTGATTGGGCACCTCAGTGTCAGGCCTCATGCTTCATCCTAGGACAGAATGACAGATAAGGCATAGTCCCTGTCCTTGTAAAGTCTAGCACCTTCTATTACCACCTCTCTCCCTCTTTTGCAATACTGCTTGTTTCTGTATTTAGTTGTCCACTAGACTGCCAGTTCCTGCCAAGCCAGTACAGTGACTTGTGAATGATATTGTCCCAGTATGGAGCACTGAACTCTGCACTTGAAGTTGTCTGAACAACAGAAAAGCAAGCCTTGCAAATAATGATGCTTCCATTAATTCATTCAGCCCAGGCTGGGTGTGGTGGCTCACGCCTAAACCCCAGCACTCTGGGAGACTCAGGTGGGTGGATCACCTGAGGTCAGGAGTTCGAGACCAGCCTGGCCAACATGGCAAAACCCTGTCTCTACTAAAATTACAAAAATTAGCCAGGTGTGGTGGTGGGTGCCTGTAATCCCTGCTACTCTGGAGTCTGAGGCAGGAGAATCATTTGAACCCGGGAGGTGGAGAGGTAGAGGTTGCAGTGAGCCAATATTGTACCACTGCACTCCAGCCTGAGTGATAGAGCAAGACCTTGTTAAAAAAAAAAAAAAAAAAAAAAAAAAAAAAAAAAAAAAAACAGCCCATAGTTACAGGTTACGCAAAAGACTATGTTTCACACTTTCCTATCCCTTATATTCCTTTCCCATGGTACATCTTGCTACTTAGTCAAAGAGAGCATGCCCAGGGGTAGAGAGTGTGAATATAAAACCCAAGCAGGCTGGGTGCGGTGGCTCACGCCTGTAATCCCAGCACTTTGGGAGGCTGAGGCATCACGAGGTCAGGAGATCGAGACCATCCTGGCCAACACGGTGAAATCCTGTCTCTACTGAAAATACAAAAATTAGCCGGGTGTGGTGGTGCGCACCTATAGTACCAGCTACTCAGGAGGCTGAGGCAGGAGAATCCCTTGAACCTGGGAGGTGGAGATTGTACCACTACACTCCAGCCTGGGTGACACAGTGAGACTGTCTCAAAAAAAAAAAAAAAAAAAAAAGAAAAAAAAAAAAAATGAGCAGCTCTGGCAGCCAAACAGGCAGAAAGAGGAGGGAGCATTTGTGTGCTGTGCTTCCAACATAGTGTTGGAAGTTCTGGCCAGGGCAATCAGGTAGGATAAAGAAATAAAGGGTATTCAATGAGGAAAAGAGGAAGTCAAATTGTCCCTGTTTGCAGATGACATGATTGTATATTTAGAAAACCCCATCGTCTCAGCCCCAAATCTCCTTACGCTGATAAGCAACTTCAGCAAAGTCTCAGGACACAAAATCAATGTGCGAAAATCACAAGCATTCTTATACACCAATAACAGACTAACAGAGAGCCAAATCATGAGTGAAGTCCCATTCACAATTGCTTCAAAAAGAATAAAATACCTAGGAATACAATTTACAAGGGATGTGAAGGCCTCTTCAAGGAGAACTATAAACCACTGCTCAACAAAATAAAAGAGGACACAAACAAATGGAAGAACATTCCATGCTCATGGATAGGAAGAATCAATATCGTTAAAATGGCCATACTGCCAAAGGTAATTTATAGATTTAATGCCATCCCCATCAAGCTACCAATGACTTTCTTCACAGAATTGGAAAAAACTAGTTTAAAGTTCATATGGAACCAAAAAATAGCCCACATTGTCAAGACAATCCTAAGCCAAAAGAACAAAGCTGGAGGCATCATGCTACTTGACTTCAAACTATGTTACAAGGCTACAGTAACCAAAACAGCATGGTACTGGTATCAAAACAGAGATATAGACCAATGGAACAGAACAGAGCCCACAGAAATAATACCACAAATCTACAGCCATCTGATCTTTGACAAACCTGACAAAAACAAGAAATGGAGAAAGGATTCCCTATTTAATAAATGGTGCTGGGAAAACTGGCTAGCCATATGTAGAAAGCTGAAACTGGATCCCTTCCTTACACCTTATACAAAAATTAATTCAAGATGGATTATGGATTAAAGACTTAAATGTTAGACCTAAAACCATAAAAACCCTATAAGAAAACCTAGGCAATACCATTCAGGACATAGGCATGGGCACGGACTTCATGTCTAAAACACCAAAAGCAATAGCAACAAAAGCCAAAATTGACAAAAGGGATCTAATTAAACTAAAGAGCTTCTGCACAGCAAAAGAAACTACCATCAGGGTGAACAGACAACCTACAGATTGGGAGAAAATTTTTGCAATCTACTCATCTGACAAAGGGCTAATATCCAGAACCTACAAAGAACTCTAACAACTTTACAAGAAGAAAACAAACAACCCCATCAAAAACAGACACTTCTCAAAAAAAGACATTTACACAGCCAACAGACACATGAAAAAATGCTCCTCATCACTGGCCATCAGAGAAATGCAAATCAAAACCACAATGAGATACCAGCTCATACCAGTTAGAATGGCGATCGTTAAAAAGTCAGGAAACAACAGGTGCTGGCGAGGATGTGAACAAATAGGAACACTTTTACAATGTTGGTGGGACTGTAAACTAGTTCAACCATTGTGGAAGATAGTGTGGCAATTCCTCAAGGATCTAGAACTAGAAATACCATTTGACCCACCCATCCCATTACTGGGTATATACCCAAAGGATTATAAATCATGCTGCTATAAAGACACATGCACACGTATGTTCTTTGCAGCACTATTCACAATAGCAAAGACTTGGAACCAACCCAAATGTCCATCAGTGACAGACTGGATTAAGAAAATGTGGCACATATACACCATGGAATACTATGCAGCCATAAAAAAGGATGAGTTTGTATCCTTTGTAGGGACATGGATGAGGCTGGAAACCATCATTCTCAGGAAACTATCGCAAGGACAAAAAGCCAAACACCACATGTTCTCACTCATAGGTGGGAATTGAACAATGAGAACACTTGGACACAAGAAGGGGAACATCACACACCGGGGCCTATTGTGGGGTTAGGGGAGGGGGGAGGGATAGCACTGGGAGATATACCTAATGTAAATAACGAGTTGATGGGTGCAGCACACCAACATGGCACATGTATATGTATGTAACAAACCTGCACGTTGTGCACATGTACCCTAGAACTTAAAGTATAAAATAAAGAAATAAAAAATAAAATAAAATAAAGGAGCAGCTCTGGCAGCCAAACAGGCAGAAAGAGGAGGGAGCATTTGTGTGCTGTGCTGCCTCATGCTTATGGTCTCCATGGTTCTCTTGGTGCCTCCATCACTTTAGAAACATCTGTTTGCTTGACAACAGCCAACACTCTTTGCCCTCGATCTTCAGACTCTTCTTTAAATCTCAACTCATTACAGTAATAGCCAGGAGAGGGGAAAGCTATAAAATGGGAGTTTCTTTTCTCTCTGATAGACCCAGGGGATAAAGAGGCTGCAAAGATCCCTTTAGGTTAATTCAGAAATGTGAAAACTTCATATTTTCATTTCTAAATAAGTAGTCACTACATTACCATAGTAACATTTGCTGCCCCACTTTAGATTAGAAATTATTATAAAAGAAAGCATCAAGACACATTCATTGTTAAATTTTATATAATCTTAAAAAGAAAAAGGTCTTTCTCTAAGTATGACATAAAACCAGAAGCCAAAACACAGACAAATGTAAGTGCATAAATATGTAGAACCTCTCTATGTAAAAAATAAAACACAGATACCACAGAGTGTAAACACAGGTCCAAACTGCAGAAAAGATTTGCCATGCTACTACAGATTAAAGAGCCAGTGTCTTTTATATGCAAAGAGTTCTTACAAATCAATAAGAAAAACAGAAACAATGCCATAGAAAACGAGCAAGGTGCATAAACAGATAGTTTTCAGGAGAAGAGATACAGCTGACTAAGAAACATGAAAAGATGCTTAGCTTCAGTTATAATTAAAGGAATGCAATAACGAGCTACTTTTCTGATTTCCATCAGATTTGCAAGTTTTTAAAAAGTTGTTGGGAAAGGATGGAGCAGTGGTTCCTTCACCAGTACATCAGCATCACCAGAGAACTTGTTAGAAATGCAAATACTCCGATCTCATCCCAAATCTACTCTATTGCAGACCTATTTGATCACAGATTCACTTAATCAGAAACTCCTGGGCCCAGCAATCTGTATTTTAACAAGCTCTCCAGGTGATTCTGATGTACTCTAAAGTGTAGGGTTACAAAGAACTTTCAAATAGTATTGGCAGTATTTAAATTAATGCAAATTGGCAAGTTTATCAGCATAAATACATATATCCTTTGAGGCAACAAATCCATTCTATAGATACCTTCCTTCATTTTGAAATCACACACACACACACACACACACACACACACACACACACACACACACAATATTTTGTTGTGATATTGTTTAGGGTAGCCCAAAACTAGAAAAAACCTAAATAATAAAGAACTGATTGACTCTTGTAATCCCAGCACTTTGGGAGGCCAAGGTGGTTGGATCACTAGGTCAAGAGATCGAGACCATCCTGACCAACATGGTGAAACCCCGTATCTACTAAAAATACAAAAATTAGCTGGTGTGGTGGTGCGTACCTATAGTCCCAGCTACTCAGGAGGCTAAGGCAGGAGAATTGCCTAAACCCAGGAGGTGGAGGTTGCAGTGAGACGAGATCACGCCACTACACTCCAGCCTGGCAACAGAGCAAGATTCCATCTCAAAAAAAAAAAAAAAAAAAAAAAAGAACTGATTGACTAATTTACAGTAACTTATGAAATATCATGTAGCCACTAAGAGGAATGAGATAAATCTATGTACACCTACCCAGAAATAGGTATAAGAGACATTTCTAAGAGAAAAAAGCATGTTACAGAGTAATGTATATGATATATCTACAATAATCCCATTTTTGTGAAATATAATTTGTGTTCCATTTACATTTTCTTATATGTTTTGAAAATGTCTGGAGTAATTCAGAAGAAACTGTTGATAAGTGGGACTGAGCTCTGCAGTGGGGAGAAGGGCTTTTTTCACCATATGCTCTTCTATGCCATTTCAATTTTTGCCCTGAGCATGTATTACTTCTATAGTAATTAAAAAGTAGTTGTAACTAATTAAACTTAAAGGGAAGAGAAAGAGCAAGCGGGAGAGAGAGGCATGGCTAGAAGGGGAGAAAAATTAGGTCATTTGGGTAACTGCATCCTGGAGACTATCCAAGCCCTGACTGAGAAACTCGCAGATCTCGTCTGTACTTTATCTTCAGTCACACAGGTTGCTCTGGTAAAGAAAACTTAAAAACTAGTTCACTGAACTTTCAAAATAAATTCACTGACTTTCAAAATTAATTACTTATTTAACTAAGAAAAAAACTCACACCTATTAAACAGGCAACCTCTGAGCCACCTGATTTTCCTTCCTGTGGGTTCAGCCCACTCAGTTGAATGTGCTGTGGATGTTAGCCATTGAGTTTCTTTTGGTTCCAAAAAGAGTGTGAACAAGTGGTCTCCATAAAATATTACATGTGAGTGTGAATGCCAGTGTGGACATATCCCGTATGTGCAGATCAGAGATCATAAAGACAGTGTTTGTGCATGAGAACAGACACAGTCTTTCACAGAGCTATATGAACATGGTCTGTGCTGGGATTCCAGGCCTGATGCATCATGATTTTTCATTAAGGGCACTTGTTAGACAAAATTCCTTGGGATAGGAGTCTGGACTCCTCTCTGCATCATTCGCTCATCAATTCCCATGATGCCTTTAATAAAATTATCCAGTTCAGCCTTTATCACTATTTTTGTCCAGCCAGTCCCCAAATGAGTTTGCTTAAACAATAAATTATGAAAACTGTGATCCATCCATTATCCAATCATCCTTCTATCTACCATCCATGGGTCTTTCCTCTTGTACACTCATCTGTCTATATGTCTACTCATCCCATGAATCTACTTGTTGTCCATTCCATTGTTTCATTCAGCCATCTCATTTCATTGCTATAATCTCTCTCAAGCCAATCCTGTCATCCATCCATTCACCCTTCCACTAATCTTTCCATTTACTCATCCATTCCATCCATTGATCCCATCTAGCCCAACTATTCTTCCACTTTACCCACTCATCAATCAACCACATCCTTCCATCCTAGTCATCCATGCATTTATCCATCCCCCCATCTAATACCCCATCCACTTATTCATTCATCGCAAATATCTATCAATGCTCTCTAGCAATCCATCCCATCTACCTATCCAGTCTTCCATCACCCACTATCTCTATCCATCCCATCCATCCATCCACCCACCCATTCAGCAATTGCACCTCTTCATCCCACCCCATAGCCTGGACTTACTTATATCTCTGGAGGCGAAGAGACTGGGGCAAGCAAGGCCCAATGAATATAAGAAAAAAAAAGTGATTGAAACGTTATTACTTTTTCGACAAGGCCCACTAAGCTCTTTTCACCAGAACATCTTTGAGCACTCTTAACAGCAAGTCTTTATCCACATTTACATCCCTCCTCTTCCTCTCATGCCCAGATTCTCCTGCTGGTCTCCGACCAGCTGGGACTTCTAGCTACCAACAAGAGTAAACACATCAGGCTCAAAACTACCCTGTAACCTCCTGTGTCCATTCTGGGTCCAGCTAACTATATGCTCCCTTCCCTCCTTCACCCTCTTCCCTTTGAACTCTAGCCTGGAGTGAAGCCCTAGCCATGATGCCAGTGCCCCTGGCCCAGTGTACACCCTGTCCCAGCCTGTCCCAACCTGGCCCAACCTGGTTAAAACAACTCACAATCCAGTGCTTCAACTGAAGAATGTGCTTTCCAATTGGGAAGGCAAGCAACCTAACATGTAATAGATACCTTCTACAAGACAGCATAACATGTAATAGACGCCTTCTACGAGACAGCCTAACATGTAATAGACGCCTTCTACGAGACAGCCGAACATGTAATAGACGCCTTCTACGAGACAGCCGAACATGTAATAGACGCCTTCTACGAGACAGCCTAACATGTAATAGACGCCTTCTACGAGACAGCCTAACATGTAATAGATGCCTTCTACAAATAGGAACACTTTTACACTGTTGGTGGGATTGTAAGCTAGTTCAACCATTATGGAAAACAGTATGGCGATTCCTCAAGGATCTAGAACTAGATGTACCATATGACCCAGCCATCCCATTACGGGTATATACCCAAAGGATTATAAATTATGCTGCTATAAAGACACATGCAACGTATGTTTATTGCAGCACTATTCACAATAGCAAAGACTTGGAATCAACCCAAATTCCATAGTGACAGATTGGATTAAGAAAATGTGGCACATATACACCATGGAATACTATGCAGCCATAAAAAAGGATGAGTTTGAGTCCTTTGTAGGGACTTGGATGCAGCTGGAAACCATCATTCTTAGCAAACTATCACAAGAACAGAAAACCAAACACCGCATGTTCTCACTCATAGGTGGGAACTGAACAATGAGATCACTCGGACTCAGGAAGGGGAACATCACACACCGGGGCCTATCATGGGGAGGGGGGAGGGGGGAGGGATTGCATTGGGAGTTATACCTGATGTAAATGACGAGTTGATGGGTGCAGCACAGCAACATGGCACAAGTATACATATGTAACAAACCTGCATGTTATGCACATGTACCCTACAACTTAAAGTATAATAATAATAAATAAATTAAAAAAAAAAAAAAAAAACAGGGACTTATCAGGTGCTTTCTATTTGACAACTAATTTCATCTTCCCTGCAATTCTCTGAGTCAGGCAAAGGGGCTCAGAGGAGAAACTGCAGCTCACAGAGGTTAAGTAATTTGTCTAAAATCACACAGCTGCTGAGAAGCAGTATCAGAATTCAAACCCCGGTCTGACTCTAAAGCTTTGGCCTTGCCACTCCAACAAGCTGCTATCAAGAGGACCATTTCCAAGCTAAACCAAGTAGGGGAAATCAGAATGATAAGCAAGAAAACATCCCATTTTCTGAACTGATTCTCTAACCAAGAAAACACGATCATGTGAATCATAAGTTGTAGTATTTACTAAGTGGTAAGTCTATGTCAGGTGCTGGCTAAACAAACTTTACAATTTATTTAAAAGAAAGTGAAGTCCCTTTGATGATCCTTCTGGGGCGCCTCCACATACTATGGTTAAGCAGATCCCAGATCAAGGTTTTAAGGGTACATTGTACTTTGGAGCTATACGATTTCCTCCAGGAGAGGAATTTGAATGACAGATGTGACAAGCTTGTCACTAAGGTAAGGATTCTCATGTGTTTGCAAATATGTAGAAGTTCAAATCCTGCTCCACCACTTGCTGTATTACTGCAGCCAACCTCCTTCACCTCCCTGAGCCTCTGTTTTCTCCTTCTGTAAAATGGAGGTGGTAAGAGTAACCATACCTACAGGACTGTCAGGAGACTTCAATTAAGATTTTGATGTAAGAGCTGAGCTTTTCTCTTATGGTTGGCTGCTTATTTCACTTTCATCTTTTCCCTCTATTGTAAGTAATGCTATGCATCTTATACATAAATGGTTGACTACATGTCTGATTATTTCTTTAGGGTAAATTCTTTGAAATGAAATATCGAATCCAAATGTATAATATTTTAAAGGCTGTTGACAATATAGTACCAAGTTCCTTTCCAGCAAGTTTGTAACAATTTACACCCCTACAGGCAACTTACGAAAGTGCCCGGAGCCCTGCACCCTTGCCAGCATATACTACTTTTTTGAAACAATTTGTATATATTTTTACATACACATTCATATAGAACCTTGCATGAATGCACAAATATGATCTTCGCATGTATCATATTGGGATTTCAGTGAAATTTTATTTTTACTTTTCCTTTTCACACTTGGCTTCCTCTCCATCACCCTCCACCCTTAACCAATACTCACTCCTAGGCAACCCATATTAAAATCTAGTTTTCATCTTCCCAATTCTTTATGCTTTCTTATAAAACCACATGCATACTACTACCATTTGAATGTTTGTCCCATCCAAACCTTGTGCTGAAACTTAATCCCCAAAGTGGCAGTATTGAGAGGCAGGGCCTTTAAAAGGTGAGGGCCTCTGCCCTCAGGAGTGATTAATCCATTCATAGATTAATGGGGTAATGGTTAATGCATTAATGGGTTATCATGGGAGTGGAAGTAGTGGCTTTGTAAGAAGAAGAAGAGAGAACTCCTGGACTGGCACACCCAGCCCCCTTCACCATGTGATCCCCTGTGCCACTGTGGGACTCTGCAGAGAGTCTCATCAGCAAGAAGACCCACACCACATGCAGCCCCTCGACCTTGGACTTCTCAGCCTCCAGAACTGTAAGAGACAAATTCCTTTTACAGGAGGTCAGGAGTTCGAGACCAACCTCAACATGGAAAAACCCTGTCTCTACTAAAAATACAAAATTAGCCGGCCATGGTGGTGCATGCCTGTAATTCCAGCTACTCGGGAGGCTGAGGCAGGAGAATTGCTTGAACCTGGGAGGTAGAGGTTGCGGTGAGCCGAGATCGCGCCATTGCACTCCAGCCGGGGCAACAAGAGCGAAACTGTCTCAAAAAAAAAAAAAAAAAAAAAAAAAAATTCCTTTTCTTTATAAATTATCCATCTTCAGGTAATTTTGTTCTTTAGAATTTTGTGGTTATTCTATTATAAGCAACAGATAGTTTGTGGCAATTTTGTTATAGGCTTCAGATTTTTGTAGTAATTCTTTTATAAGCTACAGAAAGCAGACAGAGTCACAAACATAAACTGACATGCCCACATATACACATTTACATATACAGTAGGGGTTTGCCATTGTTTATTTCCTTAAAATTGTACCACATTATACAAACTTCTCAGCATCTTTCTTTTCTCTCAGTAATAATGATGTTTCCATTAAGTGAAGGAATAATGTCTACAGAGTACTTAGCACAGCGGCTGGAGCACTGAGTACATCTTATTCATTGTTGTTGTTGTTATAAATTAAAAAGACAAACTGGCATCCCTCCTAAAGCTGTGAGGTTCATGGGTAAAGTGGCTCCCAGTCCTCCCAGTCTTGTGTGGGAAGGAACAGGCAAAGGCAGCATTACTAGAGTTGTGCATGTCATTTCCATGTGCCTAAATAACTAAGGACCTACTATTTGCCAGGGACCATCCGTGGTCCAGAGGTAGGATAATAAGCAAAGCCAGGCAAAGTCCCTAACCTCCTAAAGCTTCCAGTCTAGAGAGCAAGCTTGATAATAATAAATGAATGGCTTTGATCAATGTATCATGATCAACTGAGATAAGTTATCCAAGGGCAAGACACACAATTCTATGAGAATGATTTAGACTGGGTGCAGGGGGCCTTCTCTGAGGAAGTGAAACTTGAGCCATGGTTAATGCAGTGAAAGGGGAAGAGAATACTCCAGACAGAGGAATTCGCACGTGAAAAAAAAAAAAAAAAAACAACCCAGCGGCAGAAGACAGCATGGCCCTCTGTGAGCTTGAAGGGGACAGCAGGCTGAAATGCAGGCTCTCTGAGCAAAGGCACCGCCACTTGCAAACAAGGCCTGGCAAATGTCTAGAGAACACCTGCGGCCCCACCGAGAGCTTAAAGGCAAGTGTTCTCCCAATGCCTCGGATCACACTGTGTTCAGCAGGCCCCATCACCTTGGCAACCATGAGGGAGTACCAGGCCAGGCCTAAGTAAATGCATCATGTATATCATCTCATTGCATTGTTACAAAGGCTCTGTGAATGAGGCACTACTGTTCCTGTTTTAGAGATGGGGGACTGAGGCCTAAAGAGATTACTATGCCCCTTACACAGGCTAGTACCAAGCAGGGCCAGGATTTAAGCCTCGGTCTCTCCCAATCTCCAATCTATGCCTCTGAGAATATAGAACAGAGAACAACACTTTTCTCTGAGGTCCTAAGCAAAGATTTCATAGCCACCTCCAAGGGTGACTTATACGTTTTTGACATGGGGCTGGGATTTGAACCCAGCTGGGCTGGCTGCAGAGACCAGGCTCATAATCACCTACCACTGAACAGCCACACCCTTTCCCTCCTCTACAACCTGTCCCCTCTCCAGCCTCACTTCCTGCAGCCCCAGCCACCACACACACACAAGGAGCACTCGAACACACAGAACTTCTCATTTCCTCCTGTGAATATAGGGCCCTTTGAGGTTTGGAGGCTCTTCCTGGGATACATCCCACTCCTTTCTTCCCCTGAAAATGGCCTGCTCCACCTTTTAAGTCCCATCTCAAATGTCACATCACCCAACAGTGAACCCACCTGTACCCCCCACCCACCCCCATACACTGGAGTTATTAACTCCATCTACTGGATTTTCATGTCTTGGTTCTCCCTCTGTATTCATTCATTCAACATCCCATAAATATTCATTGAGCCCCTACTATGTGTAAGACACTGTTCTAGGAGTTGGGTATACCACAGAGAACAAGATAGACAAGCTCCTTGATCTCAAGGGATTTGCTTGAGAAGTCAGTAAATGTTTTAAAATGCATATATCCTATGTTGGGTGGTTCTAAGGACTATGAAGGAAGTCAGAGCAGGGTAAGCGAAGGAAGGGATTACTGTGGATGAGGGGGTTGAGGAAACCTCTCCAAGGAGGTGATGTTGGAACAAGAATTTATTGAAGTGATGGCTGGGCCTTGTGGCTACCCAGGGGATGGCAAGCCCCAAATCTATTTGCATGCATGCCCCACCACCCAGTGTGTCTGAGGAACAGCAGAGAAGCCGCTGGCCGGAGCAGAGTAAGCAGGAGCAAGTCTTAGGGGGATGCGATCAGGAAGAAAATGAGGGATGAGCACAAGGAAAGGACCTTGACTTATTTCTGAATGATGGCAGGGGAATGAATGATCTACCTAACCATGTTCAAAGCTCTCCAGCTGCCAGGTTGGAGGAAAATGGAAAGAGATGAGAATGCAAGGAGGGAAACCAGGGAAGGGTCCAGGCAAAAGAAGAAGATGACTCAGACCCCGGGGTGTGATGGGGGTGGCACCAGGGGCTGGGATCCTGGATTTATTTTGAAGGTGGAGCCAACAGGATTTGCTCATGGCTTGATGTGGGGAGAGAAGGAAAGGGAGAAAGAAGTATTAAGGGTGACCACCAGGTTTCTGGGCACCACGTTGCACGGTGACTGCTGTGATGTGCCCCCCTCATAGAAATGTGAGCCCCTTAAGGCAGGGATGCTGTCTTCCCTCTTTGTGACACTGTACAGGGCCCACCCCATACATGTTTGCTGAGTGTGTGAGTCATGAAGTGTCCCTAAGCAGCTTCTCTGAGCCATTCTTTTGCTGCCATGGCCTTTGGGGAAGAGGTGGGTCATCCTGTCCTGGCAGCCCCCTCAGCCTCCAAATAGGTTATCTTTACACATCTAATAACTACATGCAAATGGGGATACACTCATCCAGAGATGAAGGGTCTGCAGGATCAAATCAGACAACTTGTCCTTGGAGCCGAGGCCCAAGATCGGCTCTTCTCTGCTCGCTCAGTCTCCTTTCAGAAGCCACCTGGTGCCCCAGGAGACACAAGTCCTGAAATTCAGCTGCAAGCATCTTACAGGCCCAGCGGAAGTGGCCTTTGCAAAGCCCTGGTGATCCCGTCACCATCTTTGTTCGAGGCAGGCAGAAGGCTGTCTCCTTTACAGAGATGAGAAAACGAAGGTCTGGAAAGTGGCAGGGGGTGATGGAAGAGGAGAATGGCCCCCTCACTCCATCTTCTCGTGTGAAATTGTATCAGGAATGAAATAGTCTTCTGCCCAGCAGTGTGGGCTTTGGAATCATGCAGCCCTGGATGTAACTCCAACATTTACGAACCATGTGTGACTTTGTGTGACATGACTTCACATGACTGAGCCTTGGTCTGCCCATCTGCAAGATGAGGATAACAATGGCATCTATCTTACGGGCCTGTTTTAAGGCTTATTTTAGATGGTGTATATAAAATGCTTGGCACAGAGGCTCACAGTAGGCACTCCATACATGAAGATGATATTATCAGTACTTTACTATTGAAATGGTTTGTGATTTGTGCCACTGCTGGACTCTATCTAGGGCTGCCACATTGTGTGCTGTGTGGAAACAGCTGTAAAAACACGATTAAGAAATTCCATGTGGATGCTGCTATGTGGTAACAACAGTCCCAGCTCCATCCTTGACCTGCTGTGTGATCTTCGGGCAAGCCATCTTATTCCACCAAATCTCAGACTACGTCTATAAAATGAGAATCACTATACTACCCACCTTCAGTGGGGTCTGGAGCCCACGGAATATGATAATCATATAAAAATCTAGCACAGTGCCTGGGTACAGCAACGTGTTCAACATAATCAGAGTCAGAATCACACTGGCACCTCATGGGTCCCAGTGCCTGTCCACCCAGAGCAGCAGCCTCCCAGGGCGTTAACAATAATAGCTTTACCAGGTGAAAAAGCTACGACTGACTCTTTTCGGTCTTTTCTACACTAACTGTCCCCTGGACCTCCAAGTCTCGTTTAACATTGCCTCCTTCAGGAAGTCATCCCTGATAGCTGCTGGCTGGATGCCTGACCTTTCTCTGTGCTCCCATAACCCCTCTCCTTGCCCCATTTAAACTCTATTGTGATGTTCACCACATTGCATTTAAATTATCTGTGTAATTATCTGTCTACTCCGCAGGTATATATTAGAAAGACTGAAAGTTTAGGGGGATGGGGGCCAAAGGATAGATCCCACGCATGACATCAAACTCTATATCCCAGAACCTAGCATAGTATCTGGCATAAGGTGGTAGCTCAATACAACTTGGTTAAACAGATACACGGATGGAAGAAAAAAAGAAGGAAGGAAGGAGGGGGAAAGTCTTGGTGTTGCTACTGCCTTACGCCAGTAACTGTCTCTGTCATCTCCGGCCTGTCTCTCTTGCCTCGGACCTGTTATTCCAGTCAATTTTGGTCCCTCGTATGCAAAGCAAATGTGTGATGCCTGGCCCTAATCTGACATCAGTTTCTATCAAGGAGTTAACCAAGGAGAATCAGGTCTGACTCCAGAGCTGATGCATTTTAAACCGTGGTCCCATTTCCTAACAATTCACCTAGTTGAAATATATTCTCCATTTACTCTTCCAGGGGACAATGAAGGGTAAAGAAAAATGAACAATTTATTTCCTTATTTAAATACGCCACAGAGATAAACGGGCCAGATGATCGATGTCTTAGTCAACATTTCCTCTCATTCTGGATAACAGCTTTGAGACACCTCCAAGGCTGTCTGGTATTTACAGCTGAGTCCAAGGTGGGTGGGGCTCCTACCATTCCTCTTGACTGGGTGGGACAGGTTCCGCCTGCCCCAGTCATCCCCAGCTGCAGGCGGTGCCAACCAGCTCAGGTCCAGATTCACTGGGCAGTGTTAGGAGAGAACATGTTCATCCTACTCTTGTCTCCACAGAGGGGAAAGAATTCTCAGTCCATGCTCCAGAGGACCAAGTACCAGTGACAAACATTTTTCCAGTCTCTCTCTGACCCCTAACTCTCTCCCTATCCTGGAGGAAGAGTGACTTGTCCAAAGCGCATTTGTAGGGAAATAACTTGGCATACTTAGCTCAGCCCTAACCCACCTTTGCACCTCCTTAACTTATCCAGCAGGCCTTGCCCCTGTGAGGGAAGCCTGAGGCTATTTCCTTTGCTGGTGAATGAGTGGGTAACTTCTTCAGTTCAAGAGTGATGTATTAACAAGACAATTTTGCCACATATCCAAAGCCGCATCCTCCAATCAACTTTATCGGTAAGGTAATGAAGCTAACATTTTGATCTCTCCATTTGACTCCTCTTGTGTTTTTTACCCAGTTTGTTCCAAACTTGAGAAGGGAAGAAAGGAAGGGGGTGTTGAGGGTGTAGAGGAGAAACTGGGCAAGAATGGTCTTCCCTGCCTGGGGTTCCCAGACCCCTGTGGGTCTTCAAAGGCAGCAATCAGAGTTTGTGAGCTATTTTCAATATCTCAAAGAGCCTAACGGAAACCGCATTTATCCGCCATCAAAATGCACAAGCCAAATAAATGCCAAGTCTGCTTTGGGCTGGAACTACTCCCAGTCAGTGAGGTCACACTGCCCTTTGTGCACTCTGATTGGTAAGACCGAGCTATGGCCCTTGGGGGACCCCAGAGGCTTGCCAGTTAAGGGATGGTGGTTCCCCAACCCCTCTGCTTGACTGCATGAGAAACTTTAGCCCCTTGGCAAGGATGCCTGCTCCTTTGAAAGAGGAAATTGAAATGAGGTGCATTTGGGGGATGAATGAGGGTTGCCTCAATCTTAGACAAAGAGAATAAGAACAAGGTCCTAAGAAGATGCCTTTTCCCAGGGCCAAAGAACCCAAGTTAGGAAAGTGTATAACTCATGGCCTCAACTCAGATCACATATGGGGGATAAAGGAAAGTCGAGGCCGTACGAAGTTGGGAGGGGCTGAGGTTCTGTACCAGCACAGCAGAAAGGTAGGAGGGCTGCATGCCTGCTTCTTTGAGTGGCGCCTCCTCACTTGGCCATGGCTTTACCCTCTTGCTGCCTGGAGGGGTGGCTCTGAATGTAGCTGAGAATGCTAATGAACCTCCTCCCTGCCCCTTGGCAGCATCTCCCAGTGTAATTTTTGTAGGGTAGGTGGGATCTGGGGAGAGCTGATCTGTGCCAGCAGACCTGAAAACACAGGAATAGAAATGGGGAAATGAATCCATGTCCTTCTTAATGAGTGCAGCCTGGTAGAAATAGTGCCTTGAAACACAAGACTCTTAGCAGAAACTCGGAGAATGGGAGAACATCCCTCGCCATAACAATGTTAGGTTGTGTCAAGAGAGGGGGAGGCATTTAGGAGTCCTGTCACCTTCCCATGGCAGTCTCAGCACACAGAGGAGAGGGGACGTCCTTTCTACCCAGGCTAGAGAGGACTCCCAAGGCACCAGACGCCCCCTGTTCTACCTGAAACTGATGAGTAGAACAAGCCCTCTGTCATTCTCGTGCTGAGAGCTGGCTGGGAAAGTGGACACTGAGGCTTCTTGAGAGGCACAATCCCAGCCCTAACTCTGCAGATGTCCTGAGTGCTCCATTCTCAAGATTTAGATTCATGGTGAAAGGAGGTGGAAAGCCCCATTCACCCTCAGCAGGTCAAGCCATGTTCTCCAACATGACACACCAAAGACCAATGATTTGTGTTTGTTTAGAGTCAGGGTCTCACTCTGTCACCCACGCTGGAGTGCAATGGCATGATCACTCCTGGGCTCAAGTGAATCTCCCACCCCAGCCTCTCGAGTCACAGGATTACAGGAATGTACCACCAGAGCCCAGCTCAGGACCTGTGTCTTGAGGGGTATCTGGCACATACCTGGCTATTATTAATAAATGAATCAGTACTTTTCCCTTTGACCATTATTCTAGGTCCTTACCCTACTCATCAGAGCCCCAGCAGGGAGCAGGTGTTAGTGGCATATCAGTTTAAGCACCTTCCAAAGTCACTCTTAACCCAAAACTTCAAACTCTTTGCCAGTTATTCAAGAGGTACCAACTTCTCATTGACCTTTGTCTTGCCCCTCCTCTTCCATTCTAGAGAGTAAACTCATTCCCTTTGTCTGACATAAGCATGAACCACCTATGGGAAGAAGCGAGGACAGATGTGGGAGGCCAATAGCCCTGCCACTGCAGTTGCAAGAGTGCTATGTTCCAACTGTTCAGGAGAAAAGGGGTGAGTTTCAAGCCACCAGCAAAGATGCAGAAAAATGCTTGAGAATTATTTGAGAAGTAAAATCCGTAAGATGTGGTTAGTGAAAGGGAGCAGAGAGGGGTGGAATCCCAGGATGAGTCCCAGGTTTCTGGCTTAGGAAGACGCATGACTGTGAAGATGCATGAAGCAATTCATAGAGGTGGGCCACAAAAGTTTGGGATGGTAAAGTTTCTGGGGGTGGGAAAGAGTCATATAGGGGACAGCAGGAATGAAGAATTCAGTGTGCAGAATGGGGGGTTATGCGGGTCCAGAGTTCAGGAGCAAGGTCTTCATCAGAGACCTAAGTATGGAGATTCTCAGCATTTCGACAGTGGCATGAAAACCATAGGAGCGAATGAAATAAAGAATAAGGCCAGGTGCGGTCGCTCATGCCTGTAATCCCCTCACTTTGGGAGGCCGAGGTGGGCGGATCACGAGGTCAGAAGATCGAGACCATCCTGGCTAACATGGTGAAACCCCATGTCTACTAAAAATACAAAAAAAAATTAGCCGGGCGTGGTGGCAGGTGCCTGTAGTCCCAGCTACTCAGGAGGCTGAGGCAGAAGAATGGCGTCAATCCAGGAAGTGGAGCTTGCAGTGAGCCAAGATCGTGCCACTGCACTCCAGCCTAGGCAACAGAGCGAGACTCTGTCTCAAAAAAAAAAAAAAAAAAAAGAAATAAAGAATAAAAAGAGAAGGTCAAGGCCAAATACTGGAAGCTCCAATATTAAAGCAAATGTAGTGATGAAGGAGTGATGAGCAGTGTCAGACGCTGAAGATGGGGAGGGGAGGGAGGAGGATGGTCAGAAGGTCAAGAAGCTTGGCTGTGGCCAGACTGTGGAAGGTCTAGGAGCCAGGAGAGATGCTTGCATTTAGTAAACAGGAAGTCATGTGGTGCCCTGGGCTGGAGCACTTCCCCTGGATTGAGGAAAGTGTAAGCCAGGTAACAGGCACTGAGAAATGAGTTGGCAGACATCATCTCAGGAAGCATGGCTGGGGAGGAAAGGAGAGAGACGGGGTGACAGCCAAAAGCGGGTGCACAGTCAGGGAGGGGCTGTTTTTTAGTGTATTATTAACACACAAAGAAAGTGTGTGCATGGGCTAATGGGAAAGAAACAGAGGGGAGGGAGAAGTTAGAGAAATGGGGCACAGGGATGCCAATTATGGCAGTGACGTCCCTGCATAACACAGGGTATGGTGTCCTCAGCGCTTCCCTGCACAAATTCAGCAGCAAGTCTCACACAGCTGTTTCCTTTAGTGTCAACTTTTCTGTGAAGTAGGACACAAGGTTGTTCAAGAGAGTGAGCGGGTGAGGCTGCCACAGAGATGAGAATGGCCCCAGGACAGAGCCTGTGGTCCAGAGCCAGAGGCAGGACACTCTAGGGACTGAGTTGAGAGGGAGGGGCCCACAAGGGCTGGAACAAGAGTAAAGAGAGGCACAGCATTGGGTAAGACGAACTTCTAGGTTCAAAATCTCACTGAGGCCCAGGGACACTGGGAGGGTCCAGATCCACAGAGGTCTACCCCCTTACCACCTTACCTGATCCTGCTCTTTCTGGACGAATTGGCTTATTCTTACTAAGGTGTTAATGGCTAACATTTCCTAAAATTTTAACAACGGCTTTCAAGCTAAAGATTTCAATAACAACAGAATTTTCCTGAAACACAGGCAGACACAGAGAAACTATCTCATTGCTCTGCATCAAAAACCTCTACCAGTCCCTTGCTCAGCCTCTCAGCAATCCTTCACTCTGAAAAATCTAACGTAATTTGGTGCAGCGGCAGAAAATAAAAAGGAAAATTGCATCTTTGCTGCTCTCAAAAGCAGTCTCCAGGATGTTCAGTTTGATTTGACAACCACTTGATGAGCATTCATTCATTCATTCATTCACAATATTTACTGAGCATCCACCATGCTGCAGGTACTGTGCCACATGCTGTGGACACAGCAGAGAACAAAAGGGCCAAACCCCGCCTTCAGTGGGGCATAGACTCATCAGGACAAAGGGGTAGGAGAGCTGCATGCTCTGAGCCAGGCACGCTGCAAGCATGGACCTTTACAAGCATGACTTTGAAGTCAGGATTTTTGCCCCATTTTACTAATGTGACGACTGAGGCCAAGAATGAACTAGGACCAGGATTTGCCCAGGGTCGGCCTTATTCTAATGTTTGTGCTCAGAGAATGCACTACCTAGTTCTTCTCAGACTCTCACAGGCACAGGAATTGACCTGGGGATCTTGTTAAAATGTAGGTTCAGTAGGTGGGGGATGGGATCCAAGAGGCTACATTTCTAAAAAGCTTCCTGGCAAGGCCTTGAACCATACCTCAGAAGCCAAGGGTCTAGTGTTTCCCACGCTCATCTGGTCACGAAACCTTTGCCCTCCTCCAGCGTTTATTTAGTAGTCCCTACTTCACTTCCTGAAACCCAAGGAATGAATGAAACCCCAGAAATGGCTGAATAAATGAATCAATGCCATCTCTGGGCCTCCCAGTGTTACTGTGCTTCCCACCTTCACGGTCCTATTTGCATAACTGGCCATTTGCCTCAGTTTCCCTGCTGATCCCCTTGGGTCCTCACTGGGACCACAGACTCTCTACATACCCGTTCACCGAGCTAAGGCTATTCTACCCTGCTTGCTCCCTCCCCTGGGTCCGAGGTCCTGTTCCAACCAGGGACAAAGCGAAGGCTGGACCTTGGCCTCCTCAACCCCACCCTCTGTAGCTTCCTCATCTCCTGACTGGCTGACCTCACCTCAGCCTGCCTGCCATGCCTCATCCTGAAATGCCAGCTGCTCCCCACCAACAGGCCCGAAGAAAATGGCATTTCAATGCTGCGTGTCTGCTCTTCAGAGAGTATTAAATCTAGAATAATGGGAATTAGTACACGGAAGAAGTTGAGGATAAGACTCCCCTGAGTGTCCTGATTTCTCACCTAACAAATCCAGGGCTGGAGGAAAGACTTAGTGATTCAGGAGCTCCAAGCTGTCAGGCCAACCCTCACCAACAGGCCTTTTGTGAAGTGTATTAAGCAGTTTAGGAATGCTAATGCGTGCCTTTGGGGCTGGTGCCTTCCCAGGCTCTTCCAGGGGGCTGCCTAATCTCATCAACACAAATCTGGTCACCCTGGTGACCACCTCTGGGCTGCCACACTCCCTGGGAACAGGTCCTGACGCCATCAGCGCCAGGGCTAATTATAAAGGAGGGACAGAAGGAGGGGAAGGTGGTGCTGCAAAGACAGCCCAGGTGTGGGCTGACTTGTGGAGGCAGAGCCTTTGCTCAAAGTCACCCAAGACCTGAGCCCTTCTTCTAGTCATTCCTGAGTGGGGTTAAGACCAGGGTCATCAGAAGGTGAGCAGGAAGAACTCACTAAAGACGCAGATCCCTGCACCCTGCTCTCAGATCCTCTGATTCAGAAAATCAGAGGAAGACCTGGAAACTTACTTTTTTTTTTTTTTTTTTTTTTTGAGACAGGGTCTTGCTCTGTCACCCAGGCTAGAGTGCAGTGGTGCAATCATGGCTCACTGCAGCCTTAACCTCCTGGGCTCAAGCAATCCACTTGCCTCAGCCTCTCGACTTGCTGGGACTACAGGCGTGTGCTGCCACCACACCCAGCTAATATTTTTATTTTTTGTAGAGACAGGGTATTACTATGCTGCCCAGGTTGGTCTTGAACTACTGGCCTCAAGCAAGCCTCCCACTTCAGCCTCTCAAAGTGCTGGGATTACAGACGTGAGCCACTGCACCTGGCCAGAATCTACATTTTTAACTGGGAAACCTGTACAGTGGTTAAGCCTATGGGCTGTAGAATCAGACTAGGTTTAAATCCAGGCTCTCCCCCGTCCTAGTTGTGTAGTCTTAGCAAGTAATTTAATTTCTTAAACCTCAGTTTCCTCAACTGCAAAATGATAGAATTCTTAGGAGTTTTGTAAGGCGTAAGGGAGGAATGAGCAGCTCTCACTAAGTATAGGGCCTGAGTGTTCAACAAGGGACAGCCAGCCAGGGACTGCAGCTCACGCTTGTAATCCTGGCATTTTGGGAGGCTGAACGGGGAAGATTACTTGAGGTCAGGAGTGCAAGACTAGCCTGGGCAACATAGCAAGACCCCCATCTCTACAAAAAAATTTAGAAAAAAAAAAAAAATAGCCAAGTGTGGTGGCATGTGCCTATAGCCCCAGCTACTCAGGAGGATGAAGCGGGAGGATCACTTGAGCCCATGAGGTCGAGGTTACATTGAGCCATGATCACACCACTGCACTCCAGCCTGGGTGACAGATCAAGACTCTGCCTATGAAAAAGATAAAAATAAAAACTAAGGGACAGCTTCCACAAAGAAGACTATGATGCTGATAAAGGGGGGACGCAAACTTGACACCTCCCAAGCACAGCCTGCTGCGTTAAGCCTTTGTCTAGCTGCTCCCTCTAAGATATTCAACCTGCAAATTGCCCTCCTTCAACTGAATGCCTGCTCACTCTTGAAGAGCCTGCTGGCACCTTCTGAATGAAGTCTTCCTTCTTCCCCTCTCCCCCTCCGCTGTGCTTGGAGCTCCTTTGGCCTTTAGTAGCTTATAACGGTCCTTGGGGGGAGGAACTTGGTTTTAAAAGGTATTTGTGCCCATGACCCCCAACCCAGGGCCACTGTACTAGGTACTCAGTGAGTGTTCCACAACCCAGCCCCAAGCTCCTGGGCAGACAGGAGCAGCCAAAGGCCTTAAAAAGCCACCTTGTTGACAGAGGTACAGGGTTGAAGCCTGGCTAAAGAAAAGGCCACAGAGGGGAGGGTCCTGGATGGGGTGAGGGTGGTGGCAGCAAGGTCAAAGGTCAGGAATAGGCTCTCACAGATGGCAAGGCTGAGGATCGGGAGGAGGATGACTCACAATGAGGAGGAGTCCTGGTTTCCTGGGAAGTAGCAGCACTGGGGAAGAGGATGGACAGGAAAGGAAACGAAAAGACATAAGTGGAGGAGATTGGCAGAGAAGGGAGAGAAAAGGAGAGAGGCAGAAGGAACAAAAAGTTGACAGGCACACATGGCCTGGACAAGGTAGAATATGGCAGGTCTCCCCACAGACAGCACCTGGAAAGGACTTGCTAACTCAGCCCAAGCAGGTAGACTTTCTATTTTCCTTTTATTTCTCCTTTCTTCCCTCCCTTCCTTCCTTCCCCCCTCCCTCCCCCCACCTTTCTCTCTTCCTTTCTTTCAGTCACGTTTTTAAGAGAGACAGGGTCTTCTAATTCTGTCACCCAGGCTGGAGTATAGTGGCACAATCATAGCTCACTGCAGCCTCCAAGTCCTGGGCTCAAGCCATCCCCCGGCCTCAGCCTCTCGAGTAGCTAGGACTACAGACACATGCCACTATACCCAGCTAATTATTTATTTATTTATTTATTTATTTATTTATTTATTTATTTATTTATATACAGAAGAGGTCTCACTTTTTGTCACTTAGGCGGGTCTCAAACTCCTGGCCTCAAACAATCCTCCCACCTCAGCCTTCCAAACTGCTGGGATGAGAGGCGTGAGCCACCACACTTGGCCTATTTTCTTTCTGGATGGAAGTTTTGTGATATTCTCACGGAGGCACGATGAACACAACCTTAACTTATGATCCATGATTCATGGAATGGGTTTCATGTACTTTTGGCTGTTCACTTAGCTGTTTACCCTCCCTGGGAGGCTGGGGCACCGGGTAGAGGACTCGTGGAAGAAAAAGGATCCCCTCAGCCCCTCCTTGCTGATATGGGGCTCCAGGCACCCTCACCAAGACCGGCCTTCCCCAGTAGCATCCTACCCTCATTGTGTTTTTTCAGAGACCTGTGGCTGCCAGCCAAGCCATCTGGCCACCCTCGTTCTCCAAACCTTCCAGACTTCTCAGTGCCTTTCTTTGGTGAGCAGACCTTCTTCTAGACCTGGAACAACCCACTCTCACTCAACCAGGAGCCCATGCAGATGAACCTGCACTGTCGCAAGCCGTTTCCTGCTCCTCTCTTCACCTGCTCACTCCTGTTGATCCGGCAGGTCTCAGCTTGAACATCCTTCTCTGGGAGCTTTCCTTGACCCTTTGTGTCTAAAGAGCTGTCCCTCTTTTTTAAAAAAAAATTGTGGTAAAATACATATAACATAAGATGTGCTATCTTAACCATTTAGAAGTATATAATGTAGTGGCATTAAGTCCATTCATGCTGTTGTGCTAACATCACCACCATCCATCCACAGAACTCTCTCCATCTTGCAAAACTGAAAGTCACTGCCCATTAAATGATTAAGTCCCCATCTCTCCCTCCCCAGCCCCTGGCAACAAACATTCTATTTTCTGTCTCTATGAATTTGTCTGCACTAAATACCTCACACATCAGTAGAAGCATATGGTAGGTATTTATTTGCCCTTTTGTAACTGGCTCCTTTCTTTTTTCTTTTTTCTTTTTTTGGAGACAGACGCTCGCTCTGTCACCCAGGCTGGAATGCAGTGGCGCGATCTCGGCTCACTGCAACCTCCACCCCCCCGGTTCAAGTGATTCTTGTGACTCAGCCTCCTCAGTAGCTGGGACTACAGGCATGCACCAGTATGCCCGGCTGATTTTTGTATTTTTAGTAGACACAGGGTTACACCATGTTGGCCAGGCTGGTCTTGAACTCCTGGCCTGAAGCGATCTACCTGCCTAGGCCTCCCAAAGTGCTGGGATTATAGGTATGAGCCAGTGCACCTGGCCTGTAACTGGTTTCTTTCACTTAGCATGATGTCCTCAAGGTTCAGCCATGCTGTAGCAGGTGTCAGAATTTCCTTCCTTTTTAAAGCTGAGAGATACTCCATCATATGGATATACCACATTTTGTTTATCCACTCATCTGCACATGGACACATGGGTTGCTTCCGCCATTTGGCTGTTGTGAGTAATGCTGCTCTGAGCCTGTGTGTTGCTGTCTCTCTTATGCACACTCAGCGCTGAAACTTGCCCATGTCCCCAAGGCAGCTGAGAGCTCAGGCACACAGAGGCACTCAATAAATGCCTGTTGAAGGACTGAGTAATCCTCCTACCCAATCTAGGTATAGCATCCATCCATTAAATTGTACTTTAACTGGGGCCTTCAGGAAACACAGGGCCTTGAGCCAGAAGAGAAACCTCCTGTAGAATGTGGGGGCCCAGGATGGACAGGAAGATTCGAGGACTCCTCAGAGTCCTCCACACAGACAGCAGGTCCCATGGGACCCCACCCTGCCCTCTAGCTCATCAGTGCCCTCATATCTCAATCTCTACCTCCCCCAAAACACTGATGGATCTGACTATATCAAAACGAAGCATTCGTGTCCAAAGAAAGCTGGCATATGCCAAATAGATGGATAAAAGACTAGAAGAAGCTAGTTGTAACTTCTAAAATTAACAAAGGGCAACACCTAGACTATAAACAAAACTTCTACAAATCAACCAAAAGATTTCTAAGATAAGAAATCCAATTTTTAAATGGGCAAAGAATATAAATAGGTAATTCAGAAAAAGAGAAGTTCAAACAGCTAACAAGCCTGTAAGAGAGGTTCAGACTTACTAGTAATCAAAGTGTAAATTAATACAATGAGATGGCACTTTACATTCCTAAAAATGGCAAAATTGGACAGGTGGCTAATATTAGGTACTCATGAGGACGTGGGAAGACAGAAACTCTTGGGCACTCTTAGTGGAAATGTGACTTGGCACACCATTTCCATGGTGCTCTGGAAAACACCATGGCAGAACATGAAAAATTAACACATTAACCCAGGTACCAAATCCTCCTTCATATAGTCCAGAACTATTCTCACACAGGGTCCCAAGAGGGAATGTACAAGGATGTTCTTCAGAACTTTGAGTGGTGGAGTACGGGGGAGTTGCTGATAAGCTAGAGGGCTAGCCTCAGGGGAACAGATACGTAAAATGTGATGGATGTATAACTCGTAATGCAATGCAGCAGTTAGAAACCACTGACTAGGTACACTCAATGAGTATGGTGAGATATGCAAAATATGTTATTGAGTAAATAAAGAAAGCAGATGAAATTTATACTTCAATATGACTTATAGAAATAAAAAACACATATACATACAAACAACCCTATATATTTTATAAGGATCCATGCTTTTTTTATGTTATTTTATTTTATTTTATTTTTGAGACGGAGTTTTGTTCTGTCGCCCAGGCTGGAGTGCAGTGGTGCAATCTTGGCTCACTGCAACCTCCACTCCTGGGTTCAAGTGATTCTCCTGCCTCAGCCTCCTAAGTAGCTGGGATTACAGGTGCACACCACCACGCCCGGCAAATTTTTATATTTTTAGTACAGATGGGGTTTCACCATTTTGATCAGGCTGGTCTCAAACTCCTGACCTCGTGATCCGCCTGTCTCAGCCTCCCAAAGTGCTGGGATTACAGGTATGAGCCACTGCGCCCTGCCTGGATCCATGCATATTTGAAGACATACATCAAACACATCAGAATGAGTACTTACTGGGATTGGAATAGCTTTAGGATTGGGGATGAAGGGAAGCAAACTTTGCGAATAAGAGAGGAGCTTCGCACAGATAGGTGATCATAAAGTGCTTGTGGACTGAGGGTAGGATTAATTCAAATGTTATGCACCTGAGACTTGGTGGGGGTGCAGAAAACAGAAAACGTCAACTGTGCCTTCCACGTAACTCAGGAAAACTGTCCCTGTAACATTGTCTTCTTTCCATGTTCCTTAGAACAAAGTATTGTAGGAGATGTGCGTCCCAGTGGTTCTCGAATACGGGGAATTTTCCTCTTGCTATAGTTAAAGGCCTCATTCAGATCTCATACCCTGGATGAATGTGTCAGTGAGAGCGAAGCCCAAGCCGTCAACTCTCCGAGACTGAACTCAGAGTGCTGCTGCCCAGGGGTGGGTGGTGGTTGGGGAAAAGGCTGCATCCAGGATGTCTGATGGGCTCTGGATGGAGATGGCTTGTTTCTTCCCTTTTGAGTTCTCAGGAGCAGTCCCACAGGCCACTGGAGGGCAAGAATGGATTGAGGCCAAGAAGCTCAGCAAGCCCACCCTCCTTCACCTATCACCCCTGAGACCTGAAAAATAGCCTGGCAAGCTGTCTGCAGAGGTCGTGAGTTCCCCATCTCTCGAAAGCCAAGAAGCCCAAGCCCTGGGCAGGATCTCCCACTGGATGGGCTTAAACTAGATACTTTTTTGGTCTTATTCTAATATCTCTGGCTTCTTTTTATTTTGTTGATTAAAGAACTTCCAAATCCATCATTGCATAGACACACTGTGTATTATTATCCCCATTTTATAGGTGGGAAAATAGAGGCCTAGGAAGATGAAATGATTGGCTTCTGGTCACATAGATGGTTAGGGGCACAGCCAGGTCTGGAAGGCTGAATTCCTGACTCCCAGGCTGAACAAGGCCTTTCTCCCAGCTGAGGATCTGCTATGGGTCAACCCTTCTAGGAATGCACATATGATAAAGCCAGGAGGATAGGGCCACATAGGTCCCTGGCAGGAGGGGATGCCAACATTGAGATGTCTGTTTTTATGCTAGGAACATTTTAGCATGAACTGAAAATAAACTATTAAACTGTCATCTCCTTCTTACTGCCAAGTCCACACACATCACCAAGTCCCAGCCAATCACTGAACTCCCTCCATTCCTGAAACGGCAATGCAGGAAGCAATGAAGGTCGGTAGGTAGAGAGATTGAGGCTGGGGTAGGGAAAGGGGTGGGGTCAGGCAGCAACTGAAGACAAATCTCCCGAGGCCTGAGTCGACTCTACCACACTTACTCATCTCAGAAAGGGCCATCAATCATTCTGCACAAAATGTCTGCACATTCTCTCATAATATACTTGTATCTCAAATTTCAAAGTCTCTGCTTTTTCCCTTTACAGTTACATCCGTCACACTCGCTTACTTTCAATCAATAAATAGATGGAGCTACTTAATAATAGAACTTATTCTGTTTTCTATTTGAAAACCTTGAAGATGGACACATAATTTTTTGAGGTTTCTGGATTATAATTGCACTTAATTGGTATAAATTAGACATTGGCAGGTAGGAAGGCTATTTGTGTTGCAATATAAGCCCTTATTTTCTGTGTTAGATGGCACAGGAGATTCTCAAGTAAATTTCTAAGAGTAATTTGGTGCTCTCAGTAATTTAACTATACATACATTATTTTTAGCATCATAAAAGTTCCTTACAATAATGATTTTTCAAGGGTGGGACTGACATCCCTTGAAAGACAAATTCAGTTTAAAATTTTCCAATGCAGACACGAAAAGGTGGAAAGTAAAAGAGTCTCTAGGAAAGAGACTCCCCCAGCAGCGGGGGCCATGGAGGTAAACCCCTACTCCATCCTCGGCTTTCCTTTCTGTGAGTGGAGCCACTGTACTAGCTCTAGGGTAGGCACAATGTCTTTCTCTGATGGTGGACTTGATAGGAGATGCCCTGGTGCTCCTGGTTTATGCCAAGCACAGTTTTCTGATGGATTCCTGGTGGTGGCCACATGGCACTCCCAGCGTCTCTCTGAAGAATGATCCCTTACGGCAGAAAAAGGGAGCCTCCAGCATTTTAGGATTCATGCTATATGGGACCAAAGGCTAATGGAGACTTTATGTCTGCTGGAAATTTCACAATTCAGGTGAGAAACAAACTGACCAACGTTCAAGAAGTCCTGCTCAGGAAGATGAAGATGCTACAATACTGTGAGGCGGGCCCAGCTATTTCCAGTGCCCTTCCTCACTTCCCATTTCCTCATGCCCACTCAATTGGTGCCCATTCAATTGGTTATATAATAACTCCATCTTATCTCCCAGTCTCTTGTTCCAACTCAACCAACCCAAACCATCCCAATAAATCTGATTCACCTCTATCTCATTCCATTCTATCACAATACATCTCACCTCCACTCCATCATATCCCAATTGTTCCATTCCACTCCATCCCAACTCCACCCACCCCATCTTATCCCACCCCACCCCAGTGTCTTCTAACACATTCCCTCCCCACCTCACCCTGCATCCCAGTCAATCCCCTGAATACTGCACACCCCACCCTCTCAATCCCATCCCCAACATCACATCTCGCTCAATCCTATCCCATTCCATTCCATCACCTATCTCACTCTATCTATCCTGTGCCAATACAGCCCAACCTACCTTTGATCTTACTCAGTTTACGTCTTCCTACTTGAGCTCAGTCTACCTCAAATTATGCTATGTCTCCAATCCCACCTCATCATGTTCCACTCCATCTCCTCCCCTCTCATCCGCTGTTTGGCTAAAGTTCACATTTGTGGGTGTATAGTGGGTCATGACTATCTTTCATGTGACATTAAGCTACCTGAGAAGGCCAAAGGGGTCTCACCTTCTCCCAAAGCTCTAAGAACTAAGTGTGTGTTTCGGTGGGAGAAAAGAAAAGAAGATAGAGAATCTCATTTTTAGAAGAGGAGTATGAAAAGACAGTCCAGGAGGTTGAGTTCTCTAGAGTCCAGGGAAAACATAAATATGAGTTTCCTTTGTTTCTCTTAACTTACAAGAGTAAGGAAAGAGCTCTGAGAGCCACGCCATCATTTTCAAGTTGAGAAACTCTCATGTTGCATAGCCCACTCTTTGCTTTCTGTGGGTCCAAGGGAAAACCAAGTCCTTCTCAAAGCGAGTGAACCCTGAGACAGAGTCTTTGTAAGGATAAACACTCTGAAATAATCCTCCATTTTCAGGTTCACCCCGATGTTCCCCTGTTGTTGGGGAAGCTCTCACGACACTGCAGCAGACGGAGAGGAAGGGTGAGAGGCCATGTGCTACCCAATGAGAGAAACCCAGGGAGGGCAATGCAGTGCATTCTCGAGGTACAGGGTTCTCCCTCCCTACCCTCCTGGATGAAGAGCATAGAGCTGGGTTGATGGGTTGGGTGAGGGGACCAGGTTCTAAGGCGTGTGCTTTCAGCCAGAGGAGCAAAAAGAAAAGACCCTCCCCACTGCATAGAGTGGTGCCTGAGAGTGGCAGTGTGTGAATTGTTTCTCTTATATTTCTAGGAAGCTGGTGCAGAAAGCAAGTAGACTGTAGTTGCAGTAATAGTAATAGTAATAGTATGTAACATACATTGAATACTAACAATGGGCCCAGCACTGTAACAAGTGGTTTCCATAAAGATGGGCCCTAGGGTCAGGTAAACTTGAGGTTTAATCCTGCTTTCTTTACCTACCTGCTCTACAGCCTTGGCCCACTTTCTGAGCCTCAGTATCTTCAAATATAAGATTACAGTGATAATTAAATGGTAATGTCTATAAAGCATTTAACTAGCATTCGGTAAAGGAGAGCTATTATTATTGTGCAGATGGGCCTGGGGCTGCCTCCCACTTCAAGATGCCCCTTAACCCATTTCCAGTCTTCCCAGCTCCCAGTTGCCCTGGGAATGCCCAAGAGGGTGGTCTGAGGGAAAGGAAGTCCTGGGTTCCAAACAACTTGCCTCTGATTGTCTCATCATCTCTGACTGTCTCATCAGCACACTCAATGAGTGTCCACTATGTGCTCTGAGCTGGGCTAAACTGCCCTGCCTGAGTTCACAGTCCTTTAGGGAAATGAGACAGATACCACCTCATTAAGCAAGAAATTTCAATATGTCCTGATGAGTCTGACAACAGAGGAAACTTGAGGAGTTGTAAGAACCCACAGTAGAGTTCCACCTAGATGGGTGTTTGGGGATAGAAACCAAGAATGACTTTACAGCCTCCCCTCCAGGAGCTTGTGGTGGAAAGGAATGGACAATAGCTGCTTGAGGATTAAAAGTGTAGGATTCAGGCCTCAAAAGCAGCACAGCATAACTGACGAGGATAGCCCAGTGGGAAGAGCAAGGCCAAAGAAGGCAGCCTGGGCAGAAGCTTCCAGGGATGTGGTACCAGCTGAGTCCCCAAGAAGTTGAATAGCAATAGGGTTATGAGTAAAAGATTTGGCATCAGCCAGGCCTGCATCCAAACTGTGGCTTGGCTATTAGTGTGTAGATAAGTTATGTGTCCTCTCTGAACCTGTTTCTTCATCTATGAAATGGGAATAATAATACTGCAGGCTTCACTGGGTTGCTGAGAGGATTGAGTTAATACACACAAGTGCTTAAGACAGTGCCGGTGAGTACTCAGTGAACATGAGCTGTTAGTGTAACTCCCCTGGGTGCCCAGAACAGCATTCTGAGCATGGTAGGTGGGGCAGGACATGGTGAGGGCACACAGACTTACTGGCTGATTCCTTCGGCCACAGCTTCTATTTCATAGGCACATTCGATGAAGTATGGCACTGGACTGGTTGCATCTCTGGTTTCTAATCCTTCCAAAAACTCAGGAATTACTTGTCCTTTTTACAGCAAGGAGCCTGAGCCCTAGAGAGGCCTGAAGATCAGCTGGGTCTCCAACAAGGCTCTGCGGAGCAATCAGATTCCCTTAATCCTGCTAGCGTGATGATGAGGGTGAAACAGGCAAGTCAGGGACATGAATGAGGGTGAAGGGGGTGCTGCTGAAGCTGCCTGCTGGGCTCTGCCGGAGAAACCCAAACCAGGCAGTGTCCAAGACCCTGCAATTTGGTCCTCCAGTCCCTGGTGCATGATTCTAATCTCACCTTCAACAAAGCCACACACTCACCAGCCCTAGATACGGTGGGCACTCTCTGCTGCAGTCAGCTTATTTTTTAAAAACCATGAACCCTCAGCTTGATTGCAAATGGAAATTCAAATTCATACACACACTGGTGACTGAGTAGTGAAATGCCTTTCCTTGGCTCAGGGTTGGAGAAGAGTGGTATGCCAACGGCTTATTGTTGCATTGGTTCTAGGATCTAGGGAGCTGTCACCAAATGGTGATACTTAGTTGTGGGGAAAAGGAACAGGGGACCAGGTGTCTATGTCATCTTATTACCTCTGCAAACCAGCTGGCTTCCTTGACCCCTGATTTAGTCTTATCAGTCCCTGGAAAACTGTCCAAGGTAAAGAAAACTGTACAAATCATCTGACTGAACAGCCATACATCAAGCACCAATTCTATGCCAGAACCTGGGCTGGATAGGGGGATACCAAGAGAAATAAAGCACCGTCCCTGCCTTCAGTAAGCTCACAGTTTAATATAAAGCAGACAAATAAATGCTTTTTAATACAACTCAGTTTGCACTATAATAGAATATTGAGTACAGTCAGTGCTCTAGTCTACAAGAGGCTGACTAAAAGCAAGCACTCAGCAACATACAAAGCAGGGGAAATTTTTTTAATTTGGCATTTGATTTTTTTTTTAAGCCATGACGTGGTTGGCATGGGAAAAATCAGAACTTTGTCAGAATTCCGTCTACTTATAGTTTAATATTGCTTTTTTAAAATTACTTAGTAAGGGAGTGGAAGGCAAGATAGCTTTTTCAATGTTCAGAGCTTCTCAAGGAAAGTAGCTAGGTTTGAGAATGATTGAGGATATGAAACTGACAGAATTTCATGGCCACACGATAACGAAGGAGTTGAGGATAATCCTAAGGTTTCCGGGCTCCATAACTGGGAGGCTACAGGAACCACCAGCTCACACAGGAAATACTGGAGGCTTAAGAAAGAAGCTAATAAGATTGCTTTGGAAGAGAAACACCTAAGTGAAGAGGTCCAAGAATCAGCTGGATATATGGGTTACCTAGACCCAGAGTTCCCGTGGACCAGGAAGTCAATAGATGAATATCAGGAGAGACGTCTTGGCAGAAGAGATCTGTCTGGAAGCTTCAGAGTGTGGTAGTGGAAGGGCTGGGCAAGGATGAGCTCACCCAGGCAGTGGTGAAAAGGAATGGGAAAAAGTACAAAGAATTAGATGCTGCAGGACACCATACTTCAGGGAGGGGAATAAGTGAGTGTTAGAGACTGAGAAGGAACACACAAGAGACAGGAGAAAAAATCAGTAAGACACAGTGTCCCAGAAGCCCAAGGAAGAGAAATCCATCCAAAGTGGCCACAGCCACAGAGAGATAAAGGAAAATAAAGACAAAGTACAATGTATTTGGCAATTGAGGTGGTCACTGGTGCTCTCTTCTAGAGTGTTCCAGTGTCATCCTGGAGACAGAGGCTGAAGTAAGGAGTGACTGGTAGTAAAGAAAAGTGACATGAAGACCCCTTTGAAGAGAAGTGACTGTAAAAGACAAAGAGAGATGGGACAGTGGCTTAGACAGGTCAATAGGGCCAAGAAGTCTTCTTGGTTTGTTTTATGTTAAAGATGAGCCTGTTTACAGGTCAAAGGGAAATGTGTTTTAAGAAGGGAGGGTGGCCAGGTGCGGTGGCTCACACCTGTAATCCCAGCATTTTGGTGGGCAGATCATGAGGTGAAGAGTTCAAGACCAGCCTGACCAACATGAAGAAACCCCCGTCTCTACTAAGAATACAAAATTAGCTGGGCGTGGTAGCTTGCACCTGTAATCACAGCTACTCCAGAGGCTGAGGCAGGAGAATCACTTGAACCTGGGAGGCAGAGGTTACGGCGAGCCAAGATTGCACCATTGCACTCCAGCCTGGGCGACAAGAGTGAAAGTCCCTCTCAAAAAAGAAAGAAAGAAAGAAAGAAAAAAAAAAAAAAAAAAAAGGAGGGCGATTGATGGGGAGAGCAGGTAACTGGTGGGAAGTCTCCAGGGAGGCTGGGGGAGGGGGAGTACAAGGCAGGACAGGGACTAAAGGGGTTGAAAGGAGAAGGTATGGGTGGGTAAGGAGACTCCCCTTTTTCAAATCGTTTAATTTATACGGTGATCTGTATACATAGTGGGTAAGAAGACTCCCCTTTTCAAATCATTTTATTTATACAGTGATATTTATCCAGTGATCACTGAGCCGAGGAAGGGAGACGGTTCAGTCCTGAGCATCTTTTAAATTCAACAGTGTGAACTGAACACAAAATGAATGTGTTTCCCCTTCTAATGTACCAAATCCTGCCGATCTCCTGTCACCAAGTTCATTTCACCAAGTACATCTCTGCTGCCTGCAAGGCCAAACAGCCCATCTAAATGCGGGAAAAGCTTAAAAAGAAATGTACTGGGCTGGGCGCGGTGGCTCACATCTGTAATCCCAGCACTTTGGGAGGCTGAGGCAGGCAGATCACCTGAGGTCAGGAGCTCGAGACCAGCCTGGCCAACATGGTGAAACCCCGTCTCTCCTAAAAATACGAAAGTTAACCGGGCGTGGTGATGGTCACCTGTAATCCCACCTACTCGGGAGACTGAGGCAGGAGAATCGCTTGAACCCAGGAGGCGGAGGTTGCAGTGAGCTGAGATCGCGCCATTGCACTCCAGCCTGGGCGACAAGAGCAAAACTCCGTCTTAAAAAATAAAAATAAAAAAAGAAAGAGAAGAAAAGAAATGTGCTGGAAGCTTGCCAGCCAGAGCAGGGTCTGCCAGAGAGGAACTACTCCAAGCCATGAACACAAGGTCCCCTCCCCTCAACTTCTCTACTGACCAAGGAGCTGCGAGCAAATGGATCTCTATAGGGCAGGATTCCAGCACCGCTGAGCAGTGCAAGCGCCGGTGAGTCGGCCTTTTTCTCTCCCCTAGGGGCAGGATATGCCCAAGGGGCAGGGACAAATCTAGCCAGAAAAACGATTCAGTCCGATGCCGAGACATTCTCCAATCAGCTAAGCCAGACACCGGCCTCGCCTCGACAAACGTCCGGGAGGCCTGGCGGGAGGTAGCAGCAATCCCCCCACCGCCCATGTGGCAAGTCTGGGTGACCAGCAGCGTCGGTATGGACAGCCTCCCAGTGGGTGTGGGTGTGCGAGAGGCCAGAGCTCCCAGGCGCGCGCACCGCGGGCGCCCCTCTCTGGGTGTCGGTGGCTATGACTCTTAGCAGAACCTGAGAAAGTCCCGTCAGCTAGGAATGAGAGAGCCAGAGCTGGCTCGGGGCGCCCTCCCTGACCAAGAACCCCAACACGCCGCGGTTAAGCGGTGGGCGACACGGTCTGTGAGGACAGACTCACAAGATGCTGGAGGCCAGAGTGGGCCAGAAAGCTCGCCACTCACTGACCTGCCAGAGGAGAGGCGCACTTCCCCGAGAAGGGGAACTGGGGTGGTCCAGGCCAAACCTTCAGAGGTTCAATCGGTGGTTTCAAAACAAAACAAAACAAAACAAAAACAAAAACAAAAGAAAACACGGCTGCAGGTCGAAGGTGCCCTAGGTCCAGGCCTCGGCAGCAGGTGTTTCGGTTTCTCCCCCAGTGGGTATCAGCCTCCAGGGCTAAATGAAAATGCGGTTCCAGGCATCCCGGTTTGGACCCGTCTCCACCCGGGCACACGGAACTTTCTAGGTTGTGGCTAGAACTGAGCTTCGGAGGGGTACTGTGGGTAAAGTGGAAGAGGACCAGTCACGGCCAGTAGCCTCCACAGGGGACCCGGTTCCCTAGAAGGTTCGCGTACCTCCCCCGCGCGCTGCAAGCTGCAGCCAGACACCCGCGAAGTTCCGGGACTCTCCGCACCCGCTAGGTCTGCCCCCTCCCGGACTCGGTTGTCGGGAGCTGGTCCCGCTGCCCGCGCCGCCGCTGCCGCTGCCGCAGCCCAGGCGCTCGGCTGCAGCAGGGCGCGGGAAAGGGCACTTTGGCGCGGAGTGAGAACCGAGGGGAATGTGGCAGCGCGAAGCCTGGCGGCGACACTCCCTCCCCCGCCCCCGGCTACAACCCCCACCCCCTCCTTCCAGTCCCTCAACACCCTCCAGCCCCCACCTGAGCCATCCTGCAAGGAATGCGCCGGACCCCCACCGTGGGCACGCGCCCACCGGAACCCCCTCCTAGCTCCGAGCGCCGAGGGAGGGGTAGCATTTGGGGAGGGGGGTGGCGGCCGCAGTCTCCAGGCGGCTCTAGAGGGGGCACCGGTTTCAATTGGAGAAAATGGGCGGGGGCAGGGAAGGGCAGACCTTGCAGACGCGGAAATGGGGAGGGGGTGCACGGTTCCTCTGCAGCCCCCTGGACCAGCGTGCCTGGCAGAATCGGGAGCCGGGGGAGTAGGGCTCCGGGAAAGTTTATCGGAAAAAAGCCTAGCACCTTGGGGGCTGGGAGGCTGGAGAAACTGAAGCCACAGACCAGGTGCCCCGCAACCCCAGGCGGGGATGTCTGTCTCCCAGGCCCCCACACCGGCCGCATCGGCCAAGTTGCGGCTGGGGCTGGGGCAGCAATGAGGGTGAGGGTGGAGGTGAGGACGTGGCTGAGGGTGGGGTGGGAGACTGAAGCAGGAGATGAGAGTAGGCAATTGGGAGGGTGGGAGATTCTGGCAGGGATAGAGGCCGGGGGAGGGACTGGGACCGGGTCAGGATGGGTGGGCTCGGGGCTCGGGTGGGGCGCGCGGCGGCCGCTGGCTCCTCCGCGCGGCTGGACTCACCCGCGGCGGCCGAGACGCTGAGCAGCCCCCAGCCCAGCAGCAGCAGCAGAGGCGGCGGCGTTGGCGGCGGCGTGCGGCCCCAGCGGCTCCTGGCGCCCGGCACGAGCGCCGAAATCCCGGCTTCGCCGCGAGCCCTCCCCGCGGGGCAGCCGCAGCGCCCCAGCTCCAGTCCCCGCGAGCGCGGCATGGCGCGGCCGGCAGCGCCGAGGGAGAGGCTCCGCTCGCCGCCGAGGAGAAAGGAGGTCAGGAGAGCTCTGGAGCTTTTTTCTGCTCGGAAAAAATCCCGGTACGCGGGAGCCCTGAGCTTCTGCGGCTGGAATGAACCAAGTGTCCGCCCGGCCGGGGAGAGGCGCGCTGCGCTCTCGGAAATGACTCGCTCCAATCCCGCTTCGCGGGGTTCGCGCCGGGGGGCGGGGGGGTGAATTATCCCCGGATTAATCACTCCGGAGCCGCTTCTCAGCCGCTCCAAATGCTGGGGGTGGAGGCGCAGCTAAGGAAAAAATATTGGGGGGCGGGGGTTCCTCTTCAGCGCCACCTCCACCTCCAGATAAACCACAAATTACATCTAAAGGGTTGTTTATCCCTGTTTGTTTTGCAATTGACCAGTTTCTTTTAAGTTCAATCCTCCCGTTTTCATTTATAAGATCACCCATTAATACATCCCACACTCCACACACACACACACACACACAGTGACATAGACACACGCACTCACACACACAGGCACATACACACACGCCTCTTCCACGTTTGGAAATTGGAATCCTGTCTGGGAAAAGGTAACCAAAGAAGGACGCGGTTCCCCAAGTCTTGGTTCTTAAGAGCTGCTCTTGGCTGGTGGCTTTGAACTTGCAATCTGGGGCCGGGGGCGATGCTTATGAGCCTCATTCACAATAGCCTTCTACCCCATCCCAGGAGAGGTGCGTGTGTGCGTAGACAGACGCAGGTTAAGAATTGGAGGGCGGTGGAGCGGGGTTGTGTGGGGGGGGGAGAGAGGGGACCTGTTCATTTGACCCAGTGCGGTCCCACTCCTACCCTAAGACAAAAATCTCAGGATGGCAGAGGCAGTCCCTGTGTGCACGGGAGTTGGGGGTGGGGAGTGAGATTGGTGGAAGGACGGTGCAAGAGTTACTAGTACAATTTATCCCCAAATTTAAATAATCGGACCCTATTTATTCCTCTCCCCCTCCTCCTCCCAGCCAAGGCCCCTTGGGAAGAGAGTTCTTCCCAAGGGCGTGAGCCGCTCCCCAACCCTCCCCAGTAGCGGCGGCTTCCAGGCCCCAAGGGCTCAGCGTCGGTCCCCACCCCATCCCCCACCCGACTCGGTCGCCGTCTCTGTCTGTCTACTCCAGGCTTCTCCGCCAGTCACGATGGCTCTTTCGCTGTCTACGCCAAACTCTCGGCGAGAGGGAAGAGACGCTTCATGGAGGGAGGCTGGAGGAAACTGGGAGGGGCAAGACCCGGAGAGGAGGCTCCTGCTGGCGCGTGCAGTGGAAAGGCACCTGCGATGGGCGCCCCCACCCGCTTTGTCGACGCACCCCAGAGAAGCTGTGCTCCGGGCTTAGGAGCAGCCCGTTTTGGCCAAAACGGAGCTTTGGCATCTGTGTGGCCAAGGGGGCAGTGGCCGGCGGGCGGTGGGGCCTGAGAATTTCCGGGGAAGCGTGTGGAGAGGGACTATAGGGATGGCGACCCAGGCTGGGGGTGGTTGGCGACCCAAGTTCGCCGGCTGTCAGCGTGGCCAGGAATTTCCATCCAAGGAAGGGTGTGAAGAGGGGCTGTGGAGTTGATATGAATTGGCGGGAGGGGGCAGGGCTGGAGGAGTGGAGGCTTGTCCCTACTCCCCATGAAAAACTTCCTCCCCAGAGCCACGCTTTCGCAGCCTCCTAGATGCCACTCTTCCTCCCTCCCCCCTACCCCAAGTTGTTCCGGTTTCCCTGCATGAGCTCATCCCACAGCTGGGGAGCCAGCCCGGTGGCCCTGGGCGGGCGAACCTCCTCAGAATCGCCAGCCCGGTCCCCACCCCCAACACGCTTGCTTGCCCGCCCCTCCTGACGCCGCCTTGCTGGGTGCCAAGAACCAACCGAAGCAGCCAGAACTCCTCAGTGAAAGGCCTGCTTTATGTCCCTGGGGCAGCGGGGAGGGGGCTTCTCCCTTCCCATTGTCCAGACTCAGCCCCCGAAAGAGAGGGCTCAGCCTTCCCACCAGCCCTGGAGAGGAGGAAGGGACTGACTACGCTGGGAGTGAGTGGTGGTGGTGGCCTTGGGGGCTGTTAGCTGCGCTTGCCTGGGGGTGGGCTCCTGGCTTCTAAACTCCGACTTTACCCCTCTCTTGGAGGCGGGGTTCTCCTCCAGAGAAAGGAACTGGCAGAGATGCCCAGGCCTCCTGTGAAGCCCACAGCTGGGCAGAAGAGAGTCTGGGCTGCTCTGTAATTCTAGGGCTGCAGGCCAATGGGCTTTCTCTTACCCTCTTCTCAGCTCCAGAACTTTGCTCTGTGGCTACAACAGGCAGATGAGATTTACCCCCAAAACCTTCCCGGGCAAAAGGAGTGTTTGTCATCCTTCTCCCTAGGTGCTGTGGAGGGCAGGAGCACCTATTTTATCCCTGTAAAAGGCCCAGTTACTCACATTCTCCGCCATTCCTGCTCTGTGATCTATTTGGGTCCACGTGCATTTACCTCCGGTGCTCTGGGGCCCTGAGCCAGGCTGTGCTGTGGGCCATGCAGAGATGCACAGCGTGTGGTCCTGCTTTGGGAGGATGCAGGCCAGAGGTGGAAACCCACACATAACTGATGTAACTGATACCATCAGACAGCGATAATCACCATGACTGAAGAACTGGCATGCTACCGAGAGGCATGTCAAGACAGTGAGCTTTTCTTGGACTTGGGAGATCAGAAGGCTAATTTAAGAAGGAAAGTAGGATTTGGGCTGGAACCTGAGACATGGATAAAGACCTTAAAAAGGTGAAGATTCATTTACTCAACAAATATTTATTGAGCATCATTATGTGTCCAGGTGCTGTGCTAGACAATGAGTATACACCTAGTGAACAGTCCCTGACTTAATGAATGCAGGAAATATGTACACAAATACACATAAAGTTACTAATTAAGGATGCTACAAAAGGAAAGTTTATGGTGCTAGAAGAAACAATACAGGGACATGCTTTAAAGAGACGGTCTCGGAAGGCCTCTCTGAGATGGCAACGGTGGAAGATGGGATCTAAAATTAAGCAAGATGCTCCGGAAGCTGAAGCCAGAGGATCATTTGAGCCCAGCTGTTCAAGGCTGCGGTGAGCCATGATCGCACCACTGCACTCCAGCCTGGGTGTCAGAGCCAGACACTGTCTATTAATTAATTAATTAATGTAATAATAGAATTAAGCAAGACAGCCATGCAAAGTTGGGGAAAGAGCTTTTGGTATAGTGAGCACAGGCAAGGCTGTAAAAAGGGAAGCAGGCCAGGAGGAGGAGGATGGGGCTGGATCAAGGTAAGCAATGGGAGATGGGGAGTGGGGCAGATCACATAGGGTCTATTAGTGGATGGCGAGGAGTTTGCATTTTATTCTTAGCCAGTGAGAAATAGAAGGTGTATTAATTTGCTAGGGCTGCTGCCACAACAAAGTACCATAGACCCTGTGACTTAAACAACAGAAATGTATTGCCTCACAATTCTGGAGGCTGGAAGTCCAAGATCAAGGTGTCGACACGGTTGGTTCCCTCTGAGGCTTCTATCTCTGGCTTGTAGATGTCTGCCTTCTTCTCCCTGTGTGCTCACATGTGTTCCCACGGTACATATCTGTGTCCAAACTTCTAATAAGGACACCAGTCATACTGGATTCAGGCCCAACCCAATGACTTCATTTTAACTTAATTGACTTTTTAAAGACTCTAACTCCAAATAAGGTCACATCCTGAAGTACTAGGGGTTAGGACTTCAACCCATGAATTTGGTGGGGGGCACACAATTCATCCTATAACAGGAGGAGATGACTTTTCAGATGGAGGAAGGAGAGAGATGCTTGGCAGTCAGAAAATATATGTAAAGAGATATCTGTTTACATTTATTTTCTGTGTACAGCATGGCTCCTGTAGCGAAAAGTAGACAGCTCTGAATACGAAAGACAGGTTTTCATTTCTGGGAAAGAGAAGCCAAGTGATGTGGCCTGACATATACTCTAGCTTCTCTGTGAGGAAAGGGTAAGAAGGGAAAGGGTACCACTTGGAAGACTACTATGATGGTCTGAGCGAGGAAACATGGGGGCAAAGGCAGAGATGGGGACCCTGGAAACATCTGCAGGGCAATGGAGAGACAGGAGTCAGACACAACAGCCCACCCCCATCTAGCCTAGGAGAGTGTTGGTCTCAGCCCAGCCCCGGGTGCTGGCTCCCTGCCTCCCCCTCCCATTCTCCCTATGAACAACAGGCAGCCGTGGGTTGAGGTGTCTTTACAGTATCACATTGCAAAAAAGCCCAATGCAGTCTAGTGACTAGCCAAGATAAGCCTAATATCCAGATAAAATCAGAGTTTGATTTAGAAAGAATACAAGGCCTGATGCTCTGGAGAACTCTGCCTCATTCAAGGAGGAGCGGTAGACCTGATGCCCCGAAATTTTCATTCTGACCCAGGAAAAGATCAAAAAAGCCTTCTGAAGCCAAAGGAGAGAGAGTGAGCAAATGGGAGATTCTAGCAATGTGAGGGCAGAAACAGAGGCCAAGGGGCAGGCAGGGCTGCAGAGAAGGGCTACAGGACAAAGATGGGCTCAGAGGAAAAGCTTGGGATCCCAATTGGGGCACAATTTTAAAATCATGAGCGAGTATCTCCCAAGGGTGAGGCTATCGCCATAGAGGTGGCAGTGATCTGCTGCCCAAGGAGTGGCAACAGAGGGGCTTCATGAGGAAAAAGCCCAGACCACACCAAGGTGAGGCTATGGGCTTCTGAAACGAGGAGGGAGAAGTGAGAAGGGACCCACAGCCTAGGCCGTTCCTATAGTGCTACCACATGCTGCGGTCACCAAATTCTGACATTCTTGGAGAAAATTCTTCGCTTGTGTATAAGGAAAAACAGCTCATGCCAGTGACAAAACAGTGTTAAGCCATTGAAATATTGGAATTTGTTCCAGCAGCTAGCAATACTCTTATACAGGCTTCCTCGTTTTTTGCATAGCATCCTGTGTAGTCATTCACTTACTCTTCACTTACTCTTTCATTCGTTTGCTCATGCCACACTGAGCTACATGTCAGAGTCTGTGCTAGGTGCTGAGGAAACAAACATAAAGAAGAATAAGACATTCCCATGGCCCCTGTCCTCAGGGGGTTGATAGTTTATTGAGAAGAGAGTTAAATAGCAAAGCATGATTGATGACTCCAGAAGAGATATAGCGTGTGATGGAAACAAGAAGGGCTCCTAGCTCAGCCTACTGGAGGGGCAGGTGAGAACCAGCACTTTCCAGGAAGAAAGCACAGAGTGGGCCAGCTCAGGGAGGGAAGACACAGTGTGTAAATCTGCAGCACTCACAGGGTACCAAGGAAGGGCGTGGGGGTGGAAATAGACCTCTCTTCTGACTCAACAGTCTCTCCATAATTGCTGGTTTTCTTATTTGTCCCGGCTGATGGGTGGGCAAATCCTAGGATGGAAACCTCTTTTCTCCCAAGTCCCAGGGTCTGTATTGTATCTGATATTCTCTCTCCTCAGATGTCTCATAGGAGCCCCACCCCACTACTTCCTCCACAGCCTGCTCAGACCTGGGCTTATTCAATTCTAATTCTCCACCCAGCCTGCCTCTCTGCACAGCTCCCCAATTCAGGAAACAGTTTCCACATTCACCCAGATCCTGAGCCAGAAACCTATTTATCCTGGACTCCCATCTTGCCCAGTCCCCACATCAAGCCATCACGGAGCCCTCCAGATTCTGCCTCCTAGACACCTCCCAGATTCTAACCAGAGTCCACAATGGCTGTGTTTCAGGTTACTTACAACAACTGAGTAACAGATGCCCATCTCTGCTCTAGCCCTATTCAATGCGTCTTCCTCTCTGCCACCAGCTATCTTTTTAAAACACTCACCTGATTTCACAGCTCCTCTGTCTTCTCTGGACTTTCCCCCATGGCCTGCAGAGTAAAATCCAAGCTCCCTGCTAGACCCTCCTACAAGAGCCTCCATCACCTGTCCCTGCCAACTCCTCTAGCCTCAGATCTCCCTCCTCCCAAATCCCCAAGCTCTAGCCATTCTGACACCCTTGCACTCTTGAAATCAGCCATGCTTTCTCTCTCCTTTCCCCTGAGTCCTTCTGTGTTTTGTTCTCTTTGCCTAGAAAGCTCCCCTCCTCCTTCTGTGACTAGCCTTCTCCTATTTGCCCTTCAAAATTCAGTCCAGGTGACAGTTCTTACAAGCAGTATTTGTCAGTGCCATTCAGAGTGCCTGGTACATGGTGGACATTCGGGGAATTTTTGCTGAATGAATAGATAAAGAGATGGATGGGTGGATGGATGAATGGATGGTTAAGTAGGTGCTCAGTAATGTTTGTGGAATGGACCCAAAGGTGTCTCTTCTAGACTTCATTATTTGAGTTCCTTAAAGAAATGCCTTCACTGAGTTATGATTTAATGTTATGCTGTCTTCAGAGAACCCTGATGTGAGAAACTGACGAACCTAACAGCATCTCTGTCTTTTATGAAAACAGAATTGTGTATATTGCCCACTATGTCACTCAGTGTCCTTTATACAAGGACTCATGATAAATTCATGCTTGGGGTTATTTCCTGGAAACATTTTGTCTCTGCAGAGGAAGATGTGTATTTTCTGCTGTCAGAAAATAAAAACTCTGCCACCCGACGTGTTTCCATTTTTGCTTTAGCTGACAAATAAGGATACCCAGTTTTATTGCCTTATTACCTCCATGCGGCCAGACCAATTCAGGTGCTGGAAAGTAGCAACTCTTTCTGCTTTTCTTTAGATGGAGTCAGTTCTTCCTTTATTCTTTGATGGTGTAGTTTGTACTTTTTAATCTGAAAGGCTGCCTCAAATCATCTCAGCAGTAAGGTAGAAGAAGTCTTAAGTGAATGCATTTTAGTGACCAATGTCCCGACATGGAAGCTATGGAAGGAAGGGCACAATACAAAGCTTCTAGCTGAAGGGTTTCCCATAAAGGGCCTCGCCAGGAATTCTTGGTGTACGTATCACCACTGGGGTCTGGCAGAAAGACCAAAGCAGGAGGAAAGCCAGCTGAATTCTGACTTTGTTGCTACCTCACTGCACCACTATTGCCACCACCATATTCTTTTCTTCTGTCATCTATGACCTTCTTTTTCCCTAACTTTAAGTGCAGATCTCATAGGCTGCCATTTTTACATTGCTAGGCTGTCAATAATAATAGTTAGTGATAATCATAATTATACATTTCTTTTTATTAAGAGCTTACCATAAGCCAGGCACCGTGTTGAGAAGTTCACATGCATTTCCATATTTAAACCTTCTCCCTACCCCAAACCTATTGTTTTTACCACTTTGCAGATGAAGATATGTCAGAGAAGTTAAGCATATCCAAAGCCACCTTTATCAAGTAGTAGAGCAGGAATTCCAATTCAAGTGTGTCAGCTGCCACCACCCAAGCTCTTAACTGCCTCCTCTCCTATGGGCCAGGAATGAGGCAATAATAAGGGATACACCCCCAAGAAATGGCAGAGATCACTGATGGTGTTGCCAGGAGAGAGAAGCCACAGAGTCACAGCTTTGCTTGCAGAATATTCAAGATTCCTTTTCAAAGTCCTAGAAATGGCTGGCTGCTCTGCAGCCCTGTCCTGTTGCTGAGACAACATGAGGGGGAGGCCCACTCCCATGAAACATGGCTGCAACCTCCCCTTCCTTTAGCTCTGATGGTTAAATCCCCAAGATATTTGCCTGGGATACCCCTATGCATGGATCCTGCCTCTGGCAGTTTGACCCATTGAACCTTATTCGCATGGGAATGGGGGTCACTCTGGATTTTAGGGGACCTACAAAAACCTTTGAGTCCTAAACATTTTATGATTAGTCCCACAATATAAAGAAGAAAACTGCCACATGGAAATCAGTAAATATTTAATTAAATGCAGAGTATAACATTATGTCAACTTCATTAACTGTTGGATTTAGTAGTCATAAAAACTTCATTGCATTTGGTAACAATTTGTAGGTTGGAGTTTTCTCACTGCACAAGATTTCTCGAGTAGGCACTAAGATTGGTGAGAAATCACAGCCCATCACAAATTAAATAAATTACTCATGGCCAAAAACTTTCAAAAGCAAAATGGCAAAAATCCTTTCAATTTTCTTCTATAGCCAAAAAGTTATTTTTACGGTGAGAGGTGGGTGTGTTTAAAATATGTTAGATGAGGAACCTAAAAGGACCTACAAGAGTAAGCAGCTTTAGGGGCTATATGATGATTGTAAAATAGCCTAGGACATTCCCATGTTCCTGAGTTTTCCAGCCCAGCCATGTTTGTGTCAGAGATGAAAGCCAGGTGACAAGAGGCTTTGACTGGATGGGAGGTAAGGAGAATTGCCTCTTCCTTAGGCCTTCCTGGTTCCACAGAGAAAAGTTAAGAATCCCAGAATTCTAAATAATGATAGCCAACATTCATTGGATACATACATTAGCCAAGCTATTATAAGCACTTTACATGTATTATTTCATTATCATAAAACAAGTCTATGAGGTCGATATTTTACTGTCTCTGTTTCATAGATGAGCAAATGGAGACATTGAGGTTAAAGCAACCTGCCCAGGGTAATGTAGGTAGTCAGGGGGAGTTCAAGAAGTTTTCCAAGCTAAAAATAATTCACAGATGAAATGGTGTCCATGACCATTAAATGCTTCACTTCAAACTCTAAAAAAGACAGAGACCAAGCTCGTCTTCTTCATTACCCTATCTTCAGCACCTCAAACAGTGCTGGGCATAGATACATGTGTTGGAGGAACATAACTCCATGTTGGATGGAAACTGGAATAAGTCAGTTTATATCACACTGCTCTGCACCAGGCACTTATGGAATGCTTTACCCCTGCCTCCTTCTCTAGGTGATTCTGTCTAGGTAGACATCTTTTTCATCATCTCTAATCCCTGTGTCTTGCACAATTTTGACCCACGATGGGTGCTAAAAACTGAACAAAGCCTGGAAAGGAGTAAGTGATTATGTGAATTCATCTCTCCATCACAGAACAACTTCCCCAGGACAACAAAATTCTCCCTCCCTACACAAAACACCAAATCTGCTATTCAGAAACTCCAAAGGCATGCATTTCAGTGTAATCAACAAGCAAATGACTATACACGTTTATCTGCCAGTTGTTGTTCGAGGGACTTTCCATGTGTTAAGCAACTGGTGAGTAATAGAATATCTATAGTAATGCTACAAAGCAAGTATTCTTTATTATCATCCCATTTTACAGACTAGGAAATCAAGTGTTATGGGCTGAATTATATACTGCAATCCTAAACCCAAATACCTCAGATTGTGACTATATTTGGCGATGAGTCCTTTAAAGAGGTAGTTAAGATTAAAACAAAAACAAAAACAAAAAAAACCATTAGGGTGTGTCCTAATCTAATGTGACTGGTGTCTTTTAAAGGAGCCATTAGGATGGGGACAGATATACAGGGAAGACCATGTGAGGACATAAGGAGAAGACAGTCAAGTGCAAGCCAGGGAGAGAGACCTCAGAATGAAACTAACCATGCCAACATCTTGATCTTGGCCTTCTAGCATCTAGAATGGCAAGGAAATAAAGTTCTGTTGCTTAAGCCACACAGTCTGTGGACTTCATTATGGCAGCCCTCCCAAACGAATACACTAAGGCACAGAGGAACTTGCCTAAGCCTACATTGCCAGAAAACGTGAACTCAGAATCTGAACCCAGGGACTCTGGTTCCTGAGTATATGTATTTAATGATAGGAAATGTTCTCTGTGCTGTCCAATATGGTAGCCACTAGCCGTATGTGGCTCCTGAGCATATAATATGTGGCTAATGCAAATGAGGAGTTGAGTTTTTCATTTAATTTACATTAAAATAAAATTAAAATTAAAACAACCCCATGTGGCTAGTGGCTACCATATGGACATAGCTTTATACTATTTCTAAGTACATCACTTACGATTTTTGCAGAATTTTCTAGAAATCTCATCTGTGCACGCTAAAAACATGCTCTATCTTTGTTCCCTATCCCTGCTGTATTTGATTTTTTTTTTTTTTTTTTTTTCAGTTCTTTCTGATTTAGCCCCTGTTGCCTGGTCTCCTGCTGAGGGGGAGAGGGAACAGGAAGAGAGAGTGAGCTGGCTAACTTTCCAGAATCCTGGGGCCTGGGCAGTGCAGGGTCGTTGGTGTTCTGCTCTAAGCTTAGGTGTTAGCCAACCAAATGCCAAGCAGCACAAACACTGAGTGACATTTTCAGAACTATTAATATTTCATCAGAAATGATCACTTTTCCTTTAAATACACTATTTTAAAAGGTTTTCTACATTCTTAACTATAATTTTATTCAGTCGAGGCCCGCGGAATTTTCCCCAAAGGAACACATCTTCAATTTTGTAATGAAAATCAAAGGAGAATGAAGCTCAGATTTCAAAATTTAGAGTCAACATTTCCAGGAACTCAGCCCCTCTGTAAAGAGCAAGGTTGTGTATTGGGCACCTACTATATAACAGGCACTTTACATACAGTATACCATTAATTCATCCAACACATTTTTTGGGTGCTTACTATGTGCCAGAAACATGATCCTCATAATTTATGAACACCATTTTACAGAAAAGGAATTCCTCTCATCCTTCTCAAATTTACCTCCTCAAAGAGGTGAGCCTGGACCACCACGGAATGTTGCCTCCCCTATTCTCCCCAATGCCTCACTTTGTTATTGGGTTGTTGCAAAAGTAATCGTAGTTTTTGCCATTGCAGGTGATGGCAAAAACCACAGTTACTTTTGCACCAACCTAATAGTTATTTTCCATCAGAGCCCCATTGCATCTGTAATTATTGCTGCTTTACTCGCTTGGCTAGTTTGCATCGATCTCCCCTCACTAGTATACAGGCTCCATGAGAGCAGGGACCATGCCACTTTTGCCCACCCTTATGCTTCTTCAGTGCCCAGCAACTCATCGGGCACAAAGGAGGGGTTGCATCAGTACTGGGGGAATTATGAATGGGGATAGGAGAAGTTCAGAAAGTTCTTAGGGTCACACAGTGGGGAAGTGTCAGGATTCAACCCAGCCCTGCATTTATAGACTGCCATCTTCTTCTATTTGTGTCCATTCTTCTTTCTTCCTTCTCCACCCTCTTGCTCTTCCTTTCCAGGAGTATTATTAAAGAAACAACGCCCTGACTCTTGGGACCAGAAAGTCTCCCTCAGAGGAGGTACTGTGTCAGTGCCCAGTTGAATGAAGCCGCTTCAGTGAGGGTAGGGGCCTGTTGATCAGTAAACAGCTAACTTAGCCCTTCTCCCAGCACCTCGGACCTCCTACCCCTGCTCCTGCCCACCTACTGAAGCAGTCTCAGTGCTCAAGGGCTAGATCAGGCCTAGAGTGCTGGGGTCTGAATCTCAGCTCCCCTTTTCTTAGTGGGCCTTGGACACTATCATTTATGACTTTGAGATTCGTTTTCCTCCCATTTAGAACGATAATAAAAAGTGGTACTAATTTCACGAGCTTTGATAGGATTGAATGTGAGCCCAGCGCTTGGCACAGGGCAAGCGCCCCATAAAATGGCAGTTAGGATTAAACTCGAGGATGAGGGGGCCCCCCAGGCAGGAGCTGAGGTTTGTGTGGAGCGGTGAAGTGGGGTGGCGGCGCGTTTGGCTTTGACTTCTGATCCGCCGAAGCGCTCTGGGGTCCTTTGGGCCCCACCCCCACCCACCCCACCGGCGGGTCTTGGGCTCCGAACCCAGGGCGTCCCGCGCACCGAGCCGTTGCGTTTGAAACCCACAGAAAGAATTCCCCCGCTCGACGACTGCGAGGGTGTGGGAGCCATTGGCAGGGCAAATTGGTGGGAGCCGCCCGGCCCAGCCTGCCTTGCCGAGTCAGCGCGCTCTTGAGCTGCTGGGCCCTTCCCGGTGCCCATCCCGCAGCGCGGCGCGGCCAGGGCAGGGGTCTGCTGGGGGCCGGGACTGAGGGCTGTGGGCCCATCCACACACGCCTCGTCCCTTCTTTCCCGGGGCGGCAGAGCAGCAGCGGGAGACCAGGAGCAGGTGGGGTAGGGCGAGAGTAAAGCAAGAACTGGGCCGGCGGCGGGGACCGGGCCGTTGGCGCTCGCTCTGCGAGGGGCTCCCTGGGAACGCCCAGGCGAGCGTTTCCTGCGGGGCCCCGCCCCCCGGGTGCCTACCATGGTGTCAGGCCCGCACCCAGTTCTCCGCGTGTCCTAGCGGGCCAGCATGGGCTGAGCCCAGGCGCCGCAAGGTGTCACGGCGGCGTCGCAAGGGGGCAGTGCCAGGGACTGTGGGGAGAGCCAGCCCTCCCCCTCCAGCTGTTCCCAGATGTCATTCTGCCCGCCCAGGCGCCTGGTTCCTGAGCTCCGGGGCATTCCACTGTTCCTAAGCTACTGGTTTTTGTTGACTTTTAAATATTTTCTTCTGAGGGAGAGGGGGAGGGCGGCAAAAGTTAGGAAAGAGGAAATAAAAACAAATCAAAATAAGCCCTCCCCTCCCCAAAAGAAAACTGTCCTCCACCCACCCCTCCCACACAAATCGAAGGCCTCTGAACCTAACCACCTTGTGGGAGCGACAGCCAGACAGAACTGACCCACTTCTGCCAAGACCCATCCTCATCTCCCTTTCTGGTGAATGAGGAGTGGTGGTGGATGTCTTCTAGCCCTGGGTGGACAGAGGGGCTTCCAGAAAGAGCGGAGGAGGATGGCAAGTGGGAATGGGCTTCCTTCATCCTCGGCCCTGGTGGCCAAGCGCCCCTGCGCCCTGGGCCCATTCCCCAGATACATCTGGATCCACCAGGACACACCCCAAGACAGCCTAGACAAGACTTGCCATGAAATCTGGAAGAGAGTTCAAGGCCTGCCTGAAGCCTCACAGCCCTGGACCTCCATGGAGCGCCCAGGACCATCCATGTCCCCGTGCGGCTGGGAACTCTAAGCCCAACACCAACCCCCTCACCCCCCCCCCCCCCCCCCAAAACACACACAAACACTCCCCCCCCCCCCCCCCCCCCCCCCCCCCCCCCCCCCCCCCCCCCCCCCCCCCCCCCCCCCCCCCCCCCCCCCCCCCCCCCCCCCCCCCCCCCCCCCCCCCCCCCCCCCCCCCCCCCCCCCCCCCCCCCCCCCCCCCCCCCCCCCCCCCCCCCCCCCCCCCCCCCCCCCCCGCACGGCCTCCCCACAGAAAACTGTCCATGGAGCAGAGGGGCTGGGCCCAGAAGAGCGGCACCAGAAGGAGGACTGCATAGTGGGTATGGGCTTACGTCATCACTCGGTCCTCCTGGTGGCACATGCGCCCTGCGACCTGGGCCATTCCACCAGGTATTCTGGATCCACCAGGACTATCTACCCTAGTACTGCCTAGCCCGACTATGAATTGCATGAATTCTGGCCTCCAATCCCGTGACCGTCCATTTTTCGTTTATCGTATATACTTTGAGAGTACAAGATACTTTGGAGGGGCACCAAAAATATATTTTCAATACTACTTGGATAACCACATCTTTATTAGCCTCCACAGCAGCCCTGGAACCTTCCCCTGGACAAGACAATTCTAGCAGCTGTCTGTCCCCGTGGCTGGAACTCTAAGAGGCAATGAGCTCAGCTTTCAAGAAGAGTGAGTACCCCCCTATTCCGTTGGCAGAAAGGGAGGAGGGAGGAGATGAAGTCTGACCTTCTAGGGGAATGTTCTGGCCCACCCTTGAGGCTGCTGAAACCCTAAAGGCTGTATATTGCCCCTTCCATGGTCCTTTGTCCAAGCGTTATAGAAGAGCTGACCAAGGTTCTGATGTTTCGTGGGTGAAGAGCCAGATTAGGGCTATATTCCAGGCTGCCTCTTCACTAGCCCACTAAGCAGACATCTCTCATCCTAAACGCATGTGAATCTGAGGTCCTTGAAAAACCACCCTAGCCAAGGCTAAGGGTTACATGGCTCGTGACTTTCCCCAGAAGCAACTAGAAGATCCTTCCCCTCTCCCACCTAAAGGCTAGGCATTCACATGGATGAGACTGATGGTTTTAAATCACATCTGGAATTCCCTAATACAGGGAGCAGCTGTCCCATTCAGCCTCCACAGAAGCTGCTGCAAGAGCACACATCAAAATATTTACTGGGAAGGCACTGACATATTCAGAGGACATAATAGAAAATTAAAGTGCGGGAAGATGGCTGTAAATAGCCCGTTTCCTGGATGGGAAATCCTGTGTCTGGGAAACACAGAGCTAAGTGTTTCTCCATCAGGGCAAAGTTGGGCAGATATTGTTGGGGATGGATATTCGAAAGGAAAGGAAGGAGCAGAGAGGAAAAAGGGACCTCATTAGGAAAAGAAGGTAAATCTGCTGTGGTTATTAATACCACTGTTGAGCACTTATTTCACATTTTGCATCTTCAAAGTGGACTGTAAACTTAATTAATGCTCCCAGAGTCCCTATGAGGCAGGTATTAGTGTCCCCATTTTACAGATGGATTAAGTGTTAATAATTAAGAGCTAATTAAAGACTAACCGATAATTAAGTGTTGCCTGCTCCAACACATGCTACAGCTCAGTTCAGAGATGCTCTGGAGTTGGGGGGCCATTCAGGCATTTATCAGCTGCCTCAGGTTTCAGGGATGCCAAAGCAAGAGCTAAGAAGAAATGCAAAGTGTAACGGACACCCACCTCTGCACTACCTGCTGTCCCTCTGTGGGCTCATTTACTTACTGCAGATGAAGGTGGAAGGTACTTTGGCTAGTCCTGCCTCCCTGCCCTGTGCTCAGCACGACATGGCTCAGATAGGAATGGCCTATCTACAGCCAAAACCCTGCTGTCAGGCCCTTCAGTGGCATTGAGCCCTTCTTCCCTGCTCATTGCCATCTGCTCCGGGACAGGGCCTTGGCAGGAGTGCTGTGCTCAGCTCTCAGTGGCCAAGGAGCTGATTGTCCACTTCGTGGACCAAGGGTCAGTAGCAATTTCCAGTAGATGGCACCCTCTTTGCCAGGTCACATGGAGTTAATGGAGACAGACTCTACTTCCAGTCTGCACTTGGCTGAAAATTGAACTGGTGCACCTTTGGCCAGCTGCTTAACTCCATTTGGCCTTTATTTCCTCATTTGCAAATTGAGGATGATATGCACTGCCTTGTCCACCTCAGAGTTGATAATGAGGATCCGATGTGATGGGAGACAGTGAAATGAAAGATGCATTATACAAATCAGGCTGCCCTTAACTTGTACATCTTCAGGTTGGGATTTGTTGTTGTTGTTGTTGTTGTTGGCGGCTTCAATCTGGGATTTCACACTATGCTCCATATACCTCAAGGTGCTTCAGGGGTACCGTGGAGTCAAGTGGGCTGGTTGCTGGGCCCCAAAATCCATTTCAGCCAGAGCTGTTTAGCTTTTATCAGTTTTACTTACTAGAGTTCTGAGAAGGGCTGAATTTGAAAAGTATGTTTCTGCTATTGAGAAAAGAGATAGGAAACCACTGACTTAGATGAATAAACAATATCCTAATTGTCAACAAAATAGAACACAATGAGCTATTCTTAAAATAAAGGCAGTGTGCTGGTGGAGTCAGATAACTCTGGTTTCAGATTCCATTTCAGCCCCATGACATTTGAAGAATTTGTTACGGTTTAATTTATCTAAACTTTGGTTTCCTCATCTGCCAAATGGAGATTAATACTACACATTTTGTAGGGTTGTTGGAATGATTAAATGGGATATTTAAACATCTATGGTAATAATTCAGATTTGTAAAAATTCCCTGCAATTCAGATGTAATCATTTCTTTAAGCTCTACAATTATTGTATGAGGTAGGTACTCTTTTGAACTTTCCATCTCTTTTTACTTTTTATTATGCAGATTTTCAAACACGTAGAATAATATGGTGAATATCTATGTGTCTACACTGAGTTTTGATAATTATCACATTGTGCCATTCTGGCTTCAATTGCTACCTCCACCCCTCCATTTATAAGTGAAATTCCTTTTACAGATAATGTGGCTGAGGTTTGGAGGGTTTAATTTCTTTGCCCAAGGTCCCACAGTTAGGAAGTGGTAGAGTTTCAGAAATGAAACCCAAGACCGCCTTGGCCCTGAGGCAATAATGTTGGCTATCCTCTCTTAGAATCTGAGGCATCTTTGAATAGTCAAAATATTTGGGAGTCCCATGTTCTGAATGATCACACACAGAGTGAAAAGCCAGAAAGCTGTTCTTATGGTTTCTAGAATGCCTTCAGGTGCACAAGACACCTCTCAGCTAGTGTTTCTGCTGCTTAATTTGTAGACCCGGTTTTGGTGGTGTTTTCTTTTATTGGGGTAGATAGGTAAGTGCATTCTAGAACTCTTTTTGGCCAGAATTTATTTTTCTTAACTCTGTACCTATATATCATAGGAACCCAGACATTTCAAATTTGAAAGAGATTTTTGAGGCCATCTTCTGCTGCTTGAATCCCCTCCTTAATGTCTCTGCCAAATGGTGCACTTGTACCACTTGTACAGTTTCTCAGACGGGAAGCTTACCATTTCCCTTTGCTGCCCCTTCCCTTGCTATGAATCCCCTAAAAGACCATTTGCTTTCTATCACTGAAATATGTCTCTATCAAACTAATTCCCATTGATCTGGATTCTGCCCTTAGTACTCCAAGCCAAAGCTATTTCCTTTTTCTTTCAGTACTCCTTTAGATAGTGAAAGACAGCAAGACAGCAACAACATTCCTTCCAGAATGTTTTTGTCTCTATAAGCTAATCACCTCTGGTTTTCTATGTTTCTCCACACGTGCCAACTTGGTTAGTTTCCTGTCCACACAGTTGGTCCTTGTGGCAGTGTAACTTGGAGAGTCAAGTACAGTAATCCGGGGTGGTCCAATCCATGTAGATTGGATCCTCCCTGTCTGCATTCTGCTTCCTGTTAATGACGACCAATACTACACTCACTTTTTTTCCCCAAGCCGACTTTCACTCTATGGACACATTTTGAATGTATTAATTAATTCACTCAGTTATTGAGTTAACAAATATTTGTTAAACTTCTACTATATGCTAGAACTGTATGAAAAACTAGGGGGAATGGAGCTGTGAACTCCATTAATCTCTGTCTTCCTAGAGCTCACATTCCAGTACAGGAGAAAAAAGAAGCATGTAAATACAAAAACTGATAACTTCGGAATGTGAAGAGAATGGTATTCCAGGTGGAGGAAACCCATAAGAAACACATAAAAATAAAAAAGATAATTTCGGTGACAAGTGTGATGATGGAAATAGAGCAGAGTGAAGTGATAGGAAGAGCTCCTTTAGGCCAGGTGTCAAGGAAGGCTTCTCTGAGGAGATGTGATTATCAGGGCTGAGACCTGGGTTCTAAGAAGGAGCCAGTCAAAGGAAGTTCTGGAAAGAATGTCTGGACAAAATGAAGAGCAATGGTCAGGTGTGGTGGCTAAGGCCTGCAATTCCAACACTTTGGGAGGCTGAGGCTGGCAGAACGCTTGAGACCGGGAGTTCGAGACCAGCCTGGGCAATGTGGCAAGACCTCATCTCTACAAAAAATACAAAAATTAGCTGGGCATGGTGGCACACATTAGTTCTAGCTACTCGGGAGGGTGAGGCGGGAGGAACACTTGAGCTCAGGGAGGTCAAGGCTGCAATGAGCCAAGATTGCACTACTGCACTCCAGCCTGAGTGACAGAGTGAGACCCTGTCTCAAAACAAAGACAAAAGGAAGAGCAAATGCAAAGACTGTGAGGTGGGAGTGAGCCTAGAGAGGGACAGTGAGACTGGAGTCAGGAGGGGTGGGGACATGGCCACAGTGTAAGTATTACAGAGACAGGCAAGGCCTCGGGAGGCCTGGAGGATCACTGTGGGGAGTTTGGATTTTATTCCACATGTTATGGAACACTTTTGCAGGTTTTTAGGAAGGGCTGTAACAAGAACATATTCACTAATGTTTGAATCTCTGTCCAACTTCTGTGTGGAGATGGTTTGTAAGTATGTGAAAGACGAAGTGGGAGGCCTCTGGGAAGATACTGTCAGAGTCCAGGGGAGGCCTAATGGTGGCAGTGGCTGGGTAGGGGTGACTGCAGTAGGGATGGAAAAAGTGGAGGATTCAATGTGTGTTTTAAGATGAGCCAATGGACCTACTGAGGATTTGGGTACACAAACAGAGACATTGAGGCCACGCTCTGTTTCATGTGCTAGTTCACCCTACAAACAAGGATGGCGGCATGCATCAGTATCAATGTGACTGGGATGTTGAGACCCAACACTGGGAAACTCAAGGTGGGGAGTGTAGGGCTTCAGTGGAAAGGATTCCAACCTGTGGCCCATGGGGTCTCTGAAATCATTCCCCAAATGCTGAGAGATGTGAGGATGTCTTTCAGGCAAAAGGGTGTACAGAAGCTTTCCTCAGATTTTCAAAGAGGTGTTGACCCCTCCAAGAGGAGAAAACACTAGCTGAGAGTATTAGACTCCAAAGATCTCCAGAGCTAGTTTCTAGTCTAAGACATCAGCCTGAGTTCCATGTCTGAGTCTTGTCTTTATTACTCCCGTCACCAAGTTTCAAGCTTTTAAAATAATAATGACAATAAAAGAGGCTATGTATTCCAAGTTTAAGACCCTGGTTGGACAGTGTGCCATTTACAAAGGTGGGGAAGAAATGGGGAGTGACAGGTTTTGGGGGAGAAATCAATAGTTCTGTCTAGTGCTGATTTAACTCCAAAATCTAATTAGTCTTAAGTTTGGGCTTAGAGAATTGTGGCAAGCCACTTACTCAAGGATTACTTATTCATTCATTCCCCTAATCTCTAAAACTTCAAAGCCTCAGAATGAGGTCTTTGGATTTGCTGTTGACTCCATTGCCCTAACTACAGAATGACATTTGTTCATTCTTCATTCATGAATTCATTCAACAAACACAATTGCCTTCTCAGTACCAGGCCGTATGATGGGTCCCAGGGATGCAGAGATAAGTAGAACAGAAGCCCTTTCCTCAAAGAGCTCCCAGTCTAGTGGGTGGGATGAACACAGATACATCTGACGACAATGACATTCAACAAATATTGCTGGGTGTGGTGGCTCATGCCTGTAATCCCAGCACTTTGGGAGGCCGAGGTGGGTGGATTACTTGAGGTCAGGAGTTTGAGACCAGCCTAGCCAACATGGTAAAACCCTGTCTCTACTAAAAATACAAAAATTAGCTGGGCATGTTGGCAGGTGCCTGTAATCCCAGCTACTCAGAAGGCTAAGGCAGGAGAATTGATTGAACCCAGGAGGCGGAGGTTGCAGTGAGCCGAGAACGTGCCATTGCACTCCAGTCTGGGTAACAAGAGCAAAACCCCGTCTCAAAAAAAAAAAAGAAAAAATTAGTATGCACCTATTACTGAAATGTTTAAAAAAATATATAATGGTGGAAAAGCTGGGGACAGTCTCTGACCTCCTTTATGAACCTTCAACATCTTGCAAAAGGTAGATCGCAACACATATAGTAAGTGTTCTGACGATGAATTGCCAGTGCCATGGAAGCACACTGAGACGCACATGACTGAACATGGTACTTGACCACTGGAACGGGCTTGGTACTTAGGGAAGTCTTCCTCTCAGGGAAGCAAGCTGAAGCAGCAACAGATGAGACCCCTGCACTGTGTGATGAAAGATGCGGGTATAATCTCCTGGGAGCAGGAATGTCATGATTAATAACTGCAAAGGTTTCCATAGGTGTGTCCCTTAGCTAGGTCTTGAGAAGAGAGAAAGAACCGCCTACAAGAAAGAGCCCAGCAGCAGGTGCAGGGAAAGATGAGAAGTTCCATGGGAGTGAAGTGTAGCCTGTGTTAGTGACCAGGGGAAGGTGGCTCGAGCTTGCTGGGTGTGGTTGGCTTCCCTGGATGCTTCCAGGCCCTCTGTCAGCACCCAAGACTTTCCCATTTATCCATCATAACAAACCTGGTCTGCAGAGTGGAAAGGCTTTGGTGGGCATTATTCCAAGACAGACTCAGGTAGGGAGATAAATCTACTGAAATAAAAGAAATCTGTTTAAGCATTTTAAAAAAAATAGAAGTGGTTTATTGATTGGCAGCTTTCTGGGGCTATTTGTTGCAAGAAGGAAGAAGGCTTTTTTGCACTTATTTTAGTAAACTTTCACTGTTGGCTTCCATTGGCCTGTTCTCCATGCTGGTGAGCAAGTGATATTTGGGAACCCACTGGGCTTCCTTGCTTGAATTGCTCTCCCAACAAACAACTCTTTGTGCTACTGTTATTTAAACAATTGGATAAACCCAACTTCTCTGGAAAAGTTGCTTGGAATACATAGCCTTTTTTTTTTTTTTTTTTTTTTTTTTTTTTTTTTTGCATTGTTCTTTAAAAAGCTTGAAACCTGGTGATGGGAGTGATAAAGACAAGACTCAGACATGAAAACTCAGGCTGATGTCTCAGACTAGAAGCCAGCTCTGAAGATCTTTGGAGTCTAATCCTGGCTAGTGTTTTCTCCTCTTGGAGGGGTCAATACCTCTTTGAAAATCTGAAAAAAGCTTCTGTGCAGCCTTTTGTCTGAAACACATCCTCACATCTCTCAGTATTTGGGAATGATTTCAGAGACCCCGTGGGCCACAAGTTGGAACCCTTTGCTCTGAGACCCAACCCTTAAGCAAATGTCTCCCTCTCTCCTTATTTTATTTTATTTTTTAATTTATTTTTATTTTTTAGATAGAGTCTTGCTCTGTCACCCAGGCTGGAGTGCAGTGGCGTGATCTTGGCTCACTGCAACCTCCATCTCCCAGGTTCAAGCAATCCTCCTGCCTCAGCCTCCCAAGTAGCGGGATTATAGGCATGCATCTCCATGTCTGGCTAATTTTTGTATTTTTAGTAGAGACAGGGTTTCACCATATTCGTCAGGCTGGTCTTGGACTCCTGATCTCCGGGGATCCATCTGCCTTGGCCTCTCAAAGTGCTGGGATACAGGCGTGAGCCACTGCACCCAGCCTTTCCCTCTCTTGAGCTTCCCAATGCTGGGTCTCAGCACCCCAGTCCCATTGACACTGATGCACACCCGTTCTTGTTTGTCAAGTGAACTAGTGCTGGCAGACACTGGCCCTTCCCTCCTCCAGCCCGCCACATGTCCTAGCAGTCCCCCTTCATGATGGCCTTTGGCGCCTTGCCTCCCTGCTCGTATCTCCTCTGCCACCCTCACCACATCTCTTCTCACTGCATTTGGTGCCTTTCCCTCCAGGATGCCCTCCAGCCTTTGCCAATTTCATCTTCTGAAGCAGGTCAGCAGCACTGCTCAGATATCTCTCATGGCTCCCCCTGTCCTCTGGCCCCTTGGGCCTGGTTTTCAGGGGTCTCTGTAGTGGCCCTGCCTCCATCTCTAGATGCATATCTTGCCGGTCTCCTGCACATGCTCTATAAACCAACAGGAGCTACCAGCAGGTGCATGTCACCTTGCCTTTGCTCATGTTATTCCTCTACCAGGAATGTCCTTCTGCCATATATCTCTGTCTATCTAAATCTTAGCCGTCCTTAAGGACCTAGAATAAGTATGTCGTCCTCTGAATTATTTGTTGCTCACATCATTCAACATTTTTCTTTCTCTTTTTTCAATGGTCCTCTTTTTAATTGAAATAAACAACTATATTCCACCTCTTTCCTAAGTGATTTAAGGTGGCCCAGATAACAAAAAATAAGGAGACAGGTGGATTAGAGTTACAGCACCCTTTCTAGCTGTAACCGAGTTCCCCAAACTTTCTGAGCCCTATTTTCCTCATCTGAAAAACTGGGAAAAGTCAGAATGACTATTTCAAGGGATTACTATAGAAGCAAATGAAATGATATATATAAAGCTCATACAGCACTGGGAATAAGAGAAGGACTTGATGTTCATCATCATCATCACCATTCCACCGTCATCAATGTCATTATCATGGATAAAATGACAGGACACGATTGATATGAGACAAGGAGATTTATATGCCAGGAAACTTAGGCTGAAGGGAAACTACTCAACTGATGACAGCATCTGGTTTGAGATTCTTGGCAGCCAGGGCATAAAGGGAGATCATAGCATTCGGTTTTCATAACTCATGTTGTCTTCTAGGAGAAAGCAGAAGGGGTCATCATGAGAGACAAATGCTTCCTTAGCACTGAGAACTACATGGGATGGATCTTTTGAGGATGATAGAATGGAAGAGTCAGTTTAAAATCAGCTCTATTCTTGACCATTGGCCAGAGGGAAGGACACAGCCCCTTACTCAGGGCTATCAGCCCAGTTCCAGTGTGGGATTCTGATGAGGTGGTGGGCACCTGGCACATATCGTGTGCTGCCTTGTGGCAACAATTCCTCTTCTGCTACTGCACTATGGGCTTCTTAAGGGCAAGGTTTGTGTCTTACTCATCTTTGTCTCCCCAGTGCCCAGCTGAGTTCCTGGCACCTGGTGGCTATGCAGTGGGTATGAATAAATAAGGAAGGGAATGGTGAATGAGCCATAAAACTGCCACCACCCAGAGGTAGCCAGCATCCAAGCAAGGGGTCACGGTTATCAGAGGAAGCACAGAATATCAATAACTCAAAACATCGCAGGTTTTTTCCTCCTTCTGCCTTAGTCTGCAGAAAACAGAACTAACATTTTCTTGAGCACCTTATATGTGCCAGGCTCTATATTTTAATTTTCCTCTTTATTTCACTTTCTTAGCAACCCTTCCCAGTAAATGGTTAATATTACTCCCATTTTACAGATGAAAAAGGTGAGGCTCAGAGAGGTTAAGCAACTTGCCCGGGGTCATCCAACTCAGAGGAAGCAGAGCAGGGATAAGAGTCTGATGTGGCTTCAAGGCTTGAGTTCTACCAGAAACCTTGGGCCCTTCTGAATAGCCCTTCCATGTCTGCTTAGCACCAGGAGCCATGAGTGGTGAAGAAAGATGAATCATGATTAACGTCCCACTTCCCGTGTCCCCCTTTGTAATTTAATTTTATGGTTTCAGGAGCTGTGTCGCAGGTTGTGGGAGCCTGCAGAGATGGGCCACCAGTGGTTTGGTTTAATCCCCTTTTTAATATCTTTGTTGCAACGTTATTTCCAATTCAGTTCCCAAGTCACAATAAAAAAAAAAAAACACCTCTTCCTTAGGGTAAGCCTTCCCTTATTAAACAGATTCAAATGAAAAGTTTTAAAGATAATTTGAACAATAAGAATTACTCTGTAGCTCCCAGTCGAAGCTCCTTTATTGCTGTATTTATTCCCTGGTATTTCCTGTCTCATTCCCCAGTTCACTGAATCCCCCCGCCCCCCCAACCAACACTTCTAGTTCTTGCCCAACTCACCTGGTCCCTGGAGGGAGAATCAGGTGGAGGACATTGTGGGGAGCAGGGTGTCTCACTTCCACCTGACAATATGCCTTCTAAGGCTGTCTCACCTGCCCTAATGAGCAGGAAATTATTGCAAAGCATCTAGAGGGAAATTCTCACCGGGTAGATGTCAGCAAGTGCACGATTGCATCAAAACCAGGGTGGAGAAGTGATATGCGAGACTGGGGGGAAAATGGGGATGCCACAAGTGGAGGAAGAATACTTGCTCAAAATGCAGATACCTGGGCCCCATTCTAGATCAGTTGAATTGCTATTTCTCCAAGGGTGCTCAGGAATCTGTATTTGAAACCAGCACTACAGGTGACTCATGCATGTATATGAAAGGTTCTCTGATACTTTGGAAGGGGGTCAAAGATGATGAAACCTTAGGCTTGAAAGAGAACTGTCTGGCACATCTTTGAGAAGGAGGTGTTTCAGAGCAAAGTGTGGAAAGAAGGAAGGAGACTGACCTTTATTGAGTTCTAAGTGTATGCCAGGGACATTTAAAAAAAGTTGAGTCTACTATGTGTGAAGACCTTTGGTAAGAAATTAGATGAAATGAAGTCCAGGCTTGGCATTAAGGGAGCTGAGATTTCACAGTGTTGCCTCCTTTAACTTTGGGTATCACCATCCCCACTTTGCAGATGAAGAGACCGAGGTCTCCGTGATTTCCCCAATTTTATACCTTTAGTAACCCAGGCTCCTGGCTGTGAATCAGGGCCAGCGGGACTCCAAAGCCTGCAGCCAGTCTTGGCTCTCCCACACCAGGCTGTCTCAGTCAGAGCTGCTAACATTTGCATAGCACTCCTTACAATTTACCGAGTGCTTTCACATTCATCATCTCACTTAATCCTCACTGCAGCCTGGAGGGTGGAGGAGGGCTGGGGATGGGGAGGCCAAAGCTTTCTCCAGCCCTCCGCTCAGTCCCCTGCCTCCTATCAGGAAAGTCCCAGGAGACAGAGCTTAAGGAGTTTCCATGTACCTTTGGGACATGGGTTCACAAGCCCTGGCACAGCAACTGAATGAATCTGCAGTTTCTCTCAATTGTTCCTTACCCCTAAGCTGAAAGAAGTCAGCCTAGACCCCCCCAGATGGTGAGAGAGGTAGAATCCACCTTCCTTCCCTGTTTTCTTTCCTTCCTGCTGGTTTTCCAAGCAGGAAGGCTATGGTTGTTTGTGTGTTTGTGTGTGTATGTGCATGGGTGTGGTGTGTATGTGTACATGGGTGTGTGCATAGGTGTGCATGTGTATGCATGGATGTGTGTGTGTGTATGAGTGTGTGTCCATGTGTGCAGGATGTGTGCAGATGGATGTGTGTGCATGACTGTGTGTACATGTGTACGTGTGTATATATGTGCATGGGTGTTTGTACATGGCTGTGGTATATTTGTGTGCATGGCTGTGATATGTGGGCATGGCTGTGGTACGTGTGTGCATGTGTGAATGGGTGTATGTGTGTATAGTGTGTGTGCATGACTGGTGTGTGGTGCATGGGTGTATATGTGCCTGAGTGTGTGTGTGCATGTGTGTGTTTGTGTGTGTGTGTGTGTGTGTGTGGCTATGGTGTGTATGTGGGGAGAGGGTACCTGGGCAATTCAGTGAATCCTGGATCTGGAGGAGGAGGAAAATGAAGGAAGACACAGGCAGCTTGGCAGAAGTGGCCACCTCCCTTACCTCCACACTGGGCAGGAGCCACACTGGGTGTTGTGACATGCACCAGAGAAATAGGTCTCTGTCAGAGAACATGGGTCTCTGATCCCTATGCAGACAGGTAGACTCAGAAGTGCCCGCCGGCCTTGGCCTGAGCCAGGGTGGAGCTCCACTGGGGAAGATGCTAGGTTGAACATCAGAACCACTGCTTACAGGATAAGGGGCCTCTCCTAGCCTGGGACCTTTGGTGCCCTCCCCATGCTGGACACCTGCCTGTCCACTGAGTTCTGCCTTCTGCTGCCTCATCCTCCTGGCTCTTGGCTGGCTCCTGGCTGGCTCCTGGCCTCTGGCCCTGCCTGAAACTGAGGCTCAGAGAAGGGAAGTGAATTGTAGAAGGTCACCCTTCAGAAAGGACAGAGTTGGGCTTTGAATCCAGGTCTCCTGACTGCAAAGCCCTTGCTCTTTCTCCTTCTTCCACTGTTAGGGGAAGTGGAGGGCAGGGGTAAGAGGGGAGATTTGGAAGTCACAAGGACCTGGGGCCCAATTCCACCCCAACACTTATTCTCTAGGGTCAACTTGAATACATCATTTAACCTTCCTGAGCCTCAATTTCCTCTTTCTCAATTGGGAAGGAAGGTGCTCTGTATCCCTCATGGTTGTGGTGGCGACAAGTGCCACCTGTAAAACCCAGTACCTAGCAAACTCCTCGCAAATACTGGTTCAGGCCCCAGTCCCCTCCTGTCACTCCTCTAGATTGTCTTGGGAGAAATAACCCTCACCCATGGAAACCAGAGCCTAACATCTCCCTGCCTAAATCTCTCCAGTGGTTTCCCTGTACCTTTAGAACAAAATTCCTTAGCATCACCTCCAAGGCCTGGCAGATTCTAACTCCTGCTTTACCTCTAACTTCTCCCCTCCACCTCCATTCATGTGCCCCACCCACTTGAACATCATTCCCAACGATGCAGCAAGCTCTTTCCCTCCTTATGGTCTTTGCACATGCTGTTCCCTGTGTCTGACAAGCTCTTCCTTGCATTCGTTATCTGGCTAAGTCCTTATTCTCCTTTAGGCTGCAGCTTAAAAGACAAATGTGCAAAGAAGCCTATTCTGCTCTCCTAACTTAGGTACCTATTACTAGTATTCTCACACACAGCATTTCACTGTTGGTTTTCAGAGCAACATAGCTAGTGGTTAAGAGAGCGGCATCAGAGCAAGATTGCCTCAGACCACTGGCTTTGTCCCTTAGTAAGTCCGTGACCACAGGAAAATTACTTAACTTCTCTGTCCTTTGGCTTCTTCGTTTTGAAAATTGAGATGACTGTACCTATCTGTGACAGGAAGCTTTTGATATATAACAAACCACCCCAAAGCTCAGTGGTTGAAAACTATTACTTATTTAGCTCTCATTTCTATAGTTTGGCAATTTGGGTTGGGTTCAGCTGGGGGGTTCTTCCCCTGTGGGCTGGACTTGGCTGAACTTGGCTCATGCTCACTCATGCATCTGCACTTAGTTAGGTCTGGGTTGGCTGATGTAACTTGGAGTTTTGCTCTGTGTGACGTGTTATCCTGGGCTCGTTTCACATGGAGGTTCCAAGTCCCAAGAGAAATAAGAATCTAAGCCCTAATTCCCAAACACTTTTCAGGTATCTATGTCTTACAAATTAGGATGAGAGGGAACTACCAAAGAGTAAGCATACAGGAGGTTGTGATAAAATGGGGGCCATTACTATAATTAGTCTACTACACTACCCCACTGGGCCTGTTGGGGGGAATAAAATGAGAGTTTTGCTTGTAAGGTGCTTAGCACAGTGCCTGGCTTGTTAGTTAGTACTAAATAAATAATTAACCCTTCTTATTATTTTGTGAAATAGGACTTGAGGCTTTGACATATTAGGTAGCTTCCTTTAGGACAGCCCTCCCCTCCACCCCCATTAAACGGTGGGGATTTGAATCTAGTTTCCACCTCCCTCCGGGGACTGACCTCTTAACTAGTATGCTGTGCTGCTCCACCCACACAGACACATAATGGCAGAAACTCACCCAAAGCCATGAGGTCAGTCTGCAGATGGACCACAATTCAAGCCCAGGTCTGTGCCTGACCCCAGAGTCCTCCACTTCACTCTAATCAGCCAGGTTGCCTTGGGTACTGTGTTTGTCATTAGTCTAAAATTTCATAGCTGGAAGAAAATATTTGTTTTGGTATCCTCCTCCAGCAGTAACAATTTTCTGCTTGCATTTTTCTGTTGTTTGGCTCAGATGAATAGCAGTTTTCATCTTTGCTCTGTGTTATCATGTACACAGAACTGCTGTTGAGGAGCTAACAGCATGCTTGCTTAGTCATTATTCTGGGAAGGGGTGCCAACCAGTCAATAGCCTTTATTTTTGTATGACTCTGTACACTGCAAATGCAGAAATAATGCACAGCATCCAAATATGGAGCTACCATTGGACAACTATCATTTCTGGAGGTGGGCAAAGCAGAGGTGGCACCGCGTGGAGCTGGAGCCGCAGAACTGATTCTGACTTGCTTTCTTTGTCAGGAGCCCAGGAGCTGGGTTAACCTCCCTGAATGATTCACTGTGATAGAGTCTGTGATAGATTCGGTGGCTTTTACCCACCCCAAAGAGAAAGCAAACAGCACGGGAGAGATGCCAGGACTAGCAAAACTTGGGGGAAAAAAGGTAGATTGCAGGGAATGGGGGTGAGCAGGTCTAACCGTGAACCTAGCAAAGCGGTGGGGTGCCCACAAAATCTTTCTGTGAGCCCCAAGGTGATTACTCAAGGTCAGTGCGGGTTCTATGTGGGGTCTGCCATGGGACCGCCTTGCGGAGTTTGGGAGGTCTTAGGACCAGGTCAAACAGGATGGTTAGTGCCATCTGATCAGTTCACAGGGATGCCAGGCCAGAGATGGGATGTGAGATGGAAGGCCAGCAAATGGAACCAAAGCCAGACAGGTTACAATCAGCTCTTAGAGGTCTTGGCATGGGTAAAGGCAAGTGAGCTAGTTCAGTCCTTTGTTCAACAAACCCCGACTGAGCTGGAGTTATGTGCCAAACACTATTCTAGGTTTGGAGGCCTCTGTGGTGAACAAGATAAAGTCCCTGCCCTTGTGGAGTAAAGACACAAAAAAGATACTATTAAAATAGATGATGGTAATCAATGCCGTGAAGAAAATAAACAGATTGACCGAGTAAGGCTGGGGAGGGGCCCTTTCAAATAACAGTCAGGAAAGGCTACTTTGAGACTGGAACTGAGGCCTGAATGATGAGGAGGAGCTAGTCAAGGGACCCTGGGGGGTTGCAGGGAGAAGCATTCCAAAGGAAGTGCAAAGGCCCTCGGGCTGGACTGAACTTAGCATTTCAAGGGGTAGATAAAAGCCCAACATGCCTGGAAGAGGGAGGAGATGTGGCCAATTTGTGTAGTGCTCTGGGCATCATAAAGGAGTTTGGATTTTATCCTGTGTGTAACGAGAATCCACAGGAGGATTTTCAGCAGGGGAATGGTTTGATCTGAGTTCTGAGAATGTCCTAGCTCTGCAGGCACCCAGTTTTCTAGAATAAATAAGAACAAGCAGATCTTGTTTTCTTGAAGTGGAGGGGCGTGGTGGGAGAAGACCCTGAATCAGGGACTTTTAACTAGATGGTGAATCTCGATGGCAGCGAAGGGTTTGATAAAGGCTCTTGGGAGGGAATGGAGATGGTATGACAGTGATGGGCTTGATTTATTCCCCCAAAATGTTGATCCAGGATTACTGTCAGGCTGGGAGGAGACTCTCCCGTAGTGTCCCTGAGGCTCTGCCCCAGACTCTCTCCTGTTCAACATTTCTATTTGTAAATTGGCAGAAGACTCAGAAGATGTGCTCATCAGACATGCAGCTGACATGGAGCTGTCAGGGACAGCTAATACCACGGATGACAGGCTCAAGATTCACTGTGATGATCCTCCACAGGCTGGAGTGATGGGACGAAACCAGCAATATTCCTGATTACATTCAGATTGGGGAAGAAAGCCCAGCCAGGGATCAGGGAGACCTTGCTAGATAACAATCTCCTGAAAGGAAGCCCAGGCTGGGGGTGGGGAGGAATTAGTGGAGGCAGCTGGACCCAGCCAAGTCCCTACATCACTTTCTTGCCTCCTAGTGGAAAGGCCCTTAGCCTTTCAGGGTCATTCTTCCCATCTGTAAAGTGGGGATGATTCTGGCTACTGCCCAGGCATGTGGGGAGGATTAAATATGAACACATGTGGATGACTGGCTTCCTGTCTGGCCCGTAGTAGGCTCACGACAAATGCAAGGGAAATATGAATTTGGTTGGCAAGAGAAGAATGGATCTCCTATGGCAACCTTTCAAGGGCACGTGGCAGGGCTTGCAGCCGGGGTGGGCATCTATGTTCTCGGCACACCAATGCCAGCTTTCTAAGAGTCTCATTGGTTTCTGCGGTATGTAGAGGAGAATGGCCTGGAGGGGTCAGGTCTGGAAGCCATATCGCCTGAAAGCCACTGTGAGTTCAGAATGGAGAGAAGAAGGTGGTTGCAGCTAGGGTGGGGGGGCGGGGGGGGAACATGAATGTTTCCTTAAACACCACAAAGGCTGCAGTGTGGGAACGAATGGGGAAGATGCTTTCTTCGTTGCTCTGGATGCCTGTGAGGAGAAGTTGTGCAGAGGCACATATGGATGCGTCATAACTAAGATCTAAACATTGATAATTACATTATAATAATTATGCTGTGAGCGTTTCTCGAGGGCCCACTATGTACCCGACTTGTGCTAAGTGTTTCGTACAACTTATAGAATGCTCACAGTCTAATCTTGACAGATGAGGAATACAAGGTGTAGAAGGCAGCTCTTGAGAGGCAGAGCAGGGATTCACACTCAGCCCCTGCTAGTTCCTGTCTGCTCAGGTTGGGGAGGGCAGGAGTGATCTCCCAGGTGCTGAGAAGGGACTATCATGGGGTGTTTTTTGGTACAGGGATCTCAGGGCCCTGTGGGGCTTCTAGAAGCTACTTTGAGTATGTATGTGTAATATTTGTATACAGTAAAGCAGAAAGCAAATACAAATAGAATGACTAGTGTGTTACGATCCTATGTAACCATTACCCGGCTTTAGCAATGATCAACATATGGCCAATCTTGTTTCATCTATTACTTTTTCCTCCTTCTGCTAGATTAATTTTAAAGGCAGTCCCAGGCATCATTTTCTCTGTAAATACTATGTATTTCTAAGAGATAAGGACTCTTTGTTGTTGTTAGGTATAACCACAATACCATTATCACAATTTTAAAAAATTAACATAATTGTACTGTGTCTTTCTAATTCAGTGAAGCTATTGATGTGTGGCTTGCTTTGCAAAGTATTTGGGGAGGGGAGTCAAAAACTAGTCCTTCAAATGTCTGACTTCTGTGACTTGAGACACCTGTTCCTTTTGAGGCGGATGGTGAAGAGGAGGAAGAGGAGGGGGATCTAAAACTTGAGACCTCGGATTGGCAGCCCCTTTATTCTGATTGTTCTCAGGGGGACACAGCCGGGGAAGTGAGGCCTATTTATAGGCCTAAGTCTAGACATGGGAAGGAGGCAGAGGAAGGGAATAGGTGACAAGTCAGGGAAAGGGGACAGAAGAGAGAGTGGAGGGAAAGAGAAAATAATAGAGAGTGACATTGCTGCACACACAGCTCCAGTGGCCCTCCAGGAGCCGGCCAGGACCAGCTCACACTAGCTAATGCTCACAGCCGACACTGACTGAATGTTTCCTGTGCACGGCACTGTGCTGAGCTCACATACGAGTGACCTCACTGAATGCCCCCAACCATCCCATGAGGCAGGTGATGTTAGGTGCCACACCCGTTTTACAGGGGAAGACACTGAGGTTCCAGGGTCTGACATGAAAAGAGCAGTGGTGCCTGGATTCAAACCCAGGTCTGTTTGTCTGGAGTCTGCTTTTTGCAGGCATTACTCTCTGCCTCCAAGCCTGGTAAGGTTCCATGTGGGGGTAGAGAGGCTAATGTTCAAGAAGTACGACTGTCTTGGCTGCTGGACTATTGGTACATTCCCATGTCTTTAGTACATAGCTCTTCCCCAAGCTCCCCAAGCACTGTGAACCGCCAAGTCTTTGCCTCAGGACTCATCAGGACCCAGCGACTAAAGGTTTCCTGTCTGGCACAGCAGGAAGCCTCTAAGACTGTAGACTGTGTCCACTCTGATTGACTGTTAAATGCAGTGACTACTCCCCTGGGTCTGTGTTTGGTGACATGTGAATTGTGTGCCTGCCTGTTTCTGTTTGTGTGTATGTGTGTGTGTGTGCTTGTACACAATGAGCATTACCAGGAAGGCATGGACCCTGCTGGAAGCATTCCATGGTCACCGTTTTGGAGACTCATCATGCCCTCTGAGAGGCTGGCCAGAGCTGGATCGTGTGCTGGGCCTCCAGACTGCAAAGCCTAAGCCACAGCAGCTGAGCTCCCCTATGGGGCTCCTCGATTTTTTCTCTTGGGTCTTCTTCATCATCTTCTCCTTCAGCGCTCCCATGATAGAAGGCCGAGCCGTTTCCAGAATACTTGGTGTGGGCCACATCATCCACCTCTCATAGGAGCCCCTTGAGTGAGGACAGCAGATGGTTCTAGGTTGGTGGCTCTTGACCTCCTGGGAGCACTAGGAAGGAAGGTGCCTGTGCGGGGCCTTCAGCCAGGCCAGTAGGATTGCAATCCTTTCTACACCTGGAGAGAAGTGGCAATGAGGAGCCTAGGATCCAGGAGACCATCAGGTGCTATCAAGGACCACCAGCCAGGCCAGTAGGATTGCAATCCTTTCTACACCTGGAGAGAAGTGGCAATGAGGAGCCTAGGATCCAGGAGACCATCAGGTGCTATCAGACAGGTGCTGACCAGCAAGGGTGTAGTGGAGGACCCAGGGTCCAAGGTGCAGGTTGAGGCCAATATTTAGTTTCAGGAAGACCCCAGTGAATCAGTGCAGGGATCTCCCAACTGCTGGTGCTGCCCATGAAGTGAGACCCAGTCCACAGGCTGTGATTGGGTCAGAGGCCATGCCAGAGTGAACATGAGTATCCAAGACACTACTGTATGAGATCCAGGGGCGGGGACCAACCAAGGTTGACAGTGGTGTAAACATGACAGCTGACCTTTGAATCGCCCTTACTCTATGCCAGACACCATTCAAAGTGCTTTGCACCTCTATGATACTCCTAGTAATGAGAGGAGGAGACAGAATACCAAGATGCTGAACAATCTCCCCAGGGTCATACCGATGGGAAGTGACTGGGTCAGGGTGTAAGCTCAGGCTATCCACTCCACCATTCTGCAGTGAGGTGATGGGGGCTGCGCTACGCTCCTGTGGGCTTCCCGGGGCTCAGCCCCAGCACCCTAGACTCTGCACTTAGAGCTGTTTTCTTGCTCCTGACACCTTGGCTGCTGGGTAAAATTTCCCAGTGAACCCCTTCTCTGGTCTTTCATTGCTTCAGGTCCTGAGCTTGAAGAACAAGGAGGAATGGACTAGAATTAAGGCTCAGTGAGGCTGTGACTTGCCCCAGCTCACTCAGCAAGGTTGTTGGGAGAGGATCCAGGTTTCCCCATTTTTCAAAACCATGCTCTCAGTACTGCATCCCACCACTGTGGTATAGGACCCTCTAGGGGTCCACTGTGTGCGCTGGGTTCTCTTACCTGGAAGTGTGTTTTTGTCATGTTATGCATCCATCTCCGTTTTCTGGGGCCTATGTCCTTCTGCAGAGCCATGCCTTGGTGAGCTGGCACTAACACCGTCTGTCTCTCTGACCCATTTCCAGAGCTCTGGAGCTCAGCAGTGGCAAAGATGAGATCTCCTTGTTGGTGGAACAGGAGTTCCTGAGCCTCACTAAAGAGCACTCGATCTTGGTCGAAGAGAGTTCTGGGGAGCTGGAGGCACCAGGCAGCTCTCCTGAGGGGACCAGAGAGCTGGCTTCCTGCATTCTTACCCCTCCTCTAGTGGCAGGCAGTAATGAGCGCCCCAGAGCCTCCATGATTGTCGGAGACAAGCTTCTGAAGCAGAAGGTGGCCATGCCCATTATCAGCAGCAGGCAGGACTGTGATTCTGCCACGTCTACTGTCACAGACATTCTGCGTGCCGCCAAGGTCAAGAGCAGCAAGGGGACAGAGGACAGGGGCCACATCCTGGGTGACTCCAACTTGGAGGTCAGCAAGCTTCTGTCCCAGTTCCCACTGAAGTCCATTGAGACATCCAAGGCCCCCGACAACAAGAGGGTGCTGAACGAGACAAGAGTCACCAAGGACTTCCTACAGGACAACCTGTTCGGAGGCCCTGAAGCCAAGGAGCCCACAGGGCTGAGCCCATTTCTGCTGCTGCCTCCCCCACCTCCTCCTGCACCCCCTGACAAGCTCCCTGAGCTCCCTGCTCAGAAGAGGCAGCTCCCAGTGTTTGCCAAGATCTGTTCCAAGCCCGAGGCTGACCCTGCTGTGGAGAGGCACCACTTGATGGGTAAGTGGAGCTGGAACTGGGGTAGAGTGGGCCTGCAAGGAGGAGGTCCTTCCCAGGAAGCCAATCAGGGCTGCAGCATGTACATAAAGCATCTTTGTGCAAAGCAGGACAAAGCAGCCTCTCTGGTGGGCACAGCCCCGAGGGAGAGGCTGTTTCCAACCTCCACAGGCTTCTTTTGCTGGGTGCCCCTGTGCAGGGCACAGCTTTTGTAAGCAAACCCAGAGTCCCTGATCTCAACATACTTTGAGAAGAGAAATAGGCACCATGTAGTAACTGGCTTAACTTTGGAATCAAACAGGTATCCAGAATACACTGAAGGAAGTGTTCACCCCAGCTGGGTTCAGGGCAAAACTGAAGCATGGGGATGCCAAGATGTATAGAAGAGAAATTTGATTAGTAGCTGGGGTCATTTGGCATCTATCTCATGGAGGCACCTTTTCTGGACATGAGGCCTGGTCCTCCCTCTCTGGGGTAGGGGGGATATGTGTAAATTATCCAGACACAGTGCAGACTGTTGACTCTGGGATCTGTTTCCTGGGACTTACTTTACTGAGGAGCTCACATTCTTCCCAGGAAAGCCAGCCACCTCCCAATCTTCTCCTACTTTATGCCCAGGATTCTGTGTGTTGTTCTAATCTAACCAGTCAGACTATATGGTTCCAAGAAGGTAGGCTGATGGCCATGGCCATTGCCTAGAGTCAGCAGTCACTAAGAGAGTGATCATACTCATGTTAGCCAAAAGAACAATTCCTTCTGGGCTATGAGCATGGATGGATAACTGAGATACACCTGTATCGGGAGGGTCCAAATTCATCTACCTGAGAAAATAAGAGCAAAGTCATCCTGAACATTCTGTGTCCTGGAGCACTGCAGGAAGGCCAAGGAATCAGAGCTGTGGATAGCAAGCTGAACTCTGGGTCCTGGACAGGTTTCTAGGAGCCAGAGGGCTTTAGGATGAGGAGCTGTAGGAGAGAGATGGTTGAGCTCTTCCCAGAGGGGAGACCTTCCTCCTACCTATTCTCCAGGAGGGACCCATAGATACCTCCCTGTTGGATGGGGCTGCTGGATTGGAGGTAGTTCTGTCCCACCCACCCCACCCACCACTTGCGCATGTCTGTGTGTACGAATGTGTGGGCAAAAGTATGCCAAAAGGAGTTTTGAAGGTTTGAGTGTATTTCTTAGAGAAAATGCAGGAGTGGTGTATCTAAGCATGTCTGTGTACACATTTGTGCATGTGTCTGTCACGTGTGTAGTTGTGTACATGTCACTAAGTCAAAGGAACAACAGATAGGAATGTGTATGTGTCTGTGGGTCCAGACCTTGGAAGAGGGAGCTTTGTAGATGTCTAAGGCACCTGTAAATATGAGTGGGAAGCTGCAGGTGTGTATGTCTCTGGGGAAAGGGCTATTACTAGTGGGTACTGTTATTTCAGCTCACTGGCTAGGGGCTGAATTCAGCAACCGGGGGAACTCCTGGAAAAGACTCTAGGAATGTTTTGCTAAAAATGTTGTTTCCTCCTAAATTGGCTCAGGCTAGAGCAGCTCTTTCCTTTGCTGGAATGGGGCTAGGAAGACAGCCTTCACCCCCAAGCTCAGCCCCCAAGCTTCTGGGCTAGGGGGCCAAAAGCTGGTGGGATCAGGTCTATTATTATCAACAGGTAACACTAAGGCACAGGTCCTTTCTGGCATCCAGAGAGATCCCGGTGCCTGCTGTTGGGCAGTGCAGTGCATAGCCATCCAGTGGGTGGCCAGGTTTCCCACCACTGCTGTGGAGGATCCTGTGATGGTCCCCTAAGTATGTCTGCATTGGGAGAATAAATGCTCAGTCTCTTTAGTGAGAGACCTGGGTCTGCCACCAATCTTGTCCCTGCTCCACACTCCAGCCATATCCAATGACTCACAATGTCTCCTTGATGCTTCCAGGCCTTTGCCCACAGTTATCCATGCCTGTCATGCCTTCCTCCCCAGTACCCCTGGATATAAGGCCTTGCTGCAACCTTACTTCCTTCTGGAAGGAACCTTCTCAGACAGAAGCAGTCTCAGCCACCCTGTTCTCCATTTCTTCCCTCTGCCACCTCGTGGTGTTCATCTGCCTTGTCCTGGGGCTATTTCTGGGAATGTGTCTCTTTTTTTCCTTGTTATGAGCTCCTGCAGGGCACAGTCTGGCTCTGACTCACAACTGTGTCCCCAGCACTCAGGTCAAGGCCTGGCACTGAGAAGTGAGCTGAATCACCTGTGAGTAATAAAACGAAAGTAGAATTCAGGATGAGAGACCAAAGTGTGTGGCTCAGACCACATGTTTTGTAGGAATGTGTGACTCCCTCACTAAGCCATGTGCTCACTGAAAGCAGGAACTGTGTCCACAATATCCTTGTATTCTCAGCCTGGCACTATGGATGGTTGGAGTGAAGGAAGGGTGGAAGGAAGGAAGGGTGGAAGGAGAGGAAAGAAAAGAAAGGTAATTCAAATAAAGGAATGATAGAAGGAAGGATAAAGGAGTGGATGGATGGAAGGAAGGTAGGAAGATAAAGATGGATAGACAGTCAAATGGATGGACAGATGGTGGATGAATAAGTAGATGGATAGAAGGAAGAAAGGCAAAGATGATGGACAGATGGGTGGATGAATGAACAGATGGATGGATTGATGGATGCATGAGATTGGGGGATCAGAATGGGCGGGGGCCAGGGAGGGTTTCAGGGAGAGATTGGGATTGTATTTGGCCGAAACAGAGTCCCCCAGAGTGGTCCAAGCCTTAGGTGTGTGCTCCAGAGGATTCATCATTTAGTCCACAGAAAGGTGCTTCTGGCATCCAGCACTTGGCCTTCCAGAGGCATTGACTCAGTTTCTCTCCTGCTATAGAATGGAGCCCTGGCACCAAGGAGTCAACAAAGGGTCAAGAGAGCCTCTTTCTCAGTCAGTGGCCCCAGAGCCAGAAGGACACCTGTGGTGAGGAGGGTTGCTGTGACCCAGTGGGCACCGCATCACTGACCCTGCTGCCCAAGAAACCTGCATGTCCAGCCGAGAAGAACTTGCTCTATGAGTTCCTTGGGGCCACCAAGAACCCAAGTGGGCAGCCGAGACTTCGAAACAAAGTAGAAGTGGATGGGCCAGAGCTGAAACGTGAGCTGACCTACCCAGGGAGGGACTGGAGGGGAGGGGGGGTTGCAGCAACCCTCACAGGCTTCAGGGTGGCTCTGTCACCAAGTGGCTGTCTTATCTATAGGCAATTTACGGCCTTTCTAGAGGTGTCAGTTTTTAAACCCATAAAATGGGGGCAGTAACTTTCTCCCTATATCCCTTGTTGGGAATACAGTTGCTAGAGAAATGTGGTTGGCTTTCGAGGGTCACATCAGCATTATTAATGGTCACTTCTGAATATAGCCCTGACCCAGCATGTATTATATCCTCTCAAATTGCCCAAGCCAAAACAAAAAATCCTTGCTGTAGATTACTTCTGCATTGAGATTATGTTCCTGCTTTCTCTTCCTATAAGTGTTCTCGTCAAACCTCTTTTCCCAAAAGGATGCCAATAAGGGGGAAACTGAGGACCCATTGGTTTTATAACCCCCTACAACATCTTGTAGAAAGGAAGAAGCCAGGATTCTTATCTTGAAACAACTCAGCCTAACTTCATTCATTTAAACCAATTTTGATTCACTGCATGCTGAATTATTTAATGTTTTGAAATATATATTTTTTAATTCCCATATAGATACAACAACCTGTGAAAGTTTCTTAGTGTTGCCAAATATATGTCCTTAGGGAGGGCTGCTTTAATCATTTGATAAGGATGAATTCCAATGGCATAGCAGTGGTTCACATAAAGTTGGATTTTTCCAAAGCAGTTGAAAGAATTTCATTTTGTAAGTAGGTGAAATATAGCCCTAGCAATCTGGCTTATTGTATTCCCTTGCTAAACTGCCTTCTTTACTACTGAATGATGGAAAGAAAAGCTCCAAGCCAGACCTTCTGGGATTTTCATCCCTTCCAAATTGGCAAGGTGTGAACTAATGATGTTTACCTATAGTTGGAAATGTACTAGGACTTTGAAGAACCCTCTTGGAGCTTAAAGGACCTGACCTGTGAGACTGTGAATCCCCAGGGAAGTTGTGATGCTGAAGATGTCCTGGCCTTTCCCTGCCTCCATTACTGACCCACTTTACCTCTCCTGTGACTTGCAGTTAACGCACCTGTGACGGTTGCTGACAAGAACAACCCGAAGTACACAGGGAATGTTTTCACTCCACACTTTGCTACAGCCTTGACCTCAGCAACCCTGAACCAGCCACTCTGGCTCAACCTGAACTATCCACCTCCACCAGTGTTCACGAATCACTCTACCTTCCTGCAGTATCAGGTCAGTGAACGGGCCTGGCTCTCCTGTGGACATCCACAGGGGTTTTGGCCACAGAGGAGGTGTGGCTGGCAGGGAGTCTATTTCACAAAGAGTCTTTAGACTCTTCTGAATCCCTTCCCTACATGCAAGAGGCTTCGCTGGGGCTATGGAAGGGCACTGTCAACTTGTCATCTTGTTGGTTATTTTTTTCATTGTGGTCACATCAGATCTACCCCTTGGTTCATGTGCATGCGTATGCACACCTCCACAAACACATATATGTATGTTTAGTCCTAACTTTCCGCTGTCTGAATTCCAGTTCACACTGTGCTCTTTATTGCAGAGTCTCTTTGCTAGTAGTGGCTGGTTAAGTGCTTGGGCTCCCAGGAGAAGATGATGTCACAGTCCTTGTTTCCCACCTCCTTCCTGTGACTTCCTTTGAAGTTGGATGACATATATCCTAGATTATTTGGGACAGTCCCAATTTAGGTCTTCTGTTTCAGAATAATATTAATGGCATCTCTTTTCACTCTCAAGTGTCCTGGTTTGGACAACAAATTACAGTCAGCCCTCTGTATCCACGGGTTCCACATCCACAGGTTCAACCAGCTTGGATGGAAAATACTTGAAGAAGGAAACAATTAAAAAAAATACAACAACAAAAAATAATGCGAATAAAAGATAATATAGTATAATAACTATTTACATAGTACATTATTAGACATTGTTAGTAATCTAGAGATTAAAGGATACAGAAGCATATGCATAAGCTGCGTGCAAATACTATGCCATTTTATATCAGGGACTTGAGCATCCTCATATCCCTTTTTATATCAGGGACTTGAACATCTTTATATGTCATTGTGTATCAGGGACTAGAGCATCCTCATATGCCATTTTATTTTATTAGAGACAGAGTCTCACTTTATTGCCCAGGGTGGAGTGCAGTGGCATGATCTTGGCTCACTGCAATCTCTGCCTCCTAGGTTCAAGTGTTTCTCCTACCTCAGCCTCCCAAGTAGCTGGGATTACTGGTATGTGTGCCACCACACCTGGTTAATTTTTGTATTTTTAGTAGAGACAGGGTTTCACCATGTTGGCCAGGCTGGTCTCGAACTCCCCAACTCGTGTGATCCACCCGTTTCCATTTCCCAAAGAGCTGGGAGTACAGGCGTAAGCCACTGCACCCAGCCCTCAAATACCATTTTATATCAGAGAGTTGAGCATCTTTATATGTCATTTTATATCGGGGACTTGAGCATCCTCAGATTTTGGTATCCACAGGGCAGGGGAGGGAGGGTGGCCTTGGAACCAATCCTCTGAGGATACCATGGGATGAGTGTATATGGCCACCTTACTTACACTACACCCAAGCAGTCTTAGCTTGTATCAACGAAGGTGGTTTGGCACACATTCTTGTTCTTGGGCTCGTAGCTAAAGGAGAAAATCAGTGGCCAGACACAAAGGGACAGTGAAGCACCTGTAGCAGGGCTGGAAATTCTACTCACAGAACTTATTTATGCAGGGAAAATGTAGTTTCTTTATTTTGTCAATTTAACTTAATATCCCTTAAGAGCTTCCACCCACTGGGTAGAAGGAGGGAAAAATTAAATAAATGTCCACTCTGGTTTAAGCCTTAGCCCAATCCAATAACTTAAATAGTCCCTTTAGGTAGAACTCAATTTTTTCAGGAAAGACTCTCCATGCCTAAGATTTCTGTCTTCTGTTCCCCTCACTGGCTTCTCTCTAGAATTGTATGTCATTGTATGGGGAAGGGCAGGAACTCAAATTTGTGCATCCAGGACCTTGGCAAGTTGCTGCTGCAGCCTGGCCCAGCACAGCCTGAAGTAAGAAAGCAGAGAAGGGAATGTTTCCAACTTGGTTTGTCCTGTTGCTATGTCCCTTCCCCCCTCTCCATCCCCAGGAACCCTATGCCGTTCTTTCCCTTTCAACACAGCACAAGCCTTATGTCCTACGGGGAAAGGGGATTGGCTCTTCTCTATATAAAGACTCTTCAATCTGCCCCACCAGGCTTAGCTTCTGAATCTTAAAGGAACTTAGCAAAGTCTCTCTCTGTTTTGTTTGCAAGCTTTTTGCTTGTGTGTGAGTTTGCTAAAGAGAACAAGTACCCATCCCCTCCCCAGGGAAGGAAAGCTCACACCCCACTGTGGAGGTGAGAGGTTGTGATGAAAGGTGACCTAAGAAGGAAGCTGAAGTGGACTAGCTTCACATTAGTAGTTTATTGTCGTGGACCAGTTTCATATTAGTAGTCTATTGTCCTTACACAGGTCTTGAAATGTTCTGTTCATTGATTCACTGACTCCTTTACCAATATGCTTCTACCCTTTCATTTTTGTGTGCTTATTCACTATTCATTTACTCACCTACTCATGATTTACTCATTTCTATGTATTTATTTGCTCATTAATTTAAGTAATTTTGAAAACCTTTTCTCCCTACACCTACTATAGGCTGAGCATTGTTCTAGGTGGAGAGATTCAAAGATGACTAAAGTCAGGTGTGGCGGCGTGTGCCTGGAGCCCCAGCCTACACCGGAGGCTGAGACAGGAGAATTGCCTGAGCTCAGGAGTTCAGGGCTAGCCTGGACAAGATAGCGAAACCCTGTCTCTTAAAAAAAAAGTGACTAAGAAAGAATCTTGGAGTATAATACAAGTTCAGGAATAAACCAGAGATCAGCTCTATGCATCTCCATCTCTAAAGGGGAAACAACTGCATAATTCATTTAGTATAAGCCAATTCACTCTAAAATGCCCTCACAGAGCTCACCATGTAAAACTAATTTGCAATGGTTTGCTTTATTAAGTGGGGATAGCATCTCTTTGCTATGTTAATTTCTTCTGACTTTTTGGAGTGGGTGAGATTTGGACATACCATTTTCTGAGCATGAAGGTCCTCTGTCTTTAGCATCGTAGGGCTGTCTATGAGTTTCCTGCCCTTCTGAACTGAAGCAGCAGAAGGACGCTGGCTGGTAAGGCCTGCTGGGTTCTATGAGACAGTTTAAGCACTGAATGGGCCCAGCTGAAGTTGGCTGTGGAAGGCATTGGTCCTCCCAGGTGGTAAGGGAGGACAGCATAATTTACCTTCTCCCAGCTTCTGTGATCTCACAATGCTGTCCAGCTTCAAGATAGCTGAACAAGGGGCCTGAGATAATAGCAGGCAGGTTTTGAAATCAGCAGACTTGGCTTTAAAGGTTCTGCTGCTTCCAAGTTAGGCCTTAGGCTGGTTAGCTGCTCAGAGTCACGGTTTCCTCACTTGTGAAATGGGTTCATAATAATTACAGCAGCAGCAGCAGCAGCAGCAGCAGCAGCAGCAGCAGCAGCAGCAGCAGCAGCTACTGGTATGGTTGTAAGGATTAATTGAGTCCATGGAAGGGTAAAGGCTCTTTAAAATTTAAGCTGTTACACAGATGTTGGTTTTTATTATTATTCAGCCTCAATCTTCCAAGGAAATGGGGTCAGAGAGCTTCACAGACCTTGAGGGGACAGAGAGGAGAAATGGGGAATGGTCTAGCCTAGTCTCTTCCCTCCTTAGTACTGGGAATAAAGATGAGGTCCCAAATCCAATTTACTCAGAGCTCTGTGGTGGGAGGACTCAGAGATGTGGAAGACAAAGTCCCCAACACTGAGGAGCTTCAGAGGCTCCTGGGCTACTTGGCATAAAGGAACTCTGCTCCCAATTAAGAAGGGAGGGTGCATGGGAAGAAGCCACGGCTTAAGAAAAGAAGAGTGAATGTTTATTTACCCTTCCCTGTGATTTTACAAACTTGCAATTCTAATAACTAGAAATATTGCTGAAGTCATGCAGTGTTTTCTAACTCATGAGTGTGGCACCATCTCCTGAGAATCCGCCCTGGGACTGAGCAGCGGTGGGCAGCTGTTTGCCATCCACAGAACCTAGGGCAGCCTGGCACAAGCAGGTGTGGGATGGTGGTGGCTGGGAAAGTTGGCTGTAGAAAGCAACGGGCACCTTCCTCCCTGGTGCTGCCAGGAGGACCAGGGCCACCAGCTTAAGTGCTCTGCTGTCCCTACTGGATGGGCTCCTGTGAGGGGTGGATGGCGTGGCCCATGCTGGGCATTCTGAAGACTGCTCAGTGCTATACCTGAGGGAGAAGATGATGAAAAAGAGGCAGAGGGAAGAGGAAAGAGTCCCATAAGGAAGCTCAGCTGCGCAACTTAGGCTCTGCAGTCTGGCAGCATAGCTCTGGCCACCCTCTGAGAGGGCACAATGAGCCTCGAAAATGATGACATAGAATGCTCCCAGCAGAGATCTTTGTGGATGATGCTGTGCACACACACACATGCACACAAACAATATATATGCGTGTCTGATGTACACACATAGAAACAGGCAGGTGCACAACTGCCTGTAGAAAGCAGAGATGAGTGCTCACGGGGTTCAGAGGAGGAGGTGAAACAGAGGAGGGACACTTAGCAACCTGCCTAGTGGCCTTGGAACTCACAGAGGGCTGGGAACAGGTAAGGCAATCCCATCAGTCTGACTGCTCTGTCCAGGTTCAGGCAGAGGCTGGCGTTGCAGGGACTGGGCAGTGGTCATAATGAGAGAGAGAGGGTGCCCCAGGCTGTAGGGCTTGGAGTAAAGGGCAGCAGGTGAGTGGTTTCACGTGAAGGTGTGGGCAGAAGTGGGAGAAGCCTGAGCACGGGAATGTCAGGAGTGTCCCCTGCATGGGAGCAGAGAGCAAGGAGGGCTCTGAGAGGATGTGCACTCTTGGGGACCTGGAAGATGGAGCAGGAGGAGAACAGGGAGGCCTGCTCACAGACTCCATATCAGAAAGTCCACAGGCCATGAGGAAATCCTCAAGGGTGTAGGATCAGCCATCATCAATACTTTGGTCACTGGCACAAGCTGAGCCCAGAATGAAGGCAGCCTCTCGGGCAGCGGATCTTCTGAGATGTCCTGGGCTGAGAGGTGCTTTGGGTTTTGAGCCTCATCTTAAGGGAAAACTGGATTTGCAGGTGGAGGCAGAGTCTGGGACTAGAAATGACCACTGCCACAGCAGCAGTTCTGCGGGTGTGTGTATATGTGTGTGTGTGTGTGTGTCTTATGTCTGTGTGTGAACACATGAGCACCCCAAGACAGAATTGTGAGTAAAATATCAATTTCCCATCTGGCTGAACTGCCAGAAAGCTGTTTAAGAGAGGAGGCAGTGAGGGATGACAAACACACCGAACATTGAGTCCTTAGTATGTGCTGGGCACTATTGTAAGCTCTTTAAATGTGTTAACACATTCATCCTCACGCTGCCCCTCTCCGTACGCTACAGACACAGCTATATGCATGGGCACATAGATACACAGCAACACTAACACGCCTGGGTTCACAGTTGTATATTTGTACACAGAAATACACAGCTGCATAGACACAAGTGCAAACACACATGCAGGTGTACTTAAACATGGATGCAAACCAACACTCACACGTAGAGATGTGCATGGACACCTTGTGTCTTCAGGGGGCAGGTATGGGATTAGGGGAAGGCATTTAGAAAAGTTGTGTGGACAGCAACAAAGATAATGTGGCTACCTTCACAGGCTTTGCGGGCCTGAGCACATGTAATTTTTTAGAGAAGGAAAAAGAGGCTCAGAGATGTGAAGTGATTTGCCTAAGGTCACACAGCCACTAAGAGAGAGATCTGGGACCCAGGAAGCAGTCAGGCTCCTGAAGCTCCTATCTCCCACACTCACTGGAAAGGCTGTGAAGGCTGCCTAAGAGGGGCTTCCTGTGTGGTGTGAGTCCTGCTTCTCCTGGTCTGATTCCAGCTGGCCTCAGACAGCCCATGGGTGTGGCCGGCGATGTGATGGGACAAACTCGACCCTGTCTGGGGACTGAGCTGAGAAGCTGCTGCCTTCTGGCAGGGAGCCCCCTGCCTGGCCATACTGAGCCTCTCTTTCTCCCCAGGGCCTGTATCCACAGCAGGCAGCAAGGATGCCCTATCAGCAGGCTTTGCATCCCCAGCTGGGATGTTACTCCCAACAGGTGAGTAGACGTTCTCTCCTCCTCTGTCCCGGCTTCATGAAGGCCTTTGGGTCACAGGGTGCATCTGCTCCCTCCTCTTGGTCCAGCTGGTGACCAGCCACCTGGCCTACCATTGGCTCCGGAGTACAGACTCACATGCTGGCATGCATGTGGAAATCACAAACTGATGTCCCTGTGTGACAACACAGGGCACCTAAGGGAGCCCCTCGTGCATGCTGGGCCTGTCCGTAAGCACTGTGTCTGCACTAACTAATTTAGCCTTCAAAATTACTCTGTGAGGTAGGTTATAGATGAGGAAACCCAAGCGCAGAGAGATTAAGTAACTTGCTCAAAGTCATAAAGTGAACATACAAATTAGGTGTTGCTGTGGCAATACCAATACATCGCCCCCACATCTCGGGGACTTTCAACAATGAATATTAATTTCTTGCTCGGGTCTACGGGCTGGCTGAGCTGGGCTGTGGATCAGGTTTACGTGGGTTCCATGTGCCTCTCCTGGGCCTGTGCTGAAGATTCAGTACCTGTTGCTCTTTCCACGGTGGATGGCAAGAGCCCAACAGGGCAAGAAGAAACACGTGATCCCTCTGAAATCCTCAGCTCAGACCTGTCCATGGGAACTTCCACCCACCTTCCACTGGCCAATGCAAACGACATGGCTTTGCTCAGCGTCAGTGGGACTGAGGAGTCATATTCTTCCCGTGTAGGGTTGCCAGTTAAAATCCAGGACACCCAATTAAATTTGAATTTCAGATAAACAAGGAAAAAATGTGTAGTGTAAGTTATGTCCCAAATATTTCACATGATATACTTATGCTAAAAATATGTATTTATCTGAAATTTGAGTTTAACTGGGTGTCCTGTATTTTTATTTGCTAAATCTGGCAACACTACTTTCATGGGTAGGTCGGGATAAATATCTGTGGGACAGTAATTGAGGTTTGACCTCTGGCAGGCTGGCGTGCCAATGACCATGCTTTACTACGTCTTGTATGTAGATGCACAAAAATACAGCCTGAAAATAAAGCAGCAGAAAGAGAAATGCACACACACACACACACACACAGATAGAAACACAGGTATAGTTGTACACATGCCACCAAGCTGCGGGGGTCTGTGTGCAGGCACAGGCACACAAATGGATACAGAAGCACATTGAGGGGTATTGAGTCTTGGGGCAGGGATGGGGGTATGAGGAAAGGAGCTTAGACTGGAGGAGCAGAGGGCACCAACACCCAGCCTGCCATAGCCCCAGGCTGGCCTTGCTCCTCCATACGAAGGTGGACACTCCCACACTCCAACTCATACAGCCTCTGCCTCTCCTGTCTCCACAGGGAGCCCCACCCTCTGTGCAAACTGCACCTCTGACCTGAAATGTGTTAGAATGTTCGGGAGGGTAGGGAAGAGCCCGTAGGTGTAGGCAGCTTTGTTACCTGGGCCAGCACTGATTTCTCAGCAGCAGGAACCCTTGCATCCTGAGACGAAGCTGGGATGAGAGATGATCTGGGTCAGGAAACCTCGGCCCCATTGCCTCCACCCCTTGAACAGGAATATCATTGACCTGGCTCCAGGGAGAATATTTTTAGACAATTACGTGTATGTGTACGCACACATGCATGTGTATGTATTTGAAAAAAGTAATATAAAAACATGGTAAAAAATTTTAAAACTTGGAGGCAATCACTGTTTAATGGGTTTTTTTTACATATTTTTCCGGCGATATCTATTTATATAAACATTTTTATATAAATGCAGCATTCTGGGCACACTGTTCCATTGCTTTTGTCAGTGAGGATTATATTTGGAGACGGCTCCAGAGCAGGCTACAAAGCTCTACTTTATAGTGTCATCAGATACATGGAATCAGGGGCACATTTTTGATAACATCGTGTGAGCCCTAGGACCTGCCTCCTCCATTTTGATCCCCTCCCAGGGCCAGGCAGTTCCTCCCCCATGAGGACAGGGGTACTTTCTGCCATACTGACCCACAGGGTCATGACTCCCATCTGTCCTGGAAGGTACTCTTGGTGTGTTCTGACCTTTAGCTCATCACCTTGGGATTTGGTACCTGTGCCCAGCATCACCAGGCCTCACATCTCCACTGGAGAACACTGGGGAGAACCAGGAGGGAGGACTCAGGTTTCCAGAGAGGACACAGCATAGAGAGGCTGGTGTGAAACAAAGTATGAGCTCTGGGCTTACCCTTCCGGGGTTCTGACCACAACTCAGATGCTGGAAACACTGAGAAAGTTGCTTCACTTCTCTGAACCTCAGATTTCCTGTTTCCAATAATAATGGTCCTACCTCACAGGGCTTTCTGGAGTTTTAATGACAGCATCCATGTGAAGGGCTGGGCACATTTTAAGCACTCAATGAGTGCTAGCCTTTGTGGATTTTTTTTTTTTTTTTTTTTTTTTTTTTTTAGACGGAGTCTCGCTCTGTTGCCCAATCTGGAGTGCAGCGGCATGATCTTAACTCACTGCAACCTTCGCCTCCTATGTTCAAGCGATTTCTCCTGCCTCAGCCTCCTGAGTAGCTGGGGCTACAGGCATGCACCACCACGCCCGACTAATTGTTGTATTTTTAGTGGAAACGGGGTTTCACCATATTGGCCAGGCTGGTCTCGAACTCCTGACCTTGTGATCCACCCGCCTTGGCCTCCCAAAGTGCTGGGATTACAGGCATGAGCCATCACACCCAGCCATCACACACACCCCTTTGTGGATTTTTTTTTAGATAAGGGCATATGGGGTGAGAGAGGGCTGTCAGAGTGCCCGATTCCTGAGCACTTGGACCCCAGACTTGCTATTAAAATGGAAATCCAGAAGTTTCTTCAAGTTCTGACTGATACTCCCCTCAGCACAGAAGAGGATAGACGTCAGCTCCGTATGAGAAAAGGTTTTCTGATATTTGGAGCTGTCAGTAGTGGAATGTAGTGCTCATAAGGTAATGAGCCCTGCATCATTTAGGTATTCAAGAAGATGCCTTAGTGGTCTTTTCTTTCCTCCCTCCTTCCTTCTGCCCCTCTTCGCTTTCCTCTCTCTCCCTTTCTTGCATTCATTCATTTAACATATGTTTGTTAAGCAGCGACTGTGTCCCAGGCACTGTCATAGGGCTGGGAAGAGAGTGGTCAACAAGATGGATGAGGTCTCCGCCTTGTCGCGGCAAGATGGTGGGAGCCCCAGCTCTTGGTTGGAGTTCATCACGGGCAATCTCGGAAGCCCCACTGAATTCCTGTATTTCCCTAGAGTTTGTACTCAACCCCATTGCCCTTTTTTGCCCTTCCTCCTAGACTCACACTGTTCACGATGGCAGCCACCAGCTATGTGTGGCTATTTAAATTTAAATTAGCTGAAATTAAGTATAATTCAAAACTCAGTTCCTCATGCCCATGAGCCACATTTCAAATGCTCAATTGTCGTGTGTGGCTGGTGGCTTCCACGTCACATGGCACAGATGTAGGATATTGCTGCCATCGCAGGACTTTCCACTGGGCAGGGCTTGGAATCTGTTGAAAGGATCTCAGGAGAGATAGAAGCCAGAGCTGTGTAAATCACAACAGCTTTCTGGGGATAATGAAAGCCTTAAAAATAAACAAGGGGCTTTTGAGATGATTATTGACAGAGGGAAAAGCTAGGGAAACAGGGAAGAGAATGGAAATAATATTGATTTGCTATGTGCTATATGCCTGTAGAAGACATATAGGCTCAACTTCTGTAGAACTCACTACAGAAGTTGAGCCCTAGGTTTTCTCCATTCCAACATGTTGCCTTCTATGTACCCAACAGTGACTGAGGGGCACAGGAGCTGAGGCTGGGGGCGGGTGGCTGGGCTTAGAGTTGGGCTAGGGAATGGTGACGTCACCCCTCTCTTCTCTATGGCCTGCAGGTGACGCCATACAACCCACAGCAGATGGGACAGCAGATCTTCCGCTCTTCCTACACCCCACTACTGAGCTACATCCCTTTTGTCCAACCCAATTATCCCTACCCTCAGAGGACACCTCCAAAGATGTCTGCCAACCCCCGAGACCCTCCCCCAATGGCAGGAGATGGACCGCAGTACCTCTTTCCCCAAGCATATGGGTGAGTTAGCCCATACTGGAGGCCTAAGGGTATCCAGAAAGCTGGTGGGAGTGGGAGCAAGTTGAGTGGGCTTGCCAATGCTCTCTTGGTACCTGTGTTCCATGGCTGTGGGGTGGGATGGGCCCTGTACCCATAGGCCAGTGGTTGTGTGGGTCCTGGAGGGACTTGGTGCAGCGATGAAGAGGGTCTGGGCCCTGGTGGGCCCCTTTTGTAGGTGCATTTCAGGTCTGGTTGCAGAAATGCAACTATGTGGTTCATAACATATGGATACCCCTCTCCACAGGCAGGGGCATTTGGTGCAGTGATACATTTGCCTTTACCCATGTGCTTGGTTACAACAGGACATGGCCAGCTAATCTCCTTAGAGCTCTCACCTCCCACTGTCCGCACCCTGAGCTCCTTGCCAGACTAATCTCCCGAACATCCCATTGACTTTGTGATGGGCCCTGCTGAAGAGCCTTCGACTGCTTATCAAGGCTACCCACACTTTTCCACCAAGTTCCCCAAACTGCAGAGGCAAGGAGCTCCTATTTCCTGGGACGGTCTGAGGGCTTAACATTCTGGCTCAACAACAAACTCAACATTCTGGCTGAAAATTCTACTCAAATTGTACTTGCTGTTGAGTCATAAATTTGTGTTTGTTTTAATATAATAATACATAGCCATTCATTCCCACCCACCAAACCTTCCACTAATATGGATGCTCCAAGCGTCAGGTGGTGCTGTGTCATTCCTGGGAATCCCAGTCTCCCGGGCACACCCTGGGGAATGGGTGCCCGGGTTTGAGAAACTCACTTTATAGGATGAAGGCCAAACTTCCCAGCCTGACAGAGATTCCTATCCTTCCACCTCCCCATCACAGAACCTTCCCTGCTGTGCCGATCCGTGTCCCCAAACTCTCATCCTTTCAATCAGTATTTTCTCCAAATAGCTTGTTAAAAGGCATAAATGCAGAAAGTGGTTTCAGTAGTCAGATCTGTTTGGGAAAAGCTGTGGGAAACAGAGATAAACAGATTTCTTAACTGTTGGAATTCTCAGATCATTTAATTTCCTAGGGTGCATGGAGAATGTTCAAGAAGGTGGTCAATAGTATTATTTAAACATGAAATCCACGCCCTTTTTAATTTTATTATTATTTTTTTGAGATGGAGTTTCACTCTTGTTGCTCAGGCTGGAGTGCAATGGTGCGATCTCGGCTCACTGCAACCTCCACCTCCCAGGTTCAAGCAATTATCTTGCCTCAGCCTCCCAAGTAGCTGGGATTACAGGCGTCCACCACCACACCCAGCTAATTTTTGTATTTTTAGTAGAGACGGGGTTTCACCATGTTGGCCAGGCTGGTCTCAAACTCCTGACCTCAGGTGATCTGCCTGCCTTGGCCTCCCAAAGTGCTGGGATGACAGCCATGAGCCACTGCGCCCAGCATCCACACCCTTTTAAAAAAATATTTCCTCCCTTCCCTTCCCTTCCCTTCCCTTCCCTTCCCTTCCCTTCCCTTCCCTTCCCTTCCCTTCCTCCCTCCCTCCCTCTTTTCCTCTCTCCCTCCCTCTCTTTTCCTTTCTCTTGCAGAGTATAGCATGGTGTGTTCCACCTAACACACCCTGGGAAACGCTGTGTTAACACATGTAGTTAATTTGAATTTAGCCTGCAGGGGACCCATAGATGAATAGCATATGCTTCTTCCCTTCAGAGAACTGAGAGCGGATGAAATGTGGGTACAACAATGTTAGTGCCCTGGCAAAGTGAAAGCCATCAAAGTGGCCCGAGGACAGAGGCAGGATCCCTGCAGCGGGGGAGGTTCCTGTGAGCAGTGCTGGGAGGAGGGCATTCCAGGCAGGAGGAGCAAGGCCCTCAGATGGGAAGGCATGCGGCAAGCTGGAGGCCTGGGGAATAAAGGCATCTGGCTGAAGCATTAGATTTGTCTCTGAAAAAGGTGGAAAACAGGATTGGAAAAGGGAGGTTGGGACTGGATTATGAAAGGCTTTGGACTGCTAGGCCTGGGGATCCAGGGAAGATTTATGCACATCGGAGTGAATTGATGGGCTGGAAGTAAGAGAAACAGGAAGCAGGATAGGGTGTGGTCTGGAGGTGGCTCTAGGGGCCTATGGGAGAGATTATCATCCCCTAGAGGTGAGAATAGAGACCCAGATAAGCTGCCTGCAGGCTGGCCAACTTCCCACATTCTGTGCGGTGACTCTGGTTTCTGGGAAGATAGACTTGCCGAAGGAGATAGCCCTGGCTGTGTCTGGGAGAAAGAGTGGTCTTAATGTCTCCTCAGTCAGCTTTCGGGAACCACCGATCGGGAGCTGTGAGACCAGAAGGTTGAGACCTGGTCTCCACAGGTCTGCAGAGGTTGGAGGAGTGGGAAGGTAACCCGAGGAAGGAGCAGCCTGAGAAGTGGGAGACAGCCTGGGGAGAGCCAGAGACAGCGGAGGCAAAGAGGAGGGTGAGGAGAAGGAGCGGGGTGGATTGGCGTTCTGAGAGGCTGAGGAAACCAGGATCACGAGGTCAGAAAAATAATGTAAAGGTTGCAAGCCTGAGTACCCAGAGGGGATGATCTGTTCATTCAAAAAACATTGATCCAGCACCTTGTATGTGCCTGGCACTGTTGTAGGCACCAGGGATAATGGAGTGAACGAGACAAAAGTTTTCCTTCTCTTAAGGAACTTTCATTCTAGGAGGAGAAATGGACAATAAGGAGATAAACAAACAAGTATGCAAAGTCAGGTCCTTGGGATATGGGTTAGGATGGGGAGAAGAATCAAGGGTAGCCTCTTGAACCAAGATCTAAATGAAATGAGAGAATGAACCATGCATCTATGTTGGGGATGAGCCTCTGGGCAGAAAGAATAGAAAGTGCAAAGGCTCTGAGGTGGGAACCTGTGGCTGCAGCACAAACAGTGAGGGACGGAGTGCGTGGAATTAAAATCAGAAGTAGCCAAGGCCAGACTAGACAAGGCCTGGTAGACATGACTAGAAATCTTGTTTCAGGAGCAGTGGAAAACCATGTAGGCTTTTACATTGATGAGGACGTGTTCTAATTTTCTATATAAAACAGATCACATTGGCCAATGTCTGAAGAATGGACTATGAGGGTAAGAGCTGAGGCAGGGGAGTAGGCTAGGCGCTCTATATTGAGCAAGAGGCATTGGTGGCATGGATGAAGGCAGTGGCCCTGGGAAAGGGGGCAGGTGAAAAGATCTGTGATGTGTTCTTTTCTTGGTAGAATTGGTGGGACTTGATGATGGTTGAACGTGTAATGAGGGAAGGGAAAAGTCAAGCAAATTCCTTGGTTTTTGATTTGTGCAACTGGAGCAGTAGCAATGCCAAAATACTAAGGTCATTGGGCCGGGCGCAGTGGCTCACGCCTGTAATCCCAGCACTTTGGGAGGCCAAGGTGGGTGGATCACTTGAGGTCAGGAGTTCGAGACCAGTCTGGCCAAGATGGTAAAACCCCGTCTCTACTAAAAATACAAAAATTAGCTGGGCATGGTGGTGAGTGCCTGTAATCCCAGCTACTCGGGCAGCTGAGGCAGGAGAATCACTTGAGCCTGGGAAACGGAGGTTGCTGTGAGCTGAGATCATGCCGTTGTACTTCAGCCTGGGCGACAGAGCAAGACTCCATCTCAAAAACAAAACAAAACAAAGCAAAATAAACAAACAACAACAAAAAACAAAAAACAACCAAGGTCATGACGACTAGAACGAGGATCTGTTTACCAAGAGTCAGTCTTGGACATGTGAAAATTGTGAGTGTCATTAGACAGATGGGTGGAGCTTTGGATAGGTAGGTGCATATAGGAGTCCGGAACTCAGGGGAGAGATTGGGGCTGGTAATACATTTGGGAGCCATTTGCATATACATGATATTTCAAGGAATGGGATGGGATGGAATGAGATCGCCCAAAATACACAAGTATAGAGAAGAGAAGAGGTCCAAGGGCTGAGCCTTGAGACTTCCAGCATGTAGAGGCTGCAGAGATGTGGAGGAACCAACAAAGACTCTATCAATAAATAGGACTGTCTAGTGAGGTGGGGAAAAAATGGGAAAGTGGAGTGCAGGAAGCCAAGTGAAGACAGTGTTTCCTGAACAAAGTGCTGGTTTTGGGGTGGTGATGTGAGGTGCTGGATGGAACAAGATCAAGGTGAGGCTGCACCTGGCTGGGGAAGACGCATGGGCCTAAGCAGAAAGTTTAGTGTGGAAGACAACGAGGGTCAGCAGAAAAGGTGGAATCAAGAGAAAAAACTGTGTAAAGGGGAGAGGAAGGAGAGAGGGGCTTCCATGTCCTCAGGGAAGGAGAAGTAGAGCCCTCCCCTCTGCCAAGTCTATTTGTATACATTCATCAGGGTGGGATAAACATACAATTTATCTTCTGAGCAATAATAAATTTGAGAGTTAAAAGGAGTACAGATAATAATATACCAGGCCAGATGCAGTGGCTCACACCTGTAATTCCAGCACTTTGGGAGGCCAAAGCAGGCGGATCACCTGAGGTCAGGAGTTTGAGACCATCCTGGCCAACATGGTGAAACCCCGTCTCTACTAAAAATACAAAAAATTAGCCGGGTGTGATGATGCACACGTGTAGTCTCAACTACTTGGGAGACTGAGGCACAAGAATCGCTTGGACCTGGGAGGCAGAGATTGCAGTGAGTAGAGATTGTGCCACTGCACTCCAGCCTGAGTGACAGAGTAAGACTCTGTTTCAAATAAAAAACTATAAAATAATTATACCAGAAATGCCAACATAGAGGCTGGCCCAGGCAAACCAAGACATATGTTCATCATACTCAACAGGCTACTCAAGCTCCTCCTCCTCCAGGAAGCATTCCTTGTTAACTCTTGTCCACACAGATTGCTCCTCTTCCTGACCCTGTAGTGTACATACTGTCTTGATCATGCCAGTGGCCATTGATCTGATCAGAAGTTCTCAACCTGGAGGAGCTAGCTGCGTGTGTGGCAATCAGATATGAGCTGTGTCATGATCATTGTTGATTACTGATAATTGTTAAATACTGAAGTATGGGTTACAGCCTTTATTTTGTAAGTAGAAGGCAGGGTATCCCTGTAATAATATCATTACAATTTCTGAATGATCTTTTAATATGATTTCTGAAAGAGAGAAATAGAGGTTGGGTTACCGCGGGCATGGATTGCTTATGAGGCACCCACATTGTGTCAGGTCCTGGGCACTGGATATGAAATAGGTAAAGTCTCTGCTCTCTTGGGACTTATTTTAGTGAGAAGGGAGTGAGATGACCCAGCCTAACTTGCCTATGGACCCTCAGTGAGCAACAGACACAGTTAGCTGCTGAGGCACTACAAATGAATGCTGTGGTCTATTTCCATTGCTTCTTCCCTCCTCCAATTGAGGAATTGTTTCATCAGTTCATAGGAGGGTACCACGGACATGAATCTCTTGTATAATACGCATCTGGCCAGCTGAAAAGTGATTGAGAATCCCAGGATTAGATTAAATCTAGCCATTTGCTCTACTGTAATTTGTATTGAGTTCTGTTCCCATTCATTCAAAATATCTGAGCAGATGGGTGAAGAAATTACAGTAGGATTCCAGAAGTGTGAGTAAATGATTCCATCTGGAGAGGTCAGGGAAGTCTTCACAGAGGAGATGGCTTTTGAACTCTATTTTGAAGTATGGATAGGAGTGTGCCAGGGAGAAAAGGAGAAGCGTGTGCATTTCTGCTCTTAGAGGGTGAGGCACACGTCTTAACTCTTCCTTCCCTGAGGGTCTAGCAAAGACCTAGGCACTCAGTGATGTCTCAACGCTTACTTCTCAGTCAGGGTTGGAGTGAAGGGCCTGATTTAGCTTGGTGCTGGTAAGGGGAGGAGGGACTCTAGGATTGTCCAGCCTCGAAGATCTTATGCTGGACTTGCCTCTAAGTTCTCTGATGTTGTAGATTTTCCTGAGGGACACATCTGGTCCTCTAAGGCAGGTAGAGTGGTCACAGGAATACAGGTAAGATGCTTAGGTCCAGAGAGGGTCCCTGTTCTATGGGTCTTGGGCAGGGACAGAGTGTAGGCTTCATTGAAACAATATTTGCTGGCTCCCAGGGGCTTCCTGATCCAAGTAAGCATAAGGAGAAGTGCTTAATTGTCCTCTAATTGTATTATTTTAATATTTCACTTTCCCAAGGCCAAAGCTTTTTTCTTATGGCAAAGCCTTTACCTTCTAAGCCTGTCATGGTCTTCACTGTTTCAAAAATTAATATATTATTTTTTTCTAATCCTTTCCGATAACGTTAGGAATCTCATCATGGCGTTTACCCTCCCTCTCTTCCAGGTTCGGCTCGACATCCGGAGGGCCCTTGATGCACAGCCCCTATTTTTCCTCCAGTGGGAATGGCATAAACTTTTAGATCTCCTTCTCTTCCCCCTTTTCCTCCCTTAGCCCTCAGATCAGGGCTAAGGGCTTTTTGAATTGTTGGATTCTGCAAAAGCTTGGTATGAAGTTTGGAAAGGCAAGGTTCTGACCAGGTCACAGACAGAAAACAGCAAGACCAGATTCATCTATTGGCCAACACTGACACACAAACAGCCCCCCTCACACATGGCACAAGCTACACACACACACACACACACACACACACACACACACGCTCCTCATATTCATACTTGCTTGCTCAACCACTTATGCATCTGTATTTAGCTAACATGAGTGATTTTTGTTTTTGTTGTTGTTGGTAAAATAGAAGTAAGACACTTAATTTTAGAAAGTTTGTATTTTATGATAAAAGTATGAGCTGCTTGAAATGGAGTGCGCCTGTTTATTTTTGTTGTGTTCTGCGTAATCTTTACTGCTCATTTTCCCCACGAGACTCAGTGTTTACTCAGGACATGAAAGGAGACCACAAGCTGGAGTCCTCAGAGTGCTGCTGTCTAAATATGGGACCTAAGGGATCATAAGCGAGAGGGCTTATCTCTTTTCCCCTGTGATCCACTCACCTCTCAACATCTCAGTGTATGCATCTCAGGAAAGGACATCATAAAGGGAATGCACTCTCTCCTATCCCAAGTGGAAGTTTTCCATAAAAAGTCCCTTTTGGACAAACAATTGGAAAATGTAGCCTGGAAAACAATTTCAAAAGTAACGCTAAATATGACAGACTATATCCAATGATTGTACATCAGTACCATGATAGAGGTCAGTGTCAAAACTGCACCTAATGGCAGCATCCCTAGACCTATCTTGTCAAACGCTTACCAATGATTCGAATAAGGACGTTGAGAGCAACTTAATCACATTGACGGAGGACATGAGTCTGGGAAGAGGAGACAGCCTGACTTTGTGACAGCACGCATTCCCTTTCTTTTTTTTTTTTTTTTTTGAGACGGAGTCTCTCCCTGTCACCCAGGCTGGAATGCAGTGGTGCGATCTCAGCTCACTGCAAGCTCCGCCTCCCGGGTTCACACCATTCTTCTGCCTCAGCCTCCTGAGTAGCTGGGACTACAGGTGCCCATCACCATGCCTGGCTACTTTTTTGTATTTTTAGTAGAGACGGGGTTTCACCGTGTTAGCCAGAATGGTCTCGATCTCCTGACCTCATAATCTGCCCGCCTCGGCCTCCCAAAGCGCTGGGATTACAGGCGTGAGCCACTGTGCCCGACCAACAGCGTACATTCTTTAACTCTTCTATTGTACCCCCTTGGCAGACATCGCTAATCAGCTATGTCATTCTATCCCCATAAGCTTGGACAAAGCCACAGAGTCATTCTCCCTGTGGTGCTCCAGGCAGCTGTCACTGATCAGAGTTGGTCTGTGAAATGAAACCCATGTGCCATGTGTAAACAGGAATTAGTGTAAGGATATTCTTTGGTCTAAAAACTGAACTACGCACATCCAGATTGGACCAGCATTCTCAGTTCTCACCTGCTCTATTACCAACCCGGTTATTCACCTGGAAGTTGAACTCCACTGTGAATGAGGCCATTGAGAGACAGTCTGGGGAACATTAGGAGTCCTAATCAAGACAGCAATGGGAGGCTGGGGGTCTGGAGGTCACCAGTGTTTCAGGATGGACCTAAGTCCAGTGCCCACAGGAGCATTTCTTTTGCTCTCACAGTGTAACCCCAGTGGCCTCACTGGTCTTTCTTTCTGGGTCCCTGGAAACCAATTTCTCTCCCAAGTTCCCTCAAGACTTATGCCTTCTTACTTTCTTCATGGCCTAAGTCTAGGATTCCCTGGAAGTCCTCCAACTCCCTTCCCCAATGCTCGACCCTACTTTGGGCATTTCTTGTTTCTTCTTGATAGCCTTGGTTAACAGTCTGTCCCAAAGGTCTTTCTTATATTGTACTTCTAGGTATTGATCCAGGCTAGACTATAGTTTGCCACCCTCCCTTGATCTCAGCATGTTGGGAAACAGGAGACAGTAAAAGAAAAATCATGGGTTTGCCTTTGGCCAGACCTGGTTTCTTAGCTGCTTTCCAACTATGACTTGGGGCAGAGAACTTAACTTCTCTGAACCTCTTTTCTGTGAGTGACCATATTAAGAGTTGTGAGGATTAAAAGATAATGTAGACTTAACATCAACTTTGTCTATTTAACATAGACTTGTGGCTTTAAGATGGTGGAGTAAAGATGTTTCTTTTCCTCTTCTCTTGAAACTTACCCCCAAATAACAAGGAGAACAAGTAAACCTGTACGAACTCTATCCTCAATGAAACTCGGAGAAGTTGGTAATCTCATCCCATATACAAAGGCAGAAATGGGATGGAGGAAAGGTAAATGCCTTAGCAGAACAGAGGAAGATCACATGGAAATGCCTGCCAAAGGAAATATCAACAAGAAGCTAGCCATTTCTCCTGCAGAGCCCCGATAGTCCTAGGAACTGGAGGTGCCAGGTGCTAGACTCCATGGAAGGTGGGGCTAGGAAGAGGTGAAAGCAACCTGGCCCCACAAAGCCAAAAGCCACGGCCGGTTCTGAAGGAGACAGGAGGCATTTTCTTCAGAGAAATGTACAGACCATGCATAAGGACTGTGGAGATGGCCCAGATGGAAAATGGGGATCAAGTGAAATACACATACACTCCTCAATGCCAGCAGCTAGGCTTTAACCAAGAAGCAGTGGTATGGAAGGTCCTCTAGAGAAGCTGAATTGCCTCAAGGCATTTGGAGGTACCAGGGAAAATTACCCTATGATTAATGCCCTTTTACAAAGACCTTCCAATCAACTCTTTAGAACAATCTCCAACAAGAAGGAAATAGATCAAAGCAAAGGTAAGAAGGAACTAAGGAGAGACCGACTACAGTATTATAAGGGAGATAAGGTAGTACATTTTAAAAATAAGGACGATATGCCATATGCTTATTGTTTTAAATCAGAATAAGAAAGTGTTTTTGGAAATTAAAACAGTGATAGTTGATGTAATTTTTTAAGTGAAAGGGCTGGAAGTTAACATCAGAGAGATCTCATGAAAGAAGAATAAAAAAATACATAAGGGTGGGTTATAGGAGATAAAAGATAAGCAAATGAGAGGACCAGTACAGGAGACCCAATATCTGGCTAAGGGACATTCTAGGCAACAGAGTGAAAATGGAGGGGATGGAAATACTAATGAAAAAAATAAAAGAAAATCCCCCAGATTGAAAAGCCCAAACAAGTGCTCAGCAAAGTGAAAGAATAAGATACACATCGAAGAATATCCCTATGAAATTTCAGGAGAGCAAGGATAAAGACAAGATTCTAAAATTTCCCAAAAAACCAACTCACATACAAATGCTCAGAACCAAAATGGCAGCAGAGTTCTCAACAGTAACACTGGTACCTAGAACATCCTGAAATAAAGGCGAAAGAACTTCAAGTGGAAATAATTTTCAACCAAGAATTCTAAATCCAAACTCTGCCTTGTGAAGGCAGAATAAGATGTTTTCAGATATACAAAGTCTCAAAAAATTTACCTCCCTGCACATTTGTCAGGAAGCTAAGGGGAGGTGTACTCCGATAAGACAAGTGGGTAAACAAAGAAAGGAGACATGGAATCCAGGAATCAGATATTCCATGTGGAGGGAGGCTAAGGAGATTCCTGGGGTGATGGAAAAGGGATGTCTTCACTCAGGAGACATGAAACAGAGCCTCTGAGAGCCACCGCCACCAGTCCAGATTGGAGTAGGAAGTTGGTGAGCTCCAGAAGACAGGCATGCCAGTGGGGGTTGGGCAACGGCTGGAGAAAAAAAAATGATAGATTATTCTGATGGAGCTGATTCTGTGGAAAATTGTATTAGGAGTTGTTTTATAGCAGTTGGTGGGGGTGGGAAGCTTTAACTATAAATTCAAATTAAAAAAGGAACAATTGTTATTAACTCAGCAGTGAACAATATTTACCTGGTCACAACAATAAAAAGTTCAAATATAGATTTAACAAAAAATGGTGATAAATTATAACCATGGTGGGAGGATGAAGGTGGAGAGAAGGTGTGAATAGAGCTAAAATCCTCATTTATCATAATAGGAAGGCAGGAGGTAATATCTAAAATGGATGATACCAGAGATAGTGGAATTCACATAATTATCTAGAAATCTGGAGATAAACACCAAGATAAAGAGCCAAGAGAGTTAGGGGCATTGATTTGTGGGGGAAGACGGTACAGGGATCACTGCCTTGTTTATGAGACTTTTTAGCACTATTTGGCTTTTAAACCATGCATATGCATTACTTTAATAAAAATAAGGATTTATTTAAAAGAGAGAGAAGTTGCATGTAGAACACTAGTATGATGCTTGGCACACGGTAGGTATCAAAAATGCTTGTTGAATTGTATCAAGCTGCCTTCTGACACAGCTAGAGCCCACTGCCCCAGCTGTCATCCCAGAATGTTTGAGAATCAGATTCTCAGAAGTCCTTAGAAACTTTTTTTCTCAAGAAATTCTTATGAAGAGAATTTAGGTGAAGAGGGGCCTGGAGCCAATGGCCAATGCTTTTCCAACACATTGCACCCCCGACTCTGCTCACCTCTCAGGGAATTCCAGAAATAGTTGAAGAATAATGGGAACAGGGACCCTGAGTGCTTTTCCTGATCCAGCATCATGAAGTCTGGATGGGACTGAAAACTCCCAGCTCTTCCCAGCTCTTCTATGGGTTCCTTCAAACCCACCTTCCCCCCACCCCATTCATTCAGCACGCAGTCACTGAAAACGCATCCTTAGGGATACATCAGTGGGCAAGACAGACACAGTGCCTGGCCTTGTGAATTTTTAAGCCAGATATTCTATCATAGTTACTGTGAAAGGTGCTGAGGTTACCAAAGGCACACACTGGGAGCTATGAGAGCACATACCAGGATCACCTAATCCAGTTCAGAGGGTCAGATAAGTGATGTCTGCTCTTTTTTTTTCTTTTTCTTTCTTTCTTTTCTTTTTTTCTTTCTTTTTTTCTTCTTCTTTTTCTTTTTCTTTTTTTTTTTTGAGACAGAGTCTCACTCTGTTGCCAGGCTGGAGTGCAGTGGTGCGATCTTGGCTCACTGCAACCTTTGCCTCCTGGGTTCGGGTTCAAGTGATTCTCCTGCCTCAGCCTTTCAAGTAGCTGGGACTACAGGCATGCGCCACCACGCCTGGCTAATTTTTGTATTTTTAGTAGAGACGGGTTTTCACCATGGTGGCCAGGATAGTCGCGATCTCTTGACCTTGTGATCTGCCTGCCTCAGCCTCCCAAAGTGCTGGGATTATCGACCTGAGCCACTGTGCCCGGCCAAGTGATGCCTGCTCTTTTAACATTCCTGGTCTTTGCAGTGAATTCCCATGTGACATGTTTTCGAGTTGTAAGCCTCCAGTTTTCTTCCTGGACACACTCTATTTGTGAATTTCTCTCTCTTCTCTCTCTCTCTCTTTATTTTAGAAGGAGTCTCGCTCTGTCCCCCACACTGGAGTGCAGTGGCATGATCTCAGCTCACTGCAACCTCCACCTCCCGTGTTCAAGCAATTTTCTTGCCTCAGCCTCCCAAGTAGCTGGGACTATAGGCACACACCACCATGCCTGGTTAATTTTTGTATTTTCAGTAGAGACAGGTTTTCACCATATTGGTTAGACTGGTCTCAAACTCCTGACCTCAGGTGATCCACCCACCTCGGCCTCCTGAAGTGCTGGGATTATAGGCCTAAGCCACCGAGCCCAGCCTATTTGTGAACCTTAACACAAACAGTAGTCTTTATGTAGTTTAAGTGAGTTGAGGAGTAGCATTTTGTGGGAGTTCTAGAAATACTTCATAGAGTAATACCAGCTACTAATCATCAAGCACTTACAATGGAACAGGCGCAGTGCTATATACATCACCTTTATTATCTAATGTTCATAATAACCCTGTGAGATATATATATTTATTACAGATGCAGAAACTAAGGTTCACAGTGAGTAAGTATCTTGTTTCAGGTCACGCAGTGAGCCAGTATTCTTACCAACTTTTCCTAGTCCTTCCCTGTTTCTCGTAACACAGCCTGCAGTGAATGAACTTTGTTGGAACTTATACCATATGGTTCATGGCTATTACATTTTCAGACAACTAAGACTTCTGAGACATTTTCCGGTATGAGCCGGTGTCATAAGAAAGTAGGAGGCAGGGGCTGAGGAGGTCAGGGAAGCAGCAGTGGATTCTCCATAAGAAAGGGAGAGATCACCTGAAGCAGGGAAATTGGCTCTCAGCCTTCAAACTCCTCCTCCAGGGCTTCAAATCCTTCTTCCAGCCTCCCTCTTTTGGGAGAACTTCCTCAGTTCTGTGTTATACGTTCCTCCATATGACAGGGATTGTTGATTGGGACCAAATATGCATTCCCTCTTTCTCCTTAGTAAAGGAACCCCACTTTCAGAGCGACACATGGCCATCCAGAATATGTGACTTACTTATGGTCAAATGGGATGTAGGCAGAAATATTCTGTATGGTTTCTAGAGGTGGAGGCCTCATGATGAGGTTGGTAGAGCAATCAACCTCAAGAAGGAACTGGGCCTCTTAGTACCTTAGAGATTGTGGAATGGTCAAACCAACCCTCCCACAAAGGAGTGCCTATCCCTGGGTTTTGTTTACATGATTGGAAAGTGAATGCTTTTCAAAAGCAACTGTAATTTTGGGTTTCTTTCACACATAATCCCAATAGACTTTTTTTTATTTTTATTTTTGAGATGGAGTCTCATTCTGTCACCAGGCTGGAGTGCGGTGGCGCAATCTCTGCTTATGGCAATTTCCGCCTCCCTGGTTCAAGTGATTCTCCTGCCTCAGTCTCCCAAGTAACTGGGATTACAGGCATGCGCCACCACACCCAGCTAATTTTTGTATTTTTAGTAGAGATGGGGTTTCACCATGTTGGCCAGGATGGTCTCGATTGCCTGATCTCGTGACGCACCCCCCTTGGCCTCCCAAAGTGCTGGGATTATAGGCGTGAGGCACCGCGCCCGACCCCTAATTGACATTTTAAAATGAAGTAACACTATTCCTTCAAGAACACCTTCCTCTTTTCACTACCAGATGTTCTTCATATTAGGTAATGTTCATCCATCCATTTATCCATCCATTCTTCCATTCACCCATCTTTGTATTTATTCATCCAATTATTTAGTAGATATTTACTGAATGCCTCCCTTGTACCAGGCACTGGGCTAGGTGCTGAGTTACGTAGGTAAACAATCATATGCTCTGACCTCACAGAGTTAACTATCTTGCAAGAAAGAAGGAAGACTTTTCAACAAAGAAAGCTTTCCTTGCCACAAACATGTTGTCCAGACGTTACCAAATGGAGGAAGAGATAATTGACTTGGTGGGGTCAAGCTCATAAATGAAACATATTTGTCATTTGCTTCACTTTACAAGGAGATAAACAGTCCTAGAGAATGCAAAGGTGGCCTATCTATATTTTCCAGCATTGCATCTTTTTGTACAATAAATGGGGCTAAGTCCCCACTATCAGTCAGGGCCCAGGCATGAGACAGAAGTGACTTCAATTATTTCAATAGAAAGAATTCAATATATATAATGGTTAAGTCTGTACTGAAAAACTGAAAAGGCATAAAAAGAATTCCAAGGGTATCGCAGAAGTAGCAACTGCAGGAAGCAGCTGTTGCCCAAAGGGAAGAGGGTGTAATGATTAAAACGTAAAAGGCTGGAGAAGGAGCCTTGAGGAGCTGATGTCTGGATCTGGGAAGCAGGGGCTGTTTAGCTGATGTTAGTGTCTCTGGGCACACAGGAGGGCTTTATGGAGTAGGGACCCATTCTCTGAGGGGGAGGTGCATTGAGGCTGGTTTTGCAAGTTTGCAAGTGTTGGGAAAATAGTAAACTGGATGCAACTATTGCTATTGGAAAAAAAAATTGCCGTTGCTAGGTTGATGTTGACCAACATAGGAGCCAAATGGGACCAAATAATCCCTTCTTCCTCCTCCAGCCTCTAGTGCCCCTTATTGGCAGAGTCTGACAGGGAACTAGAAGGCAAAGCAGAAATATGGCTTACAGAGTTTCAGGAGCATTGGGAATGGGTTTGAAGCCAAGTAACTGGCCTAATAACTAGAAAACCCTCAGTTATAGACTGAAGGTTTGTGTCCTCCGAAAATTCATGTGTTGAAGTCCTCACCCACAGTGTGATGGTTTCTAGAGATGGGACCCGTGGAGGTAATTAGTATTGGATGAAGTCCTATTAGGTCCTATTAGATTAGGTGAGTTTAGTGTCCTTACAGGAAGAGCCAACAGAAAGCTTACTCTCTCTCCAAAGAAGAGGTCATGTGAGCACAGAGCGAGATGGAAGCTACCTGCATGCCAAGAAAGGAGGCCTCAGAATAAAACCTACTTGCTGACACCTTGATCTTGGTCTTCCCAGCCTTCAGAACTGTGAGAAATAAATTCCTGTCGCTTAAGCCACCCTGTCTATACTATTTTGTTATGGCAGCCCGAGCAAACTAAGATATTCTCCAATAACCTTGACATGGGAACTTTTGAATGTTTGTGGAATGCTCTGAAGTTATCAAATGTGGAAGTGAATTCTCTCCAAGAGTTATCTTCTGAGACTCATCTCCACCAGTTCACAAGCATGCCAAGCCTTAGAGAAGAGTGGAGTGTGTGTATGTTCCTGGATGTTAACTTTCCCTGGACAAAACATTTTTGTACAATGTTTCTCCAAATCCTCTTCATTCTTCAGAAATTGCCTGTTGTCCTTCAGGAATCACCCCAGGAAGCAGGGGGGTTGGGTGGGGGGCGATCAAAAACTATTAATCAACAGAAAAATCCTCTTCTTGCTGCATCATAAAGTCTTAAGGCTTAGCTTCAGCAGTTTATTAAATTACCAGAACGCCAAGAAAAATAGCTTTAATAACACATTTGTGCCTATCTATTATTTTTTTTTATAACCCAGAGTGGAGAATTAAAAGGCTCCCTACCATTTAAAATAGCACTTTTAAAATTAAAATGAACATGTTAGAGGGATTTTTTTTTTTAACTCAAAAAACAAGCCACTGATTCAGGATGTGATTACTCTGAGCCGAAATTTTATGGCTAAATCTTTGTGTGGTGTAAAGAAAGGAGGAGAAATGGTTTTCCTTGAAAGGTTTAGAAGTATATTCATTAGAACAGGTGGACGGGCAGGTCACTTTGTCCTCTCATGTGGTTTAGTGTTACAAATACTATTTTCAAAAATTATGATGTTGAAGTACCTGAGATAGAGATATTGTCTAGAGACTAGCTGGCCACCCAAATGGGGCTTTGAGGGGAGCAGAGCCACAGTAAAGTGCTCTCAGTTTAGGTTCTGTTTCTGAGCTTTGCAAATTCAAAAACTGTATCAGAGCCTCAGAACTGACCTAATTCACTGGTTAATGCATAAACCCAACTGTAATTTATTTCTAATGAGAGACTCCTCAATAATTTTTTTTTTTTTTTGAGATGGAGTCTCGCTCTGTTACCTAGGCTGGAGTGGAGTGGTGTGATCTTGGCTCACTGCAACCCCCACCTCCCAGGTTCAAGCAATTCTCCTGTCTCAGCCTCCTGAGTAGCTGGAACTACAGGTGCACACCACCACACCTGGATAATTTTTGTATTTTTATTAGAGACGGGGTTTGACCATATTGGCCAGGCTGGTCTCTAACTCCTGACCTCATGATCCACCTGTCTCGGTCTCCCAAAGTGCTAGGATTACAGGAGTGAGCCACTGTGCCCGGCCCTCAATAATTTTTAACAAGCATTTGTTGAACTCTAACTATGAAATAGGCATTAACCATAGATTAAATGGTAAACACATCATAGACTGTGCCCACAAAGTTTATAGTGTGAGTGATGGGGAGGGTGAGAGATACGAATATACTATGAAATGTTTCTACTATCATGGTTCTCCAGGTGCCACGGAGATGCAGAGGGTTGTAGTGTTAGTTATCTACTGCTTGGTGTAACAAATTACTCCAAGACATATCGGTGTAAAACAATAACACTTATGATCTCACATTTTCTTGTGCATGGCTTATCTGGCTCCTCTGCCTTAGGGTCTCTCACAGGATGCAATCCAAGGGTTTTCTAGGGCTGCAGTCTTATTAGAAGGCTTGACTGGAGAGGATCTGCTTCTAAAGTGAGTACTCTTGTGTTTGTTGGCAGGAATCAGTTCTTTTCACGCTATTGGCTAGAGGCCTCACCTGGTTCCTTGTTGCTCTCCAGAGAGCATCTTACAACATAGCCGCAGGAAGGCAAGAAAACGTGCCAGCAAGAGTCTACTAGTAAGATGAAAGGCGCAATCTTTTTTTGTGGATAACTATATTTTTTTTGTAGATAACTATATATTTTTGTAAATAATCTAATCATGGAAGAGGCACACCACCATTTTTCTCAAATTTTATTTGCTGTAAGTGAGTTACAAGGTCCAGCCCAAGGAGAGGAACACACAAAGGCATGAATCCAGGAGGTGAGAGTTACTGGGAGACACATCAGAAGCTGACTACCACAGTGGTCTTGTCTTGAATTGGGAAAAGCCGGGGGTTGCCTGGAAAAGCAGCCCCAGTAGAGCACAGTAGTTAGTAGTTCTAGAATCATTTTTCTTGTATTCAAAGTCTGATTCTACCACCTACTGTTCTTCCTAAGCTTACCCTTCTCTAACATCTAGATGTTTCATTCAACACATATTTATTGAGTGCCTACTTTGTACCAGGTACTGTTGAAGACACTGAGGAATCAGCAGTGAACAAAACAAAGTCTGCTCCCATGAAGTTTGCAGCCTAGTCAAGGAAGAAATTAACGTTGCTGCTATTGTCAATGGTATTTCAGTGGAGTCCAGAAAGACCTTAGGGAATTACATCACATACCTGGGGAGGACAGCCTTTCAGACAAAAGGAGTTGTAAAAGCAAAGAACAATAATAGTACCTAATTTATATGGTTGCTGTGAAAGTTAAATAAAACATATGCTATAGCCAGCAGAGAAGGGGCCCTGCAGAAAAGTAAAGCAGGTTAAGGGATGGAGAGTGGGATGCTAATCTTATTATATTTTCTTTTGGTAAATTTTATTTTTAAATAATTTCAAATACACATACAGAAAAGTTGCAAGAATAATACAAAGATCTCCTATATACCATTCACTCAGGTTCTCTATTATTGTTTTGCCATGTTTGCTTTGTCATTCTTTCTTTTATGTTGTTATTTTCTGAAATATTTGACAGTAAGTTACTGATATAATATCCCTTTACCTCTAAATACTTTAATGTATATTTTCTAAGAGCAAAGATGTTTTCTTTACACAGTCATAATATAATTACAAAAATTGGGAAATTAACATTGATACTATTATCTCATCAACAGACTTTATTAAAATTTTAACACTTGCACTTTTTTTTTTCTAGTCTAGGATTCACTTCAGGATCACATGTCCCATTTAATTGTCATGTCTCCTTAATTTCCATTAATTAATGGTTGCTCAGCTTTTCTTTTCCTTTTATAACCTTGAAATTTTTGAAAAGTACAGACTAGTTATTTTGCAGAGTAACCCCTCAATTTGGGCATATCTGATATGGCGGGAAAACCCTGGAAGTGAGATGTCCTTCTCAACACTTCATCTTAGGGAGCATATGGGACAGCTTTATCCCATTACTGGTGACATTAACTCTGATAATTTAGTTAAAGTGATGTTTGCCAGCTTTCTTCAACATAAAGACACCACTTTTTCCTTTAAAAATATCTAAAAATATTTTAGGGAGATACTTTGAGCTTATATAATTATCCTGTTTCCCATCAAACTTTTACTCACTGGTTTTAACATCCATTAATGATTCTTGCCTGAATCAATTACTAGCACAATGGTTGCCAAGAGGTGATTTTCTAACTCCATCATCATTCCTTCTGCATGTATTAGTTGGCATTCTACTACAAGCTATTTTAAGATAGATTCATCAGGGAAGATTATATAGGGGAAGAGTGGTAGGCAGAGGGAACTCTAAGTGCAAAAATAAAAATAATATTTACTTCATGTGGCTGCCACGAAAAGTAAATACAATACTATATGTAAAGCATGGGGCACAGCTTTTAAAAATAACTGAATGAAAGTAAACTACTATTGCTATTAAATAGTGACATAAAAGCCAAGATCTATTATAAAAGGCAAGAAGAATGGGGTAATGAAGTTGAAGAGGAGTGGGGGAGTCCAAGTGTCAGAGGCAAAAATGCTAAGATGATCCCTAAGGATCCATAGCCTTGTTAATTCCCTACATCAGGAGGTGAAGGAGCCTGTGAATATAACAGGATATCACTTCCATGGTTAGGTTATGTTATGTGGCATATTACATGACCTAATCATGAGTCCTTGAAAGGGACAAGTTCCTTCCTGGAGAAAGAGATTCAAAGCATGAGGAGGATTTGATGTATGAGAAATTCTCCACTTCAGCCTTTGAACATGGACTAGCCCATGTGACAAGGACAAGCGAACCGCCTCTCAGAGCTGTGTGCAACCCCCCAAGTACAGCCAGCAAGAAACTGAATTTTGCCAACAACCTGAATAAGCTTGGAAGAGGACCCTGAGCTGCAGATGAGAATGAAGTCTGCTGAAGTCTCGATTTCAGACTTGCAAGACCGTGAGCAGAGAACCCAGCCACACTGTGCCTAGACTTCTGACCTACAGAAATCATGAGATGATCAACAGATGTTGTTTTAAGCTGCCATGTTTGTAGCAGTTTGTAACACATCAATAGAAGACAAACACACCAGGGAACAACATTAAGAAAGATCTCCAAGTGAAAGAAAGCATGAGAACATTCAGCATGGCTGAAGCACAGGGGTGGGTCAAGGAGTGAGAGTATGAGAAACTAGAGTGTAGGGGTAGGCAGGGTGTCCAACCGACAAGGGGGTTCAGACTGACACAATTCAACAGACATTTAGGGAGGACCTTGGTGCCAGGCCTTGTGCTCTGACAGGCTGGAGTCCCAGAGATAAATAAGACCCATTTTCTGCTCACATTCTGGTGGAAAAAAACTCAATGGAATTAGTAAATCACAATTGCAGCTCCATGAGAGAAGTCCTCTTTGCTTTCTTCATCTATATCCCAAGTGCCTAGAACAGTGTCTTGCATATAGGAGATAATGATATTTGTTGAGTTGAATAAATATAAGTGATATTTCATCTGGGTCAGTGATTTTCAACCAGGGGCAATATTGTCACCCTGGGGCAACATCTTCAGACATTTTGGGAATGTCTTCAGACAACGGGGAAGGGGATACCAGCATGTGGTAGGTGGAGGTAAGGCATGCTGCTAAACATCCTGCAATGTACAGGGCAGAGCCTCACTACAAAGAATTATTTGGTCCCAAATAGTGCCAAGATTGAGAAACCATGATGTAGGCAATGGTGAGACCCAATGAAACCTTTGTTCTCCCCAAAACAACCACAAAAACAGCTCTTTAATGCCTGTTACTCCCAGTCTCCCTGTGTCTCCCATCTGGTCAGGGCTGCATAAGCAATGAAATCCCCCTTTGTCAGATCCTCTTAGGGCTTCATGAAGTCCAGCTTCCTTTCACTGGCATTCTTCCTGCAAAACTATTACTGTCATTCATTAGAATCCAGCATCCTCTTATGATCAGTCCCCTGCTTTGGTGTGGGAGATACCAAGCAATGTGCAGGTTAATATTTGACAGCCAGCTTTCGAAAAATTATGCATCTATTGAACTTATGTACGTAAGTTTGTTAAAATTTAACTGATACAAAGGATGTGTAGCATACCATTTCATAAAATCATAAAATAAGCAAACAACAACACTTTATTTTAAATTCCATGTAGCCAATCAGTTCTCATAGAACACTTTAATTGATTTTTGCTGAGCTCTTGTGTCTATAGCCAATCTAGGGAAGCAACTGGGAAATGAGCGTAGTTCTGACATGAATGTCGGCTGATATTTTCTTTTACATTAACGAGTAAGATGAAAGTGAAGCAACAAGGGCATGCCAGAACTCCATTCGTTCATCAATGAGATGAGCGACTGCTTTGCTGAACCAGATAACAATTTTCAAATACTGGAAGAATATTTCCTCAATTTTTATGCCATTTGCCATGTGACATTTCCAGACATGACAGGCTTTTAAGTTTAATCTGCATTATTACCATTTTCTCCATCACTTTCTTAAGTCTAAACAATCAAAAAAACAATAAAGCAAGCCCTGATTTGTAGCATTTTTTTTTTTTAATTTCCATGGTATAAATATACCCACCTTGTCTGACTTCAGGCTACCAATGTGATGTTACTGAACCTGAGTTGGGCAGAGCTGTGCAGTAGCACACCATGATGTAATATTTCCACCATACAGAGATAATAGATGCAAATAATCCCCAGAGTACAGATAGTAGTAAAATGATGTGCAATAATTTGTAAATGAATTCTCAGTATTTATTACCTTTGTTTTTAATACAATTTATTTAATTACAGATTTAGAAAATTTAACTTTCAATAATGTTTGTGCTTTACAACTGGTTCACAAAATTCTGCAAATTTAACCATGGACTCCTGCAAGCCAGTATGAGCTAGCTCTAGCACATCGCTGGTTTATGCAGTGAGGCCTTGTGCTGATGGTCAAATGTACTCTCTAGTTGACAATTTGGACAAATTCACTCTCAAGGAGTTGTCTTATTTTGAAGTTCTGGGAATTGTCTATGAACTACACACGCAAAGTATGTATGTGTTGATCCCCTGAGAGTTTGTCCTGTCTATGCAACGTGTCTCCGACCCCACTGGCCTTACTAGTATTATCGGATGAAGGCACCTGATTTTTACCATCTGGTGGAGACTCTTGACTTCCTTAACCTGCTCCCCTTCTCTTTCAAGCAGCAGTAGTGGTGAGCAGGACGGGGAGGAAATATGGATTCAGAAACCTGTAATTGATTTACACTGGCTGCCACATGCTTGCAGGAGAAACATGCAGTAAGGTAACTTGGTCAAGACATTCTCAAGCACACAGTCTCAGTGTATTCTTCTATAATCAATCGCTCCTCAGTGTCATCCCCACATGATGTCACAGTTTAGCCTTTTCTCAAACCCCTCCTGTTTACATCCAACTTCTCTCTGAATTGGAGCTAGCTTGACTCCCTTTTGTACTAGCCCCGTTTGCAGGTGGGTTTTCCATTTCTGGCATAATTAATGGGAAGAGAGACAAGTGGAGGGGCGGCCACATAGGTTAGCCTTTGCAGGGTCCTCTTTTATGGACATGGAATACAGCCATATCCATTGCTCACCTCACATCCTGTGGTCTCATGGAGGTGAACACTCACACCCTCTGAATTATTTTGCCTGTTTCTTCCGATGATGCAATGAACTCTTTATGTTTTCTTGAATTCCCCAACTTAACAGATTTTTATTTCCACCAACTATGCATAAACACAAATCACTCTTAAACATATTTAAGCCACATAATTATACCTTATCCACTATCAAACTTCTTACTAAATACACTTAATGCTTAACCTACAAATTCTCTTCAAATGCAATGTGTTTCCCTCTAAGCCAGTTTTAGACCTTAAGGACATTATTTGCTTTACGCTTTTTAACAAAGATGAATGAGTGTCCATTCTGGGCTAATGGTGGGGGGTAGATCAGTGAATAAGAAAGACCGACATAGCCCCTTCTCTCAAAGAGCTTTTTATCTGATTGGGGAGAATGACATTAAGCAAACACACACACAAATATAAAGTTTGAATGATGAAAAGCACAATACAGGCAAGGAATGGGGGTCCTATGATGAGGGGATGTACTGGGAGCCAGGGAAGGCATTACTGAAAGAGTGACATTTGAAATGAAGAATGAGAAGGACTGAGCCAGAGGAGGAGTAGGGGCAGAGTGTCAGGGAAGAGGGCTCCAGGGGCAGGGAGTCACTCATTCCAGGACTCCAATAAGAGTAATGAGAGGTCTCTCTCCAATACAGGAATGGAGGAGGTGGGTGGTATGAGGTTAGGAGTCAGACTGAGGTAAGTCCAGATGACAGTCAGGTAGACCTAGCAATAGCTTTTATTCTAACCTCAACGAAACATTGAAGTCTTCACAGAGGGGGGTGAGTGTTTCAATTCATTTTCTAGACAGATCACTCTGGATGGAAGTTGGAAAGTGGATTGGGGAATTGGAGAAAAAGGGGAAGCAGAATGATAGGAGGCAGCTGTAGTAGTCTGGAAGAGACCAAATGGTGGTGTGAACTATGATGATTGCAATGGAGAGGAACAGAAACAGACAGATTAGAGAAAATAGGAGATAGAAATGACTGAATACACCAGGAAAATTACAGTGAAGGGGATGAGAGAAAAGAAGGTGTCAAGGATGGAGCTCAGGTTTACAGCTGGGTGGAAGGAGGGGTCATTCCCTGGGAAGACAGTGCAGGCACCAGCTTAGAAGGACAGGGTATGACGTAGGGGACTGGCAGTTCCACAGGAAGGCAGGGTGAGAAACAAGATGACTTGAGCTAGTGCCTTTCACCTCTCACCAGAGGTGAGGAACAGTTCGACAAAGTGGTAATTTTCTATTGATAAAATGTACTGGCTGTTTTGCTCTCTTCCTCTCTAATAACCAGCTAGTCCTCAGTCTCACTGTCTTTGGCCATGCATTTAACAATTCTGACCAAGTTCAAACACTCCAAGACAGTGTTCTTTGAGGTGTTGGGCAGGTAGCACTAGTGGTCTACCAGATGATTGCAAGTGGCATAGAAAATGACTTTTCAATGCTGTATGGATATGGCATCACATCACATTGAATCACACAGTGAGAAAGTAATTTCCTTTTCAATTCTTTCTTGGGCCTTCTGATTACATCAGGGAGAAAGGCTCAGTTTGGTGTTAGTATGTCTTTACACCTCTGTAACACTTGATAATCTCTCTTCTTAACAAAGAAAGAACAAGGCCACAGTCTCGGAGCATTTTTAGCAGGCCACAGTCTCTAGCTGGAATTTAATAATATGGTTTTGTTTTCAATGTAAAAAAAAAAAAAATTAACATTACCTCCAATTCGTGGCAAGTGATATTGGTTTTTCATTTACAGCAGTGAAATAAATAAATAAATCTATTTTAAAATGAAGCTCCAAGTACAAAAAGAGAGTTGTGAAAAACACTAATTAAATAATAGTACACTTGGCACAGGAATATGGCAAGTATGACAGAGGAGGTCCTATGGTTAAAATCTGGAAAACATAGCATGACACTGAAGTGGTCGTTTGTTATTCATGCATCCACTCTTCCTTCTTGGGGCAACGTTTCCTTATCTTCTTGGATGAATCATCTCTCCCCAGCTTTCAGCCCACAGGCTCCCAATACAGTTGATTTCCCTCCGGCGCCCTAGGGGATAGCACTGGAAGCTTGGCTAAGCTGATCAGCATATGCCTTCACGCCAGCCAGTGATTGGCTTATCCATGGGCTCCTGAACCAAATTAGGCCAATCAGGTGCAGAGCCCAGTCAGTTGGCTTTAGAGGCCATGAATCAAATCACTGTGTTCCTCTGCCTCCTGTATGCTATATCCTTTGAGGTGAGATCTAAAGGATGAATGTTAAATTAGTAGATGATGATGCCATGAGGCTGCAGTTGTGGTCAGGGCCCCGACCATATAGTGAGGTAGGAGAATAGGGTCTGGAGGCAAGGAACCTAAGGCCATTTCACGCTGACTTCCTAGAACTAAATTGAAAGGAAAACCCTAACTCTCCACATCTAAGTAACAAATGGACCAGAGGCTACTCCCTTTGCAAACTCCCACCTTTTCTGCCCGGCAGATAGGAAATTGAAGGTACCTCTGATTGGTTGCATGGGAGTGTAACTTTGTAACTTCTCTCCCCTCAGACTGATTGTGGGCCAAGTCTTCGTTTGCATAGAAGTGCAACTTTGCAACTGCACATTAGCTTCTGATTGGTTGCTTTTCTGCAGCCAATCAGATGTTCACACAGGAGTGTGATCTTTGTAACTCCACTTCAGCCTCTGATTTGGGGCCACCAGTTCATTTACACGAACCAAGTGGCCAATGGGAAACCTCTAGAGGGTATTTGGACAGGAGAAGATTCTGTATCCGGGCCCTTGAGCCGCTGCTCTGGCTGGCTCCCACACTGTGGAGTGTACTTCCATTTTCAATAATCCCTGCTTTCATTTTTTTGTTGCTTCATTGTTTCCTTGCTTTGCTGTACATTTTGTCCAATTCTTTGTTTAAAACACTAAGAACCTGGACAACTCGAAGTCAAGAAAGACCCTCTATGGATAACAATAGGACCTTGTAGACCATGGTAAGAACTCCACTTGGAATTCTATCCCAACAGCAAATGGGAAGCCTTTAAATGGTTTGTTAGCAGGAAGATGACAGGCCTAGATTCTTATTTTTAAAGATCACCGTGGTATATAAAGCACTTAACATGGAGTCCAGCACCTGGTAAATGTATTAAGTTGGAGACTGCCCAGTGTCGGCAGGATACATAATTGGGGTTCAGTAAACGGACATCCGCATCCCCCTTCTCTTCTGCTTGTTCCTGAGGTTACTTCTATCAGAAGAAGCCTCTCAGAGCCTCTGGGAAAGTAGTCTTAAGTAGGACGTTGCCTTGCCCAAGGGCACTGAAGTTTAGCTGGAGCCTGCGATCTAAGGGGAAAGGCAGGAAGCAAAGGTTAGTGCTCTTGGAACTTTTAAACTTTGGTATCACTGAATTTCTACAGTTAAAAAAAAGTAGACTCTGGAGTGAACAGTTAATGAGGCAAATGGAATTAAAAAAAAATAAATAAGCAAAACCAATGTTAAGGGAGAAGGTCTGAATTAATATGAGTTTCTAGAGTCAGAAGGGCACTCTTTTTCTGGGTCATGGCCAATGGGCAGACAACATGTTTAGCCTACAGGAAACAAGGTTCGCTTACCGTCCCCGTTTGCACGTGGGAAGGAATGCACAGCTACAGGAGGAAGATGAGAGTGTAATTTGGAGATAGAAGTAGTCGAAGGAATTCAACTGAGAAATAACATCCTGGCACAAACTTAAGACATAAAAATAAAATCAGTTTCACAAGACCCAGAAAGCCTGATTCTTCTTGTGAAGTGTCCCTGTAGAATCTCAACAAGCTTCAGCACCCCCGGTCTTCCAGCCCCTCCCACCACCATGCCTTTGCTCTAGCCTCAATGGATTTTTGCAGTCCCTCAATCTCTCACCTATCTCTGTCCAGAGCGGGGTACAGCTGTCAATCCTCCTGCTGCCCCCACTCTTTCCTAGGCTTTCTGGATCCAGAGGCTCACCCGGACCCACCTTACTGTGCAAATGCACCTCCTGCATGACACCCACAGTCCCTGGCCTGTCACTGCCCTGAGCTTGGACTGGCTTTACCACCTCCCTTTGTACATGGACTCCCTCCCGTGTCAGCGTAGCATGGCTCAGTAATTAAGTGCAATCATTCTCAGGCTGAACAGCCAGACCTGGGGTATTGAGTAGTGGCTAAAGGAGCAGACTTTGGTGCGAGGTTGCTGGCTAATTTCTGGCATCCCTACTTACTAGGTATGCTAAGTTATATTGGTTATTTAATCTCTGTCAGCCTCAGTTTTCTCACCTGCAAAATGGGGATGATAATACTACTTGCCTCACAGAGCCAAGAGGTTTATTAAATAAATTCATACATATTATGAACTGAGAGCAACTTGTGACACCTAGTAAGCACTCCATAAGTGTTAGATATTATTACCCTTTCCCTACCATTTACCAGCTGTGAAACTGTGTGAGTGACTTAATCTAAGCTGGAGCTTCAAAACTACCCTCACAGTCCCCCTGTAGTAGCATATCCATTCCCATAAGCAAGTAGGAATGCTTAGCAGACAAGTTTTGTGATCTCTAGGCTCAAAATGTTTTCTCCTTTTTTGGCCATAACCCAGATAATGACTATGCACCTGCATTTAGTAACCTGTGCCATTCAATCACCTCTCTTCCTTGGAGATTCATCCATGGATGCACCTCTTTACTTCATTCCTTCTGCCTCCTTATCCCTCAAACACGGGGGTTTCAAGACTTTTCTCTTTAAGTGCAGAACTTACTGACTTCTGAATATAAAGGCTCAGGCCATCTCCAGAAAGGAGTTAATTGCAGGACACACCACACAGGATGGCTGTGGGGATGACAGAGGGTAATGTAGACAGCCTTAATGAACAGTGATATGGTTTGGCTGTGTCCCCACTCAAATCTCATTTTGAATTGTAGTTCCCATAATTCCCAGGTGTTGTGGGAGGGACCCTGTGGGAGGTAATTGAATCATGGGGGCAGGTCTTTCCTGTACTGTCCTCATGGTGAATAAGTCTCATGAGGTCTGACGGTTTTATGAATGGGGTCCCCTGCACAAGCTCTTTTGCCTGCCGTCATGTAAGGCATGCCTTTGCTCTTCCTTCGTCTTTGGCCATGATTGTGAGCCTCCCCAGCCATGTGGAATTGTGAGTGCAGTAAACCACTTTCCTTTATAAATTACCCAGTCTCAGGTATGTCTTTATTAGCAGCGTGAGAACTGACTAATACAAATGGTCTCAGCTACCATCAGAGCAAGAAACCTGATGTTGTCCTGAATCCTTCATCTCCTTCACCTCCTACATCCACATGATCACCAAGTTCCACCAATTCTTCTTTTCCACTGCCTCCTGAACTTGCCTCTCTCTCCACTTCTGATTCAGGACACCTTTATCTCTCATTTCCATCACTGCCAGAGTCCCTGGACTGCTGGGGTATCACTTCTGTGACCCATCCTGCCCCACTGGTGGCCAGTAGGACCTTCCCAAAACAGAAACCTGACAATGTTCTGCCCCTTCTTAATACTGTTCCATGTTTTCTCATAGCCCTAGACAATGCCCAGACTTCACTTAAGATGACCATCACCCCCACCTTTAACATCAAAAATGTTCATAGACACTTCCTCAAACCTCAACCCGTGACAGTAGCTGTACTTCTAGTAACTGTCAGTGGGGAAAATGCATAATGCCAACAAATGCTCTGACTTTTAAATATATTTTAATTTGAAAAATTATTGCAATATTTATTTACATTTTAAATTATATATATATATATTTGCAGCATTTATTCATTCAGTGGAAAATGCTCAGTGCACATAAGAATTTGAGGAATCCTTGCAAGTAACTTCATGGCCCTATGAAGGTCTTTGGGGGCTTACGAGTTGGAAATAATTGGCCTAGAACTTAAACTCTAAGCTTCTTGTTCCTCCAAGCACTTGTAAAGAGCCTCTGCGAACACTACCCTCCCACATATATTCAATTTCCAGCTGTGGAGATAACTTTTTTGTTTCTCCAGAGAGCACCAGAAGCTTCTACACCTTCAGAGGGTCTCTGCTGCCATCTTTCTCTCTGGTGAATTCCTACCCTTTTTTGAGCCTCTTCTCAAATGTCACCTCCTCTGATGAACCCAGCAGTTTACTACTTTTTCTGAGAAACCTAGAAGTTTGCCACTTTTTCCTCTGGAACAAAACTCAACTAGCACCAAAATTAATGTGTTGCAATTCTATGTCTATATTTTTTCTCCCTTTAAAAGCTCCTTCTGGAATGATACATTGACTGCCTCATCATCTTCGTGCCTCACCCACTACGACAACTTCTGCCATTAGTAGTTGCTTAATAAATGTTGAGTCTAATGAGCAGATAAAGGAACAACCCCTAGAGAGATTTGATCTCACCAGTATAGGTGTGCTAATGGGAGGGGGCCAACTGACTGTCCAAAGTAAAGAATGTGTATTTACTTTAATATCATCTTGGGGGAGTAACAAATGGTGGGTCCTTCATGTCCACCAGCAGGGTGGGTGGCATGGAGACAGTCTTTTCCAGGGAGGCTTGCAAGCCTCCCCTTTGTATCAGAGGTAGATATCCACTCTGTCTGTGGTTAGGGAAGGAAGCCCCGCAGGTGGCTCCTCTGCTAATGGAGGGCTTAAGCTTGTGCTCCCAACTGCTTCAGGATAGAATGAACACAGGCGGGTAGCCAGCATACTCACTGTCTATGATTCTCACTAGGAAGGAGAAAATCTCCCTTTGTGGTGGAGATCTAACCTGTGTAGGGTCTAATCTGCTGTCCAATGTCCTAGTACTAAGAGGAGATATTCGATGGAGAGAAGAGGCAGCTGATGTCCACTAGATCCATGGATGAGAGAGCCCCCAGAATGAATGCTGTCTCCCCAGCCAGCTGCTGCACTGCCTGTGTCCCCAAACATTCAACTTCTACCTGGAGGCACCACCATAAAGTCTGCTTCTCCCCCTGTGCTCAGAGTTTGTAGACTCCGGAGTCTTGGAGGTCAAGAGAGTTTAGTTCAAGTTCCAGCTCCACCATTGAAATGCTATGTGATTAAAAATGTTTACATATAAGTATAACATTCATACAAAAGAATGATTAGAATGTGTGTTTATCAAGAGGAACGGAAACCTATGTTACCATGATTCAACATAAGAGATGGAACATTGCCAACACACGTACTCGTCCTGTGTGACCCACGGCAAACTATACTCCATCCTAACCCTCCCAGAGGTAACCACTATCCTACGTTTTATGTTTGTCATTCTTTTGCTTCTCTTTATAGTTATCTTACATATATAAACTCATAAACAAAATATGTTTATGAACTTTATATATGGACTCCAACCTGTGTGTGTTCTTCTGTGACTTATTTTTTCAATCAGATTACATATATGAGATTCATTCATTTTGATGTATTCAATAGTTATTCATTCATTTTCACTACTGTATAATATCCCATTATATGTATATGCTGCAATTTTCCTGAATTTGGATATTTGGGCTGTTCCTAATTAATGGCTAATATGAATAATGCTGCTATGAACATTTAAGTACAAGTTTTTGTTTTTGTTGGAGACAGAGTCTTGCTCTATTGCTCAGGCTGGAGTGCAGTGGCACGATCTTGACTCACTGCAACCTCTGCCTCCCAGTTTCAAGTGATTCTCATGCCTCAGTCTACTGAGTAGCTGGGACTACAGGTGTGTACCATCACATCCTGCTAATTTTTGTATTTTTAGTAGAGATGGGGTTTTGCCATGTTGCCCAGGCTGATCTTGAACTCCTGACCTCAAGTGATCTGCCCGCCTTGGCCTCTCAAAGTCCTGGGATTACAGGCGTGAGTCACCACACCTGACCTCTTTTGCTCATTTTTAATTGAATTTTTGTCTTCCCATTATTGAGGGACAAACATTCTTTATATATTCTGGATACAAATTCTTTGTCAGATACACGCATGTGACTATTTTCTCTGAGACTTACCTTTTTATTCTTTAAATAGAATCTTTCAAAGATCAAAGTTTTTCATGTTGATGTAGACCAATTTACCAGATTTTTTCTTTATAGATTTTACCTTTTGTGTCCTAAGGTATCTTGTCTCCTAATACCGCTTTCAGGTCATGAAGATTTTCTTTGAGAAGTTTTATGGTTTTATGTTTAGATATATGATCCTTTTCAAGATAATTTTGTGGGTGGGATAAAGTAACAGTCAAGATCTCTTTATTTTTTCCATACGGATATCCAATGTTGCTGGCACCATTTGTTGAAAAGACTACCCTTTCCTTATGGAATGACTTTGATGCCTGTTCCAGGCAGCATAGTGTCCCTCTCTGCCCAATGATGTCCATGTCCCCAAACTTAACATATGAATATATTAAATGACATAACAAAGGGGAACTAAGGTTACAGATGAAATTTGTGTTGCTGATATTCTGACCTTAAAATAGGGAGTTTATCCTGAATGGTCTGCATCAACCCAAGGTAATCATAAAGGTCCTTAAAAAATGGAAGAGGGAAGCAGAGGTTGGTGTGAGGCAGTGTGAAAGGACTTGATCTGCTATCACTGAACTGAAATAGAGGAAGGGGCCATGAGCCAAGGACTGTGGGCAACCCCTAGAAGCTGGGAAAGGCAAAGAAACAGACACTCCCCTAGGAGGAGCACAGCCTTCCTGACACATTGACTTTGAGTCCTGTGAGACTTGTGTTGGACTTCTACCTTACAGAACTGTAAAATAAAACATTTGTATTGTTTTAAACCAGTAAGTTGGTAGTAATTTGTTACAGCAGCAATAGAAGAATAATACAGCACCTTTCCCTGTAATCCCAGCACTTTGGGAGGCCGAGGCGGGCAGATCACAAGGTCAGGAGATCGAGATCATCCTGGCTAACATGGTAAAACCTCGTCTCTACTACAAATACAAAAAAAAAAAAAAAAATTAGCCAGGCATGGTGGCAGGAGCCTGTAGTCCCAGCTACTCGGGAGGCTGAGGCAGGAGAATGGCATAAACCTGGGAGGTGGAGCTTGCAGTGAGCTGAGATCGCACCACGTCACTCCAGTCTGGATGACAGAGTGAGACTCCCTCTCAATAAATAAATAAATAAATAAATAAATAAAGTAAAAAAATCAATTGACCATACATATGTGGATCTATTTTCATACTGTTCCATTGATCTATATATTTGTCTGTGTGCCAATGCCACATTGTGTTGTTACTGTACCTTTAAAAGGAGCTTCATCATAAATCCTTAAATCAGATGGGCTAAGTCCCCTAGTTTGTTCTTTTTAAAAATAGTATGTGTTGTTCCGGTCCCCTTGCATTTCCATATTAATTTTTGAATCACTTTTCCAACTTCTGTTTTTCATTAGGATTGCATTGAATCTATGGATTGTTTTGGGAACAATTGACAGACATCATAATAATATTGTGCTCTGATCCATGAACATGATATATCACTCCATTTTTTAGTTCTTCACTTTTTATTTTTGTAGTTTTTAGTGTGCAGATCTATAACATATGTCATTAAATTTATCCCTAAGTATTTCATGTTTTGTGATGCTACTCTAAATGGCACAATTTTCTTATTCCCATTGAATATTGGTAGTTTTTACAACTACAATCTATTTTGTATACTGACCTTACTAAACTCACTAGTAAAAGTAGCTCTTTTGTACACTGCATAGGATTTTCTATTTAGAGATCATATCAATTTAGTTTTTTTGTAACTTTTTCCTGTCATTTTATACTGGCTAGGACCTTCAGTACAAAGTTGGTTAGAAGCGGTGAGAACAGACATCTTTATCCTGTTCCGAATTTATGGGGCAAAGCATTTAGTCTTTCACCACCAAGTATGATGCTGTCGGCAGATATTTTTTGTAAACATCTGTTATCATATTAAGAAAGTTTCTTTTTCTTCCTAGTTTGCTGAGCGATTATGTCATGAATAGGTCTGAAAATTTTCAAATGCTTTTTCTCTGTCTACTAAGGTAATCACAGTTTTTAAAAAATCTTTTTATTCTCCTAATATGCTAAATTATGTTGATTAATTTTATATTTTAAACCAATATTGTCTTCCCAATCTTTGTGTAGTTTTGTTATCATGTTCATTCTGGTCTCATGTTATCATTTGGGAAGTGTTTTCTCCATATCTATTTCTGAAATATTTTGTATAAAACTGTAGTACTATTATTTTTCCATAAATGTCTTCTAGAGCTCATCAGCAAAGCCATCTACACCATATGCTTTCTTTATGGGAAGGTGTTTGATTAAAAATTCACATTTATTAATTGATATAGGACTATTCAGATTCCTTGTTTCTTTTTAAGTAAACTACAGTAGATTTTGTCTTTCAAGGAATTTGCCCATTTGTTGCATAAAGTTGTTCATAATACACACTACAAAATATGTCACGATGGTCCTTCTTTCGTTCCTGATATTGGTAATTTGTGTCTTCTCTCTTTATTTCTTGATCAAGCCCACTCACTGTAGGTTTATCAATTAAGTTGTGTTTTTTTTAAAAAAAAGATTTTTTAATTTTATTAATTTTCCCATTTTTATCCATTTTTTATTAATTCCTGCTCTTTATTACATATTTTTTCCACTTATTTTGGTATTACATATTCTTCTTTTTCTATCTTCTTAAGAATCTTAGATAACTGACTTTAGACCTTTCTTCTTTCTTAACATGAATATATAAAGCTCTACATTTTCCTCAAAGCATTCCTTTAGCTTCATCCCAGAGATTTGAATATGTCTTGCTTGTGTTTTTATTTAATTCAAAATATTTTCTCATTTGCCTTGTGATTTATTTCTTTGATATGAGTTAGAAATGTTTGGTTCAGTTTCTAAATCTCTAGAGATTTTCCAGGTGGATTTTTGTTATTTCTAATTTAATTCCCTTATATTCACAGAACATACTCTATATGATCCCAATTCTTTTAAATTTGTGAACATTTATTTTATGATCCCATATGTGGTTTGTCTTACATGTTCACTTGAAAAGAATGTGTAGTTTGTTGTTGTTGGAGGAGTGTCCTATAAATGTCAATTATTTCCAGTTTTTTTTGATAGATCAAGTATTCTATACCCTTACTGATTTTCTATTTGTTGCGTCAATTACTTAGAAAGAATCATTGCAATCTCCCACTCTAATCATACATTTGTCTATTTCTCTTCTCTGCTCTATCAGTTTTTATTTCACATATTTTGAAATTCTGTTGTGTGTACACATTTAAGATTGAGATATCTCTTTGAAGAATGAACCCTTTATTGTTGTAAAATGAATCTGTTTTTTCCTGGTAATTTTTTTTGCATTGAGGCCTACTTTGGTATCTGTATAATTACACCAGGATTTCTATAATTAGTGTTTGCATAGTATACCTTTTTCTGTCATTTTACTTTAATTTACCTGCGTCTTTATATTTAAAATGTGTTTCTTACAGGCAACACATAGTTGGGCCTTGCTTTATAAATCCAATATGACAATCCCTTTAATTGGAGTGCTTAGAATTTTTTATTTACACTTAATGTAATTATCAATATGGTGGGGTTTAAATTTACAACTTTGTAATTTGTTTTCTGTTTGTCCCATCTGCTCTTTATTTCTTTTTCTTCTTTCCTTGCCTTCTTTTTTTCAGTACTCAATTTTTATTTCCATGTTATCTTATTAACTATACATTTATATTGAAAATTTTTTTTAGTGTATGCCTTGGGATTTACAATATGCTTTTCATATATTTTTTTAAATTTCCAACTTTCATTTTAAGTTCAGGGGTACATGTGCAGGTTGTGCAGGTTTGTTACATAGGTAAACGTGTGCCATGGTGGTTTACTGCACAGATCATCCCATCACCCAGGTATTAAGCCCAGCATCCATTAGCTAGTCTTCTTGATGTTCTCCCTCCTCCCACCCCCTACTGTTTTTTTAAATTTATTAAGCGTGTTTCGAATAATGTTTAATGTATGACCCTCCTAGCAGTGTTGTAGACTGAATTGAAGCCTATGCCTTGAAGAAGCTGTTGGTGGTGTAAACTAGAAGTAAAATCATAAGCCTCCCAACCATGAAAAGGATCTTCTCTTGTCCAAGGGGACCCCAGAGAAACCTTAAAAACTGAGTTCTTGGCTATGGCGGGAAAGAAGGTCAGACACACCTTGTTATATTCCCTCCCTTTTGTGATGTAGACACAACAACGGACAAGTATTAATGTTAAAATAGAGATCATAAGACTGACAGAACAGATTCGGTGGCAGTCAGATACTGAATTATAAATGGGACCTAAGGCATGCAAGCAAGGGTTAAGTCATGCACCCCTCTACTTAAAGTAGAAGCTATGCTCTAATTGCCATAAGATTTTTCTTCTTCTCCAGTAGCTACACAAACACTGGATTCGAATCAGGAATACTAAAACAGTTTAAAGCTCATCTATCACCAAACATTCACCCTCGAGCCCTCTGTTCCATGAGCCATGACTATAGCTTTGATTGGACAAGAGACTGATTTCAGTAGCTTTATCCTGATAAGAGATCACCAAGCAGGGACTAGTTCTGGCAAGTTTACAGAGGCTGCACTTGAGTGCCTTTGTGTCCTTGCTTCACCTTTTGATGTACAGGGCCTAACTGTAATACCCTGAACTGTTAAGTCTCCACCCCAAAGTGAACATGGGATCACATGTAACATACATGTTTATTCAGGACCCAAGTGTTAGGACCACCTTCATGAATATACATAGCTCTTCCAATAGCCTGTTGAATATGTATGTTTAGCCAATCCATTCATCATAAAGCCCCTGCTCCACCTTGTCCTCCTTAGAAGTGCCTGTTTCTCTCTTCTGCTGAAGGGGGTGCTTCCCAGCCTGTGAGGATGGCCACCTCATAGGCTACAACTCTTTATAAGGAATGAAGTCTCCCTCCTAAATATAGAAATTGTGTGGTTTTTAAGTTAGCAGTAGAAATATGGACACAAAAGGACATTCTGGTGATGTCTCTGAAAGAAAAGAGAGTTGTAGAGAAAGCTTCTGTCATCTTAGAGAATACATGGATCATCCGGAACAGAATGCTGCTAGAAATATAAATATTAAAGGTGCTTCTAGTGAGATTTCAGGTAGAAATGAGAGACATTTTGGAAACTGGAGCAGATTTGTTATAATGTGGTGGAGGATTTGGCTGAATTGTGTTCTGTTGGATGGGAAGTAGAACGCTTACAAGCGCTGAACCTGGATGTTTAACTGAAGAGCTTTCTCAGCAAAGTGTTGAGGCTGATGTCTCCTTGCTGGGAAGGGAGAAAAGTAAATTGAGGAAGGAATTGCTAAGCCAAAATAAATCAGCAATTGATGATTTGGAGAATTCTCATCCTATCTAAATACTGTGGTCTGGACAAGGGTGGGACTGGACAACTATTTGCAAAAGAGATTAGGTATGTGACTCATGGATCCAATCAACCACATCAGCAGAAGTCAGATAGAGAGATGTGGTGAACCAGAACACTGCGGCTCATATCTTGTTTCATTGTTCTTTGCTTTATTGTGCTTTGCAGATATTACATTTTTTACAAATTGAAGGTTTGTGGCAACCCTGTGTCAAACAAGTGCATTGGTGCCATTTTTTCCAGTAGCATGTGCTTATTTCATGTCTCTATGCCACATTTTGGTAATTCTTGCAATTTTGTTTGTTTGTTTGTTTTTGTTTTGTTTTAGGCAGAATTATACTCTTGTCACCAAGGCTAGAGTGCAGTGGCACCATCTTGGCTCACTGCAACCTCCGCCTCCCGGGTTCAAGTGATTCTCCTGCCTTAGCCTCCTGAGTAGCTGGGATTACAGGCTCTTGCCATCACACCCGGTAATTTTTGTACTTTTAGTAGAGATGGGGTTTCACCATGTTGGCCAGGCTGATCTAGAACTCCTGACACCTCAGGCGATCTGCCCGCCTTGGCCTTCCAAAGTGCTGGGATTAAAGATGTGAGCCACCACACTCAGCCTCTTGCAATGTTTTAAACTGTGTGTGTTTGTGTGTGTGTGTGTGAGAGAGAGAGAGAGAGAGAGAGAGAGAGAGAGAGAGTCTCACTGTGTCACTTAGGCTGCAGTGGTGTGATCATGACTCACTGCAGCCTTGACCTCCCAGGCTCAAGCAGTCCTCCCACCTCAGCCTCCCAAGTAGCTGGGACTACAAGTGCACACCACCAGGCCCAGCTAATTTTTGTATTTTTTGTAGAGATGGGGTTTTGCCATGTTTTTCAGGCTGATATCAAACTCCTGAGCTCAAGTAATCCCAAAGTGCTGGGATTATAGGTGTGAGTCATGGTGCTGGCTGATATGTTAAACTTTTATTATTATCGCTATTATTATATCTGTATAGTAATCTGTAGTCATTGATCTTCGATGTTACTATTGTAATTATTTCAGGATGTCATGAACTGTGCCTCTCTATGATATGGCAATTATTTTGATCTTTTTAAAGTATTTACTTTTGACTTTGCAGATTCTGTGTATCACACATATTCCTAATTTTAATAACTTTGCTCCTATTCTTATTTTTTCCTTTTATTCCTTATTCCATTGTTATCCATTTCTAATTAAAGTTGGAATAAGCTTAGTTCATTAATTTGCAATTTTCATTATAAAATAAGGATTTCTCTCTATAAATTTCCCTATAAGAATCATCTTAGCTTCATCCCACAATTTTATGTATTTCAATATTGTTTAGTTTTAAGTATTTTCTAATTTCCATTAAATTCTCCTTTTGACATAAGAGTTACTTAGATGTGTGATTTTTAATTTTCAAACAAAATTTTAAGTTAGTCATTTGTGATTATCAGCTGATTTTTTTGCTTTATGGTCATTAAACATAGTCTGTGTAATGCAAACTATGTGGAATTTGTTTAGCCTTTGTTTAATGTTTCTTATTTACATGGGAAAAATTGTTATTCTCCAACTGCTGCTACAGAATTCAATTAAATCAAGATTTTAATTTTGCATTCAGATCTTCTATATCTCTACTGACTTTTTTTCTTGCTTATGTATTTATTATTGCACTGTGAAAATGCTTTAAAATCTCCCTTTATGGAGGCAGATTAATCAGTTTCTTTTGTGGTTCTATGTGTTCTTGTTTTATTTATTTTGAAGCAATATCACTATGTGCATGCAAACTTAGAATTGTTAAATTTTCCTAGTGAATTGAACTTTTATCAATGTGTACTAACTCTTCTTATCTCTGGTAATAATTTTTGCTTTAAAATCTATTTAATCAGATAATAATGATAGAGAGATATCAGCTTTCTTTTGTTTGGTATCTAACTGACACATTTTTTCCCGTCTTTATGCTATAATCTTTTTGTATACTTTTGATTACTTTCTGTCTTATATATCGTATAGAAGTGAATCGGCTTTTTAAAATTCTGGTAACCTTTTAATTTTACCTGGAGAATTTAGTCACTTTATATTTATTGAGATCACTGGTGGAGTGGCACTGTATTCTACCATTTTATTTTGTGCTTTCTATTGGTGCTGCCCTTTTATTTTTTCCCCTTTCTGTTCTACTTTCTTTTGTCTTCTTTTGGATTGAATTTTCCTCCTAAACTTATTCATTATCCATCAAATAATATGGAAATTACATATCATGTTTTTGTCCTTTTAGTGTTACCTTAGAAATTGCATTAGATATATTTAAAAGAATAAATAAAATGGTTATGCTTTCCACCCAGCCAATTGAAGGAATTTAGGACTTTAGCTACGATTATCCTCTTTTTGACTAAAGGCTGTTCTTGTTCATTATTTTTTAATATTGTAAATTAGACAATATTATTATCATCATGTGTACAGCCAATATTTATTTGGACTTGCCCTCATATTAATATTATCCTTTATCAATTCTGGGAAATTCCAAGTTACCCTCTCTTTGAATATTCCCATTCCTCCACTCTATCTATTATGAAGACTGGCCAGAGGGCAGGAAAAATCCCCTGGAAGCAGGTGAAGTATCTAATGTAGGGTCCTCCACCTGGCATCTTATTCCCAGCAGCAGGACAAGCACTTCCGACTCCAGGAGAGAATCTCAACCTTAGGGTATGGAAAACTGAGAGTTAGTGGTTAGCTCTAAGTTCAAAGGACAGGCGATAGAGTCAGGCTGGTGGCCATATTAGGCCAATCGAAAGCCTGGTAATCAGAGAGAAGAAGAGATGAGAGACTGTGAGGGTGTCGAGAGAAAAAGCAGCCTGGGCTCCGACTTACCAATTTCTGTCTCTGCAAGGCTCAGTTGCCCTCGGGCTCCAGACCTTGCATGTTCACTAGATTGCCCAACCAAAGATAGCCTGAGTGGCTTTCAACTTTTGCAACCAAGAATCCTGACCAGAATACCTGGGACTTACTTTCTGTATCTGTAAGATGGGCCATCTGCCTAACCAAATTCATAAAGCAAAATGCAATGGTAAGAAATGAAAGTACAAATAGTAAGTAAGAAAACACCTTCCTAGCCCCAAACAGAGATAGCCTGTCCACAGGAAGCCTTGTCATGGGACATGGCATTAATGGACAATAGCATATTTCTTTCCTAAAACAAAGGGAGCTTTCTGGCCTTCCATTGTCCCTTTGAGAGAATATTCATATTCTCTCCCACTCATATGTGTTAGTTAACTTTCTGTCTGTGTAATTATTGCCTGTATCAAGTATTCATATTTTGTGAGACTGTAAGTGAATGGGATTTTGAAAGAGAGATAACACATTGAATATTTTACAATGTGTGGTCTGCTTTTTATATACATGTCCTCACTTACTCTATCCACATTACAATAAAATATGGAATTAACTCAGGCTCAGAGCATTGATATGAATGAATTGAATTGAAGCTGGAATTTGAGCGCATGCCAATTTGACCAAAAGCTCATCTTCTTTCAATCTTATCACCATCTTAGAGGTGAACAATGAGAGCTGACATGAACATATCATTAGGGAGTGATCCAGAGAGAATGATGTCAATGGCCTAACCAAAGTCATTCACTAGGCCTTAGGGGCTACCTGCAACCCTGGGCCCAAAGTCATTATGGGTCTCTCTCAACAGATCACTGAATCAAGTAGGAGGTTTAGAAAGGAAGGGACAGTCTTTTACACTGATCTTGGAGAAGGTATCTAAATAAGGAGAACAATAGCTTCAGAATACAGTAAGCACTTAATAAATAAAGAGTTGAAAACAGCAGATACCCTAAGGAACCAGATGATACCATAAATGAGTGAAGCAGGCTAGATGTAGGTGCACATTCAGACCCTAGTGGTGGTTGGGTTCATCCAGAGACCAGAGTCTGTGTCCCAGTTGGCAGAGGCAGTCCTCACGTAGCTCCACACCCTCAGCTCTAGCCAAATTTTTGCATGTGGGAAAGCAGACTAACCTTGCTTCATCTTCCAAATTTTCTAGGGCCTGGAAATCTGGATTTTTGAGTAACATCTCAAGATTATTTTCATGTTTCCGATCTAGTTTGCAAATAGGCATTAGTCCTATTCTGACTATCTTCTTCTTCCCAGCTCCTAGGGGAGTCAAACGTGGGCCACCAACAGGCAGAGCATTAAGGAAGGAGGGAAAGCCAGGCCTGTGTTCCTGAGGGGACTTGTCATTTCTCAATAGGGGTCATTGTCATAATCTGGACTTGAGTTGAAGGTGCTGGCTCGGTACAGTGCTTTCTTACATCACCTAATATTTCGTGGCTCACAAATGTAGGCTTGGGAGAGGATTTACCTTATGTTGTATGTGTTTCCTATGATTATTTCTATAGGCATTGTATTTTGAGGACATGGTTCCCTCATGAAAAAGAAAATTTATGATTCCTTGAAACGCGATAAGACTGCCAAAAATGCATGGAATCAGTTATGGAAGTTTCAAAAGTTAAGTCATGGCTCTACTTGTGCTGTGATGCTGTAAACATTGCAAATTTTTCATCAAGATGGAAAATAAACACAGCATTTTTAGGAAGGGGGCCCAGTGATTCTTCACCATCAGCCTTGCTCTTTATATCTGGACCTTATCGTCTCTCTTATCTCCTGAGGTTCAAGCCCTATTCAAGCCCTAAGGAGGGAGCTTCTCTTTTTTATTTATTTATTTTTTGAGACAGAGTCTGGCTCTGTTGCCCAGGCTAGAGTGCAGTGGCGTGATCTCAATCTCAGCTCACTGCATCTCCACCTCTTGGGTTCAAGCGATTCTTCTGCCTCAGCCTCCCGAGTAGCTGGGATTACAGGTGCCCGCCACCAGGCCCAGCTAATTTTTGTATTTTTAGTAGAGATGGGGTTTCACCAGGTTGGCCAGGCTGGTCTTGAACTCCTGATCTTAGGTGATCTGCCCACCTCGTCCTCCCAAAGTGCTGGGATTACAGGCATGAGCCACCATACACTGCCAGGAGGGAGCTTCTAAGCTAGAAACCAGGTGCAAAGGAAAGATGGGCAACTTTGGAGTCACACAAACTGCTGTGGTAGATGGCTTAGTTCTTCTTAAATGATCTGTGAAGAATGAGTGTATGTCCCTGCTCCACTGACTTTTTGCTTTGCTACCTTACTACCTTTGGCCAATGGAACATGAGTGGACTTGATATACACCGTGTCTGGGCAGAAGCTTTAAAAGTGTGTTCTGTGTTTGCCAGTGAAGAGTTCTTCCCCTCTTCTCTGAGAATGGACATATTCTACATAGGGGAATGCTTCTTCCACCTGGGTCCTAGAATAAGAAGTTACATGGTGTAGAGACACATGCCACATGAGGACAAAGTAAGGGCATGTTGCTTTAAGCTTTGAGACTTGGGAGTTGTTTATTATACTTCAAAGCTGACTAATATACCTGGATTTGTCACTCCTGGGCTGTGTGATAGTCAGAAAGTTGCTTCATTTATTTAATGCCAGCATTCACTGATGCTTACTATGTGATAAGTTCTGTTTAGACAGTGGTGATCAAAGAGGAATAAGACAGATATCTTCCCTGGGGGAGCTCTCAGCATAATGCAGTTGGAGAGACAGTGAGTTAAGGGCTGTGTTAGGAGCCAGTGCAAGGTCAGAAAGAAGGACTCTTGATTCAGTCAGCGAGATCAGAGAAGGTTTCCTAGAAGTCGTTAGCATTGGTCCTTCCAGGAAATACCCATGCTAAATCTTGAGGGACAAGCCAGGGGAAAAAAACAAGGGGGAACATTTTTCTTGCATAGGAAATAGCTAGAGTGGAAGCTCAGATGACATTCAAACTGAGGGCTGCTTAGGACAGGGCTGGGACAAGATAGCATGTGAGATGCTGCTTCCTCCCTCCTCAATTCCATCCACACTCTGAGCCTAGCCAAGAAGCTCAGACTCACATCCTAAGTGGGTAGTAGTCACACACAAATGACTGTAAATTGTTTTGCCTTGGGAAATGGCCTAGCAGGGAATTGGCAGCTTTCGAGACGAAACAATTTTGGATGGGCCCTGCTAGCATCAGTCCCAGGCACCAGGGCCAGGACCAAGAGAGGCTCAAGCCCAGGCTGCTGCCTCCTCCCCACATCTGACAAAGAATGACTGATTCTGAGTGAATAATTTACTTGTGTTTCCACATCCATCAGACCAAACGAAGAGTTTCCTCAACTGAACAGAATGGATTGCCCGAGTTAATCCCAGAGTCTGTCTGGGGTAAGTGAAGCATGGTAGAAAAGTAATATGGAAGGCTGGCTGCTGGGAAATATATTGAGTCCAAACAGGAAAGAGATGAGAAAGGGATAAAATAACAGCCCTGAAGAACAAGGTTCCCAGGTGCTAAATCCGTTATTTAACTCCCAAACAGGCTTGAGATATTTAATTACAGTCCTGACCATACCCACTTACTCTTTCTTTTCATTTGTTTATTTATTTATTTAATTTTGAGACAGTTTCTTGCTCTGTTGCCCAGGCTGGAATGCAGTGGCGCGATCTCAGCTCACTGCAACCTCCACCTCCCGGGTTCAAGCAATTTTCATGCCTCAGCCTTCCAAACAGCTGTGATTACAGGTGTGCACCACCATGACTGGATAATTTTTTGTGTTTTTCGTATAAATGGGGTTTTGCTATGTTGGCAGGCTGGTCTTGAACTCCTGGCCTCAAGTGATCCACCCTCCTTGGCCTCCCAAAATGCTGGAATTACAGGTGTGAGCCACCGCGCCTGGCCTTTATTTTTATTTTTAAAGTTATAACTAAGAGCTTCTGGGTCTTGTTATACTCCTTCTGCTCTGGGCTGGGAGGGAAGCCTATAGGGCCTCCAGCAGACTTCAAGATCCCCTCTTAAATTCCACCATATGAGACAACATGAACTCTGAGAACATTATGCTAGTGAAATAAACCAATCACAGAAGGACAAATGCCACATGCTTCCATTTATTTGAGGTATTTAAAATAGTCAAATTCATAGAAGCAAAGTAGAATGGTGGTTGGTTGGTAGGAGCTGCAGGAAATGGGGAATGGGGAGTTTGCTGTTCAACTGGTCTAGTGTCAGGTATGCAAGATGAATAAGTCCTACAGGTCTGGCATAAAATATTGTGCTCATAATTAACACTACCGTACTTTACTCTTAAAAATTTGTGAACAGGGTAGATGTCATGTGATCTGTTCTTACAATAAGAATAATAATAAAAGGGCTCCTTCTTTTCTCCTGTGGGCTGGAAATGTGGACCAAGTATCCTGAGTGACTGGGGAGAAGAAGGAGAAGGAGAAAGGAAAGAGGTAGGGCCACTGGATTTTTTCCTGATATGTTGCAGGATGAGGTTACACACTCACTCAATCAACAAGTATTTACTGAACACAGACTCTGTGCCAGGCACTCTTCTAGGCATTGGGAAGCAAAAGTAGATTAGGCAGACAAGATTTAAGTACTCATATTTATTAGATTCCAGTAGAAGGGACAACTATAAACAAATAAACAAGCATTCCCCTCTCTCTCTTCAAAAAATTAGTTTAGACTAAGCCAAGGGCTCTGAAGCAAACAGGTGGGTATTTTGATAGTACTTTGGGGCCAGGCTGTAGATACTGTGGCCTCTATGAGATGATTGCATTTGAACTGAGACCTGAGGTATGAGAATAAGCCAATCCTGCAGAGGACTTGGGGGAGCCCCCAGGCAGAGAGAACAGCAAGCACAAATTCCTGGAGACTTTGTTGTATTTGAAGAGGAGAAAGGAGACCTGCACGGAAGTATTATGAACAAGGAGAGTGTTCTAGCAAAGGGTTGGGAAGTGGGCAGGAGTCAGGTTATTCCAGGCCTTGAATGCCACATAAGCATCTTGGGCTTTATTCTAAGAGCTATGGGAAGCTAAGGAAGGATTTTAAGCAGGAGATTGAAGGATGAAACATGAGCCCACCCAGTCTTTCTGCTTTAAAAATGATCACTTCAGCTGATCAATGATCAATGGAGAATAGAATGCAGAGTGCAGAAGAACAAAAAAAAAAAAACAAAAAAAAGGACTTTGGAAGCTATTGTGAGAGATGATGATCAGGCTTGTGCTACAGAAGTGGCAGTGGGGGTGAAGGCAGGACAAAAGACTTGAGATACATTGGGAGGTGAAACTGATCAGACTAGACAATGGATTAGACATGTAAGGTATGAGAGACAAGGATTTCTTGAACTTCTGAGCAGTTGAATATTTGAAGGTGACATTTTGGTGACATGGAATAGCTGGGGCAAGAACAGATCTAAGCCCCATGAGGAGTGGAAATTAGGAAATACCAATCAAGAAACATTGACTGGACACCCAAGTGGTGACACTTGTCTATCTATACCTGGAGCTCAGAGTAGAGGCTTCACAATCAGGCAGTGTGGCACGTCTGGGAGAAATGACAGACACCAAAGTGGCTGGGTGTTGTTAAGAATCCAAGCAAGGGCTGGGCGCGGTGGCTCACGCCTGTAATCCCAGCACTTTGGGAGGCCGAGGCGGGCAGATCACGAGGTCAGGAGATTGAGACCATCCTGGCTAACATAGTGAAACCCTGTCTCTACTAAAAATACAAAAAAATTAGCCAGGTGTGGTGGCGGGCGCCTGTAGTCCCAGCTACTCAGGAGGCTGAGGCAGGAGAATGGTGTGAACCTGGGAGGTGGAGCTTGCAGTGAGCCGAGATCGCGCCACTGCACTCCAGCCTGGGTGACAGGGCGAGACTCTGTCTCAAAAAAAAAAAAAAAAAAAAAAAAGAATCTGAGCAAAGACATTTGTTTAGGGATGGGCGGAGTCAAGAAAGAAGTTTCTTGTGTTTTTTTTTGCAGATGGTGTCTTTTCTTGAAATAATCAACATCTTCCCACACCTTTGGAAGTTGTTTTTCCCCAGAAGGCAGAGGAATTGTGAGAGGCAGGGCTCTGGATCCTCTCTCCTCATTTTCAGGCAGTCCCCAAAATCCAGGAGCTGTAAGACCTCTAGGCCGCATAGTGGCAGAAAGTGACATTAGCTAGCAATTATGCCATGTCTTCCCTATGCGCCATCCCTCCACTACCATTATCAGCTGCTCATGCGTAGGAGGATCATCCAATTAGCTCTAGGAACATCACCCCTGAGATGCATGTGGACACTCACCATCAGGCCCACCTCAGGGACCAGCACACCACAGCCTAAGGACCGAAGCCACATGTTTTTGTAAGTGAAGTGTCTGGTCCGCAGCCATGCCGATTCATTTACACTTCGCCTATGACTGCTTTCAAGCCACAACATGAGGGTGGAGTCATTATGATAGGAACTGTTTGGCCCTCAAAGCTGAAAAGGGGTTATGTGGCAGGAAAAAAGTTTGCCAACTCCTGATCCATCCAATTAGAGCTAGAAGTGTGCCTGCAGAGCTTGTCACTTCCCTTCATTGCTGTTTTGCATCTGTGTCACAGACCTGCTCCCTGGGCAAAGCTTCTTGTCCTTCTAGCACACTGCGGGTTTTAGGAACGACCCTAAGGAAACAACCCCAAACAAGGCATCCTCAGAACAGTCCCACAGCCAGGTGACCTCGACACCGGAAGATAGCTTAGGAACTGAAAGACCCTCCAGGGCTTAACACTGCTTAACTGCCAAGTCATTTCAGTACCAATCCTCCACCCCAGGAAGAAAAAGTGTCCAGTCCTCTGCCATGATGGTGACCAGGACACATTCTCATCTTAGTTTCTTCCTCTGTGTCTTTCTGCTTCTGTTCTTGCTACTTACTGCACAGACTCTGCCTCATATTAGTACTCCCACTAGAGAGAGTTTGGTGGTCTTGTGAGATAACATTGTCACTTTGAGTAGAGCTTCCTGGCTAGACCACGTCAGAGACCACTGGCAAGCCTGTAGCTTCCTGCCCGTTGGCTCAGGTGTTCTGCTGTGGTCCCTCAGCTGGGGTCATGATGGGGGTAGCTGCACTGACCTGATAGTGTCTCCTTCAGGTAGGTTGAAACAGTCTTCAGTGCTTCTCATATTCAGAGGTGGAGGTCAGTGAGTCCTGGTTAGACAGTACCTGCCCTGTAAGCCCCAACATCTGTCCTCAGCTAAATGACCTCATGTGGTCCCCAGTGACCATATTTCTTACCAGGACCTGAGGTAGAGGTGGCCAGTCAGGGCAGTATCTTGCACTCAATTTGCTAGGGAGACTGTGTTCTCTCCCTCCCATACTTTTCTTCCTTAGGGCATTGCTCTCTGCAGCATCTTTGCCTAACTTGGCTTCTCTGCGAAGTTCACAAGTTATTCAGAGAGATCTGTCCTCCCCACTCCCCAGAATCTTCAGTGAGGCATGAAAAATTCAGTCATTTGGCTCATTCAGACTTTCCAGATGTCTGATGTTGGGCAAGAGATGCATGCTGCTGACGGATGGCACATTTTTACCTTCCACCCATGTGTTTGACATTGTGCAGATGTAGGCATGTGGAAAGGAAGACTGATTTGTTTTATTAATGAACAAGTGATGAAATAACACTGGAGAAACTTGATGAGTCACACGTAATCCTACTCTTCTCATACAACAATCATTTCTACTCTTGCATAGTTTTTCTTGTTTTGTTCATCTTAGATATATAGAAATATAATTGCAAACACAATATTGCCATCACTTGGTAATTGACTTCTTTCATCATATGTACCCTCCATCATTATCTTTAAAATTATTGATCTTAATGATTTCCTAGTAGGCCTTGGGAATAGATATACCATTTCCTTAATGTAGTGATTAAGAACATGGTCTTGGGGTTAGCCAGCCTCATTGAAAACCTAATAGCTCTGGGAACTTGGGCAAGTTAATAATTTAATCTCCCTGATTCTCAGTGTCTACATCTATAAAATGGAATTAATAGTAATAACTCATAGAGATGTCAGGGTTAAAATGAGATATTACACAGTTGACCCTTGAACAGCACAGGTTTGAACTATGGGGATCTACTTAGACTCAGATTTTCTTCCATCTAGCCACCCCTGAGACAGCAAGACAACCCCCTCTTTTTCTTCCTCTTCTTCCTCTTCCTCTTCTTCCTCAGCTGACTCAATGAGAAGACAATGAGGATGAAGACCTTTGTGATAATCCATTCCCATTTAATGAATAGTAAATACACTTTCTCTTCCTTGTGATTGGCCTAATAATGTTTTTTTTTCTCTAGCTTACTCTATTGTAGGAACACAGTAATAATAGTAATAATACATATAATGTATAAAATATGTGTTATCAACTGTTTATGTTATTGGCAAGGCTTCTGGTCAACAGTAAGCTGTTAAGTTTTGGAGGAATCAAAGGTAATGCTGGGATTTTTACTTCCTGGGGATTCAGTGCCCTAACCCCTGTGTTGTTTAAGGGTCAATGGCATATAAGTCTGTGTATCAGTGTGTGCATCAACTGTGTATCAGCCAAGATAGGCTGTTATGCTGTGGTAACAAACAACCCACAAGTCTCAGTGGCTTAAAAAAATAACAAGGTTTTTCCTTCCTTTGGTTGCACACACATCTTGGGTTGACTGGTGGTGGGGAGAGGGTGGCAGTAGAGAGAGGGTGGCAGTGGGGAGAAGGTGGGAATGGGGAGAGGGTGCTGCTATTCTACTCATTGTAGTTGCTTAGGGACTCTGGCTGACAAAGCAAACATGGGTCACTTCCGTTTACAACTCACTTGACAGAATTACGTGGCCCCACCCACCAGCAAGGGGGAACAGAAGTACAATTTTGCCTTGTGTTCTGGAAAGGGAAAACTAAAACTATTTGATAATTTCCACAGCAAAGAAGTATGAAACTATATGCTATTATAATTATTTCTACAACATATAAGCAAAATGAAATAATGCATGTAAATTTCTTAGCTCAGCTTCCCAGGAATATAGGCAGCACTCAGTAAAGGGCAGACACTAGCATCATTACTATTATTTTCATTACTGTGCTTTTTCAACTTTTTTGCTATTATAGGTAGCACCTTGCCAAATATCCTCATGCAGATGTTTCTGTTTTTTGCTGCTTTTGAATTGTTCCCTAAGGATGAATCCTCAAGAGTACTATTAAGTGCCTAAGCTTTGGGGTGAGGAAGAGGAAGACTCCAATTCTTACTTAACAGAAAAAACAAATTTACTGGATGAGGAACCAAGGCCAGAAGTTGTGCTTGCTGTGGTTAAAAATTTCTAGTTTATATTTTTAGGTGCTAAGCAGAGGTAATGAATTTTTACTTTTTTATATCAGGCTACACCCCCTACAACTACAGTTGAATTTCAGCTTTGTTACACTCCTGTAGGCATTACTCTGTGTCCGACTGGTGTGCAGTCTTGGCCCTGCTGAATTCTCATTGGTTGAATGCACTTCAGGTGTGTCACATGGTGCTGTCATTCACAAGAGGTGAAGCGGAGTTCGAGTAACTACATTTGTTGTGACAGTAATGGTGTGCACATTTGATACAGCATGTAGTGTAATGGTCTAGATTCAGACCCAAGGTCTAGCCTGAGGCCCCAGGATAGAATTTGTGTAGTTCTCCCTCCAACAGCCTTGCTTCTGGCTCTGGACAGGTACTTAAGTTTCATGTTTTCATTTATTCCTTGATAAAATAGATACAGTAGTATCTTGGCATCCAATAGGTATAACATAATCTTGTTATCTCTTCTCTTGCACAGAGGCAAAATATCCTTATGGCTTCTGCTAAGCACAGTCATATTGGAAAGAGAATGTTTGCGGATTTGTCTATTAAATATTTAGATCAGTGGTTCGCATCTCTCAATGTGCACCCGAGTCACCCAGGGGAACTTAAACACACTGAAGTCTGAATCCCACCCTGAGGATTCTGATTTAATTGGGCTGGAGTGTAGCCTGGCCATTGGGAGTTTTAAAAGCTCCCCAGGTGATTCAAATATTCAGCAAAGTTTGAGAACTGTTGACTAAACCGGTGGTTCTCAAACCTGCGTGTGTTGCAGAATTCCCTGGAGGGCTTGTTAAAACCCAGCATGCTGTAACCCACCTCCAGAGTTTCTGAATCAGTGTTCAGTAGTTGTGGGGTGGAGCCTGCTAGCAAATTGCATTCCTGACAAGTTCCCTGGTGGTGCTACTGTCGCTAGTGCAGGATCCACACGCTGAGAGCCACTGATGGAAGGCACCATTCACTCTGTGCATCCTGCCTCCCGGGAAGGGTTTTGCAAGGGGGAAATGGGAGCAAGCCTTGTGGAGGCAGGAGGATGGATAGAATATCCTCTCAGGATCTTCCTCAGACCTGAGAACCGCGGAGCTCTTTCCTGAGATGCTGTCACTGTCGGCAGAGTCTCAGAAGGACAGCTTGCTCCATAGCTCCTTTTCTTAAGGAGCTGGCAGCCAGCTGAAGCACTCAGATGGGGCTCGGCTCGGCTGAGCAAGCCTGTGCCACCAGCCCTCCTGTGAACTGCAGACATCAGTCTCCCTCCTTCCATTACCTCCATTAGCATGGTTATTTGTGGCAATTCCTCTTCCTGGCTGCTTGGGATACAAAGTGCTGACTGCGAAGCTACACGTGATGTCTGAAACTTCCAGGACAGAAGGAGGGATCTGATGGTCTCTGACCCAGGTGACCAGAGCAGCACCAGGCAGGGGTGGGGGACCATGATGTAGTAGCAGCTGGGGAGGGGGAGGGTGTGGGCAGAAGAGGAGGCTGGCCAGAGTCACTCTGAGCCAAAATATCCAAATGAAGCCAACTGGCCTTAAGATACCTGAGCAATTTGAGGACAAAGCAGGAATTTTTTTTCTCTATTATTATCTGGATAAATGTGGTTATGAGGAGGTGGTGTGTGTAGGGGGTGGGGAACTGTGGGGAAAGGATAGGGATAGAAATATAATATTTTTGCATATCATCTGAATGACTGGCGTATACATTCTATGGCATGGAAAGGGGATAATTTAATCATCCTGAGTTTACAGAGGGAAAACGCTCAGTCCTACAGACCTTCTGCTTCAGCAGATAAAAGCTTCTCAGAATTAACAACAACAAAAGCAATAGTAATAGCTAACACGATGTAGCACTGACTCGGTGCCAGGCACTTTACGAAGCACATCATTTACATTAACTCATTTCATCCTCACATCAACCCTATGAGGTAAGGACTATTATTATTCCCATTGTACAGTCGCGTAAAGTGAGGCTTAGAGTAGTTAAGTGACTTACTCAAGGTCATACAGCTAATAAGGATTTGAACTCAGGCACTTTGGTACCAGGGGCCGTGTTTTTAGTCCTGGAGGGGCTGCTTGTGAGAGATTCTGGCACCAGCACGGAACCTGAGTTCATTCCACATCTGTGGTTAGGTTCTGTGGGCTGGGAGCAGGGGCGTGGCTGCTTCCCAGCCCAATCATTATGAGGACAAGTGTGTTGCTTGAATATCACTCTCTCTAGGGTTGTTTCTCTCCCTGAAGGCTCCTCATGCAAAGCGATTCCTGGTCTACTTTAGGGAAGAGAGCAGACCTTCCACATGAGAAGGCAGAGTTAACTTCACGATCTTCCCTTTTTGGGTCCAGTCTCTCCACCCTCTGGATGCCTTCATGATGCCCTAAGCTCCCCCATCATTATGTCTATCTAGACATGCCTCTCTCTCCCTCCTTTCCAGTCTTACAGGAGGTGTCCCATAACCACCCTCAAATAAATCTAATGGACATATCACTAAAGGGAGAAAACCGTATGTTGTAGTTGCAGTTTTCCCAAACATCCAACCACCTCAAGCACAAATTCATTCTCCCTTCTGCTCATCACTCTTTTCTTCTCTCTTCTCACTAATCATCACCTGGGAGATACACGAGAAAAAACAAGTGGACCAAGAGCTGGTCAAGCCAAAGTTTGGTCCAACTCTGACATTTACTAACCATGAACCCGTCCACAAATCCCGCAGTATTGTTAGTGGTTATGAGCAATGATCTATGGCATCAGGCAGACATGGGCTCAAATCCTAGCACTGCCATTTTTGGACATAAGGCAAGTGACTGTATCTGGTCCCTGATGTGTAAATGGGGAAAATCATTCTGATCCAGTAGGGTTACTGAGAGAACCAAATGACTACAAGCCAGGAAAATGCTCAGCACAATATCTGGCACAGAGTACAAGAATTCAATTAATGGTAATTAGGATAGCTGTTATTATGATTGCTCTCCTCTCTGACTCAGTTTCCTTGGGGGTTGGACTGCTTGATTTCCGAGGGCCCTCCCAGCTCCAGCATCCTCTGACTCATTGGCATCCTTCTTGTTTCAGGTTTTTTATTAGATTTCCACGACTGACTCATCTTTCTCCATCTCTCTCCTTATCATCACCCTCCATGAAAAATGCACCCTCCTTCCCTTTGTATTCAGGTCATTGCCCCATCATCTCTGCCACGGGGGGTCGAATAATCCAAGCCAGCCAGACCCCTGCATGCCACTGCCACTCGGAGTCAGATTCCATTGGATTTATGAGGCACCAGAGGAGTAGGTAGTCGATATGAATAACCATTACATTGGGGAGGGTTTTTTCTTCTCCCTCTGACTGATGACAGCTAAATTACAGCTAAATATAGGCCCTGAATTTGCATGAATCTGCAGCTTGCCACAGCCAGGCTGGGGGTTTTATTGACAGCTGAGGCACTGGAGGCAGGCAGGCACCTGCTCCAGTACACCTCTTCCAGAGGAAGCTTGGAGTCAGGGAGAGTGCACCCCTCCCTCACCCCTCTCCAAGAGATGCTGTCTTCTCTCCAAGCCTCCAGCCTTGTTGGTTCCAAAGAAAGAGCTTAGGCATGGGTTTGAATCCCAGATCTGCCATCTAGTTGTGTGATCCTAAGCAAATTACTTAACCACTCCCTATCCCTTCCCCTGCCTCCGTTTCCCCATTGCTACAACGGGGCTAATAATAGTTCACTGTTATCTCACATAAAGTTCTGACATAGGCTCCTCCAAGTTTTGATCTTGTCATACCAGTATATATATATATATATATATATATATATATATATATATATATATAGTCCTTGGGTTATGGCTTCAAAATCCCAAAATGACAGCTTCAGGCATCAAATCATATCGCAATCAAATTCAAGGAAGGAAGAAGGAGGCAGCTTTCTATGTCACCTCCCTTTTAATCAAGGAGCATAATTTTGCATAGAAGCAACAAGGAGACTTCCCCTTTATGGTCCATAGAAATAACAACAACAGTAGCATTTATCGAGTACTTACTACATGACGGCACCTTTTCATATACTTTCCATGCATTAACTTAATACAACAATCCCAAGAAAGAGGTGCCATTTCTAAGATGTAGAGAGGTTAAAACAACTTGCCCAAAGCTGCTCAACAGGTAACTGTCAGAGCTGAGATTTGGACCCAGATAGCTTGGCTATAGAGCTCAGGTTCTGTAACTGGAATTTAAATGATGGTTGTATGTTCACTTGTTCAGCCTTAGAGCATTACTGGTAAAAGATGGACCCCAGGGCCAATGAAGCAACCTACTTTCCTGAGCACATTAGACTTAGCTAATAAGAAAATCAATTGGGGGTCTACAAACTAAGGCAGAAGGGGAAATGGTTTGGGGTAGAAACCAGAGTTGTCTACCCCACTACTTCCCACGTTGCTAGAAGGAGAAAAGACAGAATGCCCATCTTCCTCTGTTTAGGTTGCATGACAAAATACCAAATAGGGGCTTATACAACAGAAATTAATTTATTAAGGGCTGGGAAGTCCAAGATCAAGATATTGGCAGGGTAGGCAAAAGACCTCTTCTTTTGGCCGGTAGATGGGCAGCATCTAGCAGTGGGCTCACACGACCACTTCTTTGTGTGGGGAGGAGAGAGGAAGAGAGACACTCTCTGGTGTCTCTTCTTATAAGGACACCAATGCCATCGCAGGGCCTTCACCCTGATGACCTCATCTAACCCTAAGTACCTCCCAAGGGCCCCATCTCAAAATACGATCACATTGGGGGTTAGGGCTTCCACATATGAATTTGGGAGAGGGTCACAATTCGGTCATAGCAAACCCTAAGTGCCTTTTTCAAAGTAGATGCTCAGTAAACGAAAGTTCCCCTCTCCTCCTACAATTATTGTTTTGATTCGTTATTCGGACATGTAGAGCAAGATGAACCTTAAGACTCTACAACCTAGTTGGAGAGAGAAGACAAGAACCAGTTAAGTCATGACTCACCATGACATTTGTTTAAGGGCCAAATGCCTGGACTTATTCAGAGATTGCCAGATGGGACTTCTCCTGTCAATCATGATGGCCAATTTGCTGAACTTCCAGATCCACCCTGGACTGAAATACAACAGAGCAGATCCCAGCTACCTTAGAGACAGGCTTTTGGATCTCTTGGCTTAGAACATTTGAGGATAAAAAAATCTCAGTTGGCAGGATCTGTTTTGGAGAAAGATTATTTTCTGTAGCTGGGGAAAGCTGGACTAAATGCGGATGAAACTCAGGCTTAAAGTCTGTGACATCATCAGAAGATACTAAGGGAGACATCATAGTAAGGGAGAAACAAAGCACATGGTATCAGGTTCAGCCAGCCTGCCTACAGTGTCTCACTGGGCAGAGCTATGAGTGGGCTGATATTTGAGTGAGAAGTGGGCAGAGAGATAACACCATTGCAAAGTTTGGGGAAAATATCAACCAAGGAGAAGCATTAGCATTAGAAATCAAGGGCTTGGAGGTACCAGCTGCCACATGGATTATGCCAGAGTGAATGTGGAAATATGTGCCTGCTGCATGGAGTTAATGCAGCCATCGGAGGAAGAAAGCCAGAGAGATGCCAACCAGAGCTGAGTCCAGGTCTTCCTCAAGGAGTGCAGTTGGTGTGGTTATCAAAATGCCGTATGAAAGGCCATAAAACGAGAAGCTCCTGTGATGTCACTGGAGGAGCCAAGTCAGGACAGGTGACAAGGGGGCGGGGATGTTCAATGATGCAGCTTCCAAACTGGCCTGGGTCTAAATTCCATCTCTACCATTACTACCTGGTGATCTCGGACAATTACTGAAATTCTCCAGATCTCTCTCTCTCTCTCCCTCTCTCTGTCTCTCTCTGTACTTGACTTCTGAAGACAATGATGGTCCTTGAGGATAACAGGAAATGTGTATGCAAAGTGACCAGAAGTGTCTGGTACACAGTAGCAGGGAGATTGTGAGCACTATCGTTTTTAAGTTAATTGAAAAGTGAATGGAGACAGGCTGCCTCTGTCCTATGGGCCTTCCTGCCAACCAGAGCAGGTACCCAAGGCTTTGGGGATGAAAGACCAGAGTTGGGAAAAATGTCACCCTGGGATAAGCTCTTTGAACCTCTCCTTGATGGAAGATGAATCAATGGTCAGCCTCATTTCTGAAATGAGGCAAGTCCTCTAATCCCAACTTTTCATCTCATTTTCAGCATTTCCAAGGCCTCCTCATGGAGGTCCCCGCCCCTTTGTTTTCCAGGATTAACCCAGAGAGAGGCTTGCTTTGAGGCCCTATCCCCACTCCCTAGATGACCTGGATTGGCCGTGGGGCTTGGATTCTAGTGGTCTTTTTGAGGGTTCTTGGCAGTGCTCACCCATTCAAAGTTCCATCCCCTGGGCACTCCTGGTCTGTGGCCAGCCCTAACCTCCTTCAGAGCTTAATAGCAAGAGGCTTTTGTCCTGGAAACAGCAGCGGGTTAGAATAGTCTGCTCTTTGCAGAACAAAAGCAGAGAAATCCTTGTTGGAGACTGGGGTGGCTCCCTGGCATTTTCCTCACCAGATCCCTTGGCTATGTCATGTTTTCTACCCACAGCTTCCCACATCTAATCCTCCAAGGTGCTCAGGGTACCATGTTTTCTGCCTGGGTCCTCAGTTTGGCCACTCTTCTCACCCCTAAATGAGCTCAGTTTGGTTTCCCTTCTGGAATGCCAGAAAAGACCTGGCTTTGGGTCTCACTCTTCCCCCAGTCATTACTCTGCCCTTCAGAAATATCCTTCTCTGCTCATCCTGCCAGCAGCACTGATTCCTCTCGGACCATGAACTGATGGAGTAGGTCTGCCTCTGCCCTCTTAGAGCTTGGAATCTGTCACCATGGCTGGCTTCCCTTGACACTTGTTCTGTTTGCAGTTGCCCTGCATCCCTGCTAGCTCCATCGTCATGTCCCTGTATGTGTCTGCCATCTCCCAGAATGGCTGGCAGCTAGCCAGTCTCTGCTCAGTTGTGCAGGCATGGGAGCTAATAGCTTGGAAGCATGAACTTTAGGATATCATCTCTCATTCCCCTGCAAACTTTAAATTTGGATATAAAATATTATACAGGTATGCATGTCCAATGCTTTCTTCAAGTGGTCCTTGAGCTACAAGAATGTTACAGTCCTGTGGAGGAGAGTCCTTCTCAATACTCTTGATCATACGTTAACCTTTATGGTCAAAGGCAGGCCCGTGTCTTGTTCACCTTTGTATGAGTTGTTCTTAGCCCAGTGTCTGACACATCATAGGCACTCATTAAATATTCATTGTGTGAATAACTGATCAATGAATGAATGGACTAAGAGATGGTACATCTAGTGGGAAAGGAAAGAACTTCCTCTCCAAGGCCCCTGGAAGACAAACATGCACCTCTGCACAGATATTGCCAGTCACAGGAAGGTCCTTTGTTTGTAAGACAACTTATTACACTGTTTTATTGCTATATAGAGCTGAGTTCTGTCCTTCTTCCACTTCCACCCTCTGGCTCAAGTATTGGCCTGGGAGCTGCCTGGGATTCACTCCGTCTCTTGGGCCCTTCAAAGGGCCACCCACATCAGAGGTGCAGCATCACCTTCTCAGCCTCTGCCAACACAAATACCATTGCTGTCCCCAGTCAGATACACCCAAGACAAGTTAGGGGAGTAGTCCCCACCCTCTGGGAAGTGTCATCCTTAGACAGATCAACTCATTATAAGTTTCTGTTCCCAGAGTGGACCATAGTTCTCTTGACACAACAAAGAGTATCAGAACAAAAGAGCCTTACAGCTGATATAAACAGATCACCCTAATTTACGGACAAGAAGACTGATGCCCAGAAAGGGAAAAGGTGCTCTGCAGGTCATGTGTCTGGAACTGGAGCCCAACTCCTCTGGCTCCCAGCTGGGTGCCCCTCTCGCTGTGCTCTGTGGCTCCCTTCCTGCAGTTCTCAGCATCACACTTGGGGGTGACCGAAGTCCTGTACCTCCTGATAGTCTCCACCTATGTGTCCCTTTGGAGCTGACAGTGGCTCGGGCTCCTCCCTGCTTTGCTGAAGCGTAGAAGGGCCTGGAGGTCAACCCTGAACCCTCAGTGTGTGGGATCTGGCTTGGCAATTTGTCAGGTATGCCAATTCATCACGCAGTTTGGGGTAGTGTTGAAGAGCATGGCCTCTGGAGCCAGGCTGTGTATGGTTCAAATCCTGGTTCTGCCACTCCCTAACTGTGTGGTCTTGGGCAGATTTCTTGTCTGTGCCTCAGCTTCATAATCTTCACAATGAGATAAAAATAATATCTAAATCATAGGGCTGCTTGAGGCTCAAATGAAGGCAAAGTGTTTAACTCAGAACTAGGTAAGTCTTAGCTCTTATGAGTGCTGGCTCCCATCCTGATTTCCCTACACTGGCTGGAGCCGGCTCACCTGGACCAACAACCACCCCTGTGGCAACCCTATCCCAGGTAACCTTCTGTGCTACAAGACATTGTACCTGCTGTACGTGAAGCAGAGCTCAGCAGGATCCCCTGTTTCTGAAGACACCTGCTGTCCTATGATGCTTCTAACGAAACCATCTGAGGAGGCTTCTGGTGCTGGGCAGTGTAGCATAGTGATTAGAGTCAAAATGGGCTCTGAGCCTGATCCCCTAGGTTCCCATCTCAGCTCCACCACTCTCTAGATGTAAAGTTACCTTGTCTTTCTTTGACTTGGTTTCCTTATGAGCAAAGGAGGGATGAGAGTACCTGCCCTGGGCATTGTATGAAAATTGAATAACACTTATAAAGGACAATGTTTGATGTTCAGTATATCATTGTTAGTAGTGATGTTAGTTTATATTTATTTAGCTCTTAGTGTGTGCCAGGCACAGTTTCAAGTGCTTTTAAATATATTAATTCACTTAATCTTCACAATAACCCTATGAAATAGATTCAACTTTTATCCTCTGTTGTCAGTGAAAAAAACTAAGGCTTGGAGAAATTGAGCAACTTGCCTGTGATTAAGATTTGCAGCCCGATGCTCATACCCTTATTCACACCCAGCACCATGGGATTGTCACACACAATAGCAGTGGGATTGTCACACATAATAGCAGTGGCTGCAAAATCTTTTGGATTGGTATTAGAACTTGTGATGTATTTCAAGCAGGTATGAGACTGCCTGGAGCCATCTTTCTTCAGAAAGACTGAGCCAGCACTGGAGATACAGATCAGCATGGAGAAAGAGTGAGAGAGAAAGTAACCCCTGGCAGAGAGAGAGACTGCTAAATTTACCATGTACTAACCACTGACCATGCACCCAGGCTTGCAGCCCAGGGGCAAAACACTGCTGATACCTCTCCTACTGAGTGCCTGGCAGAAGGAATCTGATATTGAGACCTGGAGAGGTTTAATTATAACTGTGGCCTAAACTGGTGTTGGTGGAAGGAGTGCAGGGCCCAAGACAGAAGAATGTAGATGGAGTCTTGGGTACTGTGGTATAGCCTCGGCTCCCCTGGTCTAGCCTCTGACCCATGGAACACACCCATGGAGTTATCAGCATTCACAACCAATCTCAGATCTTCTGGCCTTTCCTAAAATGAAGTCAATCTATCTTTCTAGCCCTCGGCTTTCTGGGAGCTTGGCCAACCACGATCTATATGCTGACTGCTAAACTCACTCTGAGCAGCTCAGAAAACTGCCAGATCACCCTGTGTATGTCTGAGCAAGACCTGGAGCAAGGAAGCAGGTCCTGTCCTTCTCTATTACTACCAATCCTATGAGACTACCACTATACCCAGCACACAGTAGGTATCAAGGTACGAGCCTCCCCAGCATATAGTAGGTATGAAGGTACCAACATGCCCAGCACACAGTAGATGTCAAGGCTATCACTATACACAACACACAGTAGGTATCAAGATACCAACATGCCCAGCACACAGTAGGTGTCAAGTCTACCACTATACCCAGCACACAGTAGGTATCAAGGTACGAACATGCCCAGCATACAGTAGCTGTCAAGGCTACCACTATACTTAACACACAGTAGGTATCAAGGTACCAGCATGCCCAGCACACAGTAGATGTCAAGGTTACCACCATGTCCAGCATAAAGTAGATATTCAATAAATATGTTACTACTGTTGTAGGGCAGATTTATCTTGGGGAAGATGCTGAACAGGAGGTCATATAGGCAGGAAGAAAAATATAATCCTGGCTTGAGACAGCATTCAACAACATGTGACTCATGAGAAAGTGGTGCTGGTGGTGGTGGAGAGGTGTCCTTCTCTTCAGCCAGGTATAGAATCACAACTCTGTGAGAGTGCTCAAAACTCTCAGCACACTCAACCCCACAGTCCAGGCATATAGCAGTCGGCACTCACAGGCCCTGCTCAGTTCCCCGGCAGGCAGCAAGTGCTCAGGATTGAAGTGCTCTGAACTCCAGGCAATCAGGGCTCTGTACTCCAGATAGAGGGCCATCTACACTCCAGGCAGAGCACAGGACTCCTGGAAGCTGTGTCTGATACTCCAGGCGTGGTTCTCAATACTCCATTAAATAGTGCTCATGAAGTCATGAAGGAGGTACAACTCAGGACTGCAGGAAATGGCACTGGATATTCCACACAGACTGCTCCACAGCTCAGGAGCATTGCTGATTGGTAAGGAAGACACACATAATGGGAATGGGTTTCTGGCCTCAGTGTGTGAGTCCATACGCAGCTGTTAGGAGCCTGGCCAGAACAGAGAACCCCTATCCCAACCTTGGTGGGGGCCTAGTTAGTCAAGCAGATTTTGGAGGACAACCCTGAACAAGAACCCAGATCTACGATTGGGCTGCTGGGCTGGGAGAAAGGCCATACCTGAAGACCCTAACATTTCAGATAAGGGATCTTCCCTCCTTTGAGTTATAGTGGCATTGGTCTACAGTGAGATGGACAGATCCTGTTACTGTACACCTTTTGCACGGATGATTTTTCTTCTAGAAATATTCTAGGCACATATAATCCTTTTTATGCATCAATGATGGAACATTCAGTACCTTGCTTTTAAAAAAATAATATATCTTGGATGTGTCTATATCAGCTGTCTCATCTTTTTTCACGGCTGCCTAATTTTCCATTGTATCATGGCCTATAATTTATCTAACTAGTTTTCTATTGATTGACATTTAAATTACTTTGTGTTTTCTACTCTTACTACAGATCCTGTAATTGTGTGTGTCTTTGGCACAAGCATGAGCATATCTGAAAGATAAGTTCCTAGAGACAGACTGCCAGGTTAAAATGTATGTGCTGTTTTAATATTTATTTGACAGAGGTCACAAGATTTCTTTATGGCAAGAATGGTGGGCATATATAAAGAAGATGTGGGGGATGTTTTGACACAGCTTTTGGAAAAGTTACAGATATCTCCAGGATGCATGTGCTGCCTCGGGAAGCTACCTCATGATTTTGAGGAAGCTAGCCTGAGCTTAGCTCTCAAAGGCACTGTCTCTTAGGACATACTTGTCTAAAAGCTATCCACCATGCCATACTCCTGGGGCCCTATCTTCCTTAGGTTGGCTTCATGGCCACTCCATTCTTTGATGGATTACTTGTACTCATTCAGGTAATGGGTCTCAGAGAATTCTCAAAGCAGGGGTCATTTGTGTCGGCAGCCAGTGCGCACAATTTTAATAATGACCAACTCGCACTCTCGCTCAAGTGGAATGCAGACTTCACTACATTCAACCACTTCTCATTTGCCATGGACTACTTTCTTGGTGTTCTGAAGGAAGATTGGCCACCCCATAGGTTCTGCAGCTTCAATGGGGTCTCAGTATGTTCTATCTCTTAATGGGATTTGAGAAGAAGACATTTGGCAGAGTTATTCAGAGCCGTGTCATCCCAAACAAAGTGGTAAGCCGTAGAGAGTTGATGCAGGAGACACGTGGTTCCGGGGTGATCTGGGGTTGAGGGAGATCTCTGGCACTGGAGGTAGTTCAAGGGGTATACAGGATCCTGACAGGTGGCTGAGGAGAGGTGGACTTGAGGCTCTAGGGGCTTGGCAAGGGTGAACACTGGTTCAGCCTAAGCACTACTGAAGCAAGAACTGTATCCACTGAGCATCTGGTCCACTCTTTCCATTTTGACAAACGTCACCAAATTCCCCAACAAAGGGCCTGCACCAATTTATGGTTCCATGAACAGTAGGCAAGAGTGTCTTTCTCTACCCTTGTGCTACCACTGTACTATGTCCTATCAAATTTTTGAATTTTGCCAGTCTAATAGCTGAAAATCATGTCTCATTTAAAATGTGCATTTCTTTAATTACAAAAGGAAGTTTAGGTCAAAGAATACATAATTGCAGTTAGATAGGAGGAATAAATTTCAAGAGTTCTATTGTCACAGCAAGGTGACTATAGTTAATAAAATATATTCCTGAAAAATTTAAAAAGAGTGAATGTTAAGTACTCTCACCACAAAATGATAATTATGAGGTGATGCATTTGCTAATTAGATAGATTTAAGTATTTCACAATGTATATATACCTCAAAACATCATGTTATACATGATAAAAGCATGCAATGCTATCAATTTAAAAAAATGAAAAATATATTAGTAGCCATTTGCAAGTCTTTTTCTCTGAGTTGTCAGGTTATAATTTTGTTGTTTTTTTGTTCATTTATTTTTCCTGATAGATTGTCATTTTCTTATCAATCTGTAAAAGCTTTTAACATATTAAGTAAACCAGACCTTTGTCATATGTGGTGCAGATTTTTTTCCCAGTTGGTTAGTTGACTTTTGAGTTCATTTACTGTACTTTTTGAAGTTTAGAACATTCAATTTTTCTACTGAAATGAATCAGTTCTTTACTTCTTCAGTTTAGGGTTTACGTCTTGCTTAGAAAGGCTGTCTCTGCTCCATAGCCATGAAAAAAAAAAAAATTCCTCCATGTTTCTTTCTAGTACTTTTATGGGCTTATTTTTTATGTTTAAATCCTTGCTCCATCTGGAATTTGCTTTGGTGTGAGAAGCAAAGACCAGATTCAGATTTACTTTTTTCCAGATGGCAAGGCGGTTGTCTCAACACCCCTTCTTGAATAATCCTTTTTGCCTAACTGATGCGAAATACCATATAATTCCTATACTAAATTCCTGTGTGTTCTTGGATTTCTATCTGAATTCTCTTCCTTTACCGGCTTGTTCTAGTACCAAACAGTTTTAAGTATTGTCAATTTTTATTATTTTTATGTATCTGGCAAGGGTTGTCATTTTCCTTTATCCATTTTTTTTTTTTAATTTTAGAATTTTCCTGGCTAGTATCACATGCCTATTTTTCCAAGTAGACTTTAAATCATCTCACCTGTTTCTCCTCACCCCCCAGACCGCACAGGTGTGTTCATTGGGATTGCATGGCCTCATAAGCATCTATCTTTCCTAGAGAGAGAGAGCAGAGTCTCTTTGGGCCAAAGAGCGTTTCAGATAGAGGTCTGTGCTCAAGCTTGGAAAACAGCACAGACAGATCAACTTCTTGATGAGGCCCCTTACCTTTCCCCGAATCTGATCTTCTATGGTGCTGTAGAGGAAAGAGTTTGGTAAACAAGTTTGGGACACCTTGGGCTTAAACAAAGTTCATTTTTTTCTTGATCATTCATTCAGCAGATATCAATGGGCGCCCACCATGCACCAAGGGTTGTGCAAAAGGCTGGGAATCCCGTGGGGGAGGAGATCAGATGCTGCCCTGGATTGTGGAGCTTGGGGTCCAGCTGGAGAGAAAAACATTAGACCAAAACAAATTCCAGATATGCATTTACTCAGCCTCGTGATTTTTAAGTGCCAAGGAGGGAAGCTTAGGGAAGGTGTTAGAGGAAAAACAGCCGACGTAAGGACCTACCCTTCTCCAGGGCAAGGGAAGGTCTTGTTGACCTTTTACTATGCACATTAGCTGTAGAAAACTTCGAGGTATAGCATTTCCCACACTTTCTGGCAATGGGACTCTTTTCAGGGGGCCTTTATGGGCTCGTTTCTGAAGGATGCTCATTGAAAGATGCCAACAGTTGGCTCCCACTGCAAAGTCTGTAACCCAGATCGGTCTCAGATGACTCAGGTATCTTCAGATAGGTGGCTCGATTTCTCTGAACCTCATTTTTCTCATCTATGAAATGATGTATTAATTTTCTAGGGTTACCATAACAAATTGCCACAAACCGGGTAGCCTTAAACAACAGAAATGTACTCTGTCACAATTCTGGAGGCTAGAAGTCTGAAGTCAAGGCGGTGGGAGGGCCACACTCTGGCTGAAGGCAGTAGGGGAGAATCCCTCTTTGCCTCCTCCCACTTGTGTTGGCCATTCCTTGGGTTGTAGTTGCATCACAACCAAGGTTGTGATGGAGGCAGAGATTGGGTTGTGACTCCAATCTCTGCCTCCATCTTCATACGGCCTCTCCTCTTCTCTCCCTGTATCTTCTCCTTTTCTGTCTTTTAGCGAGGACACTTACTTGTCTTTGGATTTAGGGCCCACAGAGATAACCCAGGATGATCTCATCTTGAGATCCTTAAGTACATCTGCAAATATCCTTTTTTTCAAAATAACATCGCATTGGCAGTTTCCCAGACATACTTTTTTAGGGGATGAGGTTGTGGGACAATTCAATTTACTACAGATGAAAATCACATAACTTGTTTCAGAGAGTTGTCGTGAGAGGTCCCTGAAACAAGGTGTGGGAGGCAGCCTGCCCCAGAGTGGGTAGGTGTTAAATGCTAGTTTTCTCCTCTACTTCTCCCTCTGTCCTCGAAAGGGTTTAGCACTACTAACTCACAATGAAGTGGCTGGGATCAAAGGATTTCTTCTCCCACCCTACCTCCACTGGAGAGAATTTCATTTTAAATGAAGAGTCAGAAGAGGGATATTACTCCTTTCCTTTTTCTGAAGGCTTCCCCCTTCTGAGTCCTAGGTCTCTATAGGAGTTGTTTCTTATCTTTTCTCAGAGGATCCCAGCCAGCTGCGTCATCTCCAGCCTGGGTCTGTCCTTAGCAAGTCATCAGTTCAGATGTTTCTTGGACTTGAGGGGGGTAGGGGGAGCCCGCAAACCCTGCCTGAGCCATTTTCCACTTCTCTGACAGCTCTCAGGGGACTCCCATCTTCAAAGAGTGCCTCAGTGCTTTTCCTCATCATCTCCTGGGTTTTCGCTGCAAAACAAAGACAACCTCTCCGACCTCTTCCCTTTTCTGCCTTTCCTTGTTGAGATGTGCTTGTCAAGCAGATGTTGAGGGGCCATGAGCTAGATATTGTTCAGGGAGAAAGAAACAAGCATACCAGGAAGTGGCTTAAAGTCCCCCATGCCTTTGGGGTGTTTTCGTGGCCTTGTCTTCTATCCTGACTTCCCCAAGCTCGGACCTCCACAAAGGCAGGCCCCATGCCTCAGACCCCATCCCCGTGCCTCTTGGTCCCTGGGCCCTTTTGCAACACTGTCTCTCATCTCCATGCTCTTCCTCCATGGCTCCCCATAACCCCCTGCTAATGACAAATCGATGGTAATTACTTACGTGCAGCTGTTCAATCCTAGGACTGTTGAGAGAGAACTTAATGTCCAAAGAAGTCCCCAAGGAGCCACATGCTGCTTGAATTATGTAAAGGTGAGCAGAGAAGGGTAAATTTCATATGCAGAAATCCTTTATGGCATTAAAGTTTCATGGGAAAAACTGAACCCTTGGACTCATATTTCTGGTCAAAGCTTATCTTCTTTCATTTAGCACACACTTATTAAACTCTTATTACGTACGAGACCATGGTGTAGGTGCTACAGGGTGAAAAATAGATGAATTAATGAGCCTCAGACCTTTCTTGTGGGCTCCTCTATCCCCACATGTATACACCCTAGAATAACAAGCTACTCTGAGATAAAATTATACCCAGATGGACATCATATCAGCTATCCATCCCAGTGCTCCCCCAGTAAGTATTTATCAAGTGCCTGGCATAAGCCAGGTTCTGTGACAGATACCAGAAACACTAAGTTAGGTGCAGGGCGAGACATCTGTTGAAAGGAGGAAGTGATCAAGTCTTTTTAAAAGTCACTATTAAAACTGATACATAATAGTTGTTCATATTCTGGGAGTACATGTGCTATTTTGATACCTGTATACAATGCATGATAATCAAATCAGGGTAATTGGGCTATCTATCACCTCAAACATGTATATTTTCTTTGTGATGGGAACATTATAATTATCATCTTCTAGCTATTTTGAAATATACAATAAATTATTGTTAACTATAATTTGCCTATGGTACTGTCAAATACTAGAGCTTATTTCTTCTATTTAACTGTATATCTAACTGTATTTTTGTATTCTTTAACCAGCTTATCATCACCCTACCTGACCTGGCTTCCTAGCCTCTGATAACCACCAATCTGCCCTCTTCCTCTATTTGATCCATTTGATCCAACTTTTTAGCTCCCACATGTGAGAACATATGACATTTGTCTATCCGTGACTGGCTTATCTCGTTTAACACAATGAGCTCTTGTTCCATCCATGTTGCTGTGAATGACAGGATTTCATTCTTTTTTATGGTTGAATAATATTCCATTGTGTGTATTTACCACAGTTTCTATCCATTCATCTGTTGATGGACATAGGTTGATTCTGTATCTTGGCTATTTTGAATAGTACCACAATAAACATAGCAGTGCAGCTACCTTTTCAATACAATGATTTTCCCTTTTGGATGTGTACTAGGCAATGGGATTGCTGTATTATTTTTAGTTTTTTGAGGAATCTTCATACTGTTTTCCATAATAGCTATACTACTTCACATTCCCACCAACAGAGTATAAGCAATTCTTTTTCTCTGCATCCTTACTGGCACTTTTTATTTTCTGTTTCTTTTTATAATATCCATTCTACCTGGGGTAAGATGATAGCTCATTGTGGTTTTGACTTGTATTTCCTGATGATCAGTGAGGTTGAGCAATTTTTCATTCACCTGTTGGCCATTTGTGGTCTTCTCTTGAGAAATGTCTATTCAAGTCTTTGCCCATTGTAAAAATCAGATCGTTTGTTTTTTTGCTATTGAGTTGAGTTCTTTATATATTGTGGTCATTAATTCCTTGTTGGATGAATGATTTGAAATATTTCCATTCTGTAGGCTGTCTCTTCACTTGTTGATTGTTTCCTTTGCTGTGAAGAAGTTTTTCAGCTTGATGTAATCCCATTTGTCTATTTTTGTTTTTGTGCCTCTTATGTGCATGTAAGATACAAACAAAGTTAAGCTTCCCATCCCACTTTCTATTTTTTCCAGAATTTACATACATTCTGAGGGCAAATGCTCAGCCTCACAAGCTTTTCCTTCCTGGAGCTATCCTTTCTGTCTGCTTTATATCCACCTCTTGTTCTAGACTTCCACAAGAGCCACCAACACAGAGCATTTGTGTGAGAGTAGCAGCAGATCCTTCTGCCCTTGCTGGCTTGCTTCACCCTTCCCAAACATGCGTATCTAAAGAGAGGGAGGCTCAGTTATGCAGTGCCCATCCCACTCTCATCCTCATGTGGGTCTCAGCAAGGATAAGAGTGCAGTGTGAAGATTCGTCTTCCTGTTGATGGGAATATAAGCCCCACAATGGTGGGGAATTTGCATGTCTTACTCACTGGTATATTTCCAAGACCTAGAAAAGGCCCAGAACAGTGCCTGGCACACATGGTAGGGGACTCAAGAAATATTTGTTGAATTTGTTAAATGAATTGTGTCACACTCCTACCCCCATAAAACACTTAAACCGGAGACAAAGGTTGGGGGCATCACAAAGCGGCAGCAATGGCCAGGGTGCATAGCTCCAGCGTTATCCCTCACATTTAGAATGAAACACAAAGTTCTCCCCATGGTCGAGATGCGTCTTTTGACACATGCAGCCCCAGCCACACTGGCCTTCTCTGGGCTCCTTTGCTATGCCAAGAAAAATTCAGTCCTCTTTGAAAAGTCATGCCAGGCACACTGCTGCTCCAGGACCTTTGGCCCTTCCTCTGCTGCTTTTGCTCTTTGGCCCTTCCTCTGCCAAAACTGTGCTTGCCCACCACGTTCTCCACCCTCCCACAGCTCACTCCCTCACCTTCCTCAGGTCCCTGCCCAAATGTCATCTCCTGACCACCTTCCTTATTTTTCTCATTATACATAAGGAATATTGCCTGCCATTATCATAAACATGATTTATGTATTTTCTCTTCCCTTTGAGAATGGTAGCTCCATAAGGGTGGGGGCTTTGTCTTGTGTGTTTACTACTGACTGTATTCTCAATGCTTGGAACTGTGCCCAGCACATAGAGGCCACCCCGTAAATATTTTCTGTTGAATGGATGAATGGAAATGAATGGACATGGGCCCTACTGCAAGCTCTTGATGGAGATAGGACACAGAAGAGGTCTGGAGGACACGGAAGAGGTCTGGAGGACACAGAAGAGGTCTGGAGATGAGGAGGTTGGATCTGTCTCTCAGGGCACTCTCAACTCTGATTCTGTGGCTCTGCCTCTGTGACTGTCATCTTCCAGGATGACTTTGTTTGCATGAAGTGGTAAAGAGAGCTCTACAGAAGAGGCCATTACCAGAACAGCTCTCAGAAACAAGTGGCATGAGGGAGGAGACAAAGGACAGATATCTATTTAACGATATCAAACCCTATAGAGGTGGATCAATTAGACCATGAGTAGCTGTCAAGGAGGGCAGGAAGGTATACAAGACCTCTGCTTGTCCATGTGGTGCCCTTGTATCAGTGAAAGAAATGGTGCTCCTTTCTCTAGGTGCAGGGGTGCTGCATGGTGAATGGAGTGAGAGCTGGAGTTTAGGGGACACTCATCCCCCACAGGCAGGTGCCTTTGTGCAGTGTACACCTTGCATAACATTATGTGGCAGTTTCAGGGTGTAGCTCAATCAGAGTCTTGTCTGAAAGTTCACCATGGCATTTCTCTGTCGCATAGTTTAGGAAAAAATAACCACCCTGACTTTCAGCTTGTCCATGAGACCAGCTCAAAGTCACAAGGCTCCTAAAGGGCAGAACTCCATCCAATGGGACAACGTGGTGAGCAGACTTGTATCATCCCCTTGCTATTTAAAGTGTGGCCTATGGCCAGCTATATTGCCATCAGCTGGGAGTTTTCATGAAATGCAGAATTTTAGGCCTTGCCTCACACCTGCAGATTCTGAATCTGCATGTTGACAAGATCCCCTGGTGACTTCTGTACACACTGAAGTTTGAGAAATATGACACTGTCCTACCCCTGGGTTTCATGTTGTTCTATTACTTTTCTACTCAACTTGGAGTGCTGTTACTTCTACTTTGTTCACATGGCCTGTCACCAAATGTCCACAGGGCCAGCCAGCATATGGTTCCAGAAAGATCACTGGACACTGAATTGTGCTTCAATGGTTGTGTGATGTTGAACAAAATCTTTCACTCCAAAGAGTGTAGGCTTCCTAATCTAGGGGAGAAAAAAAGGAATAATGGCCCAGCACTTTTGTGGGGCTCAAATAACATGATGGGTGGGAAAGTGTCTTGTTTGTCAATTGTAAAAATCTACCCAAGCACAAAAGGTTATTGCTCCCACATAGTGTAATATGAAGATCCCCGACAGAGAGCACTTCTGCCTAGAATGCTACTTCAACAAATTAGGAGAAGGTGGAAGATGAATGGCCTGGGGTCAGTGGACTCCAATTAGCAGATTGGAGTAGGCGCAGGAATCCACAGACTCCTTTAGCATACAGGGATGACTGAGAGTTTCAGATGGGGCTTTGATGGTGGTGTTAGCTCCAGTCTGGAGGAGTCATGAAGAGAAGAGGTGGGTAGAGGTGAGGTGGGCATTTTCCAGGAAGGGAGGATTATGGGAGGTGCCACATGGGATGAGCGAGTGGGAGGAGAGGAAGGCTCCCGCAGATAAACTGCCTGCTCCCAAGTGTGGCAAAGGGACACCTTCTCACCTCCTTGACTGCTATTGTATTTCTCTTCTTACATCCAGAGGTTGTGTGCCCTGTGGAAGTGGTCAATACCATTGGAGCCACTTGGCTGGTCATGATCTTGAGGAATGCCATTTATTAGGAAAAAGTAGCTCAGAACACCATGGTGACGTTGGATTTAGCAGAGATTCCTAAGAAAGATGGGTGGTTGGGTCCTACTGACATCATAGCCTACTGCCATTAAAAGACTGGACACAGAAAATGTTCAATAAATTCCCAAGGAATGGATAGGTGAAGGAATGGATGGAGACCTTTGCCTTTAGAAAGTTTCTTATGTCAGTACAACCTACCCTAATCACACTGTTTTAAATTTAAGCTCTCTCATCTCTGGGACTCCCAACCTCCTGTATCCTGCTCTCTCTCTCTCGTTCTCCTGTCCATAGCACTTATCCTCTTTTAACATACTATATAAAGTATTTATTGTGCACTATCTGTTCCCCACCCCTCAGAATGGAAGCCTACTAGATGGATCTCTATTTGTTTTAATCTATGGACACAACCCTAAAACAGTGCTTGGCCCATAGAGGATGCTCCACAAGTGTTTGTTGAATCAACTTAAATGAATTAGAGGGAGTTGTAGGGTCAGACAAATTCTTGTCTGATTTTGCCACCAAATCATCATGTGACCAGGGTGATAGTCTTTGCCGTTCTGTACCTCAGTTTCTCCATGGGTACAATGAGGAGGTTGGATCTATCTCTAAGGGCACTTTCATCTCTAATTCTGTGGTTTTGCCTCTGTGACTGTCATCTTCCAGGATGGCTTTGGAAGACTGCACGAAATGGCAAAGAGAGACCTAAGAAGGAAATGAACAGACATGAGCAGGGAGGGGTCTTTGCTCTGACACTTCTTAAGTACTGAGACTTTGGTGAGACATTTGTCTTCTATTCCATGTATGATGTTCCTAGCCCAGTGCCTGGTATGCCTTAGGAACTGACTAAACATTATCTTCTCCCTCTTCTCCCCATCTGGACTTGCACGCTTTGTACCAGATGAGCCTCAGCTCCCACAGTCACATAGCAATGATCTGAAAGAAATTTGAAAACAGTAATGTATTCCCCAAATGTAAAGGGTTAGTACGATTACATGCATGCCCAACCTTTAGCCTCCCTGCACACAGATGACACTGAAACCATAATAGCTATTTATACCAAAACCATCTCATGATTCACAGCCTTCCTTCTCATCAGAAATGTTGCACCTGACGAGACCAAATTCACATTGGGTTTATCAAAGTCTAATTAAAACTCGATCATCATGTCTAACATGTTGCCTTATTATTTGCGCTTAATTAGAGTGATGAGGGGGGGCTGAAAGCAGCAGCAATTCCAGCAGTGCAGTGATGCAACATCTGGAGAGAAGCAGGGCTCAGCCAGATGAGCAATTAAGTTGAACGACACATAAAGCCAGGATCTTTGCATCTGACAGCTGTCTGGCCAGCCCCACCTCCATTCAGCTTGTGAAAGCCTGACCTATAAGCTCCCTTCTCCACCTCCCAAAGTAGTGGGAACTGGTCAGACCCCTCAAAGAAGAGCATAGCAAAGCCACCACTATGGGGAACATCCTGCTGTCATGGGTTTTAGTCACTGGGTGAAAGGAAGTAGGAGCATTTGGTAGCAAGAGAAAATGAATTCTCCATTGGGTCTTGGATTTATGGTCGGTCAGCTGTGGTCATGATGCTTCTATGGATCATGCCAGAAAAACTCAGTCCTCTTTGAAATGCCGCCTCTCATTTCTTCATTTACAAATAACCTGAAATTGGGCATTTCTGCCTCTGCTCCCAGGGAGAGGCAGGATGCACGGGGCTAACATTCAAACAACCTTCAAAAATGCTCACCAATACCAAAGCTGCAACCTGATCCATTAGGCTTGTTATGATAGTGAGGGTAGGATAGCTGTTGCAGCAAATACAGCCTGTGGCTACCAAGGATCCCTGTCCCCTGGCTCTCATACTCTTGTACAATTCTCCTTTTTCACTCCTGTGTAAAAGCCCTTAAGGTACAGGCTGGACCTCATTCCTTATTTCTAGTGAATTGATGTGGCACAAAGAAGGGATGCCATTTCTGAGACGAGGTTACTCAAGATGGCGAGTTCGGCCTCATTCACTCCCTCATGCTGGCTCTTCTCGCTTGGTGGCAGCAGTCACGTTGAGAGCAGCCCTGTGGAGAGACCCACATGGCCTGGAACTGAGGGTTGCCTCTGCCCAGTGGCCCGTGAGGAACCAAATCTTGCCAATGATCACGTGAGTGAGCCTGGAGACAGACACTTTCTTCCCTAGTCAAGGCTAGGATAACTGTGCCCTGGCTGACGCTCTGATTACTATCTCCAGGGACCTTGAAGTAGAGGACCCAGCTAAGCCACACCTGGATTCCTGACCCACAGAAACTCTGAGACGATAAATGTTGTTGTTTTAAGCCAGTAAGATTTGGGGCAATTTGTTATACGGCAATAGGTAATTAACGCAAACTCCAATAAGTTCTAATGGCCCAAATACAATGGAAATTTATTTCACGTAACCAAATTACCCATAACCATGCTTACAGAGACTCTGTTATTTTCAACATTTTCAGTGGCTTCCAAGATTGCCCTGAAATTGTCTCCATATCAGCCAGTTGAAAGGGAGTAAAACAATGATGAAACATGTATAGAAACTTTTAAAATTTATTTTTAAATTGTAATAAAATATACATAAGATACAATTTGCCGTTTTAACCATTTTAAAGGGTATAGTCCAGTGGCATTAAGTACACTCACATTGGTGCACACCCATCACCACCATCCATCTCTAGAACCTTTTCCATCTTGCAAACATGAGGTATGGGGATTTTGAAGGGCCAAGCCTAGAAGTGGTACAAACCACTTTCTGTCACATTTTAATGATGAGAACTTAGTCTTATGGTCACACCTAACTTCAAGGGAGACTGGAAAATGTAGCCTGACTGTGTACTCAAGAAGAAGAGTTAAAGATACATTTTTGGTGAGAAGCATTAGTCTTTGCCACACTTCTGTACAACAGTGTCTACATTCCAAAATTATGCTAGGCCATAATTACAATGCAAACACCACTAACCCAAGGACAAACGAACCTACAGTACCCTATGATCGTGCGGGCTTCACAGCCCCTCATTGGTGTGCTCTTCGTTTTAGAATCCAGGGCTTTTAAAAGAAATCTCTTAAAAGGTAGATGGCTAAAGATTCCCTGATGTTTCACTGAGAAACTTTGCAAAATGTGTTCTGGACATGTAATATCACCATATCAGTGTTTGCTCCCTACACACTTTATAATGGTTTTTTTAATTGCTTGGGACATTCGCTAGAACCCAGGATGTTGTTCTCTAAATACTCTCCTCTCCTGATGGCAGCTTCCTTCATCACTGTCTCATCATATCAAAGATGGCTGAAGTGGAACTGATGGCCCCGTGCTGCATGACACCTTTCTTTCCCTAGCGGATAACAGCAGTTTTTAAGACTGGGGACTCTAGGGAAGCCCCACCCATCCTAGAGAGGGATGGCTTTCATTGTCAAAGACAAAATGACTTTTGGGGGCCATTTGAATCTTATAGCCAGGGTGACCTGTTCCATTTCTTAAATCTTTCATTTCTAACACGTTTTAGAGTCTATTTTTGTGAGAAACTGTCTATTGATGAAATAAGGAAGAAAGAGCAGGAACCCCGTGATCTCTTGCAGTTTCTCTTCTAGCTCACGTATTTGCGTTTAGGGTGAGTGGTTTTGCAAATTCTCCACCTGTGAAAAGTTCATTTGAAGATCCACTGCCTTAGAAATTGCCAAATGAATTGAAATTTCCATTCTATATGAGTAGCTGGTATTTTGAGCAGTTTTAGGTACTTGGGCTCTACTTGTCTGACCTTGGGCTGTACCATGATGATATCTGAGCAACGATTCCTTTGGTGTATATTGGCTTATGGTGCCTGGCTGGGTGAAGTGAATGTAGCACCCACTGGTAATATTCCTGAGGTCAGAGTTCCTGTCCCCAAGGGGCTCACAGTCTAGGAGCAGAGACATAACGTCAGTATGATGCTGTGAGAGTAGGGTGGAAGTGTGCAGGAGATGTTATAGTGACAGACAGGAGGGTTCTCTAATCCATTCCCATGGAAAGAAGGAAAGGCTGAAAAACTTCTTAAAGAGACGTATTCAAGTAAAGTAGGAGTTAGCCAGAAAAAGCAGAAGCATAGGATGCTTAAGGAATAAAAGTCAGCGTGAGTGAAGTTAGAGACATGAGAATGTATTATGTACTTGGAACTGCAAGTGGTTGGGGAAAGCACTATAATGGTGACAAAATAGGCTTTGAAGTTTTACTGAGGCTGGCTGGTCTCAGACAGCCTCACTCAGCAGCAGCTTGCTTGATTATCGGCTGGAGTGACTAGACCATAGGGCTGTCATCATCCAAAAGGCTAGCACAGGCTTGCTCACATGGCAGTGAGTCCCAGGCTGGGGACTGCCACAATGTTGCTTTGCCAGCTTCTCTTAGCCAAAGTTGGTCAAGGCCAGTCTAGATTCAAGAGGCAGATAAATAGACTCCACCTGCGGATGGGAAGAATTGCAAAGTTACATTACTGGTAGTAGCCAGTTAGGGGTAAAGGAAAGAATACGTTCTGTTTTTCTTTTTTGAGATGAGGCTATCTGAGCAAGTTTTCATGCAGTTGGGAAGGAGCTGGTAGAGAAATGGATGAACAATATAGGGAAGAAAGGAATTCATTAGAGGAATATTCCAAAAAGGTGGAAAGGAATAAGATCCAGGCTGAAGTACCACTTTTAAACAGAAGAAGAGACATGTAACTGGTGAGAGGTCAGAAAAGATAGTTTCAGACTTTGGTAAGTTTATATGTTGATGGAGGAAAGCTCAGGTAGTTCACCTTTCCAATGGCTTCTGTTTTCTCTGTGAATTGGAGTGAATTCATATCCTCAGGGAGAGAAGGGGAAGTGGGCTTGAAGAGAGGGTTAAAATTCACAATAGCCATTGTGGAGAATGAGAGAGAAAGCTGACAAGGGAAATACAGAAGGATTGCTAAGCAGCACTGAGGGGCCATTTGAAGTCAGAGACCATAAATTTAGAGTGGCACCAATGATTTATAGTGACACCAGTGTGTGTGGATTTCCAGCAGTGCTTAGCAACCAGAGATGAGTGATAATTGGACTCATCCAAAGTTGGTGTTTTTCCAGAAGTGGGATTGGGGGAGCAATGGGGCAAGGGTATTGGTGAGAGAGAGGTTGAAATGATAAGAAATGACATCTGAGCTGGATAGGGAAGGAAGTGAAGACAGGAGGGAGCTGAGATACAGAGGAAAATGAGTGCTGGGTATCATGGACCAGCAAGCTAACATCTCAAGCTAATCTCTTAGGGGTGAATTTGCATCATGCTTTATATAGACCATGCACTTCAATCTTCTCCACACTTTGATATCTTCCACAGTTTACTTCCTATCAAGAGCTCCACAGCCCCATGACCCTAACAACTCACAGGCCACAAAGAGCTGGGAACAGCAGGTAATCAGTAGAGATAGGACAGTGAGCCTGTACTATCCGTATAGCTGTCCCTCCCACAAACTTCCTTTTTTAAAAAACGTTTAAGTTCAGGGATACATGTGCAGGTTTGTTATATAGATAAACTGTGTCATGGGGGTTTGTTGTAAAGATTATTTCATCACCCAGGTATTAAGCCTAGTGCCCATTAGGTATTTTTCCTGATTCTCTCCCTCTTCCCACCCTCCACCCTCTGATGGACCCCAGTGTATGTTGTTCCTTTCTTTGTGTTCATGTGTTCTCATCATTTAGCTCCCACTTATAAGTAAGAACATGTGGTATTTGACTTTCTGTTCCTGCTTTAGTTTGCTAAGGATAATGGCCTCCAGCTGCATCCATGTTCCTGAAAAGGACATGATTTCATTGTTTTCTTATGGCTGCATAGTATTCCATGGTGTATCTGTACCACATTTTCTTTATCCGGTCTACCATATATGGGCACCTAGGTTGCTTCCATGTCTTTGCTATTGTGAATAGTGCTGCAACGAACATACATGTGCATGTATCTTTATGATAGAATGATTTATATTCCTTTGGATATATACCCAGTAATGGGATTGCTGCATCGAACGGTAGTTCTCCTTTTAGGTATTTGAGGAATTGCCACACTGTTTTCCCTCAAAGCTCGAACAAATTTACACTCCCACCAACAATGTATAAGCTTGCTTTTTTCTCTGCAACCTCACCGGCACCTTTTATTACAGATTTTCAGTGAAACCAACACCCACTCCGTTGTTCAGGCCAGAATCTTGGGGGTCATTTTCAGTTTCTCCGTTTGTCTCCCTCTCCTTCACCAAATCCATTACCAAATATAAGGAGACCTCAGTGGTCTCCTTGCTTTATCCTCCACTCCCACAAATCCACTCTTCACACAGTAGCCAGGATGCTTTTCTAGGAATATGGATTAACTCAGATATAGTCACTACTCTGCTTAAAGTCCTTTAGAGTTCCCACTGCTTTTAAAATAAAGTAAAATTCCTGAGTTTAGGTCAAAAAATCATGTAAAAGGGTCCTTGGATAGGAGGGAGAGACCAAATACGACGTCCTAGAAGGCTGGTGTGGGTTAGTTAGTGAAGCATGAGGGGATGTGGGGTGTTCAGCGAGGAGGAGGAGTCAGGCAGGGCCCAGATTATCCAGGACTTTCGGGGAATCATGGTGAGGAGTCTGGGAGAGTCACGTTTTGAAAGGACCACTCTGGTTGCAGTGCGAAGACCAGACAGATAGGAGGCAAGAGTGACTATAGTTAGGCCAGCAATTAAAGTCATTGTAATAGTTCAGGCAGGAGTGGATTGCAGTTTGGATTATTTGGTGTTGGAGATGGAGGGAAGCAAATGGATTTGGGAGATATTTTAGGAAGTAAAATGAAAGGCTTGGAACACCCTTTCTATCCCCTGATCCTATATTTATTGGTTAGTACCGCCTTATATTCTGAGGTCAATTTCTGTCTTTTCAGGGACTCTTTCCCTGACATTCCAGACTGTGTTATACAGAAGCCCAATAAATGTTTGTGGAACTGACATGACAGAGAATGTTCTTGTAAAGATGGAAGAGATTTGAGTGTGGATATGGACTAAGGAAAAAGTTCTAGCGGAGAGGTGAAGATTGAAGATGTTAACGAGAGGAGGTAATCGACAGAGTGAGGTTCTCAAAGAGGAAACGGGCATGGTAACAGAGGTGGAGGGGTCAGCCTTGGATCAGAGGAAGCTGTATTTCTGCTGGATTACACTGGGGAACAGTAACCTCATGCTGGTGGCTAGATGAGCGGTTACCAGATTCTCTTAGTCTGAAGTTCCCTTTTTGACGTCAAAATATTTCTCAAACTCCCAGATACAGCTATACTTTTTTTTAACCTTTATTTTAAGTTCAGGGGTACAAGTGCAGGTTTGTTACATAGGTAAACTTGTGTCTTGGGCGTTTGTTGTACAGGCCATTTCGTCACCCAGGTATCAAGCCTAGTACCCATCAGTTATTTTTCCCGATCCTCTCCCTCCACCCAACCTCCACCCTCCAAAAGGCCCCTGTGTATGTTGTTTCCCTCTATGTGCCCATGTGTTCTCAACATTTTGCTCCAGAGAACATGCAGTATTTGGTTTTAATATCCATCGATTGATAAAATATATGATGGTAAGAAGCTCTATGAATTCAGGAAAACTTTCAAATAAATTTCCCTTATGTTAATCACAACTTTATCCACTTTCCTTTAAAAAGGTACATATATGTATAAAACTTTTTTTTCCTCTAGAAAATACCCAGTACAGTAAAACTTTGCAAATCTACATGCCCTTTGTCCCAGGCTCCTGAGTCTACTGATTGGGACTCATGATCTAGTCCAGACCATCTTCTAATGGGAGTTGATCTTATCTATGACTATCTGCCTTCCCCTAGACTGAGAGATCTTTAGGGAAAGGAGTCCTGCCTTTTCATATGCCTAGCACCCAGCATAGGACACAAAACAAAATGGGTTTTTAAGAATTCTGGTTGAATGGATGAAAATACATAATCATTTTATTATTATTTAACTTGAGATGGTATCCAAATCATCTTATATATTCAGTTTCTGCTGGGTAGATACCCAAAAGAATATAAATCTTTCTACCAAAAAGACACATGCAATTGTACGTTCATTACAGCACTATTCACAATAATGAAGACATGGATTCAACCTAGATGGCCATGCACGGTGGGTTGGATAAAGAAAACATGGTACATGTCTACCATGGAATACTACAAAAAAGAACAAGTACATGTTCTGTGCAACAGCATGGGTGATACTGGAGGTCATTATCCTAAGCAAATTAATACAGGAACAGCAAGTCAAATACCTCGTGTTCTCACTTATGAGTGGGAGCTAAACATTGAGTACACATGGTCATAAAGATGGGAACAATAAACACTGGGGACTACTAGACAGGGGAGGTAGGAAGAGGGGAAGAGTTGAAAAACTACCTATGGGGTACTATGCTCATTACTTGAGTGATGGGTTCAATCCTACCCCAAACCTCAGCACCGCATAATATACTCATGTAACAAACCTGCATATATACCCTGGATCCTAAAATAAAAGAAAAAAATAAATAAAAATTTAAAAGTTAATAAAATCCTGATTTTCTTTCTCCCTACTGATGAAGATAATCAAAGTTCAGCCCATTTCCTTCAGGTGCTCCTCTATTTAAGCTGAGAAAGCCTTCCCTGGCTCGGGTTTATTTTCCTGCTTCTAGATAGTCTTTAGCAATGCATCATCTTCCTAAAGTGCCTGGCTCAGTCCACGGAGTAAAATGTACTAAACGAGTAGGCACACCCTGTCCTTCAGATGTTCCAGCTTGAAACTCAAATTTCTGCACTTGCACATGCTTATTTGGCTAAATGTGTCTTGTAGGATTAGCTTAAGCCACTGCACACAGCTGATTTTTTGTTTTGAACATTAAGGTATAAATCTGAAAGGAGGAATCACCTGGCATTATGTGAATAAAATAAAGAGGCATTTCAACTCTTGTCACTTTAATTGAATCCTTTTGATGGTAGAGGCCAGCAGAGACACCAAAGCCCAGGATGTGATTCCTTAACTTTAGCTTGTCCTTGGACGCATGGAGAGAAAGCTGGCCCTGAGCTCTTGGGGGCACTGCTCACCAGGAACAAAATGACACATGGATTTGGAAGTTCAATTGGCGAGTTGGCTGCTATTTCACAGGCATCCCCTTTTGCCCCTGAGCGTGGTTCTTCCAGCCACCAATTTAAAGTGGAGGGAGAGGGACAAAAACTACCTACCAGGTGTTATGCATGTTACCTGGGTGTCAAAATAATCCACATGCCAAACTCCTGTGACAAGCAATTTACCTATATAACAAACCTGCACACGTACCCCTGAACTGAAGATAAAAGTCAAAAACTAAATAACAATAAAGTGGTAAAAATGTCCCACATGGGCAGTAGACATTGACAGTTATTGCTCTGGAGGTGGGAAAGGCTGAATAGTGGCTTTGAAATAGACGGGACATGGAATACACACACAGGCGAGCACTCACGCTGCAGGGCGGGGGACCAGACACCTCTCGTGTGGACTCCTGCTAACTGGCGAATTCCCCTGTGTCTTCAGCCTCTTCCTTACACCCCACTCCCCCGCTGCCTTTTTGGAAACATGGCTATTGCCTGAGGACAGCCCTGCTCTGGCAGCGGTCTCATGTGGAGCCTGTGTTTTCAAGATCGTATTTCCAAATTCCTCATGACCAAGGAGGGAAGCTGATTGTTCCCCTTACTCCTTGTGGCTGCATCCAGACCACCTCTGTCCTCTTTCTGAAAGCAACCACTTTGTTGAGACCTGGGTCTCCACACACCCTCCCCCGACCAGGCTCACAGGACTGTTGGTGCTACCGCTGACCTGGGCACTCCCCTGCATTCACTGAAGACTTAGTTCCTTGTTCTTTATCTTCTCCTTTGTCTAGTTACTGCTCATCCCAAAGTCCACACAAATGACTCTTCTAATACCCTGTTGTTATGGGTTGAATCATGCCCTCTTCTGACCGAATTCATATGTTGACCTACTAACCCCTGTACCCCAGAATGTGACTGCATTTGGAGACAGGGCATTTAAAGAGGCAATTAAGGTAAAATAAAGTTATATCCAATATGACTAATGCCCCGATAAGAAGAGGAGATTAGGACATACAAACACATAGACTGAGGGACAAGCTTATGAGGACACAGTAAGAATATGGCCAATTGCAAGCCTGGGAGAGAGATCTCAGAAGAAACCGAACCTGCCAACGGCTTGACCTTGGACTTCTAGCCTCTAGAATGCTGAGAAAATACATTTTTACTGTTTAAGCCACCCAGTCTGTGGTACTTTGTTACAGCAGCCCTAGCAAAGGAACACACCATCTGATACGGTCTGGCTGTGTCCCCACCCAAATCTCATTTGAATTGTAGTTCCCATAATCCCCATGTATAGTGGGAGGGACCCAGTGGGAGGCAATATAATCACGGAGGTGGCTACATTTATGCTGTTCTTGTGATAGTGAGTGAGTTCTTAAAGGATTGATGGTTTTATAAGGGACTTTCTCAACTTTTGCTTGGCCTTTTTCTTTGTTGCTGGCATGTGAAGAAGAGGTGTTTGCTTCCCCTTCTGCCAAGATTGTAAGTTTCCTGAGGCCTCCTGAGCCATGCTGAACTGTGGGTCAATTAAACCTCTTTACTTTATAAATTAGCCAGTCTCAGATATGTCTTTATTAGTAGCATGAGAACGAACTAATACACCATCCTTTGGGTTTTCATAGCTCCTCATTCTCAAAGGACACCATCTTCTACTTCACCACTGATGCCCAAAGTTTCCCCTTCAACTCTAAATTATTACCCCAAATGGTACCACTATTTCCAAAATGAAAATTCCAGCACCCTGGCCTCTGATTACAACCTATCCTTACATTAATTTCTCAAGTGACCCCCGAAATTCAATTATTGATTTCATCCCCCAGCCCCAACACACACACACACACACACACACACACACACACACACACACAGGTTTCCACTTGCCCTCAGCTCCCCTTTGTGTTTGCTTCTCTTCTTTCACCAGTGAGATTTTGTGGTCTGTTACCATAATTACCCCCTTGCAAAGAATCTCAACTCCCTTGTGCATCTCTTCATTTTTTATACTCTGTTGAAAAACTCCAACTATGAAGGAACCCAATCATTTTTCTTCTACATGGCTATATCCAAGCAGGTTAAATATATCACACATTCAAGGTGACCAGCTTTGCTAGTGTTACATTTTAATTTGACCCCTTTCTTCACTGAGACTTACATTAAGAAATATCATACTGGTGCCACCCAAACCTGTCTTTAGGAGGACTCTTATCAGTGGCCAGCAATCCCAGCATCCAGATTTCCCACTCACTCAGAGGCCTATTTCATGCTTTCTCTCTTGCAAACCTCCTATACCACAATTTTCATGGCTCCCTTCATAGTAAATGCTCCTTTACTTGGTGCGGTATGGATTCAGCTACTGCTGCTCCAACTGCGAATGATTTTGCCAAGATCCTTGTTATTACATTCTGTAGACACTGTACTTTTACTGACCCTTTCAGCTTCTTCAACACAGCTGATACTTCCCTCCTCAAAATGCTCTCCATGACATCGGTGTCTTCTCTTTTTCATCTATCCTCTGGCCACTTCTCTGTCTTCTTCGTGGTTTCATCAACTTTCTTCTGTGTGTTCCCCAGGACTTACCTGGGGCCTTGGCTCTCTCTGAACTCTCCTCTCACTCTCATCCATTTCCAGAGGTTCTGACAGTTCTGCTGTCAGAGGCTGATGACTCTCTAATTTATATTCCCAGACCAAACTCTCCTCTGATGTCCACACTTGTATATCCAGAGACGTCACAGACTTCTCCACTTAGTCCTCAGACTTCATATCCAAATGTCCCTGGGCTCCTCCTTCCGGCCACACCCAACTCTCCCAGTCTTTCCTACCTTTGCAAATGAAACAACATCACCCTTTGCTCAATTTCTCCAGTCAGAAACCTGGATGCCATCCTTGTTTCTCTCTCTCTTCCAATTCCTTCCCCTACATCCACCTATTATTAAATTCAGTTCTTCTCATCTCCTAAATATGTCTTGAAATGGTCAATTTTCTTCTCTCTGCTGCTGCCACCTAGTAGTTCTGATCGTTTTTATTTCTTATCAAGACAACTGCACTGGTTTCTTCTCTAGTTTCCCTGATTTGGCTCTTGGCTTCTCCAATTTCTTTCCTACACAGCTGCTAGAGTAATCTTTTGAAAAACTCAAATTGGATCATGGTGTTTCCCTTCTTAAAACTCTCCAGTGGCTTTCCATTATACTTTTTTTAAAAAAGTGAACACTCCTTTTCCTGACTTAACTAGGCCTATGTGATCTGGCTGAACTAGGCCTATGGACCATGTCTAACTCAATGGTTTTCCATTCCATTCTCTTTTCCATCAACTCTATGCCAGCCCTATTGACTTTTACCTTCTAAAACAACAAGCATTTTCCTGTAATCAAGCTTTACAGATCCTGTTTCATCTGTCTTTAACCATCTCCCTTTTGTGTACATGGCTGGCCCTTTCTTATTGTTTATCTTATTTATATTTTTAAAAATAATTTTATTTTTTGAAATAAAATTCAAATATGTATTGAAATGCACAATATAAGCTGTACAGTTTTGATGAATGGATACATCTGTATAACTTACACTCCTATCAAGAAAGTCCTTTCATGTCCTCTCCCAGTCAATTCTCACCCCCAGCCCATAGGCAAACCACCCTGTTTTGATTTTTTCACCATTTTTTAAAAATGTTTTAGAACTTTATATACATGGGTTAATATAGTATGACAAATTTTGTGTCTGGTTTCTTTTGCTCAGTACAATATTTGTGATATTTATCCATGTTGTTGCATGTATCCATAACATACTTTTTTACTGTTGATTGGTATTTTCATTTTATGAATACATCACAATTTTTAAACCCATTCTCATACTGATGTACATTTGGGTTATTTCTGGTTTTGGTTATTAGGAATAAATTTGCCATGAACAAGTTATTGAAAGAGTATTTTCTTTTATCTCTCTTTGATAAATACCTGGAACTGGAATTATGCAGTCGCAGGGCAATTCTAGGCTTAACTTTATAAGAAACTGCCAAAACTGTTTCCAAAGTAGATGTACCATTTTATGTCCTCCCTAGCAATATATGAGAATTCTGGTTGCTCACATCCTTAGTAATATTTTGTTTTCAATCTTTTAAATGTTTGCTATTCTAATGAGTATGTAGTGCAACTCATTGTGATTTTAATTTGCATTTCTCTGACAATGAATGAGGCTGAAAACATTTCCATTTGCTTTCCAATTATTAGTGTATTTTTCATTGTCTCTCCTTGAGACTCTTGAGACACTTCGAGACTCTCCTCAAGTCCTTTGACTATATTTATTGGGTTGTTTGTCCTTTTTATTTTGGAGTTGTAGTTCTTTATATATTCTAGATACAAGTCCTTTGTAAGATATATGTATTGTGAATGCTTTTGCCTAGGCTGTGTATTGCCCATTCATTTTCTTAATGGTGTCTTTTCATGAGCAGAACATTTAAATTCTGATGAAGTCTAATTTATCAATTTCTTATTTTACAGTCATTGTTTTCTGTGCCTTGCCTGATAGATCTCTGATGACCCCAGATCACAGTAGTATTTTGTCATTTTTTTTCCTGAAAGCTTTACAGTTTCAGGTTTTACATTTAGGTCTGTGTCTATGCATCTTGAAATAATTTGTGTATACAATGTGAGACAGAATTTGAAGTTTATTTTTTTCATGTGGGTCATCCACTTGTTCCAGCAACAATTTTTGAAAGACTTTCTTTTTTATTGTGATAAAATAAATATAACATAAAATTGGCCATTTTAGCCATTTTCAAGTGTACAATTCAGTGGCATTAGTTACATTTATGATGTTGTGCAACCATCTGTGCTATCTATTTCCAAAACTTTTTGGTTACCACAAATAGAAACTTTGTTATCATTAAGCAATAATTTCTCATCCCTCCACCTGCTCACTTAGGCCCTGGTAACTTTTAATCTACTTTATGGTTTTATGAATTTGCTTATTGTGGATATTTCTAATAATGAATCATACATTTGTCTTTTGTGTCTGATTTGTTTCATTTAGCATAATATTGTCAAGATTTGTTCATTTTGCAGCATGTATCAGAACTTCATTCCTTTTTATGGATGAATAATATTTCGTTGTACATATATCCCACATTTTGTTTATCCATTTACCTGTTGATAGACACTTTGATAGCTTCTACCTTTTGGCTATTGTGAATAATTCTGCAATAAATATTGACATACATGCATCTGTATTCTTTTATAATCCCTGCCTTTGCTGCATTCCACAGGTTTTAGTAAGTTGTATTTTTATTTACCTTCACGTCTTTTTTTTCTAATTTCTCTTGTGACTTCTTTTAAACCCATTGGTTAAGAGAGTGTGGTCTTATTTCCACAGATTTGCAGATTTTTCAGTTTTCTTTCTGTTATTGATTGAAGTTTCATTCCATTGTGATCAGAAAATACACTTTGTATGATTGTAATATTTTTAAGTTTGTTAAGACTTCTTTTGTGGCCTAACATACAATCTGTCCTGGAGAATATTTCATGTATACTTGAGAAGAGTATATTCTGCTATTGTTGAGTGGAAGTGTTCCATATATGTCTGTTAGGTCTAGTTGATTTATAGTGTTTTTCAAGTCCTCTATTTCCTTATTTATCTTCTGTCTAGATATTCCATCTGTTGTTGAAAATAGAATACCAAAGTCTACAACGATTGTAGAACTATCTATTTCTCTCTTCCATTTTTTCAGTGTTTGCTTTATATATTTTGGGGTTCTGTTTCGTATATTTTGGGGTTTCATATATTTTGGTGCGTATTTGTTCACAATTGTTATATTTTCTTAATGAATTGGCCCATTTATCAATATATAATGTTTTTCTTTGTCTCTTATAACAGTTTTTCACTTAAACTCTATTTTGCATCATTGTATTAGAGCCACTTTGGCTCTCTTGTTGTTACTATTTGCTTGAAATTTCTTTGTCCATCCTTTCACTTTCAACTTATTTTGTGTCTTTGGATCTAAAGTGATCTTCTGTAGCCAGTCTGTAGCTAGATCATGCTTGAAAAAAAATCAATTCTGGCAATCTCTGCCTTTTGATTGGAGAATTTAATCCATTTACATTTGACATGATTATTGATAAGGAAGGACATACTTCTGCCATTTTGCTAGGCATTTTCTGTATGACTTATGAATTCTTTTATCTCTAATTTCTTCTATTTCTGCCTTCTTTTTTGTATTGATGATTTTTTGCTAGTGAACTGTTTGATGCTCTTCTCATTTATTTTTGTGTATGTTCCTTAAATATTTTATTTATGGCTACTATGGGAATTATACATAACATCCTAAGTTTATAACAATCTAATCTGAATTGCTATCCAATTCGGTACAGAAACTAAGCTCCCACTTATGTTATTGTCACAAATTGTATTTTATACATTGTGTGCTTGATAACAAACTTATCATTTAATAACTCAATTTGTCTTTTAAGTCATATATGAGAAAGAGGGGAGATACAAACTATAAACACAATTATACTGGCTTTCACATTTTTCAGGTATTTACTTTGCCAGAGGTCTTCTTCATATGGTTTTGAGTTACTATCTAGTGTCCTTTCATTTCAACCTGAAGTACTCTCTTTAGCATTTCTTGTGAGATAGGTCAAATGGTAACAGACTTTCTCAGTTTTTATTTATCTGGAAATGTCTTAATTTCTCTTTTATTCTTTAAGTATAGTTTTTTAGGATATAGAATTCTTCATTGGCATTTTTTTCTTTCAGTACTTTATGTCATCCCACTGCCTTCTGGTCACCATAATTTCAGATGAGAAATTGGCTTCTAATTGCATTGAGGATCCCTTGTCAAGTAGCCTCTCCCTTGCTGTTTTCAAGATTCTTTCTTTGGCTTTGGCTTTTGACAATTTGATTATAATGTGTCTTGCTGTGGGTCTTTTAAATTTTATTATACTTGGAATTTGTTGACTTCTGGGATTTGAAGATTTATGTCTTTCATCAAATTTGGGAAGTTTTTAGCTATTATTTTTTCAAATATTATTTTTCTCTCTATTATCCTTCTGAAACTCTCATGATGCATATGTTGGTTTGCTTGACAGTGTCTGACAGTTCCTTCAGGCTCTGTTCACTTTTCTTCATTCTTTTTTCTTTCAGCTTCTCAAATTCTATAATTTCAACTACACTCCTTCAATTTTACCAATTCTTTCTTCTGCCTGCTCAAATCTGCTATTGAACCTCTAGTGAACTATTCATTTCAGTTTTCCAGAGTACTGGCAAAATCGATTCTGATTATTTCCTTAGTTTTCAATGTTTCTGTGGAAAAATGAGAACTTAGAGCTGTCTACTCTGCCATTTTGCTTATGTCACCTCTCTGGAAAAACTTTCTTTCCTACCTTTAATTGCTTTGGCATCATTATTGGAAAAAAAAATCAATTAACACAAATTTCAATCTTTTGCATTTTTGTCATAATTCATTGTGAACTAGATTCTAATTTCCCTTTATGATTTCATCTTGGATACATGAATAATATTGAGGAGTATTATTTAATTTATAAATATTTATGACTTTTGTAAATATTTTTATTATCTATTTCTAATTTTGGTTAGAAAATATACTTAATAACATTTTAATATTTTAAGTTTTATAGAGACCATTTTTTTGGCCCAACATATTATCTTGGTGAGTATTATATGTGCCCTTGCAAAACATGTGTTTTCTGTCACATTAGGTTAAAAAATATATATATATATGTACATATATATTTTTTAAATTCTGGTAATTCTACTGACTACTGTGAAAGAAATATGATTACGTGTTTTCTGTTTCTTCCCTTAATTCTATCAGTTTTATTTCCTGTGTTTTAAGCTTTATTATTAAGTGCATATGTATTTATATTCCTTACCTGTTTTTCAAGTAGTAATATTTTAGTCCTATGAATTAAAAAAAAATCTGTGGTAATACTCCTTGTTTTAAAGTCTGTTTTATCTGATATTTAAACTATTATTTCAGCTTTTAAAGATTGGCTGGACACAATGGCTTACTCCTGTAATCCCGGCACTTTGGGAGGCCAAGGCAGGCAGATCACCTGAGGTCAGGAGTTTGAGACCAGCCTGGCCAACATAGTGAAACCCTGTCTCTACTAAAAGTACAAAGAATTAGCTTGGTGTGGTGTTGTGTGCCTGTAGTTTCAGCTACTCAGGAGGCTGAAGTGGGAGAATCGCTTGAATCCGGTAGGCAGAGGTTGCAGTGAGCTGAGATCACACTGCTGCACTCCGGTCTGGGCAACAGAGTGAGACCCTGTCTCAAAAAAATAAAAAATTAAAAAAAAGGCGTATGAATGGGAAATTGTTTGCCTTTTTAGAGGAAAGTGTTATTTAAAAAATACTTTAAAACTATTTGTGTCTTTGTATTTAAAGTGTGTATCTTGTAGATATCATATACTTAGGCCAGGATTTTTTTCCATTCTGAAAATATCTTCCTAATAACTGAAATCTATATATATTTAGCACAATCGTTGATAAAGTTGGGTTTATGTGTGTCATTTGTTAATTGATTCCTAATACAATTCTTATTGAGATAATATAGATTAACCTGCAGTTGTAAGGGGTAAAAGTTTAGTTATGTAAGAAAAATAAGTTCTAGAGATCTACTATACAACATAGTCCCTATGGCTAACAGTACTTTATTGCATACTTAAAATTTCCTAAGAGCATATATCTTATTTCAAGTGTCCTTTCCACCAATAATAATAAAGGAGGCAGGATGAAACTTTGAGAGGTGATGAATATGTTTATGGCATTGATGGTTGTAATGGTTTCATTATTCCCAAACTTAGCAAGTTGTATATATTAAATATGTGTAGCTTTTGATATATCAATCATACCTCAATAGAGCATTTTTTTTAAATGCTAAGAAAAATTCCTCGGACTTTTCCTCCAGGTTTCCTCAGTGGAACATTTTGCAAAAGTAAAGTATAATATCAAAATTAGGACAGTGATATTAATACAATCCATCAATATTAATTAATATTGGGTACTTTTCCTACTTTATTCTTTGCCAAGATTATTTTAGCTATACCAGAGCCTGTATTTTTCCATATAAATTTTATAATAAGTCTTTATGTTTCCAAAATCCCTCTCAGAAAATTTTATAGGCATTCCACTAAACCTATAGATCAATTTGGGGATAATTAATACATCGAGTTTTCCAATCCATGAACGTGGTTGGTCTCTCCATTTATTTTGGTTTTTTATTTTTTTGATCAGCATTTTGTAATTTTCAACATACAGATTCCATACGTGTTTTATTAATTGTATACCTAGGTACTTTATTTGGAGTTATTGTAAAAAGAAATTGTGTTTTTAGTTTTGGTTTCTACATATGCATAGACATGTATGTTAGTAATAAAACACAATTGCTCATTGTGTATTCATCTTATATCTTGCAACCTTGTTGAATTCACTAGTTAATTCTAGGAGTTTTCTTTTGTAGTTTCTTTTTTTAAAAATTTTCTATGTGTTTACTGATGTCATCTGCAAATAGAGTTGTTTTAGTTCTTTGTTTCCAATCTGTATGCCTGATATGCCTTTTTCTTGCCTCATTGCAGTAAGCAGGAATTCCAGTTCTGTTCAGTAAGAGTAGTGAGTAGAGGAGCCAAGATGGCTGGTTAGACACAGCCAGGAAAAGCTTCTTCCACTGAGAAACCAGACCATCATGTAGACTAACAAACTCTGAACATATCTCTGGGAAGAAGGCATTGAGAGTGGATGCAGAGAGGATGCAGACTCGGGTTAAAGAGAAGGAAGCTGGGAATCCTGTATAGGGTTGCCAAGCACTAGGATGTGTTCCTGGCCCTGAGTGGCTCCTAGAGAAGGGGTGAGTGAAATCAGTGTGGAGTGGCACACTCTTGTTACAGACCTCCAGGATCCTAGCTGTGGGAGACCCCATGACCCTCACAGGCATTTGAGTTGGCAGGGAAAATTCCCTTGAGAGTTGGGAGAGACATAACTCTAGTCTGTGAGGAGTTCAGAGGATTTGGCATGGGAATGGGTGCACTGGAGCACAGCCATGAGCACCCATCCCCCAAGGCTTGCCATACTCCTCTAGGTAACTGTAGCCTTTGTTATCTGCTGGACCCGGAGAGAGCAGGGCTCTCTTGTCCATGGGATGTGGCCAGTCTGATCAGCATGCCACCCTGTCTGCCAGCCTCTCCCAGGGTCCCTGTCTGGCAGCACTCACTTGCAGTACAGCTTGAGCTGCCCCGCTGAAATGCTTCTCAGTGGCTACTGCCATACCTTTTTTGCCAGCAGCCCCCATCTTCCTATAGGAGCACTTTTGCAGGCAGATCCCCACCAGCGTGTATCTGCCTGCAGCCTTCCTCGACCAATGTGCATTCACCCACAGCATCCCTCCGCCACTCCGCCAATGAACATACATATAGGGATCCACCACTACCCCACCAGCACCCACGCACATGAGGACCCACCACTGCCCTGCTGGCATACATGCACCCACAGCCCTCTCACTACCCCACTGGTGTGCACTCACCTGCAGTCCTCCCACCACAGTGCAATCTCCTATGGCACCCCCACTACTCCACTGTGCTTTTGTCGGCAGCCCCCATTGAAGTGTTGTTGACAACAAACTAGGAACACCTCAACTCCTCCAGTGCAGCAAGTGCTTGACCTTGAGGGGCCAGGGAACAAAGCTACAGGCCTAGTTCCAGCCCTCCAGAGTTAGAGTTCACAGTCCAGAAGTGCTGAACTGAGCCTCAGCCATCTGAAAGCATCCATAAACAAAGCCAATAAACCAAACCCAATTTATACCACAATCAAATCCTCCAGGGAATCAAAGACTATAAAAGCAAGAAGCCTGATTCAAAAGACAGCAACTTCAAAGATTATTAGATAAGCCACACAAATGAGAAAGAATTAGTGCAAGAATTCTGGCAACTCTAAAAACCAGAGTGTCTTCTTACCTCCAAATGACTGCACTAGATCCCCAGCAATGGTTCTTAACTGGATTGAAATGACATAGAATTCAGAACGTGTATGGCAAAGAAGCTCAATTTTCCCTGAGATACAGGAGAAGGTTGAAATCCCTTTCAAGGAAAGCAGTAAAATGATCCAAGAGTTAAAAGATGACATAACCATTTTCAGAAATAATCAAATTGAACTTGTGAAAAATAAAAAATTGACGACAGAACTTTTATCATGCAATTGGATGCATTAATAACAGGATATATCAAACTGAGGAAAGAATCTCAGAGCTTGAAGATCACTCCTTCAAGTCAATGCAGGTAGAGAAAAATGAAAAAATGAAAAAACCTCTGAGTAACATGAAATTATGTAAAGAGAACAAACTTATAACTCATTGGAATCTGTGAAAGAAAGGGAGAAAAATCAAGAAACTTGGAAAATGTATTTGAGGATATTGTCCAACCTCACTAGAGAGGACAATATGCAAATTCAAGATGTTCAGAGAACCTCTGTGAGATACTGTACAAGATGATCATCCCCAAGACATATAGTCATCAGACTCTCCAAGTTCATCATAAAAGAAAAAAATCTTAAAGACAGCTAGAAAGAAAGGGTGGGTCACATACAAAGGAAGCTAACAGAGGATCTTTCAGCAGAAAACTTAGGAGCCAAAAAATATAGGGGGCCTATATACAGCATTTTTAAAGAAGAGAAATTCCAACCAATAATTTCGCATCCAGCCAAGCTAAGTTTCACAGGTGAAGGAGAAATACAATCTTTTTTTAGACAAGTAAATGGTAAGGGAATTCATTACCACTAGAACTACCTTACGAGAGATGTTTAATAGAATGCTAAACATGGAAATAAAAGCCCAATACCTGCCACCACAAAAAGACAGTTAAGTATGTAGTTCATTAACACTATAAAGCAAATACACAATCAAATATACATAACAACCAGCTAACAACATGATGACAAGATCAAACCCTCATATGTCAATATTAATCTTGGATGTAGAGTGGCCTAAATGTCTCACTGAAAAGGCACAGAGTGGCAAGTTGGATAAACAAGCATGACCCAACTGTGTGCTATTTTCAAGCGACCCATCTCACATTCAATGATACCTATAGGTTCAAAGTAAAGGAATGGAGAAAAATCTATCAAGTAAAATGAAGGCAAAAAAGAGAAAGTTGCTATTCTTCAGACAAAACAAACTTTAAGCCAACAATGATCAAAAAGGGCAAGGAAGGGCATTATTACATAATAATAAAGGGTTCAATTCAATAAGAAGACTTAACTATCCTAAATATATATGCACCCAGCACTGGACCACCCAGATTCATAAATGAAGTTCTTAGAGACCCACAAAGAGACTTAGATAGCCACACAATAATAGTAGGAGACTTCAACATCAACATCCCATTGATAGTGTTAGGCAGATCACTGAGTCAGCAAACTAAAAAAATATTCAGGACCTAAACTAGACACTTAACCAAATGGACCTGACAGATAAATACAGAATATTCCACTCAACAATAGAGTATACATTCTTCTCATCTGCACACAGCACATATGCGAAGATCAACCACACACTTACCCGAAAGCAATTCTCAACAAATTAAAAAAAAAAACCTGAAATCATACCAAACACACACTGAGCACACAGCATAATAAAAATAGAAATCAATACCAAGGAGATCTCTCAAAACCATACAATTACATGGAAATTAAACAACCTGCTCCTGAATGACTTTTGGATAAAGAATGAAATTAGGGCAGAAATCAATGAATTATTTGAAACTAACAAAAGCAAAAATACAGCATACCAGAATCTCTGGGGTACAGCTAAAGCAATGTTAAGAGGAAATTTTATTGGACTAAATGCCTGCATAAAAATTTAGAAAGATCTCAAATTAACAACCTAATATTATACCTAAAGGAACAGAAAAGCAAGATCAAACCAACCCAAAAACTAGCAGAAAAAAAAAAAATTACCAAAATTGGAGGCGTGCTGAATGAAATTGAGATGTAAAAATCCATACAAAAGATCAATGAAACAAAAAGATCGTTTTTGAAAGAATAAAAAAGATTGATAGACCATTAGCTATATTCATAAAGAAAAAAAGAGAGAAGATCCAAATAAATACAATCAGAAATGACAAAAGTGACATTACCACCGACTCCTATATAAATACATAAAACCCTCAGAGACTGTTATGAACACCTCTATGCACATTAACTTGAAAACCTAGAAGAAATGGATAAATTCCTGGAAACACACAACTTCCCAAGATAGAACCAGAAAGAAACGTGCACAGACCAATAATGACTTGCAAAATTGAGTCAGTAATAAAAAGCCTGTCAAACACAAAAAGCCCTGGACCAGATGGATTCATAGCCAAATTCTACCAGACATACAAAGAAGAGCTGGTACCAATTCTACTGAGATTATTCCAAAAATTGAGGAGGAGGGACTCTTCCCTAACTCATTCTCTGAGGCCAACATTATTCTGATACCAAAACCTGGCAGAGACACAGTGAAAAAGGAAAATGTCAGGCTAATACCCCCCATGAACATAGATGCAAAAATCCTCAACATAATACTAGCAAACCAAATCTGGCAGCACATCAAAATCTAATCCACCATGATCAAGTAGGCTTTATTCCTGGGATGCAACCATATGTTGGTTCAACATATGCAAATCAATAAATGTAATTCTTGCATAAACAGAACCAAAAACAAAACTACAGGACCATCTCAATAGATGCAGAAAAAGCTTTTGATAAAATTTAACATCTCTTCATGTTAAAAACCCTCAACAAAGTAGGTATTGAAGGAATGTACCTCAAAATAATGAGAGCCATCTTTGACAAAGCCACAGCAACATCCATACTGAACAGGCAAAAGCTGGAAGCATTCCCCTTGAGAACTGGAACAAGACAAGGATGCCCACTCTCCTCACTCCTCCTCAACATAGTACTAGAAATCCTAGCCACAGCCATCAGGCAAGAGAAAGAAATAAAAGTCATCCAAATAGGAAGACAAGAAGTCAAACTATCTCTCTTCACAGATGATATGATTCTATACCTAGAAAACCCCCATAGTCTCTGCCCAAGGCTCCCAGAACTGATAAACAACTTCAGTAAAATTTCAGGATAGAAAATCAATGTACAAAAATCAGTAGCATTTCTATACACCAATAATGCCCAAGCTGAGAACCAAATCAAGAAAACAATCACATTAACAATAGCCACACACACAAAAATAAAATACATAGGAATACAACTAACCAGGGAAGTGAAAGATCACTTTGACAGGAATTATAAAACACTGCTGAAAGAAATCAGAGACATCACAAACAAATGGAAAAACATTCCATGTTCATGTACAGAAGAATCAATATTATTAAAATGGCCATAGAACCCAAAACAACTTACAGATTCAGTGATATTTCTATCAGACTACCAATGCATTTTTCACAGAATTAGAAAAACTTATTCTAAAATTCATATGGAATCCAAAAAGAGCCCAAATAGCCAAAAGCATCTTAAGCAAAAAGAACAGAGCCGGAGGCATCACACTACCCAACTTCAATCTGTACTACAAGGCTACAGTAACCAAAACAGGATGGTACTGGTACAAAAGATGACCCTTATACTAATGGAACAGTTTAAAGAACCCAGAAATGAAGCTGCACTCTTAAAAACCATCTGATCTTTGACAAAGTCAACAATAACAAGCAACGGGGAAAGGAGTCCCAATTTATTAAATGATGCTGGGATAACGGGCTTTTCACATGCAGAAGATTGAAACTGGACCCCTTCCTTTCACCACATACAAAAATCAACTCAAAATAGATGGAAGACATAAATATAAGTCCTAAAATAATTGTTTTAAATTCTAGAAGAAAATCTAAGAAATACCATTTTGGACATGGGCTTTGGCAAGTATTTAATGATGAAGTCTCCAAAAGCAATTACAACAAAAATAAAAAATAGACTGGTGAGACCTAACTAAACTAAAGAGCTCTGTACAGCAAAAGACACTATCAACAGGGTAAACAGACAACCTACAGAATGGGGGAACATATTCACAAACTACGTATCCCACAAAGGTTCTAATATCCAGAATCTGTAAGGAACTTAAATCAATAAGCCAAAAGTAACCCCTTTAAAAATGTGAAAAGGACATGGACAGACACTTCTCAAAAGAAGATATATATGTGACCAACAAGCATATGAAAAAATGCTCAATATCACTAATCATTAAAGAAATACAAATCAGCATTTCCACAAACCACAGTAAGATACCACCTCAAACCAGTCAGAAAGGCTGTTACTAAGAAATCAAAAAATAATAGATGTTGGTGAGGTTGCAGACAAAAGGGAATGCTTATACATTGCTGGTGAGAGTGTAAAGTTCAGCCACTGTGGAAAGCAGTTTGGCTATTTCTCAAAGAACTTAAAACAGAACTACCGTTAGACCCAGTAATCCCATTGCTGGGTATATACCCAAAGGAATATAAATCATTCTACCAAAAAGACACTTGCCTTTGTATGTTCATCATAGCACTATTCAAAATAGCAAAGACATGGAATCAACTTATATACCCATCAATGATGGACTGGATAAATAATATGTGGTACTTATACACCATAGAATATTACACAGCCATAAAAAAGAATTAAATCATGTCCTTTGCAACAAAATAGATGCAGCTGGAGGTCATTATCCTAACCAAATTAACAAAGGAACAGAAAACCAAATACCACACGTTCTTATTTGTAAGTGGGAGCTAAACATTAAGTACATATGGTTATAAAGATGGAAACAACAGACACTGGGGAATACTTGAGAGTGTAGGGCGGAGGAGGGGAGGGTTGAAAAACTACCTATTGGGTACTATGCTTACTACCTGGGTGATGAAATCATTTGCACACCAAACCCCAGCAACATGCAATTTACCCATGTAACAAACCTGCACGTGTACCCCCTGAACCTAAAATAAAAGTTGGGAAAAGAAAGAAAAAAGAGTAACAAGAGTGTACATCTGCATGTTGTTCCTGATCTTAGTCTTTTACCATTAGATGTGATGTCAACTGTCGTTTTTTTTCGAAGATGCTTTTTTATCAAGTTGAGATAATTTCCATCTATTTATATTTTTCTGAAAGTTTTTGTGATGAATAGGTATTGAATTTTGTGAAATAAAATCATATGATCATATGATTTCTCATTTTTTAGCTTTATGATGGATTACACTGATTGAGTTTTGAATATTGAACCAGTTTGGTATACCCCAAATGTCTGATTGGGTCATGGTATGATTGGTGATATAATTGGCATATAATTACTTTCATATTTTGTGAGATTCAGCTTGTTAATATCTTTTGATGATTTTTGTGTTAAAATTAATGAGAGATATTGATCTGTTGTTTTATTTATTTTTTACTGTCCTTGTCTGGTTGTGGTATTAGAGTAATACTGACCTCACAAAATTAAGTGGGCAGTGTTCTTTTCTTGTATTAGTCTATTTCTATTAGTTTCCTATTTCTATGGTAACAAATTACTACAAATTTAGTGGCTTAAAACAACACAACGCAAATATATTACCTTACAGTTCTGGAGTTGGTTTATTTGGTACCATTGGGGCTCCTGCTGCTCTCAGCTGTTGTTGCTTGAGGAGAAGAAAAGGATTTCCCTGGGTAACATGGCTGGGTGTCATGGTGACACCCACCATACAGTTGTCCCCCTACTACTTGGTTTCTATGAGAAGATGAAGAGAATTTTAGGCCTGTGAGGACAATGAGACTTCCTGGACCATGCCATCTGCCATGACTGGGTCTCTTTCTCTAGTGCCACCTGCACACCTAGAGGAGTCTCCAACCCGTGGGTTCGACAAGGTTGTACCCTGTACTTAGCTTGTATTTTGGTCTCTACCCAGTGACCTTATTATTTCAGTGAAAAGGGCAAATCTCAGTCTCAGTAGGGAAGGAGAGTACCTTCTCTAGTCAATCTATCTTCCTTATAGATGCTGGGCTCACTTGATCTCATTTGAGAGACTTACATTAAACCCATGGAGGAATGAACATACTTAGGCTTTCTTCTATTGTTAGACTGAGGGTCAGAAAATGCCAGACTGAGTGGGCTTCCTCTGTTGGGTGAGAAGACACAAGATACTGTGCTATTCCTCCAGTCCTGGGTTGGCACACCAGTTCACCTTCTTCTTATTACCTTACTATTTTCTTACTAGAGTTCTCCTTTGGTTGTCTCTTGCACTATTTTCAGGGTTTAGAGTTCTACTTACCAGGTAGAAGTAGGGAAAAATGGGTCTACACCACCTTGTGTAGACTAAAAGTCCTAATATTGTTTCTTGTTTGTCTTATCTGTTTTTATTTTTATTCTTTTGTGACTGTTACTCTTTTGTCTTCTTTTAGGTTAGTTGAATAACCTTAATATTCGATTTTGATTACTCTCTTGGCTTTTCAATCTACGTCTCTTTTCAGTATTTTTTAATTGTTGCCCTGGAGATTACAACATACATTTTTTACTTGTCTCAATCTTCTATGTTATCTTCTAGGAAATTTATAGTTTTAAATTTTACATTTAGATCTGTGAACCATTTTGCATTAATTTTTGTGAAAGCTGCAAGGTCTATGTCTAGCTTTATTTATTTATTTATTTGCATGTGGATGTTCAATTGTTCCAGCACCATTTTTTGAAGAAACTATCTTTTCCCCATTGCATTGCCTTTGCGCCTTTATCAAAGATCAGTTGACTCTGTTTGTGTCAGCCATATCTAGACTCTTTATTCTGTTCCACTGATATGTTCATCTCTTCTTTCATCACTACCATGCTGTCTTGATTTTTGTAGATTTAAAGTAAATCTTGAAGTTGGGTAGTGTCAGTACCCAACTTTGTTCTTCTCCCTCAATATTGTGTTGACTCTTCTGGGTATTTTGCATTTACATGTAAACTTTAAAATCACTTTGTCTGTATACACAAGATACCATGCTGAGATTTTGATTGAGATTGTGTTGAATCTATAGATCAAATTGGGAAGAACAGACACCTTCACAATATTGAGTCTTCCTACCCATGTACATGGAATACATTTCCATTTAGTTAGATCTTTCATGGCATTTCTTTTCTTTTCCAGAGTTTTGTAGTTTTCTTTACATAGATTTTATAAATACTTTGTAACATTTATCTAAATATTTCATTTTTTGATGCTAATGTAAGTGGAATTGTGTTTTAATTCCAAATTTCAAATGTCCATTACTAATATATAAGAAATCAATTGACTTTTACATATTAACCTTGTATCCTGCAACCTTGCTATTAGTTATTACTTATTAGGTTACAGGAGGTTTTTGTTGTTTCTTTGAAATTTTTTACATAGACAATCAAGTTATCTGCAAGGTTTTATTTATTGATTTATTTTTACAAATCTGTATATATTTTTTTCCTTCTTTTGTTGCAACATCCTGAGTGTGTTCCCTTCAGGGTTAATGTGTTGAAACTTAATGAACATTGTGATAGTATTAAGAGACTGAACCTTTAGGAAGTGTTTAAGCCATGAGAGCCATGCCCTAATGAACGGATTAGTGTCCCTACAAAAAAGACTTCAGAGAGAGAGCTCGCCTCTTTTTGCCCTTTTCATCCCTTTCATCATGTGAGGACACAGCATTCCTCCCCTCAAAAGGGTGCAGCAACTGAGAAAAGGCTAGTTCCTTCTACCTATGAGCCTGTACAATTAAAAACAAGTTAGTTACTTCCAAGATACAATGGGAATATAGGCACTGGGTAAGCACTCCCTTTATGAAAGGGAGTACAGATGGGGCTATCCTCAGACACTGAACCTGCTCGTTCCTTGATCTTGGATTCCCAGCTTCGAGAACTGTGATAAATAAATATATGCTCTTTACAAATTACCCATTATCAAGTATTTTGTTATAGCAGCACAGAGTAAGACACTTATCTTGCTGCATTAGGTGAGACTTCCAATACTATGTTAAGTAGAAGTGGTGAGAGGTTCATCCTTCCCTTGTTACTGATACTACCAGGAAAGTATTTAGTTTCTAACCATTAAGTATAATGTTAGCTGTAAGTTTTTGTAGATATTCTACCTATTAGGGTAGTTCATTTCTATTCATAGTTTGCTGGAGAGTTTTATTACAAACGGGGCTGGATTTTGTCAAATGCTTTTTTTGCATCTATTGATATGATGATTTCTGTTTTTTAATCTGCTGATGTGATGAATTACATTAATTGATTTTCATATGGCTAGTTTTTAATAGCATTTACCACTATTGTGCATTCATACACACACACACACACACACACACACATCTGTTTACTTTTTTCATTCTCTGTCATCTCCACTAGACTGTAAACTCAAGCTCCCAGTATATTATTTACTCATAAATATTTGTCAAATGAATGAGCTATCCCCCTTGATATGGTTTGGGTTTCTGTCCCCACCCAAATGAAAAATTGATACTGGGAAGTGGGACATTGCTATAAAGATACCTGAAAATGTGAAAGCAGTTTTTGAACTGGGTAATGGGAAGAGGTTGTAACAGTTTGGAATGCTCAGAAGAAGTCAGGAAGGTGAGGGAAAATTTGGAACTTTCTAGAGACTTGTTAAATTATTGTGACCAAAATGCTAATAGTGTTATGGACAATGAAGTCTAGACTGAGGTGGTCTCAGATGGAGATGAGGAACTTACTGAGAACTGGAGCAAAAGTCACTTTGGTATGTGTTAGCAAAGTGGTTGGAGGCATTATGCCCCTGCCCTAGGGATCTGTGGACCACTGAATTTGAGAGTGACAATTTAGGATATCTGACAGAAGAAATTTCTAAGCAGCAAAGCATTCAGCATGTGGCCTGGTTGCTTCTAGTAGCCTATGCTCACGTTTGTGAGCAAAGAAATAATATAAAACTAGAATTTATATTTCAAAGGGAAGTAGAGTGTAAAAGTTTGGAAAATTTGCTGCATGACCATGTAGTAGGAAAGAAAAACCCATTTTCAGGAGAGGAATTCAAGCTGACTGCTGAAATTTGCATAAAAAAGGAAGGCAAGTACTAATGTCAAAGACAACAGGAAAAAGGCATTTCAGAGACCTTTGAGGAAGCTCCTCCCATCACAGGCCTGGAGGCCTAGGAGGGAAGAATGGTATTGTGGGACAGCCTCAAGGCCCCACTACCTTGTGCAGGCTTGGAACACCGCTCCTTTCATGCTGGCTACTATAGCTCCAGCCATGGCTCAAAGGAGCCTAGGTACTCAGACTGCAGCTTCAGAGGGTGCAAACCATAAGCCTTGGTAGCTTCCACATGCTGTGGAAGCCTGTGGATGTACAGAATGCAAGAGAGCCTCTGCTTAGATTTCAGAAGATGTGTAGAAAAGCTGGGATGTCCAGGCAAAAGTTTGCTGCAGAGGCAGAGTCCCAATGGAGAAACTCTACTAGGGCAGTGCAGAGGGGAAATGAGAGGTTGGAGCCCCCACACAGAGTGCCCCCTGGGACACTGCCTAGTGGAGCTGTGAGAAGAAGGCCACTGTCCTTTAGACCCTAGAAAGGTAGATACACTGACAGTTTGCACCACATGCTTGAAAAAGCCATAGGCACTCAATGCCAGCCCTTGAGAGCAGCTGTGGGGGCTGAGCTGTGTAAAGCCACAGGGATGGAGATGCCCAAAGCCTTTGGAGCCCACCCCTTACATCAGTGTGCCCTGGATGTGAGACATGGAGTCAAAGGAGATTATTTTGGAGCTTTAAAATTTAATGACTGCCTTGCTGGGTTTTGGACTTGCACAAGGCCTGTAGCCCCTTTCTTTTGGCAAATTTCTTCCTTTGGAAAGAAAGTGGTTACCCAATGTCCATATCCTGATTGTATCTTTCAAATAACTAGCTTGTTTTTTATTTTACAGGCTCATAGATGGAAAGGACTGGCCTTGTCTCAGATGAGACTTTGGACTTTTGAGTTAATGCTGGAATGACGGAAGACTTTGGGATACTCTTGTGGAGGGTATGATTGTATTTTGAAAAGTGTGAAGGACATGAGATTTGAGAGGAGCCAGAAGCAGAATGATATGGTTTGGCTCTGTGTCACCACTTAAATCTCATGTCAAATTGTAATCCCCAGTGTTGGAGGTGGGGCCTGGTGGAAGGTGATTGGATCATGGGAGGGACAGATTTGCTCCTTGGTGCTGCTCTCATGATAGTGAGTAAGTGCTCCTGAGATATGATTGTTTAAAAGTGTGAGGCACCTCTTCCTCTCTCTCTTCTACCTACTCCAGCCATGTAAGACATGCCTGCTTCTCCTTCACCTTCTGCCATGACTGTAAGTTTCCTGAGGCTTCCCAAGCCATGCTTCCTGTACAGCTTGCAGAACTGTGGGCCAATTAAATCTCTTTTCTCCATTAATTACCCAGTCTCAGGTATTTCTTTATAGCAGTGTTAGAAGGGACTAATATACCCCACTTATATTTATTTTTATCTGTTGAAAAGCTATGGAAGGAGGATAGCAGTTTATTGGAGTCTAGCTACTGGATAGAGATGGAAGAGACTTGGAAGAAAGATGGCATGATGTATGTTCCTCTTTGGTTACAGACAGTAGGTTTAAGCTTCGCTGGTGAGAGGGCTAAAGTGAGCGAGTGATTGAATTTTTTTGCTGTGAGATATGGACTTGAAGAACAAGCAGAGTTGCTTTGGGCCTAGGTGACAGAGTGTGACACAGTTGTAGAGAAGACTGTAATCCTATTTTATATATGTTACAATCCAGCAGGTGGGAGCTCGGAGCTATGGTAATTTGAGCATTAAATGTGACCTCCTTTGCATCTGCAGTCTGCATTTGAGGTATATACAAAATACAAATGAAACAGAGCCCTGCTTGATATGTCTTAAAATGTCTAGGTTTTTAAAAAAAATCTGACTTGTTTCTTTCAGGGCAGCTTATCTTTACCCTGAGTCCTAGTCCTGGGAAATATCAGTTCCATTTGATCAGTTTCATAGTTCCAGATGTATTCTCTAATGGTATCCAAAACTGGGCTGGCAAATCCTTCTGGATCCTATGTCCAGAATATCTGAAATGCTGTAATGCCAGAGCCTTCCAGTCCAGAAGGAGCTCTCCAAGAAGCCTGTTTCCTTCATCTCTAGCCATGATTTAACTTATTTTTACTAACATTCATTGTCTAGACTTCTGCCAGCTTGCAACAACTTTTACTCTTTACTTTCAGAAAATCTTAGCCTTTCATGCTGGAAGTCTTCTAATTCTTGTTCCATATTTCTATCCCTAGCTGCCTACAGTGAACATCTGTGGTTTTTTTTCAAGCATTCATTGACCCATTTCTTTATTTAAAGAAAGAATCTTGAGTTTCCTTTGGGGAGCTATTCTTTCTCCACTTTAAGTTCCTGCCGTATGGGTGGGGTTGATCTCTGCCAGCTCTCAGGGCAGGCCCTTATTATCCTAAGCTTATCAATGCATGGCATAACTTTAAGCACTAGGATTGATTCAAGTGTGATTATTCAGCCCCATTGGGCCACAAAGAGTCAGACCCAGAACTTCTTGTGAACTATTAGAGAGAGATGGAGAGACAGAGAGAGAGAGAGAAAGAGAGAGAGAGAGAGAGAGAGAGAATATGAGTCTCTGCTGTTTCTAGATTGTAGATGATAAAATATCTGATGAAGTCTTTCTATGGCCACAAATGAGGCACCTGTGAAAGCCAACATATCTGGGAGAATGAGGCTGAACAGGGCTTAAAGAGACAGAGAAAACTGAGTTCTGCTGACATTGTTCAATCCCTGTATCAAACCATACATGGAAACAATCCAACCCCCTGAACTTTTCAGTTTTGTAATCTACTAAATTTCTTCCTGATTAAGTCATTTTGGGTTGGATTTTCTGTGATTTGCAGCCAAAAAATTCTGAACAATACACTGTTCGTCTGGTCTTTAAATACTTCCAGCCAAAGGTTCTCCACTTGCTTTACTCTCTGTTGTGTGCTGGCGTTGGTGCTGACTGCAGTGCATGGTCCTTGACCTTGGTTTCCCCCTGGACTTTGAATTGACAGCTCTTGACTGGGCTTGACTTTGGTATCTCCTCATGGGAATGCCTGATCTTGATCCCTCAATCCCATAGTCTACCTGCAATGCTGAATCCTCAGTCACCAACACCATCTCAAGCCAGAGTCCAGCTTTTGTTTTCTAACTGGGCACTCCAGTCAAGTTATTAAAACTTATTCAGAAGTGTCCACAGGAAGAGCTTTTCCTCATTCACCATCTATGCTGATCTGCGTGTGGTCAGAATGAAGCAAAGAGCTCCAAGCAATCTTATCTTCTAACCATGGTATGCACGTGTTTGTACTCATCCTGGACTTCTTTGGGCCTGGGACACTCAATGTCACCTCATACATCAAGTTTTATTAATCTCAAGAGGGAACCCAAGAGAAAAAGAAGGAGGGCCAGGGTATGTATTCAAATAGGGTGCTTGCACTTCCTTTGGGAGATAAGATGGGGCCTGCCTTGGAGTCGCATTAATCAGTTTCATCTCAACTTCTAGTATTAGCTGAAAATCTGTGCATTCACATATGTTGATAAAACCCAGTGAATTATCCCAAATCCAGTAATTCAGGGTGTCTGTTTCTGCTGCATAGAATGCATATTCTTAAAAGTGTGAGTAGCAGTGAAGGTGCCACTGAGGAAATAGCACTTCATCCTTTTGGATGATCCTGCAAGACAGAAAGAATCATGGATTATCCTTTCTTGTTTTATAAGTGAAAGTGGCAGAGACTGAGAATCACAGAACCACAAAATATGCTGCAGAGCCTGAAGGGCCTAAAATTAGCTAAACTTGCTCTTTCAATATACAGATAAAGGGATCAAGGTCCAGAGATGTCAAGTGACTTGCCCGAGGTCACACAGTCAGCTGGTGGCAAAGTCGAAATAAAGATCTAGGTATATTTGTTTGCAAAGCAGCACTCCTTGACCATATATCCCCTGAGGCTTAATTGTCATGAGTGGAATTGCTTTTCCTGAAAGTAATATGTCCTTAAAAGTCAGACATCCCTGACTTTTAGTAAAACAGGGATGTTTGACTTTTAAGGACATATTACTTTCAGGAAAAGTTTGGATTTAGTCCTTCATGTAGGGAAATGAACGTGTTAGCTCTTTTAAAGCACCCCAAACATAGTGACTTTAAACAACAGCCATTCACGATGACCCACAAGCCCATGGACTGGCTAGGCAGTTCTGGTCTGGGAGGGGTGAGAGTGCTTCCAGCAGTGCCCCCGCCATGTGTCTGCCGTCTGATGGGAACTGATTTGTCTAGAAAGGGCCAAGCTAGGATGGCTTATCTCTGCCTTATGTGGTCTTTCATCTTCTAGTAGGGTAGCTTGAGCTTGTTCACATAGCTACTTGGCAAGTTTCCAAGAGAGGGTTCAGGGTTTCTTGAAAGGTAGGCCTGGGACTAGCACATCTTCATTTATGTCACATTTTGGTGATCAAAGCAAGTCACAAGGCCAGCCCAGATTTGAGGGGTGAGGAAATAGACTCCACTTCTACATGGGAGGAGGTACAAAGGCACATTGTAAGAGGCATGGACACAGAGAGGGAAATAATTGTAGATATTTTTGCAAACAATCTACTTCAGGCGATGCAATCCCTCTTATTTCCAAAAAGAGCCTACACTATCATAGTTTCGGCACAAATATGATAGAAGGTTAATGCATATGTTTCCAATGAATTTTGCCATCTCGCCCTTCATGAGAGTACACGTGAATGAGTTGATAATGCGTGTGTGTGTTGTACAGGAGTGTGTGTGTGTGTGTCTATGCATTACATGTGAATTTGTGTACTCTTAAGTCTTTTGAGATGCAGGCTTCTTTCTGCAAGGACACTTTGTAAAGCCAGGGCATTTTAGGACCAAGAAGATCAACTTGACCTAAAAGAGCAGATGATGCCAGGCCCCGGCAGACCCCATCTCAAGTGGCAGATCATAAATTAGAGTCTATTTCTTGGTAGCAATAGCACATTGGGCAATCGAGTTTTGTTTTCTAACATCAGAAAACACATAAATTTGTCTGCACAGGAAAAGTATTTCCTGGAAAACTATCTCAAAAGGAGTACACTAGAGAAGAGACATCAGCTTCAAATACAGCCATTTTTCCAGAGTATTCACCACAAGGAACAAAAATCCTTCAGCTCCCAATCCACAGGGTCTCACCTGAGGGGTCAAGGCCACCACCACTGCTAAGATGCAAGTACATTTTCACTTACCCTAACTTTGTGACCTCAGAGAGGACAATATCTATACCCCTTAACTCATCCATAATAAGATTATAGACTTTCTCACAACTAACATTTACTGAATAGCTGCTGAGTACCAGTCACTTGTCTAGGTGCTAGGTTTACAGAGCAAAACTAACAGTCATGGCCCTGCCCTTATATAGCCCACATTCTAGTGGGAAAAGGGAACAGTAAACAAAGAGATAGTCTAATACACAAATACAAAAAAAGTGATCAATGATATCAAGGAAATTACAGGGTGTTTTTAAAAAGAGAATAAGAAGGGAATCCAGTTTAGTTTAGATGATTGGGAAAATCCTCACTGAAGAGGTGATGTCTTAGCTGACATCTGAAGGAAAAGGGGTCTAGGCAGGCAAGGGGAAGAGGAGGGGACCATTCTAAGTGGAGCCAAAGTCCTGGGGCAAGAACAAGTTTAGTGCTTTGGGATTTGGAGGAAGCTCAGTGGAACTAAACTCAGTGGAACTAAGCTCAGTAGGAGAGTTCAAGATGAGAGTTCAAGATGAGAGTGTAGAAATAGCAGAGACCAAATTATGCATGGTCTTGTGGGCTATGTTACAGAGTTTGCATTCTACTTTCAGAGTAATAGTAAAACAGAGAAGTGTTTTCTCAGACTTTCTCAGGAAATCCAGATATTCTTCACACACTCTTGTGAATTCTTGGGTTAGGAAGTGTTCTAGGAAACTAAGGTGGAAACACCTGCAGCTCCATCCTCCTATCTCCTGAAATGAACAGGTTTGTGAGCCAATGTCCTTGTCCTCAAGAACCAGCCCAGACACAAGTCCAAAGCTATCCAGTCTTAGTGGATTGAGCTGTACAACCTTGAACTGCACGTGGGTCCCCCTTGCCAGGCCAGGTGGGCTCTTTCTCCCTCTCAAGACTTGTCTTCTCTTCTTCTTGTACAATAGGAACCCAGTATGTGCTGCTCTCACCTGGAGTCTCAGCCTCTATCAGTCTTGTCTTCATTCTCACTTCTTCCTTCCTGGCTCCTGGATTGCACCTTCTCTTACTAAAAGCTTCAGGCCCTTCAGCCAGCACAAAACTGATAATCCACTCCTTTACTCTCCCAGAGGTCCTGACATTTTCTCTCCACTAGGGCCCATTTATTCATTAAATCGTCAAGTGATTCTGCTCTTTGTGGAAAGCTTGTCCTCTTTGCCATTGACGTGATCCAATGCTGCCAACATTTCACCACCAATCACTCCATTTATTCTTTCCTCACCTCTTTCCACCATTTTGCTATGTTGAAATACATCTCTCAAACATGTCACATCTAATAACAATAGCTAACTTTTATCAAGCACTTTCTATATGCAAAGCATTGTCTTAAGTGCTTTCCATGCAATGTTTTGTTTAATTCATGTACTATAGCATCATGCAAGGGTGGCAGACTGTATTTTTCAAAGATGTCCTCAACAGTATCACCAGCTTCACATGCCCTTCTAGAACCTCTCCACTTGCCCCAACTCCCATTAAGAGGCATAATTTAATTATCTTCCCTGTGAACGTGGCTTCTATATAAGTTGATCATAATCAATAGAGTACATAATCAATAGAGTACTGAGGCTTGGTCATAAAAAGTGATAGAGCTTCCCCTTGCTAGAAGAGACACTCTCTTGTGTAAGCTGCTTTGAGTGCCCAAGCATAGGATTGAGCCGCCTTGGGTATCCAGGCATGGCAGTGAATCACCTTGTGTGTCTAGGCATAGGAGTGGGCCATTTTGGATATCCAGGCACAGGAGTGAGCTTCCTTGAGTGTCCAGGCACGGAAGTGAGTTGCCTTGGGTGTCTAGACACAGGAGTGAGCCGCCTTGGGTGTCCAGGCATGGGAATGGGCTGCTTTGGATGTCTAGGCATAGGAGTGAGCCACCTTGGGTGTCCAAGCATGGGAGTGAGCTGCCTTGGGTGTCTAGGTATGGGAGTGAACCTCCTTGAATGTCCGGGCATGGGAATGAGCTGCCTTGGATATCTGGGCATGGGACTGAGCCGCCTTAGGTGTCCAGGCATGGGAGTGAGTCACCTTGGGTGTCCAGATATGGGAGTGAGCTGCCTTACATGTCTAGGCATGGGACTGAGCCGCCTTGGGTGTCCAGGCACAAGAGTGAGCCACCTTGGATGTCCAAGCACAGGAGTGAGCCGCCTTGGATGTCCAGTTCAGTTGAGTCTTCAGAGGCAGCAGCCCCAGATGACATTAAACTGCAATCATATGGGAATCCCTATGGCAGATCTGCCCAGCCCCTAGCCTTTCCAAAATTCCTGACCCCCACAGTCATGAGCAGTTGTTTTAAACTGCTAACTTTTGGAGTAATTTGTTACAAAGCAATAGTTATCAGAAAGATAGGCATTCTCTTGGGTCTTGCTTTATAGACAAGTGTTCTAAGACTCAAACGAAGTAAATTCCTTCCCCAAAGTCACAGAGCTCTTAAGTGATGGAATTAGAATCTTAGAATCTTCGGTCTTTCTTTCTCTCTTTCTTTCTTTCCTTCCTTCCTTCCTTCCTTCCTTCCTTCCTTCCTTCCTTCCTTCCTTCCTTCCTCCCTTCCTCCTTTCCTCCCTTCCTTCTTTCTCTTTCTTTCTTTCTTTCTTTTTTCTTTCTTTCTTCCTTTCTTTCTTTCTTCCTTCCTTTCTTCCTTTCTTCCTTCCTTCCTTCCTTCATTCCTTCCTTCCTTCCTTCCTTCTTTCCTTCCCTCCTTTCCTTCTTTCCTTCTTTCCTCCTTCCTTCCTTCCTTCCTTCCTTCCTTCCTTCCTTCCTTCCTTCCTTCCTTCCTTCCTTCTTTGACAGAGTCTTGCTTTGTCACCAGACTGGAGTACAGTGGCGTGATCTTGGCTCACTGCAACCTCCGCCCCTGGGGTTCCAGCAATTCTTCTGCCTCAGCCTCCTGAGTAGCTGGGATTACAGGTGTGTGCCACCACACTCAGCTAAGTTTTGTATTTTTAGTAGAGATGGGGTTTCACCATGTTGGCCAGGATGGTCTCGATCTCTTGACCTTGGGATCTGCCCACCTCGGCCTCCCAAAGTGCTGGGACAACAGGCGTGAGCCACTGCGTCTGGCCGAATCTTTGGTCTTTCATTCTGCATGGCCTGTGCTATCACTGTCCACCTATTAAACAACAGTCTGTGCAACCTAGTTATGGGTTTGGTATAGGTCTGTAAGTCATGGACCCCCATTCATAGACGGAAGTGCCTGTTCTAGGCTCATTTGGGGGATTAGCCTCAGGAGCTACCTCCAAGGAGAATTCACATATCATAGCATGGACGGTCTATGTGCCATAACCACCCTCTCCTGCAACTAGCAGGGGTGTTTTCTTCAACTTCAGAAGGCAGCACAAACTGTGAGTTAAGAACACAGGGACGGGGCTTTGCCATTTAACAGCTCTATGACCTTAGAGCAATCAGTTACTCCACTTCTCGGAGCCACAGGTTTCTCAGATAGAAAGTTGATGATGGCAGCAGAACATAATTCATAGGGTTGTTCGGGGTATTAAGTGAAATAATGTATGAAAAGTACTGATTACATTTCCTGGCAGTTAGCATGCTCCTTCTTAATTAGTTACTATTGTTAATACAGGTGAAAGTCAGATACGCACTGAGCCCTGTGAAAAAAAAAACACGTTCTTTTCCCCACTCCTACTACTCCATAGAACCCCTTTAACTGTACTTAATTCACCTGGTTGTCCTCACAAAAGCCATGATTAAAGGTAGAACACCTCAGGTAAGTAACAAAGCTCATGCTGAGTAAAAAGAGGCTGTCCTGACGCATTGTCCCCGTTCCCTATTTTTTCACCTGAAGGCAGGACTGCCTCAGCACAATGATTTAGAATTTGAATACCTGACTTCTCTGGCTTTCGGTGTCCTCATATGAAAAGTAGAAATGGTATTGATTACCTCATGGTGGCTGTGAACAGTCGACGAGATGATGAATGTCTGGCACTGGAAAACAGTGCTTGGGGAAGACTAACAGTTCTTCTTCCTGGCTGCTCTTTTCTGGGCCATTCTCCAAAGGGTGCTAAGTATTACACTTCTTCCTCCTCCCTCCTCTCACTGTTATCGGAAACCTCTGGGCTTGTAGCAAGGGATTTCAAGGTGCTAAATTCCTTCTATGGAAATTCAAGCAAAGCTGAGGCACTGCCCTGATCCATCCTTCTTGTGGAAATGAAAAACCCCCTTCCACTCTTGAGGGACAAGGAGATCAGATTTATGGGGCTTCCTGGTATCACAATCACATAGGCTTTGGGAAGCCCGTGAAGAAATAAAAGAATGGTAGAATGTGGATTGGAAAGAGCACTGGATTTGAGGGGCAGGAAACCTGAGTATCAGACTCATGGCTCTTTCCCTTTTGAGCTCTCTCTCCTTGGCAATGGCATTGAGCCTCAGTTTCTCTGTCTTTAAAAATGGGGGCAATAGTTATACCTGTCTTACTTGGATTACAAGCTTATTGTGAAGTTTGAAAAGAACAAGAGGGTATGATAGAGTCTCTGCAGATGTCCTTTATTGCTCTAAGTCTTGGGCAGGAATCTAGTCTACTTACACAAAACTAAGACAGCATTAGCAGGAGTCCTCAGAGAGAAGCAAGGAGCAGAATCTTAGTTCTGTGCACTGGAAACCACTTCCATTCTCCTGAAAGGGAGTAAACTTACTTTATTTTTATAATATTCTCCTATTTCTTACTCCTGAGAATGGCATTATCCTAGGCAGCCCTGTAGAAGCAAGTCTAGACTCACCCTCTAGCTCACTGTCCACACGCAATCATCAAGTCTAATGGAATAAATAAGAATAATTAGTAATTATAGAGTATATGCAATGTACCAAGGATAGTTCTAAGTGCTTTACATGGTTCATCTCATTTCATTCACAGAATAACTACTATCAGCTAGTTGCTTTTATTACCCGTCATTCACAGATGAAGAAAGTCAAGTGCAGAGAGGTTAAGTAACTTGCTCAAGGTCACACAGCGCTGGTAAGGGATCCAAGCAGACTTTGAACTCTGGAGGCTGACTTCAGAGCTTTTGCAAATAACCACTACCCTGATCCTCTCCCACCATGCTGTCTCCAGCATCTCTTGCTGACATTCCTATGGTATCTCCTAGCTGGCATAAGTGCCCTGGTCTTACTCTTCTATAAACCATCCCCTGCACAGCTACCAGAGAACTCTTCCTAAAAGACAGCTCTGATCAAGTCACTCTCTGTTTGAAAATTTTCGAGGACTCCCCAGTTTCCACAGGATAAAGTCCAAGCTCCTCAAATCGGCCCATAAATCCTTGGGTGGTCTGGCCCCTGTGAGCCTCTCTCCCGCCTGCTTCCCACTGGACTGTGTGCGTTGTATACTCAGGGTCACTGGATTGTTCTATGCTTCTTCATTCTGCTACATTTTGATGTATTAATATTTAATTCCTTATTCCTCCTGATAGCCTCTTCATCAGCTGGAAACTCCTATTCATCCAAGTCAACTACAAACCCTTCCCTGCCCCACCCCGGCCCTTCCCCTAGGTTCCTTGAGCATCCTGGGCTTACTCCCATTACAGTGTCTATCACCTCAGAATGCAACAATTTGTCTGCAGGCCTATCTGCCAATAGACTACAAGTTCCTGCAAGCAGAATCCTCTTTAGCACTTGACACCTTCCATAAGTCCAGTACGATAGGGCATTCATAAACACTGCCAAAAGTACTTTTAGGTGTGGAAAATTATTCCTATTTGCATGATGGCACAATACCAGGTAACAACGCTCTTGGATCCCAACCTATCATCCTGGCTTTCTCACAAGAAGGAAGCCTCAACAACTCTGCCTAGTCCCTGCTCTACCAAAACCCAGAAATGCATGGGTTTCAGCATCCACACACCCTCTCCTCGCATCTCCCTCCATCATCTCTCTCTTCTCACTATCTCAGCTCCTGAGGCTCCTTCCCATCCATGCGAGAGTAGACTGCTCACTGCTTCCATCACTAGCCCTGACCAGACAGGGTCTACTCCTGGTCCACTTTTCAGACCACCTACTTTCTCACCTAGGTTTAGCTGAGACAAGGCACACATTTTTCAAGACAACATGGTGAAACTCCATCTCTACTAAAAAATACAAAAATTAGCCAGGTGGGTTGGTAGGTGCCAACACAGCTACTTGGGAGGCTGAGGCAGGAGAATCACTTTTACCCAGGAGGCAGAGGTTGCAGTGAGCCAAGATTGTGGCATTGCACTCCAGCCTGGGTGACAACAGTGAAACTCCGTCTCAAAGAAAAAAAAAATTCAAGAGGCACATTTATTGAGTGACCAGGGGAAGCAAAGAAGAAAGAGGTGGCTAATAAATGTGGGATTTTATGGATCCCAGGCTCCTACTTGTTTCTGCCTTCCACACTAGGCTGTAAGCCTCACAGGGACATCTCAGATGCAGCACAGTGCCTACGCTGGGAATGTTTGTGAAATGAATGAATGAGTAAGTGACATGTTGGCAGATTATTTGGCTCAATTCTTTCATCAGGACATTGCTAAGAACACGCAGTAGGGTCACCTGTGTAAGGACTACTAGGAAACATACTTTGCACAACATTCCTGGTGGAGGGTGTGAAAAAGTGTTGTTTCTTCAGGACTTCCCAGGGCACAGGATGCCTCAGGGCTGAACTCTAGTCAGGGGGAGCAGAAGCTGGAGAAGAAGCAACATTTCCCTGTGGCTCGAGACTGGAATTCCAGTTCTCCACTTGAAAGGGAGAACATCATCTAACTTATCTCTGCTTCAGGGTAGACCTGCGAGAGGCTGCCCGGGAATCTGCCAGGTGTTTCATTTTTCCGCCTTGGTGTGTAAATGACAACTAGCTGCCTTTCTGGCCAGGGGGAGGTTTCTGCTTAATTCAGGCTCTGGAGAGATGTCTCTGCAACCTGCGCCTCCAGCGGAGAGATTTATCTAATTGCACATGCAGGTCCACCTCCCTGTTCTGCTTCAGGAGGCTTTGCTGTTTATTGCATGCCCTGCCATGCATGAGCTGTCACCTCTTCTGTGAAGCCTTCCTAGCCACGTGGCTCACAATCCCCACCAAAGCCCCCTCTCTCCCAGACTGCATCACCCATATATAACCCAACCTGGCAGCAGTCTACTCATTTGCTTTTGCTACGCAACCTCCATGCTACAACTTGTAGGCTTAAAACAATAAGCATTTACAAGCTCACAATTCAGTGGGTGGTTCTGCTGGTCTAGGCTGGGTTCCCTCTGGCAGCTTCAGTCACCTGTCAGTCAGCTAGTTTCTGCCAGCCTGGTGAGCCACACATCTCTTATCCTCCAGGAGGTTAACCTGAGCTTGTACGCATGGCTGTGCAGGATTTCAAGGTGAGTACAGAAGCTAAGGGGTCTCTTAAGGCCTAAACTCTGAATAGGCACAACATCCCATCTGCCCCATTCTGTCATTTAAAGCAAGTCACAAAGGCCAGCATTGATTTCAGTATCTGGAAAACAGGCTTCACTCTCCAAGGAAGGAGATTTGAACCCATGGTGCATAGAGGCATGCATGTAGGAAGAGAAAGAACTTGCAGCCATTTGACCATCCGCAAGTGGTCTGTTATACTGGCTCATTATCTAAACCTGGACCTGATAAGGATTAGGTCTGAGGCTAAAATCCAGGAACATGAATTCCAAGCAACTGTCATGATAAAGTCTAGCATTTAGCCTATAGCTTGGGCTTTGGAGTCTTCAGACCTAGGTGTAAATTCTCTCTCTGCTGCTTATTCATTGTGTGACTTTGGGTAAGTCGCTTCCTTCTTTTGAGCTTCCATTTTCTCTTCTGCAAAATAGGAATACTAATATTAACAGCTTTGCAGGATATCTGTAAGGACCAAGTGGCATTTGAGCATAAAGCTCTTAGCACAGTGCTTGGCACAAGGTAAATGCTTAATTAAAGTGACTTTTATTATTTATGATTTTTCTTAAAAATAACGGATGTTTTCTCATCTACCATAAACTAAAACAATGGAATCCCCTCTCTCATATTCTTATACTGTGAGTTCCTCAAGGGCACAGTCTATATGTACAAACATATTCACTATAGCTTTGTTTATTATAGAAAAAAATTGAAAGAAGCATAAATATCCAACAGTAGGGGGTTGGTTAAATGAATTTTACTCTATTGACCCAAAGGATTGCAATGTAGTCATCAAGAATGATGTAGAGCTGTGTGTGCTGACATTGAAAACCGAACATGATGTATTGTCAAGTGGAAAGGAAGGTTGCAAAATAGTACATATAGTACAAAGCCATCTGTGTAAAATATATTTATGTGTAAATGCACACATAGAGGTCTTGGTGGAAATATGTAAAAAATGTAAAGATGGGAAACTGTCTATCTTCATGTTGTAAGATTATAGGATTTTCCCCCCTTTTATCTTAGCTTTCCTAACTTCTCTTCAATGAAATGTATTAGTTAAGTAAGTTTTTTTAAAAGTTGCAATGGGAGAGCCACTGTGGGGCACCATAAAGGCAAGACTTCAGAACCACTGCTATGTGCCAGGCCTTGAAGGTGGCACTAGGAATTTTTGAGCCTCTTAATGCCAGGCTCTGTGCTAGATGCCTCCTCCCCAAGGCTCTGGGGTATGTTTTCACAGAAGCTACAACAGTTCACTCCTGACCCTCACTGTGGGATCGCTTTTCCCTGAGGGCACCAACAGCTGCTTCTTTTCTCTGCTCTTGGAAACATTCCAATAGTTCCCAGGAAGCCAGTGTTGGAGGGAGTGGTAGGGTATCTGCTCTCAGGGGCTGTTCCATCCCCTTTCCAATCAGCTTGGGAGATGGAGGCACAAGAACCAAACCCAGGTGTCCAGGCTTGCAGCTCAGGCCAGGGCAGTGGATGAGGGCTTGAAGACCAAGAACATTCAGGGTGTAGGACCGGGGACTCTACTGCCCTCACTGGTGCAACCAGAAAGGAAGGTACAAGTCAATGGCAGCACCAGAGGTACAGAGACCTTACTTAGAGGGGCTGAGCTACTTAAAAATCAGGAACGTCCACTAGCCATGATGCAGACACACATCATCTTACCCAGGAGACCCCTCAGGCCCTCAGAGAAATAGATATCCCACCCCAGGCCACACTGTGTTTCCCCAGCTCACCTAGATCCCCAGCTGAGTTTGCTCCAGGGACTGTGCACTTTCATGGGTCCTGAAGCATCTCTGTTAGGTCCTTCCCTTACTGACTGACCTAGTTTCTCCTGTAGGGGCCCTGGGTCAGTGTATCCCCTTAAGGGTTTGCCAAAAGCAAAATGACCAACCCCAGCCACTTCAGCAAGAGGAGATTTAATGCTTCTCACCAAAAGGGCATTTGCCACATCAGGAACTAGCATATCACAGTAAGACTGGGTTATGTTGATGATGCAGCTGTGGCCGGATTCTCGCAGCTGGGCAAGTTTGGGTGTAATTGTTGATACCGCACAGTGACCGGGAGCTTTTGGGGCAAGGGAACTGGAAGATTAAGATAACTGAGGAAAACAGGGTTTGGGGAACAACACAGTGATTTTTAAAATATTTGGCTGAGGCATTTCCCTAATAACACTTTGGATAGATCAATGAGGCCATTTCCCTGGTTAACCTCAGAGAAGCATGGTGGATATGGCTTCCACCCTTGTCATGCCAAAATGCAAACATTTGTGGGCGTGTGTGGATGTGATGTTAGTCACAATATTGTTAATTATGAGGAAGTTTAGAAATTGAGGCAAACTTTCTCCCACCCCCATTTGCCGACAAATTAAGGCAAGCTGGCTGTGAATTACCAGCCATCATTCTTCCCTTTTCCAACTCCCCGTAATTGGGTTAGAATACCTCTGTTAGACTATGATGCCTCCAGAACTTGAGCTAAGTTAGAGCCTTTTATAAATTAGGCTATAAATGGGAATATGTTTTCCCATCTGGTATCTAAATTTAGAAAATCTGCCATTTTGCATGAGGCGCTGAGATAAACAGCAAAGCCCAGGGTTCTGTGGTATTTGTGTGTGCTTGAGAGGCAGCATGTATGCATAGTAGTGGTGGAATCCCTGGGCTTTACAGGAACTGCTGAGATGCCACTTCTGACTCTACTACTTATTACGCTGTGGGCTTGAACAAGTATCTTACTCTCTCTGTGTCTCAGTGTTTCCACCAGCAAAATGGGGAAATGAGAGCACCAGCCTCACAAGGTTACCATGGAGTCTTTGTAAAGTGCTTAGAATGCCTTTTACAAGGCACAGTCCCTGGAGCGAACTCAGCTGGGGATCTAGGTGAGCTGGGGAAACACAATGTGGCCTGGGGTGGGATATCTACTTCTCTGAGGGCCTGAGGGGTCTCCTGGGTGAGATGATGCATGTCTGCATCATGGCTAGTGGACATTCTTGATTTTTAAGTAGCTCAGTCCCTCTAAGTAGGGTCTGTATACCTCTGGTGCTGCCATTGACTTGTACCTTCTTTCTTGCCACACCAATGAGGGTAGCACGGTCCCTGGTCCTACACCCTGAATGTTCTCAGTCCTTTAGCCCCGTCCGCTGCCTTGGCCTGACCTGCAAGCCTAGACACCTGGGTCTAGTCCTTGTCCCTCCATCTCCCAAGCTGCTTAGAAAGGGGATGGAGCTGCCCCTGAGTTCCATATGAGAGGAACCGAGTAAACCTTAACAAACACTGTTCCTAGGCTTAAACTGCATAAAATTCCAAGCGTACAAAGGCATCCTAGTACAAGAGATCTTCTGGAGCGACACAAGGTGAATGTGGCATTGGTGTGCTGTCTTTTCTGAGAAGGTGGCCTTCACTGTCACATTTGTCTTCCCTAACTCAGCTGGAGTTACACCCAACTCCCTGCCTGCCTTCACCACTGCATCCTTACAGCCAGATGTGGCTGGAGGGAAACCTCTAAGGGCTCTCCTCTTCAGTGTATGTCCACCCAGGTCAAAGAGACCCTTAACACAACCTAACAATTAGGCTCCACACCCTGGCTCCTGCTCTCTCTCCATCTCCTGAATAACTATTTCACACCTCCTTCTGGCTTCTCCTCCTCCTCACTCTTAGCACTAGCCTTCCTTCCTAGTTCCCTGAGAACATGGACAGGCTCAGAGGATAACTTTCACAACTTTTCAGAGCCTCGATATCTGCATCTTTGCCCATAGTGCTGCCATCCCTCCTGTTGAGCTGTGCACGTTCCTGTTCTAGGTCACTCTCAATCTATGCACCAGATTTCATCCCTTCTTATCTCAGAAGGACATCCATCAATCCTGACAATATCTCCTCTGTTTCCCTCATATCAATTCTCCTTTGCTGTGGCATCATTCCCATAATCATGCAAACATTGTTAAAACAACAACAGTCTTTATGACACCTCTCCCACCCCAAATCCTGCCAAATCTCTCCACACCTCCTTACAAAACTGTTTTGGAAGCATTGCCTATACGTATGCTATCCACATCCTCTCCTCCCATTTCCTCGAACCTGTTCAACTTGCTTTTTATTCCTACAGCTCTGCAAGGTCACTAGCAACTTCTTGTTGCCTAATCCAGCGTCAGCCCTCAGTGCTTACCCTCCTCAGCCTCTCAGCAGCAGCTGACACAGCCACTTGCCCCCTCCTGCCTAAAACACTTTCTTCTCTTAGTTTCTTATCTACCTCTTGCCTTATTGGGCAATTTCAACCTACTTAGAGGTTGGTTCCCTCTCGTCTCTCTTGCCTTTCAATGTTGATGTGCAGTTTCTCTCAGTCTCAAACTTTTTCTCTTCTCTATCTGAACTAGGTTGTCCTATCTGGTCTCATGACTTTAAACTCCATGTTTAGGCAGAGGACACCCAAATGTGTGACTTCAACCCATATATCTCCCCTGAATAGCCACATATCTGGTTATTTACTGAGCGTCTCCACTTGAATAACTAATGAACATCTCTAACCTAAAGTATCCAAAACTGAACTTCTCACAGCTATCACCACACTAGCTCCACTTGGAGTCTTTCCTATCTCAGAAAATGGCAATGTTGTTCTTCCAGTTGTTCAGGGCTCAAATCTTGGAATTATCTCAACTCCTCTCCTTCCTCCCCCATATCCAATCTGTCAGCAAATCCAGCTGGCTCTTCTTTCAAAATTAAGCCAGAATAAGGCTTCTTCTCACCGCCGCTGATATTACCACCCTGGCCAAAGACATGATCATCTCTCACCTGGATTATTTCAGTCTTCTTCCAATTGATTCTCCTGCACTCCTACATCTATTCTCAATGTAGAACCTGGGTGAGATTTTGATCCTTTAAAAATACACATCCTGTCATGTCACTCCTCAGCTGCAAACCCTCCCTTAGCTTTCCTTTTCACCTCGAGAAAAAGCCAAAGGCCTTGCAGTGGCCTACAAGGGCCAGAGGCCCCCACTGCCTTCTGGACATCAGCTCATGCAGCTTTTGCTGACACTGACCCTGCTCAAACCACACTAGCATCCTTGTTGTTCTTTCAGGGTATCAAGCAAGCACTGACCTCAGGCCCATTGTATGAGTATTCTCTCTCTAAAGATCTCTCCTCCGGAGATCTGAATGATTCACCTAATTCAAACCTTGCTCGAGTGTCACTGCCTCAGAGAGAGTTCCAATCCCTTCACCTCCGTTGCTCCCAAACTCCTTCCTCTGCTTTATTTTCCTCCATATTTCTTCTCCAATAGCAGAGCTCCTCATTTGTTTTGTTCACTGCTATAGGGCCAGAACTTAGTACACTTAGTAGTTCTCAATGAACTTTTGTTTAATGAATGGATAAGTAAATGTACTCTCTCCAACTCCTTGTCATGGGAACGTGGAAGGTATAGTGTTGGGATGACAGCGTGACGGGATCAGTGGGAAGGATCTGGGAGGTAGATACAATTTCGTAACTTGGAAATTATTTAAAAGCCCTCTCTCACTGAGTAAGGTTTGGCCTGGGGCATGAAGGCAATCGAGTCTTCTAAGGTTCTGCAATTCTGACATCTCTGTCTTAATTTACATAATTCCAAGAGCTACCACTGCTAAGGTATAAGGAGATCCATGAATGGTGTATGTATCATGCATTTGCCACAGATTTCCATGGGTATATTATGTCTTCCTTAAAAACCTCTGATGGGCAACGAGGGGTCTTTGATGTTTTCTGTATCCTTTGGAAATCTCATGGTTGTAACATGAGTTGCGTACTTACTAAAGGTTGATTGATTGATTGATTGATTGATTGCACAAAATGTAAGAGGAGCCATGAAGGCTGGGAGATGTTCTGCAATGAGTTTTACCATCTGACTCTATAACTAGAGATTTAACTAATTGATTGCCCTTTGCAGTTACAACGAACTTTCCTACCTGTATTCTCTTCCCAGTAGAGCTATTAGACAATACAGGCAATAATCCCCAAATTCCAGCGGCTTAAAAAAATACAAGTTCATTTCTCACCCATGAAAAGCCCAGTGAGGTGTTTGGAGGGTGCTCTACCAGGAAGGAATTCTGGGACCCAGGTTTAACCATTTTTTGGCTCCAGCACCCCTAAGGGTCTGGGAGTCCTCTGTTAGAACCCCTGCTAACAGATGTGGAAAGAGAGGAGATATCCTGAGTGGGAGGATTGTGTGGTCAACTTGCCCACTCTCATTCCCTTGGTCAGAATTCAGTCACATGGTCACACCTAGCTGCAAGGGAGGTTGAGAGACATCATCAGGCGAGCCATGTGCCTAGGGGGGAAAAGAAATGGTTTTGGTGGATAGCAATTTACTCCCTACCATGGCAGAGAAACTGAAGGTCAACATTAGCCTACCCCAGACCACATAATGACAAATTCTGTTTCTCAGGTAACCTTGGGTAAGTTAAAATCACCATGTCTCAGTTTTCTCTCTCCAAAAATCCTCTTCCTCAATCCCCTTTTCTCCTGATCCTATTAACTTTCTATGAGGGTGAAACATTTATGATTTATTTATCCATGACTTAGCTACTTTTTCTAGGTTTTACTGACTGGTCTATCTCATAATTCATGCTGAGATCCAAGATCTACCACACCAGAAGCTTAGCAAAAGCTTCCATCTTTTTACACTGTTATTACTAGTTATTGAGAATGTCCCAGGAATAGGCAATAGCACATGCAAAGGCCTCAAGGCAAGAAGGAGTTCAAGGGAGCTGGGAAACATCTATGGCCTGGAGGCTTGGTGTGAGGTGCTTGGTATTAGGCAACTCCAATCTACACTGCCAACTGTGTGAGCTTAGACAAGTTGTATAATATCCAGGGCTGTATTCATTTTGGTTTAATAGGGATAATAGAGGCATTGATCTTATAAGTATATTGTGACGATTGAATGAGATAACATATCTGGAATACTCAGAACTGTGTCTGACTTGTTAATTGTTATTATTGTTACTATATCACCATAATTATGTTAAAATGATCAGCCAACCTTTGCCTGGGTCCTTGTTTCAGAAAACTTTTCCCTCTAGGCAGCCTCTGCCTTTCTAATCCAGCATCCACATGGCACAACCACAGCCTCCCAAGGCAGATTATGTGTTTGTTGTAGCTACTATGGCTCCATTGAAACCCAGGCTCCGGCTCTGTGGCCCTGCTTCTCAGATGACGTGTGCCCTTAGCACATGAACCTTGATCAGCATCAGATCCATCTGTCCACTCTTGCCCTGCTTTTCTATAATTGCGTTTGTTTTGTGCCACATAGGTCAGAGTTACGTTCATTGGACTGGTCATTCTGGAAATCCCTACTCTGCCAGGAGTTTCATATTTATCCATGCTGCAACTGTCTGTGAATTTTAGCTCAGATCCACAGCCGGAAGACTCTCTGACACCTGTCAGAATGAAACTTGTGAATGAGAAGACAGCTTGGCCTGGCTTTCTGATGCTCCTGGCTCCCTGTTGGACCCCTTCCCTCAGGCAGAGAGGGAGCCCTCCCTGCTCCCCAGGGATTTGCTCTAGACATCCAGGGGTCAATGGGAGGTCCAGAAATCTGCCAGGTGAGGCCTTCTGCAAACAAGAAATCCCTGTACAACCAAGAGAATCTCTAGTCCCTCATCTCATGGCCTTTCATTCCAAGCAACAGGCAGTGGCAGGACAAAGCAACGCTGACAGCTTGGTGGAGCTCATTGTGGCGGAGGTGTGAGCTGAATGGAGCTGGCTTGCTGCTGATGTGCCCTGTGTGTTTACCTACACACCACAGAGAAAGCAGGTTTAACCCTTCATGGAGGCTTTCTCCAATTTAGCTCTGATTGTTCATTTATTCATTCGTTTGTTTAATCAGTTGCTCAAGAAGAATTTAAAAATACTTCTTATGTGACAGGCACTAAGATTAGTACTGGGAACACCAGTATAAATAAGACTTCTTCTCTCCTTGAGAAACTCATGTTCTAAATACACAGCAGATTACAAAACAGGGTACAAAATGCTGCAGTAAAAGTGAGCATTGGTCAGGCTCAGTGGTTCATACCTATAATCCCAGCACTTTGGGAGGCCAAGGTGGGTGGATCACTTGAGACCAGCCTGGGCAACCCCATCTATATAAAAAATACAAAAATTAGCTGGGCATGTGGTATGCACCTATAGTCAGTCCCAGCTACTTGGGAGGCTGAGGTGGGAGGATCGCTTGAGCCCAGGGGGCAGACGTTGCAATGAGTGAGATCATGCCACTGCACTCCAGCCATGGTAACAGAATGAGACCTTGTCCCCCCCACCAAAAAAAGTGAGCATTAAGCATTATGAGAACACAGAGTAGGAAAGGGGCAATTTTGCCTGATAGGGGATAGTAGGTCAGAGAGGCTTCCCTAAAAAAAGAACATAATAATCTTGAAGAAATGGGCAGAGAATCTGGAGTGTGTTGAATAAAGTTGTTTTGGTTTCAACTAACAGAAAGTGACTGGTTGGTTAAAACAGAAGAGAGTTATTGGGAGGGTCCTTGTTGTTTCAAGGAATCCAAGGAAGAGATGAGCAAGTACATCTCAAGAGCTGCAAGAAGCCAAGTGCTCTATAGAACTTGCATTGAGTTTGCATCTTCACTAAATCCTCCTAGTCTCTGGGTCTTTTTCAGGTCCAAAATTCCAGATTCTTACAAGAACTTGATTGGCCCAGCTTGGTTCAGAGGTCCATTCTTGGCTTATTTATCTGGACCTGAAGACACAATTCAGGTAGTTTAGACTCAACCACTGAATCCATGGCCTCTGGAGAAGAGGGCTTCAGAGAAGACAGGTCACCATGGGCTTAGTGCTTACCCCAAGAGATGGCTTTTGCAAAAAGACAAGGCATTCTGGTTGGAGAAAGCAGTGTGGGCAAACACATTGAGACATGAAGCCTAAAAGGTCCGTGGTGTGATTGTGGCAATACAGCAAATTTGGGGTTACTTCCGTTGTGCAGTCTCTGTAACATTGCATGTAAATTGAATATCCATTAATCATGTCATATTTTCTATGCACGAAGGGAACCTGATATTTACAGTCATTTTAGTTAAGCTTTCTTGACTAATTTAAGCCAAAAGGGCATTTATTGGAAACTTCTAGGGGGTGGGCACAAAACTGAAAAGGAGTGAGAAAAATCATGTTTCTAATTGGCAGAATCTGGACACGTCCTGCAAATTGTGGTGGCAGACACCTCTCTGCCTTACTCAAGTCACCACTGCTGGAATGAATAGAGTTGACCTGTGTGCAGCAGGATGCCTCCACAGACACACAAGCCAGACATGAGGTGAAGGCAGGATTCACTGGTTCCCAGGAACCTTGTCCCACAATTAAACAGTGAGAGTGCCAATAGGTAGGAGGATTCCGACTTCTTCAGGTGAACAGCTTGCCTCGTCTTGGCTTGGGCACACTTTAGAGGAACAATTGTTTTGTAGAGGGGTGGCTGTTCTAGAGACCAAGTCTAATGGCTAGTGTGGATGTGGAGAGTCAGGAATCAGCCATTGCTCAGGGACTGTGGAAGAGGGTCCAAGATCTCTGTGGAGTCTGAAGAGTGTGCAGGTGAACTGAAGACAAAGCCAGGACTGTGCATCTTTCTTCCTTTCCTCTCCCTACATTTTACCTCCCTAGAGCATTTCCACACCTACTGATGCTTTGCACCATGGAGATTAAATCCACGGACACTGGAGTCAGACAGGCTGGGTGTGCCTTCAGGCTCTGACCATTTCTAATTAAGTGAGCTTAGATGAATTATCTCACCTCTCTGAACCTCAGTGTTGTCATGAAAAGCATGGATACACTTGTAATCATGTCATTGGGTGGGTGGTTGTGCAAATGAGATAATGAATATGAATCACCAAGCCTATAGTGGATGCTCAATAAATGGCAGTTGCATTTATGGTTGTATTTTTAAATCGGTATTATTGTCGTCACTCAGAAATGTATATGCTGGCTCTCAGCCTATGGGCCTAAAAACAAACACCCATAAAAGGATTTCTCTCACTCTATTCTCCTGGGAATCTTTCCAAGTTTTGTTTCCTAATTCTGCTGGTCCACCTTGCCTGTTCCTCATTTATGACTGATCATCATAGATTTGCATTTCTATGATCCACCAAGACTAGGAAGGAGATGGGCCCAGATGGAACCAGAATTGAGCAGGAGGCTCTACTCCGGCACTGGACTCCCACAAGGGTTGCCATCCATCCTTTATGCTGTGCTCAAAGGGGCATGGAGAACTCAGACTGGACCACTGTCATCTCCTGTGTTGCTTAGGAATGCATTTGGCTGCAAGTAACAGAAAACTTGGTTGAAAGTGGTTTAAACAAATAGGGATTTATTTTTCTTGCATCCGAGGTACCTGGAGGCAAAAGGCTTCTGGAAATAGCTCGGCATCTGGATAATGTCAGGGGTGGCGTCTCTGAGACTCTCCTGGCCTTTGCATCTCCATTTTGCTTCATGATCACAGATGGTTGCTACAGCTGTGGACAGGGCACCTGTGTTCAAGGCAGGAAGAGGAGAAGGAGAAGAAAGAGAGAGAGCTTCAGCCCTGCCTTTCCCCCTTCATCAAGGAAGTAGAAATCTTCCTAGAACCACTCAGAAGACTTCCAGATGCCATTGGCAAAAAAAAAAAAAAAAAAAAAAAAAAAAGTTCAAAAGCCAACCCTACTTGCTGGGAAAGCAAAGCCTGGTATTGTTATGTTCAGATTAGGGACAAATCTGCCTCATCCACAAGGACTAGGCACATCATTGCTATGAACAAAATCAGGTTCAGTGGGCAAGGAAGAAAGAGGGAATGAATGCTGAGTGGGCAAGAAACAGATCTTGCATAGTTTCACCCCCAGGAATTTAATCTTTGGGAGTGTGGACCACAGCTGGAGAGCTATGGCCAATGAGGGACTGCACCCAAAGTGGGTGTGTGAGGCACATGCCATTGGGACTCCTCCAGGGCATCAGTAGGTGTGGAGATGCTCTAGGGAGGTGAATGTAGAGGGACACAAGAAAGGATGTGCACAGTCCTGGCCTTGTCTAGAGTTCACCTGCACACTCTCCACAGAGACCTTGGACTCCCTTCCACAGGCCCTGAAGCAGTGGCTGATTCCTGATGCTCCACACCAGCACCAGCCATTCACTTTGGTTCTCAGGACAGCCACCTCACTATAAAACAATTGTTCCTTCCAAAGTGTGCCTGAGCCAGGACTAGGCAAGCTGTTCATCTGAAGAAGGCAGGATTCTTCCACCCCACTGTCATTCTTGCTATTCCACTGTAGGGCAAGTTTCCTGGGAACTAGTGAATCCTGCCTCCACCCCATGTCTGGCTTGCACATCTCCAGAGGCCTCCTAATTAGATTGCTCCAAGTATCTGTTTGATCCATGTTGTAGATACTGTTTGGGCCTTTTCTAAGTCCCTTTACCTGTTCACACATTTCCACCTGTGCTGCTGCTGCTGCTGCTGCTGCTGCTGCTGCTGCTGCTGCTGCTGCTGCTGCTGCTGCTGCTGCTGCTGTGGCTGTTGGCTTATGACTAGGACCTCCTCTGAAAATTTACCCTGGGAGTGTAGGAAACTCCTGGCCTGGAGAATTCTGGGAGGTTACACTCAATGACCGGTTGGTATGAGCAGATAAACACTTGGCCTTTTTGTCTCACTGAATCATCGCTCTGTAGTAATTTACACTCCAAAGCATACCCTTGGGTTGGGCAAAGCTAGACTGTGTAGTCCACAGTCTTGCTTGGTTCTTTTTCCTTCTGTTTCCTGCTTCCTTCTGTCCCTTATGGGTTTTCTTGAGGAGCTCTTCCTCAACAAATCTTAACTATTTCAGGCTCTCTTTCTAAAGAATGAAACCTAAGACAAACCCTGTGCCAAGATTGTGCTTTACAAGTGTCATCAAGCCTTGGGTACCATTCCAGGACTATCACCCCAGATCCAGTTGACCCTGATAGCAGGAATCCTCCAGCCTCACTCCCTTGTCATCTACCATTTTTTACCTCACACATGGAAGACCCTCCTCCATGCCCAGCTTCTATATTCTCCTGCCTTCTCATCCCAACACTGCTCTCTGCCCCCTCAGCTCTGATCCAACCTAACACTCCCATCCCTCCAAGTCCTCCTCATCCTGTGGCAAACAGACTTCCCTACAAGCTCAAACTCTTCCCAGAACACTCCTTTCACCTCCCACCTTAACCGAGAATGAGAACTCCCCAGAGGACACCGCTGCCTCCTCGGTCTTCTCAAGCTGACGCTTCTCATTCTGCCGAGGTACAAAATCTCAGGTCAGCATTCTCCTCGCTCCTCATGACCACTTACAAGCCATTACGCCTCCGCCCTCATATTAAAACACATCTCCTTTGTTTCTCATGCCATCTGGCCATATCATTAAAATCAACCAATGGCATTTCCCTTCACACAGCAATTCCCCTTCATATAAAAATATTAGTGCAAACTGAGAGGATGTAGGTGAGAACATTTATGATAATATTGCTTGTGACAGTGACGAAAAGAAATTGGAAATAATTAAATATCCATCAACAAGAAGTTGACAAAAAAATTGTAGTGTAGCTGTACAGTGGAAGTGAAGTGGTAAGTCTTTTGTACTGACATAGGAGATGTGTGTGATACATAAAAGTGAATTGAGCAGCAAATCTGAATGTAGACAAATGTGGTATAATCTCATTTTGTTAAAGGAAAAGAGAAAACATGTATATGTTTATAAGATTAGGAGGATTATCCCAGGCCTAGGCTGAATGTCCCTTCGTTAGCAATATTCCAGCAGATGCTGCTATGGTTTTGGCCAAGGAACTGCTCAGAAGCACCACACAATCTTCAGAGTGCATAAAATTAGAACAGACATATCTATGTAGCTCTTGGTGCAGTGTACTGATGCTTGATTTGTCCTCCTGGCAGGAGTCTAATAGGTGGTACTAAGATTCAAAGGCTCTGAAAACCCCATTCATAGAGCTCTTTTAATATACATCTCAAAATTGTGCATATAACAGAGTCCCCATCACATCCCTCCAGATAGGAGAGATCCAAGCAGGAAGTCTGCCTGCAGTGCCAACAAGTTGTCTTAAAATTCTAGCTTTATTGCTTCTCTTCCCATATCAATCCCCCTTCCTCCTGCAAATAGCAATCAAGTCAATCCAGCATTATCTCTTCCTTTCCTATGTCTTGTCAGCAAGAAAACTGACAAGTGTGGAAATGTGTGGGGCAGAGACACCCACAGGGCTAAATGTGAGGATAGGAATGGGGGGAGGGGGCCTTTGAATGCACATTGATTGCTTTTGTAACCTTTGAGTTTGATGCTAGAATCATATATTATCTTTGTAATTGCAAAGAAAGATTAAAAATGAATTTTAAAAAATACCACTTGACCCATTATGACACAGTATACTTACCCGAAGAGAAGACCCTGATATAAAGGGTCCTATTGAATGTAGTGGTTAAGAACAGGAATCCTGGCCATATGTTACCTGAGTTCTAAGCCCACCGCTTATTAGCTTTGAGACATTGGTAAGTCACTTAACCTCTTTGCAGACTGACTGCACTGTCTGTGCCCTACACAACTCTAGGGGGCACCACTGACACAGACTACCCTTGGAGCTTTGTGGTGCAGTGGCACAGGGAAGCCCTGCCTCTCTGCTCTTTGTTTTCTTATTTGTAGAATCACTATAATAATAGTACCCACCTCCTAGGCCTCTTCTGCTTATTCAGTAAATTAACACAAATGAAATGCATAAAGCTGTACCTGAAACTTAATAAGTATACAATGAATATTAGCTATCACCATTATTACTATCACCATCACCACCACCATAATCATTATCAGCAGCAGCAGAATCAAGATAAGTCCAGGAAGAAGACCTGTGTCCTTAGGTCTCAATCCATCTGATCTCTTGAACACAAACTCCGAACTAAGCTCCAATTCTACTCAGAGAAAAGATATTCACCTTTACTCAGAGATGAAGGTTTCATTATCTAATGAGGGTCTCCTAGAGAACTCTTCTCCAGAGATGCAGGTGGCTTGAAGGCAATGGTGCCTGCAGGAGATGGAGCAGATCTAGAAATCTCTCTGAAATTACTATAAGCCAGGAAGGAACTCTCCATAGTCCTGGTGTTATGAAGTCCAAACTGACTTTGCACTGTCTCTTCTACAGAGTTCTGATCATTGGCTTTGCCACAGGCAATCTCATCAAGAAGCTCCCTGTTAAGACTTTGCCTACACTATGATAATGTTTTACCTTTCCTTGAAAGATTTACACATTAAAGGATTGTGAATTCAAGTTAAGATTTTTTAAATCTCCAACAGTGGAATTTATCAGATGCCTATCTCTAGCTAACCCTAAGGAGAATGCACCCTTGTTTTCTTGCAAAGGTCTTCATTATGGTCCCATAAATATGTTTCCTTAAGTCAAATATTTATATGCAGAGAGAATGGAGATGTGTCACATACAGCAGAACCTGTGCAAAGAAGCTGATGGTAACAGGGTAACACTCCAGTGTGTTCTGTCATTAGGGCAGGACTGGAGTGCTGTGCATGAGAGTTACAGGCAGGGTTCTAACCCTGCACCCAGGAATGATACAGAGGGCAGGAGTGGCAGGTTGTGGGAAGACTTGGAGTTGCCACACACAAGGCTTATCTCTGGCACACTGACTTCTGGATCTGATTGGTTGCAAAGGAAACTTAAGGGAAACACAAGAAGCCAAAGATGCAGGCAGTCCTTACAACTGGATCTGAACTTTGGATCATCTTGGACTTGGTTAGTGGTGGTGGAGATATGGGACAGGGAAAGAGCTGTCCTGTACTCATACCCAGTTCTAGCCCTGTGACAGACTCAGGTGGCAGTCCTGTAGGGTCTGAGATTGATATCTCTGGGAAAAATCTCACAGGCTTCATCTTACCTTCTTCTCCTTCATTCCCTTCCTCATTTCCCCATCCTCCTCCATTGCTTATGAGTTCACTCAACACAATTCTTCTATCCCAAACTCCAGCTGTCTAACCCCTGATTCACCACCCACCCACCTGACATACATTCCCAGTACAGGCAGCAATTAAATGGTTATACCCTGGTTGTGCTCTGGCGACTTCCCTATTATCTCCTGTAACATCGCTGTGCCTAGAATAATCCCATGCCCTTTATAATCTGTCTCCAATCTTCACAACAAGTTGGTCAAACTTCTTGTTGTGCCCATTTTAAAGTGAAGGAAATTGAGGTTCAATTTTCTTCATTTATAACATGGGGGAGAATAAGACCTACCTTGTTCAACTACCTTCTTCCTCCTTGTTCAAATGTTATCTTCGACATTTGAAGATAATGTTTATGATCGGCACAGAAGCTTTGGAGTTAGGGCATGCCATTCTGATGGCTAATTCTGATCAAGATTATGAGCAGAAATAATGTGTGTCACTTTGGAGAAAATGCAGTCATAAGTTCTCAGATGACTGTCCTGTCCAGCTATCTCCACTAACATGGGAAACCATGTGTTGAGATATCAGAGTCAAAGACGGAAGCCCACCAGACTTCTAAGGTGCTGATTAGAAGGGAACTGCCCTGGAGAGCCACTGAGCTCACTGCAAACTTTGCATGGGTAATAAACAAATCTTTACTGTATTAGGCTACTGATATTTTTCAGGGTTATTTGTGTACTGAGGACAAGGCACTCAATACACATTGTCATCGCTATTATATCCAACTCCATTGCTAGATGCTATGCTCCTCAAGGTCAGAAGTGATGCATTTCATAGCTTCAAACTCACACTATTTAAAGAAGATTTTGCTCTGAAAGAGGGTTCTCTAACATGCTGATGACGTGGATCAACAATTCACAGAACAAGTATCTTTGGAGATACTGCCTTGTTATGGTCTATCGCTTCAATGTGCTAACTTATTGGAGTAGAATAATAATCATAATGATCATAATGATCATTATTATTATTTATTAAGCATCAGCTATAGGCCTGGGACTGGGCTGAGCATTATGTAAGTATGACGATATTTAATTTAAGCAATGTTGGAGCCAGTCCAAGTTTGAAGTTGCAGAATTTAAAAAGGAGGTTATATCTCCATATCCCTAACCTCTTCCTTATACTCAGAGATTTATTGACCCCTACCTCCAGGTCCTATTACTCTTGAGGTGCATGCCTGAAATATCCTTACCATCCTGGCTTTCTTAGCAGCTTAATTGCCCAGAACTCATTTGGAGCCTGCAGAAAACTCAGATCCCTAAGTACTTCTGCTTCCCCCTCCCTCTTCTCTTGGCATCTTAACATTGAGATAGTGAAATACACTATCAAACCCTTGATTAGATATTGACTTCTAGAAATCTATAGTAATACTAATAGCAGCTACTGTTTATTGAGCCCTTACTAACACATTAGCTTGTTTGGCATTATAACCACCTTGAATTAGTACTATTACAATTCCCATTTTACAGATGTGCAAATTGGAGGTTAAGTCATTTAACCAAGGTCACCCAAATAATTAATGTCAGAGTTGAGAGTTGAACTTATGTGAGCTTCACTTCAAAAACTAAGCTCTTAACTACTGTACTTGAGCCATTCTACCTTTATTGTATGTCTCAACTTTGTTGTCCCAACAAGAAGAGCAGAAATGTTTTTAGGACATGGGCTTTTCCAACAGAAGTGATTTAATGTAGAGGAAAAAATGTGAGATTTTTTACAAAATATACAGTCATGAGCTTGAATCACAGCTTACCAGTTACTAAGAAGTATGTCATCGAGGACAGAGACATGGGCTATGAATTGATCATAGAAACAGGGATGAGAAATGAGAAACTGGGCTATGATGAGTTGAAAGTTTAAGGCCCCCGATAAGAATGTCTGTAAAAAGGCAGAATATATAAATAAAAATAAATAAATAAACAAATGTTCAGAGGCTGGACAAACTGTGATAAACATGGGTAGAACTCATAAATATCTAGCTCTTTTCTTCCCGGTCATGCCATGTGACTAATTCTGATCAAGATTATAAGCAGAAATTGTGTGTGTCACTTTTGGGAAAATGTAGTCATAAGCTCTCAGATGACTGTCCTGCTCCGTCTGCTAACATGGGAAACCATGTGTTAAGATATCAGAGTCAAGGATGGAAGCCCACCAGACCTCTAAGGTGCTTATTAGAAGGGAATTGCCCTGGAGAGTCACTGAGCTTGCTGTAAACTTTGCACGGGTAATAAAATTTTTTGCTGTGTTAAGCCACTGATATTTGGGGGAGGTTATTTGTTATTGCAGCATAACCTGTGTATCTTGACTAACGCCCTTGTATACCCTGTACACTTTACCCAGCCTGATGAATAAAGAGTTCGGGGGGGCGGTGGGGGGTGGGGAGAATGGCCAGGTGAAGGCTAGTAACTGGCAATGGGTAAACTGGAATGATGAAGTGTTGTCACATACCAAGAATGGAGACTGAGCAGTTTCAAATGCCTCTTGAGCAAGTAGTGAACATTCCGGAGTGAATACCAGACACGGGTGTCAGGTTTACCCAAAGGGCCAAAGCTAGAGGCAGATCACAAAGGAAAAGGGTTGATTTTGCATGCACCCTCACCACACCCCAAAGACCTATATAAGCAGGTACAATTGTTGTAGCATCTGGTCCCCCCGTTGTTCCTGACACTGAATCTCCATGGAGTCAGATGTCATTTCAGGTGGCTAACCCCTCCTCCAGGTTTATCCTCCACAGGGGTTTTCGAAATGCTGGGCACTGAGAAGATGCAATAGGGCTGTCAAGGTTAGATGAAGTCTTCAAGACCCTATTCAAATGCTGCCTCTTCAGGGAAGTCTTCCTACATTGCACATACCAGATTCATCTCGGCCTTCCCAATTTCTCCTAGCACTCAGACTATACTTTTATGATAACATCTACCCCTGCCTGCCTCAATCCAGAGTTCCATGTGCCTGGTTCTGGCTATCCTCTATGTAGTGAGCTCCCAGGAGATAAACACCAAGTCTTGTCCAGATTGGAGGCTTGCTTCCCCAGTACTTTGCTCCCTTCTTTGTATACCTTCAGTGAGTGGAACTGAAAAGAAAGCTTGCTGAAATGACAAAGGGAAAGGTGAGGCTTGCTACAACCAAGCCTGCTTTCCAACCTGAACTGTCAGAGTTGGTTGCAGCAAGCTTTTCCTGTGGCTCTCAACGTTGACCTAGACATTTCCATAGCACAAATTACATAACAATAAAGTTATTCAATTAATATCTGTCCACCCTACTCACACTTAACTTTGTGAAGGCAGGGTCTGTGTCCATTTGGGTCACGATGAATATTTTTAGATCCTACCATGGGGTTTGGTCCATGGTAGGTGCTCAATAAAGGTGTGGAATGAATGAACTCCTGATCTGTGAACTCAAGGTGAAATATCTCCTCTTCTTGCCAACGGTCTCTGTCTCCCGAGACTTTCTTTTCCAACTTTGTTCTTAGCCAGCTCTTCAAAAGAGGTAATCAAATTCTGACCCTCTTTGTCCTCAGTCTGCTGGCCTCACCGATTTCTGAAGAGAGCTCTTCATTTGAAACTTCTTTGGCTTTTCAGGACAGGGACAGAGAGAAATGGGCCCTTCATTTAGCTGATTGAACTAACAAAAGAGAAGTTTGAGACAGAAAATGAATATAGATCCAGCTGGAGCAATTAGAGGGGAAATCGATAGAACATCATCAACAGCATCAGACCCGTGTAAGTCGGTGTCTCCAGGGATGAGTCGGCAGCATGGTGTTCATTTCATTTTTGTTTTCCTAACTTAATCCCTAGCAAGTGAAGATGGATAGTTGTTGTGGGTGGGGAGGCGGTGATAGGAGAGTAGGGAGGAGGAGACAAGGCAGAGGCAGGATGGGTTGGAAAGGGGAGCACAGGGTCCCTTTCCTACATCACCTCCCCTGCCCGTGGTGGCCAAGGCCATGGGGGGAGCAAATCGCATCCCTCTCCCAGCACCAGTTTGGGAGTCACATGGGGTTGGCTTGGGTTTGAATCTCTGGACCGCTATAGACTAGTATGTGATTATGGGAAGTTTACTGAGCCTCACCGAGCCTCCCTCTTCTCATCCGTAAAATAGAGATTGTGAGGCCTACTCCACTCACGAGGAGGAAATGAAAGAGCTTAGGCAAGCCTGGACAGCAGAATGCAGCTACAATACCACAGTCCCGGAGTCCAGGCTGACTTCTTTAATGCTCCCTTGCTCTGCATTTGACCCAGTGAAGGTTCTTTTCTACTTTTCAAGCTTCTCTTTATGTGAACGCTCTCAGCCTTTATTGGGTCACACATGTTTCTGAGATTTTAATAATAAAAGTAGAGGTTCAAAGCATAGATGTGGGATTCACAAAGATCTGGGCTGAAATACTGGTTCTACTTTTTATTTTATTTTATTTTTTATTTTGAGAAGGAGTCTCACTCTGTCACCGAGGCTGGAGTGCAGTGGCGAGATCTCAGCTCACTGCAAGCTCTGCCTCCCGGGTTCACACCATTCTCCTGCTGCAGCCTCCCGAGTAGCTGGGACTACGGGTGCCCGCCACCAAACCCGGCTAATTTTTTTGTATTTTTAGTAGAGATGGGGTTTCACCATGTTAGCCAGGATGATCTCGATCTTCTGACCTCGTGATCCACCTGCCTTAAAGTTACTGGCTGTGTGATCTTGGCCATATTACTCAATTTCCCTGTGCCTTACTTTCTTCAAGAATAAAGTGAGGATAACAATAGTCTCTATCTCATAGGGTGTGATGTGAATTGAATGAGTTAATATATGTAAATGCATCAGTGCTTAGAGCAGTGCCTGGCACAGAGTAAGTTCTGAGTAAATGCTGTTATTAATAAAATCGATGGAAACGCCTCTAGTAAAATGCACACAGGCACACACATGCATGCAACCTCATGAAATTGATCCCTAACTCTTGCTTAGTGATTCTTGCAGGTAAGAGGCCAGGCTCTAGCCTAGCATTTATTCCTGGGCATTGTCTGGCTCTCGTCTACAGAATCAGTTCTGTAGGTTTATGGAGCCCCTACCTACCCTCCTGCAAAAGACATCCCCCAACTCTCTCGTGTAACATCAATCCCACACATTTACCTCGGTCCACTTTAAGCCCAAATGAGGACTCTGCCAGGCAGTGATTTAGGGCAGAGACTCTACTTGGGCCTAAGAGATGGGCCAGCCAGCCAAACTAGGCTCACGGAACCTTGCACACTTCATCTGATCTGGGCGTGGGTTGACACCAAAAAAGGTGACCTGGTGCAGGGAGGGGCATTCCTGGTTATATCAGGCTGAGAATGTATTAAATGGGCCTGAGGGACCCAGACAGTGGCTGAAAACAGGGAATCAGAGCCAGCCTGGAGAGAAGCATGGAGGATCTCAGGGAATGGGAGGTGAGGCCTCAGCCAAGAAAGCTGCAGTATTCAGGACTTAGGAGGCCCTGGAAAACCAGCGGCTGAGTCAGAAGCCTGTCGGTGGGTACAGAGCACACACTCATGAGGGGGAGGCTGTGCCTTGGGAATTCTGAGGCTATCTCCAGCTCATGGGGCAAGCATGACTCCCTCTTTCGCTAGAGGGACAGGATCCCTCACCATTGCCAGGTTGGTGTCCCGTGAGTCCTGGGACTGAGGCTGCAGTGGGAGAGTTTAACTTTGCGTCTCAGAGAAGGGAGTTGGCTGCCAGGAACTGACCCCAAAGGTCTGACTCTTCCTCTCCAGAAGTGCTGCTTCTCCTCTGAGCCAGAGAGAGTTGGGAAAGGATGTGGCAGCTGGTAGGGTCAGAAGGACAAGCAGAACGGAGCTGGCCTTTCAGATGCGTCTGTGTAAGCTGCTAATGCGTAGGGAAAGTCAGACTCAGCCGATGGAGCTGCCATCCTCCACCCCTGTGATGAGCAGGCCAACCAGCTGCTGGGATGGGTCTTCCATGGATTTCTTTAGCCTGGATTTTCTATGTTGAAGGATGTGATGAAGAAGTGGGCAATGCTAACGTTGTCCTCCTCCAGAGGGGACCTCAGTGCTATAATTCCTGCACATGGCATGAGTCATGCACCTCATGAACCACAACTCTTAACCCCTTGCTGTAAAGACAGAGGAGTACAAAAAAGGAAAGGATTTGAACATCAGTTAAGCCTAAGTTGGAATCCCAGCTTAGCTATTTGTTAGCTGTATGACTTTAGACAAGCGACTTAACATCTATGGGCCTCAGCTTTTAAATCTGTAACACGGAGAAAAATCATACCAACTTTAACAAGGACCTCAGCTTGAGTCTAAATGAAATTCAGCTATATATGGAGTGGGCTCATCAGAAACTAGTTGGTATAAGAACTGATGAAGCGTTCTATCTAGACTTCCACACACCTATCCATTCAACGATCCAACTAACCGACCATTTGACATATATTTATTGAATGCCTACTCTCAGCCAGTTAGAAGAAATTCTCCCAAGGAATCAGATGTAAAGGTCTTGACCTGGTAAAACAGTCTAGGACTGAATTTGAGGGGTGGGGCGGTATGAAAAGAGGGAAAGAGAAAAAGAAAGGGGAGGACAGGGAGCCGTGATTCTTGAGTATAGCATGGTTTCTCACACTTGTGTTTGTCTCCCAGCCTAGTCCCCACTAGTGTCATGCCACTGTCCAGTGGTAAGTGTAGGGGGGAGGTGAGAGTGGGGGCATTGATGGAGCCATTTCAGCAACTGCATAATACACCATGACACAAGCAGAACTGCATCAGGGCCTCACTAACAGATATGGCATAGTGATACGCAGAATGGCAGAGTGGAGGCTCCAGTGCAGTGGCAGAGAATGCAGTGTCTGGTGGTTCCACTGTAGGAACATGGGTGCTGGTGAACAGCAGCAGTAGAGACCCTGGAGCCTGGCAGAACAAGGGGAAAAGGCAAGGAAAAACAACTATGAGCCAAGATGACATAAGCCCTGGGAACCCACAAAAATATTTGTAAGAGGCTAGAGTTATGCCCCAGTTTCTGGGGACAACAAATCTGTGAAATCTGAGTAGTTATTAGTAATATGGCCCCATTTGTACCTACAGGGAGGCAAAGCCTGTAGTGGTCCCTGTTACACTACTTTGCAAGGTTATTGTACGGACATGTGGTGATATGTTTAAAGAGCTTGGTCCATTGTAGGTCCTTAAAATAAGAGTTATAATAAGAATACTGTTACTGTTGCTACTGAGGTAATTATCATGGTACAGATTTAGGCAGGTATGTTGGTGGCCACCAGTTCTGGCTGGTTGGGCAAAAAGCATGCTGGGAGGAAGAGAGAGAAACCCAAATCCTAGTTTTCTAAGTTTGCATCAATTTCACACATTTCCGACCCAGTGCTCTGGAATGAGGAGGGTGGTCTGGCCTGCTGACAGCTGCCCGTAGCTGTAGCATGACAGGCTGAGGACTGGCAGGAAGGCAGCAAAGGAAATAGAGGGAGCTGAGGGATAAGCCACATGGACACAGAGCCCTGGCTGAGCCGCATGAAGTCCTCGAGGGCTTCTGTGACAAGCTCACCCTATGTTTTCTATTGGAATGGGGTTGTGGAAGTAACATGTATCAATGCTGATTGTGTGCCAGGTGGTAGGAGCTCGTATTGAAGAGGACATGGTCTGCTAGAGGCATCTGTTCCTTGTGCCACTCAGCATCCTCACTCCTCTTCTGGTTGCTTCTCTCTGGACGACCATCCCCTTAACTAGTCTAAACTTAAATCAATCACTGTGGCTTTCTACTGGCCACGGTGATTGAATCTGGGAGGAGCATAAGGTCTGATCAGAACCTGTAGGTACAATGAATCTTTCTTGGGGAATCTGAGATGTTTCCTTGGCTAGGCTAGAAGCAAAGAGGGTGTGACTGCTAGAACTGCTACAACCCTCTTCCTACTACAAGGGGCATTCCAGTCTGAGAAAAGAGCCAACCTTGAAGACAAAAGTACAGAGATAGAAAAAGAAACCAGGACATGCATGGTGAAATTTCTTGAGCCTCTGCACCAAACTGCACCTGAGGCAAGTCCTATTTCCTGGAACTTAAGAGTTATAAGAGCTACAGATTTCCTTCCACTCCATCCAGTTTGGATTGGGCTTTCTTTAACCTGCAATTGAAGGAAAACTGACTGAAACCAAATCACTGCCTTCAGGGGACCTTACTGTCTAGGTGGGGAGAGAAATAAGAAAATAGGCAGTTTGCTAGCTTCTCCATGCAATAAACATGGGCTGTGGGAGCCACCAGGGCTATGTATGAGCGGGGTGTCCCTCAGTCCTGAAGAAAAGGATGGGCCGACATGTGGGAGTTGGGTGGTTGGTGGGAGCGAGTAATAGCAGAGAATACCTTTGTTCTTACTGGTCAACATTCTCAGTCACTTCCAGCCCTTTCCTACTTCCAGTTTCTAGTGCTTTCTAGTACCTGTTCTAGCCCCTGCTTTTAGATAACTTACCTAATATCCACCCATCTATCCATCCATCCATCCATCCATCCACCCAAGCTTAACTACAGTGTTGCCATCTCTTCCAGCAGGAAAGCTAAATAAGCATGGTCTATGTTTAAGGTCCTAGGAGTTCCATACAGTTGTGCCTTGGGCGCAAGATAATTCAAAACATCATCATGTAGGGCAGCCAACCATCTCTACCTTGAAGTTGACAGAAAGTTTTTGGAGGGAAAATTTAGCAAGATCCAGAGGGAGGGACAGATAGGAGGGAGAAAACTGAGGTGGAAGGTTTTCTTTGTAGGACCACAGTCTCTGCTCTGAGTCAGGTGTTCTGGATGACAAGAACATCCTGCTGACTCTTCCGGGAGCAAGGAGTGGGGCTCTTCTTTTCCCGTGCAGTAAGTTTTGCATGAGAGACATGAGGTTAAAAGGCACACTTACTAATTATGCTGCTCATTCATACCTTCATTCAGCTCATTGCCTGTCCTGTGCTAATTGCAGAGATGCCCGGGACTCATCCCTGTCCTCAAACAACAGATGGTCTCATACTAACAATTACTTCACACTGGGAGTCTTCTGTGGTACTCAGGTGAGTTTCTCTCTGGCTATCAGTCCTCAGCTTCAAACGTGAGATGGATCCAAGTCTGGCTCCTCTTGGAGTTGAGGGTCTAGTCCTGATGTGAATAATACTAATAATTACATTATTTTTGCTAATTCTGCCAAATCCCATTATTTCGGCACTTTACTTTCTAAATACAAAGTAAATCTTGGTTAATTTAGAAAATTTGGACTGCACACAGGAAAACACAAAGGAAATAAAAATCAGTAACCCACTGCCAAGTGAAAAATCAAGTTAACATTTGGAAAATGCATTTCTAGGTATATACACACACACATTCATAGTGTCATCTATATTGTTTTATAGCCTGTCTTTTTTCACTCAGCCATACGTTATATTCTCTTATGTCAGTAAATATTCTTCTACAACTTCGTTTTAATTATTCCATAGTATTCCATATTATGGATATTCCATAATTTATTTAGCCAACTGCCTGTGCTTGGATATGCAGGTTATTTTTAGTTTTCATTAACATGAATAATGCTTTATTGAATATACTTATACATACATAATTGCACATATATTCCTCTTGATCATTAAGACAAACTCCTAAAAGTAAAATTGCTGAGTCAAGGGTATGGATACACATTTTTAAGGCTTTTGATAGATATTGCCAAATTGCCCTCTGAAAAAGTTATACCGATTTAAGCTCCCACCAGCAGTGTACAAGAATGTCCAATTCCCTATACTTATTGTTGATTTAATTTGCATATCTTTGTTTCCAGTGAGATTAAATTTTTTCTCATATGTGTATTGTCTATCTGTAATTTTTCTTTCGTGAATTGCCTATTGATGTCAATCGCCTATTTTTTATGGGGGTGCTTATCTTTTCCTTTTTGACTTCTGAGAACTCTTCTTGTACGTCAACCTTTTGTCTATAACATATGTTTATTAAATTTTCCCCAGTGCCTCATTTGCCTTTTAATTTTGCTTGTGGTGTTTTTAAACCCAGTGAGGATTTTGTTTTTAAGTAATCAAATTCATCAATCTTTTCCTTTATTGTTTTTGCTTAGAAATGCTTGAATGCTTAGTAATGTGTAGAAAGGCCTAACCACCCCAAGTTGATATAAACATTCTCCTAGAATGTTCTGCTCATTCTTTTATGGTTTAAGTTCCTTTTTATTTAACCCTTTAACCACCTGAAATTATTATGTTGCTTGTTCTGCAGTAAAGCTGTAATGGCTATAACTTTAATTACTTTCCGAAATAGTTAAGAAACTTTCCCAATGCTGTATCACCCTTTCTCCCCTGGTTTGAAGCCAATCTATGGGTGTAAACAATACCTGCTAGTTCTAGAGATAACAGTGATTTATCTGAACGGAGTTGTAAACTGAAGACGGGGTGGGGATATCTTTGCCTTAGTTGGGTCCCTGGAGTCCATGGCTATTTATCCAATAATATTTACAAAGTGCCTACAATGTGCATTCTGGGAGTTGCTGGGAAAAGAAGGGAGTAAGACAGCCTTGCTGCTCAGTCTTTCCGATGTCTGTACCAGACATGTAGGAGACACTGTGGTGTACCATGCAGAACCCTCTACAGGACACGGCCAAGGCACTTAATTCCCAAGTGGTCAAGAATGTTAACTGCTGACAGCTTACATTTCCCTCCCTAGAATTTCCCTTCTTCCCCCAAAGGGTACTGCCTGGCCCAGGTTATTTACGTTCCCTGGGGACAGCCCACATCCTACAACTGGTCTATGAGTAGAATCAAAAGCCCACCCCGCTTACCTTAATCCAGGACAACTCTGAAGGGCCACCCAGCTCCAGCGCACCCTGTGGAATCTTCTGAGGTCTCCATTACAACTACTACATCCCAACTCAACCTCTCTCTCTGCCCAGTCCTGTTTCCCTCATTTGTCCCCTTCCAGATGTTCTTGAAACCACTCCCTCTCCCCATACTCTGCACAATAAAGGCCCTGTATGCAAATTTCCATCTCAGAGTCTGTTTCCCTGAGAACCCCACCTGAGACAAGGTGCAAGGTTGTGGCTTTTGCAAGGCTGAAGAGGGGTGGATGAGAGGGTTACCCCTGGACAACAGCAGGTTGGCCTGGGCAAGGCTCAACCCAGCAGGCTTGGCTCCATCATCTTCATATTCACAAGAACTATATACATCAGGCTTTATCTCTTGAATTATATAATAGGCTCTGAATAGAAGAAGGACCATTTAGCATTAAAATGAGGAGTTTTAGTTTTAGCAACAGAATTATGGTTTCAGAAGTCCTCTCCTGGACAAACTTGCAACTATTAGGCCATGTGCTCAAGGACAAGATACTAATAAATGTCACAATTTAATTGGCTTGTTCTCATCCAGTCCCACCTGGTGGTGCTTCATTTCCCTGACCTGAACAAAACTGGGCCCTTGTACTTTAAGCTTGAAACATAGCTAGGTTCTTCTCTTAGGAATATTCACATAATTGCTTCCATTTCTTGGTGGCTGTTGACATGCATGTGTGTGCGTGTTCATGAAGCATGTGTGTCCATGAAGCATGTGTGTGTGTTTACAGGAGGCTAAAGCCTCAGACTGAAGACTAGGTTCCTCTTTAGTTCAATCACCACAAAGGAGACAGAAACATCCCAGCTCCTCCTGAGACCGTCTACATGTAATCACACATTTTGCTTTTTCTTTTTTAGCTGCAGCAAACCCAACTTTACAACCCCAGACAATAAGATTTATTACCTCATATTACAATCAGGCCAGAGGCAGGGAAGCTCTGGGGTTGATTAATTCAAAAGCCCACAGATGGCATCGAGGAGGACCCAGGCTCTTTTTGTATTTTCTCTCTGCCATCCATGATATCTTGGCTTCGTCTGAAGTCTGATTTTCCCCAGAGTCCTACAGCCATTTCCAATCATCATATCTAGACTTATTGACACTGAGAAAAAGGCAACACCATCTCTTATTTGGGTGTCCTTTTAAGAGTGGGTAGATCTCTCCTAGAAGCAATCCTGCAGATGTTCTTCCCAGGTTACTGCCCAGAGTTGATGGGGATAGGATTAGTTTAGACTCATCAGGATGCATCACTCAGGGTTGTGTCCACTTCCTCGAAGGCACATGGGCAAGTTGGGGAAGGTGGATATCCAACAAAATGGGGGCTCCACTGAAAAGGAGGGAAGCGGGGTGGGAATGGATATTGAGGGTTGGCAATCACCCTGTCTGCCACCCTTACCAGCTCACATGGACAAAGGCTGAGCAAGAATGGTTTGCTTCAAGGCAGTGCAGGGGATACCTGCAGAACAGGATGGGAAGGTAAGAGGAAAGGAGGACTCTCACACTTCACAAGTGAATCCCCTTGTGTTCAGCTGCTCTCCCCTGCTGTCTGCCCCTCACTAGCTGGGATCCAAGCCCTGATCTGTTTGTCCTGAAATCTTGATCACATCCCATTTTGCTCCATTCTTAAAGATCTGTAGTTGAGTGATCACAGGAGGAATGGCTGGCTGGGAGTAAGACAAAGAAATTCCTGAAGAGTGGGGGTCTCTCTGAGCTGCCCATAGATCTTCTAAGGCTTTGAGGTGATTACAAACAGCCTCTAATATCTTTGGGCAGATCTTTAGCATAATCTTTAGACTGTGCTGGTTGGAATAAAGATTGGTAGGGATAAAAGACATCCAAAAGGGGAGGAAGAGGGTGCCACAATCAAACACTGAGCTACCCTGTTTGTCCCTTGCCCATTGGCCCAGACAAGCCACATACTAGGGTAATTAAAACACTCGCAAAGGTGGTTATGCAGCCACAGTTTGTTCATATTTAAGGAATCATGCAAGTCTGGTAGTGACTGGAAGTCTGGGAACAGGTAAATGTCATTCACATTTTCAATCATCACAAGGGGCAAGTTCTATACACCATTGTCTCAACCCAGAAAAGGGTATCCAGTGTCTGTAGGGACTGGACTGTGAGTGCCCAGCCAAGGATGCGAGGCTCACTATTGGTCTGCCTGGGTGCATTTAGAATAAGTCATGTCAGACTGACCTGATTTCCTTCTTTGCCAGGGCCACTTGAGAGCAGGGACATGTGGTAGACACAAGGTCCGTTCCTGCGTGACCTAGCTCTACCCCGCTGCACACTACTGAAAGTCTCGTCTCTTGAGTCAGTCTTGCTCAATGTTGGCAGTGAATTCGGTGCTGCAGAGGTGGTTGTCTGGTCCACCCATTTTGCCTCCTGCTGGGATATGCTGGCGCTATTCACCAAGGACCTGAAACCAGGACACTGGGCTTCTGAGCCCGCTGTCATGCACTCACTCATTCACCTGTTCAGTTTCTTATGCATCCATCTACTACCAAGCATTTACAAATGCTCCCTGTGTGATAGGAATGAAGCCCAATACTGAGGACACAGTGGGGAATGAAACAGACACCGTCCCTGCCTGTGCGGCTCATGCAGTCCAGTGGGGGCAGAAAGGGAAGGTCACCACATCCATTCCCCTGCGTTTGGATGACAAGAGCACTTTTCGAACTTTAGTGTGCACAGAAATCGCCTGGGGCCCTTATTAAAATGCAGATTTTGATTAAACAGACCTGGGACAGACCTGAGGCTCTGCGTGTTGGAGAAACTTCCAGAGGAAACTCATGTCCTTCATCCTTGGACCACACTTTGAGTAGCAAGAGACTACAGCACCTTGTGGGGTGGAGGGTGCTAATTCTCTGTCCTGAGATGGCAAAGCCCCAGCCATCTTGGCAACAGTCTGGTGTCAGATAACTGCTCATGAGTGACACCCTCCAATATGTCTAGAATATCTATCCATCATCAACCTCAGCAGGGAAATTACTCACTCTGGCCAGCTTAGTACTGGTTCTCTGGAGGCTCTTTTGCACATGTGTAGAATCTCTGAGCTCCAAGAACAATGTGGAGAAGATGGTACAGAGCTTATCAATTCAATCAATTTACATATTTCTTTGCCTTCTGTATCTGCTTATCCTCCTCCTCCTCATCAATCATCCTCATTGTAGCTAACACTTAACCTCACACTTCCCACAAACCAGGCGTGTTCTTAGCATATTACTATAGGCATTAACACATTTAAGTGCCACAGTCAAGCCTATGAGGGAAGTACTGCTAATAGGTAGGTATATATTAGTACTCCCATTTTGTTAGCTGGGGAATCTAGGCACTGAGAGGTTAAATAACTTACCCAGATTCACACAGCTAGTAAAAATCTGGGCTTCCTGGCTCCAAAGCCCACACTGTCAACCATTAGCCTCTACATTTTATCGGAGACTATAAAAAGACTTTGCATTCTTCCATTAAGAATTCCAATGAAACGAGCCAAAGCTAAACAGGGGAGAACCTCTGACTCCTCTCTGACAGGTCTTTGCTGTGGCACAGCTTGGGAGGAGGAAGAAGAAGAGGAGGCCGTGGACAGGCAGAGAAAAGCAGAGCTGGGATGCATTGACTGGATGACTTTGAAATCTTGGTGAGATTAGATCTGCCTATTAAATTGCCTGTAACTTGTGAGTGGATTTGGGGAGCTAAGTGGAGGTGGAGGTGTGGAGGTAGAATATGGTTGCTCTTGCATAAAGAACAGGCACCAAAGGAGACAAACGCCCTGGCTCTCCTTGCAGATGCTGAAAATTGATACAGTCTAGGCGTGCAAGATGGTGGGCACCCAGTGGTCCCGAGTCCAAATGGGTAATTACCTTTTTTACTCAGTGTGGGTAAGCCCAGAGGTAGGGAGGTAGTTTAGAGAGCACAAGTCTAATTCCACAATTCTATGGAAAGCGCCTGTTATCCAGGTCATGGCACACAACAGCCAAGTGTGCTGCTACCTTTCCCATGACCATCTCAAGCAGCCCAGGTGCTCACTAAGTAAGCTGTAGGGCCCCCTGTGGGTAGATCTGACTGAAGAGGCACCCTGGGGAAGCCAGCCAGAATATCACTTTCGTCTCCACTCTAGCCTCTGCTTCCCAGACATTTTCTCAGTGTGGGATTGATGCCCCGGAGGCAGAGGAGGAACAGGAAATGAAAACCCCATGAAAAATGCAATGACTTCATTTTAAATGTATTAAAGAGCCTGCTCGTTTCTATTACTGTTGTCCCCAAACAATTTTATAAGCTTAACCTGACTTAAGTTGTGCCTTGGGTTTCCCAAACCAACTTTGATTTGTGGGGATAATTCACAACTACATGGAAACAAACTTTGCTCTAAATGTACTATCCCTAGCTGAATCCTCACAAGGATCAGGCTGTGAGGAAAGGCCCATCAGATCACCCAGGCCTCAGAGGCTGGTACTGGGGCCGGGTGAGTGCAGTGGTGTGGGCCATCTGACCCTGGATGTTGCTGCTTTGTGTGACATGAAGTGAGCCCAAATGCAGCACAATCCCCCAGCTTCCTCTGACATTAGCATCCAGCCCTTTCTTACCCTGTAGGTGCCTGCAGCCCTTGCTTACCCTTACACATCAGGGAAGAAGGTAATTTCAGGGACAAATGAGCCACAATTTTCCCCTTTCCTTCTAATGTTCCATGTGACCCAAAGTTTGTAACTGTATGTCTCTGGAATTATCTTTTCTGCTTCTGAAAAGTGGAAGAAAACTTTGGCTTTTGAGTAACATGAAAAGAAACTTGATTTATCAAGAGACAGAGGCTCCTCTACGTAAGCCTTTCTAAGCTTTGGGAACTTGGGTCACTCATGTCCCCTCTCTGGGCCCTAGAGTCCTAGTCTGTAAAACAAGAGGATTGGGCTAGATGGGTTTCAAAAACACTCACCTTCATTGAATTAGTGAGCATGTCAGTGAATGGGAACTTCAGGTGGGGGTGGCAGAAAATGGGGCTGGAGAGACAATGAGGGAGCAGATGGTGGTAGAGTTCGGGCTGGTGGGGTGTGGACTGGCGCAGTGACATTGCAGAGAAAACTCAGGATGCCCTATGAACCCGCAATCCCACATGGAAATTCTCACACCAATCCAAAGGGGACATGTACAATAATATGCATGGCATGTGCTATTTGTCAGGGAGAGAGCTGGAGGTGAGTTTAGTGTCCTTGCAAGGCAGTGGAAGTGATGGAACTAAGTGTATGTGCACCAACAGGGACAGAAGTTAACACGGTGAATGAAAAAATAAGAAACACGTCAAGGTCTTAACACAGTATTGCTTATGCAGATGAAAACAATTCTTATTTTCCAAAGTTTCGTACAAACTCAAGGATACCCATACAACACATGTGTGTGGCTGCCTATAATAGGGAGAAGAATAGTGACAAAAGAGGATACACATCAATCAGAAAGATCCTGACATTAGTCCCCCACAGACCAAGGAGTATTTGACCCTGATTAACTTGACCCTTTGTATACCAGATTCACAAAAAGAACTCCAAACAAACAAAACAAAAATCCCACACTAACAAAAAGCATTCCTGTATAGGTGATGGGAGACAAAAGAAAAATATTTTTGTTCTTTGTTTCTGTTTCTGTAAGCGGGAGAGCGATAAAATTTTACTTATGTTTTAGACTTCTCAGGTGCTTATGAAAAGAATGGACTCGGGAGAGGGAGGGTCTGGCATTGGGGAGGGCTGTGAGGAGGGCTGCAGCCAAGTCTAGGGGTCAGTGGTAAGGCTTGAATGAAGGTCATGGCCAGGTGGGGTTGGGATAGGGAGGGGCAGGTAAACCACCACCATTAGGCCATTTGAGAAGGGTACAGGCTTGTGAGCTTCTGAGTCACCTGATGAGTCACAGAGGAGGCCAGATCTGGTGTAAGGGACAATAGTATGGACCTGTTCAGACTTGGGCAGGGGCAGTAAGGAAGTAGAACCTGGGTGGGCTACTCCCCAGTAGCTCAGTCCCTTTGGGAGGGCACACAAGACCCCAGGGCCAGGAGGGCATCCCCAGAGGCTGAGCTGAGAGGTGCCCACAGACAAGGCACCTAGGGCTAGGAAACAGGGTTAGGTGCTGCTTGCAGGTCCTGTGTGGACAGGGAAGAGGAACCAGATCGTATTATTTTGTCCTTCGCCTGATTCATATTCTCCTTCTGACTCAGCCCATTCATCAAGCCCTGAGTGGCAGGGCTTTCCATCCATTACCACATGTAATCCTCACGCCATCCTTACAAGGTTAGAGCTACAGAGGTCGGCCGGGCGCGGTGGCTCAAGCCTGTAATCCCAGCACTTTGGGAGGTCGAGACGGGCGGATCACGAGGTCAGGAGATCGAGACCATCCTGGCTAACATGGTGAAACCCCGTCTCTACTAAAAAAAAAATACAAAAAACTAGCCGGGCGAGGTGGCTGGCGCCTGTAGTCCCAGCTACTCGGGAGGCTGAGGCAGGAGAATGGCGTAAACCCGGGAGGCGGAGCTTGCAGTGAGCTGAGATCCAGCCATTGCGCTCCAGCCTGGGCGACAGAGCGAGACTCCGTCTCAAAAAAAAAAAAAAAAAGAGCTACAGAGGTCAACCTTGACCCTGGGCTTTTAAACAGATTTGGACGCTGCACCATGTAGGTGCCTTCCCCAGCTCCTAGCAAGCACTGCAGACCTTTCTATCTTGTCCACTCTTTCCTCATGCCGTGCCTGGCTCCACTACTCTTACCTTGCTTGTTTCTTGAACTCCACCCTGGAAAACATTGGCTAACCAGCTCCCCAAAGACACACCTTATTCCTATCATCTGGCTCCTCCCCATCCTGTCCATTTATCTCTGACCATCAAGACTCTGAAGCTTTTCTAGCAATTGTCAGTCAGGAAGGTGAATCGACTCTCGCAAGACCACACAGTCGGGGCAGCTGGGTTGAACTCAAGGGCAGTGACTCCAGATGCAGCACTCTGGACACTCTCTGGGCTATGGGGAAAGAGAGTCAGGGTGGCCCTGAGGTCAAGCTGCTGATTTCCAGAGACCCTGGTGTTTGCTCCCTGCCTGGATTCTGAGAATTATTGGAAATAGAGGAAATGTCTTTCCGTGGCAGATGAGACTCACAGTCGATTTCCCAGGAGGAGCCCAACAAGGCCCTTGAAACGTGGACATCAAGGAGGAAAATCAATCGTCTTTTAAGTTTTCACCTTGATGATTGATCTGCTGCTTCTAGGCCCTTTTTTTTCTCTCTCAAGTCTTCAGACGTGGCCTCTCTCCCTTCGCCTTTTTTCCCGTCTCGTCTTTAAAGTGTAGGGTTTTCTGATTCTGATCTGAAACCAAAATACACCGCCTTATGCAAACTGACCAGATATTGGTCACATGATTCCAAACTTTTTATTTTCTCTGAAGGAGGCCCTAGTTAGCCCATAGCGGGGACTCACATTTGCCGAGTCCCTGCTTGTGCCAGGTCTTTTTGCAAGCATAGCATCACCTCATAGCTAATTCTCCCCCAAAGCCTGTCCAGATGGATTTTATTGACTCCAGATCTCAGATAAGGACACCAGAATTCAGGGGAGAGAAGCAACCTGCCTGATACCATACACACGGTTTGCAGGTGGTAAGACAGAACTGAAACAGAAACTGTGCTTGTCTGCCTCTTTTCTCAGGACCAGGACTGAGCACCCCAAGTGGAATGGGCACTTCAGCTGGGCAGTGTTAGAATCTCTCTTGACCTTGACCACAAAGAGGTTGAGTTCTTTAGGAAACCAGCTCCTAAATAACAGAGGGGCTGTAGGGGGCTGTGTATTCATTCAGTATTTACTAAATGCCACCTCTTTCCCCAGGCACTCTGCAGGGCACCGAGGGCAGAGACACGAGCAATATAGAGATTCCTTTCTCTGCAAGCATTACAGTCTAGTAGGAAAGCTCACTAAGAAAACATGACCAAGTGACATAAGAGCTGCAGCAGGGGAAGTACAAGGCATTTGGGAGCATACACCAAGGACATCCAGTCTCATCCAAGGAACGATTGGATGAGGAGTCCCAAAGAAGAGACTGATAATCTGAGATCACCACTTTGCTATAGAATGGGTGAGAGTTAATCTGGCCAAGTGGGGCAGTGGGACTGGGGTGGGTGTGCCCGTCGGAGTGGGCAACAGCAATCACAGTGAAACTTCAACATCTTCCACCATGAGCCAGGTAAGTCCCTTAGGACAGGGACTGTTCTAAGCATCTGACATGTGTTAAGTCATTTAACCCTCACAGAAGTGCCATGGTAAAAAGCCCAGAGGAAGAAAGAGGTTTAGTAGGTCTGAGGCAGATGCTTAGGGAGAGAGGATGCTGCAGAAAAAAAGCAGGAACATAGACAAAGTAAACAGGGTTGCCAGATAAAATTTGAGATGCTCAGTTTGAATTTCATATAAACAACAAGTTTATTTTTAGTATATCTCAAATATTGCATGAGTTATACTTATGCTAAAAGAATTGAGGTTTATCTAAAATTCAAATATAAATGGGTGTCCTAGATTTCTATTTGTTAAATATGGCAACCTTTGTTTGTAAGCCACATTGAAGGCTTCAGCCACTGGCCTCAGAGCAGTGAGGGCTCTTGGAAGGTTTTTAAGGAGAGTGGCATGGCCAGCTCTGTGCAGTAGAAAATCGCTTTGGCTGCATTATGGAGAGAAGCCCAGAGGTAGGGAGGCAGTTTAGAGAGGCCAAGTCTAATTCCACAATTCTATGGAAAGCACCTGTTATCCAGGTCACAGCACACAACAGCCAAGTGTGCTGCTTCCTTTCCCATGCCCATCTCAAGCAGCCCAGGTGCTCACTAAGTAAGCATTGAACACCTGCAACGTGCCAGGTGCTGTCTGGGGAATGACAGAGCACATGATTGGTTACTTGCCCTCCTGGAGATCCCAGAACGGCTCTTGAACCTGGTTAGACCAGTGCAGCGATAATGTGATAGGACCCTGAAGAGCCCAGTAACGGGCTTCTAAATCAGGCCTTGGGCAGTGAGCCACAGAGCAAACCAAAGAAGGCTTTAGGGAGGCTCGAGCTGGGTTTTGAAGGATGCATTAGGAATTCAGTTCTCTCTGCTACAGCTGCTAAACTGTATCCTAACTAACACTGTCTTGGACTGTGCCTGTTTCTGTACCCCTGGCTCTGTGAATCGGTCTGTGCATAGTTAGTTGTATCTTCTACTTTATATTAAAGGAACGTGTTTCCTTTTCCTGTGGTTGTTGGCATCTTTCCATCAATCACATCACTGTCACCTTGAGATAGTCACACCCCAGTGAATAAGGGAACAGCATTCAAGCCATGGAAATGGCTTATGCACCAGTGTGGAGACAGAGAGCAGAATGATGCCTTCTGGAAAGTGTGAGGAGCTCTCTGGAATTGGAGGGGCCAGTGAAGTGAGGGGGACAATAGTAAGAGCTGGCAAGACCAAGCTGGCAAGACCTAACAGTAGTAAGAGCTGGCAAGACCTGGAATTGGAGGGGCCGGTGGGTGAGGGGAACAGTAGTAAGAGCTGGCAAGATCTAGATCATGAAGAGCCCTGTGCCTTAAGACATGGAAACTTTCACTAAATACTTGTGGAGAGACACTGGAGGGTTGCAAGCACGGGACTGACATGATCAGATAGGAGGTTCTCAGGAAACACTCAGAAGACATCTCTGGCTGCATTTTGGAGGGTGGTTTGAAAATAATCTACCGCTGGTGAGAGAACATGGGACACTGGGTCTTGGAAGGAGACAGCAGCAAATCAGAGGGAAGAGACTCTTCTCTGGGTGGGTTTTGGAGCCACCCCTCTTCTCATTCAGGAAAGAGAGAAACCAAGAGACAGAGAATGCCAGAGAGTGGCCAGGGCCTGGTCTGTCCTTATTTATAGGTCTGAATTCACATCCAGTGGATTTTGAAGGTCTCTTTCCACCCAAGGACTTGAGAGCTGCTATAAGGCATAAGAGAGACTTCTCACTGTATTGGCTAAGCTTTTCCTGAAATCTTGCTACATCCAAACCCCCACAAATGTAGTAGCTGAAAACAGGAGTCACTGGTTGGTATAACTGGTGGAACTAGAGCCATTGTAAGGGAGGAGTATATATTTATTACTTTTATTTGGAGTTGCACCTATTTTCAAGCTGCGGATCTGTAGGTTAGTTGGAGTGCCCTTGCTTCAGACCCTAGGTCTGCAGGTCAACTGAAGAAATTCTGCCCCATGTATCTTATTCTGGAGCTCAGAATGTTCTCACCATGTAAGTTGAATGTTCCCAGAGAGCCAAGCAGAAAAGTGTTAAGGCATCTCATCTTAACACTTGGACCTCATTCATTGCTACCCAGATTCTGTTGGTCAAACAAGTCCCATCGTCAAGGGGGTGGGAGGCTATATTCCTCTCACAAAGATGGAGGAGAAATTACATGTTGAGCAAATATTAACTATCACAGTTACTACCGAGGAGCACTTACTAACCCAAGGTCTGATCACAACAGGAGAAAGTGACACACATGCGGTCATACCCTTCATTATGACGTGAGTGCTCTATGTCCTGGGATTCCAACTGAAGACCAGCATGCCTGCAAGAAGTCTAACCCTCTCCTGGTCTTTCCAAGAAGGCATCTTGAATGAGGGCCAGAAATTAGGTAGGATTTGCATGTATTTTACAGGGGAAAGAGTACAGCAAAACTTGCAGCTTTATAACGAATAGTATTCACCCCAAAATTAAAGCATAGTCGAATGAATACTGAGACTGGTTCACTAGAGATCTATTTTGATGGGAGACAGAGGAGCCTATTGGGAAGTGAGTCACCCCAAGGAAAGAATGGGTGAGATGCATAAAGTGGTGAGTGGTCCACAGGGCGATATGAGAAGGGGGAGCTCCTAGCAGAGTGACTCATCTATTGCTCAGTGCCATTCAACTTCATGAACCCCTGTCTGGGTACAGGGTGAAAGGACTTTCATGGAGAGTGAACAACTTCACAGTGCTTTTGCTGTATGGTTTCTAGAAGCTTTGGAACCAGGACTTTTTACAGCAACAAGTATGTATCAGTATAAGGTTCAACTACATATAAAGACCCAAAATGAAAGTGGCTTAAACAAACTTGTGTGGTGGTTCCATGGTGTCATTATGGAGCAAGACCCTGTCATTCTCAGTAGGTGACTTCCATTCTCAAGGCCATCTCATGGTCTAGGAGGGCTGCTGGAGCTCCAACCATCACACCTGCATTCCAGACAAAGTAAGAAGGAGGGGAAAAGGAAGTGAAAGGGTGTATCTTCATTGTTTTAAGATGTCTTTGAAGTTTCACATTGCATTTCTACTTCAATTCTATTGGTCAGAACTTACTTTCAAAGCTACTTGTAGCTGCAAGGACTACTGGGAAGTAGGATCTTTTCACTGGATGGCAATATGTCTAACTAAAAGTTGAAGATTTTTAATAAGAAAAAAAATGATAATGGAAGACCACAGCATTCTCTCCCACAGGGAGAAAACACCAACGTAGATACCCTTGATGTTGGGTGGCATTAACTTGATCTAGAGTTGGCAGTTCTTCTGATTGAAGCACTGGTATCTTCAGTATTGCTGCAAGAACTGACTAGTTTGCTATTGTGAGTATCAGAAGTCATCCCATAGTGACCTAGAGTGGAGAGGAGAAACAGGAAGGACATTGATGGTTGCCAAGAAAAATAATATGTAGGCACAAGTGGACCCTAGCAGGAGGCTCCCGGAGAGCCCCACAGAGTCTGTTAGGATTAAACTAGGGAAATACTGTATGTGCCTGAAATTGTGAGCTCCTTCCTATCCCAGATGGGATAATCCAGGAGCCAAAAGTTATAAACCTTAGTCTAGACCCATTGCTGTGTTTCCTCGGTCACACAGCATCCCACACCCTCCACCTCCCTGCGCCCCGTGACTCTGCCCTGGATTCTTCACTGTCTGTGTTACTGAGCTATGGAAATTGTGTTCTGATCCACAGGGACTTCTTAAAGCTAAGAGCTTCTTGTGGGACCTGAAATTGTCCTCACAGTGATTTCATTCAAAGTAATAACAGCATCAGGTGCTATAGAAATCTCATCCTCATGATCATAAGCATTTATAATAGCCCATCATTGAGCAAGTGCTTACATTGGAGAGGAATTTCCATGGAGAAAGTCAGTCTTTCCAAAAATGTTAATTTTTTGTGTGAGGAAATTAAATGAGATGCCAAATTGTCTCTGTCATTATGTTGCCCTTCCCTCCTGAGCATTTTCTGCTCTGATCAGTATGACATTTTCACATGCAGCAATGCAGATGGGGAAATTTGCCTCCTGATGGAGACCCCTCATTTGCCCATTACCAGCTCTGCATAAGCAATCAATCGCCTGCTCCAATTTTAGGGCAGTCAGAGCATCAGAGCAGAGTTAGAGACCTCCAGACCCTGAAGATTTGGCCACTTTTTGAGAGGTGAACAAGGGAAACTCTCCCTGTAACAACAAATAAAATCAAGCCTCTGAGAGACAACAGTCTTGGAATATGTGCATGAGGAATTTGAGGACACCCAAGTCCTGACTTATCTTGTTCCTTCATGAAAGACCAATCCCGGGTGATGTCCCTTAGTCTCCTTAGCTGTGGCCAGCTTCTCTTTATGATCCATTCCAGTTTCACACCCTGATCTGCTGCCTCAAGCTACATTGGGAAACACCCTTGGGGACCCTGGGGAGCCAGTCCTGAGCACACCCCAGCTCTCTTACCTACTCACCTCAAGAGTAAACCCAGGCATCCAGAAAGGGGTCGTGTGCACAGAGCTATTGCACCCCTTGGGTACTCTAGTCATCTCCTCTAGGGATTACAAGCTTCTCAAAGTCCTAAGAAAAGTATGAGGCATGAAAAAGGAAACTATTGACTTCAAAATGCAAAAAGAAAGCAGCAAAATCAAAATTAATGTGTTTATGTAAATGCCTATGAAGTATAGCATTATGTCACCTTCATTAATTGTTAAATTTAATATTCATAAAAATGTCATTACACTTAAAAGCTATTTGCAGGTTAAATAGTTACTCAGAGCCAAATTATTTTAAAAGCAAAATCATAAAAATCCCTTCAATTTTTACAGCAAAAATTTATATTTGATGTGGGATGTGGGTATATTTAAATATGTTTGATGTGGTGTAGGGTAGAAACTCCAGAAATGAGCACTTAGGGCCTTTGAAAGTCATAAAATGCCTGCGAGTATGTGGTCTTGAAAGAATGTAATTAAATATTAAAGAATCTGTTAGATTGTACACCAAGGCACCTAAATGCCACTATGGCAGTGGTTACACAGATGATAGCAAACAATGGATTAGCATGCAACCATTAAAAAGAATGAAGTGAACCTGTATGTGCTAATAGAAGAAGATATCCAAGATACAGTGTTACGTGAACAAAGCAAGTTGTAGAACAACATCTACAGTGTGATTTATTCTGTGTCAAAATACTTTGTGTGTGTGTGGACACAAATAATTATGTAAATGTATACTGTTATATAGGTGAAAAAAGTGTTAAAGGATCCACAGAAAGCAGTAATTTACCTCTGAAGATCAGAAATGAAGGGTTAGGAGATAGGGGACATCTATTTTCATGTTTACAATATTCTATAATATTCATCTAAATTGCAAGAAAAAAATGATAGGTGCATATATTACATCTATAATTTTGAAACAACAACAAAATTGCAGAAGGGAGTGATATGCAGGAAGACTTGAAAGGGAGAAGTTTGTCCATGGGCTACACCTCCGAGCACGGCTGACGTGGCTACAGAGGTGAGCAGAAACGGGCGTCCATGGATGATTCAGCTGACTCAGCAGAGCCTGGAGGACACAGCCCTGCACATTTTTGTCCTTCCTTTGCTCAAATTCCACATGCATTAAGCAACCTTCTGATTCGATGTAGTTTCATGATGCAACCAACATTTATTGAGCATTAATTGTAGTAGTTTTCTGCGACTTCTTTAACAAATTGACACGCATTTAGTGTATTTTCTTATAGTTCTGGAGGTCGGAAGTTCTAAATGAGTCTCCCTGAGCTAAAATTAAGGGGTTAGCAGGGCTGCATTTCTTTCTGGAGAGTATAAAGGAGAATCCATTTTCTTGTCTTTTGCAGCATCTAGAGGCTGCATTCCTTGGCTGGTGGCCTCTTTCCATCTTCAAAGCCAGCAGCGCTGCGTCTTCAAATTTCTCTCTGACTGATCTTCCGCCCCCGTCTTCTACATATAAGGACCCTAATGATTACATTGGGCACCCTCTGAAAAAATCCAGGATATTCTCCCCTTCTCAAGGTCAGAGGGTTAGCAACTTTAATTCCACCTGCAAATTTAATTCCCCTTTGCCATATCACCTAACATATTCACAGGTTCCGAGTATTAGGACATTTTGTGGGCCATTATGTTGCGACCATACCAATTAAATGTTAAGTGCAGCTCAAGAATCTGAGAATACAGTAGTGAGCCAAATAAATCCTTGCCCTCAGGACCTCTCACTCTAGAGGGGAGGCAGGCAGTATGCTGGACCCTCCAGGTAGACCTGCAGGTGGGAAGGGGTGGCCAAAACCCTTCCCACCTCCACCTTGAGATGGAGGGTAAGAATTTTAGCTCACCCTCCATCTCAAAGATATAAAGGGTCACATTTGAATGTGCGAGGATGGGGGGGGGTGATTTATCAAAGAGAGCTGTCTGTGAACTGTGTGCCCACCACCACCCCATGGGGAAGGGAGGTACACCCCCCTCACCTTAAGCCAAGAGGAGAAGAAGGCTTTGAGGGGACCTCTTGGAGAGCTTTGTATGTGTGCCTTGGAAATAGGGGGAACAATGTTCTGGTTTCTGACACTCATTTAAGGCAAAAGCTCAAGGCTCAGCTGATGGGGTGAAGGAGGCTGCACTGGGGATACCAACAGAGCAGAGTGAAGTGGAGGCCAGGTTGCCCAGAGGTCAGGTGGACTCATGGAGACAACTAGTCTGGAGTCATCTTCAAAAGGAATTTTCCCAAGAAGGGTCCTTGAGTTAGCACTGTACATTACTCAAGCCCAGAGAGAATCCCAATCACTGCCAGTCGAGTAAGGCCTGACCTTTCTCTCTCTCCCTCTTCCTGTTATCCCTGAGGAGTCACTGACAGCCTGGTGAGGGGTAAAGGTGGAGGGAAGGATGGGCAAAGAGAGGAATGGAGAAGCAACCTTGCACCCTCCTGCCTCTGCCTCCACTCCCGCAAAGCAGGCTCAAGCTCAGGAGAGGGAAGAACTGTCACTTTAAATACAGCTTTGAGATTTAACTACTACACTGCACTGGATATATTAACTACTGAAACAAGACAATTTGGGGCCTGAAAGTGACCACAAGACTTTATTATAAAGGTGTGACCAGCCCACATTTGGAGATCAGCCAAAGATTTCACCCAAGAGGTAGGGAAGTGGAAATTAAAAGGACAAGTTTAAGCAAAGGGTATTCTTTGCTTTCACCCCAGCATCCCGCTCATTCAGTGGAAGCATTGCAGGTGCTTTGCTTCTCCTCTGAGGCCAAAGTCCATGCTGAACTCCAGGCCGCTTGGCTGGGGCCCTGGCATCCAGTCCTCTTCTTGCCAAAGCCTCCCTCTAGGGTTGCTGATCCCCATCCTAGATTTTCTACTTCTTGATTGGTGCTCACCCACTGACTGGCTCCTAATGGCCAAAATCCATCCTGCCCTCAGGTTTCCAGGTTTCCTTCAGTAGCCAGGTTCTAATCCCACCCAATTTCTCCGCTCTCACCCCACCATGCCTCCAGGCTCTCCTTCAGATGCACCAGAGTCTGTCCAGTTTGGACAAATCCATCTGTGCTTTCTCTCTCAGGCCCTCGTGACCAAGGCAAGGGGATCTGTGGTTGTTCCGGTGGTCTCTGGAGTAGACTGAGCCTGCTGAGTGGTCACAGCAGGGAAAAGCTGGACTCCCACTCTGAGGGGCTTCCTTCCAGGGGTCCAGGACAAGGGCACACGTAAGCCTCCTCTTAACTACACCTCTGGCCTGCTTGTGAAAATACATCCAGGGGAGAGAAGGGTTGAAATCCTCAATGGATTCACTGTTCCACTGTCTAACGCTGGTTTGCCTTTGCAGTCTTACATCTGACCACACATATACCTGCAGCCTCACTGAGTCCACACTGGGCAGCTGTCCAAAGACAATGTCGATGACAACAACAGCTAATACATTTATAGAGCTTACTGTGTGCTAGATACTCTTCTGAGTTCTTTATGTGTATTAACTTTTAAAATCTCCACTCCTATCCTATCCAGTTGGTACTATCATTATTGTTTTGTTTAGGGGTGAAGAAGCTGCAGCACAGAGAGGTTAACATGCCCAGCGTGGCACAGCTAGTAAGGGGCGGAGTCTGATTCCAGTCTTCACACTCTGGCTCAAGTTCTTCTGCTTCATGCTCTGCTATTTGCCTTTGCTCATACTGTTCCCTGTGCCTAAGGCACTCTTTCCCTTCTTGTTCTCTCCTCAAAGTCCTACTCATCCTTTAAGGTCCAGCTCAGAGGTGTCCTTCTGTCTTCAATTCCCTGGTCCCTGCCCCCATCCCCTGAGGAAGACTCCTCAGCCTGTCTGGGATGTCAGTGCACTTGCTACTTTCTTCAGTTAGAGGAGTGCATTGAACTGCCTGAATTGTTGGTCCCCAGGTCTGTCTTCTCATATAGATGGTAGCTCTAGAGGCAGACACAATTTCTTTGTAGCCTCAGGACTTATTGCAGAAGTGTTGATGAGCTGAAGTGAATTTTCCCTGGGTCTCACACCTATGATTGTAGGTCTCTATTCATAGGTCTCACACCTATGAATCAGGGTCTCTCCCTGATTCACGCAAGGTGATTGCAAAGATGTGGGCTACTGGGCTCTTTGACATGGCTGGGGCACCTTGAGAAAAGCTCAGAGTCTGGATCAAGAGCTGAGGTCAGTGCAGTGTTTAATGCTGAAGGGCTGCATGGAGCCTGATGGACTCCTTTCATCTCCTCCCCTGGGGAGCTGTGTGCTTCAGTTTGCTTTGTTCTCACCACCTCAGTCAAAGCCTGGCTAGACTGGCAGGCTCAGGGGACTGTTAGGCACTAACATGTCTGTGCATGTTGAAAATGTCAACTGGAGCCAGGAGCAGTGGCTCACGCCTATAATCTCAGCACTTTGGGAGGCCAAGGTGGGTGGATCACTTGAGGTCAGGAGTTCGAGACCAGCCTGGCCAACATGGTGAAATCCCATCTCTACTAAAAATACAAAAATTAGCCGGGCAGAGTGGCACATGCCTGTAGTCCCAGGTACTCGGGAGGCTGAGGCATGAGAATCACTTAAACCTGGGAGGCGGAGGTTGCTGTGAGCTGAGATTATACCACTGCACTCCAGCCTGGGTGACAGAATGAGATTCTTTCTCAGGATAGATAGATAGATAGATGCATAGATAGATAGATAGATAGATAGATAGATAGATAGATAGATAGATAGAAAATGTCAACTGGGCTCTTTACCCCTGCCCACACTGCTGCCTCTATTACTCAGGATCCTTGGGAATGAGACCATTGTCTAAAAGGCCAACTCTTGGCCAAGTATCCAACTGTAGAAAAATCCCTAGTCTAGGCTGACTAGGAGAAAGGGATGGAGCTGAGGCTGAAAGCTATTGCATCAGTTGGCAGTAGGGGAGTTCTAGAATGTTCTTTTCCAGGGCCCTCTATAGGCATCCCTGGATACCTTCTCAGGCTTCTCACTTGCATGCTGAAAGCAGAATCACTCACTATTGCCATTCGTGTATTTCATAGAGCCTCAGAATAAGAATCAGGCTGCAGGCAAGGCAGTGTCCGGCTGTCAACTCCTCATTCATACTGGATGTTCAAAGGATGAGGCATGTGTGGGAGAGTCAGGTTAATCAACCCTGTAAGCAGCTGCATACAGGGATCTGGGCCAAGACCAGGGAAGAACTGGAACCCTTCCGCTATATGTTATACACAGGATGCACTGCTAGCTTATCCATGGGCCCTGGAGTCTAGCGGAAGGGTAGAGCATGCACATACATTGCACATACACACATGCCCACACACATGCACACATCACTGGAAGAACTGTCTGGTGGCACAGCCTGGGAGCTCTGAGAAGGAGGCAATAGTATGTGCTGGGAATGCCAGGGAAGATTCCTGGAATAGTGGGCTTGGTGGGTAGGTGGAGCCAGGCTAAGGAGAATAAAGAAGCTGAGTGCCATTTAGAGCTGCTTCTCCTGCTCATTCATGTTTCAGCTCAACTGTCACCTGGTATGGCCTTCCACTGCCTCCCTAAAAAACAACCCCCCCTGTCACTTCCCATCTCATTACTCTGTTTTATTCTCTTCTGAGGACTTACCCCATCTGAAATTATCTATTTTTATTTGCTTGTTGACTTGTTTGTTTATATGTTTGCACGTTTATTGTAAATCTAATTCCATCAGGGTGTAAACCTCCATTCAGGCAGGGACTTTACTGTTATGTTCATCCCTGTATTCCCAGTGCCTGGTACATTTCAAGTGTTTAATAGTTTTTGAGTGAATAAATGAATGAATGAGCTCATGAGTAGAAAGATCAAGTAGAAACATGCACAACTATACTGCCAGCAGGAGACTTTTCTGTGCTCCCTTTGCTTTATTTGTGAGAGAGGCAGCATTTAATTTTGCTGATCTGAAAACCCCAATTGAGATTTATGAAGCCCCACCCTCTGCCTGTGGGCCCTGGCCTTAGGAATAGCTGTGACAGATCCACCTGTGGTCATCATTGTGGCTGCATGCCCCAAACCAGCCAGCCTAGACAGACACCCTAACACCCACTTCTACTTTTAGGTCTCCTCTGTACAGCCCAAATCACCTGCTGCAATGACCTGATCAGGAACTCGGGGGGTTTTATTTCCTATTAGTGAAAATATTAATTTGTGGAAGTTCTGGAGACAATGCCATGCATTTGTCACTTTTATCCTGGCTCGAGTGGAGCTGGAGGCATTCAGACATATCAATATGCAACCATGAATATCAGGACATATATATTTAGCTGGGAAAATGCACAGGGGCTCCAGCCTCGGAATAAAACCCTTAGCTAGAGGGAGGACTTAGTGATCTGAAGAATGTCTTTTAAGCCTGAGTCTCTCTGGACCAAAGGGTGGAATTATTCCAAGGTAAATAAATCAGTCTTGTTCCTCTTCTAGGATCAGGTAGCTTTGAGAACTTTAGTGACCCCAGAAACCTTGGATAAACCATTAGAGCTTGACTGTAAATCTGAAAGCAATCCTTCTTCTCTTTTAAAAAGAAAACCTTTGAAAATGATGTCAGTCATCCCCCCCAAAATAAAATTTTATTTTATTCTAAAAGTGCATGTTCGTTGAAGAAAATTTGAAGACAAAGGATGATAAAAAGAAAGAAATTATCATCATTCCGTAACATAAATAGAGAAAACCTCTATCAGCAGCTTTCTTTCTTCCTCTCTTTCTCTCTCTGCTTCTTTCTTTCTCCCTTTATCTTTTTTTCCTAGGGAAATACACTTATATTATATATGCTTTTCGCCAAAATCATATGGCCATATGTTTGGTACCCTGTTCACACACACACTTACAAATGTACTGTGAACATTTAGTGATGCCTCTCTGTATTCTTTGAGAAATGTGGTTTTAAATGGCTTTACTACATTCATATTATTTTTGTTCCATGATATGTATAACCATCCTCTTTTGTTGGGCATTTGAGTTGTTTTAATCCCCTATCTTCTCATCTGTAAAATAGAGATAATAATGGGATGTACCTCACATGGCTGTTTGAGGATAAAACGAGATAATGCATGTGAAAGGCTTGGCAGAGTGCCTGGCCATTTTACATGCTCAATAAATAAATATTAGATTTGCCTAGTATCCCTCATTTTGACCCACCTTAAAAATGCTGTAAAGATCACTCTGGTAGCTAAATTTTAATGTAAATTTCTAAATGTTCCCTTAGAATAAATTCCTAGAGAAAGAATATCTACACCCAAGGTTATAAATATTTTTAAGGGTTTTGATATAGGAGTACCTATTTCTTGTACCTTCTCCAGCACTCAGTAATATATGCACTTTAATCTTTTTCAATTTGATAGACATGTTATTTGAATTTGAATATCTTTGTCTACTAGTGAAGTGGAACCTTTTTTCATATGTTGATTGGCCACTTGTGTTTCTTTATTTGTAATTCATCAGTTTGGGTGTTTTGTCAAGTTTTTTCCTGCTGGGTGCTTACTTTTGTCCTAACTGATATTAATTTCTATATAGTCAGGACATTAACCTGTGTGTGTGTGCATGCATGTGTGTTTGATATCATTTTCCAGTCTCGTTTGTTCTCCTTTAAACTTGATTTAAGAACTTCTTGACAAAGAGAACTTGTTGTCTAATATTCATGTAGTCAAGTCCTACATTTTCTTGAATTGTATTTTTTTCTTCCTTTGGTTTTTGGTTTAGAAATCCCCTCTTCACCCAAAGATCAAGCAAAAATTTATCCTGGTTTCACTATTATTTTATTTTAGTTACTTTGTACTTTTATATTTTACATTTAACATTTAATCCATTTGATCTTCATCTAGGTAGTGGCTATGATGTAGTGATCAATTTTATTAATTTCCAATAATTAGCAAATTACTTCAGCACGATAATCATCTATTCTTTACCCAATGTCATGAAATGCTACCTTACTTATGTAGGTCTATTCTGGGGGTTTCTAGTATGTCGCAGTGATATTTTCCTTCTTTCACCTATACCATATTCTCTTAATTAATACACCTTTAAAACATCTTTAATATCAAAAAATAAGTGCCTCCTCTATTCTACTGCTTCAATTTTTATTTGGATTTTTCCCATATTTACTTTTTCAGAACAACTTAAAATTCATTTTGTCATGTTTTAAAAGATTCTATTTGAATGTTTATTAGAATTTTGTTTTATTTATGAATTAATTAGAAATAAATCGAATCTTTAAAAAGTTGAGACTTCTTATCAAGGAACATGGTATATTTTGACATTAGTTCACTTCCTTTTATGTCCTACAGCAGGGTTTTACCTCTTCTGTGATATAAATTTGGACAGATTTCAATTCATCATTTAATTGGAAGTCTTTTAATTTTAACAAGAGAGCTTAGCACATTTATATCTGTTGTCACAATAAAAAAAGGTGTCTTTGTTATTTTAAGCTTTTGTTTTCATGCTTACTACTTTACTTTTTCTTTTTTTTGGGGGGGGGGTTGCTTTATGGAAATACATTTTCTGTGTATTTGCCTTTCCTTTTGCCTCAGGAATTTGGAGTTCATATCCTGTTTTTGTCCTAAAAAGTTGTTTTTAAATTTAAAAATGACTATTCTCTCTACTTCATGTCAGAAACCTTTATCAATACTTATGAAAGAGAAGAAGAAATCTAGGAAACTTCTGCTTCCCTCCTATTACTTCCATTTCTCATTTAAAAGAAAAAAATATGTAGGCTATTAGACCCGGGTTAGCATTAACTTATTTTAAGGTTTTTTTCTAAAAAAAAATTGCAAATTATGAAACTGCATTAAAGATCGTCCTTTTGCCTTGACTCCATTGCATAGTTTATTCTACGGTTCTTTAAATGATGGCTTCTGCAGTGTTAAATTCTATCTATAATTCGTTTCTTAAGCATTAGGCTATATCTTCAAGTGATTCTTTTTATTGCAGCCCCATGGGAAGAGTACTCTGAGCCCTTTCATGTATGAGAAAACCTCCCTGCTGCCCTCACAGGAATGATAATCTGGAATGACAATGAGAATTCTCCATCATACTTTCCCTCTCGTATTGCTGCTTCTTGTCTCGTGTTTGCTTTTGTGGAGAGATCCAAAGTTGGTCTGATTTTCTTCCTTTGTAATAAACTTCCTTTATTTTCTTTTACGTTTGGCAAACCATTTTCCTTATCTCTGAAATTCAATATTTTCCCTGAGATGTTTTTAGTTGTCAGTCTGTTTTCCTTTCCTGTGGTGTAGTAAGTCCTTTTAACCCGCAGAAACAGCAGAAAATGTGTTCCAATTTTTTTAAAAAAAAGACTAATTAATTCCTTTTCATTTGCTCTAGTTTCACCTACTCAACTTCCTATATCTGTCTTGAATTTACTGGCCCTGTGATTTATGCCTCTTCTTTTCAAGCCTCAATATTTTCACCTTTTATTTCTTTTCTTTTGAAATGAGGGAGAATTTCCCCCAACTTGCCTCCCACTTTGCTGTTGGTTTCCTCAAGAATCTAACTTGCTGTTCTTTGCCTTCATCGTAATTGTTAATTAAGCAGTTGTGTTCCATTTTCATGAACTTTCTCAAAACGAATAATGTGCATTGGGTGCTTCTTGCGTGCCTGACATTGTGCCAAGTGCTGTTCACACATTGTTATCTTGTTTAAGCTTTGCAACGCTCCATGAAGAAGGTGCTATTTTAAATCCCCTATTTATGGGAGATTGATGGGCTCTAGAACTTGTCCAAGACCACAGAGCCAACGAGTGTGGAGCCAAAATTCAGCCCAGGCTCCTCCCCCTCACCCTGTGTCATCTCCTAGTCTAGTCTGTCCTAATTTGTCCTCTCTTCATACCTTTGTGGATGAGCCTCTGCTTTAGATTCATAGACGCAATGACATTTGGAATCTCGTTGAGAGGACAATTAAAATTTGTCTAAAATTATCTCTTGCTTCTTTCAGTAACTTTAGTATTTAGGGAGACATGTTATCCAATGTCTCAGATGGTCCTCTTCTTTTGAACTTCAGTTTCCTTCTTCATGTCTGGTGATTTTCTGTCCCTTCACCCTGACAGGGGAAAGTTCTGGCTGAGACTGTCAGGGTGGCCCTTGTTCAAATATGTCAGGTTCAGACACAAGGGAGAAGAGGGAAGATTAGGTTCACTGGAAAAGTAATGGATGGTCCATACTCAGACTCAGCAGTCTGGGGTAGGAAGGAAGCAGATGCTGTGAGGTCCTTTGCCTAAGAGAGGTGGCCTGGCTGTTTCTGGTGAGGAAGGAGGCAGTGGTTCTTTCTTCCCCTATCCCTGTTGGGTACTGGGGTCACTACAGCTCCCAGCTCAGTGAGACCCTGTGCCCTGGGGCGCTTCCCCCTAAACCCTGGCTGGATCCATCCATGCCCCTGGACATGCCCACACCATCTTTGTCTCTGGGATTTCCTTCTGAGATGTTGGGAGGCAGGGGTGATAATAATGGAGTTCTGCCAGGATCTCTTTCTTTAAGTTCACGGGAGCCCCCAAATCCATTTTCTATAGACTGGGTGCATGTCAGGCCACCCCCATCTCAGAACCTCTCTGGAATGTTCTTCCCCTTGCCCTTCTCAGCACTGGCTCCTTCCTGACATGCAGGTACTAGTTCAAAACTCACCTCACATGGAAATCTTTCCAAACCGTCCTGGAGTAGCCTGCCTACCCATGTGCGTTTCCCATCACATCTCACAGCACTGCTCATTCTGAACTATCTTGTTTATGTACTTGTGTGTTAGTTTTCTGCCTGTCTCTCCAAACTGGAATAAAATCTCATGAGAACAGGAATCTTGTCCTTCCTATTCCCTTCTGTGGATCCCCAGTACTGGGAGCAGTGCTTGGCACATAGGCAGTGTTCAGTAAAGAGTGGCTGGATGAACAAATAGATGTAGCCCATTCTCTTGCAAACAGTCTGCCCTCCTTCCCTCTGAACTAGTCTGCGTCCATCTTTCAAAAATCCCCTAACATTCCTATCAGCTTTGCCCACGTTACAGCACCGGTGTATACCCTCCCCTGTTCTTATATTCCACCGGTAGTTTTAACCTGACTAGGGAGGAGGGCTGGACGTGAGGCAGGTGGAATCTGTAATGAGAGCTCTGGCTTTCCTGGAAGTTCAAACTGAATTTAAATCAAACCCTTCCTCTCTATGTCTGGCCTCACAGGTCATGTTCAAGAAGTCAGTGAGATCACTGGGGAGATAGATGAAGCACAGTTCTGCCTGGAGTGACATCTGATGGGCCAGGTGACTTCTAAGAAAGCCCTCCATACTCAGGCTCCCTGTTACTACTCTCCAGTCGGGAGGGTCCCAGTGGCTTTGAGGAAACCAACCGTCACCACAGTGTGACATCTCATCAGATGCACCCATGAGAAGTTGATGACCCCCTCTGCTCTGCACCCTCCCCGAGTTAGAACCTACCCTCCACTCCCTGAAGTCATCTGAGTTAGGGTCCTTTGAGCAAGTATGCCAGGGAGGCTCAAGCTCCACCTGGCATGTACAGAGTGGAGTTGGGCATACATCTGTGTAGCCCGAATAACAAATTCACAGATCAACAAACTCTGAGCTGGAGGGACCTTGCCCATCTTGCCCAGGTTCCTCACTTTATAGATGAGGCAGCTCCAGCCGAGAAGGGTAAAGAGACTTCCCCTAAGGTCATATGATGAGCAAACGGCAGAACCTCCACTACATCTTTAGAGTCCAGATTCCAGTCTAGGACATTCTCGCTCAATTGTGCCTCGGTTTTCCCAAGGATGCAGGATTCTAAGCTAAGTAGAATGGAAAGCAGTAATTGTCTGTCATCTCTACCCCTCCAGCCTTGCTGACCAGAAAATTCATTCCCCAGGAAGCAGGTGGGTCATATTAACCCTATGCTGCCCTGCTCTAAGAAGGCAGAATCCCTTGCAAGGAGGGGGAGAAGCCTGCCTTGACACTACGGGATGCTATGGGGGAGGAGACGTTGGTTATCTCTTAAAGCCTGCTGTTCCGGAGTGGCCTCTCCTCTGAGGGGCTGACTCACCAATGCGGGGAGGTTTGGACTCGGTCTGGGCAAAGCATGATTAGCTCAGTGTTCTGACTCATGCAATGATGTCAGGACCATTGCAGGGCACATAATCAGGCACTCCAGAGAAGAAAAATGGCCATAATTACCAGTTGGAGAGGAATATTTCAAACACCTTAAGTCAATAAGGCTTAAAATTGGGGGCTGTTTCTCCTCCTTTCTCAAGGCAGAAACTGTCATGGAAAACCCCAGTGCTATAAAGTGCATCCTCTTATAGGAGCAAGTCCAATAGGATCTCAGGAGATGAACCCTGGGAGGAGCTCCCGGTTAGGAAGCTTTGCATTTTAAGCGGGGCCTGACTTCACAGCCCACGGCTGGCAAGGCCCATCTGAGGAGAGCAAGTTACCCATTAGTCTCTATCACAACATTTCATTTGAGGGTGTGCTAAGGAAAACCACCTGATTGGCAAATAGTAAACTCACTTAATAGCCTCTCTCCCTGCCAGACATAGATTAAAAGTGAGATTTTTTTTGCCTAAATTACATTTTATTTTCTCACCAGCTGCTAACTCTCTGAGACAGATTGGGAGATAAATTATCACAGCAGTGAATGAATCTAATTTTTCAATATAATTCACGGTAATTCTATATTTTCCACACAAGATGGAAATAGCACTGGCTCTTTGCCAAGAGCCAAACTTTCAAAAAAACACAATATCCTGGACTCCCAGAAGTCTATGAGTTTGGAAGGTACAGAATGAGGAGCTGACGGAGAGAAATCTTGTTGGCTGGAGCAAGGGAGAGGGGACAGGAATGAGGAAAGGGGTTAGAGGGAGGAGGAGGAAAGACGGCAGAAGGAGCAGGGCTGGGAGACAGAATGTACTCAGATGCCACCACCCCTTCCTTGGCTTACAGTAATTCAGCTCCATGGGCTTCTCTTTGCCTCCAACATTCCTGGCTTGTCCCTTCTTTCTGGAATGTTCTTCCCCTGGCTCTTCACATAGTTCATTCCTGTTCTTCATTCAAGTTATGACTCAGATGTTCCCTCCTCAGAGAGGTCAATCTTGACCACTCAGTAGGAAATAGCTCCCTCACAGTCAGTTCCTCTCCTGTGACCCCATTTTGTGTCCACTGAGATGCTGAGTTTATTTTTCTTTGTGTGGGTCTGTGCCCCTCCAAAGAATGTCAGCCTTACGTGAGGAGGGGGCCTTCTTGGTCTTGTTCAGTGTCTGGCACAAAGCAGGTACTCCATAAATATTTATGGACTCTGTGAAATATGAACAGGAAAGGAAAGGAGAGGAGTCCAATTTACTGCAAACACCTCGTCAGGTGCTTAGTCCCAATAGAACGTTGAGGGTGCCATGTAGCAATTTGTTATTGTTAGTGGGTTATTGATGGGAATTTGGGCAGGGGAATGGATAGAACAGCCCGTGATAAGGCAACCTGGCTTGGCCGTGAGCATGACTGCGCCTTGTGTCAGTGAATAATCTCTCAAGGCTCATTTTTCTTCTACAGAGCCTTCCCCTGTCAATATTTCAGGAGAAATTAAAAATGGTAACTGTGATGAAGGTTGTTTTCTAAAGAGTCTTTCCCAACTGGAATCAGATCAAACACAGCTGGTGCTGCTTGACCTGTCTTCCAGTTGCCCCCAGTGACCCCAGGAATGGGCCTGCACAGAGTGTCTGACTGGGCAGCCCGGGCCCCAGCAACTCATCCAAATGAGCTTAAATAATTGAAAGAAGTGGCATCTGCCATACAGGAAGAATGTGGCCGCGCTGTTTGCTTTAAAGAGGCTGAGACCAGATCTGGCTTGGATCTGCAGGGAATATAAATGATGCAATTAATTCCCTATAATTTACAAGTCGTCATTTGCACGGAGCTCTGCGAGAAAGGATTTGGAAACAGTATATTGAATGCTGTGGGCTCATGTGAGAGAATCCTCTTTCTCTTTACCTCTGGAAAACCAGCTCAGTGTGGAGGGCTCAGCCTGAGTGTGACTTTGCAAAGCTTTCCTTGAATGAGCCACCTGCACCACAGTTTATTTTGTCTCTCCAGGCTATTTTACCTGCATTTAGTCCTCACTTCATTTCTGCTTTTAATTATGGTTGTTCCCACCTCTTTCAAATATTGAGAACTCACTAAGGAGTGAAACCACGTGTAAAACCTCTGGATATCCTCCTCCTTCCCCTCCAGCACCACTGTTGTTTCTTGCCCATTGTGTACAATCAATAAATATGTACTGTATGGCATTGCATTGATGACAAGGCCGGCTACCCATTCTCTGCCAATGCCAGCCAAGGACCATACATATAAGAAAAAGAGTCCTAGATGGATTTAGTGAGCCTGATTAGGTGGAGAGAAAGAGGGAAGGTTTTTTCATTTTTGTTTTTGATTTTTGCTGTTGTAGCGGTTGTTGTTTAGATGAAGTCTTGCTCTGTCTTGCCCAGGCTGGAGTGCAGTGGTGTGATCTTGACTCACTGCAGCCTCTGCCTCCCGGGTTCAAGCGATTCTCCTGTCTCAGCCTCCCGAGTAGCTGGGACTATGAGCTTGTGCCACCATGCCCGGTGAATTTTTGTAATTTTAGTAGACACGGGGTTTCACCATTTTGGCCAGGCAGGTCTCAAACTCCTGACCTCAGGTGATCCACCCACCTCGGCCTCCCAAAGTGCTGGGATTACAGGCATGAACCACCATGCCTGGCCGAGAAGGTTTATTTGCTTTCTTTGTGGTAGAAGTTTTGCATTTCTGCCCCACATAGATAATAATATCTCAATGTTCATCTGAGGCTCTCCCACTTCCCTCCTCTCAGTCCATCTGTTTCAGATGAGGCTGACTCTACCCGCAGTCCTAAGGGCAGAATACATGACTAGAGGAGTCAATCGATGTAGTCAAGGAAATGTTCAACCGCACATATAACAAAAGAATAAAAAATTAAAACAATGAGATAACATTGTTTCTCTATCAGCCTAGCAAAGATTAAACACAAAGATAGTACTCTGTGGCGAGCAGATAGTTCTTAATATGGGTGCTGTGGGGTATTCATAAACTGCTGGTAGGAGGATAATTTGAAGAATGATTAATAAATGCCTATTAAAATCCTTAAGAACATGCAAATCTTTCATATGCATCTAGGAAAGTGTTCTTAACAAATTGCATTGATGACAAGGCCGGTTATAAATAGTCTTATTTATTTAAGTAAGACTGTGTACATCTAGCTAATAGAATAAACATTGCAGTAAGTGTTCATAAAACAATGAAAAATTGAAAATAACTTAAATGTCCAGTAGAAGCGAATGGGTTAAGTAAATTTTGGTGTATCCCATAATCCAATATTATGTATTTATTAAAATTGTTTTAGAATAAAATTTATCTAAATAGAAAAATGTTTACAATAAGTGATAAAACAGGCTAGCAAATAAATATTTCATATATATTAAAATTGAGAAATACATACAACTGGTAATAAGAGTTTTCATTCTGAATGAAGAGATTATAGTATGTTGAAATTTTCTTCTTTTGTATTTTGCTCAATTGATTCATCTTTCTAAATTGTCATATATTTGATGCTACTCCCCACCCCTCATGGCTACCAGCTTGGTTTTTGCTGCCACATATCCAGGAACACCAACCAGAATAAATACCAAAAAATATACACCTAGGCATATTATATTTAAACTCAGAAAACCAAAGACATAGAGAAAATCTTGAAAGAAGCTGGGGGAAGAGAGTGTGAGGGGAGGAACATCTTAACTATAGAGGAAATAGGATAAGAATTACATAGGATTTCTTTTCAAAAACCATGCAAGTAAGAAGCACATGGAATGAAATATTTAAAGCATTGAAAAGATAAGAAGAAGAAAAAAAGAAACCCACCAACCTAGAATTCTGTATCCAGCAAAAATGTCCTTGAAAAGTGAAGGAGAAATAGACTTTCTCAGATAAACATAAACTGAAAGAATTTGTTGCCAATAGACTTGCATTGCAAGAAATGTTAGAAGGTCTTCAGAAAGGAGGAAAATTATATAGGTTGAAAATTTATAGCTACCTAAAGAAAAGAGTGATGCAGAAGGAATAAATGAAGGCAACATAAAATCTGTTATTTTCCCTATTCTTAACTAATCTAATAACTCCTTGCTCAAAACAATGATAGCAACAATGTGTTGGGTGATTATGATAGCTTGTGAATAAGTAAAAGAATTACAACAATGTTATAAGGGACAGGAAGGAGGAATCAGGAATAATCTGTTATAAGCACCTGTACTACCCATAAAGTTGTATAGTGTTATTTGAAAGTGGACTTAGATATACTGCAACTCTAGGACAATCACTAGATAAATTTTAAAAAGAAGCATTATTGATATGGTGAGAGAGGAGAGAAAATGGAATCATATAAAATCCCCAATTACAACCAGAGTATTGAGCTGGTCATAATAAAAGAGAGACAGATTTTTTTAAACAAACAAAGAACAAGCACAATGAATAGAAAACAGAAACAAATATGGTTGGTATTGATTAAACTGTCTCAATAATCCTGTTGTCTTTTTAAAAACTTACTTTAAATATAAAGACACAGATAGATTAAAAGTAAAGGGATAGACTTCTGATTTCCAGTCCAGCATGTAAGGAGCTTGGAAGTCACCATTCCTGTCCTCACAACAAGAGAAAAGCTGAACAAACAGAAAATCAGAAACTCTTCATAGATCTGTCAGAGAATTGAGGTCACAGAGAAAACTGTTGCCCCCAAAATTGGAGATGCAGGCAAATAGAAAAAATCACAGCTTACTGGAGCAGAAGTTCAGGGACAGAAGCCTGTGCTGGACCCAGAAGTAGGGTAGGAGAGCTTACGCTGTAATTGATAAATTGCTGAAGCGTCAGTGTGCACAAGCTTGAGAGATAAAAATTCCAGGGAGGCCAGTCTTAGGGAGGCTCCCACATCTACATGAGTTTTATCTCCAGCAGTCCCAACAGATAGATTCTCAGGGAGGTAACCTGAGAAAAATCTCCTGCTTATGTCCCAGCTACTCGGCAGGCTGAGGCAGGAGAATGGCGTGAACCTGGCAGGCGGAGCTTGCAGTGAGATCAGACAGAGCAAGACTCCATCTCAAAAAAAAAAAAGACTGACACCTAATCACAGGACTATTGAATACTTCCCCTACCCCTCAATATACTCCCAGGGGATTACAACAGGAAGAACTACATTGTCTCAGTCCTTATTAAAGAAAAAGTCTCCAGGGAAAGCCCAATATAACAAGAGAGACAAAAACAAGTACCAAAGGAAATTTTAGCCTCTGACACCTACAGCTACAACAAAGAATAAACAGCCTAACTCTTGCCCAGATAAACACAAAACCGCACACCAAAGGCCCATTTGCCTCATTTCCCTTTTATGTAGTACATCACGTCTGCTTTCAACAAAAAATTACAAGGCATACTAAGAAGCAAAAATCAAAGTCTGAAAAGACAGAGCAAGTGTCAAAACCAGACTCAAATAAGGCAGAGGTTTTGGAATAATCACGCTAGCAATTTAAAATAATGAAAATAAATATGCTAAAGGCTCTGATGGAAAAAGTGGACATCCCACAAGAACGGATGAGTAATATAAGCAAAGAAATGGCAACTCTAAGAAATAATCCACAGGAAATGCCAAAAAACAAAAAACAAAACAAAACAAACAAACAAACAAAAAAAAAAACTAACAAAAATGAAGAAGGACTTCCATGGGCTCATCAATAGCTGGACACAGCTGAAAAAAAATGAATGAGCTTGAAGAAAGGTCAATAGAAACTACTACTCATACAAATATGCAAAGAGAAAAAAAAGAATTAAATAGATGGAACAGAACACCCCAAGAACTGTGAAACAGTTGCAAAGATGTAAAATACATGCAATGGAAATATGAGAAGGAGAAGAAAGGGAAAAAGGAACAGAAGAAATATTTGAAGTAATAATGACTGAAATTTTTTTAAATGAATGACAGATATTGACAGATCCATGGAATGACAACCACCAGAGACACAAGGAGCACAGAGAAGAGCAAACAGGATAAATACTCCCCCAAATCTGTACCTAGGCGTATCATGTTCAAACTGCAAAACATCAAAGACAGAGACAATTTCAAAAGAAGCCACAGAAAAATTAATAAAAGATTAATAAAAATAGAAACTATACTAACACAAATCAAAAGAAAGCTGGGGTAACTGTATTAATTTCAGACAAAGCTGACTTCAGAAGGAAAATTGTCAAAGGCATTACTAAATGATCAGAGCTCTATCCTCCAAGAAGACATAACAATCCTTAATGTGGATATGCCTAACAAGAGAGCGTCAGAATACAGAGACAAAAACTAGTAGAAATGCAAGGAGAAATAAACAATGCCAGTATTATAGTTGGAGACTTCAGCACACCTTTATCAATAATTGACAGATCTCGCAGGCAGAAAATCAGTAAAAATAGTTTAACTGAACAGAACCATCAGTAAACTGTTTTAGTTGATGTTTACAGAATACTTCAGCAAACAACAGCAGAATATGTATTATTCTTAAGCTCATATGGAACAGTCATCATGACAGACAATATGCTGGACTATTAAACATATCTCAACAAATTTAAAGGACTAAAAATGACACAAAATATGCCCAAGGACACGTGAAATTAAACTAGAAATCAGTACCAAGAAGATAGCTGGAAAATCCCAATGTATTTAGAGATTGAACAACGTAATTCTGAATAACACATGACTCAAAGAAGAAAACTTAAAGATATTGTGAAGTATGCTGGGCACAGTGGCTCATGCCTGTAATCCCAGCACATTGTGGGGGCTGAGGCAGGAGGATCACTTGAGCCCAGGGGTTTAAGTCCAACCCAGGCCATATAGTAAGACCTGTCTCTTAAAAAAATAAAAATAAAAATTAGCTGGGCCTGGCAGCGGTGCCTGTAGTCCTAGCTACTTGGCCGTTCTCAGACAGAAGGATTGCTTGCGCCTGGGAGGCTGCAATGAGCCATGATTACACCACCGCACTCCAGTCTAGATGACAGAGTGAAACTCTGTCTCAAAAAAAAAAAAGATATTGCAAACTAAATTAAACTAAAAATATAGGTTATCAAAATTTGTGACTTACAGTGAAAACCATGTTTAAAGGAAAATTTATTACATCACATGCATATATTAGAAAAGAAGAAATATCTAAAATCAATAATCTAAGCTTCCAGCTTCCACCTTAGGAAATTAGAGAAAGAAAAGCAATACAAAGCTAAAGCAAGCAGAAGACAAACAATAAAAATTAAAGCAGATACCAATGAAATTGAAAACAGAACACACTCTATTTTGTGGAAAGAGAAAATCAACAGGACCAAAAGCTGGTTTATTGAAAATTAATAAACCTCTACCCAAGCTTACTAAGAATAAAAAAGAGAAAAGACATAAATTCCTGAATTAGAAATGACAGAGGGGCCATCATTACTGATGCAATGGACATTAAAATGGTAATAAAGGAATACTATAAACAACTCCATGCCCATAAATTTGATAACTTAGATAAAATGGAACAATTCTTTGAAAGACTTAATTTACTAAAACTGAAAAAACAATAAGTAAATAATCTTGATAGTCTTAATAGACGTATTGAAGAAATTTAATCCATAATTAATAACCTTCAGAAAAGAAAACACCAGGCCCAGATGGCTTCACTGGTGAATTCTACCAAATATTTAAGGAAGAACTGCTACCAATCCCTACAACCTCTTCCAGAAAATACAAGCAGAGGGTACAGTCCCTGACTTGTTTTATGTGGAAAATATTATCCTAATACCAAAACCAGATGGAGGCATTACGAGAAACAAAAAACATAGACCAATGTCTCTCATGAACATAGATGCAAAAATCCTAACCAAATATTAGCAAATCAAATCCAACAATGTATCAAAAGAACTGCATATCACAACCAAGTGGGATTTATTTCAGATGTGCAAGACTTGTTCAAAACATAATAAATATAAATAATCACATTAATGGGTTAAAGAAGAAAAGTCATGTGATTAAATAAATAAATGCCAAAAAGTATTTGACAAAATCCAACATTCATTCATGATAAAAACTCAGCAACCTAGGAATAAGAAGAAACTTCACTTTGATAAAGAACATCTGCAAAAAACCTAGAGTTAACAACATATTTAATGGTGAGAAACTAAATGCTTTGCCTTTAAGATAAGAAATAAGGTAAGAATTTCCTCTCTTACTACCCTGATTCAACACCATACTGAAAGTCCTAGCTAATGAAATAAGACAATAAAATGAAAAACATGCTTACAGATTGGGAAGGAAGAAAGAAAACTGCCTTTGTTCACAGATAGTATGATTGTCTATGTAGACAATCCCAAAGAATCAACAACAACAAAAACTCTTGGAACTAACAAGTTATTACAGCAAGGTTTCATAAAAGGTTAATATACAATGTCAAATTAGTTTAATGTATACCAGCAAAAAGCTATTGGATTTTGAAATGTAAAACAACACTATTTACAGTAGCCCCTCCACACATTAAATACTTAATAGATCTAACAAAATAGGTACAAGATCTATATGAGCAAAACTATAAAACTCTGATACTGTTGACCAGGCACAGTGGCTCACGCCTGTAATCCCAGCACTTTGGGAGGCCAAGGAGGGCAGATCACCTGAGGTCGGGAGTTTGAGACCAGCCTGACCAACATGGAGAAATCCCATCTTTACTGAAAACACAAAACTAGCCGGGCGTGGTGGCACATGCCTGTAATCCCAGCTACTAGGGAGGCTGAGGCAGGAGAATCACTTGAACCCAGGAGGCAGAGGTTGCGGTGAGCCAAGATCGCACCATTGCACTCCAGCCTAGGCAGCAAGAGTGAAACTCCGTCTCAAAAACAAAACAAAACAAAACAAAACTCTGATACTGTTGAATTCTATTTGCTAATATTTTATTAAAGACTTTTGTGTCTATATTCATGAGGGATGTTGGTCTGTGGTTTTCTCTTTTTAATTTTTTTTTCTAGAGACAGGGTCTCCCTATGTTGCCCCAACTGGAGTGCCATGGTACAATCTTGAGCTTACTGCAGCCTCAAACTCCTGGACTCAATCCTCCCACTTTAGCTTCCCTAAAAAATCTAGCTATTTATTAGTATTATTATTTATAGAGACAGACTCTTACTATGTTGTCCAGGATGATCTCAAACTCCCATGCTGGCCTCTCAAAGTGCTGGGATTGCAGGAATGAGCCTCCACCCCTAGTCCAGTTTTCTTTTTTATGTTTTTCTCTAGTTTTGGTATCAAGGTAACACCAGCTTCATGAAATGAATTGAAAAGTGTTATCTCTTCTTTTGTTTTCTGCAAGAAATTGTGTAGAATTGGTGTTATTCTTTGAATATTTGGCAAAATTTCCAATGAAACTATCTAGGCCTAGCAATATTTTTGGCAGCTTTAGAATTAATTATTTAGCTATAGGCCTATTCAAGTTATGCACCTCACCTTGAGTGAGTTATGGTAGTTTGTGTTTTTCAAGAAATTGGTCCATTTTATCTAAATTGTCAAATGTTTATGAATAATATTCACAGTACTGTTCATAGTGTTTTTATTTTTCTTTTGATGTCTGCAGAGTCTATAGTGACATTCCCTCTCTTGCTCCTGATATCAGTACTCTGTGTCTTGGCTTCCTTTCCTTATCAGTTTTGTTAGTGATCTGTCAATTTTATTGATATTTTCAAAAAAACAGCCTTTTCTTCCATGGATTTTCTGTATTCTTTTTCTCTTTTTGACTTTATTAATTTCTGTTCTTTATTATGTTCTTCCTTCTTCTTGCTTTGGGTTCATTTTGCATTTTTCCCCTGGGTTGTTGAAGAAAGAACTTAGATTACTGATTTAAAACTTTTCCTCTTTTCTAATGTGTACATTTAGTACTATAAATCTCCCTCTCATCACTGCTTTATCTGTGACCTGCAAATTTTTATATACTGTATTTTCATTTCTGCTTAGTTTAATGTTTTCAATTATTTTCCTTGAGATTTCATTTTTGACATATGAATTATTAGTAGTATATTGTTTGGCTTCCAATGTTTGGATATTTTTCTGTTGTCTTTCTGTTAATGATTTACAACTTGAGTCTATTATGGTTGGAAAACACACTGTATAGTTTCAATTGTTTTAAATTTGTTGAACTTTGTTTTATGACCCAGGATATGGTGTGTCTTGTTATCTGTGGACATTTTAAAAGAATGTGTATTGTGCTGTTGTTGGATGGAGTGTTCTATAAATAATTAGATTCTATGGTTTGATAATATTATTGAGTTATTCTATATTCTAGTTGATTTTCTGTCTAGTTGTCCTATCAGCTATTAAGAGAAGGGTGTTGAAGATCCAGCCATAGTTATCAATTTGTCTATTTTCCATTTCAGTTATATTAGCTTTTCCTTCACATATCTTTTCAGTTCTCTTGTTTTGTGCCTGTGTATTTATGATTTGTTATGTCTCCTTAGTGGATGACTCTTTTATCATTCTATAATGTCCATTTTCAACTCTGGTAATTTTATTTGCTCTGAATCTACTCTATATGATATTAATATAACCACTCTTGCTTTGCTTTAATGTTTGCATAATAGATCATTTTCTATTTCTTTTTCTTTCAACCTGCCTATATTGTTATATTTGAAATGAGTTTCCTGTAGACAGCATATAATTAGATCACATTTTTTAATCCACTCTGCCAATTTTCTCTTTTAATTGGTAAATTCAGAACATTTACGTTTAATATAATTATTGATACATCAGAGCCTAGGTCTGTGATTTTATTTTTTGTTTTGTGCTGTTCTATTTTTTGTTCTTTTTCTTTTTCTTTTTTTCTGCCTTCCAATTGGCTACTTGAATGTTTTTAGAATTATATTTTATTTCTGTTGTTTTTGTTTACTTATGTGTCACTCTTTGTAGAGGCTTTTAAATTGTCACTCTAGGTATTACATTGTATATACATAACTTACCATATTCTACTGGTGTCATCATTTTATCAGTTTAAGTGAAATATAGGAGACTTACTTCCCTTTATGGCCCTTGACCCTCTCTCATTTGTAATACACATCATCTTAAATATTTCTTCTATATGCATTTAAAGCCACATCAGACACTGTTATAATTTTTTGCTTCAACTGTCAAATATAATTTTAGAAACTCGAGAAGAGAAGAAACATCTATTGAACTTGCCCATTTTTTGTACTACATTCTTGCTTCCTTCTGGATGTTCCAAATTTCCTTCTTTTATCAGTTCCTTTCTGTTTAGAGAACCTCCTTAAACAATTATTTTAAGACATGTCTGCTGGTGACATATTGTCATAGTTTTCCTTCATCTGAATATTTCTTAATTTCTCTTCTATTCCCAAAAGACATTTTCACTGTCGATTCTGGGTTGACAGTTCTTTTCTTTCAGCACTTGAAAAATGCTGTGCCGCTTTCTTCTGGCCTCCCTTGTTTCTGCAGAGAAACCTGTAGTCATTTGAATTTTTTTTTCTCTTACAGATAAGGTATCATTTCTCTTCAATGTTTTCAATTTTTATTTTTAGAACTTTGACTACGATGTCTTAGTGTGAGATTCTCTGGGTTTATTTTGTTTGGGGTTTGCTCAACTTCTTGAATCTGATGTTTATGGTTTCTGCCAAATTTGGGAAGTTTTCAACCATTATTTCTTTTAGTACTTTTTCACTCCCACCTTCTCTCACCTCTCCTTCCAATATTCCTATGACATGAATATTATAGTTGCACAGGTCCCTGAGGCTCTGCCTATTTAATTGTAATCTACTTTCTTTCTGTTGTTCAGATTGAGTAATTTTTGTTATCATCTTTCAGGTCACTGATTCCTTCCTTTTTCTCCACTTCATTCTGTTGTTGAGCCCATTAATAAGTTTTTAATTTTAGTTATTCTGTGTTTTAGTACAATTTGGTTCTACTTTATATCCTCCATTTCTTAGCTGAGAATTTCTATTTTCCATTTGCTTGAAATGCATACATGATCACTCTTTGGAGCATTTTTTAGGATGGCTGCTTTAACATTTTTGTCAGATGATTCTAACCTTTCTGTCATTTCAGTATTAGCATGTATTGATTGTCGTTTTTTATTCAGTTTGAACTTTTCCTGGTTTGGAGTATGACAAGTAATTTCCTCTTGAAACATTTTGGGTATTATACTATGAATCTTATTTAAATCTCTTTTAGCTGGCTTCTTCTGATACTTGGCTGCCAGGGAAAAGGGGTTGGGGCCACCTTGTTACTGCCAGATGGGGATAGAAGTTCAGGTTCCCAATCCAGCCTCCATGAGGGTATGTCCCTCATTACTACTGGAAGATTGGGAGTCCTGGCTCCCCACTAGGTCTTCACTCATACCTTCCTGGCTCAGAAGGGAGGGGGTGCCTTGTTACTGTCCCCCAAATGACCTCCACTGACACCGAAGAGGAAGTGGTGGCCTTCTTACTTCTAGGCAGTGGTGAAAGTCCTGTATCTCCACTAGGCTTCCTCTTGACACCACTTCAATGGGGAAGGGGAAAGGTATCTAGTTACTGCCAGGTGGGGGTGGATGTACAGGTTATCCAACTGGTTTCCATTCACACTGCAGGGGGTCAGGGGCTTGTTACCATCTGTCATGATGAAAGTCCCAGCTCCCTATTTGGCCTTCTCTACACTTCCCCCACAAGGGTGTCGTGGTCCTCACTATAGACAGTAAAGGATAAAAGTCTAGGCTCCCTACTTAGCTTTTGCTGGCATGGGTGTGGGTGACCCACAGCTTTTTTGTGGTGTTTGGCTAGAGTAGAGCAGTTATTGTCTAAAGGTTTTTTGTCATGCTAGCCAGCCTCTTTCCTGGTTCTTTGGCGAGAGAGTAAGTTTTGTTTGGTCTTTCTGTTTGTTTGTGGCCTTTTTTTTTTTTTTTTTTTTTTTTTTTTTTTTTGATGTTTCGTTTTTCATCAGTGCCGTTTTCTGAGTTTCTGGCTTCTTCAGCTCCAAGTCTGGGATATATGAGGCAAAAATTTAAAATTTATGGAAACAGTAAGAAACTCACCATTGATGAGGTCCTAAGGTCCTGAGGTCCCCATCCAGTCTGCTTCTTTCTCTCTACCTTTAGGAGTGTTCTTACATTCGTTTATGTATAACATCCAGGGTTATTAGTTGTACTTAGTGACAGAAACAGGGAAAAGTACTTGTATTTCATCTGCCCAGAATGGAAGTCCTCAAGTTATCTTTTCAATATATAAAACAAATCACATTACTTCCCTGATTAAAATACTCCAATGGGTTCTCATCAAACCTAAAAATCACATCCCTTCCTCTGATCTGCACGTTCATGAACTGCCCTGTACTCACCTCTCCGGCCTTATCTCCTACTGCACTTTCTCTTGTCCACTCGACTCTAGCCACACCGACCTTCCTTGTCTTTCTCAATATCCACACTTGTTCTACATTAGGACCTTCACACTAGTGCCCCTGCTGCCTGGAGTGATTTCCTCCATATTTTCAGATTGCGTTGTAAATATGGCCACTGCAAAGACACCTTCCTGAAAACCCCATCACTATCATACTCCACGTAAACTTGTTTTACTGGGTAGCTCTTATTTCCATACATTGCACAGTAACTTGCTTGCTTAACTTTCTCGTTAGAATATCAACTCCATAGAAACAGGGGTTTTGTCTGTCTTGTTAACTTCCGTATCCCATCCTCAGACCCTAGAGCAGTACCAACGTGCTGTAAGCCTTACACAAATAATTGTTAAAAGCAATGAATGAACAAATTTGCCCACGTCAAGCACTTATGTTCTACCTATGCCTAATGAAGACAGATCAGAACCAGTTAAAAGAGTAGATGCAGAAGAGCCAATAACAGGGTTGTGATCCAATTTTCCCTCAAGTCTAGTGGTCAGGTAAAAAAAAAATGCTGTATTAGTAATATAAGTTAAAATAGATAAAACATGTTTAAAGCTTGTAAATTAAAAAAAATCTTCTGCAGAATTACATTTGGGCCAAATAATAGCAAATGCGGAAATCAATGAAAACAAAACCACTCTACATAAAAACCTCTGTTTTACAGCAAAGTCAGACTTAGAAATTAATTGTTCATTTTTTAGTCTCATATAATTTTGTTTATCTGATTACAAAATAATGCACTCTCATTGTTTGCAGAAAACAGAGAAGCACAAACAAAATAAAAACTGTGAATAAGCACTGGTAAGACTTTGGTCTATTTTCTTCCTCTTTTTTTTCTCTATGGAGACATAGATATATACTCACAGAAATAGGGATTTTATTTTTACCTAATTTGTGTTTGTAATTCAGAGAAAGAATGAGATGAGAGTCTGGTACCTTATCTACTTGGGAAACCATTAAGACAACCATTGAGAATAAATTGTGTCCTGGTGTTGGGTGCTAAGAATAGGTAAAAAAAATGGACAAATCAAAGATTATTAAAGAATCAGAGGGTCTGGATGCTTTTGAGTAATTAATGAGAGAAATAATAAATTGTCATCCACTTCAGCGTCTTAGTTACTTTAAATTATTCAATTATTTAAAAATCAAGTAAATGAAGTGAGCCTTAAGTTTTAAAAAATAAGAAAATATCTTAAGACATGCTTGATACCATTAAACAGGGACTCTAGCCCAAGGGTAAAATAAGAGTTATATAAAAATAGAGAGAGATCCTCATGGAAATACGTGGTGGGAAAGTATAGTCAGACCTCATGGAAACCAGAGGAATAAAACGTGGCTCTACTGTCCACCTTCAGCTCCCCAAGATTACATGGCTCTTGGTTCATGCTTCTCTGCACGCATGTGTCTTTCTTTCTACCAGTTTTCACAGCTCAAGCTGACATCCTTCTTTCCCTTGATTTCAGCTTGCATGGGGCTTTGCTGGCGACAATATTGGTCCACATATACTCTGACCTTGCTTATTGGCTCCTTACAGTTAACATCACAGTCTTTGGGGTTCTTTTTATTATTTACTATTATTATTATTATTATTTGAGACGGAGTCTCACTCTGTTGCCCAGGCAGGAGTGCAGTGGCGAGATCTCAGCTCACTGCAAGCTCCGCCTCCCGGGTTCACGCCATTCTCCGGCTTCAGCCTCCCGAGTAGCTGGGACTACAGGCGCCCACCACCACACCCGGCTAATTTTTTGTACTTTTAGTAGAGACGGGGTTTCACCGTGTTAGCCAAGACGGGCTCGATCTCCTGACCTCGTGATCCACCCACCTCGGCCTCCCAAAGTGCTGGGATTACAGGCTTGAGCCACTGCGCCCGGCCGTCTTTGGGGTTCTTAATTGCACTTCGAATGAGTAAGACTCTAATGATGAATCCTACCTTTTGGAAGACCTTTGCCTGCCTCAGCCAATTATCTCTGACTAGGAAAGGGATCAGTTACATGGACAAGGGACACTACTGGCAAGGATAACAGCAATAGAAACCCTAAGGAAATAAGAAGGAAAAATATAAATGACAAAATAAGAACACCTAAACTAGTAAAGCTAATCAAAAACAAATTCAAATTAACAAAATTAAAATCAGAAAGCTAATAAAACAACTGACATAAAATAATTTTAAAAATTATAAAAGCATATTATCCTGAATTGTCAGATAATTTGAAACCTCAATAAAGTAGAAAAAAAATGTCCTTAAAGACATGGTATTCTAAACCTGATGCCAAAAAAAAAAAAAAAAAAAAAAGGAAAACAGTGTTAGACTTAACCTGGAGATTATTTACAAAGGCCATAAAGATGTGCTGCTAATTATTCCTCATACAAATGATTTGTGTGTGCTATAAACTGTTCCAAAGCAAGAAAAAATTTTAGGGTGACCATATTAGTCTGTGAGGTCAGTATGATACACAGTCTGAAATCTGATAAAGATATAGCCACAAAGCAAAATCTATGCCAACGTCATATTTGAATACAGATAGAAAATATTGAAAAAAAATATCAATAAGCAAAATCAGCCTTGCATTAAAAGAAGAATGTGCCAGGAGCATATATGATTTATTCCTGCAAAATGAAGGTAGTTTATAGTGAAGAAATGTATTCACATCAGCCATACTTGGTAATAACATATGCTGTTCTAAAAGCTCTTAACAGTTATTAATATTGCCTGTTCTACTTATTTATGCACGCATTACTTGTAAACACAATTAACAATCATATTCCTACCAGAAAAAACACTTAATGAGTTCTGAAAAAAATTTTGAGTCATGCAGTGTTGCCTGTGACTACATACACGTTTCCAAGGATACAAGTAGATCTGTCAAATGTCTGCTCGTGTGACAGTCACAGAATCATATACAAGAAATCCTTTTAAGTTCAAAATAGGTAAACTATTTAACACTACACATTGTAGAAATGCTAAGATTAATTTTCAAATATTAAACAAATAAATACTCAAATGCATTAAGTTATTTTAACTAACACTTGTTGCTAGCCATCTATCATGTCAGTTTAGAAGTTAATAGAAGTGGTTTTCACTTCATCACTTGGTTCTTGTCCATTTACTGGCTGGAGGACTCACATAACCTCCAGGCCCAGATAAACTCTGTCTAAACTTTCTTGCTGGGATGGTTACTTTGATGTGTCAACTTGACTGAACTAAGGGATATCCAGATAGCTGGTAAAACATTATTTCTGGGTATGTCTGTGAGGCTGTTTCTGGAAGATATTCACATTTGAATAAAGAAGATCACCCTCATCAATGTGGTGGGCATCATCCAATCCACTAAGAGCCCAAATAGAGCAAAAAGGCAGAGGAAGGGGAAATGTGCTCTTTGCTTGAGCTGTGTTATCCACTTTCTCCTCCTTTGTTCTTGCTAGTTCTCAGGCCTTTGAGCTTGGAATGGAACTATACCATTGGCCTTCCAGACTGCAAATAGCAGATTGTGGTATTTACTGGCCTCCAAAATTACATAAGCCAATTCTTATGTTAAATCTCCTCTTATATACCCTATTGGTTCTCTTTCTATAGAGAACTCTGACTAAGATACCTGCCACTTACCTTATGTGTAGAGATTACAGGCAGAGCAGGAAAGGACAACAAGAACAAAGATCCAAAGGAAATCAAAAGGAATGATTAGATAATGCACAATCATTTCAATAGTTAAGCAAGAAACAACATAATCATTTCAATGAGTGATACAAAGCATTTAATACAATCTAACATCTATTCCTTATGTCAAGAATTTTAAAGAAAGGGACAGAAATATCCATTTTTATGTAAAAAATAATACCCATTGTACACAAAAATCCAATTAATGGCAATTATAAAAACATATCAACTTTAAAATAAGCAACAGAACAAGTATTCCAGATAACTTTTAATAATTTATTATTGTGGGAATTTTAGATAAAGCAATAAGACATGAAATTTAATTACTTGAAAGGATTGATTCTCAGACTTTGGTAAAGACCCAGTGTATTGGAGAGTAATAAAAATAAGGATGATGACAATGACAATAACACATGTAGGACTTAACTTATTTAATTCTCATGACAAACCTATGGGTTAGAAATTACTATCATCCCCATTTTATAGCTGAGGAAAATGGCACACAGAGAGTAAGTAACTTCCAAAATATAGCTAGATAGAGGCGAAGCTGGGATTCCAAGCCAGGAAGTCTATGTCCAAACACCATGCTCTCTACCAATCCTGTAGTATGTTAGGTACTGAGCTAAGCACCACATATCTTTATAATTCCCTTAACAACTCAGAGAAGTAGATATTATTCTCTCCATTATGAACTCTGCCATCTGCAGAGTAAAATATAATACATAAATTCAATAGCTTTTATTCAACTGTTACAATTATAATTACAAAGGTGTAACTACATGGAAAGAATTCAACAATAAAATTTTAAATAAAAAGGTATGTTTGGTATAATTACAAATAGGGAAAATATATTCATTTGTACAAAAACTAAAAGGGATTCTGCTAAAATGAAGATAGTTGCTGAGGCAGGGTGATCGGAGTATGAATATTTTTGTCTTTACCAAATGCCCACAGTGAACATTTAACAAATAATCTGAGTTTGCAAAAATGATATATAAATGACCAATAACGAAAAATACTGCAAGGATTCATGTTGAAACAATTCTTAAAGCATTAAACAAGAGTAAGAAGATTTTTAGATATAAATCAGTATATACTTAAGGTAGATGTTGGAGAGGATGGGAAGAGAGACAGAAACAATTACCCATGCAAGCAACTGTATCCTCTGCCACTCTGGGGGCTTCTTGCCTTTGCCCAAAGCAATCTCATTAAATCACGGTGTCCAGCTCCCTAACCCAAGGCAAGACTGCACCTGAAGCAAACCAGATGGATTGGGAGCTCTCTGGCCTCCAGCATTCAGAGTCCACTTCTTTCCTGGCAGCCAAGCTGTTGACCACCAGTGTTTATACTGAATTGCTTCATACACATGTTAAACCTAGGTGAATCCGATTATATCCAAGAGACAAGAAGAAAAGATTGAGGGAGAGTGGAAAGAAATAAGCATGTCTTAAAACATATTTTTCATAGACTAAGGTCCTTAAATCGCAATGCTCAACAAGAGCATGACCAAAGAAACAGACATCTTTCAAAGCTGGAGAAAATGCTGACTGCACTGGATTTACTGAGAGTCCATTAATATTTCTAATATTAACAGTTCTTACCTTATGCCCTAACTATAGAAACTAACCCCAATTTAAGAGGCAATTCCACTGCATAGTCAAAAATGAAGTAGAGATGGGGGTGGATGATCCAGTTTGTAATCCATCTGGTCAAAAAAAAAAACAAGGCATATGCCCAAAAAATGATGTAATCCTTTCTGCACATATAAAGCCTGGGTAATTGCTCTCTTGATGCTTCGTAGAATGTAGTTACATTAATTAGGGTAAAACTACTCAACTGCTGTAACAAAAATACCCCACAACAGAGTGGCTTACATAAAGTAGAAGTTTATTTCCCACTGGTGTAACAATCCAGACAGCCTAGATGATGGGCAGCTTTGCTTCATGAAGTCTGTCGGAAACCTCAGTTCAGGAAGGGTAAAATAGAGCCACATCCAGGAAAGTTGGCTTGTCTTCTGTCGGGAATGACCCTGAAGTTATACGTATCACTTCTGCTCACATTTTATTGCCCTATGCCTAGTCATGTGATCACACCTACCTGCAACTTGGCAAACTGAGTTTTCATTTAAGCAACTTTCTAAGCAGAGATGGGATATTTTTCAGGCCCATAAAACTGACATTGCCAGGAAAATGGCCACTAAAGCCTCCTCATTCATGCACAGCTGTACTCCTATCTCCAAACTTCATGAATAGATCAAAGACTGCAATGGCCTTCTAGGCTTGAGACCTTTGGCCTAAGCCAGGCATCCTAAAGGGACTTATACAGCAGTCTAGTAGTCACCTGTGTGCGTGTGTGTAAGCACAAACACACACACAGGCATATTAGGAACATGCTGGTAGCAACCCATCACAGTTTCCTTGCAGATGCCCTCTGATGGCTGCCTCAGATAGGAGAGGGAGCAAGCCAGAAGGTTATCATCAGCAGATGGAGGAAGAACTGTTTGCAGAGGAATTAGAACTGAGGAAGAGTTGCCCAATGCTCTGCAGTCACTAAACGCAGAACACAGATATCTCTGGCAATGAGGAAGTGGGATTCACTGTGGACATAGGGTATTGACAGGAGGGAGGAGAAGAGAACTATGGTTGTGTGCTGTGAAGGGAAGGATTGGCTGGAACTCTCTTTACAACTATTTTCTCAGGAAATTGTCATAGAAGAAGCAAAAACTTTGAGATCACATGGATTTGCATTACAAACCTTTTCTCCATGACATACTAGCTTTGCGGTCTTGGAAAAATCACTTAGCCTCACTTGATTTCTTCATCAATAAAAAGGAGACAACCATGCCTAGCTATACTGTTCAACTGATCACTTGCATGGAGCCTAGAATCAAAAACACATCTCAATAATAAGTATCTATGATTGTTGATATTATTATTATTACCTCCTTGGGTTGCTGTGAGGCTCAAATGAGATACCATGTGAAGGCACCTCGGGCAGTGCCTAACATAAGAATGTGGTTTTCTTTTGTTGGAGCTTCTAAGGGATCTCCTAGATGTTCTGACATTAAAACCTGTATTAGGAGATTTCCTCTTTACTAGGACCTTCAGGGCAGCCTGAGGGGTCAGCACTTGGGACTGATTGAACAGGGAGGAAAAGAGAAGGGGCTAAACCTTTGTTAAACGCCCATGCCATGGTCTGAATTTTTATATTTCTCCCCATATTTATATATGGAAATCCTAACCCCCAAGATGATGGTATTAGGAGATGGGGCCTTTGGAAGGTGATTAAGTCTCATAGATGGGACTAGTGTCCTTACAAATGAGGCCCCAGTGAGCTTCCTTGTTCCTTCCCATGTAAGGAGGGCGCAGCACTATCTGTGAGAAAGTGGATCCTCACCAGACACAGAGGCATCTTGCTGCTGCACCTTGATCCTGGACTTCCCAGCCTCTAGTATTATGAGAAATACATTTCTGTTTATTATAAGCCACTCAGTTTATGATATTGTTACTGCAACCCAAACAGACTAAGACAACCAACTTGTCAGGCATGGTACTGGGCATGTGGGCACACCAGAGACCAGCTTTGCCTTCTTAATTTTTGCTCTTAATTGGCCTTGCTTCTTGTATGTTTCCTCTTGCTGCTGTAACAAATTACCACACACTTGAAACAACATACGTTTAATATCTTACACTTCTGGAGATCAGGATCCCAAAGTGGGTCAACAGGCTGCATTCATTCTAATACCTTTAAGGGGACAATCTATTTCCTTATCTTTTCCAGCTTCTAGAGAGCCTCCTGCATTCCTTGGCTCATGTGCCACTCTTCCCTTCACTCTGATCTCTGCTGCCTTCATCACATTGACTTCTCTCACTCTGACCCCTCTGCCTCTCTCTTATAAGGACCTTGTGATTACATTGGGCCCAGGGTAACCCTGAATAATGTTCCCATCTCAAGATCCTTAATTTAATCACATCTACAAAGGCCTTTTGCCGTGGAATTTAATGTATTCATAGGTTCCAGAGAATAGGAGTGGACATCTTTGGGAAGGCCATTATTCTTTCTATTGTACTTATTCACATAGTATTTACACACAAAGATCCAAAAAAATCTCAGGAGTGACTGAGATGGATTAGGACCAAGAACAATATTTGTGTCCTCTAACACATCTGTACAACATATATAGCATGAGTAAATTCCAGGTGACCTTCGAGACCAATTTGGCAACAGCTAGTAGGATGTGAAAGTGCACACACTACAACTCAACACTCACTTCTAGGTGAATGCAATAGAAGTTTGTGTACATGTGCTCTATTATTTTATAATAGAAGTTTGTGTACACAGGCTCATTAATCTCCACAGAGGCATGTTTTTACTTGTGGAAAAATTGGGCTGGGCTTCACCATGAGGATAGATATCTAAATTCACACAAGGAAACATCACATAGACCAGAAGAACCCAAAGCTACCTAAAGCAGTCTAGGGGATTCTGAGACACATTACAAAGAAAAGAAGTCATGAGAATACATACCACATGATATCACTTATATAAATATATATAAAAGATTCAAAGAAATATATTATTTAGTAATACATGAAGAGAAGCTACTATACAAAAAATAAGCATGAGAAGATAAGCATCAAATTTAGGAAACTGTTTTCTCTTGAGGAGGGAGAGAAAAGTGCTATTAGGAAAGGGGATGTATTTCTTAAGCTGGATGATGAGCACTTATTTTGGAGGTCTGAAACAGTTCATACTAAAATGTTTAAATTGTGATCTTGAAACTTTTAGGCAAAATTGTAAAAGGTTTCATCCAAGTATCTTTAAGACTTGAGGAGATGGGATTTTTTATGGGGATTCATGGATTGGAGGACACTATTTCTAAAAAGTGTCTACCAAGGAGGCAGAAAGAGTGACTATGTCAAGAAGGGCGATTCCTGGGAGGGGACTGCAGGCCTTAGGTGAGGCTCTGAGGAGGGAATTTGGGAATGGGAAGGTGTCCTGTTTTAGGAACTGTCAGTCAGGATTCTTTCAACTGCAAATCATAGGAAAACCAACCAAACATTAAAACAAATAAAAGAAACACATTGGCTCATATAATTGAAAAGTCCAGATATAGTTTTGGTGTTAGAGCATGGTTTTTTAACTTCATTGCTACTGACATTTTGGACTGGATGATTCTTTGTTGTGGGAGCTGTCCTGTGTACTGTCCTGTGTACAGCATCCTTGATCTCTACCCACTAGATGTCAGTAGCACCTCCCCCACCTCCCAAGTTATGACAATCAAAAATGCCTCCAGATATTGCCAAATGTCCCCTTGGGGAGAAGGAGCAAAATCACCCCCTGTTGAAAACTAGTTTTAGGAAACCTGACCTGGTAACTCACATGATGTTACCAGGACCTGATTTCTCATGACCAAGGCACAGAGCCTTCTGTGGTCTTGGCTCATCCTCAGGGTCCACATGGTGGACCTTGGTAGCTCCACACTCTCCCCTTGTGTCAGTAAAATGGCCATCAAAACTGCAGACCTCACAGCCTCCTACCTGACTGTCTAGGGGAAGAGAAATGGTCCTTTTTTGGTCATTCCCACAGAACAGAGACTGCATTGCATCTTCCCATGCAAAATCCTCAGCATGTTTCCTCGCCTCTCTCTGTGCTGATTGTTTGGGTGCTGTCCTAGTGCACTTGGTACTTCCAAAACATAATACCTGAGACTGGGTAATTTATAATGAATAGAAATTTATTGGCTCATGGTTCTGGAGCCTGGGAAGTCCAAAATTGAGGGGTCAGCATCTTTCAAGGGCCTTGCTGCCGCATCATCCATGGCAGAAGAGCAAAGAGAGGACAAGAGAGAACAATAGATTGAACTTGCAGCCTCAATCCCTTTTATACTTCATAACTAGCATTAATCTATTTATGAGGGTGGAGCCCTCATGACCTAAACACCTCCCATTAGGCCCCACCTCTCAACACTGTTACATTGAGGATTAAGTTTCCAATATATGCTTTTGGGGGATATATTCAAACCATATCATTTCACATCTGGCCCCCAAGATTTATGTCCTTCTTACATATAAAATATATTCATTCCATCCCATAGCCCCAGAAGTTTTGATTCATTCCAACATCAACTCAAACGTCCAAAGTCAGAGTCTTATCTAAATCAGATACAGGTAAGACTCAAGGCAGGATTCATCTTAAGGCAAATTTCCTTCCAACTGTGAGCTTGTGAAACCAAGAGAGTTATCTACTTCCAAAACAATGGTGAGACAAGCACAGAATAGACATTCCCATTCCAAAAGGGGGAAATAGGCAAGAAGACAACCAGTCCCAAGTAAGTCCAAAACCCAACAGGACAAATAACATTAAATCTTAAGGCTCCAGAATAATCTTCCTTGATTCCATGTTCCACCTCTGGGCATACTGAGGTGGGTTTTGGGCCCACAAGGACTCCAACAGCCCTGCCCCTATAGCTTTACCAAGATCAGCCCATATAGCCACTCTCACTGGCTAAAGTCAGGTATCTGCCACTCTCCCAGGCTGGTGTTGCATGCTGGTAGGTCTACAGTTCTGGAGTTTTGGGGGTGATCCCATCCTCATGGCTCCACTAAGCATTGCCCTCATGGGACTCCCTGCAGTGACTCCACCCCCGGAATGAGTCTCTGCCTGAGAACCCAGGCTGCCTGAGATATCCTTTGAAATCTACGTGGAAGAAGCTGTGCTTCCACAGCTTTTATATTTGCACACCTGCAGACTTAACACCACATGGATGCTACCCAAGATTTACTGTTTGCCCCTTTTGAAACTGTGGCCCGAGCAACACCTGACCCCCCTTGACCCACACCTGGAGTGACCTAGGAGCATTTTGCCAAAATTCTGGGAGCAGAGACTTGAGGCAGCTCTGGGCAGTGAGCCTCAAGGTCCCCAGGGTGCCTTAGGACTCTTTTTTGGCATATAGTCATGCATCACTTAATTCCGGGCTAAGTTCTGAGAAATGTGTTATTAGGCAATTTTGTCATTGTGTGAACGTCATAGAGTGTACTTGCACAGACCTAGATGGTCTAGCTACTACACACCTAGGCTATACGGTATAGCTTATTTCTCTGCTATGACCAGTAGTCATTTGACTTTGGCATTCTGGGCCTCTGGTAGGAAGAACAGCACTGGTAATCTCCAAAGTACCTTAGGTTTTGTTCTTCTATTGTCTTGAAGAATAGCCTCTGGCTTCATTTTATGCATACTAATCTTGTTAACAGTCAGTGGCTTGGCCACAGCCTTGGTTTTCTCTCCTGAAAATGCTCCTTCATTCTCTATCACATGACCAAACTGAGCATCCTTCAAATCCCTAAGTTCTGTTTCCTTTTAATTATAAATTCTCTCTTTAAATCATCTCTCTCATTTTACTCCATGCAGTTAAAAGAAGCCATGCAGCTTCTTAAATATTTTGCTTAGAAATTTTTTCCACCAGATACTCTAGTTCATCGCTCTTAAATTCTGCCTTCCATAAAGCCCTAGGGCATAGACGCAATTCAGCCAAGTTCTTTGCCGCTTCATAACAAGGATGGCCTTTACTCCAATTTCCAGTAAGATATTCCTCTTTTCTATCTGAGATCTCATCAGAATGGCCTTTGCTGTTCATATTTCTACCAACATTCTGATCATGGCCACTTAAGTAATCTCTAAGAAGTTCCTGACTTTTCCTATAGTTCTTCTTTTTTCTGAGTCCTTACCAGAATCACCCTCACTGCTCCATTCACTGCAATACAGGCTTTTTCTAACCTGCTCCTCCAAACTCTCCCAGTCTCTGCCCATTATCCAGCTCCAAAGCCATGTTCACATTTTCAGGTATTTATCATAGCAACACCCACTTCTCCAGTACCAATTTTTTGCCTAGGTCCACCTTGTGCTGCTATAACATAATACCAGAGGCTAGGTAATTTATAATGAATAGAAATGTATTGGCTCATGATTCTAGGGGCTGGGAAGTCCAAGATTGAGGGGCCAGCATCTGGCAAAGGACTTGCTGCTGCATCATCCTATGGCAGAAAGGCAAAGAGAGGGCAAGAGATAACAAGAGATTGAACTCTCAATCTCAAGCTCTTTTATAGTTTGTAATCAGCATTAATCCATTCATGAGAGTAGAGCCCTTATTACCTTAATACCTCCCATTAGGCCTTACCTCCCAACACTGTTGCATTGGGGAGTAAATTTCCAACACATGCTTCTGAGGGAACACATTCAAGTCATAGGAGGTGCCCATGGCTGAGTCAATCCCTGTGGTTAGAGGGAGAGAATATGTTGATTGGCCTACATCCATCAGGACCCACTGCTGGAGCTGGGATGGGGCCACCTCTCTGTCAAGCCACATGGCTAAGGAGGGAGGTAGAGCAGCTTCCCAAACCTGTCCAAGCACCATTCCCAGAAGGAGAGAGTGCAGCCACTGGGCATCCAATGAGTGTCATTACAGGATGTTAAAAAGGCAATTTCAACACAATTGATGCTACATACCAAAGTGAAGAGGCTGAGAACAAATTTCACAATCCTTAGACGTCTCAGCAGGACCTCTGACCAAGATTAAAATACGTAAGAGAGAGTTAAAGAGTGACTGGAGTTGACAAACAAAAAGCTGAGGGTGGTGGGGTCTATTACCTCTTTCACCTGCAGCTATAGAAGGGCCCTTAATGGGATCCACAGAGGCCCCATGAGGTGGCCCCTGAAGTGGTGGGAACACTTAAACTGATGCCTGACCCACACACAAACTACTGTGGAATCTCCAGTGAGAGGCAGGGCCTGTCAGCCTGAGAAAGCAAAACAGAAGGAGCAGTGTAGGCAGAGATGGGAAGTCCCTACCTGAGCAGGACAGATCTGAGCCCCACTTCCTCAGCATGGAGAGTGCACTGTCCTGCATCCACCCAGATTTTCTAAGAAACAATCTAAACCTGGACACAGGGACTCCAGTGAGTTGATTCTGCTGTGTGGCAGATAGTGCTGCAAAACTGGAGGTTAAGGGGTCTTCATGAAGCTGGAAGAAGGTGTCCAGAGAGGAAGCCTCAGCCTACAGACCCACGTCTGCTTCCTGGAGACACTCCCTCTTCCTCCCACCCCACCTTCCACCAGTCAAACCCTGAAAGGGTCAGAAACCTCGGAAACTCCCAGGTCAGCTGGCAGAGAAGGAAAAACACTGGGCTGGGAAGCCAAAGACTCTGCCCCTTCTCCACTGTAAAGGACCCCTTCAGCTGACATTAAAACAAGTCCAAAATTTTTATTATCTAGGAATAGACCATTTTAATTACTGAATTGAGACAGTATTTGTGGTTTAAAGTGACTAGAGATCTTTTTATTACCTTAAAGCCATGAGAAAATTATGGGGCCTGCCTGACACAGACATTTCATCCTCAGGCAAGGGAAAAACCGTCCTCACCAAATAAATTTTAAAAGGAGAATGGGAGCAAAAATAAAACTGTTCTTTGGTCGTATCCTCAGGTTGTGCTCACTCAATGAGCAGGCTCCATGTCCTTTAATGGAGCCCACGGAAGAGACTCCAGCAGGACTGTGTGCACAGATGACAGACTCGGGGGCAACCCAACTGCTTCCCACCCAGGGAGGCTGAGTCTGATTCAAGGGCTGCAGAAATTCCTGCAGCAGCAATCAGAGCAGGACTGGGGTTCAGGGAACAACCCCCAGTGCAAGGTCAGGTAGAGCAGGGGTAGAGGCCCAGCAGGCAGCAGCAATTGCAGACAAATGTCCCCTGGCAGAGAATAGTGCCCCTGCAGAATAATTTAAAGACCACCCTGGAACATGCCTAGGGAACTCTAATTTCCCATCTCCCCACAGGGCCTCATCTAGATTACCAGTTAATTGACATTAAACTGATTGTTTAATGTCTGCCCTGATTTTCTTGGCGTCTGTCCCAAAGCACTGCGTCCCAGGAAGCAAAAGTTACAAAAGGTGCTGGTAGACCAGAGGCTGAAGGATCCTTGCTGAGGCCCTCATTTCCCCTTTCTCCAGACAAAATCACACGCAGGTACCTGATTCCTCTCTCGCCTCCATGAAGACCCTCAAGGGCCATGGCATGCTGCTCCTAAACGCTCTCCACTGCCTTCCTGTTTATTGTTCTGCTTTCGCCATTAATGGGGCAAACAACAAATGAAACTGTAAGAATCAGTACAGTCTTAATAAAACTAAGGCAATAAAGGGCTCACAGAGCCATCTCCCATTCTGACAAGTGTATGCTAATTGCATTCTGTCTCCTTGCAAATTACAGCTGTTCCTTGGGTTTTTAAAAATTTGACATTTCATTTTGATTGCAGTGGCTTCATGTTTTCTCCAGCACTGGTAAAGGGGAGGGGGCTGGTAGGGCTGAGCACAGATTCTGACCTCATAAGGGGACTGCAGATGCTGCTATAGGCTCAAGGCCTTTGGGAAGAGTTATATTTTTGAACTTACAGCAACAAGTTTGAACCTAGATGATACATAGGGCCTTTCTGCTTCTGGCAGATTTAGACAAAGTGGATCAAATCCTCAAATTTCATACCTCACATGGATCCAGGGCCCTTTCTGTGATTTCCCCAAATTCCTGACTGTACTTCTCTCTGGAGCCCTCTAGTTTTGTGCCTCGGGCTGAGTGAATCATTCTGACTTGTTTACACATTAACTGGTACACATAGCTCAAGAAATCCAATCGCACTTGTCATCACATGAGGTCACCGCCTTGTCTGAGGTCTTGAAGACTTACAGCAGGATTTCCGTCAGGTGTAACATTCTGCCACTTCTGTAGTTCAGAAGTTCTCACAGGGTAGGCCAGGGAGTATCCAGGTGTCTGAGAGATCTAAACTGTTTTCATAACCGCACCAAATGTGGTTTGCATTTTCCACTCTCATGCTCTGTCAAGTGCACAGAGAAGTTCTCCAGCATCTACCTGATGCCTGATGATGTCACTGATGGGAGGGCCAATGAAGTGTGTGCTTGTGCATTCTGCTTTAAATGGGGTTAAAAAATGGGTTTAAAAAAACATAAAAGTGTTTGGAGTCTTCCACAGTTTTGTTTTGTTTTTTTTTTTTTGAGAAGGAGTCTCGCTCTATCACCAGGCTGGAGAGCAGTGGCGTGATCTCGGTTCACTGCAGCCTCCGCCTCCCAGGTTCAAGCGATTCTCCTGCCTCATCCTACCGAGTAGCTGGGACTATGGGCATGTGCCACCATGCCCAGCTAATTTTTGTATTTTTAATAGAGACAGGGTTTCATCATGTTGGCCAGGATGATCTCGATCTCTTGACCTCATTATCCACCCACCTTGGCCTCCCAAAGTGCTGGGATTACAGGCAAGAGCCACTGCGCCTGGCCAGGGTCTTCTGTAATTTTTAAGGGACCAAAGACTGCACACTGCTGTTCTAGTGCACTCCCGCAAGCCCTGCTTTCATTCAAACCTCTGGCTCCTGCCAAGAGATCTTGACCCAAACATGCAGCCCCACAGGTAGAGACGGTCCAGTTAGCCCTGCTCCAATTGCCTCTCGAATCAAGAGCCCTGTGAGGCTGCTCTGCCTTCCACAGTCTTCCTGGAAGTCTGGCAAATTAACTATTTCTCCATCTCAGTGTTAAGCTGTCTCAAATCTTGCAAAACAACTTACCAAGACTCGTGACATTCTTGGGAAGGAATGCACCACATTCTTGAGATCATGCCTAAATCCTTCTTCGTGGCAGAGTTTAGCGTGAAGGGCAAGTTTGTTACTGCCCATTTTACAGAGGCAAAATTGAGACTCTGAAGACAGATGGTAGAGATTCTTTTAGAACCCTCGAATTTGTGATTGCTGAACATCCATGCCACAGAGCCTCTTGAAGTCAGCTTTGAAACATTCTCTCTCCCTTCCCCCATGCTTTTGCTTTTTTTCCGATCTCCTCTTCTCTCTTCTCCTTCCTTTCTTCTTGCCCCCTCTCCTTCTTCCCTTTTGTTCTCTTTCCCTCATTACCTTCCTCTAAACTGGTTAAGGTGCTACCATTTGTATCTTTGTCATGCTTTCCCTGGAAATAAGAGTTAATTTCAATAAATGCAAATGGCAGAGAAATCTGGACAATGGTGCTTGGACAGAATCAGGGGGCCAACCCTGTCAACATCATTGCATGGCTGACTCTGGGAAGAACCATAGTCCTGATATGAATTCCTCAGCTCCATAAGTCCCCAGCTGTCAGTGGAAATGTAAACTGCCACTCTCCAATCTCCACTCAGCCGGCAGCCATGAGGCTTATCTGCCCCCCACTAATCCCCTTAACTTTTCCCACTGGCCCTATTTCCACCTCGTGCCTGAGCAGAGGTTTCCCACTAATGTTGCAGGTCACTCACCCTTTCATTGATTCCTCTGAGTTGGGATCTGAGGAAAGAAAGGTAAGTAAGATCCAATCTCTGCCTGAAAGGAATGCACAGGCCAGTGAAGAGCCAGAGACACCATCAGATACAGATGGTGCGGTGGGATCCATGAGGGAATAGAAGCCTGGATCGATGGTCACAAGACAGTGGACTCGGCACTTCAGTTTTTTGTTGCTGTTGTTGTTGTTGTTGTTGTTGTTTTGATTCTGTGTCTGCTGGAGGACTGATGGAAGGGATGAGAGAGTAAGACAGGTGAACAGAAGATTAGGAATTAACTGAGGAATTAACTAGGTTGCTTGAGGGGACTCAGGGGCCCAAATTGCAAAGTTAAGGTTACCACAAACTCCAAACTACAGTAATATCGCAGGTGCCTGAAAGTGTTTTGTGTGTGTGTGTGTGTGTGTGTGTGTAGGAGGGGCAGGTGGCAGAGTGAAATAGAGACAGGAATATCTAGGTTGTTTTGTGGATGCAATATGGGGTCATGGCTAAGGACATTGGCCATGGAGTTAGATGAACCTGGATTTATAAACATAGTTCTGTCACTTACCAATCTGTATGACTTTGGACAAGTCCTTTAAGCTCAGTTGTACAATGGGAACAAGGATAGTACCTACTCATAGAGTTTTGATGGTTACATAAATTAATATATACCACGTTCTTAGGAAAGTGGTTAAAATGTAAGAGGCAGTAAATATATAAATGTTAGCTGAAATGATTCATGTACAGCACTTAGCATAGTGCCTAAAGCATGGTGGCTCACCCATTGGAGGAAAGGAGAGTCAGCTCAGTCCAAGGGCTCAGGTCCTCAGGGACAACAGACACCAGATGTGATGGGTGGGACCAGGTTTCCAGACCCCCTTCATCCCACTCACCAAACAGAAGGGGGCTGTAAATACACTAACAGGCGGGACTGTAGGATTTGGAGATGGCGGTTGGAGGTGCATGCTAGGTGGTGACAGCTGAGGTAGGCTGCGTGTGGCTAGGTCTGTCTCTGGACATCCATCATCAGTGGTCACCCTGTGATGAGGCCCATAACCAGGCCTGGGAACATTAGGGCAGCCTTCACCAAGGACGCAACATTTCGGTTACATGTGAGAAGATAAGTAGGCGTTCTCCAAGATTATGTATGAAACAAGTCACATAAATGTCATTCCTACCACACTTCTTGAAATAGCTTCACATAACTTTCTAAAATACTGATTCATGCTTTTTAAAGTTGAGCTTTGTTATTACGTTGTTGGAAGCTAGTTTATTAACACTGCTATAGCTGATTGGTAATTAGTGAGGAACGCTAGTCTTACCAGTGCAGACATTTAGACTTGGAGGCTGATACATATAAATTATTTCATAGTCTCTATCAGAAACTCAGATACATATGTATAGCTACAGTTTACAAGTCATTTCTGGCTCATTTAATCCTCACAAACACCCTCTGAAGTGGGTATCAGTATCCTCATGTTACACCTGTGGCAACAGGGAGCCCAGTTCTTTGTCGCTTCTGCCTTTGGCCATGAAATTCTTCTATGGACTTTTGGGCAAATGGATAACAAGCCACCCATGCTGCCTCAGTTGGCTCCTTGCTACTTTAGGTAGTGACTGACGACCAGCCAGCTGGAGCTTTTTATGCTATTGTGGCCCACATCAAGGCATAGCCAAAGAGCCTCTCTATAAGTCTTATTCTAAATTATCATGGTCTCTGCTATACGGCGAATGAACAAAGCCCTTTGGAGTGGTCATTTTTTGAATCAACTTGGCTAGGCTGCCATCCCCAGTTACTCCATCAAGCACAAATCTAGGTGGATATTTTGTAGATGTGTAGTCCATAATCAGTGGCCTCAGAGTAAGGTAAATCACCCTAGATATTGGTGTAGGCCTGATTTGATCAGTTGAAAGGCCTTGAGAGCAGAGTTGAGGCTTCCCTGAGGAAGACAAATGTCCACCTGTGGGCAGCAGCTCCACCCCACACCTAGGAGTTCCAGCCTGTCCTTTCCAATGGTCTGCCCTGCAGGTTTTGAGCTTCCCTAGCCAGCCCCCCACAGTCATGTCTGTCAATTCTTTGCAATAAATCTCTTACATACATCTTCTACCTGTTCTGTTTTTCTCTTCGAGCCCTGACTGATGCACACCTTTTCCCAGGCATCATCTCTGACTTGGATTTTACATAGTCTTCTAACTGGGCCCCTTGCTTTCAACCCTGCTCCTCAAACCATCCTTCAACCCTGCTCCTCCAAACCATCCTGAGTAGGTACTATCCTTGTTCCCATTGTACAACTGAGCTTAAAGGACTTGTCCAAAGTCATACAGATTGATAAGTGACAAAGCTGGTTTATAAATCCAGGTTCATCTATTTGGTTCATTCTATTCGAGTTTTTTGTTTGCTTGTTGTTTATTTGTTTTGTTTTAATGTTTTTGCTTTTTTGAGGGGGACAGGGTCTCATTCTATTGCCCAGGATGGAGTGCAGTGGTATGATCTCAGCTTGTTGTAGCTTTTATCTCCTGGGCTCAAGGGATCCTCCCACCTCAGCCTCCCAAATGGGTGGGACCACAGGCATACATCATTACACCCAGCTAATTTTTGTAGTTTTTGTCGAGATGAGGTCTTGCCATGTTGTCCAGGCTGGTCTCAAACTCTTGGGCTCCAGCGATCTGCCCACTTTGGCCTCATAAAGTGCTGAATTACAGGCTACCATATCCAGCCAAGAGGGTTCATTCCAAAACACAAATCTGATGTTTTCTGTTTCCTGTCCTGGGACTCCCTTGACTCTTAACCTAATCATGGTCGGGGTTACAAGGCCAATATAGGGAAGACAGAAACCCTACGGCTTGCTGGCCTTGAGAACTTGTTAATGCTGCATGCTGGTAGTTAAAAGTGCTGATTACTAACCCTTCCTCCCTCTGAAAAGGGACACAAATTGCCAAATGGGGAGCCAATTATTAGCTTCCTTGTGGGCTCTCTAGTAGTAGCTACATTGAAGAAGGTGGCTTGGACCTGAGGCCAAAATGATATGTCTTAGTCCTTATCCTGTGAATTGAAGATAGCCAGGTTCACATCACAGGACCGGCTCCAGAAAGGAAGATGGCATTCTTTGAGGTCAAGATCTGCCCTGGTGAGCTAACAGCATGGAGGAAGAAGAGAGGGGGCCTGGCTCTTCTCATCTCTCTTTGAGGTAGGCTGTGTCTGTGTGAGAGATCATGGCATGAAAGAGAGACCAGCACTGCTGTGTGATCCTGCTCCCTAGAACCCTGGCCAACAGTGTCAAACTCACCAACGGAAAGGATATAGATCCCAGAGTAAGTGAGCACAGTAATGGAGGCAAGAGGGAGGTCAACAGTGTTTTCTCCAACATGTATCCCTCTTGGGAATCAGAACTGAAGTCTTCTTTCATCTGTTCAAGCAGGAGAGAGAGTGCTAAGGGTTCTCCCCAGTGGAGGCACCATCTGTGAAAACTCCTCTGTAGCAGTGCAATGTTTCAAACATGGTTCCAAGGATTCAACTTTGACAAAGGAATTTTAAGCTAAGCCCTTCCCACATTGCAACTCCTTCCACAGCTCCCTCCCTGCCCAGCCTCCTCTCTTTATGTTGACGAGGGAATTATCTAGAGAGATGGGAGATGGGAACTTGAAAACGCAGCTGTACACCCTCTTCAGAGACATTTGTCCTCAGAAGTCTCATCACAAAATCATATTGCCCTCCTTCGGTCTTGTGGCGACTTGTGATGTACAGCCCTAATGAGGGCTCTAAGAACGACCTCTGATACATCCGGGAGCTGCCAAGCTCTCAGCGCCAATGATATCATTTATATATGTTGTCTCCACAGTCCAACAAAAAACATGATTTCATTCACCCAAACTGCCCCAGTCACAACAGCAGGTTTTTAAAATCTTTAAAATAAGAGCAAGTGCTGGATATTGCAGAGTTATAAAAAGCATTATCCAGGGAAACAAAGACAATGAAGGCTGAGGCCAGCTGACTGCAGCCCTCTGCTTGGGAAGCTGAGTGCCCGATATAGCTCTCCCCAAATCCTCCCGGGCATTTCCCTTTTAAGCATCCTCGGCACTGTGCTGCTCAGAGATGCCTGCTGCCTGCACATTGCTGAGGATAAACTCCAAATCACCAAGCAAGGCTTACAAGAAGCTTCACACTGAGGCCACTCCTTGCCTCTCTCCCTCCACCACCCACCGCCCTTAGGCTTCCTGGAACTCACCTTACATTTTTATGTCTCCGTAGAGCCTTTGAGCCTGGAAGGTCCTTCCCTTCTCTGCCTCATTGTCTACTTCTTCATTAAACCGCATCCCAAAATTCTTCTCCTCTCGGAAGCATCTCCAACATTCTGTGGCATCCCTGAGTGCTACTCACCAGATTTTTCATTTTCCACACATACGGGGCACACTATAGGATTGCATGTCCAAGCCCTGATGTAAGTCATGGGTGAGAGTGACACTTGTCAGTTCTGGGCCTGAGCATTTGCTCGCCCATGTGAGGCTCTCTAGAATCCTCTTTCCCCTGGCATGGTGACCAGAAACAGCCAGATGCCAGCTGCTCTTTTAACCTGGGTCCCAGAGTAAGAATGATAGTGTGGGATAGAGTCCCCTGCTAACCCACAATGGAGAAGGAAACCTTGGTTTTAAACCTTAAAAGTTGAGGTGGTTTGTTGCTGCGGTGGAATCTAGCCCATGTTAGGACTCCCTATGTGGACCCCTTGCCCGAGCTGCCTGGTCTGCCTTCTGCAGGCTCAAACAGCACTCTGTCTTTCATCCCATCTCAGCATGCTGTATTTATGGTTCTGTATGTGTATCCCCTGCCCTCAACCAGACTAGCACCAGTTCCAGGACATGCACTTGTGCATCCCATTGTTCAGCCCAGTGTCTGCCACATGGCAGGCATTGATGCACAATCACTGTGTTGTTATTGGCTTGTTTTTTTCTCCTCTTCCCTGTTGTGCAGGTGAGAAAATGGCCTTGATGGTTTCTCGTTACTCTTGCCTGCTTTCTCCTGCTGCTCAGGTTACCAGAATTGATTTCACTTTTCCTGTTGCCAGTTCAATGGGGGGTCAAGGTGTCAAACTTGTTCTGGTTCATACATTCTCATCACCCATAAAACTCCCAAAGATCTGGCTCCTGAACAGTTTTTGTAAGTGAGGGATAGGGCCACTGGGGCTACCCATAACTCTGCAGTGGCAGTGGCAGGCAGTGAGGGCAGCCCAGACGGTTCCCACTCTCCAAGAAGGAGGGAGGAAGGGAAAGAAGTAGAGGAAGCTCTTGCCTGGATGCCCAGGCTTCTGTAATACCTACCTGCCTCAGCCTCATTGAAGTACAATGAGAAAATACACACACACACACACAAGTGCACATGCACACACACACATATACACACACACGCATGAAGTCTCCATCCCATGGCCATGGGCCAATTGAACTTGGGTCTGAAGCTGACTCCCAGCTTCATCAGCTGGATTCTAACCCCTGGCTCCACTTCATGCCAGTCCTTTCTTCCTCCTAGAGGGTGGTGCGGTATTGGCAGGCAAGGCTAACAGGGTGTGGCCCTGTTGCACAGAGCCTGAGCTGTGGGTCTTGGAGAAGAGGTTGACAGAGTGCATCCTGGTACAGTGTAGGCTCTGTCTTCAGAAAAGCAGCCAACAGTGTAGTCTGCTGCAGCCTAAGCTCACAAAAGGTCTGTCAAACTCTTAGGTTTCCATGTATTGTGAAGTCCACTGGTTCAGGTCAGTAACTCATATATGGCGTCTGATAAGATGTGATGTAACAATCCCAAAGGCAGAGGGAGTTCACTCCAAGCTCTCATCATAGCAGCACATATATCATTCATGTAGCAAACCATATAAGTGTTTGGAATCGTTTTGAAGCTACACAACACCACAGCTTTGGAAAGTGCATGCACGATTAGGCTTGTCATCTTGCACTTTGCCACTCCCATGAGAACAGCATGCCTGGGTTGGCCCATTAGTCCCAAGAGGAAAATGCAAGATGTGTGGAGCTGAGTTGCTACCAACAGAGTCCAGCCTAGATCAGTCAGTCCCCAGCCAGCTACAGATGCAAGAGTAAGCCTGGATGAAAGCAGCAGAACCAACTGGCTAAGCCCATCCTATATCAGCCAATCCCAGTTAGCCAGTAGATGCACAGGCTACATAAATACTTGTCATATGACACTGAGATTGTCTGGGTATTTGTTATGCAGTGTTTTTGTGACAATGGTAAGGTGATACTATTGTCAAGCAGTGATTCTCCCCATTTCTGTTTGTTTTCAAGTTCCTCATGACCTTCCATTTCTGCTTTGCTCTGCTCTTCCACCTCATCCTTGTCTCTAAACATCAGCGTCTTTGCTTTCTCTTCCATTTACCCATTGCCTCATGGATGCTATATGTAAACTGATTTTTAGGACTCTACTGTCAGCCCAAGAGTGTCTCCCAGCCTTGGACCAGTTTCTTTGTCAAGTTCTGGAACACAGAGGACTTCTTCCACCTCTCTCTTCCACAGTGGAGTAGCCAGTCATAAAGAAACCCAATCTTAGACATACAAAGGAGAATTTTCCCCTTCCCAACAGATAGGGAAATTTAGGGAAATGTCTTTCTACAATACTGAAAAGCTAAAAATAAGTTCTCTGCAGGTTACTCTGCTAGTTATGCAAATAGTCATCCATCCTAGGGAGGACAGCATGCTGGGATTTCCACTTAGGTCAGATGGTGTATATGAGGCAGGGAGGAGGAAAAAGTAGCTGAGACTGAGAGGACTGGGAAAACTGAGGCCCTGAAGGGCTGGCACTGGAGACGAGAAAGAAGCACAGCTATCTTTGGAGTCCATTAAGCAAGGTCTGGGAAGAATATTGATACAGTGAGTACATCCTCAGACACAAGAACACCAAACCACACAACCAATTCTGAGTTCTACCTGATGCTGTTGGGTGGCTCTGATTAAACAGAGCAAGACAAGTCAAGACAAACAGAGAAAGAGGGAGATTCACACATGGCACAGGGCAGGGCATGGAAGGTGTGTGAATAGCTCTCAATGCCAGCAGCCACGGAGGCTCTGTTATCCTGGGATAGGTGACAGACTCGGCCCTGTGATCTTGTAGCTCCCCTCCTTTGGGTACCAATCAATCGCACCATTAAAGAAGTAGCTGAAACTACGTGTTGGAAGAAAAATGGAGAGATGGGAACCGTTGCTACTAACAAAATAAATGTCCAGAGTCATTCTGAAAATACTGTGGAAATATTTAGTGAAATTAAGTTTGTATAAAGTCTATGACCCAGAAATATTCTCCTGGGAAGAGAGTCCAGAGGGCATTTCCTGAACAGATTCATAAGGGACATGTTTCAGAATGATCACCCAGGCACTGTTCCCGGTTGGCTGAAGCCTGGGAGAATGGAAAGGGAAGAGATGGGGGAAGTGGTTGAAGCTATGGACTAGCAGTATAAAGAGCAACAGGGATAAATCTTAAAAACCAAGTGCAGAGTAGGAAAAAAAAAGTAAGAAACAGGACAAGATTTATAACACGGCACCATTAGTGTAAATTAAAAACACATACACACCACGAAACAACATTAGATTTTAACAAGGATCCATGAGTATGTAGGACCATATATCAAATACCCTATGGTGAGTACCTAGGGGAGGAAAGGGAATTGGAGTGAGGACTGTGGATAAAGTGGGAAAGGAGCCCATAAAACAATGGAAGGCTTTGCACAGACTTTTCAGGATAATGAGCTATGAGACAAGGAGTATGGTTAACATAAATTCTGTACCAGAGATGTTTTTCTAAATCTCATTGAGCCTGTCTGTGGCGTTGATCTGGGGATGGGAGCATCCCATGCTGACTGATGAGGTCATGAGGGGACGTAGTGCAACAGAGATTCCTGATGGAGCAGTCCACGTGCACAGTCAGGTGCTGGGAGACAGGAAGTGGAGGGATCATCAGCACAGGCTTTAAAATCACACAGACCTGGCTTTGCATCTTGACTTTGCCGCATACTAGTCATATAACCTTGGGCAAGTTGTGTGACTGTGGACACGTCACTTAACTCTCTGTGCTTCCATCGCCTCATCTGTAAAACAGGGAGAGTGATACTCAGGGGATTGTGGAGATCAAATGAGATGATGCATGCAATTCTCTTTGCACAGTGCCTGGCTTCATAAATAACAACTCCAATTATCCTGGTTTTTTGTTTTTTTTCCTCCCAGGATTCCAAAACCTCTCTAATTCTCAGAGTTTAAAATGTAACTTCATTTCCATGTTTCTTGGTCAGCTGCTTTCTGCTGGGAAAGGTGCTGGATCAGCAGCTGGGGTTGGGGGAGAGGGTTCGTGGAACAGGGAGGGAGTGCCTGTGATCAGGTTGGGAGGCCTGTAGGAGCACCTCAGGAGCTAGGCAGACCTGGAGGCTGTAGTCCAGGGACAGGCAAGTCAGGCCAGCCTGGGGTGGGACATGGGGAAAGGGACAGAACAACCATCAATCCAGAGCATTAGGTGAGGTAGGTGGAGGAGAAGGGAGATAGGCAGGTGTTGTGAACTCAAAAGACCAGAAGAAGATCATATGGGATGGAGACCCAGAGCTCCTTCTGCCTATCGCATGCCCCAATCCCCTCCAATCCCTACCCTCCCATGCGGCGTTCCCACATTTCAACCCAATCTTACAGGTAGGTCCTGAACTGGGTTTTTTGTCTTTTAAACTTGCTTCATCCAAATAGTGTCATAATTTGTGGCTGCTCCGTGTTGGTGGAAACCTGACTACAGCTTTCTTTGAAGAACAACAGGCCCCTCGCCCTCTGGGCGTTTGGCTCCACACTGTGTAAATGCCGTGAGCATTTCACATCAAAGCCCAAAACATCTTTGTACATGCTTTATGTAGGGGGCTTCCTCCTTGGCATAAGCTCCCCTGAGAGGTGTGATCTGTCCTCTCTGGGAATCCCCTGGGCCAGAGGCCTGCCTGAAACCCCTGAGTCTATGGACTAGCAGTGTCTCCCCACATCCCTTCAATCATATGGTCTTGTTGATTCCACTACGTAAGTATCTCCCCAGCCCATTCTCTTCTTTCCACTTCCTATGCCCTGACCATAGTCTAAAACAACATCTTCTTTACCTTGGACCATAACACAGGACTTCTCACCTGTCTCCCTGTCCCCAAGTGCCCCCTCCCATAAATTCTCCTTATAGCCACAAGAGTGATGTTTCTATAGTACAAATATGACTGTGTCAGTCTCTTCCATAAAGGTTTTCAGTGGTTTCCCATTGCCCTGAGGATAGAATCCAAGTCCCTTAACATACAGCATGGGGTACCGTTAAGCCCTTGTTCTACCCTGTATCACTCCTACTGCCAATCAATGCCAGATTGCAGGTTACCTTTATCATCTGAAATGCTCCAAGCCCTCTCTTGCCCCGGACTTATCACATTTTCCCCTCTTCGTTTTTTACCTGGCTAACCCTTATTCCCTCTCATAGGTTAATTTCACTTCCTCACTTCCTCTAGGTAGCCTACCCTGATGATCCAAGTCCAGGTGAAGGGCCCTATTGTAGGTTGATTTGTGAACCCCCAAAAGATATGTTCAAGTCCTAAAATCCCAACTACCTGTGAATGTGACCTCATCTGTAAATTGGGTCTTTGCAAATGTAATCAAGTTAAAACGCAGTCATCCTGGATTGGTGTGGGCCCTAATCTCATGACTGGTGTCCTTATAAGAAGAGGGATATTTGGACACAGACACACAGGGAGGATGCCATGTGCCTAGGAAGACAGAGATGCAGCTGCCAGCCAAGGAATGCCAAGGGTCATCCGCAAGAAAGACACAAGAAGTGTCCTTCCCTAGAGCCTCTCCAGGGAGCAGGGCCCGGCCAACACCTTGGTTTTCGATTTCCTGTCTGCAGGACTATGAGACAACACACTTCTGTTGTTTTAAACTAAAATTGTGTTAATTTGTTACAGCAGCCTTAGGAAACCGATGCAGGCCCCAACTCGGTGTTCCCATAGCACCCCTTACTTCCATATATGAGGTAGAGTATAGGGTATATGCCCTTTACGTTTTTATTGTTGCTTTACTCGTCATTGACTGTTTCAGTTAGTCAATGAGCTCTGCAAGGGCAGGAGTCTTGTTTGTTCCCTCTTGCAGTTCCAGCACGTTGTTAGAATCTTGCAGTTCCAGCACGTTGTTAGAATTCATTCATTGTTGAGTGAATGAATAATGAAAGAACTGGCGGGAGGGAGCTAGGGCTTGAGCAACATACCTATGGACATGGTGGGAAACACAGAGTGGGAGACAAGTCAGGAAGTCCTCATAGATCCCCAGGGAATTCGGGACCTATCTGGGGCCTGCAGGAGGCCAGCAAGGTCTTTATGTTTCCTGCAGACAAGAGGGCAGGGCCAGATGCTATGGCATCTCGGGCTGCTACACGCTAGGCCTATCACGTGGTCCCTGATGCAGGAGAAAAAGCTTCTCCCACAAGACCTGCAGGGCTGTCTCCCTCTGGTGCCCTTCAGAGGCAAAAGCTTAAGCCAAGGGAGGATGAGGCAGGGCCACATTTCAGCCTTTAACAGGGGTTTGCAAGAGAAAGGGAAGTGAGGTCCACTTGGAATGAAGGAGCTCAGCCGTTGCACTGGAGACCACGTGCCCTAGCACAGCTGCTGGCTTAAGAAAGCTCTTGGCAGCCAGACCACAGCAAGCCCTGCTCCAGGGGAGGCAAAGAAAGGCGACCTTGCTTGAGATGAGGCAGCTGCTCTCAACCTCTGCCTGATCTGGTTTCCTCCCTGCTGCATCTACCCACAGGGCTGCTGCTCAACAAACCCAGACTGAGAGTTCATTTAGTGTCTTCCCTTCCCCAGCCCCAAGTCCTTCCACCCTTATCTGTATGACTCCTGCAGGGGCCAAGGGAAAACTTCCCTTTCGCCCTCTGAAGTTTCATTGAAAAATTCGCTCACAAAAGGCAGATTAATTGGAGAAAAGGCACACAAATTTTTAACACGTGCACCTTCAGTGGGGTGCAGAACCTTATACACCATTTTGAGATTACAGAAAGAATAGGGGTCAGAGCCTGGCCCAAACCAGGTTATGGTGGTGATCAGGTTATTGGAGGGAAGAGAAGAGGAGGCCTGGCTAGCAAAGGTGGTCTTGCTCTGTAGATGGAACCTCAAAGGTAGCAGCCCTCAGAGGGAATAGATGGTAAATGTTTCTTTCGGACCTTTAAAGATGTCAGATTCTCAGTTAATCTTTCCTAGATCCGGACAAGGGAAGACCTGGCTGCATCAATGCACATTCTCTACAGATGCAAATCCCTCCGACAAAAGACAGCTTTGCAGGGCTACTTCTGCTGGCTAGTTCTTTGAACAGCTACTTCAAAATATATCAAATAAATACATTTTAGGGTAAAATATGTTGATGTTTTCACCTCATTTCCTGGCTTGTCCCCTCCCCAGCACTATAAGGTGAAAGTTTTCAAGGGGAAGTACAGGGGACATTGAGGCAAACGGAAACGGAGGCTTCCGAGGTTTGCTGCACCTTCCTAACAGGCACCCAGGACCCGACTCTGCCTCCAAGCAGGTGGGAATTGGTGGAGGGTCATGGGGTCAGACTGAGGAGCTAAATGGGGTCCCACAACAGCTGCTCAGGGCTCAGGGAACCTTTCGAGTCAGGACTGGGTGTTTTAGAGTGGTAGAAATGTCTGTGATTTTTCTAATTAAGTTTTCAGGGACATGAAGCAAGCCCAAATTCAGCTTCGACGTTTAAGGATTTTGGTCCAAAGGGGATGGGATGTGGAGGGGTGAGTAGTGGCCCCCCAGAGTTCCAAACAGTGTTTGGGCTCATCCTAGCATAGGATATTATTAGAGCCTGAATTGTGTCTCCCCAAAATTCCTATGTTGAAGCCCCAACCCCAACATGACTGTATTTGGAGCTAGGGCCTTTATGGGGGTAATTAAGGTTACATGTGGTCATGAAGGTGGGTCCTTCTAATAGGACCCCCAGTCCAATAGGACCCCCATCCAATAAGACCCCCATCTGATAAGACAGAGGTCCTTATTAGAAGTAGAAGAGACACCAGAGCATGCTCTCTCTCTCCCCACATGCACTCACAGAGAATAGGCCACATAAGGTCACAGGTAGAAGGTCTGCAAGTCAGAAAGAGAGACTTCGCCAGTAACCATTCCTGCCCTTGATCTCAGACTTCTGGCCTCCAGAACAGTGAGGACATACATTTCTATTGTTAAGCCACCCAGTCTGTGGCATTTTGTTACAACAGCCTGATCAGCCCATTCTCGAGACTAACTTCACTCTGCTAAGTGTGTCCTGGGTGAGTAAAGGAAGGGCCCTAAAACAGAGTCTGGCTCCAGCAAAGGGGGCCACTAGGATCTGGAGGAAGGCCAGCATCCCAGTCTTCTTTGGGAAAGGGACGGCAGAAGGGAGGTGCAGAGACCCATTCTTTTGGGGAGGGTGGTTTATCAGAAGGGCTGACAGGCAGATGGGCCAGTGGCTTATCAGCTGATGGATTCATCCATAGATACTTGGGTGTTTCAAAGCCTGCTTTCTAGAGGGGAGTAAGCTTCAACTATTTCCTCAGGTGGGCTGGACAAGGCTGTCTGGTTATGACAAGCAGTGGGGGCTGTGCAGTAGATGTAGACATCCATAGCCACCCAGACGTGGGGGCAGAGTCAGTCCAATTGCCAATAGGCCCCAATTGCCAGGCTAAGGTTGCTGCTTCTACATGGCCTGCCTCAATCTCCCACTGTTGCCCCCATGGGAAGAGGAAGCTTGGTCAGTTACTGCTGATGTGAGCCAGATTTAACATCTCAGCAAGTAAGAGCTTTTCTAGGTTCCAGTGGAAGGAGCCCAGGAGGTTATTCTGAAAGGCATTGAGAGAATCTTGAGTTTGAGAGACGATTTCCAAACTCAGGTCATAAAATGGGAGCATGGGGAATGGGGACAGTTATGGCAAAAGCAATCATTTCCAGTGCCAGGGTGTAGGAACCTCCCCTAGTAAGAGGTTTTGGGTAATCCATCACATCTCCGGTATCTAGGGATGGGCATGTATCATTTAAGAGCTGCCTTAATCTGTGCAGCCCAGGTCCAGCCCCAGGCAGGGCCAGGAGTGACAGAAAAAGGTGCATTGGATGCATCCGGAGTGTGTTTATTTATCCCACTAGGGCCTCAAGTCCATTTTCATCAGGAAGCTACCTGAATTCTGCATAATTCTTGCCTAGGGCCAGAGAACAGACAGCCTAGGGATGAGATTTTGGTTAAGTTCCTGACACAGGAAGCAGCATCAAAGGTTTACTGTTGGTCAATTCTGGTACATCACAGGTGCTCAGTAAATATTAGTGAAATGCACTGCTCTCTTTCTGAAGACATTCACCAGCTCTGGCATCTTGGCCTTGAATAGACCCATATAGGTAATCGGTATTGAAATAAATGTTTGGGAAGGGGTAGAGTTGTTTTTATATTTAGCAAACTGTCCAATTGCAAGACTGCCCTAATCTGCTCTGCTATGCTTACCCCCTTGTTAGGCACCCATGTGGTTGATAACTGTCAGTGACTTGCAAATAACAGATAGGAAGTGGCTCTCACAAGATAGCTGAGAACACAGAGCAGGGGAGCTAGGAGCTGGGACAGAACCTTGTGAGTTTCCTCCAGAGCTAGGGCAGGAGGACTTGCACTCTCTATTAATTCCTTCTTCTCTTCCTCAAAATTGGAGTATGTTAAAACTAGAAGCTTAATTTAAAACACAAAGAGATACTCTTTTCCCAAATTTTTAGAACTACCTATGGCTTGAATCTGCTTAATTTTGACCATGAGTTTGTGATTCTAGGAAGATGCCCCCAAAGAAGAACAATTTAGAGGAGATATGGGATTTCCTTTTATTTTCTTTTTTCTTGCAATGGCCTTGTATTGTTGGCACACTTGTCCCAGAAAGTCACCCTAAGCCTCACTCTAACTATGCCTTCCCTGCCTGACCTACATGCCCTCCCTGGGGCAGTGCAGAGCAGTGGATGCCTCCTAGGTTTGGTTGTTCAAAAGAGTTGGAAGCAGGGCTACACCATTTCCTGGTTGTGTTCATTGTGAGAAGGGCCTGAATCCTGGGGGAGCACAGTGAGACCCCAGCTAAGTCTACATCTGAGTCTCTGAGCTTCAGTTTCCTTATCTGTAAAGTGAGAACAATAATAATACTGACCCTCCAGGATTCCTGTGAACATTAAATGAAGAAAAAGCAAAATATGTGTTGGGGCACAGTGGCTCATGCCTATAATCCCAGCTACTCAGAAGGCTGAGGCACAGGAATTGTTTGAACCTGGGAGGCAAAGATTGCAGTGAGCCAGGATCTTGCCACTGCCCTCCATCCAGCCTGGGCAACATAGTGAGACTCTGTCTAAAAGAAAAGAAAAGAAAAGAACATAATGTACCTGGCACAGCACCTGGCCTATAATAGGTCCTACTATCTCCACTGTTCTCTAGATGGGAAACCAAACTTTAATGAATGACTTCCTTTTCAATCACTGCTGACAAGAACCAACTAAAACTAGCTTTAGCAAAATAGATAATTTGTTGACTGTAACTGGAAGTCTGAGGACTCCAGGCCTCAACCAATGACATTGTCATCATCATTGTTGCTGTCTTCCTCATCATCCCATTCTCTCAACCTCTCTCCCTCCCTTCTTGTCTCCCCACTCTTTTCTGAACATTTACAGCACTGTTTCCTAAAGCAGATGAGCTTTTGTGATAGGTGGCTTAGAGGAGCTCTCTGGCTACAGACATCTTCAGGCTCATGTCATCCCAGCCACCTAGCTCCCAAATAAAGAATGAAGTATGTCTCTCCTTTTGCCCATATATTAGATCTCAAGGAGGGAGTCTTGGTGACCCAACTTTGGTCATGGTGCCTATTCATGGGCCAACTGCCAAGATGGGGCTTGTAGCAGGGAGAGTCGGAACAAGGAACTTTGATTGTCTAGGTGTGGACCAATTGTCCATCTCTGTGAACAGGGGTCTAGAGCTCTGACTGGCAGTTTTCCAAAGTTAGTTATGGTAGACTAAAAAGCCTAAACTTTTTTGGCATGCCTTGCATCGAGAGGTGGAATGTGTTTCTCCCCCTCTTGAATCTGGGCTAGTTTGCGACTTGTTTTGGTTGGTAGAATGTAGTAGATGTGGTGCTATTTCATTACCAAAGCTGTACTTAAGAAGTCTGCAACTTGCTTCCATTCACTTGGAATGCTCTCTCCTCAAACTCAACCACCACACTGTGAGAAGCCTAAACCACATAGAGTAGCCATATGGAGAAGAACTGAGGTGCTCAGGTCAATAGCCACAGCTGACTTCCAGCTGACAGCCAGTCCCAGCTACTATCATACGAGGGACAACACTGGACATTCCAGCCTAGTCAAGCCTCAGGTAACTGCAACCCAGTTGATATAAGGAGGAGTAGAATAACCACACAGCTTAGCCCAGTAAATCCACAGAATCATAAAGGATAAAATGGTTGTTTCAAGCCACTAAATTTATTTCAATTACGTGTTCATCATTGAAACAGAAGATGTGGCTGTACAAGAAAGGAAAAGGAAAGTTGAATAGCCAAAAGCAAGAGATGTCTGTTACATCTGGTAAAGAAAACTGAGGATCTACCCTTCCTAGCCCCATGACTCACCAAAATTAATAGTAAAACAGTTGGTCATCTGTTTAGGCACAAAATTTCTCAGTACCCACAGCACACAGGATACTGTGCCAGGTACTCAAGGCAATAACGGGGTGTAGCCAGGCTGTAAAGTCAGGTTTATTAAACTCCTGAGCTGGAGCTTTCTCTGTCTCTATAGCAGGCCAGAAAAGCCATATACGGAGATAACTATGAGGTCCACTGGCAGCTCTGTTTTGGGAAGCATCCAAGCAGCTCTTATCTTGCAGTGAATGCAAGGAAATGATGGAGTTTCTTCCCTGATACTCCACAGAACATCAAAACCAAAAGAATGTACAATGAGAACAAAGAAAAGCTGAATTCTGAAACACAGAGAGATGGGAGGAGCCACCAAACTGCCGGGCCCAGAGCAGGTATGAGTGCAGGGAACAGGAGACCAGAATCTGAGATGGAGAGGCTGAAAGCCCAGGGGAAGGGGTTCAGGTGGCCCAATGCCCAGTGGCTCTCCGACCTCTCTAGCATGTGGACAGCATCTTCTCGTCACTGTGCTGACACAGCATCCTCCCTATGTATCTTCTGCTGGACATGCCAGTAGGAAGGTCATGCAGGAGTTACATGCATGCATACAAGCAGAGCATTCAACCCAGAACACACAGCATGCTTTCAAATCAAATGCTTATGAGACCTCGTAAGTTATAGAGACGCAGCCCTTGCATCAAGCTTGTGATTGTCATATTGAGTTAAATTTGATCACACTAGTAAAAGGATTTGTATTTTTGTACTAGAAAATGGACACCTCCAGAATTAGCAAACAAAAGGATTATTGGACATAAATTCAACCAACGCAGTCTGTTCTAAGCAGGAAGAAGTCTGGGATGACTCCTCCATACCTTGAGGATATGACATGAGGTAAGTGTTGGCAGACACTGGGATGGGAGGAGTTGCTGACACTGGCTGAAGTCCTGATTGTGATCCTCAGGGTCACGCTTGTGTGATCAGTAGGCAGAGTGTGCTAACTGTCTCCTCCCCTGCCTGCCACCTTCATGGTTATCTTTAGATTCAGATGACTGCCTGTCTACCCACATAGACTCTGAGCTCATTCTGCCCTATCGCAGCCTGGGTGAGAACCCTACAAGCAGACAGATCCAGGCCTAGACATGCTGCCAGCAGTCCAGGCTCCTGAATGCTTAGGGTGGATTTCGAAGCCCAGAGCCCCTGCTTCCTGGTTGGAATGTGATGATCAACGCTCTGTTTGGGCTTGACATGGGTGAAGAGGAGTCACCCGATAATGGATGTCTCTTCATCACCTCCCACCAAAAAAACTACTTGTGCTGGGCACCATTCTACAAACACATTGGGCCATGCAAACAATACTACCAAGACTCAAGGCAGAGGCCAGTTGTGTAAGCTGGGCACACAGGAGGAGGGTCAGGGGAGGGTGCAGTTCCATGGGCACATGGGCACATGCTACATTCCAGAACCAGGAAGACACAGTCCAGGTCCAGTTGGTGGGACTCACCCAGGACCTGGATGGGCCAGCTTGGACTCAGTCTACTGGGGAGAGGTCATCAGAATTTGCCAATGGTCAGAAAAGGGAGGAGCAGGGACTGACAAGAAGTTCTGGTCCCAGATGGATAACTCACTGGTTCCCAGAGGAGACTTCAGCAGTTTCAGCAACTCCTCTCTTCCAGGTGTTTGCTGACACCCTGTGCTCTGCCATAACTGAGACTCCTTTCCTTCTGATTGGATTGATTAGGTTTTTTATCCAGTAATCGTCTCATGTGTTCTTTCCAATACTGTTTATTGTGTGGCACAAAGATGGAAATCTATTTACTAATCTGTTCAATTTTAACTCAATGCTACAATCATCCTGGGAGGAGCTGGGAAGGCTGCGGCCGATGTGAATCCTGGGGGAGCACAATGAGTTCCCAGCTGAGTCTACATCTAAAGACACTTCAACACAATAGGGTTTTTGTTTGTTTGTTTGTTTTTGTTTTTTTTTTTTTTTAAAGCAACTGAAGTAGAGAATGTCGGATTTTAAAAAGAAGGTGCCACTTGCATTTTCCCTAGCTCAATGGCCACTTTGTGGGGACTTTTGCCTGAAAAATCTGGGTAATTGCTTCAGTTCTCTGCTTTGCTCAAGCTAAGTAAGGAGGGGCCTCCTGCTGAGTCCCCAAGTAACCAAAGGAGAACATTCTTAACTTGTCAGGACTCCGATCGGTAGACAAATGATAGGTCTCCCAACAGTTACCTGCTTACAAGTCTCTTGCAGTAGACCTTCCCAAGCCCGCCAGCTGTGTGGGTGTCTGTCAGAACATACTGCCTGCCCCAGCTGGCAAGAGACATCAGATCATCTGGGTTCCCGCGCTGGCAGCCTATGACTAGAAGGTGAGGGATCTCCGGAGGTGGACCCCCTCCAGGAGCTGGAGCATACTGAGTGCTGCCCAGGCCCAGAGAAGACCCCTGAGCTTCCTAAGGTCACCCAGGTCTTCACCAGGGCCCACGGTCTACCACGGGCATGGTGACCTGCCTTTGCCCTCCTGCTGCCACCTCGGCCAGAGCCACCTGAGTAGCCTCACCTCCAGGATGAATCCTGATCACCATCAGAAGGCCCAGGAGTTCAGGGGTCTCCACCTCCAGCCTGTGTGGCCACCATGTCCACTCTGACCCATGTCCAAGCTAGTGGTTGAACATTTGTTCCTCTTACTGTCCAGTGCAGGCAGGAGCTAGGACTGAGCAGAGCTCCTGGTACATTGCCTGTTCTTCCTTATTTCAGCTTCTTACCTCTGCTCCTGACACCACCTCCAGCTTGCTTGCTTGATGGCTCATTTTGGACATTTGTTGCTAGCTTTGGCCCCTCCTCCTGGCAACATGATTCTGGCACTTGCTCCCAAGTGCTGCAGGTGTGCATGAGAAGCACTCCTCCTTCCAGTCTGTTTGAAGGACTACATGGCTGCACCTCTTCTCTCTCTCCTTACCCATTGGAAAGAGGGAACTACCTTCTTTCCAAATAAACAGTCCCTCAGGCCCTCCAGGTTGACCAGGAGCACCACCACAGTTTCTTGCATCAAGACAATAAAGTCCACTGCCTTGGCTGGGAGTCCCACTGGTGCCATCAACATCATTCTTACGGACATCCAAAAAAATTACCAAGAGAGTGTCCTGACCACCCTACTCTTTGCTCTGTGAAGGTAGTGAGTTTCCCACTCACTGAGATCAGGCTGTCATCCTAAGTGTGGCAGAGGTAGCAGAGATGAGGAGGCGCTTGACTCCTCCAGCTTTCTGAAACAACCTCTGTGTTTCCCCAAGCCTCCTGCTGGCCTTAGAGGAGAGGCAGGAGGGGCCTGCCTGATACTGGAAGTGCAGTGTGGTTGGCACTGAGATACACACAATACACAGGTGTGTGTGTGTGTGTGCTGCGCCATCCATATACAAAGCGTTCAGATGCCCTGTGTAGAAATGTTCCTTATTTCAATCACAGATCGTATCAACATCAGATAAAACGGGCTTGCTAAATTGGGTTCCCTGCACCATCCTGATGTGTGCCCTGGCATATAAAATCCATTGCTTAAAGGCAAATCAATGAGCCAAATGAAGTCTGCAGTCTCAGGAATTAGGCTCACTGCCTGTGCCTCGATTTTACAGATTCCAATTCAACTAACATTTATTGAGCAACTATATTTGCCAGGCAATGAGCTCAGTGCTTTCACATATGCTGCTTTATGAACAGTTGCAAAAACACTGCCAGGAGGTAATATTATGTCCAGAGTAAAGATGAGGAGGGCAAGTGAAGGCCTCATGGTCACCCAGCTCTCAGTGGCAGAGCTGTGGGTAGAGCCAGAACTTTTCCATTATTTTATTCCTACTCAACACCAGTTTAAGGGATGGAGTACCGGCTCTTCATCAAATCCTGGGGCTTCTGCCGATACAACAACTCTGGAGTGAAAATTGCATCGAGAAATTCAGCTCCTAAGGCCAACCTGTCCACACCCACTGGGGAGCTGAGTCTTCAGATGACAGATGCATGACCATCAGTGGGGCCCTGGCTCCATGGGACGAACGAAACTTTGGAGGCAGACCGAGGCACTAAACTGCAGCTACTAGTCACGACTCAACTTCTCTGTTTCAGTTTTTTCACATTGAGAATGGAGGTTTCATAGGTACCTCACCAGGGTTGGAGGATCAAAGTGAAAACCGTCAAACCCATTATAATGTGAGCTTCATGAGAACAGAGAATCTTCTTTGTGTTATGTTCATTGCTATCGCCCTAGAACAGAGGCTGGCACATAGTAGATGCTCAGTAAATATTTGTGGTGTGAATGAACACAGTAATGCTGGTTGCCTTCCATTCGCCTCCACATTGTGAATAGGTATGCTCTACAACCCTTTGGAATGTCCTCAGTGCCCAAGACACAAGAGGCTTAGGCTAAGGCTCTCAGATTTTTAAATTCACCACTGAGAACAGCTACTGCCCGCAGCAGCCCGTGCCACCTCGTCTCCTTTCTTTGACCATTACCCTTCATGCAAAACCACAGAAACCCAGAGCTCTTCACCCTCCAAATCAGAACTTAAATATAGGGAAACTTATGACCCTTTTTTCCCCTTTGTAAGCATTTTTTTTCTTTTTTTCTTTTGGACAGGGTTTCCCTCCATTGCCCAGGCTGGGGTGCTGTGGCATGATCATGGCTCACTGCAGCTTCAAATTCCTGGGCTCAAGTGATCATCCTGCCTCAGTCTCCCAACTAACTGAGACTACAGGCCCATGCCACCCACACCTGGCTAATTTATTTATTTATTTATTTATAGAGACGGAGTCTTCTCATGTTGCCCAAGCTGGTCTCAAACTCCTAGGCCCATACAGCCCTCCTGCCTTGGCCTCCGAAAGTTCTGGGATTATAAGTATGAGCCACCACATTCAGCTCCAGGATGGTTTTTTTAAACCTACTAGTGCTATTATTTCATGAAAGAAAGGACATTTTAATAGCAGAAACCAGGAGGGCATACTATCAGAGTAAAGGACAATCCTTTCCAAAAACAAACAGCTGGTAAACTTAGGTGAATATATCCATCCCCCAACAAGAAAGGATGGGCTTTAAACTTTCTTTGAATGCAGAAAAATGACAATGTAGAATTTTATTTTATGATATTACATGGTGAGTTTTTTCTTGATATAAATTTGTCACCTTGAGGACCTATATTCAAAACACAGTGATAATAATAACGATAGAAAAGACTCAGTGAGTTCTCGCTGTGGGCCTTGTGCTCAGCAACTTGCAAACCTTACCTCCTTAAGATATAACCTGGGAGGTGGAAACATGGCCCCAAGAGGCTCCTGCCTTCTCCCTGATGGGGGCTGCCTGAACCTGGGGGCCAGTGAGGGTTGTCCCACCCAGTGCATCCTGGAGCCTGGATCAGCCTCCTGGATCAGCCAACCCACAGCAGTCAGGAACATATGAGGGAAAAACACCACCGCCAGGCGAGGCTGCATCACAGTCCAACAAAAGTCCACAGACAGGACTTGGAACCTTCTACTCTAAGTAACCATCCACCAGCAAAGCAAGGAATCCAACAGCATTTTCCAGGGCCCCCAGACAAGGTGCGTCAAGACCCAAGTCCCCCAAGGCATCCAAATATCATTCTGAGGTATTCTGAGGTAAAAGCTAATATTTATTACGGAAAATTGGATCTAATCTCAAGTGAAGGTATCACAATGGACATATTGATTTTTTTTAAAGAAAAGTCACCCATTTGGTGTGGGGGAGGGAGACAAGAAAAAAGAAAAGTTACATTTTGAAAAGAAAAATACCAATTTCACAAGCAACCTCCAACCAGATTCCAGGCCCTTAGGATAGCTCACAGCAAGTCCGATATATATATATGTGTGTGTGTATATATATATATATGTGTGTGTATAATATATATGTGTATATATATATGTGTGTGTGTGTGTGTGTATATATATGAAGAAAGAAAAAAAGAAAAATCTTGAAAAAGGGAGGTTTTCAAATAGAGACATCCAGGAAAGTAAATAAAATCAATTGAAAATACTAACAGAGAGCCATTCATTTTAAGTGTTATAAAAATGCCAAAAAGTGCATCCTTATTTTCAGGTTTTAGGACTCTGGATATTCCTTTTTCTGAAAACTGACATCTATAAAGAGGAAAATATAAATAAGGAGAAAAATAATCAATGTGTTTTTTTGAAGGCCCTGAACCATCATGGAATGAAAAAGATGTAACCTTATTAACTATGCAATTTTCATTCCATTTCAGGCGCTGGGGCACAGCGGGTGTGACCTCTTTGTAGAGAATCTTTTGGAAGAAAGAGGATCCTCACAGGGACTCAAGGCTGAGTCCTGTAACTAAGATCCTCAATCAGTCAAAGGTCCTGGGATCTGTGTCCCAGTCAGGGTCCCAGCAGAAAATACGTGGCACCTTCCACTACAGGCCCATGCCACCCACTTCTGGCTGATTAATTTAGTTTTTTTGGTAGAGATGGAGTATTGCCATATTCCAAACATAGTGATAATAAAAATGATAGAAAACATTCAATGAGTATTCACTGTGGGCCTTGTGCTCAGCAACTTGCAAACCTTACCTCCTTAAGATATAACCTGGGAGGTGGAAAATGGCCCCAAGAGGCTCCTGCTTTCTTCCTGATGGGAGTTGCCTGGGCATATGGCCCAATGAGGGTTGCAGGAAGGGGCCCTCCAGTGCTTGAAAATATTTTGGAAGCCCCTTTCCCACCCATGATACAGAGATTGGAATCACTCTTAATGTCTTAATCCTGCGGCACAAAGATTCTGGGAGACTCCCGCCTCACTAAGTCAGGTCCTCACCTAGGGTCAGTGAGGAGCGTTTGTAGATGCACCACTCATAAAGGAGAGGGCAGAGCATAGGGAAGCCCCAGGGGGTGGTGTAGGACCCTAGGAACAAGAAATCTGGAGACAGAAAGAGCTCTGGTTTTCCATCAAGGGTGTCAGCCAGCTTACAATGATCTCATAAGCAGAGAAGCAGGGGAAGATGTACCCATCCTCACTCACCTCCTTCCTGGGATCATCTGCTGGTATCCTCCATTGGCCAAACACAGTGAGAAGTGAGAAGGCAGAAATCCAGGCACAGAGCTGGGCATCTTGAAACCAAATATCTCTATTCACTGAGGGTGATCTATACAAGTGTTCAACGAGCCAGATATTGACTGGACCTGGAAATAAATATTTCCAAATAGATGTGTAGTTTTTATTTAAGTAGGAAGTCATTTAAAATTTAGCTGTCTCTGGTTAAACTTGAAGAAGAGGGTCAGAGGGTACTTTGGGATCTAGTGTAGCACCACACAGACTGCCCTGAAACACAGCCCTGCATGGATTTTCCCAAGTTCCTAAAGAAAAGGGACAATCTGGACCTGCAAGCTCAAGTCCAGTTGAAGTGTTGGAACATAAGGGGACCCTGAGAAGCTGAGAGTCGTGAGAGCCTCTCCCCGGCACTGACAGCAAGATGGGCGTTTCTCCAGCAGATAGATGGATCAAGGTCATGATGGGTCCAATATCAGTTAAATCCAAAGGGTGCAGTGGGACCAGCTCTATGGCCATTAAGCAGAATGTGTGAACCACCAGGGACTCTGTGGAGGACATAAGAAACATGGGTGACCCTGAAGCATGAGGGATCTGTGGGTGACTTTAAAATACTCTGCCATTCACTAACTATAGGGAAGTCTAACTGCAGGCACAGAACTTTGAAAGAACATTTGTCTTAATTTCACAGGCCCTTCTTTTACTCCTTATACCCACCCAATCCCAGCTGACCCTGAACTCCCATGGTGACTTCCAACATAAACTGACAACCTTGTCCAGCCATGCCCCAAACAACCAAACGCACACACCATGTGCCAGATACTTCCATACATTCATATCACAAAATGCTCTCAGTGGGTTGATCTTTCCACGTTTAAGACACGAAAACTGAGGCTCGCAGCAATTAAGCAAACCTGATCCAATTCTAATTCCCTCTTTATCATTCCGCAGTTCCTGTTAAAATCAGAAGAGGAAGACCGACTCTATATCCTTTAGGTTTTGTCAGTTTGAGCTCCCAGTCAAATTAGAGAGACAGCACACCATTCCCAAATTGCTGAATGGCCGAGCAAACCTTTTGCACCCTCATCTTCACACATCTTTCACGGACCACCTCAATCAGATGTGAACTGATATTCCTAAGAGACAAGTGAGGAAGGGGACGCTTCTGCATCTGTCTTTTGAGGAGCAAAGCAGCAGATCTCTCTGACAGCATAATGTTCTGTCATTCCTTTCAACTCAGGAACTGAACTGACAGCTCCCCAGAAACTGTGCCTCCTCCATCTTTTCTCACCCCCAGAAAGCGCTCCTGGAAACAAAGAGGCCAACTATAATGGGTGTGACCCAAGAAATCCTAATGGGCACGCCAAATGAAGAGCAGACGGATGAGGCAGAATCAGATCTGAGACAAGGATTTGAGTGCAAGTAGTTTATAGGAGAGCTGATTCCAGGTAAGAGAGTGCAGAGTGAAATGCAGGGCAGGGAAGGAACTCAGTTGCAGGTTTTCAATATGGGCAACTGGGACTCAGCCCCACAAGGAACCTCTGGGAGACTGGAACATGCTCACATTTGTCACTCCCAAGGGCAAAGAAGCTGGATATTTATGTTCCGATCTTTCCCTGGCTGAGAGCTGTTCCCAGGGGTGCTAACTCCCTGGCAGTCCTACCCTCTGGTTGAGCATGCTTCAAGTAGGGAAGACCTCTAGGCAGAGGGATCAGGTGCTTGCAGAAGAAAACCATTAGCAGGGAAGGGAATGGTAAGTGCAGAAAGGCTAAGTTTAGAGACACCAACTGTGTCTGCCACCCCCAGGTGATTCTATTCCATCATCATTTGATCCCAGGTCTGAGGAAGTAAAAGAGAAGCATGAAGAGAGAGAAAGGAGAGAGAGACAGAGGAGAAGGTAGAGGGCACCATGAGGAACATGGTAGTCTATTCATGGGCAGTCACTTTGAAATTATCTTCTTTGCCATCTATGCAACCTGTTTTCTCATCTGTTGAATGAGAATAATAACATTCTGTATCCCATGAGGTGTGATTACATGAGTTAATATGTGTGAAGCACTTAGAACAGTGTCTGGTACATAGTAAATTCTCAACTATTGACTCAGCTTTGCCTGGTTCATAGGCTTGAGAATATACTAGAAGCCCCTTTCCCACCCATGATGTAGAGATTGGAATCACTCTTAATGTCTCAATCTGAGGCACAAAGATTTTGGGAGACTTCTGCCATACTAAGTCAGATCCTCAAGCTCTTGGATGGGCCTCACCTCCTAGACAATTCCTTTCCCATGATTACCATCCTATTGAGCAGTCTATAGGACTAGCCTCTGCTTTGGAGTCCTGCCCAGTGTCCATGACCCCACCAAAGGTGGAGCCTTGCCCTGCATCCCTGTCCCAGTTGGCAAGAACCCTGTGCTCTACTAGTCCCTCCACTAGGGATGAACATTAATCCATACCTCAGGTTGTGCTGTGGTCTTGCCCTAATGAGATAGCCCTACGTACCTTCTAGGGTCACCTTCTGCTGAATTGCTCATCTGTTCCTACCACTACACCACAGTCCCTCTTGCTTGGGACCCAAAAGGTGTGGGACAACAGATGGACTGAATTTAGGTGCAAGGAGAATTAACAAGGATCCACAATAGCTCCTACCCTTGAGCCCCAAACCGAGTGCACACAAACAGGATGGGAGAAAGATCAGCAATGGCCTGAGGCTTGGCGAAGACAAGGTGGGATGGTATGGTGAGCCCATGGTGAGGAAACTGGCAGACACAATACCGTGTGGACCCCACCCAATTGAGTTCTGCCCACCTCACACAGAGCCGAGAGGAGTAGGAGAAACTGCCAGGCTTATTCTGTCCAGACCTCTCTGGAAACCAGAACTGGGCTGGGAAGCTGCCCTCAGCTACCCTCTGCAGAAGTGAGACCCCAAGGGATCAAGCATCCTGAAGCACTGGGTGACAGGGCTGGGGTGCACCTTCCTGAACCACTGGAAAGGGGGTAAGAGAGGGGGACCTAGCATGAGCATCTGATCACTTTCAGACTTGTCCTCAGATCTCACTGCCAAAGTCCCCATTTGTCAACTACACAGAAGCCACCTGGGCTCTGTTGGTTTTTTTCTTTTCTTTTCTTTTCCTTTTGTGTGTGTGTGTGTGTGTGTGTGTGTGTGTGTGTGTGTGTGTGTGTGTGTTTGAGACAGAGTCTCACTGTTACCGAGGCTAGAGTGCAGTGGCACAATCTCGGCTCACTGCTACCTCCACCTCCCAGGTTCAAGCGATTCTCCTGCCTCAGCTTCCCGAGTTGCTGGGATTATAGGTGTACCTGTACGCCCAGCTAATTTTTGTATTTAGTAGAGACGGGGTTTCACCATGTTGGCCGGGCTAGTGTTGGTTTGTGATGCTCACATGCCACAAGCCCTTTCATAGCCCTGGACTGTGCCTCCCTCAGACACTCCTGACACAGCCCTCTCTGTTGCTGGTGCGCTGGCCATCTCTGCTTGGCTTCCCAAGTGTCCCTATCCTTGGGGCTGCCTGGAGTTGGGCTTCTCTGGGGTTGTTCCTCTCCTTCGGGCTTGGTGGCCACTATTAGAGGCTTTTCCCAGGATGGGGATGGCAGGAAGGCAAGGAGGCAACCTGGGGCACTGCTGCAGAGTACTGTTTCCATTTCTATGGCCCTTGTCCTGCTCAGATTTTAGAATAAATGTTTGCTGATGCTAGTCTTTTTTGAAAATCCATCCACATTTGCTGGGACATCATAATGGACTGAAATTAGCTGCAGAGTTGACGGTTGGGGAAATCTAAAGCATGATGAATTCTCTTAGGGGCACAAGGCCAACAAGCGGCAGTACCCACACCCAGAGCATTTAGCGTCTTTATTAAGGATCTGGTTGAAGGAACATGAACAGTGTGCCTCATCATTTTTCTAACTCTAAAACATGTTTTTACAAATAATACATGTTTATTATAGATAAAAGCAGATAGGCCAAAGGAAAATTAAGAAAAATCACTCTTCATCCCACTACTCTGAAATAGCCACCTCTTTTTAACATTTTTGTGCAAACTTTCCATACCTAAATACATACATAAATAAATGTCCAGCTGCAATTCTAGACCTAATGTGTTTTGGTTGTGGGTTTTTGTTTGTTTGTTTTTGTTTTTTTAACCTTCATGGTTAAAGCTTTGATATAAACAGTTTTTGTCCTGAAAGGACTGACTTTGACCTTAGGAGTAGACTATTTATTTTGGGAAAACCCTTTAAATGGGCTTTTGGTTACAAAACATTGAGCGAATAACTCCCTCCCACAGCCCTGGAGGAATGAACTGATATTGAGCTACTGTACTCAATGCCGTTGACTGCTTAGAGGCCATTAGACAGGCCTGCCCAGTCCGCTGAATGAGAAATGAGCATTTGTAGCATCAGCAACTGTCAGAGAAGAAAAGATCCCAGGAAAGCAAGCCAGGCCTGGGCAGGTACGCCTGAGAGGAGGCACTAAGGAAGACTTGCCTTACTCTTCCAGGTCCCAGGGCTATTGGGCCTGACCTTGGGAGCACAGATGTCTCAGAACACTCCTTGTGCTGGGGGGCGGGGGGTGGCCTCCTACTCAGTAAGACAATGTGAGCAGGCAGTGCTCTGGAACACCCTCAGAAATGACTGGATGACCCTTTGAGGGAGGCTCTGTTCCTGCAGCCAAGCCACACTGGGAGCCTTTGTAATTTATGCTATTAGTTGAAAGACATTCCCACAGGCTGATGACGTCTGAGACATCCTAGTTACAAACAGATAGTTGACAAAAGTAGAACAAGACTGCTTCTTAGATATCTGCTTCCCCACTAGCACCTCATCACTGTATCCCGTGCATCTTTGATCTCAGTAGTCATAGACATTGTCACTTTAATAGATGAATCATATTTCTCTTTACACATGCATAACCACAATTTATTTAAACAGTCACTTTTGTTGGAGCAACCTGAAAGCATTGTGGTTTTGAGATAAGCAAGGCAGGGGTGAGAAGAAAAGGGAGCATTGGCCTTTAAGTGTAGTAACTTGTGACCCTGGGGAAACAGCCCATTTGGCTTGGTCTCAGAATCATGCCCATGTACTCAGGTGCTCACTCTCAGCTGTACCCTTCCCTTGTTCTGATCCTGACCCTGCTGGTCTATGGCTCAGCCATGTGACACTCTGCTTGACTTCTTCTTATGGGACAGGTATTGGCACACAAGTCAGCTGCAACTGATTGCCCTGTGTGCATGGCAAACCCTCTCACTCCAGGCAGTTAGGCACTCAATTTTAAGTATATCATCTCTTCTGCTCATGGAATACTGCACACTTCCCTCAAGGCAAGCTGCAGGCCACCTGTTCTGGTTCTCTCTGTCTCTGTCTCTTTCTCTCAGTATGTGTGTATCTCTCTCTGTCTCCTCCCAAGACACACACATACATACACACACATACACACATAGACACACTTTTTTCCACATCTCCTTTTTGTTTTGATCATAAGGAAGCAGTGTGGCATGGTGTCTACACCAACATCATGCGTGTTGAATTCTTTCAGTTAAAGATAGTGCATTGGTCACATGTGTTGATTTTCTCTACTTCCCCAGACACCACAAAAATGATAGCAATGAATTTTTTTTTAGAGGACAAAAAGTACAGGAAGAAAAAACACAACAAGTGAAAGGTTTCAACAATTTTTTAAAATGCACAGCAAATGGAGGTGTAGTAATTTTTATCAAGGAGAAGGAAATTGCACCAGAAAGTCCTTCCAGAGGCAAATATGCATGAGAGTAAAGAGAAGAGAGATGATTTGCTCTGCACAAGGGTCCTTGGAGAGTTCATGACTTGAAGGCCCTAGACAGGGTGTAGGGCAGTGGGGGAAACTCAGGGCTACAAAACAGATTAGTTGAAAGTCTCTACATTTAGTGGTCAAACTCTCCTGTGGATTGTACAGATGGTTCACTGAAATTTCCGTTTCACTAACTTCCTCCTTCCTAGCAGATCCCTGCTTTTGTTAGACTGTCAATCCCTCTTCCATGAAGCATATGCTTCAAGGGAAGAGGCGATCCTCAGATCTAAGGGATGGATTTTGATTGTCTAAGTCAGTAAGCACATGACAGTTCAAATGGGCTCCAATAGGGTAGGGTGGGGGAGGATCATATCTTGGGTTAGTCCAATCACATAGAAAATATGTACTAGGAGAGAGACTTTTCTCTAGTTATCTTCAGTTGAATGCAAACATGAAAGTATATAGCCCAGTGCTTCTCAAACTTTCGTGTGCACTTGAATCACCTGATTATCTCATTAAAATGCAGGTTATTCTCAGTATGCCTGAGACAGGGATTGAGATTCTGCATATATGACAAGCTTTTGGGTGATGCCAATGCTGCTGGTTCAAGGACCACATTTGAGTGACAGAGGCACAGCTCAAGTCCTAATGGCACAATTTTATGGTTGAAAAAGGAATCAGCTCATTCGAATCATATGCTAAAGAGAGCAAAGCAAAGAGCCTGAAAAACCACTAGTGCTAGATGCCATCACTGAGCCACTGATCCACATCACACCAGGAGCACTTGCTACCTTTGAACTTCCAACTACGTGGGATATTTTTGCTGAAGACAGTGAAACTTAGGTCTCTGTCAATTACAGCTAGACTCTTGGGAAGGAGGGAGTTATTCTCTGGAGAAGGAAAACAGAAGAGGACCAGGATTCAGAGATGGCAGGTATGGGGAAGCTGGGAGCCAAGTACAAGACTGAAAACAGGAATCAATTAAAAGTCTGCACACAGGCCAGGCATGGTGGCTCACGCCTGTAATCCTAGCACTCTGGGAGGCTGAGGTGGGTGGATCACGAGGTCAGGAGTTCTAGACCAGCCTGACCAACACAGTGAAACCCCTGTCTCTACTAAAAATACAAAAATTAGCCAGGCGTGCTGGTGCATGCCTGTAATCCCAGCTACTCAGGAGGCTGAGGCAGGAGAATTGCTAGAACCTGGGAGGCAGGGGTTGCAGTGAGCCGAGATCATGCCACTGCACTCCAGCCTGTGCAGTGAGAGACTCTGAGACTCTGTCTCAAAAAAAAAAAAAAAAAAAAAAAAAGTCTGCACACAAATGAGGCATGAAGGAATTTTCAGGGTAGTCGAAATATAAACATTTATCTAATGTACAATGAATATTTTTCATTTATATTTACTATACATAAATTATATCCCAATAAAAAATGTTTTAACAGCCTACACATGGAATGGTGATAGCTCCTGGGTGGGGGCTTGCCCATACCTTGCCCCATGTCTAGTTCTTTAGAAGCTAAAACTCTACCAGCCAGGCAAAAGATAAAAGGATTCTTCTTCAGGTTAAATGGAATGGGTCCAAAGAAAAGACTTTACATATTGTCATTTGAGAATTTCCAAATGAAACATCAGCTTGGTGTCTGATCACCTTAAAGTACATCCCACTAGCTGATAATCCCCCCCACTCAGTCCCATACACAGAGATTTCAATCATCTATTTAGTGCTTATTACCTTAATGGACAATAAAGGACACTTAAGAAAAGACTAAAACAAAAAATAGAATAAAATAAACAAAATAACACCAATATCAAAACAGGAAAAAAAAAGCTGAAGAAAATAGAGATAATATAGGACTCAGAAAAAAACCTTAAAGATAATATAGAATTAGTATACTCAGAGCCATAGGAGAAGATATTGATGCATTATAAACAGGGTTTATAAAAGAAGCAACAATAAGGAGACAGGAAAGTACTATTAGAAATTAAGAATAGGGGGGCGGAGCAAGATGGCCGAATAGGAACAGCTCCAGCCTCCAACTCCCAGCGTGAGTGATACAGAAGAGGGGTGATTTCTGCATTTCCAACTGAGGTACTGGGTTCATTTCACTGGGGTGTGTCAGACAGGGGGTTCAGGACAGTGGGTACAGCCCAACAAGCGAGAGCCAAAGCAGGGTGAGGCATCGCCTCACCTGGGAAGCGCAAGGTGGAATTCCCTTTCCTAGCCAAGGGAAACTGTGACACACAACACCTGGAAAATTGGGTCACTCCCACCCTAATACTGCATTTTACCAAGGGTCTTAGCAAACGGCACACCAGGAGATTATATCCTGCACCTGGCTCAGAGGGTCCCACACCCACGAAGCCGTCCTCATTGCTAGCACAGCAGTCTGAGATCTAACTGCAAGGTGGCAGTGAGGCTGGGGGAGGGGTGTCCACCATTGCTGAGGCTTAAGTAGGTAAACAAAGCTGCTGGGAAGCTTGAACTGGATGGAGCCCACCGCAGTTCAAGGAGGCATGCCTGCCTCTGTAGACTCCACCTCTGGGGACAGAGCATAGCCAAACAAAAGGCAGCAGAAACCTCTGCAGATGTAAATGTCCCTGTCTGACAGCTTTGAAGAGAGCAGTGGTTCTCCCAGCACAGAGTTTGAGATCTGAAAATAGACAGACTGCCTGCTCAAGTGGGTCCCTGACTCCCGAGTAGCCTAACTGGGAGACATCCCCCACTAGGGGCAGACTGACACCTCACACCTCACACGGCCGGGTACACCTCTGAGATGAAGCTTCCAGAGGAATGATCAGACAGCAACATTTGCTGTTCAGCAATATTCACTCCTCTGCAGCCTCTGCTGCTGATACCCAGGCAAACAGGGTCTGGAGTGGACCTTGACTCCAGCAGACCTGCAGCTGAGGGTCCTGACTGTTAGAAGGAAAAATAACAAATGGAAAAGACATCCACACCAAAACCCCATCTGTATGTCACCATCACCAAAGACCAAAGGTAGATAAAACCACAAAGATGGGGAAAAAGCAGTGCAGAAAAGCTGGAAATTCTAAAAATCAGAGGACCTCTCCCCCTCCAAAGGAACACAGCTCCTCACCAGCAATGGAACAAAGCTGGATGGAGAATGACTTTGATGAGTTGAGAGAAGGCTTCAGACAATCAAACTTCTCCGAGCTAAAGGAGGAATTATGAACCCAGCACAAAAGAAACTAAAAACCCTGAAAAAAGATTTGACAAATGGCTAACTAGAATAACCAATGTAGAGAAGTCCTTAAATGACCTGATAGAGATGAAAACCATGACATGAGAACTACATGACAAATACACAAGCTTCAGTAACTGACTCGATCAACTGGAAGAAAGAGTATCAGTGATTGAAGATCAAATGAATGAAATGAAGTGAGAAGAGAAGTTTAGAGAAAAAAGAGTAAAAAGAAATGAACCAAGCCTCCAAGAAATATGGGACTATGTGAAAAGACCAAATCTATGTCTGATTGGTGTACCTGAAAGTGACGGGGAGAATGGAACCAAGTTGGAAAACACTCTGCAGGATATTATCCAGGAGAACTTCCCCAACCTAGCAAGGCAGGCCCACATTCAAATTCAGAAAATACAGAGAATGCAACAAAGATACTCCTTGAGAAGAGCAACTCCAAGACACATAATTGTCAGATTCACCAAAGTTGAAATGAACAAAAAAATGTTAAGGGCAGCCAGAGAGAAAGGTCAGGTTACTCACAAAGGGAAGCCCATCAGACTAACAGTGGATCTCTCAGCAGAAACTCTCCAAGCCAGAAGAGAGTGGGGGCCAATATTCAACATTCTTAAAGAAAAGAATTTTCAACCCAGAATTTCATATCCAGCCAAACTAAATTTCATAAGTGAAGGAATTCCAAAATTGACCACATAGTTGGAAGTAAAACACTCCCCAGCAAATGTAACAGAACAGAAATTATAACAAACTGTCTCTCAGATCACAGTGCAATCAAACTAGAACTCAGGATTAAGAAACTCAATCAAAACCGCTCAACTACATGGATACTGAACAACCTGCTCCTGAATGACTACTGGGTACATAATGAAATGAAGGCAGAAATAAAGATGTTCTTTGAAACCAATGAGAACAAAGATACAACATACCAGAATCTCTGGGACACATTTAAAGCAGTGTGTAGCAGGAAATTTATAGCACTAAATGCTGACAAGAGAAAGCAGGAAAGATCTAAAATTGACACCTGAACATCACAATCAAAACAACTAGAGAAGCAAGAGCAAACACATTTAAAAGCTAGCAGAAGGCAAGAAATAACTAAGATCAGAGCAGAACTGACAGAGATAGAGACACAAAAAACCCTCCAAAAAATCAATGAATCCAGGAGCTGGTTTTTTGAAAAGATCAACAAAATTGATAAACTGCTAGCAAGACTAATAAAGAAGAAAAGAGAGAAGAATCAAATAGACACAATAAAAAATGATAAAGGGGATATCACCACTGACCCCACAGAAATACAAACTACCATCAGAGAATACTATAAACACCTCTATGCAAATAAACTAGAAAACCTAGAAGAAATGGATAAATTCCTGGACACATACACTCTCTCAAGAATAAACCAGGAGGAAGTTGAATCCCTGAATACACCGATAACAGGCTCTGAAATTGAGGCAATAATTAACAGCCTACCAACCAAAAAATGTCCAGGACCAGATGGATTCGCAGCCAAATTTTACCAGAAGTACAAGGAGGAGCTGGTACCATTCCTTCTGAAATTATTTCAATCAATAGAAAAAGAGGGAATCCTCCCTAACTCATTTTATGAGGCCAATTATGGTATCATCTTGATACCAAAGACTGGCAGAGACACAACAAATAAAGAGAATTTTAGACCAACATCCCTGATGAACATCGATGCAAAAATCCTCAATAAAATACTGGCAAACCGAATCCAGCAGCACATCAAAAAGCTTATCCACCATGATCAAGTGGGCTTCATCCCTGGGATGCAAGGCTGGTTCAACATACACAAATCAATAAACGTAATTCAGCATATAAACAGAACCAAAAACAAAAACCACATGATTATCTCAATAGATGCAGAAAAGGCCTTTGACAAAATTCAACAGCCCTTCATGCTAAAAACTCTCAATAAATTCGGTATTGATGGAACGTATCTCAAAATAATAAGAGCTATTTATGACAAATGTACAGTCAATATTGTACTGAATGGGCAAAAACTGGAAGCATTCCCCTTGAAAACTGGCACAAGACAGGGATGCCCTTTCTCACCACTCCTATTCAACATAGTGATGGATGTTCTGGCCAGGGCAATTAGGCAAGAGAAAGAAATAAAAGGTATTCAATTAGGAAAAGAAGTCAAATTGTCCCTGTTTGCAGATGACATGATTGTATATTTAGAAAACCCCATTGTCTCAGCCCAAAATCTCCTTAAGCTGATAAGCAACTTAGCAAAGTCTCAGGATACAAAATCAATGTGCGAAAATCACAACCATTCCTATACACCAATAAAAGACTAACAGAGAGCCAAATCATGAATGAACTCCCATTCACAATTGCTTCAAAGAGAATAAAATGCCTAGGAATCCAACTTAAAAGGGATGTGAAGGACCTCTTCAAGGAGAACTACAAACCATTGCTCAATGGAATAAAAGAGGACACAAACAAGTGGAAGAACATTCCATGCTCATGCATAGGAAGAATCAATATCGTGAAAATGGCCATACTGCCCAAGGTAATTTATAGATTCAATGCCATCCCCATTAAGCTACCAATGACTTTCTTCACAAAATTGGAAAAATCCTGAGTTCCAGTTTGATTGCACTGTGATCTGAGAGATGATTTGTTATAATTTCTGTTCTGTTTACCAATTCTGTGAAGTGTTTATTGCGGCACTATTCACAATAGCAAAGACTTGGAATCAAATGTCCATCAGTGACAGACTGGATTAAGAAAATGTGGCACATATACACCATGGAATACTATGCAGCCATTAAAAAGGATGAGTTCGTGTCCTTTGTAGGGACATGGATGAAGCTGGAAACCATCATTCTCAGCAAACTATCGCAAAAACAGAAAACCAAACACTGCATGCTCTCACTCACAGGTGGGAATTGAACAATGAGAACACTTGGACACAGGAAGGGGAACATCACACACTGGGGCCTGTTGTGGGGTCGGGGGAAGTGGGAGGGATAGCATTAGGAGATATACCTAATGTAAATGATGAGTTAATGGGTGCAGCACACCAACATGGCACATGCATACATATGTAACAAACCTGCACATTGTGCGCATGTACCCTAGGACATAAAGTATAATAAAAAAATTTTAAAAAGAAATTAAGAATAGGAGAAAAAAACAAAACACTTAAATAAAAGGTACAGATAGTAAAGATAATAAAATCTATTAGGAAGAAGAAGAAAAAGATGGTGATGGAAAATATTAAAAACCACGTAAGAGCTTTTAGAAAACCAATCCAACAATTCAATATCTGACTAATGGGGGAAATATAAAATGAGAACAGAGAAAAAGGGAGAGGAAGAAATTGCCACAAAATTGATTTGATATGAATAATATTTCCTGGAACTAGGCTGCATCTTCTACTTTGGGGCTTATATAAAATTTCAGAACACCAGGAAGAAAGAATAGATCCCAAAAGATTCCAAAGAGAAAAAAAGCTATATGCAAAATAATAATCAGAATGGCATTTAACTTCCTAAGAAAAAAACTGGAAACTAGATGCCATCACATTTTTAAATAAAATATTATTTTCAGTCTTAAGTTTTACATTCAGCCACATTAGAAATTGTGTGCAGATAAAATAATATTTGAAGACTTAAAAGACTCAGAAAAAAATAACTTTTATGCACCCTTTCTTTATAAACTGCTGAAGGATGTGCTCCAGTACATTTAGGGAGGAATCTAAGAAGGAGGAAGACAAAGGATCACGAAATGGTGGATCCAATCCAGGATAAAGGCAAACGAAGTCCATGGAGGATAACTGTGCAAAAGCCCTGTTGATTAACTGGTACAACTGAAAATAAGAGGAAGAAATTCTTTACAATGAAGATCTCCAGCAATTTTTTTAATGGGGGAATATCACAAAATATGTGATATGATGGAATTTTTGTAAAATGTAATAATAGGTAGATTGTAACCTGACTAATTTTGAAAACTTTAAAGACATACGTGAAAAAATAAGCAAGTGAAATAGGCAACTATTAACGCTAAAGAAAATCAAAATCTGTTCAAGAAGGGAAATACAGTAAACGCTGATCACTTATTTTAGGGAAAACAATAACAGGACTATATTAGGATGCTGGGGTTGGGGTGAAGTAGGGTGTGGGGAGACAGTGAATTTCTCCCTCCCATAAATCAAGAAATAGAAGTCCTGTATAGGCATAAACACGGAGATGCAGATGTAAAGTTAATGCCAGGAAAAACACCCCAAAATAGTTTAAAATGATTAGGTCAGGGACTGCTCTTTTTCATTATAAACTTTTTTATATTATTTGACTTGTTTTTAACCATGTACATTGTTTTAAAACACTTATAGCAGCATAATTTATAATCCTTTGGGTATATAACCAGTAATGGGATGGCTGGGTCATATGGTACATCTAGTTCTAGATCCTTGAGGAATCGCCATACTGTTTTCCATAATGGTTGAACTAGTTTACAATCCCACCAACAGTGTAAAAGTGTTCCTATTTCTCCACATCCTCTCCAGCACCTGTTGTTTCCTGACTTTTTAATGATTGCCATTCTAACTGGTGTGAGATGGTATCTCATTGTGGTTTTGATTTGCATTTCTCTGATGGCCAGTGATGATGAGCATTTTTTCATGTGTCTGTTGGCTGTATGAATGTCTTCTTTTGAGAAATGTCTGTTCATATCCTTTGCCCACTTTTTGATGCTGCTATAAAGACACATGCACACGTATGTTTATTGCAGCACTATTCACAATAGCAAAGACTTGGAATCAACCCAAATGTCCATCAGTGACGGATTGGATTAAGAAAATGTGGCACATATACACCATGGAATACTATGCAGCCATAAAAAAGGATGAGTTTGAGTCCTTTGTAGGGACTTGGATGCAGCTGGAATCCATCATTCTTAGCAAACTATCACAAGAACAGAAAACCAAACACCGCATGTTCTCACTCATAGGTGGGAACTGAACAATGAGATCACTCGGACTCAGGAAGGGGAACATCACACACTGGGGCCTATCAGGGGGAGGGGGGAGGGGGGAGGGATTGCATTGGGAGTTATACCTGATGTAAATGACGAGTTGATGGGTGCAGCACAGCAACATGGCACAAGTATACATATGTAACAAACCTGCACGTTATGCACATGTACCCTACAACTTAAAGTATAATAATAATAAATAAATTTAAAAAATAAATAAATAAATAAAAAATAAAACACTTATAAAAGTTAAGATTTTTAAAATAGTTATTTTTTAAAGTTGCTGCATAAATAAATAAATGAGAATATCATCAGGCCATAAGCCACAGATCTGGGGTCTCTTCTGGTCTCCCCACTCATGAGCTGAATGGCTATCAACAGGGCATTGGATCTCTCTAGGTTTCTGTCCAAGACCATCCATCCTCTCTGGGTTTCCTTGTTTCTCAATCACCTGCAGACCCACAGGAGTCAGACAAGCCTGAACTCCAGATATGATCCCATTACTGTGTCACCTTGAACAAATTACCCCTTTCCCTTCTCTCAGCTTCTGTTTCTGTAAAATGGGGGTAATGATACCACTTTCAAAGAGGGCATTAGGGGGATGACATGAGGCTGTGCCCACCATGGGGCTTTTAGATGCTCAGTGGATATCAATAACATGAACCACAAGGGCTGGAGGGAAATCAGATCAAAACAGCAACACAGGGTCAAGCTTCAGGAAACCAGGATGGCAGGAGAGGGGCCTGATGGCACGGCATCCCCTTAGGCAGGACATACTCCTCTCCCCTGCTGTACAGGCCCCTGCACCACTGAAACTGAGATGAAATTTCCTCCCCACCCTCCTTCATTTTCATATTCAGTTATTTGCTTAACAGGGAGAGAAGGATTTTTCTTTCTGAAAGTTCAGTCTGTGACTTCTGTGCCCCCAGTGGCCTCTGGAATCCCGTTCTGCTCAGGCGAGAGCGCTCTTTTCAAGCTGTCAGTAGGGGGAAGATGACAAGGCTTTAATGAAGTCAAGTCATCATTTTTTCATGGCGCACAAGACTGCAGGCCGGAAGCTCTGCTGGGGAGGGAAGATGGAGATGATTTCTTTTGCCTTGGTCTCCTCCCTGATGCCCCTACATCCTGTCCCCGACCCTCAGAGCTGCTTCACATAAACAAGCCCAAGGCTGTGGGAGTTCCCTAAGGCCACTGGCTGGACCGCTAAAGAGGGCACTAAAGTCTAATGCCATTAATCACCCAGACGCAGCACTGGCGGATTCTTGGCTCAGCTGGGAGCTCCCTCTCCTCCCTGCCCCCAAGAGAATGAATCTGTCGATTTTCTCCCTGTGATTCAACCAGCAGCTAATATTAACATGCCTTAAATCATAGAGACTCCCAGAAGTCAGGTTTTTGCTGGTTTTCCTACAAATGAGCCACCAAATTTAGCCAGAAATGCTTTCTATTTAAATAAAGACTATGCATCCATTTGGAAAAAATATATTTCAAGGTCTAGTTAATATATCTGATTCCCTGAACTCCTCCCACAGTCCTGTATAATTCAAAAGCCCCAGTGAAAGGAGATACTCATCTGCTGATAGGAATTCACATCCCTGAAAGCAGAAAAATAAAAAGCCTCCTTTTGTGCACAGGATTGCCTTGGATACAGCTGTGAACGTCTTTGAAAAATCTGCCACCAGCATGGCTTGGGTTGGGCGGAAGAAAATACAAAGAATCAGTCCATGATCCCAGTCTTCCCAGGGCTACCCCATGATCTCCTAGGTGGTGGTCTAGGTTCTTAAGCTTTATCAGGTAGCAGAATCACCTAGAGGGCTTATTAAAACACAAATGGATGGGCCTCCGTCCGAGTTTCTGATTCAGTGCGTGTGGAGTGGGGCCCAGGAATTTGCATGTGTGACAAATTCCCGAGTGATGCTGATGCTGCTGGTCTGGGACCATACTTTGAGAACCAGTGCCCCAGACCTTCCTGAATGGTCATGCCTGGGAGATCCATCCGAGGGGACTCTGCTGCCAGCCTGCCTTCTCCTCCCCACCCTCCTGCCCCACTCAATTGCAGCATCCTCCTCTGCGCTGGTGCTGAGCACAGCTGGGAGCCCACGAGGAAGCCCAGCCCCAGCCCCTCACTTGCAGGCCGAACTTGCTGCTGAGTTTAGCCCAGCATAGGAGGAGTCTGGTGGCCTGGGACAGGGCCTGGCCATCTGCATGCCCAGTGAAGCACACGCTGTCCCAGCCTCTGCAGAGTGGGTTCAACCCAAGTAACTGAGTTCTGCCTCGGTTTCCTGAACGAGCACCTGTCTCCTTGGGACCGGAGCCCTGTCCCCAAATCCATAACACTAAAAGGAGGCCCTAACGCCCCACTGGCCCTTGTCAGCTCTACCCCATACCAAGGGTGGACCTGGTGTTCTGCCTCATTCATCCCTCAGGCAGCACCTGGGCAATACACTCTGGATGGGAAGCACTGTGCCCATCTGACTTGAGGGGCTGCAGTCACACACAACTCCCAGCCCCTCCTAGCATGGGTTCTCTGGGAAATAACACCTTTAACACTGGCTCAGTCATACAGAGGTGCCCACAGAGATTGTGATGCTCACCACCAATTTCTGGATCAGCACCTCCACCCCATTCTCATCCTTCTTGGTACCTCAATTACCTCTATTTCCCCATGGCTGAGCTCCCCCATGTCCATCCCAGAACCTAACTTCCATGCACTTCCCCTCCCTGCAACATCTTGATTGTAACACCTGTAGCTGCGTCTCCTCCTTCTCTTCAGGGGGCTTCCCTCGTGACAGTGTCCGTGCCCAAGGACACTCCATGAAGTAGTCTCGATCTTGACTCCATGATTCCTTGGCCCAGCCTTGCAGAGACTGCCCAACCTCTTTGCCGTCTTCTCCATGGCTAATACTGAGCTGTGGTTGCAAGGCATATAGCCTTATGGTGAAGGACATGAGATCCAGAGACAGACAGGCCTGAGTTTGATTTTCTCCTCTTCCACTAGCTAGCACTGTTGACCTCAAGCAGCCACTTGGCCCCTCTGAACCGCAGTTTCCTCATGTGTACATGGAAGTCATAATAGTGCCTAGTTCACAGGATGGATGAGGAGTCAATGAGCCAAGGTATATATGTGTTTGGTTTCTTATTGCTGCTGTTGCTAATTACCCCGAACTTAGTAGCTTAAAGCAACAGAAATTTATTCCCTGACAGTCATGGAGGCCAGAAGTCTGAAATGAGTCTTGCACGGCTAAGATCAAGGTGTCAGCAGGCTGGTTCCTTCTGGAGGCTTCAAGGAAGAATCTACTCCTTTCCTCTTCTAGTTTCTGGTGGCTGTGGCATTCCTTGGCAGTTGGCCACATCCCTCCACTCTCTGCTTCCATTGTCATATTTCCTTTTCCCCTCTATGCCAAATCTCCCTCTGCCTTCCTCTAATATGGATACTTATCATTGCTTTTAGGGCCCACCCAGATAATCTAGGATAATCTCCCCATTTCAAAATCCTTAACCTAATTGCATCTGCAAAGTTCCTTTTGCCACATAGGGTAACATTCACAGGTTCCAGGGATTAGGACCTGGATATTTTAGGGGGTATTATTCAGCCTACTGCAGGTGCTAAGCAGAGTGCCTAGCATATAGAAGCTCCACAAATTACTGCTACTATTCTTATTACAGTTATTATGATTACAATGGTTAGCCCCTAATTCTGCACTAGCATTATTCCTGTGATTGCCACACAGTCAACAAAGGGTTGGGTTTCTATAGGTCCAAAGAGCACAATTATGTGAGGCTTGAATAACTAACACTCAGACATTTAGCCATTTATACCATCTATAAAATTCTTCCTTCCCAATATGCACTCCTAGCAGGAGGTAGGAATTCTCAGTGGGATGCAATAAAAGCCCCTCCAGGTGAACTTTTAACTAACAACTTATCAGAGCAAGATGATGGTCTAATGAGTCCTCTGAGCTCTCCAGATGCATCCCTGCACACGGCTTCCTCTGGCCATTACATCTGCTATTCCTTTCAAGGATGTGGCTGGGCTCTGCTCTCTTCCCAGCTGACAAGAGCTGAGCAAAGCCCCTGAGGCTCTTACTCCAGGGGACCGCTATGCATCAACAGTCACTGCCCTCACATCTGTCCACAGCTGTCCAGAGAGAGATTCCACAGGCTTATTGGATGGAACTTTGCCTCAGTCCCTCTTGGAGCTCCCAAAGCTGGTTGTCTCCTCTGGGCACTGAACACGGATGGGAGGAAGTTCCAATGGCAATGACTGTACTGAGTCACAGCATAGGTAGGTCAGGCCCTGCCTAGAAGTGGCCAATTCTGAACCAGGTTGAGTTTATCATTCCAGAAAGTCATGGAGCTACCAAGGCCAAGGAGATGAGCCACCAGAGATAGAGACCAAAGGGTGCACCAGTCAAGTCCAGGAGCCAGAAATCAGCCACTGGAGAAAGAGCCAAGACAGAAAGAGACTGAGGCGAGACCTGGGAGAGGGAGTCTGTGATCATCTGACTAATTCTGAATCTTTCTTACTGTACCCTATTCTGAAGAGTCAGCTCTTACCCAGAAGATTTTAAAAACCATGAATACTTTAGACTCGGTTTGCTCAAGCATGCGGAGTCTCTAAATGCCTGGGACTCTTCTCATCAGGAAGCCTATGTCTGGGTGGCTCCCTGAGGCTGGAGGAGACCAGTAGTCAAATGTGCCAAGACAAATACCCTCTCTGTGCCACCACCCATGTTGCCCTCAGGGACACATTTTTGGAGGTCTCTCCACTGAGTTAATGGCTTCTTAAACCTCACAAGGTCTCTTCTCTGTGCAAAGTTCCTTTTGTTCATTGGATGCTCTCAAAGCTAACATGGGGTCCCCAGGAAACTAATCAGCTCCCAGAGTCTGAGATCTAGGACTGCCTGGGCTGTATTCTTGATCACCCAGCTCAGGCCCAGGGGCATCAACTCTGCTGAGCTCTCTGCTGAGGACTTTGAAGGAAACTTCAAGCTGAAATAATCAGGGCAACTTCAACTGGGTCTGCCTCACAGCCCACCCTTTGTTTTGTCCCTTGCCCTTGCTCACGCTTCGTAGGGAGGGTTCTCCCTATCCCCTCTACCCTCCGGAAGTCTGCTACCTCCACTTCCCACTACATCACTACATCACTCCACCCCACATCCATCTCCAGTAGATTCTCTAACCTCCATATTCATGGAAGCATCAAAGCCACTGCGTGGGTACACCCCACCTCTGCTCCCATCTTTACACCATGCTCCCTTTTTAAAAGAAGAGGTCAGTGGAGCATGGAATAAGTGTTGGGATCTAAAGTCAGTCCATCAGAGTCAAGAGCAAAGTCTGCCTCTTACTAGCTGTGTGACCTTAGGCAAGTCACATCATGTGTAAAATAGGGACAGCAGTGGTGTCTTCCACCTCATGGAGCTGCTGAGGAGCAAATGAGTTAGCACACATAAAACACAGTGTCTAGCACAGGGTATGAGGTGAATAATGTGAGCATTGATTATTGTTCTTATGCAAGAAGCTTAACACTTAAGCAAATATAACACAGTGGGAACGTGAACTCTGAAGTCCTGGCTGTGTCACTTTTTAGCTCTGGGACCTTGAGGAAGTCACTTAACCTCCTTGGCCTTTGGGTTTTTCATCTGGAAAATGAGGACATGACGGTGCCCATCTGAGGCATGAAAGGACACCATCCATGTGAAGTTCTCAGCATGGTGTCTGCAGTGCAGTGAGCCTTCTATACGTATGGCTTCTCGGCTGGGCGTGGTGGCTCACGCCTGTAATCCCAGCACTTTGGGAGGCCGAGGTGGGTGGATCACAAGGTCAGGAGATCAAGACCATCCTTCCTAACAGGGTGAAACCCCACCTCTACTAAAAATACAAAAAATTAACCAGGCACGGTGGTGTGCACCTGTAATCCCAGCAACTCAGGAGGCTGAGGCAGGAGAATCGCTTGAACCTGGAAGGTGGAGGTTGCAGTTAGCCAAGATCGCACCACTGCACTCCAGCCTGGTGACAGAGCAAGACTCCATCTCAAAACAATTAAATAAATAAATAAATAAATAAATAAATAAAGATAAATTAAATAAATATGGCTTCTTATTAGACTGGTGGCCTTTTTCCCCTTCCCCTCTCCAGAGATGACCTCTAGGACATGCACCCTGTGTCCTATTTCCCATCCATCAATCACACACACACACTCACACTCATGCACACACACTCACACTCACGCACACACACATGCACACACTCATGTATCTTCTACTTTTCCCTTTCCTCTGCATCCTTCTCCTCAATCTCCAGGCAAGCTCAAGTCTCCCCACACAAAGAAAATCTTCTTTCAATTATTTTTCAACTACCACCCTATTCTCCTCCTCTTTCCACTAGGGAACTTCTAGAAAGGGTGGTCTACCTTCAACTGCAAGCTTCATTTGCTGACAATGGAGCCATTGTCAACTTTTACTGTTTTCTACCAGATGTCTGGTATCTCTTAGGGACATCTCAGAATAATGAAGTCCTTGCATGTTTGTGAGTTCTCTGTTGAGATGTTTGTTTTCTGTCTGCTGAGTTTATTTGGATGGTCTAACATCCTGCACCTTCTGTGTAAATGGAGGTAGCAATCTACCACTGGCAGTTAAGACAGCTTTGCTTGGGGCCTGGAATCAGCCCCAAGATAGAGTTAACTCTCCAAGCCTTTCCAAGGAGCCCTCTGAAGATAGACTGGCCTGTTAAAAGAATTAAGGGGTGGAGGTGGCACAGGGGTGACAGAAGTGGGCTGACTCAAGAGAGCAGAAAAAATTGCCAGGAAAAGGTAAACGCTGAGAAGCAATCTGACTTAAATCATGAACAAAATGGAGAGGCAAGCAGTCATCGTAGTTTTTCCATGAAACTCTGAGAAAAAATAAAAGGCCTCTAATGCCGGAAGCTTCAAAAAAGAAGCTGAGGAGCAAATAAAAGAAAGCCCCTTTCAAAGTGTTTTGTCTAGGAGGGTGAGTGCAGGGGTTGCCGAGCAGGGAGAGGAAACATTTGTGTCCCTTGGAAGAAAATCTTGGATAGGAAATCAGCCCCATCCTGTAATGGCAAATGCTCCCACACCAGAGATCCACTGACCTGGAAAGCTCCAGTCTACACAAGCCCATATGTGGCACCAACATCTTGGTGAGACTGTCCCCCTGGGCCCTTGCCAGTCAATGATGCTCCATTGTTTGAGGCATGATGACATGTTGAGATCATGACTTCCGGAGCCCTGGGGATGGTGCTTCGTAAGTCCATGGCTGAGAGGAGCTTCCCTGTCCAGCCTGATCTCCTGTCACAAGACCCAGGGATCTCTTTACCTTCTACACTGCCTCAAGGACAGAGTGGAACTGACACACTGACACCTCCCAACCCACCCCCATGCAGCACCACTATGTGCAACCCTCCAGCTGGGGCTGTGCCATCCTCAGTCCTCCTGTCCCCTTCACTTCACTCTTCTATGCCCACACTCACTCCTTGGCATGGGGTAAGCCTGGGTCTGCTTCCCTTCATGCTGGAGCTCCAGAGCGTATCTCATGCATCCTTGACTGCTCTATAGGACCTGACACATGGTAGGTTCTCAATAACTGTACTTTGCATAGATGAATAAACAGCTCTTTGATCACAATCAGCACACATACCAGAATACCTCACATTTATAAAGTGCTTATTATGCATATTCTCTCAAAAGCCCTAAGAGCAGTTACCATTATTACCCCCATTTTACGAATGGGGAAGTCAATCCCCAGAGAGATTCACTAGCTTGCCTTTGGCTATATAACTAGAAAGTGGCAGAGCCAGGATTTGAACCCTAGCAGTCTGACACCAGAAATGGGGCAGTTAACTGACACATTGACTGCTTCTTAAATATTTAAAGTATTTTTTTTTCTCATTGGGATTGCCAAAAGCACCTGTGAGCAGATTAGCACGAATACATTCGATGTTGGGAAGACCAGATTTTTGTTTGAAATGGCTTACTGTGCCCAGAAGGCACAGGGGTCTGCTTGGAAGCTGCAGTGAGAAGGAGAGAAATCGAGGAGATCATTTACAGTGTCAGATTGAGAGAATGTCAGGGTAGTGGGCAAAGGGCTTGGCCCAGAGTGAGTAGAAAGGGGAAAGAAGACACCCATCAAACCTTCCTTGGCCCAGAGGGAGAATCATGAAAGTGACTAAAGATGAGAAACTGGGATAGTTTGACCTGCGTAGGCTCTATAATCACAGAGGCTTACGTGTCAGTGGGTCACTGAGAAAAGAAAAGTTGAACCCATTGACTGTATCTTGGGTGCCTAACTTGGCAGAAAAAGAGGGACCATGTCCCAGTGCTGAGGTATGAAGAGATACAGCAGCTCTAGCCCAGAGGTGCTTATGGATCCAATGTGTACAGGGAGGTAAGTGGCAGGAGCCTGGGGGCATTGTGATTCCGATGGTCCCACCAGCCACCTGCTGGAATTACAGAAGCAGGGTTCAGCCTCTAAGATAAAGAGCTGAAAAGATCCAGGTAAGTCTGGCCATGGTGGCTAACACCTGTAGTCCCAGCATTTCGGAAGGCCAAGGTGGGCAGATCACTTGGGGCTAGGCCAACGTAGCGAAAACCCCCGTCTCTACCAAAAATACAAAAATTAGCCTGGCATGGTGTCACATGCCTGTGGTTCTAGCTACTTGAGAGGCTGAGGCAGGAGAACCTCTTGAACCTGGGAGGTGGAGGTTGAAGCAAGCTAAGATCGCACCACTACACTATAGCCTGGGCAACAGAGCATTCTGTCTCAAAAAAAAAAAAAAAAGGGTCCAGTAGGCTGGTAGGGTTCTAGAAAAGCAGGTGACTTCAAGGCAAGCTCTTAGTCCCTGCAGGGGACTGGTGAGCAACTGGGAAACTGAGGCAGCATGCAATCATACTGAGATGGTTAAGCTGGGAGGAGGAGGTTCAGCAGATAATGAGGGGAGCAGCACTCGGGGCTCATGGGGACTCAGGACCAGGCACTCCCTCTGCCTCCAGATACCACACTGAGAGCCACAGAACTAATCCCAGATCCTACTGCTGGTGTGGCTGGGCTCCTCGCAGGCAGTCAAACTGTCATAACGTTGAACCTGCATGTTGGAGGTTGTTAGTGTCTGCAGCTGAGCAGCCCCAGGGGCAGCAGGGACTGGCAAGGGGGCAGGGAGTATCTCATTCATTCATTCACTCTCGCATCCATCCATCCATCTAACATTTATTGAAATCTAAGTGTCAGGCACTCTGCTGTGCACTGCAGAAATTAAGATTTTTTAAGATCCATTCAGTGCTTTCACAGAGCCCCCGAGTAGCAGACTTCTGACGTTCAGCTAAATTGGCAACGCTCAGTAAGCTCGAGGACATATATTGATAAGTGATGGAGAGAGCTAGAAGGCGGTCATGATGGTGTGTGTAGCCAATGGACAGTTTAGCACTCCATCTGCATGGGTATTCAATATGAGTTGTATAAAGATTAGGCTGATGGCTGCTTTCTAAAATAAGCTACATGGCAGGCCCCTCACCTGCTCACCCTGTGAATGAGTTCAGTGAAGCAGCTCAATAAGCCATTTCTGTTTATACTATGAATATCAGATGATCTTTGCCCAGACTGAGCCATATTGCCAAGACCGGGGCTGCAATTTACCAAAGGACAAAGTATCTCTTAGTCTGGAGAGAACCCAGCGGCTCTCTGACCGGGATGGAGTTGTGTTGAGATGGGGGCTGATAACTGCTGACCCCAAGGCTGGGCTTGACCCAGGTGCTGCCCATCAACCTCACCTGGGAGAGTCCAGGGGCAGTTGAAGATCACACCGACTACGCCACCCCAGAGGATCCTCCCAAAGCCCTGACCTCACTGCGAGTCAAGTCCTCCCTCATCGTGAATCACAAAGGAACAATTGATTAAAATTCATGTGCGTTTTAAAAATACACGAGTTATTGTCTCCTCCTCCTCTTGAATTTAAGCTTCCTGAGAGCAGCCATCTGCGCTGCCTTGTTCATTGCTGCATCATTAGGACGTAGAACAGTGCCGGTAATATAGAAGATGTTTAAGAAATTTTTGTCAAATACATTCATTATGTATATACAAATGAATGAATGAGTATTTTAAGACTATAACTGGCTTGGGTTCCAGTCCCAGCTCAGCTACCTCTTAACTCTTGGAATCAAATACCTAAACTCAGTCTCCTCATTCATAAAATGAGGGAAATAGTAGTGCCTTCCTTATAGAGCAACTGGGAGAATTCTGTAAGATAATGCATATTAAGCACTCAGCATGGTGCCTGGCTTATAGTAAGGAGTCAATAGAGGGAACTTGATCATGATCCCTTTTGTTGAAGTTACCTAGGTGCCTCCCTCCTGGATCCTCAGATGACAGGACACACACACACACAGACAGACAGACAGACAGACACACACACACACACACCCCCCAAGCAGGCCAGAGGAGAAGTAGCCTCAAGCAGTGGTTCTTAAAGTGTGATCCCTGGACCAGCAGTATCAGCATCACCTGGGAACTCGTCAGAAATACAAATAAATTATCAGGCCCACCCCAGACCTACTGACTCAGAAACCCTAGAAGTGAGACCCACCAATCTGTGTTCTAATGAGCCTTCTAGGTAATTCAAATACATGCAAGTTTGAGAATTATGGGCCTAGAGCAAGGGGCAGATGAAGAAAACCAGATTCCTGGTCAGAATTCCAGTGGCTCCCTCCAATGCATAGAGAAAGGCAGAGAAGGATCTGGACAGCTCCAGGTTCAAGGTCAGTGAACCTCACCATTTTGCAGCCATCAGCCTGGCCTTGCTTCTCTGTTGCTGGCGGAGGAGTTTGGCCTCCATCCATCACAAGGAAAGTGCCTTTGGCTATGGGATGAACAGAATTTGCCGAGCCACTATCACTGGGGCCAGTTCTCCACTCAGTGTCCTCTGCACCTGCACTGCCAGGGGCCAGCCAAGCAGAGATGCAACGGAAGCTAGACTGAAAGCAAGAGGCAAAATACCATGTCGACCTAAGCATCCGTACGTGTTGGGGATCCGAGGCAGGAGTGAGGGACTTCTTTTTGAAGAGTGATGAGACAGCCCCCATGGTCCATCAGAAGAGTTAGAAGAGTCAGAAAAGCAGCAGCCACAGGCAATTGCCTACTTAGAGCACAGCCCTCAGCTGCTACTAGAATCCCCAGAATGTCTGTAGGAGAGAAATTTGGAGCTGTAGCTGGAAGTAAGTGATGTCTGAGGGAGGTCTGTGACACACAGATTAGGCCCCCAATCACCAACACTCTTTTGCTCCTCATGGAGTGTTGAGGAGTAGGGAAGCTGCCTGTTAGAATCGCCTGGGGAGCTTTAAAATTGACCACTACCCAGGCCCTGACCCAGTAGATTCTGAATCAGTTTGTCTGGGGTAGGCCCCAGACATCAGTACCTATTTGTAACTCTTCCCAGGTGATTCTAACACCCAGCCAGGCTCATGAACTGCTCTTCTAACCACCCTCCCTCCACTCAGGAGAGCAAATGTACCGCCTCTTCTATTTCTCTGCTGTGTCTTTGAATGTCTGTCCATGTTTTTGTTTTTCCTCAAAGTGGGAATATTTGGTGTTGGGATGGGGGAATCCCAAGTTTGACACCAACTGAGAAATAAGGCCCCAGAGACAGAGGTGAAGATCAGAATATTAGCCCTATTACTGAGTACAGTCAAGTAAAGAATGTGGCTTTGGATATGTAGCCAAATGGTTCTGCAAATTCTTCCCCAATGAATTAGATAGACGTAGCCCTCGGCACTGGTCACACCAGGCAACTCCCCAGAGGGGCCAAACCAACCCTGAGAGGCCACCCAGTACCAGAGGATTGATGAGAATATTGTTTCCCCTCTGCAGGAAGGCAGGGTAGAAGACAGAGAAGCCCTAGGGGAGGCTAGACTGAGCATGTTCTGTTCCTCCCCCAAACTCACCATCTCTCCTCTGGGAAGAAATGGGTGAGGGAATGGACAAGGGTAATAAGCATTCCTTCCATACTTTTCCCTCCTGCATGGTGCAATGGAAAAGCCCTCCCCTCCCTGGAAACATGAGTTGTGGGGTTTTAATGTTCCTCCCTACCATCTGGGCATTTATTTGAGCATTTGTGTCTTTCTCACTGAATATCTGAGTGTGTCATTCTGTAGGTTTGTCTATGAGTGTTGCTGTGTGTCTGGGAGTTTATGGGTCTTAATGCAGGTGCCTGCGTGTTTCCATGTATCTGTCGATTCTTTGAGTGTCTGTGTGGTGAAGCTTGAATCTGCTCCCATTGTGCTTCTCACCACTGCAGATATCAGGGACTGTGCCACCTGCCTCTCTGCACGCTCCCTGTGTCTGTTGCCTATACACCCTGAAGAATCTTGTAGATGTTCCCAGCAGTTACTGTGCTAAGAGGACATGTTGTTCCTGATGGTGATAATTGCCCTCCAATCAGTTAAGTTGACTCATCATCACTGTCGATAGCATGATAGGATAGCAACAAAAATGGCTTTTGCTCAGATGAGACTCCTCTGAATGGGGCTTATCTCAGGCTCCTGGTTCATGAGCTCCCAGAGGGAATGAGAGAAAGAGTCTCAGTCTGTTTTGTGTTGCTATAACACAATATCAGAGGCATGGTAACTGGTAAGGCATTTGTTTATCACAGTTCTGGAGACTGTGAAGTCCAATGTAGTCTAATATTAAGGTGCCAGCAATCATGAGATGATTCTTACATCATCCCATGGCTCACAGAAGGGCAAGACAGCATTGTGGGAGAGAGCAAGAGAATGAACTCACAGACTCAAGCCCTTTTATAATCAGCATTAATCCATTCTTAAGGATAAATGAATGCCCTAAACACCTCCCATTAGGCCCCACTTCCCAACACTGTTGCATTGGGAATTAAGTTTCCAACACATGCTTTCTGGGGGACACATGGAAACTATAGTGGAGGGCAAAGACAGACCAGAGCTCCATTCCTCAGTCCACAGCATCGTACAAACTCTTGGAACAGACTCAGCCATGCGTTGGTTCTCCTATGTGCTGGAAGGCCTAGCCCCTAGCAAAGGTTGGGTGCAGGAGCTAGTCCTCCTACCCATATAGACTCCCTGAAGGGCTGACCATGGCTCTCCCCAGCCCTAGGCCTGGACCTCTGAAGCCTTAAGGGATCATTCACCTATCTAAGGCATCCCATGGAAATCTGCCTTCTGTTTTTCTACAGATCCTGCTTAGGCACCTCAAGGAGCTGAGTCTTCCAAACAGTGATGCTTTGAGAGCACTGACTTTGAAGTCAGATAGAATAAAGGCAGAGCCCCTACTCTGCTGCATATTAACTGTCTAACTCTGGGCAAGTCACTCTGAGCTTCATTTGTCTCATCTGTGAAACTGAGATATTAATAATAAAGACAGTCAATATCTATTGAAGGTTTACTATCCACTGGGTGGTATCTTAAGAGTTGTTAATGTATTGTATTAGTTATCTATCGCTGTCTAACAAATTACCCTAAAATTTAGTGGCTTTACACCACAAGTATTTATTCAATATTATCTCAAAGTGTCTTTGGGTCAGGAATATGGACATGGCTTAGCTGGATCCCCTGTTTCAGAGTCTCACACAGACCACAGTTAAGGTGTCAGGTGGGGCAGCAGTCATTTCAAGGCACTACTGGGGGAAGATCTGCTTCTAAGCTCATGTGTGTGGTTTTTGGCAGGATTCAGTTCCTTATGGGCTATTAGATGAAGGCCTTATTCCTAGCTGGCTATTGACCAGAGGAGGCCATCCACAGTTTCCTGTAGTGTGGGTTTCTCCACTGGGCAACACATAACATGCTGTTGGCTTCCATTGGAATAAGAGAGAGAGTAAGAGAAAGTAAGCAAGAGGGAGTTCACAGTCTCTTGTAACCTGATCTCGGAAGGGACAGCCTATCAATTTTGCCATATTCTCTTCGCCATATCCAAGCAAGGGCATGGATACCTGGAGATGGGGATCACTGAGAGCCATCCTCACAGCTGCCCATCACATCTATTAAATCATTTTATCCTCCCAGCACTACTATGTGGTAGTTACTCTTAATATCCTCCTCTACCAACATTCTACAGATGAGGAAACTGAGGCACAGGGACTTGCCAAGGTCACACAACTGGTATGTGAACAATCCTGAAAGCCGTGCTCTTACCCACTAATTTCAAGAGCCTAGAGATGTGATCATTGGAAGGATCAGGTGTGACACTGTAAATAATGACACCATGGGCCTCCTTGAATACAAGCTCCTTTCTCCAAGGTCCCCCTCCAGCACCCTCTCACTCAGTGTGTTGGCCTTGAGGAAAGAGTGTAAGCCATCCGCCAGGTTTGCAGCTTTTCATAAGCTCTGAAAAGTGACTCTCAGCCCAACCACACCCTCTCTCATCTCTTATTGGTCACCATGCTTTATTTCTAACTTCTGCAGAATTGACTGCAGAACAAATTGGCCTCTGAGAGGAGGGAGAAAAGTGTGAGAGAGAATCTGGTTCTACACAATGAGTTCAAGTGTTCTGACCTGTGGGGACTCCATCCCAGGAGATGGCAAGAACACACAGGTGAAGTCAACACACTCAGGTGGCTTGGCTCAGTGGGAAATGAGTGAAGATGGGTTGGGACTGGAGATGAAGTGGAGTGGAGTTAGGTGTTCTCCATCTGGACTTGGAGACAAGAACAAGTTGCTCCAGGGCACACTAGGAGTGGCCTGATGGCTCATTTCTAGCAAGTGCATAAAGAAGCCCACACCAACCTCGAAGATGGCCGAATAGGAGCAGCTCTAGCCTCCAGCTCCCAGCACGAGTGACACAGAGGATGGGTGATTTCTGCATTTTCAACTGAGGTACCAGATTCATCTCACTGGGGAGTGCCGGACAATTGGTACTGGTCAGCTGGTGCAGCCCGACCAGCAACAGCTGAAGCAGGATGAGTCATTGCCTCACCTGGGAAGCGCAGGGGAAAGGGAATCCCTTTTCCTAGCCAAGGGAAACTGAGACACACAACACCTGGAAAATCGGGTGACTCCCACCCTAATACTGCACTTTACCAAGGGTCTTAGCAAATGGCACACCAGGAGATTATATCCCACACCTGGATGGGAGAGTCCCATGCCCACAGAGCCTCCCTCGTTGCTAGCACAGCAATCTGAGATCTAACTGCAAGGCAGCAGTGAGGCTGGGGGAGGGGTGCCTGCCATTGCTGGGGCTTAAGTAGGTAAACAAAGCCACCAGGAAGTTCAAACTGGGTGGAGCCCACTGCAGCTCAAGGGGGCCTGCCTGTCTCTGTAGATTCCATCTCTGGAGACAGGGCATAGCTAAACAAAAAGCAGCAGAAACCTTAGCAGAGGTAAATGACCCTGTCTGATAGCTCTGAAGAGAGTAGTGGATCTCCCAGCATGGAGGTTGAGACCTGAGAATGGACAGACTGCCTGCTCAAGTGGGTCCCTGACCCCTGAGTAGCCTAACGGGGAGACATTGTCCACTAGGTGTAGACCGACACCTCATACCTCACACAGCGGGGTACACCCCTGAGACAAAGCTTCCAGAGCAAGAATCAGACAGCAACACTCACTGTTCAGCAATATTCTATCTTCTGCAGCCTCCGCTGCTGATACCCAGTTAAACAGGGTCTGGAGTGGACCTCAAGCAATCTCCAACAGACCTACAGCTGAGGGTCCTGACTGTTAGAAGGAAAACTAACAAACAGAAAAGATACCCACACCAAAATCCCATCAGTTCGTCACCATCATCAAAGACCAAAGGCTGATAAAACCACAAAGATGGGGATAAAGCAAGGCAGAAGAGCTGGAAATTCAAAAAATCAGAGCACATCTCCCCCTCCAAAGGAACACAGCTCATTGCCAGCAACAGATCAAAGCTGGATGGAGAATGACTTTGACGAGTTGAGAGAAGAAGGCTTCAGTGGATCAAACTTCTCAGAGCTAAAGGAGGAACTAGGTAACCAGCGCAAAGAAACTAAAAATCTTGAAAAAAGAATGGAAGAATGGATAACTAGAATAATCAATGCAGAGAAGGCCATAAACGAACTGACAGAGACAAAAACCATGACACGAGAAATACGTGACAAATGCACAAGCTTCAGTACCTGACTCGATCAACTGGAAGAAAGAGTATCAATGATTGAAGATCAAATGAATGAAACGAAGCGAGAAGAGAAGTCTAGAGAAAAAAGAGGAAAAAGAAATGAACAAAGCCTCCAAGAAATATGGGATTATGTGAAAAGACCAAAACTACATCTGATTGGTGTGCCTGAAAGTGAGGGGGAAAATGGAACCAAGTTGGAAAACACTCTTCAGGATATCATCCAGGAGAACTTCTCCAACCTAGTAAGGCAGGCCAACATTCAAATTCAGGAAATACAGAGAACACCACAAAGACACTCCTTGAGAAGAGCAACTCCAAGACACATAATTGTCAGATTCATCAAAGTTGAAATGAAGGAAAAAATGTTAAGGGCAGCCAGAGAGAAAGATCAGGTTACCCACAAAGGGAAGCCCATCAGACTAACAGCAGATTTCTCAGCAGAAACTCTCCAAGCCAGAAGAGAGTGGGGGCCAATATTCAACATTCTTAAAGAAAAGAATTTTCAACCCAGAATTTCGTATCCAACCAAACTAAGTTTCATAAGTGAAGGAGAAATAAAATCCTTTATAGACAAGCAAATGCTTAGAGATTTTGTCACCACCAGGCCTGCCCTACAAGAGACCCTGAAGGAAGCACTAAACATGGAAAGGAACAACCGGTACAGGCATTGCAAAAACATGCCAAAATGTAAAGACCATCGATGCTAGGAAAAAACTGCATCAACTAATGAGCAAAATAACCAGCTAATATCACAAAGACAGGATCAAGTTCACACATAACAATATTAACCTTAAATGTAAATGGACTAAATGGTCCAATTAAAAGACACAGACTGGCAAATTGGATAAAGAGTCAAGACCCCTGGCCGGGCACGGTGGCTCAAGCCTGTAATCCCAGCACTTTGGGAGGCCGAGATGGGCGGATCACGAGGTCAGGAGATCGAGACCATGCTGGCTAACACGGTGAAACCCCGTCTCTACTAAAAAATACAAAAAGTTAGCCGGGCGAGGTGGCGGGCGCCTGTAGTCCCAGCTACTCGGGAGGCTGAGGCAGGAGAATGGCGTGAACCCAGGAGGCGGAGCTTGCAGTGAGCTGAGATCCGGCCACTGTGCTCCAGCCTGGGCGACAGAGCGAAACTCCATCTCAAAAAAAAAAAAAAGAGTCAAGACCCATCAGTGTCCTGTATTCAGGAGACCCATCTCATGTGCAGAGACACACATAGGCTCGAAATAAAGGGATGGAGGAAGATCTACCAAGCAAATGGAGAACAAAAAAAAGCAGGGATTGCAATCCTAGTCTCTGATAAAACAGACTTTAAACCATCAAAGATCAAAAGAGACAAAGAAGGCCATTACATAATGGTAAAGGGATCAATTCAACAGGAAGAGCTAAGTATCCTAAATATATATGCACCCAATACAGGAGCACCCAGATTCATAAAGCAAGTCCTTAGAGATTTACAAAGAGATTTGACTCCCATACAATAATAATGGGAGACTTCAACACCCCACTGTCAACATTAGACAGATCAACGAGACAGAAAGTTAACAAGGATATCCAGGAATTGAACTCAACTCTGCACCAAGCGGACCTAATAGACATCTACAGAACTCTCCACCCCAAATAAACAGAATAGACATTCTTCTCAGCACCACATCACACTTATTCCAAAATTGACCACATACTTGGAAGTAAAGCACTCCTCAGCAAATGTAACAGATCAGAAATTATAACAAACTGTCTCTCAGACCACAGTGCAATCAAACTAGAACTCAGGACTAAGAAACTCAATCAAAACCGCTCAACTACATGGAAACTGAACAACCTGCTCCTGAATGACTACTGGGTACATAACGAAATGAAGGCAGAAATAAAGATGTTCTTTGAAACCAATGAGAACAAAGATACAACATACCAGAATCTCTGGGACACATTTAAAGCAGTGTGTAGAGGGAAATTTATAGCACTACATGCCCACAAGAGAAAGCTGGAAAGATCTAAAATTGACACCCTAACATCACGATTAAAAGAACTAGAGAAGCAAGAGCAAACACATTCAAAAGCTAGCAGAAGGCAAGAAGAACTGAAGGAGATAGAGACACAAAAAACCCTCCAAAAAATCAATGAATCCAGGAGCTGGTTTTTTGAAAAGATCAACAAAATTGATAGACTGCTAGCAAGACTAATAAAGAAGAAAAGAGAGAAGAATCAAATAGACACAATAAAAAATGATAAAGGGGATATCACCACTGACCCCACAGAAATACAAACTACCATCAGAGAATACTATAAACACCTCTATGCAAATAAACTAGAAAACCTAGAAGAAATGGATAATTTCCTGGACGCTTACCCTCTCCCAAGACTAAACCAGGAAGAAGTTGAATCCCTTAATAGACCAATAACAGGCTCTGAAATTGAGGCAATAATGAATAGCCTGCCAACCAAAAAAAGTCCAGGACCAGACGGATTCACAGCTGAATTCTACTAGAGGTACAAGGAGGAGCTGGTACCATTCCTTCTGAAACTATTCCAATCAACAGAAAAAGAGGGAATCATCCGTAACTCATTTTATGAGGCCAACATCATCCTGATACCAAAACCTGGCAGAGACACAACAAAAAAAGAGAATTTTAGACCAATATCCCTGATGAACATCGATGCAAAAATCCTCAGTAAAATACTGGCAAACCGAATCCAGCAGCACATCAAAAAGCTTATCCACCATGATCAAGTGGGCTTCATCCCTGGGATGCAAGGCTGGTTCAACATACGTAAATCAAGAAACGTAATCCAGCATATAAACAAAACCAAAGGCAAAAACCACATGATTATCTCAATAGATGCAGAAAAGGCCTTTGACAAAATTCAACAGCCCTTCATGCTAAAAACTCTCAATAAATTCGGTATTAACGTATCTCAAAATAATAAGAGCTATTTATGACAAACCCACAGCCAATATCGTACTGAATGGGCAAAACTGGAAGCATTCCCTTTGAAAACTGGCACAAGACAGGGATGCCCTCTCTCACCACTCCTGTTCAACACAGTGTTGGAAGTTCTGACTAGGGCAATCAGGCAAGAGAAAGAAATAAAGGGTATTCAGTCAGGAAAAGAAGAAGTCAAATTGTCCCTGTTTGCAGATGACATGATTGTATATTTAGAAAACCCCATCATCTCAGTCCAAAATCTCCTTAGGCTGATAAGAAACTTCAGCAAAGTCTCAGGATACAAAATTAATGTGCAAAAATCACAAGCATTCTTATACACCAGTAACAGACAAACAGAGAGCCAAATCATGAATGAACTTCCATTCACAACTGCTTCAAAGAGAATAAAATACCTAGGAATCCAACTCACAAAGGATGTAAAGGACCTCTTCAAGGAGAACTACAAACCACTGCTTAGTGAAATAAAAGAGGACACAAACAAATGGAAGACCACACAATGCTCATGGATAGGAAAAATCAATATCGTGAAAATGGCCATACTACCCAAGGTAATTTATAGATTCAATGCTATCCCCATCAAGCTACCAATGACTTTCTTCACAGAATTGGAAAAAACTGCTTTAAAGTTCACATGGAGCCAAAAAAGAGCCCGCATTGCCAAGACAATCCTAAGCCAAAAGAACAAAGCTGGAGACATCATGCTACCTAACTTCAAACTACAGTACAAGGCTACAGTAACCAAAACAGCATGGTACTGGTACCAAAACAGAGATATAGACCAATGGAACAGAACAGAGCCCACAGAAATAATACCACAAATCTACAGCCATCTGATCTTTGACAAACCTGAGAAAAACAAGAAATGGGGAAAGGATTCCCTATTTAATAAATGGTGCTGGGAAAATTGGCTAGCCATAAGTAGAAAGCTGAAACTGGATCCTTTCCTTACTCCTTATACGAAAATTAATTCAAGATGGATTAGAGACTTAAATGTTAGACCTAATACCATAAAAACCCTAGAAGAAAACCTAGGTAATACCATTCAGGACATAGGCATGGGTATGGACTTCATATCTAAAACACCAAAGGCAATGGCAACAAAAGCCAAAATTGACAAATGGGATCTAATTAAACTAAAGAGCTTCTGCACAGCAAAAGAAACTACCATCAGAGTGAACAGGCAACCTACAGAATGGGAGAAAATTTTTGCAATCTACTCATCTGACAAAGGGCTAATATCCAGAACCTACAAAGAACTCAAACAAATTTCAAGAAAAAAACAAACAACCCCATCAAAAAGTGGGCAAAGGATATGAACAGACATTTCTCAAAAGAAGACATTTATACAGCCAACAGACATGTGAAAAAATGCACATCATCACTGGCCATCAGAGAAATGCAAATCAAAACGACAGTGAGATACCATCTCACACCAGTTAGAATGGCAATCATTAAAAAGTCAGGAAACAACAGGTGCTGGAGAGGATGTGGAGAAATAGGAACACTTTTACACTGTTGGTGGGATTGTAAACTGGTTCAACCATTGTGGAAAACAGTATGGCGATTCCTCAAGGATCTAGAACTAGAAATATCATATGACCCAGCCATCGCATTACTGGGTATATACCCAAAGGATTATGAATCATGCTGCTATAAAGACACATGCGCACATATGTTTATTGCAGCACTATTCACAATAGCAAAGACTTGGAATCAACCCAAATGCCCATCAGTGACAGACTGGATTAAGAAAATGTGGCACATATACACCATGGAATACTATGCAGCCATAAAAAAGGATGAGTTCATGTCCTCTGCAGGGACATGGGTGCAGCTGGAAACCATCATTCTCAGCAAACTTTCACAAGAACAGAAAACCAAACACTGCATATTCTCACTCATAGGTGGGAATTGAACAATGAGATCATTTGGACATGGGAAGGGGAACATTACACACCAGGTTATAACTGATGTAAATGATGAGTTGATGGGTGCTGACGAGTTGATGGGTGCAGCACACCAACATGGCACATGTATACATATGTAACAAACCCACACGTTGTGCACATGTACCCTAGAATTTAAAGTATAATAATAAAAAAAAAGAAGCCCACACCCTCTGACGCAGCAATGGCAGCCTTCTAAATAGCATCAGTCCCATTTTCTAGATCACCAGGGTCATTCTTCTTTCCTCCTCACCTCATGCTGGTCCCTACAACATACAGCTTCCATCCCAGATGAGATGGGGAGGAGAGAGTTCCATCTTTCCTTTTACACTTAGCTCTTCTCTCCTTCATTTGTGTGGAGGAGAAATTGGCCTAACTGTTGAAATGGCAAGAGACTGACGCCCATTGGTCTATGTTTTTCATGTGTAAATGTCCCTGTCAGGTGTGGCCTCTCTCCTGGCCACAATTTTTCATGCATCTGGCTAAAAGTTCACTATGAAGACCCACAACTACCCTCAGGTGGACTATAGGATCCAGATGAAAAGTATCAAGGAAACCACTTCAGCTTCAAGTCCAAGCTGTTCTCAAATTCATTTTTACCAGTTATAAAGTCCATATTTTCCTCCCCATCAAACTCCCATGTATAATTTTTAGTTGGTTCAGAACTTTGAGGAGAGGGAAGTGTGATTCTTTGTGACTCTTACAAACTCCAACACTGGGAGGCAATCAAGGGCTGGCTAGGGGCACCCTCCTCGAAGAACTAGGATGCATGACTCCCTAGGCTGCCTATGCACTTCACATGTTACTACATTTCTTCCTTCAGTGCTACTGTGGGTGGTGAAGAGAAGGCATCACAGAGGTGTTTGAGGAAACTTTCATTTATTTATTTATTTATTTATTTTGAGACGGAGTCTCACTCTGTTGCCCAGGCTGGAGTGCAGTGGCGCAATCTCGGCTCACTGCAAGCTCCACCTCCCTGGTTCACGCCATTCTCCTGCCTCAGCCTCCCGAGTAGCTGGGACTACAGGTGCCCGCCACCACGCCTGGCTAATTTTTTGTATTTTTAGTAGAGACGGGGTTTCACTGTGTTAGCCAGGATGGTCTCGATCTCCTGACCTCGTGATTCGCCTGCCTCAGCCTCCCAAAGTGCTGGGATTGCAGGCGTGAGCCACCGTGCCCGGCCTGAAAGGCTCAATTCCAATGTTACCACCTCTGACAGACAGAGAGACACAATTCCTAAGAGCACAGAGATACCCCACCAAGTGTTTAAATCAGGCACATGACTACAAATGCTCTGTGGTACATCATGGTGCTCATTAAATATTGACTCCCTCCCCTTCAAAATGCATTTCTCTACTCCACAGATCTTGGACTTCGTCATGAAATTGGCTTTGGCCAACAGGACGTGGGTGGCAGTAAAGGTGTATGAGTCAAAACCCAGGTCTTAAGAGGCATCCCATCCTGAATATCAGGCCCATGGTGGCCTCCTGACACCTGAAGAATGAGAGACATGTGAGGCCGACCTAGACCAAATCTAACCTAGAGCAAAACCCAGCCTAGATCAGCCACCTCCCAGCCGGCCTGCAGACATGAAAACAAAAAATGAATGTTAATTGTTATTGGCCATTGAGTTTTTGGTTTTGTTATGCAGCATGATTGTGATTATAGCTTATGGATACACTCTCTAAGATGATCATAGAAGATAAAACTTGATGATGCCTAGGTTGTCAAGGAAGACTTCAGAGAGAAATGACTGCAGTGAGTCCAAAAGGGTATGTTGGACTCACAGTTAGGGGCCTTAAAAGTGGACCTCTATGGGTCACACTGTGGATGTGTCAGTGGGACATGCACAAACATGTTTGTGCTAAAGCGAACCACATGCAGTTTCACATGCCACTGTTGAGGACAGTGTCGTCCAGAAGAAATCCCCTTCTACACATTCTAAGTGTTGACTTCTCTTTAAGCCATGAGCATTTTTCCTCTATTTTTCCCCAATGAATTAATCTTCTGTATTATTATGATGTTAGATTTATCTTGAGTGAAACGTGGATGTGAATTTTATCTATAGCTTAAGACATAATTGCAGGATGGAAAATTCAGCACCCAAGGAAAACGTTGCTATCAGCATCGCCTTGCTGGGAGGTGAAGCGGTACCTACATGCACGACACGCAACACTTCCTCCAGCATCTTCTCCTCCTGTGCCTTTATCACTTTGGCCATTCAGACGAGTTATTTACCCAGTTTAGGAAATCATTACAAATAGGCTAAGTGGGACTTTTCCGTCACTAAGCTTTTACAGCATACTCACTTGGCCACAGGGCAAGAAGGAACACAGTGGACGTACTCCAGGCCAGATTTCCACAGAAGGTTCCCCATGTGTTCAGTGCAATATTACTGCCTCAGAATGTTAAAAAGTGTCACTTTAAAAACAAACAAACTCCTCACTAGTCAAATAAACGTGGGCAACACTGGATTCAAGAAAGTCAAACAAGCATTCTTTTCCCAGGACTTCTTAGAATAGTTATCAGGCTAGGGTGTGTTGTGAATCTTCAAGAGAGACTATTGGATGCAACTTGCCAAACTATTTACTTAGGCCAGCCGCGGTGGCTCAGGCCTGTAATCCCAGCACTTTGGGAGGCCGAGGTGGGTGGATCACCTGAGGTCAGGAGTTCAAGACCAGCCTGACCAACATGCAGAAACCCCATCTCTGCTAAAAATACAAAATTAGCCAGGCATGGGTGGCACGTGCCTGTAATCCCAGCAGCCACTCGGGAGGCTGAGGCAGGAGAATCACTTGAATCCAGGAGGCGGAGGTTGCAGTGAGCTGAGATGGCGCCATTGCACTCCAGCCTGGGCAACAACAGCAAAACTCCGTCTCAAAACAACAACAACAAATTCAGAATTTCCCCACCCCCACCCCCATACTATGTTTTGGGGGGATATAGAGGCTCTGCGGCTCACTAGCACACATTTTTGTGTTGAAAGTTATTCAGTAATATCCCTGGATTCCATGGGAACCTGCTTTCACTGTTGGAGAGTTGTCACAGCGAGTTCATGTCCACCTGCTCACGGCTCCTCCCTCCCCCGGAGCTCTGCTACAAGACTGTTCTTTCCACCCATGACTGACTTTCAGGCATTCGAATGCAGGGGTTCTGCCCTCTCAAGTCAGGCTTCTACTATTTTAATTCCTAGTCTACAATTTAAGTAGTGTCATTAGTGGAGTAAATGAGAGAAATGGAAAAAAATGCATTCATTTGACTCCAACACATACTGAGTTGTTTGATCTTTAGCCAGTTGCTTAACTTGTCTAAGCCTTAGTTTCTGTAAACTGGGGACAAGAGGTAATGCATGTTACGGGCCTAGCTTAGAGGCTGGCACATGGAGGCTCTCATGAAATGGTAACTACTGTGGTTATCACTCTGGAATCTCTGCCTTCCAGTCCCTGTCATTAACCCTCAATTTAGCCCACAGCAGTTTCCAAGAAGTATCCCCTCTTCTCAGGGCTGCAGATCCTTGCAAAATTCAATCCACATCAACATTTACTAACACTGACTAGATGTCAGGCTCCATCCAAGACTCTGGGAGCACAGCAACAAATAAGATAGGATAATTATCCTCAAAGTCCTCACAGCCAGGTAGGGGACAGAGCAAGGAACCTTCAGCTCAAAGTTCTTGGGAAAACCAGTGTCTCAGGTTAAGAGAAGCAGAGGGTCTGTCTGAGCTTGCTTGAACCATTGAAGAACACAGACACCTGTGCAGACAGGGCTTCAGCCACCAGAAGATGCTTTTGGTAACCCTCTGCAGCCATGTTTTGTCTGGAAGTAATGTACCTCAAATACCCACCATCATTCCCAGTATACTGTGTACTGTGTCCCTGGAGGCTGGGCACAGAATCAGAAATCTGCACTCCAACCACTTCGAGAAAGGACGTAGAAGCCAAGGCCTCGGTATGGAGATCCTCTCATTTCTTCCTCCAGCCATCGACCCTGGATGAAAAAGAATAAAATTTTGAAAGCACAATGTCTTGTTCAAGAGCAAGAGGACACTTTCCTGCTGGATGGAAATGTTGCCCCTTACATGTAAATAAGCGACATTTGTTTTACCCAGATTGTGCTTACTTGACTCTAAAGGTCTGCCTCCCTAAACCATAATCACCATATTTTTTTTTAAGTCCTGTTTCTTCCTTGACCTGGCCCCAAAGACGGAGGTCACCATGGCTTTCTCCATTCAGCAGGTTATTTTTCAGAGGACATTGAGAGTCTGCTCTCAATCACTCATCTTCCCTGGGGAATTCAAGTCACACAACAGAAACAGAGTTCAGTGTTCAATATTGGAAAAAGCCTTGCCGATGTCAAGGGTGTGAAAAACATTAATGTGCACCCAGCTAAAGTCATTTATTTATTCAATAAATGTTTGTGGAGCATCTACTGGGTGCCTGGCACTGGGCTGGGTACTAGGGATACAATGACAACAGTAACACAACAACAGCAATAACAATAGAAGGTGCCAACTCTGACCGAATACTCAGCACCTGCCTGGTGCTCATTTAATCCTTTAATCTTTACAACAACCCTGTGAGATAGAGACTATTATTTTGCACTTTTTATGCAGGAAGAAACTGAGGCATAGCAAGTGGCCAACTGTCATCATAATATCTGGTGGCAAAAAAAAAAAAAAAAAAAAAAAAAGATTTGCTGCCCCCAGCCCTGGAGCCCTCCATCACCTACTGTTAGAAACAGGATCTTATTGGAGATGCCAATCCACCCCAGACCTACTGAATCAGAATCTGCATTTTCAGCAAGATTCCCAAGTGACTATGTGGACATAATGAAATTTGGAGAAGCATCTTCAAAGGAAGGTTAGAACACATATACGAGGTCGCACACAGCTGGTAAGTGGCAGAGCCAGGACTGGGGCCTGGCTGTCTCACTTCACCACGACACTCTGCCATCTCTCCACAGTGACTGAGACAGATGTTGCCCTCAAGTTGCCCACAGGCCAGTAAGAGAGACAAGTAAACAGGCAGTGACATGAGAGTGGGGTAAATGTCACCGAGTGGGTGCTATGGGGGGTTCGTAGCAGTGTGGCATTTCATAGAGAGTGCTGGCAACTGGCGTGTCCTTTCCAAGTTGTCCAACAAGACCCCATTTCTAATAGTCAGTGATAGAAGACTCCAGGGCAGGGGGAGGAAAACCGTTTTTGCTACTAGACATTGTGATGAGGACAGCTGGCCACTCCCTTTCTGATGCAGAGCCCAGATAACCTCTTAGTTAATGACGTCACGGCTGCTGTCACACCTACCAATCTCCTATGATACCAAGCATGATGTTAGGAGATTACTAACCTAGCTAACCTCAGGCAGGGCTTGCTATAAGCCGGACATTATTCTAAGTGTTTCACGGACATTTAGCCCTCACAAGGACCCAAGGAGGCAGTTACAGTTGTCATCAGATGAGGAAACTGAGGCCCAGAGGTTGTGACTTATGACTTGCCCAAGGACATACCACCACTAGGTGGCAGAACGGGGCTCTGAACTCCTGCCGGTCTTTGAACATGACTGCCCAGGGCCCTTCTGCCAACTTGCCTCCTGGTTCTTAGTTAACCCTCCACATTCCTAATAAAGAGGCCCAGGGTCAGAGAAGTTAAGTCATCTGTGCAAGGTCATGCAGCTAATGAGGGACAGAGTCAGGATGCAGACAGAGGTGGGCCTGAGCCCAGGCTCCTTCTTTTTAACGGCGCTACAGAAAAGTAAGAATTTGAGTTTCTGCTCACATCCCCAAGTGGTTGGCTTTCCAGCTGTAACAAGACTTAGAACCTTTTTGTGGCTACCAAAAATAACAAAGAAAAGAAAAGCAAATGGACCTACTGAGGACTGGGGCCATAATCTAGGCTCCAAGCTCCCGAACGGAAGCGTGCTCTTTTCACCCGGGAGCTCTTCCATTTCTAATGCCTTCACAGGATTTTGTGGTCTCTGATCAAAATGTGTCCATTCACCTTTACCCTTCCTAGGCAAAAGGAACAAGGAATCATTCTAGAAATATCACCCTGCTGCAGACTTTGGAGGAAACTGAGTCCCCATTAAGGCCATGACTGCCCGAGACTCAGGGGGCTGGGACAGGGGTCAGGAGAAACGGGCTGTGGATAGAAGGCAGCCCCTCTATCCCCACTCTGCTCACCTAGAGCCCTGCAGAGCTTCCTGACTTGGCAGCCCCACAGGATCTGCTCCCTTCAGCCTGTTGGAATAACAGTCCTCCTTCTCCTTTCAGCCAACTCTCTGCCTGAGAGCCAACCACTTCGACTCACCACCGAGTCTCTTGCCGTCAGCACTCCAGTCAGAGCACTGATTGCTAATAAAAGCAGTACAATTGTTGATTGAGGATAAGAAATAAAAATAAAGCACTTGAGCTGACCAGCCACTGTGCCAGGCCCTGTTTCAAGCTTGTCCGTCTTAAAGCCAGGGAAACAGGAAAATTGCTGCCAGCTTAGACCAGCACAACCCAGCTCCTCGAACTAGCATCCATCACCTCCTTTCAAAGTGTTTCTCGCTCTTGTACCAGCCTATGTTCTCACCTGGGGATACCTGAACCCACCCCTATCTCAGTGTGTCCTCGGCAGGTTATACCTGTCACCATCACCCATCACCATGAGGACACATGCTCATTTATCTACAGTGAGATACTGCAAGGCCAGAGGTGGGGCGGGGGAGCCCAGGACCATAGGTGTCAGGAATATAGAAACACTGGGACGTAGCAGTTCAGAAATGGGGGAGGATAGAAAATACAGCAACATAGGGCATAGCAGTGTCCAGTCCTGGTTCAAGCCTCAGGGTTGTCCCAGGAGCAGTGGGCAAGGTTTCCTGATATCCAAGCAGGCATCCTCCATCAGCAGGAAGGTCACTCCATATGCAGCAGGTGCCTGGTACAGTTCAGGGTCAGGGTCTTAGGCAAGGCCCAGCCTGAGTCCCCTCAGGGTCTTGGGAACTGGAAGAATCCCTGGGAACTTATTTCAAGAGGGCTGAAAGCTAAAGGTCAGTTGTACCTTGTGGTGGTGGTGCCAGGGGTGGGGGGGAGTTATTAACAATGGCAGGGACCTTGGGGTCTCAAGAGGAAGTAACCTGTGACTCTGGTAACATTTCAAGGGCTCTGGGTCAGCTCTGGGTCCCTGAGTCACACTGGAAGGTGATCTGAGAGTGATAAGAGTGATCATTACTCCCCACCCCTAACCCCTCACACCTGGGAGTGAAGAGGAGCTGAGGATTCTTAAATAGTTCTTGTGTTCAGCTCAGGCTGGCCTGGGATCTTTGGGAGAGATGGGACTGCACATTTAGTTTGGCTCAGCTGTAAGGAGGGCGAGAGGGCAGAGGAAGAGACATAGAGGGATGAGGGGAAAGACCCCTCCTTCCTATCCAACTCATAGGACCCATATTATTTCCTCATGGTTTTGTGGTCTCCCATTCGGGTAAAAATGGTGTCACAAATGTTTTCCAGATCTTTCCTTTGGAGATTTTATTACATACCTGGAGATATATAATATTCACAACTATTAAAAAGAGGAGATTTTGAACAAAGTCCTGGGATTTTTCTCTAACCGGACCAATTTGGGTCACAAGGACATCCCTGAGAACCGTGCCTGGAAGAATGTGATGTGCAGGTGGGAGAGATCACGTCATTCATGTTCAGCCAATCAGGGCCCACCCCTGAGTTGGAAGTGGTTACATCCACGGACAAATGGAAGATTTGGGATCCCTCTGTAAAGAAGGAGGGGGGAAATAGATGCTAGGGAGGAAGGCAGCCATGGACTACTAAAGCTGCCAGAGATTGAGGACTTGCTATGAGTCAAGGACTGTGTCCTTTAGATGAACTCTCTCACTGAGTTATAAGATTTAAAATGGACTTTAGAGATGTTTTGGCCCAGTGATTCTCACCAAGTTAGTATTCCACTTTAGGGGGAGATACCAGAATCTCTGGGGGGGGAAGTGTGAGATTTCCACATCTAACCAAAAGGGCAGTGGGTTTTTGAAGACTGGGAAATACTGCTCAGTTACATCATGAGTAACCTTCCAAAACTCTGACGCAGCAATCTAGCACAGCGTTAAAGTGTTTAAGTCTCTGAGGTTAGACAGACTTGAGTTTGAAGAATCCTGCTTGTGTAACTTATAGCTTTCTGCCCTTGGACTCTTGTTTACCAGCCTCGGACTTCTCATCTGTAAAATAGAAACAATAACAGAACTCTCAGAAGCTTTCTGTAACCATTGAATGAGATCGGGAGCAAAGTGTACTCAGCACATGTCTTGAACAAAGGAGGTTCCCAGCAATTGGTAGCCTCTGGCACCACGTAAGTCTGGAGAACTGGCATCTTGTGTACCACTGAGAACATATGCTGGGAAACAAAAACCCAGCCCAGTACCCTCCTTTTGTAGATAAGAAAAATGAAGCCCAAATTGGAGAATATTGTGCCTAGGGCTCCACAATGAGAGGGTAGTTGATCCAGAAAAAGAGCTTGTTCCAATTCAAGGGAAGGCATGACTCTTGGTCTTTGGTTCAGGGCCTCCTATCAGGCTGCATCTTGTCCTTTGATCTCATCCACCCCTGTTCTCCCCACTGCAGAATCCAGCATATGTCTGGCACAAACAGAAGTCCACAGTCTGCCTGAGTCTCTGCATGGCTGGAGGCAGGGAAGTGAGCTTACGTCTTACCAAAGAACTTTCCAGGAAATGGACTTCAAAGAATTCAGCATCAACATCTGACCACCTTCTGTTCATGCTCCTCAGCTAGGTTCTGTTCCCAATTATCATTATTGATCTGGGAGGGAGGAAAACTGCTGAAGTATCACTCGGCTTCTTAAAGCAGCTGCTGCTGCAGCAACAGCAGATAAGGACTGGTTCTCTCTGTGCTGGCTAACTGGCTTCAATTGGGTGATCTCGTTACCAGGAGATGGGGCTCCCTTAATGAGCATCCTTCTGTGGGTATCTTTCTGGTGGTGCTATCAGACACATGGCAGGTACATTTTTGAAGGCCTCTGCATCTGCCACTGCCTCTCCATGCAAATACATATATGCAACACAAAGCATACACACACAGACACACACACACACACACACACACACACACACACACACGCCCCACAGCTTCCTTGCATGTTTCCTTTCACGGAGATTTACATAGCCTAATAGGTAGACAATGACTCCCTGCTGTACCCCCACAAGGTCTAGATGGTGCTCAGTTAACACAAGTCCCTGCTAAGCTGGCCTTACAGACACCTCTATGCTATACTTCAGATCTTCCTGGCCTTATCTGTCTCCAAATCACAGCCTCTGCTGCTGTGACCAGGTAGGCACAGGCTTTGGCCAGCTTTATGCAGGTACAAAGTGACAGCTCCTGGCTCAAGCCACACTGTGCACCTCTCGGCTATCTCCCTTGAGTATCTCTCCGATCTCTTGGTGTGTGATACCGTGGGAAACTTTCCCAGCACCCCACACGTGCACAACCGGGAGGTGCAGTGGAATCGACATCGTTGAGGCAATGCCGTGACCCATGGGTGACAGCAATTGGTAGATAAATGTCCCTCTTATGCCTCTAAGTGTGTTGGCTGAGACACATTTCAGAGGACTTTTCAGATGGTCTTGTGGGTTTGAACGACCAGTTGCTTATGACCGTAGCCAGGTTAATGCATGTTTGCACTGGCTTGCTTTCCTGCCTGGCTCCACTCTCTTGTCCTTCACTTCTGCTACCTGGGATCATAGTCCCAAAAATGTGCTTGTACACAAGTTTTGTCTCAGGCTCTGCTTTCAGGGGGGCCAGCCTTAGATGGTTGTTTCCCACAGTGGCCTGGAACTCAGCCCCCCAGGGTGGGATCTTAGTGCTTGATCACTCGCCAGTCAATGGCAATAAGGACCCTAGCATCAGTGGGAAGTAGAGGGGTGATAACCCCTGACACCCAGTGACATCCTGATAACTAAGACTTCCACCTGAGGCTGATGGAGATGAAGAGGTGGTTGGAAGGTGAGGTGTGGGTTACGGTGCTTACAGTACTTGAATGTGCAGAGACAATAATAATTATACAGATTAGAGTGGGGTGGCCATTTGTTAACTGCACTGAACACCTTGAAATGAGAGAACAAAAGGCACAAGATCTCCAACTGTAGATTCAGGCTATGCTGTGAAAACCAGAAGGCCTTTATGGAAGCTTTGAAGTGACTTTCATTTCCTATAACCATGAGGCAGAGTGGGCCAAAACCTGGCCAGGATCTCACTGAAAGAGTGACAGGTGTTACAAAGGAAATCGAATGTACAGCTTTAATAGGTCTTCTACAGCAAAATCAAGGCCCTGACGGAAAAGGCGTGAAATCTTGCAATGTGGGGTGGGAGCTTTTGAATGGAAAAACCTGGAACTCTTAAACCTCCAGATTTGCCTTAACTCTCTAAGCTGGCAGAGGTCTCCCTCTTCCCTTGCCTCAGGAGAACAGTTTCTCCAGTCTGGAGGTCCTGCAATAGCCTCCCCTGAGGCAGGCACTTGCAAAACACAGCTTGTCCTTCTAAATATCTGTCCCTTCCACCCCTCATTAGCTTCAGACCAATTATGAGGGTCGGGTCTCAGCAGAACCTCTGTAAGCGCAGACCTGCTCCTGGAGAAAATATCAAGGGGCCGGGTGTGGTGGCTCACACCTGTAATCCTGGCACTTTAGGAGGCCAAGGCAGGAGGATCATCTGAGGTCAGGAGTTCGAGACCAGTCTGGCCAACGTGGTGAAACCCCATCTCTACTAAAAATACAAAAATTAGCTGGGTGTGCTAGTGCATGCCTGTAGTCCCAACTACTCAGGAGGCTGAAGCAGGAGAATCACTTGAACCTGGGAGGCGGAGGTTGCAGTGAGCTGAGATTGTGCCATTGCACTCCAGCCTGAGTGACAAGAGCAAAAAACTCCATCTCAGGAAAAAAAAAAAAAAGGAAAAGCAAAGAAAAGAAAATATCAGGGCCCAGATTATATGTGTAAGCAGGAATTTGGGGAACACTTGTAGAATTGGATCTCAAGGGTATTAGACTAGAGCAGGTGTTAGAATATAAGGTGGAATAGCGGAGAATTTGTTGACATGGGGGAACTTAGCTATAGCTTGGGGTTCAATATTCTGAAAGGACTGGTGGAGCCCCTCCTAACAATCTCCTGGAATGACTACTTGGAGCTTGGAAATCACCACAGCCTGTAATAAATGAGACAAAAATTCTGGGATTGCCTTGGCATAGTATCAAGGAAGGGTTCAGAAGGCTCAGGGACATTTTTCCTCTATAGCCTATAAACTGTCATTACTGTAATAAGGACCAACTGGAAGCCCCTAAATTTATACAAATGAAGCCATACTTGGTTATCTCTCTATCTATCTTGCCCATAAAAAAAAACCTTGATATATAACTCCAGTATCCCAATACAGTAGTAAATCAGATGCTCTCCTGCACCCTTGGAGGAATCGCAGAGATCAATGCCACCACAAAAATGTAAAGATGTTCTCCTCTGCAATTCTACTTTCTCAAGAAAATGGATCCTGGCAGATCAACGTGAACTGCCTTACACTTAATAAGGTGGGAGTCCCAGTCCCAGCTGCCATGCAGTATCTTTATTGAGCAGATCAACATATTATCTAGTATTTGTATGTGATTATTAATTTGTCAAATACATTATTCTGGATATTGATCAGTTAGGATGATCAAAAGAGTTTATCTTTACATGGGAAGGACAACAGCACGCTTTTGCTTGTGCTGGGATGATGCTGACCTTCCAGTTGTCTGTCGCAGGGTGGTCCACAGACGAGATTTCATTTAGCTCAACATCCCACAGAACCCCACTCAGCTTTACACAGAGCAACTTAAGAGTGCCTTACCCTAAGCCTGTACTGTACACTTTTTGCCTCCCATCCTGAGGTTCTCTGCTGATGCTGCAGTGTAGGCTACTGTGGAAATGCATTCAGTACCTAGGCAGGTGCAACCTAGAAGTGTGGCAGAGTTAATGCCCCGTGAGGCAAACTTTTGAGCAAAGAGTAACAAGAAGATAATGTATAAATACTTCTCTCTTTCTATCCCTAGTCGGATGGTCTTAATCATATTTCATATGGCTTGGTGATGGTCTTGGGGGAATCAACCAACTAGTCAACCATAGTAGTGGTCATCCTAATAATGCACCTTTATATTGACTCTCTTTTCCCTGCCTCCTTTCCCCTATCCTTCACTTCTCTTCTCTGGTATCATATCCCTCACTAAAATACTCATATACATATGCCCATGTCTCAAGCTCTGCTTTTGGGAAAACCCAGACTGGGACAGACTTCCCTGGAACAGAGAATGAGAAGGGAGACAATCTTCTCTGTTCCTTGACCTTAGTTCTGTTATTCTGGGATGAAAGCAAGGGAATCCTGGAGTTAGGAGATCCAGTGCTATGAAAGGATTCAAAAAGTGACCAGCTCACTTTGTCAGAGAGAAAGGATGTAAAGCTACCTCTCTTTAGGAGGGAGGAAGCAATTTTTACTTTGAAGGCTCTGTGAGAGGCAGGGCTAGTTACAAATGAAAAGGAGTACACTCCTTGGGAGGTTGATACGCAGATTTGTTTGATCTACAAATGATCATCTCTATCATATAATTTTTAGGGAGCAGAAAGCTCCCTTTCCATAAAACATTTTCTCTTTAGGTGCTTGAAATAACCGCTTAGTAGTTTTCTTTCTTGTATTAAGCATTGCCACTTTCAAAATGCACACCCTCAGAAAGCAGTCATCACTAGCTAAAATGCCTGATCAGGCCAGGCAAGTAACTCGAATGAAGAGTGCTAGGTTGCAGGGAGGCATGCATGCCCAGTTAAAAGGGGCAGCAGATCGCCAACTGCAGCTAACGCTGCCATATAGAAATATGAACCCGGTGTTGCCTGCTCCTCTGATTTTTTTTAAAGAAGCTGGAAATTCAGATATTAATATGCAACATTCTAAATTTTTAGGGTTGGCAGCTAATTAAAAAGTTTTGAGAGCAACATGAAGGCAAAGAAAAAGTGTCCATGGGCCCAGTAGAACAACTCTGTTTTGAAAAATTTGATCTCAGAAATTTCCAACCTCTCTTTACTTCCTCAACATCCAGTCAGTCTTGTCAAATTCTGCATTGTTCTTTCAGAGGTATTGACAAAGTTCCTACCATGAATCAGAAACAAAAGTCAGGCACTAACTAGCTCTCTGCTTCTGGTGCACAGAGTAGCAGGCAGACAAGTAAAGAAACAATTACAAAACAGTGTGATGAAAGGGACACTGTAAAAAACACAGGTGCTGTTGGAGCCCAAAGGAGAGGCACCCACACCAGCCTGGGAAATTAGGGAAGGCTTCCTGGTGTAGATGACAAGGCATGAGATGTTGGATGAAGAGAATGTGACAGGCAGGTGCAGCAGATGGAGAGTTGTTCCTAAGTGGCTTCTCCCTTCCCACTTGTTCAACCTTAATGCAGACCCTCATCACATGGCACCAGAGTTATCAACACACCCTTTTCATTGGTCTCCTTGATTCCAATCATTCTCCACACTGTTGCAAAACTCACCTCTCTAAGAGAAAAGTATGTCCTGTCACTCCCATATGTTAATTTCCTTTAGGGTGACCCCATTGAGGATGGGAGAAGTTTCCCAGTTTCATGATCAACATCCCATTCATCAAAACTTTTTGAGAATTCACCTTCAACATAAACATGTCTGCTTATTTATTTATTTATAAATTAGATACCTGTAATGTGCTAAGTAGCATGGAAATTTTGCACAAAGAGTAGAAAATTTTAAGGGAGAAGATACATATGGTTGAAAATTATAAAACATATTTATATTTATATATATAATTTTCAACCATTAAATAAAATAATGAGAGCTGTGTAATTGGTCATCATAAATGCTTTGATACTTTAAAAAAATCTTAGCTTAACACTTTTTGATATAATCATTTGAAGGTCAAGTTGAAAGTATGTTTATTTAGTACCTGGTTTTCATGACTTAGGCTGAAAGGCATGCAAAAGACATGGAGACCACAGTGGAAGACATACTTATTGGCTGCACTTTGTACGTGTTAGACCCATTTTCAGTCCCATCTACCAATTATACAGACGATGTGAACATTTGCCTACTAGATCTCCATATTCCACGTATCAATTGTTCATTTCTGCTAATGAATTGGAAGATGCAGCATTTATATATTTTGAACAAATGTGTACAAAGTCCTCCAGGATTTTTTATGTAGGAGATTTTTTAACACTTTAGAAAATTTTGTTTCCAAGTTTTTATAGAACACAGATATAACAGTTTTTATAAGTGACACCCTGACAAAATTTTAGGCAATAGGATCATGTAATGGTGGAAACACTTCAAACATCCATTTTAAAATGTTCTATCCTTTGTGCACACAAACCTGTTTCAAAAAACAGTTCCTTTCTCACTCATTGTTAAAAAATATCGCCTTTACCTTGAAAGGGCAGATTACAGATGTTTACTTTTTCAAAAATATCTAATAGCAACAGCTACCTGTCATCACTGGAAAGGTCAGCAAATTTGGAAAACTTGTCTTTTTGTAAAAGAAAATTGTATCTCTCATCTTTAAGTTCAATGAATTAGCCAGAGGCCCTCTGGATAGCACAAGATCAAGCACATAAGCTTGGTGATCAAGATTTTTCTTGCCTTCCAAAGCATCTTTTGCTGAATGTATCCAGAATCCATTTTTAATTGCTTAAATGAATAAAGCAAACTTCACCAATCCACTGAGCTCCTGGAGCATTTCTTCCCACACCTCTATCACAGTATTTATCAGCTTGCACTGTGATCTTTTGTTTGTTTGCATACCGAGTACCCTAGGCAGGTGTGGGTGCATACCTTGAATGTCCAGCCTTCTTTCACATCTCTAAGCTTCCAGGGCCCAGCACTCCCTGTGACCCAGAGCAGATGCCAGCAAACACTTGCTGAGTACATATACAGATGAATGAGTTTCCCCAGGATGAGACAGACACATTTGGGTGCCTTCTTTGGTAGTGATCCATTCTCTATATGCTGACGTTCATAGCCAGAGCCATGAAAGTAGTATTTCTGAAAAGAAAGTCCAGGTTGGAATTCTTAAAATCATTTCTAAAAGACCTTTACTGTTGAAAGCATAATCAATTAATAATGTGTTTTATGCTAAAGAGATAATGGGAACCTCCCACAGGGGGGTTAAAGAATGACTGGAATTTAGGGCCAATACTCCTCCAAAATTGCTTCATGCCTCTGAGATACAAACAGCAGGAAACACACCAGCCCTCCCCGGGCTGGCAGGAGGAGCCCCAGACAGAGGGGAGGACTTAAGCCAGAGAAGAGGTAACATCCAGGAAAGTCCACTAACCATCTTCTTTATGACGGCCCTGCAGGATGCTCCAGCTGGTCTCCCTGTGCTCTGACCAGCAATCAGGAATTTTCTGGTCTCTGGCCATGGACAGTGCTGCCTTTATTGGTAAAAGCAGGAGTTGTGGGGGTGGTGGTGGGAGTGGAGCTGGCTCTAGAATTGGGGGTTGTGCCTCTGCAGAACATAGCCGATATACCAGCCCCAGACACAGCTAAGTTCCCAACTCTCTCCCAATGACTGAAGGAAGCTCTGTCATTCCTGATTCATGAAGTCACTGAGTCTTCAGGTTGGAGAGACCTTAAAGGCCATCTTATGCTTGAGCACCTTTTGTGACAGGAGATTTACTACCTCCAGAGGCAGGCCAGTCCATCTTGGGAAGCTCTGGCAGTTGGAACACTCTCCCCTATGTTGAGCCCCAGCTAAGCTCTGCTTTTCATCAGGGTCGCCCCTTTAATCAGAGCACATCAAGGGTGGCTTCGATTAGCAGTCCCCCCAAGTGCAGAAAATAGAGGGAACGTTTTTTGTAGAGAATGTGAAAACAATAATAAAACAGGCTACAAGCCAGTCTGCTTTTTATTATTGCCACCATTCTCTGGCAGCTCTAAACAATGTTAGTGATAAAATACTCCTCTTTAACAAAAGCTGTTGTTGGTCAAGTACTAAGTAATTGTTATGGTTACTGTTGCATTTTAATAATAATAATAATAGATGTAATAAGCTTCCATTTGGCACATTTTTATTACTTTTCCTTTAATGACATAGTATTCTACATGGGCACTAATTTGGAGAAGCCCCAGTTATACAACTGGCCCCAACACATGCAAACTCAGCTATAAATGCTCATTCAAGAGTAAATTCTTAAGATTTGAATGTATTCCAGTTTGTTTCAAGCACAGTTCATGTCTCCACCTCCTGTGGTACTTACATATCCCTGAGTTTAAATGGTAAATTTGAACTAAGTATCACAATGGTGAAGACAAAAAAAAAAAAAAAAAAAAAAAAAAAAAAAAAAAAAAAAAAAACAGAAAATGAGTTACTTCAATTCTGACATTCTATGTGAGCCCTTGAAATTTTTATTTATTTTTTTAATTTAAAGCAGTGAAACAGTGAGAACTGCACGGTACAATTATTTTTTGTTCTGTAAGTGTGATTTTTAGTTTATCTGTATTGAATTTGAATAATATCTTTAAAGCTGAAATTCATCATTCTTTTTGAAGTGCCAATTGTTTTTTAACTGAAGAGTTAATCAGGAAAATAAAACTGTAATTGTTATTATTTATTACTGCAACAGAATGTAGATATGTTTTCCCTTTTCTCAAAAGCTATACTAACATAATAAAAATATTAATCCATTAGTTTTTTCTCCTGTATTCTGTAATATTTGTTGTATTTTTTACTGGCATGATTATATATGTTAAGTTTAACAAAAGAAAATTTTCTCTGCCTGCTTTTCCTTTGTGGCCATTGGCATTTGTTTCATTTTGCGTTTATTACTGAAAAAAAGCCTTGTTGGACAGAGGAAGGGGTTGTTAAAAGTGATCCTCTCTAGATGTCAAATACACCAGGCGCTCCATCATTTCTAATCCCTTTCTCTAAGCACAGTCCCAGTGTTTGAAAATCCCCATCACGTCCCCCCTAGACTTTTCTAGGTTGATCATCCCTGTCCTCCCAAACATTTCTAATAAAAATGGTTTTGAGTCTTTCTGCCACCCTCACCATAATGGCTATCATTTGTCAAGCACTTACCAAGTGCCAGATAATGTACATGTTCTCATCTGATCTACAACCTTCTGAAGCAGACATTGTTCTTCCCATTTTATGTCTGGGACTACCGAGGCTCAAAGGGATGAATTAACTTCCCCAAATCCTATAGCTGGTGTGCAACAGAGCTGAGATGGAAAGTTAGGTATGTGTGACAGCAAACCTGTGAAATCCTGCCCCCACTCTCCACTCCCCAATATCCTCACCATGTGCGCTGGGCTTGTCTGTCTTGCTCTTCCTTTGGTGGCTTCCAAGACTAAATACCACACACCCGCCACAAGCACAAAGGCTCAGCTTGGAGAGAGTCACCTCCTTCATTCCAGAAGCTGTACTTGTACTAATGCGGCCTCTGAGCTCACTGGTTTCATGGGCAGCCACAGCAGATAGAATGGATCCCAGGAGGAGGTTGACTTGAGCCACAGGGGATGAGCATATGACATTTGGGACCCATCAGGTCTGAAAGGAAGGTGGTGGGTGGGGAGAGCAAACACTAAGATGGAAGAGGGGTTCCTCTAGGCTATCCTGGTGAAAGGTCAAAAATTCCCAAGTCCCAGGGACAGGATCATGCACAAACCCCCACCTGTAGAAATGTTCAGGGTCTCAAGAGCCCTGGTCCAGGAAGTGGAATTGGGGGCAGAGCAGAGGTGACCAGCAAAGCAGGAGCAGAGCCCCGCCTTGGTAGGCAAGTCTATGTGAATCAAGGGAGGATGGCCTGGGAAAAGGATGGGTGACCCAGAGGGGATAGACATATCCCTGCTGGTCTGGGAACAGTGGCTGGGCTTTCATCACTGGACTAGAGGACTAGGCTGAAGGATTCCAGATGCCCATCCCAGGCCCCGTCTACCCAGCCCTTGCAGAAGGCTGGAGGAGAGTCACCCAATGCTGCCACCGCCCTATGGGCCCTGTGGCTTCCTTAAAACCTCACTTCTATATAAAAACAGAAGCAAGCATCTTCCCGAGGCCATTTGCTAGATGGCAGAGAGGTCTGGACAGCCTGCTATGCATTTTCTGCTCCCATTATTCCTGTGTGAGGTGGGCAGACTGGGACAAGCAGATCCTTTCTAAGCAGCTGGATGGACTCAAGTCTGAATCAGCTTGTTCTCTCATCCTGGGCTTGTGCTCACCTCCAATCTTACCTCTGCCTTTCAACTCTGAGCCCTAATCGTGAGCATCCGGGCTCAGAACAGGCCTGACATGAATTCTTATTCAAGTTCACTTCATTCAGCCCAGCCATGGATCCAGATAGTTGGGACTTTTGGGGTCCCACATAAGTGGTGTGCACGTACTCAGTCAGTGGGGCCCTGGGAATCAGTTGGATTTTCCAGCTTCAGGCAACACCAAAATGTGAACAGATGCTGTCCCGTCAGGGCAAAACTTCATCCACTGGGGCCATCACCCAGGGAAAGGAACTAGCAGAACCAGCTAGGGGATAGGGTCCTTGACGACCAGCCGGTGAATCAAAGGCATGTAGGAGCTCCAGCCCTTAAAGAGGATTCAAATGTTGGCCAAGTCTCCAGACAGAAGTCAATCCTATAACATGTTCCAGTAAGTGGAGATGAGGGGGGTAGTTCATGGGCAGGGAATAACTTGAGGATTTGTGAACAACCAGGCCCTGCCTCCACACCCACTGGGGCCAGGCTTAGGGCCATGAGACTAGACTAGATTCACACTAGTGGAGATGGTCTTCTAACGTGCAGACCTGGGCAGGGTCTGGAGGGGCTGAACCTAGGGGTAGGCATCCTTGGGGATTCTGGTTGATCAGGATGAGGAAGGCATTGACAGGTTTGAGCACTCCCAAACACTATTCAATTAAAGAAATTGCATCTCAGCCAGACTTGGTGGCTCACACCTGTAATTCCAGCATTTTGGGAAGCTGAGGTGGAAAGATAGCTTGAGTCCAGAAGTTCAAGGCCAGCCCTGGTGATAGTGAGACCCTGTCTCTACCGAGAAAAAAAAAAAAAAAAAAAAAGAAGAAGAAAAGAAATTGCATCTTGTCATCTATGGAGCCTGGCATAATGAATAAGCCAAGCATGGACTTTCCAGGCCTGACCTTGCATCTTGCTGGCAATGTCCCTCCCATCTCCTTTAGATTAAATGTGGGGAAATGAGAGTATAATGAAAAACACTGATTAGCTGTAGCCGTAGCAGGGGAGGTAAGTTTCTCTTGCTGTATTACTCTTCCTTCCTCCCTTCCCCCTCTCTCTCTTTTTCTCCCTCTCTCTCCCTCTCTGAAGAAGCACTGCTCTTTGTCCTAACCTATGGAATGGTGGGTTAATTGGCTTATAGAGCTGCTGAATATGGAACAGAGCCCTAATGGAGATTTAATCAAAGGAGACAGTTATGTCGAGTGAGGTGTAAAAGCCATTGAAGATGAATGGAGACGGATACAATTTTCCCCCCAGAGTTATTCAGAGCAATTTTAATAAAGTGCAAGTTTAACTATGGAATGGATTGTATGACCAAGTGTCATTTTTGCTGCAGGGCACAGCAGGGCAGGCAAGGGAAGGAGAACTTTGAAAGTTGTTTGAAAAAGGTGGAGCCTTTCTGTGCCTCACACAATGGGCATGGTGTCAAAGTTCAATGCTCCCCCCAAGTCTACCTTTTGCCCAATGGCCCCACTATATGACTCATTTCAGTGATGCTTCCTGAAGCTTCTGTAGCTTGATCTTGGTGGTTAGACCTGAAGGCTCTCCACACCTAGGTCATAGCTATTCTTGGAGCCCATAGACCCCACCATTTACTAGGATCTCTGCATCTTTCCCTGACCACCTCTCAATTGTTCTACAGTTCTCAGCTTAGCTGTCACTCTGTTTGGGAAGAGTTCCTTGAATCACTCTTTCTTTTTCTCTAATGACCTGTATGCCATGTAATTCCACAATTGTCTTTTTTGTATGTGCCTGCCATCACTGCTAGATTGTGGCTTCCCTGAGTGCATGTGTATGTGTGCAAATACATGTATATGTATACATACTTCCCCCTCCCCGCTACACATATATGACATTTGTTTACTGGGACTGTCTTAGACAAACTATTGTACAAATTGCTTCTTTACTCAGCAGTGTGGTGTGGACATATTAATGCATGTTGCTTTACTCATGCATTATGCAGCAAGCTCTTTAACAGCTATACTGTATTGCTGTATATGCATATAACATATCTAACAAATCCTATACATTTTTCTGCTATCAAAACATTACTGAAGGAGCATTCTTTTGCCTGTATATTTTTGCAAATTTGTTTAATTAACTGCTTGATAAATTCCTGGAAGAAAAATTGTCAAGGTAAAAATTTTGATACATATTTTCAAGCTGCCCTCCAAAGGAGTAAAAAGGTGTGCTAATGTACACTCTCACGAACGCTGTCTGAGAGTGTCTGTTTTCCTGTACCCTTTCTATCCATTGCTAATCATGTTCATTTTTGCCAGTCTGATGGGAAAGACCTGATGTTTCATTCTTGTTAACTCTGACAATTTAATAATCCAAGAAAGGCCCCATATCAGGAAATGATATAACCGCATGTCTTGGCAGGGCCGTGAGATTCCAAAAGCCTGTGTTGGGGGAAGAAGAGCTTGCTGAGACTCTTCTCAGAGAAATCACCTAGGACAAGACAGCTGTCTCCCTGGAGGAAGAGGCTGGCAGCCCAAACCATTAAATCCAAGAGCTGGAGTCAAGTGGAGTCTGATTCATTTAATATCACATTCTAGGGGTCTGGGTGGGCTTTCTAGATGACTGCACTTTTTGGCATCTGATAAGTGTCTAAGTCATAGATTTGAAAGGGGACTCTAAGTTAGTGGGAGGGCTAGCAGAAGCAATATGCAGGTCAAGGAGATGGTATATCCTGTATGTACAATGCAAGGCATATAAGAAAGAGATTCAAGGGGCTTGAATAATGAGGCTGACTTCTACAACTAGACAAGAAGCCCTGGGGCAAAATTAGGAACAAAGGAGCTGAACAGAGGGCAGTTAGACTCGAGATGGAAGCTACTGAGGTGGCAGCCTGATGCCTCCCTGGGTACCCCGGGGCTAAATACCCCTGTGCACTGGGCACACTGGATGTAAGGGCAACTGATTATTTGAAGACCCGACTGAGCTATGGGCAAGGAATTCCTGATGGCCTTTAAGGCTAGGCCCTTATTGGCTCAAGGACTGGGCAGGTGACACAGCAGGAGCAGGCATGGACTCTACTCTTGACAACCGGATCTACCAAGTAGGAAGAAAACACCTTCTGCCAGAAAACATCTAGATGATTCCTTCCAATCAAGTCCTTTTCTAGTCTTGAGGTGGGAGTGAAAGTGGGCACAGCAACGCTCGAAGGAATGACATTGAGCTAATGCTATTTCTACATTGACTGGCATGAAGTCCAGGCCCTGTTTCCCACATTACCAGTGACCAAAGGAGACCTCAGTGAAATCCAAGGACAATGACTGAGTCAGAGTAGAGCAGTGTTTGGCCCCCACGAGGCTCAAGCCAGCCCAGGGGTTCTGGCAAAGCAGGCTGATACTTGGGGCTAGATCCTGAAGGTGACTCCAAAACCACACTCATCAATCAAATCAAAGAAAGCCCAAACAGTCCTTACATTTAAGGGGTAAATGTGGTTTTGGATTTTTTTTTTTTTTTTGAGACGGAGTTTAGCTCTTGTTGCCCAGGTTGGAGTGCAATGGCGCAGTCTCAGCTCACCACAAACTCTGTCTCCCGGGTTCAAGCGATTCTCCTGCCCCAGCCTCCTGAGTAGCTGGGATTACAGGCATGTGCCATCACGCCCGGCTAATTTTGTATTTTTAGTAGAGATGGTGTTTCTCCATGTTGGTCAGGCTGGTCTCGAACTCCCGACCTCAGGTGATCCACCCGCCTCAGCCTCCCAAAGTGCTGGGATTACAGGCATGAGCCACCATGCCCAGCCCTGGTTTTGGATCTTGAAGTTAAAAAAAGCATGTGAAGAGACCAGGCACAGTGGCTGTGGGTGGATAACCTGAGGTGAGGAGTTTGAGACCAGCCTGGCCAATAGACCCCATCTCTACTAAAAATACAAAAATTAGCTAGATGTAGTGGTGCGCACCGGTAGTCCCAGCTATTCGGGAGGATGAAGCAGGAGAATCTCTTGAACTCCAAAGGCGAGGTTTACAGGGAGCCGAGATGGCACCACTGCACTCTGGCCTGGCTGACACAGCGAGACCCTGTCTCAAAAAACAAAACTAAAAACAAACAAAAAAAAATGTGAGGAGCTGAGCAAACAAAGATGCAGAGCAAAAGGCAAGAAATAGTGAGTTGATGCTAGCAGGTTAAGGATTTCTGCTGTCAACAAGACCAGGATGCCCAGAGCACCCCTGTTAAAGATCCCGTGGGTGTGAGAGTGTGGGCTGGCCTCATTTAAAGGCCCAGTCTCAGGCAGACGTTTGCAGCCGTTTTTATCCTCAGTTGCTAGGGCTGCAAGTTGGCGGTCAGCTCTTGGCGTAACAGGAGAAGATGATGAGTAAGTTCACTGGCTATAGCACCATTTGCAGTGTTATCAGCCCTCCCCTTTGCTGCAGATGTCACAGCGACTGTGGGTCTGTTGGGATGAAAATGTTTTCATCTGCCTTGGGAAAGGGCAGTGAAGATGCTCCCCAGAGAAATGTCCATCCTACTGCCTTATGTGCAGAAATGGACAGAGTAGTCACAGTATTGTCAGACACTGGAATCTCAAAGATCTGCCTCCCAAAGGGCAGCTGACCTAGCTGGAGAGCAAGGCCTGCAGCCTTTGAATGGAAGAAAAAGAGTCACCCTCCACTCCAGAAAACCCACCTCACTCTCCCACACACATACCTAGAATCACGTTCCATGCTAAATGACTAGGGGCTGGCCCATAGATTCTCAATCTTGCCCTTGCCTCCAGGGGTTCCTTCATTTCATGTCCAAGTAGGTATTAAATCCAGGTCACTCACCAGACTTTCTTTCCGCCCAAAAAACCAGGCTTAAGCATCATAGCCACAGTCACATAGCTCTTCACCATCCCTGTCTAAACACTGACTACTAAAGCTCAGAGTCCCCATAGCACAATGGCTAAGAACATGAGCTTTTAGCTGAGCTACTTGGGTTCAAATCCTGGCTCTGCTTCTAGGAAGCTATATGGCCATGAATAAGCCACTTAACCTCCTTCTGTGTTCTTCTGGGCTCAGTTCCATAATCAGTAATATGTGGATAAGAGTTGCAGTATTTCATAGGCTTGTGAGGATTCAGTAAGTTAGAATATGTAAAGCCTTTAAATAGTATCTCACACACAGCAAGTGCCATTTAACCGTTAACATTGCTATTATTGTTCCCTCACATCACCGGCCAATTATTATGACCTAGATTGCATAAGTAGAAAAATCAGGAGACAGCAAAGCTACACCTTACTTATTTACTTTGACCAAAATAATTTATTCATTTTAATATACTAACAGGGTTAATAACTGCGACTTGCTCAGTGCCTACTATGTGCCTAGCACCATGTGATCCCTATAGCAACCATGTGAAATCTTTGTTAGTATTGCCACTTTACAGATGCAGAAACTGAGACTCAGAGAGGGTAACTCCCCATCCTGAAGCCACATAGCTAGAAAACTGAAAAACTCAGATTTCAACCCATGTCTTGCTGACTGCAAACTTGCACACACTGTTGTTCTTTCAGATAACAGTTCAAAAGTGAAATGAGAAGAGTCCTAGGAAAAGGCTCACTCCTGTCTGGGATTGTCTAGGCATTGTAGCAGCTTCTATTCTTTGTTGGTAATTATCTGTTCCCTGGCTTCCCTGTAAGCCGCCCTACTTCCTGCTCCTTTGATGTTGGGCTGAGCCATGTGACTTGCTTTGCCCAGTGGTGTCCCAGCAGCTAGGACTCACTCCACATCTGAATAGAGCCTTTCAACGTGCTTTCTGGTTGAGCTCTTTCTCCCTTGAGCTTCTGCCCTCTGCCACAAGAACAGCATGCTGCATATGTGGGCTGCCCCTTCAGCTGGGGTCCTGGAATAAGAGAAGACCTGTGGCACTGAGCCAGGCCCAGCAGATCCCAGAAGAACCAAGGACAGCTCCTGCTGACCAGCAACCCTCACATAATGGGAGCAGGAAATAAAGGCTTGCTGTTGTAAGGCATTGAGATTTGGCAGGAGTGGGTGGAGGTTGTTGCCACAGGAAACGCTGGCTAATGCAGACATGATCCCAGAGGCAGGGGATAGACCAGGCCTTCTCCACTCCGATGGAACAGAAACAGAAAAGGATAATACGAGCTTGCTGCATTGCAAAGTAGTAATGCATTTGGCTGTAAAGGTAGGCTTTATACTGCCCAATGCACTTTTATACATAATTGGTGATCAATATATATTCTCTAAATTGAAATCAGAATAATGAAGCCACAGAGGACTCAGGAGTGAAAGGAAGGAGAAAGTGGCCAAGGTATTTTGAGTTTTTCTTCCCTGTTGGGTGGTTCCAGCAGATGCACAGAACACACTGAAGACAAAAGTGCTTTTCCCTGGAGTAGAATGAGTGTGTAGACAGGGATTTCCTGAAAGGAGAAAAGAGGGAGAAGCCACCAGCACCCATGCAGTCCTATAGATTTGGCTCCCGTGGTGTCCTGAAGGGTTGTAGGGTAAATGGGACCTCTCCAAGTGACAGACAAGTGTGAAGCTCCCAGTTACCCAGCAAGAGCAGAAGCCAAATGCAGGTCCCCTGAAGTCTGGCTGGGACCCCTTTCACCAAGACAAAGTGACCAGCAAATACAGCATTTGGTTAAAACTTGACATTTAGCAGGGGAAGGGGTGGCACAAATCAGCCTTATGGAGACCTCTATGTGCATTGGGTGCTGGAGTGATTCTTTTTACGCTGTATTGTGCACACGGTGCTCAGCAGAGTCTTTTGAGATTGAGCTGGTGGTGCCAAGGAAGGTGACTGGTGCTCAATCTCATGCCCGAGGCCACCCCAGAGCTCTCCACAACCCCATATGTTTCTGCCCTTCACACTTCCAGGGATAGGCAGCTCCAGCCTTCAGAGAGTGTGGTCTCTGAGAGGGAGAGGAGAGGAAGAAAATGCTGGGGCCACTTCATTAGGCTTCTCGTATTGGTCTTTGGCCAGCCAAGATCCAGGAAAAGGCTGCAACACTGGCTGAGGTGTTTCCATGGCAACAGCAGGCAGCACGCTCTTCAGGCATCATTTAGTGCAGGCAGAGGGGAGAAGGGGTTGGGGGGATGGGAGAGGCGATGCAAGAGGAGGAGGGGTTGGGGAGAAATCCAGAGGGGAGAAAGAAAGGAAAGATGAAAGGGAGAGAGAAAAAGAAGGAAAGGGAGAGGAAAAGTCAGTGGAAGGGGAGGGGGCAAAAAAGGACGAGGGGGAGGAAAGCGGAAGGCAGAGGAGGGGGAGAAGGAAGGCAGGAGGAGGGAAAGAGATGAGAGAGGAATTGGAGGAGGCATGTGGAGAGGAAGAAAAGGAAGGAAGGGAGCAAGAGGAATAAGGAAGGAGGAAGGCAAGAGGAGAATCACTTGTATTCCCTACTTCACGCTCCAGAGGCAAGAGTGCCCATGCCTAGCTGACCGCAAACTTGGACACACTGTTGTTCTTTCAGCTAATAGTTCATTTCAGATAATAGTCCCTTGCCTGGGACACCATGAGTCACCCTCCCACCCCTGTTCCTCCACCTCCTAACACACACTGCTCCACCAGCAGCCCCAGAAGAAAGACCCGGGCTCCAGCCAAGCTTTGCCCTTTAGGAGCTCTGAGGTGGGATAGCAAGAAGTTTCAAGAACAAGTTTTGGTATCTGACAAATTCTGCCTCTAGCCACCTGAGCTTGGGCAAATTAACTTCTCCAAACTTTAGTTTTCTCATCTAAAAATAAATGAACCCAGGGATGCAGCTTTATTTCAGGGTTCTCTAAACTGTTCCATTAGTCTGTGTCTGTTTTTGTACCAGTATCACGCTGTGTTGGTTACCATAGCCTAGCAGTATAGTTTGAAGTTGGGTTATGTGATGCCTCTGACTTTGTTCTTTTTGCTTAGGATTGCTTTGGCTATTCAAGCCCTTTTTTGGTTCCATATGAATTTTAGAATAGTGTAAAAATGACATTGCTATAATAGCTTAATAGGAATATCACCAAATCTGTAGATTGCTTTGGGCAATATGGACATTTTTAACAATATTGATTCTTCCAATCCATGAACATGGATTGTTTTTCCATTTGTTTGTGTGATCTGTGATTTCTTTCAGTAGTGTTTTGTGGTTCTCCTTGTAGAGATCATCACAGCACTATTTACAACAGCAAAGACATGAAATCAACCTAGGTGCCCACTAACAGTGGGTTGGATAAGGAAAATGTGGTAAATATACACCATGGAATACCACACAGTCACAAAAAAGAATGCAGTCATGTCCTCTGCAGCAACATGGATGGAGCTGGAGGCCATTATCTTGAGTGGATTAATGCAGAAACAGGAAACCAAATACCAACACCTCATGTTCTTATTTATAAGTGGGAGCTAAACATTAGATACACAGGGTCATAAACATGGGAACAACTGACACTGGAGACTACAGGATGGGGGTGGGAGAGAGGGTGAAAGGGGTTGAAAAACTAATTATCGGGTATGATGCTCACTACCTGGGCAATGTTGAGTTGTACCCCAAACCTAAACATCCCGTGATATACCCTTGCAGCAAGCCTGAACGTGTACCCCTGAATCTAAAATAAAAGTTGAAATTAATAAAAATAAATAAATATATAGATTTTAAAATGGAAAAAATAACTATCTCATGCAATTGTGTAACTAAATGAGATAATAAATGTAAGGGCCTTAGTGTGATGTCTGTCACATGGTAAGCATTTAATTTAAAATTTTTATTTCTTTTTATTGTGTGATTTGGTCATCATGTACCATCTCCAAACTTCCATTTCCTCATCTGTAAAACACAGATATCCCCACCCCAGATAATTTTTTAAATTATTATTGTAAGTATTCAATAACTGCTAGCTATAAAAAATTTACCTCAATAATAAGAATAAACTTTATTTAGTAAATGATACTCTTTTCAAAGCACATTCTCCATCCTCACTTCATTTGACCCCTAAAGCAATTGTGTGCAGCAGACAGGGAAGTATGATTTTTCCTACTATACCTGTGGTTTAGCTTTCAGCCCTGTGCTGAGAGCTTCGCATCCATTTACCTCATCAAGTTCTGAAAACAACCTTCAACCTAGGTTTCATCCTCATTCCACAGCTGAGAAAGCCCAGGCACCAAGAGGTGAGGGATCTGCTTGCGACTTGCTAGTAGGTGCTGGAACTTGGATGCAGGATGGGAGGAAAAAAATGATTCAACTCATTGTTTCCCTCAAACCAACACTTCTGACTTGTGCTGTGACTTGCTCAGAATAAAGCAAAGAAGCCTTGAACCTTTGGGGAACCTCAAACACGTGAGACAACGCCCAGGACAGGCATGGCCAACCCTAGCCACTGGGAGACTTCTTGGGGTTGCCTGACTCAGGGATCCCCAACAATTCAGTCCAGAGCCCAGAAGAGAGTGAGCATGCTGAAAGGAAAAATCACAGACTGAAATAGCCAGTTCAGGTCAGACAAGCAAGAGCAAATCTTTTTCTATGGGTCTGCAAAGGGCCTCACCCAGGGCCACAGAAAGGGGAAGCCAGGCAAGCTAGATTTGTTTTCCTGTTTCGTTTTTCAAGGAGGCAGACTGAAGATACTCCACTCCTCTTCTGATGAAACTTAAAATACCTTTGTGTTTGTTTTAAGAAATTATGTACGTGTGTATGTGTGTGATTTTGAGAGACAGAAAGAGAGAGAGAGTGAAACCTCTCAGGTGCAGAGAGAGAGAAAAGGAATGAGGAGGATGAAGAACAGAAATAGAGAGACACACCATAGAAAGAAAGAAAGCAGATGCCAAAAGACATGAAAAGGGAAGAACACGATGCCAGAGGACCAGGGAAAGAGAAAAAAGATGCAGAAGAGGAGCAGTGGGCAGATGAATAGATGGACAGAAAAGCTTCAGAGACATAAGGGCAGGGAAGCAGGGATGCACAGAGGTAAAAGGCAAAGACAACAGAAAGCAAGAGATGGAACCATCCTTTCTCTGTTGTCAAAGAGAAATAACAAGTGAACTCCATGAGTGAGGAGATACACATGGCTATGAAAACGCAACGTTGGCATTTGCAACGCTAGAAAAAGAAATTTCTCTCTCTCTCTCTCTCTCTCTCTCTCTCTCTCTCTCCCCCCCTCCCTCTCTCCCTCTCCCTCTCTCTCTCTCTTTCTCCCTCTCTCCCTCTCTCCCTCTCTCTCTCTCTCTCCCTCTCTTCCTCTCTCTCTCTTTCCCTCTCTCCCTCTCTCCCTTTCTCTCTCTCTCTCTCTCTCTCTCTCTCTCTCTCTCTCTCTCTCTCCCCCTCTCTCCCTCTCTCTCTCTTTCCACCTTTCCTCTCTTCTACTCCTTTTGGGGAGGGAGGGCTGAATCAGCTCTCTACAGTCTAAAAAGACTATGCTCAGCCAGCATTATTTGTGATAAAGGTGTTTTAAATCAGAGCTAAAATTTGGCAGCACAAATGTTCTAGAAATCCTCATCTCATTGTGAAAGTAAAGAAACCTTAATTTTATATTCTGAGAATTGGAATCATCCCATCTCATCTCTCAAGGAAAAGAGTTTTTTATTTTCACAAATGACTCCTATGCTACTAACCTTTTAAAATATCAGTGTATTTTTACCACGATGGCCCCGCTTCTGTTGTGACCTCAGTTGGTGGAGGATTCAGTGTTTATTCAATAGGCATTAATTAGAAACCTCCCAGGTGCAGGACCTGGACTGAGCTGAGTGGAATGCTCTGTGGAAACAGTAGGCCTTATGTTGGCTACATGTTGTGTAACCATATCCCAGGCAAGGGTTGGATTAATATCCCACCTCTCTCCAGAGAATTCGCACCAACGCAGCCTTGCTTGTGTTCTCTAATTGTCCCTAAGGTCAGCCTGAGAGGTGAGCTCCCTCAGGGTAAAATGGGGCCTGGACCCAGGGCAAGCCTGTCCACTTGTCCTGATTCTTCAGTCAGTGGTGAAAGCAGGCATACTCTGAGGCCCTGGCACGAGCTCTGTCACTGTGCCCAGTTCTGCTGGGGTCAAAGTGGCTGTAGCAGATAGGGGGAGGGAAGAACAACTTCTGGAAGGAGCCTTAATCTGCACTGACACTGCACAGAGTGCTTTAACTTTGCAGAGGTCATCAAAGGTGCCCCTCCTACCCTGGAGGTCCTCTGCATTCAGTGCCCTTATACACAGCTCTGGCTTCCTGAACCTTTCTGCCCAAACACATGCTCTGGAGACTGGAGAGAGAATGCCTGGGAGAGAGACCCCCCCAAGCAATGAAACACAGAAGTGGTTGAATAAATAACTCAGCTTCATCAACCCTCACTTGGAAAATTCCAGAGTAGGTTCTACATAGTTTCTCAGAGAGTGCCCAGTAAGACAGAGCTCTGTTCCCCACAGTGTAACCTCCTCCTCAAGGCACCACCCTTTGTGGCTTTTGCTTCTTCCATGGTCTCTCTCTTTCACTTCTTCACCATTCTGATTGGTATCAAAACAAAATAAAATTGTTGTACCTAAATCCTTGTTTTAGAAGGAGCCCAAACCAAGGCACCCTTACCTTAGCTCATTTAGCCCTCACAGCAGCCCTGTAGAGGTAAGCTTCATCACTCGCATTCTCAACGAATGAGAATTCATTCATTAAACACCTACTCTGTGAAGGCCTGGGCACTGGGAATACATCCATGGCCCCTTCCATAAGGAAGAGCTTGTATTCTAGACTGAAGAAAGATACTAAACAATAATCACATAAATAAATAATAAAGTTGTTATTGTGGCAATTGCTGTAAGTGACAGGTACCTGCGGCTCTCAGTATGTAAAACAGGTCAATATGACCCCGTCGAGGGGGTCAGGAAAATGACTTCAGTTTAGATCAGAAGAAAGAGTGGAATCTAACTATGGAAGATGGAAAGGAAAAATATTTAGCAATAAGAACAATTTGAATAATGATGAAACTAAGGCAAACAGAGGTTAAGGTTAGACACATACTAAGTGGTTGAAAGAGGGTTTGATTTCAGATTTACCTGACTCCAGTGTCCAGGCTCTTTATGTTATACTCAACAGTTGGAATGGAGATGGGTGTGTAAGAGTAGAGGGTGACTTGTTACTCTCTTTATTCATGGTATGAAAGGATTAACGACAAGATTCCTTTAAAAAGAAAACTCCCATAGGTCATTTAACAACTAAGTCAGTCACAAAAGAAATTACAAATAGCAAATTCTGTAAAATTTGCGAATTTATATAAATACATCTATTGGGTATGAAAAGGGAGTAGATGAAAGTGTGCAAAGTGGATGTTCTGAAGTCACTGAGAGGTTAGACATCTTCCCAAGCCCATTTCATGGCATCTAGCAAGAAGGTAGCATCAGTCTTTGCATGAAGATCTGGGCAGAAGAGTGGTGTTTTCCTACATAACTGATACATAGGAAGTGAGTGGTCTCTGGGCGTCCAGGGTCATAGGCCTTCCTTCCATCTCTAAGCAGAGACTCAAAAAGGGAAGATAATACTTTGCAATGAGGAGAGAGGGACAATCATTTTTTCATTCTGGTTAGTATGTAAAAGACCTATATTCCCATGACAACAAGAAAAAAAAAAAAAAACTAACAAATTATGCAAATATCAAAGAGCAGTAGATACAAGGAAGTCTTGATAAACTGAATTCCGGAGAGGAATAAGTCCTTTATAGGTGAGCAGAAAGTGATAGTGGCTTCCATACCTGAAGGCAAAGACCACATCTTGATGAAAGTGGATGGAGCCGGCACAGTGGCTCACAACTGTAATCTCAGCAACTCACATGGCTTAGGCAGGTGAATCTCTCTAGCCTAGGAGTTAGAAGGTGCACTGAGCTATGATTGAGCCACTGTACTCCAGCCTGGTTGACAGCAAGATCTTAATCTATTTTTAAAAAAAGAAAGAAAGTGGATGGAGAATCAGGTCTGCCATAGACAGAAAGAATTTTTAAGAATAGGAGAAACCAGCCAAGATTCAAATGTCAACGTGATAAGGCAGGAAATATTGGAATCTAGAGGAGTCCCAAACACAAAGATAAATCACTTGGCTCCATTCTGAAATTTTGCTGAATAGTTAGCAGAGGAAATGCAGCTGGAAAGTAGAGAAGTTTGTGAAGACTTGTGATTTTTGAACTTTGGGGCCATGCTGGAGGTAAATCCCAAAGTGATCGAATCTCTTTGAAGCTGCAGCCCAACTTGCTCCCAGGTCAGGTCGTCAAGTATCAAAGAGATCACTCCCTTGGAAGGTAATGAATTCAGATAAAAGGCAAAGAGACATTCTTGGTCCTATTTGAAACCAGAAGTGAACTCAATATAATCAAAGCTGTGTCCTGGCTTCAGCTCAATTTAATTCTTAATGAAATATGAATTTCACCTGACAGAGAAAAAGACTTGTGCCCTCTGCAAAATTAATTATTTAATTAATTTAATGAATCAATCCATTTAAAAACCCATAAAAATTATACTTAAACAGTAAAAAACTACAAAACATGAAAAATGTGATCAACAATCAAGAGAAAAACAACCAATAGAAGGAAACTCACAGAAAATCAATATACCACAGCTGTCAATCAAGGACTTTAAAATAACTATTATGAACCCATCAGAAAATTTGCAGAAAAAAAGATGAATAGAATTCATGAAGTGAAATAAAATAACAAGAAAGAAATAAAAATTATCATTATTATTTTGAGACAGGATCTCACTTTGTTGCCTGGGCTGGAGTCCAGTGACAGTTTCATGGCTGACTGCAGCCTTGACCTCCTCAGGCTCAGGTGATCCTCCCACCTCAGCTTCCCAAGTAGCTGGGACTACAGGCATGTGCCATCATGCCCACTATTTTGTGTGTGCGTGTGTGTGTGTGTGTGTGTGTGTGTATGTGTGTGTGTCTTTTGTAGAGACAGGGTTTTGCTGTGTTGCCCAGGCTGGGTAAATTATTTAAAAATTTTAAAAAACCAAATGAAAATTGGATATCTGAAAATTTACTTATTTGAAATTTAAAAGTTAATTTACAGGCTTAACATCAGATTGAACACAATGAAGAAAGGAATAGTAAACTTAAAATCAAGTCAATTGAGATTATCCAAACTGAAACACGGAAAGAAAATGGCTGAACAGAACATCAATTACATGTAAGATAATATAAAATAATCTAACACACACCTAAGTGTAGTCTCAGAAGGGGAGATGAAAAAGAACAGTTATTTTTTTAAAGGTATGAAAAGATATAATGTCTAAATTTTTTCAAATGTGATTTTAAAAAATTAACCCAGAGATCCAAGAAGCTCAGCAAATCCCAGACAGGATGAATATAATAAAAACTACACCTAAGTACATCACAGTGAAAAGAAAAAGAAAATATTTAAAGCAGCTAGAGAACACACACACACACACACACACACACACACACAATTTTTGCTGACTTTTCATCAGAAACAATGAAATCTAGAAGAAAATGGAATGACCTCTTTTAGTTGCTACACAGGAAAAAAAAGCAACAACAACCTGTCAGACTAGAATAGTTTGTAGAGATAATATCCTCCAAAACTAAAGGTGAAATAAAGATATTTTTGAGAGCAATTATAACAGATAGAAATTTAAAACTAGGAGTTTAGGAAAAACAAAATATGTGGATAAAGTTAAAATCCTGTTTTTTATTGTATTAATTTCTTTAAGCATTAACACAGGAGCTCTCTCTTCTGCCCATCCTTCATAGATGCTGAGCCACCTAAAAATATGACCAAGTTATTTTCCTATTTTAAACTCTTCTGTGGTTCACTATCATCTACAAAATGAAGTCTTAAAGTCCTAAATTTCTACCATGAATTCAAAACTCATCATTCTGAGCTTCACTTTATTTTTTCATATTCATCGCTGGCCACCACCTCTGGTAAACACACACATACACAAACACACACACACACACACACACACATACACAGAACTTTCACCCTAGACAGACTAAAATATTTGAAATTACCTATCTGTATCAGGTTCCCCAGGCCACCAAGCCCTTGAATATGCTGTTCTCTATGTTTAGCATGTCCTATCAAAATCTTTTAATTTGACACACTCCTAAACTTTCTGCTAAACAAAGCCAAATGGTCACACTATAATGGGGATTTGTTGTTATTTGGGCTGATTAGATCTTTGAACATCTGTGCTATGTTTGGAGAGTTACTCATCTTCTAAATCCTTTAATAGAAGCCAGATTTTCCCCAGCCTCTCTTGCAGCTAAGACACTAAGATGTCACTGAGGCTTCAACAATACATCCAACTAGGCTTTGAATAAGAAGCTTGTGACTTGTAGAATAAAGCATTGTGTAGAATTTAGTGACAGCAACTAAATTCAATTGCAAAAGACATCAGCAGCAAGAAGCCTAATGGCAGTGTCTAATGCTTGGCATCAGCAGAGTTGGTCATGAACGACTGCATCTGCAACCAGTTGGACATCCATGTGACTCGACAGAACTAGCTCTACAGCACAATTTTGGGTGTTGCTTCTGAATGCATAGTCTCTAGGCCCTCCTAGAGTTTCTTCATGCTTTCTAATACATCTCCTAAATTCTTCTTCTGTTTAACTAGCTGAGACTGATTTATGTTTTTTGTGATTACAAGCTCTGACTGATACACCCTCCCTGCCCTGAAATCTTTCCACATCTCCACCTTCCTGCCATCTTCCACCAATCATCCCTTCTATACACACATATGCAAAATATTCATTCCCAATTATTGAATTGCATAGCATGCTGTGCTGCCTCATCTTCCAGGGACATCACGGTCAACTGTGGTTGTTTATGTGTCTCCTAATTAGATTGTGAACTAGTTGAGGGCAAGGTTATAGTCTCATTCATTACTGTCCCTTCACAAAGTGCTTAGCAGGGTACCTGAGCTTGCACAGAAGAGATGCTCTGGAGGTACTAATTGATTACATGTACACTGAAAGCAATGCTTCCATATAACTGCAGTGGGAAAAAAATGTAAAACCACTTTTTCTCAAAATTCACCTTAGGAATGAGTCCACAGGACCTGAACTCAGCTCTGGATCAAGTGGATCTGTTAGATATCTACAGAACTCTCCATCCAAATTCAACAGGGCATACATTCTTCTCATCATCACACGGCAGTTACTCTAAAATTGAACACATATTTGGGAATTAAACACACCTCAGCAAATGAAAAAGAACTGAAATCATAACAAGCAGTCTCTGACACTACAGTGCAATCAGATTAAAACTCGAGCTTAAGAAATTCACTCAAAACCACACAACTACATGGAAAATGAACAACCTGCTTCTGAATGACTTTTGAGTAAATAAAGAAATTAAGACAGAAATAAAGAACTTCTTTGAAACTAATGAGAACAAAGGACAACACAAAAGAATCTCCGGGATGCAGCTAAAGCAGTGTTAAAAGGGAAATTTATAGCACTAAAATGCCCGTATCAAAAAGCTAGAAAGAACTCAAGTTAACAACCTAACATCTCAACTAAAAGAACTAGAGAACCAAGAGCAAACAAACTCAAAAGCTAGCAGAAGATGAGAAGTAACCAAGATCAGAGCTGAACTGAAGGAGATAGAGACACAAAAAACACTTCAAAAAATAAAAGAATCCAGGAGGTGTTTTTTTGAAAAAAAAATATATAATAGACCACTGGCTAAATTAATAAAGAAGAAAAGAGAGAAGATTCAAATAAACACAATCAGAAGTGATAAGGAGTATATCACCACTAACCCCACAGAAATACAAACTACCATGAGAGAATACTATAAACACCTCTATGCACATAAACTAGAAAATCTATAAGAAATGGATAAATTCCTGGACATATACACCCTCCCAAAGCTGAACCAGGAAGAAACTAAATCCCTGAATAGACCGATAACAAGTTCTGAAATTGAGGCAGTAATAAATAGCCTACAAACCAAAAAAAAAAAAAAAAAAAAAAAAGCCCGGGACCAGACAGATTCACTGCTGAATTCTACCAGAGGTACAAAAAAGAGTTGATACCATTTCTGCTGAAACTATTCCAAAAAAATTGAAAAGGAGGGACTTCTCCCTAACTCATTCCATGAGGCCAGCATCATCCTGATATCAAACCCTGGCAGAGATACCAAAACAAAACAAAACAAAACAAAACAAAAAAACCTGAGGCAAATATCTTTGATGAATATCAGTGCAAAAAATCCTCAGTAAAATACTGGCAAACCAAATTCAGCAGCGTGTCAAAAAACTTACCCACCACGATCAAGTCAGCTTCATCCCTGGGATACAAGGTTGGTTCAACATATGCAAATCAATAAATGTGATTAATCACATAAACAAAATTAAAGACAAAAACCACATGGTTATCTCAATAGATGCAGAAAAGCCCTTTGAGAAAAATCCAACACCCCTTCATATTAAAAACTCTCAATAAATTAGGTATTGAAGGAACATACGTCAAAATAATAAGAGACATCTATGACAAACCCACAGCCAGTATCATACTGAATGGGCAAAAGCTGGAAGCATTCCCCTTGAAAACAAGGCAAGGATTCTTCTCTCACTACTCCTATTCAACCTAGGAAGTTCTGGCCAGGGCAATCAGGCAAGAAAAAGAAATAAAGCATGTTCAAATAGGAAGAGAGGAAGTCAAATTATCTTTGTTTACAGATGACATGATCCTATATCTAGAAACACCATCATCTCAGCCCAAAAGCTTTTTAAGCTGATAAGCAATGTAAGCAAAGTCTCAGGACATAAAATCAATATGCAGAAATCACTAACATTCCTAGACACTGCAAAACAGGAATGCAGAGAGCCAAATCATGAATCAACTGCCATTCACAATTGCTACAAAAAGAATAAAACACCTAGAAATACAGCTAACAAGGGAAGTGAAAGACCTCTTCAAGGAGAGCAACAAACCACTGCTCAAAGAAATCAGAGAGGACACAAACAAATAGAAAAACATTTCATGCTCATGGATAGGAAGAATCAATGCTGTGAAAATGGCCATACTGCCCAATGTAATTTACAGAGTCAATGCTATTCCTATTAAACTACGATTGATAATCTTTACAGAATTAGGAAAACTATTCTAAAATTCATATGCAACCAAAAAGGAGCCTGAATAGCCAAGAAAATCCTAAGTAAAAATAACAAAGCTGGAGGCATCATGCTACCTGACTTCAAATTATACTACAGGGCTACAGTAAGCAAAACAGCATGATACTGGTACAAGAACAGACATATAGAACAATGAAACAGAAGAGAGAACTTGGAAATAAGACCCCACACCTATAACCGTCTGATCTGCGACAAACTTGACAAAAACAAGCAATGGGGAAAGCGATTCCTGTTTATTAAATAATAAATGGTGCTGGGAGTGCTGGCTAACCATATGCAGAAAATTGAAACTGGACCCCTTCCTTACACCTATACAAAAATTAACTCAAGATGGATTATAGACTTAAATGTAAAATGCAAATCTATAAAAACCCTAGAAGAAAATCTAAGCAATATCATTCAGGACATAGGCACAGGCAGATTTCATGACAAAAACACCAAAAGCAATTGCAACAAAAGTGTGAATTGATGAATGGGATCTAGTTAAACTAAAGTGCTTCCACATAGCAAAAGAAACTATCATCAAAGTGAATAGACAACCTACAAAATGGGAGGAAAAATTTGCAATCAATCCATCTGACAAAGGTCTAATATCCAGAGTCTACAAGGAACTTAAACAAATTTACAAGAAAAAAAACAAACAACCCCATTAAAAAGTGGGCAAAGGACATGAACAGACACTTCTCAAAAGACATACATACAGCCAACAAACATATGAAAACAAGCTCAACCTCACTGATCATTAGAGAAATGCAAATCAAAACCACAATGAGATACCATCTCATGCCAGTCAGAATGACTATCATTAAAAAGTCAAAAAAACAACAGATGCTGGCAAGTTTGCAGGAAAACAAAGAATGCTTTTACACTGTTGGTGAGAGTGTAAATTCGTTAAACAATTGTGGAAGACGGTGTGGCAATTCCTCAAAGACCTAGAGGCAGAAATACCCATTTGACCCAGGAATTCCATTACTGGGTATATACCCAAAGGAATAGAAATAATTGTATTATAAACACATATGCATGTGTATGTTGATTGCAACACAATTCACAATAGCAAAGACATGGAATCAACCTAAATACCCATCAGTGATAGACTGGATAAAGAAAATGTGATACATATACACCATGGAATACTATGCATCCACAAAAAGGGGCAAGATCATATTCTTTGCAGGGACATGAATGGAGTTGGAAGCCATTATTCTCAGCAGACTAACACAGGAACAGAAAACCAAACACCACATGTTCTCACTTATAAGTGGGAGCTGACTGATGAGAACACATAGGCACATGCAGGGGGGACAACACACACTGGATTCTGTTGGTAATGGGGGCAGGGAGAGCATGAGGAAGAATAGCTAATGGATGCTGGGCTTAATACATAGGTAATGGGATGATCTGTGCAGCAAACCACCATGGCACATGTTTACCTATGTAACAAACCTGCACATCCTGCACATGTACCCCTGAACTTAAAAGTTAATGATAAAAGAATGAGTCCAACAGAATCAATCTCTTCTCTCTTTCTAATAGGATCATGAGGCTGGTACAACAAAGGAGCGTGTAAACAGTTGTAACTCAACAAGGCATGTGACAAGGTCACTGATGCTATCCTTAAGTGCAGGTTTACCTAAGGATAGTGCATCAGTAAGTAGCTGTGTTAATGTAAGGATCTTCCTACTGCACTCAATGTAGTCCTGTCCTGCCCAGAACTTTTGGATGGCCCAGAAGGCATTATGAATCTACGCATGCAAGACAGAAATTAGGACCACTATTTTATGGATAATGGTGCAGTGGTATACTGGTAAATGCTTAACAGCTGGCTTTTCAGAAGGAGAAAAGCTCGTATTTGAAGTATTTGCCAATTTCCATGTTGTGTTGTACATATCCCTACCATAACTCATTTCAAGATGCCAGTGTAACAGCTCTGAATGTGGAGTTGGGAAGAGACTGGCACAACATTATGTAGAATTTTTACCATACAGATACAATAGACATAAATAAATAACTACAAGCGCATAGATGATAGTAAAACATGCTAAAATAATCAGATATTGAGTTTTGAGTATTTGTTACTTTTGTTTACAAATATAATTATTATAAACTTATATAATTAATTTTTAGATGTCTGTCTTTAATAATCAACCTGTGGGATTCCTAAAAAATTAATGGTAGACTTGAGAGAGCTAGCATGAGCTGGCTTAGTGTACCACTAATTCTGTGCCAACTCTGTGATCTCATCCAGTCTTTACAGCCTGGGTCTGATGCATTAGGAAAAGTACAAAAGAAAGAAAACCAGAAGATTGTCAGTAGATGAGACTTGTCTAAGATCATGTGGCTAATCTCTGGTGACACTGGGACAAATATAATAGTGAAAATTTGGGGGTGCCTACCACATGTCAGGCACTGTGATAAGCATTTTGCAAAACTCATTTAATTCTCACTATGGAATAGGTTCTATAATTATTCCCCCTTTTTAGATTAAAATAAGAAATAAATAACTGGAAAGAAGCTAAGTAATTTGCCCAGTGGCACACAGCCAGGAGTACTGGAGCCAAGACTCAAACCCAGGCAGTCTGGTATCCAATGCTTGCACTCATATCCATTATCTCTAGTGCCTCGGGTTTTCTGACTTTGCACGACACCATCACCCACTTCATTTCTGAATGGGGACTAAAGAACCCACTTACTTCCACAATGCTTAACTTCACACTGTGCGTATTGGATCATTCCATGTCTTTTGCTAAAATCTCGAGGACCAGGCTTTGTAAGTTAGTTTTACAATGGAGAGGAGATATTCTCCCCAGCCACCGTAATCCCTTAGCAACCAATGGCCTTTGCTTTCAAAGGGATCAGAACTGGGAACCAGAATGGAATCTAGAGCCATGAGATAAGTTCCTTGCTTCATGGAACTGAACTTTATAACACATGATATTTATTCATTATCTGATGTCCTTAGTTAATTTATTCTGCCATCAAATATTTGAATGAAAGACTCACTGTGTGCCAGGTAATGTGTGAAGTTTTAAGGGTCACCTATTCTATCAGACAACATTAAAACAGTTCCTAGGATTCATGGGCTTTTCAAGTGTTCACAAGAATATTTGAGACCTGAAAATAATCATCTCCAAAATACAAAGACTGCAAAATTAAATCAACAAACATCTACTTGAATGTCTACAAAGTACAACCTTATGTCAGCCAGTTAAATACCTTTCAACACAACTCTTACAGGGTTACATATATAAATTACAGTCTTTCCTTGGTATCTGTGGGGAATTAGTTCCAGCACCTCCCCGGGATACCAGAATCTGAAGATACTCAAGTCCCTTATATAAAATGTTGTGGTATCTGCACATAACCTACATATATCCTCCTGTACACTTTAAATCATCTCTAGATTACTTATAATATCTAATGCAATGTAGATGCTCTGTAAATGGTTTATACTTCATTGTTCAGGGAATAATAATAGGAAAAAAAGTCTGTACATGTTCAGTACAGACACAACCATCTAGTTTAAAAAAAATGTTTTAAATCTTTGGTTGGTTGAATCCAGAAATGCAACACCCATGGATATGGAGGCCTGACTGTATATTTAGTATGGCAGTGGTATTATAGTGTGTTTTATTTTTTAATAAGACAGGCCTCTAAAACTGAGTACCTAAGGCCTATGAAGGTCATGAAACAACCTAGGGAAACAAAGATGCATAAGACATAATTTCTGGCTTCAAGGGAGCCTAATCTTCTGTTTTGTTTGTTTACTTATCTATTTTTATGTTGTAATCATGAGCTCCTGGAAGGCAAGGATTTGTCCTGTGTTTTCTTGTTAAACTTCATATTCCCTGCACCTGGAGCAGGGTTGTGTTCAGAATAGTATCTAACGTGTTGGCTAGACAAACACAATCAGATTAGTGCTGTGATCTACACTCTAAATTTTGAGCAATCCACAAAAACACAGAAGTCAATTTCTTGTATCCTCTCGTATGCACACGCCCCACATACACACCTCCTCCATTCCTTACCCACTAAATTTCAAAATGGATGGAAGGAAACAAGAAAATCAACACTGGCAACAGTAGCTACAAAGCACCAGCCACTGTGCTGGGTTCTCCTCATACATCAGCTCTGCACCATGTAGATATTCCACTACATTGCAGTGGGCATTGCAGATAACCAGGAATTTGCAGTCATTTTATTTTCTTGAACTGCCCATTTTTTCCCAGCTTCTGTTTGTGATCCCTTTTGCATAGCCTCTTGCGTGCCAAGTGTAAGATGCCTGGTTATGAAGAGGAGTGACAATTTCAGGCAGATTATAAAGCAAGCAGGAAACAGTCACCACAAGAGGGGCTAAATTTCTTGAAATTCATCCTGCTGCTCACTTAAATGAAATGTTTATCTCTCCCACACTTATCAGTTCATTTGGATTCCTGGACCATTCTTGTCACTTTAGGCAGCTTTAATGGTTTTTATTTATGCGAGCTCAACACTGCCACTTCTGAACTGGTTGTCCACCACCAAGCCTTACCCTTTCTCATTCTCACAAAGCTAAAACATTTCTATGCTCCAGAGAAATTGCACTGTTGGGGAGTTGCATTACTCTCATGTCAGCATTCCATGTTCTAAAAGTGATTATTTCTGAGGGATGGACTTAAAGCAGCTCAAAGCTCAGGAGAAGATAGAGAGGCGTGTGCAGGTGTCAGAGACATGCAAATATAGTCTGAAGACTTGATTCTATCTGCAGCCTTCCAGATTTGACCCACATAACATTACAGGATTAGTTCAGAATGTGGTTTTTAGGAACCGTTGCTTAGCATTAAATAAACATGAATTTTAGGTATATACAGTATTGAGGCTTTTTCCTCCCTTGACTCAACGGTTTTGGTTTTTTTGGTTTTTGTTTTGTTTTGTTTACTTTAGCGTTCCCTGAGCACAGATTACATTGCCAGGCACTGTGTGAAGAGATTTCTGTTTATTATCTCAGTTGAATCCATCCACAAATCCACGAGGTAAGTATGAAAATTCCCATTAAAAATTAGGAAACCAAGGCTCAGGAAAGTGAATAGACTTACCCAAGGTCACACGTCTTGTAAATATCTCAAGCTGGATGAGAGCCTAGTTCGTCTTTCTCCAAAGGCTTGCTTTTAGCACTTAAATATTATTAAAGACCTTAGTAGTGCCAGAGGGAAAAACAGACATATACATTCATAAGTTCCACACAGTGTGCTAAACTGCTGTAAAAGAGATTCATGAACAGGATTCCAGAGGAGAACCAGAGGCTAGGAGTTGGTAGCCACAAATTTCTTCTGGAGGGAAGGCACAGGGAGGTTGCACAGGAGCGGTGGCAGTTAAGCTGGCCTTTAACACAGGAGTTTTCATTTGTCGGAAAAGGGCCCGGGTGTGGTGGCTCACCCCCTGTAATTCCAGCACTTTGGGAGGCTGAGGCAGGCAGATCACAAGGTCAAGAGATCAAGACCATCCTGGCTAACACGGTGAAACCCCATCTGTACTAAAAATACAAAAAAATTAGCTGCATGTAGTGGCACACATCTGTAGTCCCAGCTACTCAGGAGGCTGAGGAAGGAGAATCGCTTGAACCCGGGAGGCGGAGGTTGCAGTGAGTCGAGATAGCACCACTGCACTCCAGCCTGGGTGACAGAGGGAGAGTCCGTCTCAAAAATAAATAAATAAATAAAATATAAGGGGAATGATGTCTGGTGCAGAGGGAAGGTTATGTACAGCAGAGTAGATCTGGGGAAACAACCCGAAATGTTTAGAGAATGGATGAGAAAGACGTCTGGAAAGGCTGGGAGCCAGGATGGGTTAGGAGGCTGGAGAGCTAAGTCTAAGGTAGAATGTCCGGGCTATCAGCATGAGCAGATGTGGCGGAGGAAAGGACTGTGGCTGGCAGAGAAGAAATTGAGGTGAGAAGACCAGCAACGAGGCATTTGGAAGTGCCCAGGTGAGAAATGGTGAGTCCTGAACAAAGGCAGTAACTATGGGAAATGGAAAGAACGAAAGAGCTTTGGGAAGTGGTTCTTAAATGTCAGTGTACATTTTTTAAAATTGCCTGGGAAATGATCTAAAATTGCAGAGTCTGAGAACCACCCCAAGATACTGAAATTCACTACATTTGAAATAGGACCCTAAAACCTGCATTTCACAGGCCTCCAGGTGATTCTGATGCAAGTGCTGTGCAGACAACTCCTTGGGAGGTACTTCTAGGATAGACACTCCCGGTGATGGATTGGGTATGAGGATGAGGGAAAGGAAGAATTGAGTTTATGTTCCCTCCCCACCCCGGCATTGTTCCCTAGTTCTCCTGATAACTGCTTGATTTTCTTCTTGGAAGCTCCCTTTCCCCACTCTTAGCCCATCTGGTTTATGGAAAGCCCCCCATGACCAGCCCAAGCTAATCAGGTCGTCACACCCTACTCTTTCAGGGATGGGCAGGAGACACACTCACAGCCAATTCTGAGACTGCTGGGAAGAGAAGCAAGTGATGTTCCTTGTTGGCTTTAAACTGGCAGGAAAAAGATGCTGCAGCTGCTTCATTCAGGTAGCACCTGAGAACAAAGCCAAGCAAAGGCAGATCTGAGAGATGGAATAAAAAACAAAATCCTACGTCATTGTTTGGGTCCTGAATATAGCCCTGTCTAAAGCCAGTGTATCCCTACACCTTTTCACTGTGTGAGCCCGTAATTTGCTATTTTTGCTGTTGTTGTTGTTGTTGTTGTTGTTTTACTTACACTATTTTGTGTTGGGTTTCCTACCAACGAAATGAAGACTCTGCTGATCTCAAGAAAATCTGATACATAAAAATCTTACCTTACAAATCAGATAAATGAAGAGCTGATTACTTCTATTAAAAAGGGATTCACTCACAGTTTCCTTTGAAGAGAGAGCCTCCCCAAGGTATGAAGTGTGGAATTTGATTTATTAAATTTGATTTACACATGACCTCTTCAGGAGGACAATCTTAAATGCAAAGTAAGAGCTGTTTTACCAAGAGGATTACTCTCAAAGCCACCGCACTGTGACTTTCAAGGGGTCATGTGGAGTGGTTCCCCAAGAACAAGCCTCCTTGTCCTACTTTGGGAGTATAAATTTGATCTTACTGAACCCTAGTCCCCACAACTGTACAATGCAATCCACATCCAGCAAGACCTGATATAACCATTACACAAGTTTGATCAGATGTACAAGTTGTCCTCAACTATAAGTTGGTGGGATTTGCATAGCTCTTCTTCAACTCCTAGTAGAAAACAAACTCAAATTGTGTTTCCTTAATATATTAACTTATGTATTAATTATTCTTTATCAGTAATACAGGTGAAAAGGCTTTCTGCTAAGGTATGTGTTTTTCTGGGTTTACAGTGAATAGATCACTGGGGTTTCTATTCTATAGGTATAGGACCACCTGCTGCTAGCGAGAGAAGAAATTCTGCACAGCCCCAGCTCAGTGTTCAGGCAAATTGAAGGATGCTTCAATATCCATATCTGCCTTGTCTGAAGCAAGGGACAAGCCTCACCCTTCTCTGTACGCCCATTGCCTAGGACATGGCAGGCCTGTAGCATCAATCTTAGTGGAATGACTCAACGATTGGATCAGTACCCGGAGAAGTCTACAAAGAGGCCCTAGTTATGGGTCAGTCTATCGGGGGAGGATATTTCACTTCTGGAAACTTCCTTTTTCTGAAACTTAGGCACACCCAGAATGTTAGGAGGAACAGAGCCTTTCTCCCACCTGGGTGAGCAGCAACATCCTTTAGTCTTTAACATAAAACAACTTTCTAGGCCTAGAAATGCAATTTCTCCACTCCAACCTTTAAATTGCTCCCCCTCTGTCTCAGGGCTTTTGTGAATACCTTTATTTCTAACTTGGCAAGACTTTTTCATTTCCTTTCCCAATCCCTTACAGGGAGCAATAAAGCTAGATTTTTCTTTGCAGCCCAGGGCAGGTTCCTGGTTCTCTTTCCTGTTCCCAAGGTCTCATTTTTCTTCCTAGAGTCTCCTGTTCCCACTTGTAAACCAGTCCAAGCTCCCTCTTTCTGCTTCACTCTTTCTCCCTTTCCCCCTTTGGAAGGGGCAGAGAGCTAAACTAATCATACTTCTTGGTTCACAGCAGATATCATCAGCAACTGCCTATTTAAGGTTCTGCTCTTGATAGACTTTGTTTCAATATTTTTCCTTCATCCCCACTCCCCAGGCCTATTTACCATAAGCACTTACTATATTGTGTTTGGTAAATGCCCTTGGATATGAGTGTATCCATGAAAAATCTGTAATATTGCTTTGTGAACAAATTTGTTTTAAATGTACATAAGTGGCAGTGTGCTTCTGATTTCAAGCTGTTTCCTTTTTTATCACTCTATTTTACAGTTCTAGTTATGTTGCTGTGTATATACCCATTTTGTTGCTCTCACTTCTATACTGTATTCCATAAAAATATCATCTACATTTTGCTTATTAATTTTTTAGTGACAGGTTCCTGGGTTGCCTAAAGCTCCCTGCCATCACCTACAATGCTGCTCTGAACATCTTTCTTCGTGTTCTGATGGACCTGTGCCTGGAATGTTCCGAGGTATGGACACCATAAGATTGCCAGGTCACTGAATTCTGGTACAGGCCATGTACACATTTAATTTCATTAAATGAGTTCTTGAATGACTGCACCAGAATTCAGGGTCTTTCTTTTGTTTCTCCAGGTTCTTCCAACCATATATGAATGCTAATTATTTTTATTTGAAATTTTCAACTTTCACATTATTTAATTTTGTGATAAACTTGTCGAGACAAATAGGGCAGATTTTTGAAATAAAGATATCCCTACTCTACATTTGGGGAAGATGAGGCTGCATTGCTGAGTTTGGCAACGCCTATGCTGGAAATCAATAAGTTAGAAACTGGGTTCAGTCGGTGTCCCAAAAGAATCATAGGTAAGAAGTTGAGATTAACACCAGGGAGACATTAGAGGATAAAAAACGTTCATCTCTAGACCAGTGGTTCTCAACCTTGGTTGCAACGTTACTGTGACCTGGGGATCATTTAAGAAATACTGGTGCTTGTGCCTCTCCCAGGATAAAGACAAATTAAATTATATTATGTGGGGACGGGGTTGCATAGACATTTTAAGAGCTCTTGAGGTGATTTTAATATGCAGCCAGTGCTGAGAATTTTACCCTAGACTGAGGCTGGGCTTAGAAAGAGCAGCACCTGGTATTTATCACCGGGCACACCAGTGTGAAAATTTAAAGACCTGATGGCAAAGAGGACGTCCTGGAGGTAAAATACATAAAGAAATAACAAGGAAGGTGACTGCAACTGCCATCATCCGCCATTCACTAGAAGGATAACCCGACAGAACCAGACACCACTAGTTCAAGGCCTGAGGGAGCTGAATTATAGAGGATATTTTAATTTTTGCCTAATAATTAGAAACTCAAAACTTTCAAATGATTGAATAATTACAGAAATACATGAAACCCTAAGGCCATTAACAAGACTGCCACGGATCATTACCCAGGCCTAGTGAGCGCCCAGCTGACGAGCCTGGACCTCTGGGTAGCTGTCCACGGTGCTGACACCCGCCGTGCTTATTGCTGGCTGCCCTCTGCCAGCAGGAAACGGGTTTCCAGGGCCACCCGGTGTTGAATGAGTGGTCCCCTGCAGAGTCCATTTCCCTCTGCAGTTTGTAAGTAAGCCTATTACTAGGCTGATGTTCTCCAATCATTGAGAAAGTTTAATTTCCAAATTGGCAGCAATGAAGCTGACTCTGAAAATGACTCCCTTTCCAAGCCTAGCTCTTTGTTTTCCTTTCTGATACATTTCAGACCAATCCATAATATGCAATAGTAAAATGGCCTCCATTACAGAAAGAAGACATCAGAAGGGAGGTTATTAACATTAGTTGAGCATCTACTATGAGTCAAAGTGCTAAGCATTTTACACTTTTTATTTTGATTAAAGTTTACAAAAGCCCCGATAATCCCTATTTTATGTATGCCATAGCAGAGGCTCAGAGAGATTAAGTGACTCATTTAGAGCAGATTACCTTAAAAAGAGGCAGAAAATTATTCCAACCATGTTCTCTCTGATTTCAGAACTCTGTGTGCATTGAGGAAAATCTAACTTGTTTTCAGTTATTGCCCAGACGAGAGATGTAATATCTTCTCTTAAGCCCTGTGGGTATTTAGCAGCTTTCATTATCAGAAGATTCTCTTGGTACCTAATCTAAATCCTCCCGAGGATAATCTAACATCTTGGGAAGATGGAGATTATCTGATTAGCATTACATCTATGAATTGGCCCATTCAGTTGAGATGGAAAATTTCCATAGATGAATCATAATGTCAAATTCTACTGTTACAGGCTATAAAGACCCATTGTCTGAAGACAAGCATCACTAGGAAAAGTGTCTTGTTATATGCCAAGGTAAAGCTCTGAGTCCTACCATGAGCCCAAAAAAAATGTAATTATTCTCAGTGGCCCCGTGTGGGCCCCATGCTGCTGCTTGCTTCTTGTTAATGAAGAGAGGTCAGGAAAAGACTCATACGTGGTTCTCTAAAGCAGTGGTTTATCAAGTGGGGTCCTTGGACCAGCAGCATCAGTATCATCTGGGAACTTGTTAACTATGCAAATTCCCAGTGCCACCACCTCAAGCCTACTGAATCAAAACCTCTGAGGGTGGGTTCCATTAATAATCCATACTTTAACAGATCATACACAGAGAGGGTGGGGAAGGAGAGAGAGAGAGAGAGAGAGAGAGAGAGAGAAGAGTTTAAAGCTTCTGCTGGTCAATAAAAAAAACAGCAAGCGCCAAAGTGTACATCTGCTTTGGCTATGAGAATCCAGGAAAGCAGTCACCTGGACTGATTAGCACCATCTAAAGACAAATAGAAAACATACTACCATTGTGTTACATCTCTGCTTAAAAAACTGCAAAGGCTTACCTATTGTCTGCTGTACTTAGCCTGAATGTCTTGGCCTTATTTTCCAGGCTACTTCTGCCAGGCTGCACCTCATCCACTCCATCCATCCAACTTTAACCCCTTCTCCTCTTCTCCTTCCCCTCAGGCACTGTGTGCTCTAGGTTAAGATGTGAAGATTTGGGTGAGAAGGCGGTTGATGGAGAAGAGTAAAACCATCATTTTTCTGAAGTTTTTTTGTCAAGAAATAATACATCCCCCCACAAATTTTTTTGCTTCTTTATAAGCTCTTACATCCCTAAATATACAAAACATGATCATTTTCTAGCCAACCAAGTCATGCATAATGCATTTTTATTGGCACCTTGAATAAAGATATGGCAGACATGAATATGAAATGTGCAGATGAAAGTGCTGAGAGGAGAACTCACAATGGGTGAACAGGGAGCAAGAGAGCACCTGGCTGCTCTTGCAAAGCCAAAAAAGATTCCGCTAGAAGAATTTCACCCCACAGTCCTGGGGAGACTTGCAGATGCAGTCACTAAGCCACTCTTGGATTTCTATGAGGTATCAGGGAAAATGGGTGAGATGCTGATGGCTGCAGATGGAGAAAGGTCATTAACATAGAAAAGAAGGAAAAGGTGGATTCTCAAACTATTAACTAATGAAAAGTTTTTTGAATACTTTAGAGATACAGCGTGGAGCCTGGAAATTGGTGTGGATTTACCAGACAGCTTTAGTTAAGGAACCAGGAATGTTTGGCTTGAAATGGAAGAGCATATATATATTTTCCATATATATATATATGGAAAAAAGTATGCTGTGTAGTATTGAAGATAAGTGATCTCAGAGATCATCAAGCCTTTTCCTTCACTCGTAGGTGAACATCAAAGCTGAGAGAGGTAATGTGGCTTCAAAGCTGAGATTAGTGCTCCTGGTTCACAATGCATTTCCATCACACTGAGCAACTCATAAAGAAAAGGTCATGAAAGATGAAACTCATTTCCTATTTTGCCAGAATCCCTAAACTGGTAGAAAGCTCTATAACCTGTAAAGTTCTATATAGATGTAAGTTGCTATTATTATCATTCAAAATACCAGATTCTATTCTTGACCCTTTCCCACTCAATAGCCTTATGAAATGTCTGAAGAAGGGCATTGATTTTCCAATAATAAGCATTTGGGGCAGACAGTGAGTATATTTGGATGGATTAAAAAATGAGGCAAATCTAACGTGATGAAATCTAACCAGACTGATGTTAAGTCAGGCACTTAATGCACAAAGCCAATGGACTATTAGCAAAACCTTTGAGAGAGTACTTTAAACTCTCTTGGAAGTCAATCTTAGTCAATAGCTAGAGCATGAGTCCTCAGTTGTATTTATTATAAAAATAGTATCTATAGAATAAGTAAAGTAATAGTCCTACTTCTCTGGCCAGCACCCATCCTGCTTCACTGTGGTGTTAGGTTCCACTCTACTCATTACTCTTTTAAAAAGGCCTCCCTCTGATGGACATCTCTGCTCTGAGGAGGAGCAGTTGAAAAGAGAATAACTTTTTACTTGAATAAGAGAAGTTTTCAAAGAGCTTTCACTGTTCCCTGAGGTGTACAAAGACTATGCATTCATCAGCTCAAGCTGCCTTAACCAGATAACACGGACTAGGTGGCTTCAACAGCAGAAATTTGTTTTCTTATAGTTCTGGAGGCTGGAAGTACAAGATCAAGGTGCCAGCAGGTTTGATTTATCTGGAGGCCCCTCTCCTTGGCTTGCAGATCGTCACCTTCTTACTGTGTCCTCATATGGCCTTTCTTCAGTACACATGCCCATGGAATCTCTTCCTCTTCTTATAAGGCCACCAGTCCTATCAGATTAGGGCCCCATCCTTGTGACTTTATTTATCCTTAATTACCTACTTAAAGGCCCTCTCTCCAAATGTAGTCACATATCTAGGTCAGTCCTGAGGTCAGGACTTCAACATATGAATTGGGGCAAGGTAGAAGAGATATACAATTCAGTCTGCAACAGACTGTTGGGTGGGAAAGAGTTTTAGGCTCACTCTGTGATGCTCCAGAGACCAAAACAAAGATCATTATACAGCCAATTCAGGGAAACATATGTTCAATACAAGGAATCTATTTTTTAAAAAACAAATGTATAAATTGTCAAGCATGGTGGCTCATGCCTGTAATCCCAGCACTTTGGAAAGCCGAGGTGGGTGGATCACTTGAGGTCAGGAGTTCGAGACTGGCCTGACCAACATGGTGAAACCCCATCTCTACTAAAAACACAAAATTAGCCAAGCGTAGTGGTGCATGCCTGTAATCCCAGCTGCTCAGGAGGCTGAGGCAGAACTGCTTGAACCCCAGAGGCAGAGGTTGCAGTGAGCTGAGATCACGCCATTGCACTCCAGCTTGGGCAATAAGAGTGAAACTCCATCTCAAAAAAAAAAAAAAAAAAAAAAAAAAAAAGTATAAATTTAAGGGGTACAAGTGCAATTGTGTTACAGAGATACATTGTATAGTGGTGAAGTCTGGGCTTTTTGTGTATCTATCACCCAAATAAAGTACATTGTACCCATTAAGTAATTTATCAGCATCCACCCCACCAACCCTTACCCTTCCAAGTCTCCGTTGTCTATCAGTCCACACTCAATGTCTGTGTGTACGTGTTATTTAGCTCCCACCATAAGTGAAACATGCAGCATTTGTCTTTCTGTTTCTGAGTTGTTTCACTTAACTTCCCAGTTCCATCCATGTTGCTGCAAAGGATATGATTTCATTCTTTTTTATGGCTAAATAGTATTTCATTGTGTATCTATACCTCATTTTCTTTGCCCAATCATCTGTTGATGGACACTTGGATTGATTCCACATCTTCACTCTCGTGAAGAGCACTGCAATAAACATGCAAGTGCAGGTATCTTTCTGATATAATTTCTTTTTTTTTTTTTTTTTTTGGTGGGATATATACTCGGTAGTGGGATTACTGGATCAAATGGTAGTTCTATTTTTCATTCTTTGAGAAATTTTTTTCATGGAGGTTGTATTAATTTATAATCCCACCAACAGCATATAAGTGTTTTCTTTTCTCCACATCCTTAACAACATCTGGTTTTGGTGGTTTATTTTGGAGGGCGTGTCTTTTTAATAATAGCCATTCTGACTGATGTAAGATGATATCTCACTGTGGTTTTAATTTAAATTTCTATGCTGAGCATTTTTTTCCACATGCTTCTTGGCCATTTGCATGTCTTCTTTAAAAAAAAAAAAAGTCTAATCATGGCCTTTGCCCACTTTTTAATAGGGTTATTTGGTTTTTGGTTGTTGAGTTGAGATCTTTCTGGATATCCGTCACCTGTCAGAAACATAGTTTACAAATATTATCTCCCATTTTGCAGATGTCTGTTCACTCTGTCGATTCTTTCTTTTGCTATGCTTTTTAGTTTAAGTCCCATTTGTCTATTTTTTGTTTTGTTGCATTTGCATTTGCGGTTGTCATAAATTCTTTGCCTAGACCCATCTCCAGAAGAGTTTTATCTAGTTTTCTTCTAGTAATTTTCATAGTTTCATGTCTTACATTTAAGTCTTTAATAATATAAGGAAGATATTTCTATGAGTCAGCCTTCTACAATTTAGTTGGGCTTCCTTATGTGGAAGTGCATTCTCTAGTATTCAGTATTTTAGAAGCCAAATGGCCACCTTTTAGCTCCATGGTACAGGACAGCCTTGCCTAAGGTAAGAAGGCTAATGAAATAGAATCCTGGGTCCCCTGGGCCTATCAAATTTTGTGATGCCTTAAATCATAAAATTGTTTTAGATTTTTAGATAGTGTTCAAAGAAATGAGTATTGAACATGGCCCAATAACACTCTACATTCCCCAATTCCACACCCTATAATTTTTAAATTTGATTTAGTGTTTCTGGGTATTTCAGAAGTCTTCTTACTCCCCCACAAAAATGCTCTACTTTTTCCATTGCCACATTTTTGTCAGCACTCTTCAGTCATCTACTTATACTAATCCTAGCATGGCTCAGCTGTAGTCCCTGAAAACTACAAGCCAGGCTAATATTCCCTTCTCTGACCCATCCACTGTCCCTCCAATACTGCTAGGTTTGCTAATTCTAACAAAGGTGAGCGCAGTAGAGGAAGTAGTTAGGGCTTGGAATGGGAAGGCAGGGAACCAGGAGCTCTAAACGTTGTTGACTCTACCAAATGTTAATTTAAATGAAGTTCTACGTTTTTCCTGAGCCCCAAGCCTTCCACCAGACACCTTGTGCTGCCATAACTTGATGAGGGAGGCAAAAAAAGGACAGGGGTCATCAAAATCGTGGTCATTATTAAAGGCTCTAAACCTCACTGTGATCTGATGAGTTCAGCTAGACCAAGGGTTACTATTAAAAGCACCTTGCCTAGATAGAGACAGATTTGGACAACATATACTAAAACAAATGAGCGGTCTGACTTCAGAGTCGGGGAGGTACTTGTTGAACACTGACTGTATGCCATAAGGGATTCTAAGTAATGAATTCATACAGAGAATAAGAGAGATACTGTCTCTACTCTCAAACTTACGATCTAGTGGGGAAAAGAACAGAGACAGAAAAAATAACTAGATTGACATCAGATAGTAAAAAGATGCAACGAAGAGAGGTAAAATAGGGTGATGTGATAGAAACCAGATGGCTAATTTATATGGAGGAATCTCTCTAAGTTATTGACATTTAGACTAAGAGAGGTAAGGAAGATGGAGCCTGTCATTATACAATTAGAGGGAAATTGTTCCAAGTAGAGGGAACAAGCTAGTACAAATGACACAAAGTGGGAACAAGTTTGGCAAGTTTGAGAACCAGAAAACAGACCAGGACAGTGAGAGCACAGGGAAAAGAGGAGAGTGGCATGAGATATACTCAGAAAGGTAAAAGCAGTCCAAATCACATGAAATTTTGGAAACCTGGATAAAAAGCGTCAAATGTTTTTCTCATGTTATGGGAAGATGTAGGAACATTTTTAAAAGAGGGTTTGACATGAATCAAATCTGAGATTTACAGATCTAATTCTGGTATAACCACATTGTTGCAAATGACAGGATTTCCTTATTTTTTAAAGCAGAATAGTATTCCATTGTGCCACATGGATAAACTGGAGGACATTACGTTTAGTGAAATTAGCCAGGCACAGGAAGACGAGCATTGCATGTTCTCACTTACAGGTAGAATCAAAAAAAAGAAAAGCAAACTCATTGAAGAGTAGAATAGTGGTTACCAAGGACTGCACTGGGGTGGGGAGTGGAGATGGAGAGACATAACATGGAGAGATGTTGGTCAGAAGGTACAACATTTCAACTAGACAGGAAGAAGAAGTTCTGGAGATCTATTATACAGCTCGATGGCTATAGCTAGTAATCTATTCCATACTTGAAAATTGCTAAGGGAATAGATTTTAGATATTCTCATCACAAAAAAATGATAAAGCTATGAGGTGATGGATATGTTAATTAGCTTGATATTCTATCATGTATACATATATCAAAACATTACATTGTGCACCATAACATACAGTTCGCTCTTGGTAGTGACAGGAGATTGGATCCAGGACCCACTCAGATACCAGAATCCACAGATGCTCAAGTACTATGTATAAAATAAGGTAGCATTTGCATATAAACCTACACACATACTCTCATATATGTCAAATCATCTCTAGATCATTTATAATATCTAATATAATGTAAATTCTATGTAAATAGTGCTAAACTACATTGTATGATTTTTGTTGCTGTATTTTTTATTTTTCAAATATTTTGATTCACAGCAGTTTGAATCCACAGATATGGAACTCACAAATATGGAAGACCAACTGAAGGAAATTTTTTATTTGTTAATTTTTAAAAATCTAATTCTGGCTACCAAGAAAATCAGTTATGATATAATTGCAGTCAGTAGTCAGGCAAGAAATGAAAAAGGTTTGAACTGTGGGGGAGATGCTGCAGACTGGGTGGTGGAGTCTGTGAAACTTGCTTACTAGTTGAATTTGAGAGGTGAGAGAAAGGAGTTAAGGATAACATGAACAACTAGGAGATGTGCTATTTGCTGAGATGATGAAAATGAGGAGAGATTTGAGAAACAAGAGTTGTATTTGCAACACTCTCCGTTTGAAATACCATTATTAGACATCCATTTGGATGTGTACACAATTAGATAGAGCAGCCTGGATTTCCAGAGAAAGGACAGGGCTACCACTAAAGATTAGAGTCTTCGGCATATAGGTAAAATTTAAATCTATGCAACTAGATAATGTCACCTAGACAGTGTGTAAATAGAGAATGACAAGGCTTAGCCCTGGAATGTTCCAGCATTTAAATGCAAGATAGAGAATGAGGAACAAACAAAGGAGGCTAAAAAAAAAAAAAGCTATTGAGGTAGGAGGGAAACCAGGAAAATGTGGTCCCATGGAAGACAGCAAAAGAAAGTGATTCAAGGAGGAGAGAGGATCAATTGTGTTAAATGTTGCTTAGACAACAAGTTAGAAAGAACAAGAAGTGATCATTGGATTTCACTGGTGACTTTGACAAGGACCATTGCAATTGAGTGTGGTTGGGGCAGAATGCTGGCTGAAATGAAGGGCATTTTGACGATATGGAGGAAGTAATCAGAATCAACTCCTTCAAGAAGATTTTTGCAAAAGAAAGTAGAGAAAGAGAACAGTAACTGGAGGGACATCTGGGGTCAAAGGATAGTTTTGTAAATAGGATATATGAAATAGGAAAAAGCAGATCATTCAGGGAAGGGATGTACTCCTAAAATAATCTCACATTCCATATTTGGACCCCAATCCTGAGCGTAGTCCTCACAGTCTTAACATTCATATGGACCAAGAAAAAGAAAGCTTTCTCTCCAAGTCCTGGAACACACAGTCTCTAGAAGTCAGACAATGATTTGTCATCTTACATTGTTGACATTCATTCACTTAAATACTCTTTGGGAGTTCAATAAATGCCAGTTACTGTACAATGGGCTGCTGATACTGCTATGAATAAGAGAAACAACTCTCTGAACATCCAATGCATCTGTCAGTCTGTTGGAGAATGGGACCTGGAAATAAATAAGTATACAAATGTCTACTATAATTCAGATAAACTATAGGAACAAGGACCAGGTGTTTTTAAGAGTGTATCATAGTTGAAAAAACTAAACGTGGGGATTAGAAAAAGATTGACAAATAACGAGATATGGTTGTATGGTACTGGACAACTTACAAAGGACTTTCTCATTTATATAATTATTAAACTTAAGTAAAAAAAACAGAGAGATGAATAACATATCCCAACTTTGCAAATAGAAAAACTAAGTTCCAAAGAGATTAAATAAAAAATTAATGTCTCTGATATGGTTTGGATAGTTGTCCCCCCTAAATATCATGTTGAAATGTAATCGCCAGTGTTGAATGTGGGGCCTGCTGGGAGGTGATTGGATCATGGAGGCAGATCCCTCATGTTTAGCACTATCTCCTGGAAGATAAGTGAGTTTTTGTTCAGTTTGTTCACAAGAGATCTGGGTGTTTAAAAGAGTCTGGGACTCTGGAAAAGTCTTAATTTCTTCCTGCTCCCTCTCTTGCCATGTGGTGTGCCTGTCCCACCTTTGCCCTCTGCCTTGAGTAACAGTTCTCTGAGGCCTCATCAAAAGCCAAGCAGATGTCAAAGCCATGCTTCCTGTACAGCCTGCAGGACTGTGAGCCAATTAAACCTCTCTTCTTTCCAAAGTATTCAGCCTCAGGTGTTCCCTTATAGTGACACAAAAACCAGACTAACACAATCTCCATGTTATTGAATGTATGTTTCCCTCCATCTCTTGACTGGCTCTCTCAGTCAGGACTCTAAATTACAGAAACAGAAGCCCAACTCCAAACTGATGCACGTAACTGACATGATCATGCATTTTTCCCTTCCTCTACAGTAACTCAATTTAACTGGGCACAAGGCCTAACCAGACTTCATTATTCAGGCTACCTACTTACAACTAGGTGTTGTTGAATAACTAAAATCTTATAATCCAATATTAGTGGAGGTAAAGTGGGAGACTTCTGAGTCTTTCCTGCAAAAGCTTGACCCTGGAAGACTTGTGCTTCTGACCATGAAGGATTAAATGCTACAGAAATTGCCATCTCACCATAAACAACAAGAAAAACATACAACATACATTTTTTAAAACTTTTACAAAACACTGGGCAACAGATGCATTAGGACTGTGATCCCTGAGAGAAGGGGAATAAGCAGAGACAGCACAGTGATGACTCTTGCTTACTGCCCAGAGGCAGTTTCCATGATACAGTATAGGAAGCAGCAGTCAAAGCAGAGCCTGGTGGTCTTTCTGAGTTGAGGAGACAGAGCAGAGATTGGGAAAGCTGAGGAAGCTAGCTTCTGTAGGGTAGACTACCAGAAAGGAGGAAGCTGCACTCAGAGAGAGTTCCAGAGATCTACAAAGGGTTTCTTTTAAGTCTTTGGCTGAGTACCAATCTGTGAATCCTGGGGTGAGACTCCTCAAGGCCAGAGAAAGAACTTCCAGTAATCACTAGGCAATAAAAATGCTCAGATCTCATACGGAGCTGGGAATAGTCCACATTCCCAAAAGCCAGAGTGGAGAGAAATTATGGGTAGAACCCTCAGAAAGTTCAGGCCTTCACCATAAGCTTAAATTAGTTTTAGAGTAAAGGTTTCTCTGGACTTTCACTAACAAAGCTTAATATAATCCTCAAAATGTTTAAACTGATCCTCAATAACTTAAATTTGTATCAGAAAAAGTCCAAAACTTTTGAAGGAAAGAAAAATTTAACATTCAAAAGTGTAATATACTCAATATCCAGAATCCAGTCAAAAATTACCAGGCATGTAAGTGTAACTCATAACCAGGAGAAAAACCAGTAAGTGAGAAAAGACCCAGAAATGAAGATATTATGGGATTAAGAAAAGAATGTTAAAATTGCTATTATAAATTTTATAAATATGCTGAGATATTTAGAGGAAAAATACATATAGAAAGAGAAATAGAAGATATTTTCAAAAACTCAAATGAAACTTCTATAAATAAAAAGTATAAAATAGAAAGTAAACTGGACAAAATTACCAAATTAATTTTGCTAATTTTGTTAATTTGCTAATTAGCAAAATTAGCAAACTCAACAATGAAAAAAATAAAATTTGTTAACTTGAAGATATACCAATCAAAACTATATCTCAAATAAAGCACAGAAAGGTAAAAATACTGAAAAAAGTAACAGAACTTAGTGAACTGCGAGACTATAGTAAACAGCCCAGCAATCCAGACTTACCAAAAATGATGGGGGTGGAGCAGGGCAAAAAAAAGAAAAAAGAAAAGTCTATTTTTTTCTAAATTTGTTGAAAAATCCACAGATCAGGAAGCTTATGAATACCAAGAAATGTGAAAAAAAAAAAAAAAAAAACTATACCAAAGAGCATAATCATCAAATTGATTAAAATCAGTGTGAAAGAGAAAATCTTTAAATTGACCATAGTGGGAGAAAAGGCACTATGAAAATAGAAACAAAGATAAGAATGACAGCAGACTTCTCAACAGAAAAAAATGCACGCTATGAAACAGTGCAACAGTGTCTTTAACATACTGGAAGAAATAATGTCACTGTACCCAGTGAAAATATCTTCCAAAAAATAAAAATAAAATAGATATTTTTCAGGCATATAATAGCATAAAAAATTTATCACCAACACGAGGACTGTGAGAAATAATACAGAAAGCCCTTCAGGCAGAAGAAAAATTACAGAAATAAATCTCGATCTATATAAAGAGCCCCATAAACGGTAAATATAGATAAACATTTAAAAATTCTTATTTTTAAAGTCACTTTAAAAGAAAATTGACTGTTTAAAACACAAACAATAATGACAAATTTCTGGTTTCTATCACACATAGAAGTAAACTATATGACAATTGCAGATCAAAGGCAAGTAGTTCTTACATTAATATGAAGTAATATATTACTTAAAGGTAGCCTATGATAGGTAAATGTGTACACCCTTAAAAAAATCAGTAAAACAAAACATAGATATGTAGCTAATAAGTCAAGTCTGAAATGAAAATAGAATCATAAAAATTATTTGATCTAAAAATAGGCACAAAAAAATGAGAGGAACAAAGAACATATGAAACATACAAACAGAAATAGAGAAATGGGAGATTTAAATCTTGTCTTAATGAATTGACCCTGTTAACCACATTGACAATTATATTACATCAAATGACCTGAACACTCCAATTAAAAAGCAGAGATTGTCATCTTAAATAAAAAGACCAAGACTCAATGATATGCTGCCTAAAACAAATCCACTTTAATTATAAAGACACAGATAGGTTAGAAACTGAAAGATGGAAAAAGAATAGACCATGGAAACTCTGATCAAATGAAAAGTTGGGTGGCTATACTAATATCAGATAAAGAATACTTGGTGGCAAAGAATATTCCAAATATCTCTTCTAAAATGTGACAATCCATAGTGATAAAAGGGTCAATTCATTAAGACAATATAACAATATTGAACATGCATGCACCTATTGGTTGTGCTTCAAAATAAACTAAGTAAAACCTGATATAACTGAAAGAAAAAATAGACAAATCAATAATTATAACACACTAAGCTGAGTAATTGCAAGAACACATAAATCACAAAAAGGACAGTATAACTTGAACTTGACTATCAAAAATTTGACTTAATTGACATTTATTAAACATTCCACTTGACATCAACATATACATTCCTTTCAAGTGAACAAATGATATCCATAAACATAGACCATCTTTTAGGACATAAAATAATCAATAATAAATTTAAAAGTGTAACAATCTCTGACCATACTGAAGTTAGACTAAAAATCAATAACAGAAAGACATCTGTAAAACCTTAACTACTTGGAAATTAAATATCACATTTAAATAAAATATGAGTCAGAAGAAATCACAGGGATATTGAAATTTATTTTGAACTTAATGAAACTGAAAACATAACATATCAAAATATGTGAAATGCAGATAAAGTAGTGCATAGAAGAAAATTATATTTAAAATGCTTGTATTAAAACAGAAGAAAGGTCTAAAATCAACAGTCTAATCCCCTACCTTAAGATACAAGAAAAAGAACAAAAAAGATAAGAACTAAAACCAATTAAAAAGAACACAGGAGAAAAAGGAAAAATAAAAAAAAAAAAAAACAAAATTTGTTCAGTCAAAAGATCAAGAGAATTGATAAATTCTGACAATAATAATCAAGAAAATAGTAAATACATAAATTACCAATGTCAAGAAAGAAAGACATTACTACAGACACTAGAGATGTTAAAAGCACAGTAAGAGAGTATTATGAAAAACTTTATGTCTATATATCAACAATTTAGATAAAATGGACAAATTTTTTGAAAGATGCTAACTACAAAACCCCCTCAAAAGAAAATATGTGTTCTGAAAATTCTTATATCTATTTTTAAATTTAGATTTGCACTTTAAAACCTCACTACAAAGAGAATTCCAGAACCAGACGCCTTCATTGCTGAATTCTACTGAACACTTTAATGAATGAATAATACCAATCTTAAGAAACAATATTGTTAAAATGGCCATACTGCCCAAAGCAATTTATAGATTCAATGCTATTCCTATCAAACTATCAATGATATTCTTCACAGAATTAGAAAAAAAAAAAAAAACTATTTTACAATTCACATGAAACCAAAAAAGAGCCTAAATAGCCAAAGCAATCCTAAGCAAAAAGAATGGAGCTGGATCATCACATTACCCAAATTCAAACTATACAACAAGGCTAGAGTAACCAATACAGCATAGTATGAGTACAAAAACAGACACATAGACCAGATTATGGATATACAAATTATCCATGTAGAAAATCCCAAAGAATTTACAAAAACCTAATAGAACTAATAAACAAGTTTAGCTAGGTCACAGGATACAAGGTCTCCTAGTCTGTTTGCTTTGCTATAAAAGAATACCTGAGGCTGGGTAACTTATTTTTAAAAGAGGTTTTTTTGGCTCATGGTTCTGCGGGCTGTATAAGAAGCATGGCTCCAACATCTGCTTCTCATGAGGGCTTCAGGAAGCTTCCACTCATGGTAGAAGGCCAATGGGAGCAGGCATCATATGGAAAGACAGGAAGGAAGACAGAGAAGGAGTTGCCAGCATCTTTTCAACAATCAGGCCTCATGGGAACTAAAAAGCAAAAACTCACTCACTCTTGAGAGAATGGCGTCAACTCATTCATGAGGGATCCACTTGCAAGATCTAAACATGTCCCACCAAGCCCCACCTCCAACAATGAGGGTCAAATTTCAAGATAAGGCTTGGTGGGGTCAAACAAATCATATCCACACTATAGGACAAGGAAAATATGCAAAAAATCCCCTTATTTCTATATGCTAGTAATGAATGGTGGAAATTATAGTTTTAAAAATACCATTTACAATAGCATCATAAAATCTAAAATATTTATATATATAAATCTCACTAAATATGTGCCAAATTTGCATGCCGAAAGCTACACAACACTGGTTAAAAAAAAATGAAGACCTAAGTAAATGGAGATATGTATCATGTGTATTAATTAGAAGACTCAATATTATTAAGATGTTAGTCCTCTCAAATTGTTTTATAAATTAAACACTGTTCTAACCACAATCCCAGCATAATATTTGTAGAAATTCAGAAGCTGTTTTCAAAATTTACATGGAAAAATGAAGCAGACAGAATAGCCAAAGCAATATTGAAAAGGAAAATGAAGTTGCAGTACTCACACTACCTGATTTCAAGACTTACTATAAAGCTACTTTAATAAAGAATTGTGATATGTAAATGGCACATAGGCCAAGGAAACATAGTAGAATCCAGAAATGGATCTTCCATATATGGCCAATTTATTTTCAATGAAAGTGCCAAATAACTCCAGTGGAGACAGGGTAGTCTTTTTAATAATAATAATAATAATAATAAAGTGGTACTGGAATAACTAAAAGCCCATTTGATCCATTTTTTCATTTTTATATATGATGTGAAGTATGAATGAAGCTTATTTTTTGCATATGGTAGAAGATTGGAAGACCAAAAACATATGGATGTAAAATAAGCACATAAAAAGATGCTGAATATATTTAGTTTTAGGTACATGAAAGTTAAAACCACCATTAGATACCATTACATACCTATTAATTATTATAATAATATTTAAAAACTAAAAATACCAAGAGGACAAATATGTGGAAGAGCAAACTGAACTTCCATACATCAATGACGGGAATGCAAAGTTGCACAGCGGGTTTGGAAAACAATAAGGCAGTATCCTACAAAGCTAAACATACACTTAACTATGGCCAGGCAATGTTATTCCTAGATACATATTTATCCAAGGGAAATGAAAGCATATATTCACACAAAGACTTGTACACAAGTGTTCATAACAGCTTTATTCATAACAGTCAGAAAATGGAAAAGACCTCAATGAATATCAACTGGTGAATGGAAAAAAACTTATGGCATATCCATAAAGTGGAATATTTCTCAGCAATGAAAAGGAACAATGACTGATACATGCAACAGTGTGGCTGAATTTCTTTTTTTTCTAACTTTTATTTTAGGTTCCGGGGTACATGTGCAGGTTTGTTATACAGGTAAATTTGTGTCATGGGGGTTTGTAGTACAGATTATTTCATCACCCAGGTACTAGTGCCCAATAGCTATTTTTTCTGATCCTCTCCCTCCTCCCACCCCCCACCCTCAAGTAGGTCCCAGTGTCTATTTTTCCCTTCTTTATTTCCATGTGTTCTCATCATTTACCTCCCACTTATAAGTGAGAACATATGATATGTGCTTTTCTGTTCTGCTTGAGTTTGCTAAGGATATGGCCTCCAGCTCCATCCACTTTCCTGCGAAGGACAAGGTCTCATTCTTTTTTATGGCTGTATAGTATTCCATGGTGTGTCAGCAAACTAACACAGGAACAGAAAACCAAACACTGCATGTTCTCACTCAAAAGTGGGAGTTGAACACTGAGAACACATGGAGACGGAGAGGGGAAACAACACACAGCAGGGCCTGTTCGGGGGTTGGGGGTCAGGGTGAGGGGAGGGAACTTAGAGAACAGGTGAATAGGGGCAGCAAACCACTGTGGCACACGTATACCTATGTAACAAACCTGCACATTCTGTATGTGTATCCGGGTTATTTTTAGAAAAAAAAATTTTTTTAAAGAAAATAGGCTGGTGTTTCTTGGGGATGGGGTTTAGGTAGGAAATTGACTGTAAAGAGTGGAAATGTTCTATTATCTTGATTATAGTGAGTGTTACATGATATTACGTACTTGTCAAAAATCATAGCACCATACACCTCAATAGGTTAATTTTATTAGATGTAAATTATACCTCAATAAAGCTGATGAACGATGGTGGAAAAAAACTTCCCTTGCTCCCTTTCTTCCTCCCACTAGGGAGAAGACAAGTTCTAGAGTAGCCACCTTGGACCTAGGAACAGAAACTATGAACTGAAGATGGCAGAGCTGTTTTATTATCTCTGGACCACATATCTCTGGGCTATTACCTGAGAATGAAATGTATTTTGTTTACATCATTGCATATGTCAATTTCTTCATTATAGCAGCTTGGTCTGCACACTAATTAATATGCCAGCTCCAGGCATAACTGGTTTCAGAAGTTCAAGCAATGTCATCAGTTCTTGAGCTCTGCCTTCAGCCTGACTCTGCCCCTTGCCATGCCTTGGCTCCATGCTCAGGCTCCAGGTGGGGACACACTCCCTATGGGGCCCAACCTCTCATAGTCCCTGTCCAGTCAGGAAGAAAATACCTGCCTCCCAGCTGTTCCAGTCAAAGCCTCCTTACACCTCACTGGCTCTGCCTGAGTTTTATGCCCATCCCTGAGCCAGTCACTGTGGCCAAGGGAGTACAACGTTATGATGAGCCATGCCTGAGTCAAACACTCTATCCAGAGTATCAGGGGAAAAAGCACCACCAAGCACACCATATGGTGAGGGAGGAGAGATTCTCCTGAGGAAATCTGGGCTATAGTTAGGAGAGGTAGGCAGGGTGGTCACTGGAGAGCCAAAATAACAGATGGTCCTGTCAGGGAGTGAGTAAATGAACAAATGACTTACCCACTGTCACCCAGCAAGGAAGTGACAGGTGCTTGAGGCTAGCCTCCTGAGCAGATCACAGCAAAGGACACATTGCGGTTTCTCCTTCTATAACACTCATAATACCTGGCACAGAGCAGGCCCACAGCAGCTATCCATCAATAGCTCCCGACTTGACTTTTTGTCTTGATTTGTTTGCCCTCTATCGGAGTCAGAAGCACCATGATGAAGGAGAGACTGCCAAGGAAAACATGAGAGAAAAAAACAGGACTTGAGTAGGGATGTGTCAGTGGAGTGAAAGCACGACGATATGACCTGTCCTAAGGCTGGGGCTCTTGCTTGAACATATGAGGGATGCACAATCTTATCTCCCAAACTCCAATGCAGCTCTAGCAGTTGACAGCTCTGTGACCTTGAACAAGTCACTTAACGTCTCTGAGTCTCAGATTCATCACCCATAAAATGTGAACCATACTTCCCAGGATTGTTGTGAGAGCAAAATGTGGTGCTGTGTGTGAAAGCGCTTTATAAACTACAACCACAGCTTGAGGAGCAATCACTTTCAGCTGTTCCCGTGGGCATACACCACTTGTCCTTTTCCACCACTTCCTCCTACGCCATACTCCCTATGTGGGATCCCTCTCAGCTTCAATCTCCAGCTCTCCATCACAGCTACGGAATGGAGAATATCTCTCATTCGGAAAATGTGTGACCTGTTTGTTGTGCCCACCCTGTTGGCAACATACTAAGATGGTTTAGTATGTTGCAAACAGTTGCAGAGCAAGACAGCCATGATGGAGGAACCAGACCCCCATCTCCACCTCTGGTGATCCCATGGTTGCTGTAAGGCACCAGGTGAAATGGAATACCCTTCGTGGATCTGGTATGCACAGTGGCATCTCAGGCCAAAAGGCCCTGGGGGAGGGCTGCTCATAGTATTATGGCCAAAGGAAGAGTTTAAATCAGCTGCACAACCATGGGGTTGGGATACAGGGAACTTGTGGTCCATCTGTCAGGATCTTTTGCTGAATAGCCTCGTGGTTTGGGCATCATATAAATTGTGCCTGGGAGGCTCAGTCATAAAACACCAGCAAGCTCTGAAAACAGGAGCTAGAGAGGCAACCCTAAGTCTGTTTTGCCAGGAGAATTCACTGAGATGCAGAAGCATGTACATGCCTTAACATTGACACCATTCATACGCACATGTAAGCTCATACTCAGGCACATATGGTCACATAAACCCTCTCAGCATTCGCATAGTGCTCTAATACCCAGATACACCTACCTTTACTCCACTTTAGTATTCACACAAGATACGTACTCACCTGCATTCAGAAAATATGGTAAGCGGACATTCAAATGCATACCCACGCAGACACACCCTGCAACAATCCACCCACCAACAGGTTCGCAATTAGCCTCAGACTTTACACACCCCACAATACACAAGTGATCATGCAATCACATATGACTACATACTCAGACACATTCCAACATACACTGTCAAGCATACACTGCACACTCTCACACACACATACACACACACACTGGAAGTCTACATTCGAAGGCTAATGACTCTTCTGTGCCTGTTACAGCCTTCATTTCTTTGCTGACTTATGTTTTCACTCAAAATCTTGGTTCAAAATGGGTCCCCACTGAGCACGTTATCTGAGGGTTTTCAGCCATATGCTTGCTACAAAAATTCTGCCTATGTGTCAGATTCTGGCATGAATGAAATGCAGCCCACACACGTGTATACATTGCAAACAAGAGCCAGAATGTAGATCTCACTGCGGGATAGATGGAAACCTTAGAGAGAGCCCTGGAATCTCGCCAGAAAGGGCATTCTGGTTGGGTATAGTTTTCAGACAGCTCTCCCAAGGCTAGTCTCTGTGGCCCACCCAGCTCCAAGGTCCAGTGTCATAGCACTGGAGTTCCTTCCTGGGGTTCCTTCCACTGCATGCAAGAAGGGCACAACTGGAACCTCTGAGAGCTGAGTCCAGCATCTGGGAAAGACCCCATAGCTAAGGTTCCTCCAGGTTGGAAAGAAGATTAGAAAGAGACACAGGGCTGCTCAGAGGAGGTCAAAGCTTTAGCTTAGACAGTTTTGCCCCAGAATCAGTCAAAGCTTTGCTGCAAAAATAAAATAACTACAAGGAAGCATTGAAGCTCTGCTCAGAATAGAAGGAGGGCAGGCAGGTGGAATGTGTAGAGGCAAGCCTGGGAGGACAAACATCGAATCCACCACACGAGACAAGCTTGCAGCCAGGTGACTTGCTAGCTGTATGTCCTCAGGCAAGTAACTACACCTCTCTGGCCTGAGTTCCCTCACCTGTAAAAAGGGTCTAATGACATTATTCACATGACAGAGCTGTTGTGGGGATGAAATGAGTTATTAATAATAATAGAGAACTCATTTTGTCTTTCATATAGCTAAGGCAATTAGAACAGAGCCTGGCATATAGCAAAGACTTACATTTACTTTCCAACTGCTACTGTAGAAAATTATCCTAAACTTCGTGGCTTAAAACAACAGAAATGTATTCTCTCACAGTTCTGGAGGTTAGAAGTATAAAGTGAGTTTTACAGGACGAAAATCAAGGTGTTAGCAGGACTAATTCCTTCTGGAGGCTCCAGGGGAAAATTCGTTCCTTTCTTCATCCAGCTTCCAGCATCTGCCTGTGTTTCCTGCCTCACGGCCACATCGCTCTTCTCTCTTTCTGCTGTCACATCATCTTCTTCTCTCTTTGGTCCTCCTGCCTTCCTCTAATAAGGACACCAGTAGTTAAATTGGGCCCACCCAGTTAACCTCCCCATCCCAGGATCCTTAACTCAATTTCATCTACAAGTGCCTTTCGCCGAATAAGGTAACTTATTCACAGGACATGGGTATCCTTGGTGGTGGGGCATTAGTCAGCCTTCCACAGGCTCAGTAAATGTCAGTAATGTTATTATAAAGTCCTCACAGCTACCTTGCCCAGAGCCACATAGATGGTAAGTACCAGGGCTGTGAGCTCAGCTCTCTATGATCTCATGGCCCTTTTCCCTTTCCACGAAGCCACTGGGCTTCAACCTTGGGGAGCATCAGAATCACCCAGAAGGCTTGTTAAAGCACAGGTCCCTGGGTCCACCTACAAAAGTCCTGATTCTGATTCTGGGGTAGAACCCAAGGATTTGCATTTCTAACAAGATTTCAGGTGATCTTGAAGCTGCTGTTCTGGATGTCATGCTTTGAAAAACCCTATCCTACAATATGCTGCCCATGGAAAGGAGTGAGTTCCCTGTCTTTGCAGGAGTTCAAGCAGAAGTTGAATGACTGTTGGTCACAGAGGTAAGAGGAGGGAGGATTCAACCAAATGCTCTTTGCCTTCCAACCAAGAGGCTCTCAGAGTCTGGGCACTCAGTAGGAAGGGTGTCCCAGATCTTGTGGGGACAGATGGGTTCAGTTCAGCCTATTAACTGAATGCCTGTTAAAGCTCCAGTCTCTTTATCCCCATTAGAGGCAATCTGGAGCCGTCAAAAGAGCCTGGGCTCTGGATTCTGACGGGATTGGGTTTCAGATCCCTCACTCACCCCTTACTCCATACTCACTCACAGCATGGCCTGGGGCAGGCAAATCACTCAACTCTTCAGAACCCAAGTTATTTTCCTCTGTAGGATGGAGAGCTAAATACCTGCCTCCCAGGGCTGTTCTATGGATTAGAAAAAAAATAGTAACATAACATGACTTACACAGCAAATGTAAGGTCCCAAAAATGTCAGTTCACCTCCCCTTGAAAGGAAGAAGAGTAGTCATCTTTGTAGATCTCACATTATCATTACCAAGGCCCTGCACACAGTAGGTCAGGGGATACAGAACACAGACAGGAGAAAGACAGGGTATGATGAGAATAGCAGAAGGGATGCCGGCAGTAAACAAAGGCTCCAGGCTGGGAGAGCAGGGGTATTCCGAAAGCGGAGAGGAAGGAATTTGGATGGGAGGGATTACACCAGCGTTTGGTGGCAGCTTCAGAATCTTTTTTCAGTGGGCAAGTTTAAGGGACCGGATCAAACCCAAATGACTTTCCTTTGAGATTCTCTTCCTTACTCTGCTGAAAAAAGCATTACTGGTTCCATCTCTGGCTTTGGAATGGGAGGAAAGTGTGGAACTATTATTTATAGAGGGTCTACTATGTGCCAGGCTCTGTACTAGATGCTTGACATATGCTATCTAATGCAAGCTGCCCAAACATTTTTGAGGCAGGCATGCTCATCCTGTTGTACAGATAGGGCAACTGAGGCTCAGAGAGCCTCATCTCCCTTCCGTCTCTGTTCCAGATGTGATGTCACCCGCTCATCCTAGCAGCTGCTTTCACCTCCCAGTTGCTGGACCCCTGAGAAAATCTTCTCAACTTCCCTCTTTTGTACCAGTATCTGTGCTGTGCTTGTCGGTGGAATTCTTGCAAGGTTGCAGGGAAGTTGGGTGTATGTGGATGGCGGTGGTGGTGGTGGAGAGACGTTATGGAGTCAATAGCTATTCATCAACCACCTTCAAAAAGCTGTCTCCCCTTGTGCTGTTTATTATTATTATTATTTTCCAGGCTATATTGCCCACAATGGTTATTGCCTCCAACTCCAGAGGGCCACATCAGCTGCCACTGACTTTTATTCCTGCAAATAAAAATGTAAGCTCCACAATGAGAAAACCACAAGCTAAAGAGACAAAGCCCATAAACTTGAATTTTAAATGTGGAAAGATGATGCCAGTAACTCTCAGGGTGCTACCTCCCACATCCCCTCTGCACCCATCCACACTGTATGACTCTCCTTAAGGATGAGAAGGGCCCCAAGTAAATAGGTGGGATGGGTGACAAATTAGGGAGAATTAGGTTAAGCTTGAAGTGGTTTGTGCTGCCCCCTATCCCCAGTACACACAGACTTAGGCTAACTCCTAACCAAAAAAAAATAAAAACAAGTTTAAAACCATCATGTTCTCTGGATACTATGTCTTTGACTGTTTTCTGTGTATGTAAACATTTTCAACTCCTATGTATTACATTTCCTATGTATTGGCCTCAGTGGAAAGTCTGGTCCCTCCTTAAAGCAGGCTGAACTTTTCTGGCAGCCAGAGGCAGGAGGAGCAGCTGTCAGGCTGAAGAAGCAGAGACGTCTTCCAGGCAGGATGCATAGGCTGGCAGCCATGAAATAGTCTTTTCTTCAATAGCCAAGTGGGAGCTTCCGTCTCCCACTGCAGGGCAATGGGTAGGGGGGAGGGCACCAGCTAGACTTGGAAGCTGTGGCAGGCCAGGTCCCTGGAGATGCTCTGGAGGAACTGAAGACCAGTAGGAATGACATATGGAGAAACAGATGAAGTACAACCCAGGTACTATCATGGGGGGTCATACTCAGGAAAGGCTGAGGAGGGAGGAAGAACAGAGGAGTGTGCAGAGCCCTGGAGAGGTCAAGACTGGCTTCCCAGAAGCAGCTCTTGAAGATGATCAGGAAGAGGAAGCAGATTGTACAGACTGCCCCAACCTGAGCCATTACCTCTTCTCTTTCTCCCCACAAAGTCTTGAGGGTGCCTCTGCCATGTCCTCACCATGCTGTTCTATAATAATTATTTACCCCAGAAAATGAGCTCTTTAGGTCCAGGGCCATCTTATTTTTTTCTCTATGTTTTCTGCTCCCAATACAGTATATGGTAGGCACCCAAAAATGTGTTGGACGGAGCATAGAACTTGGGAGGCTCCCTTAGATCTGGCTATGCTATCGAATACTTAGGGAGAATGAGAGACAATGGGGTGGTGAGGAGAGCAGGGACCAGATCTTACGGGATGTCAGTGACATGAAGGACCTTGGACTCTATCCTGCTGGAAATGTGTCCAAGGCCCCAGGACAGCTTTGGAATTATCCCTGTTGAGTTACAGAGCTGGCTTCAGAGTCTGAGTAGCAGCCATTAGCCCTGATTACTGATGACCAGTGTTGGGGTGGTGGCACCATGAGCCAAAGCCTATCTCTCACTTCCCCACATCTCATCCTCCTCCACCCCAGGAACCCCTATTTTGGTAATGCTACCACCATGGACCCTGTTGCTCAGGCCCCAAGCCATAGATTCATTTTTCATTCTTCTCTTTCTCTTCTCTCCACTTAATCCATGAAGATCTGTGGCTTTCTCTCTAAAATATAGCCCAGTCTACTTTTGCCCATCTCTCCCTCTACCTCCCTAGTCCAGGCAGCCATCTCTTCCCTCCTGGGTTGTTGCCATGGCCTTTTACCCAGCACTTGGGCTCCATCCTCACCTTTCTTCCCCATCCACTGTCTGGCCACCCTCCAGGCAAACACGGTCTTGTAAAAATGCATCACTGATCATATCATCTCCATATTCAAGTCCTAATTCCTTTGCATGGCCTTCCCAACTCTGCATTGTTTTATCCCCATATCTCTGACCTCACTTCACACCACCCTTCTCCTACTCACTAGCTTCTGCCAGTCTGGCCTCTTTCTGTTCTGCAAACAAACCAAATCTGCCTCTCCTTGTGGCCTTTGCACTTGCAGTCGAGGTCCTTGTTTCTTACTTAGAATGTTTTTTTTTTTCCATCTCTTTACAGGATTCTCCTCTTCCTGCAGGTCTCAGTTAAAACCCTTTCTCTACAGGGACTTCCCTGAACACCTTTGTAAATGACATTCCTCTGCATCCCTAATCCCCATCCCATTTCCTCTCATTACCCAATTTATTCTCGTCACAGCGATTATTAAGATGAAAGTGTCTTTACCTGCTAGTGTTTATCTCTTCTGCTGGAATATGAGCTCCATGAGAGCAGAAACCTTGTGTGACTTGTTTACCTTGATGTTCCTAGCACATAACAGGCACTCTATGCATGCTGCTATTGTTATTATTGTATGTTTGTTACTCTAATTATTACATACAGAGTGTCCCTAGCACCTAGAACACTGCATGGCCTAGAGCAGGTAGGCTGTAATAACAATAGATAATAATAACAGTAAAAGATATTGTTTGAACAATTAAATAAACAGAGAAATAAGGCCCCCCGAGGCTCGGGCGGAGGATGAGATTGAACACAGAATGAGCCCCAGGTGACCCGGGGAGGAGGGGCTCACTGACTCCATCCGATCTCCTTTAGGAATGAGAGGACCCCTGCCCCTCATAAAATCTCATCGCTAAGCCAGACAGTCTCAGTGACTTGCGAATCAGAGGACCTGTAAGTCTTAGAAAGCCAAACCTCCCCCCGGACTACCACCCCTCCAGAGTGGTGTAAATCATATCTGCCCATCTCTGCAAGCCTGCTTCACAGGATGGGGAGAGCGGACGTAGTCCTCTGTCACTCAGAACGGCCCAGCTAGACTGCTGGTGCAGAACTAGTCTATGTACAGCCCTAATTCTGATGCTGAAGCCTGGATGAGCCCCAAGGATGCAGAGATGACATTAGCTGCCCTGGAATTTCTGGCAATGCTCTAAGACCCACCCCACCCCACCCATGAAGCTGACAACCCTAGAAGCAGCCTTCCTGTGCTTCTTTTGGCCAGGTTAAGTATTTCCAATCGCTACCTTTTTCCCCATATGACCCAGTATTGAGTCTTCTCACCACTCTAGTTATAACCCTGTGAACACATACCAGTCTTTCAGTGCTCCTTTAAAAACACCCTGTCCAGATTGAAGACTATTACCACAGACAGGGTCTGCCTACAGAGCAGAAACATGAACTCCCTTTCTCTATCTACTAAGCTTCTATTAATGTAGCCCTGAGAGTAATTAAAAATCACTGAAAGTGAGTGCTGAGATGAAGACAGAAAGAAGGCAGCACTTTGGGAAAATCTTGTAACTATGGGATGGGCTAAAGAAGAAAACCCAGAGAAGGAAACCGAGAAGGAACAGTCCAAGAGGTTGGTGGAAAGCACATTTCCCAGGTACAAGTAGGACAGTCTCTTACTGTCCCACAGCTACAGGCAGCTAATAGCCGTACAAATACACAGAGAGTCCAAGAGAATAAGATGAGACCATGCGCTGTGTCTAATGATTCCTCTGGTCAGATCCTTCCAGGGAGATTTTCTATGGCACGGTGGGGCAGAAGTCAGACTGCAAAGGGCAGAGGAGAGAGGGATGAGGGCCCAGGGAGTGTAGACAACACTTTTAAGATTTAAGGGCAGGACTTAGGTGCTGGGAAGTTGGAGCAGCAGAGGCAGAAGGCAGGAACTCAGGCACTGTGGTGGACATCCACGGTTGGTGCGCCCTTCCTTCTTCTGGAAACCACACTCGCACTTCTTTGGGGATCATTTCCCTCTCTCAACCCCAACTGTTTCATTTCAGTGAGACCAGAAGAGAGCATGAGTCCGAGCTAGGGCAATCGGAATCCCCCCTGGGATTTCTCCAATTAAAACCAAGGAAATAGAGTATTTGCCTCTCTAGTGATGAATCCTAGGATTTGTCAGGAGTAGCCAATGGAGGAAGCCCACCTGGCAGAATTCAGTTGACATTCCAGAGAGACAGAGGTCATTGGAGTGTCTGAGCCCCTGCCAGGTCTGAGATTTGGTAACTTTGGCATTTACCAAATAGGTTACAAGAGCCACTAGTAACCTAAACGAAATCAAATTGGGTTTCTGTCACTGGCAATCAGAATAATTCTAATATCAGAATTGAAGTCCAAAGGATGAGTTCACAATGAGTCTGGTATCTAAGATGGTTTGATGCTAAGGCCACTCACATGCAAGGCCAGGGCCGCCCTCGTGGGTCTTATCCTTCTTGAGTCTGATGTCCCCAGTCTGGTGACCAAAGCCAATTGCACCTTGCATCTGCCCCTGCTATGATAACACAGCTGGACTGGCTGCCTTATGGAGAAGGTTATTTATTTGTTTCATAAGCAGAAAGGCTAGAGGCATATCATGGCAGAGCCCAAGCTTGCCTTTCTTTCCTATTTCACATTATATTTCACCCTGGCAAGAGTGATTCTTCTTGGCCAGAAAATTGATTTTAAATCTCCCTTCTTCTGACAACCCCACACAATCCTCCCTTCCTGGGGCCTTTGCCCTCTCTCTCTCTCTGTAAAGCCCTCCTTCCACTCCCATCTTTCTGAGTGCCCCTAGACACACACTTCTGCGCTTGCAAGCATGCACACACACACACACACACACACACACACACTCTCACAAGCTCTTCTCTGTGCCGGGGATTTTCTCTTTCCCCAATTCCTTTCATTTTATTTTATTTTATTTTATTTTATTTTATTTTATTTTATTTGGAGATGGAGTCTTGCTCTGTCTCCCAGGCTGGAGTGCGGTGGTGAGATCTCGGCTCGCTGCGACCTCTGCCTCCCAAGTTCAAGTGATTCTCCTGCCTCAGCCTCCCGAGTAGCTGCGACTACAGGCATCTGCCACCATGCCCAGGTAATTTCTGTATTTTAGAGATGGTGTTTCACCATGTTGACCAGGCTGGTCGTGAACTCCTGACCTCAGGTGATCTGCCCGCCTCGACCACCCAAAGTGCTGGCATTACAGGCATGAGCACTGCACCCAGCCCCCAATTCCATTTATTGATGCACTTTTATAACCAACTCCATCTGTGGCTCTCCGGCATGGAGTGATGGAACCCAGAGCAGGGAGTAGGCTGGAGGAGATCTGGACTTCGATTCTTGGCACCTGCCTAGAGGGAGTGAGCTGGCACCAGGCAAAAGGAGGCTGCCCAGCTGTTCTAGGAGGAACTGGGCTTAACAAGAGGATGGAGACTGTGACGCAGAGGCCCATGAGTGCTGCAGACCAACAGCCTCAGCTAAGACATCAGACGCTGAGTAGGATGGGGACAACACAGAGAGGTGGGTAGGGAAGAAGGAGGAACACAGCTGATGGAGCTCAAGGTATGTATGCTCCTTGTTCCCACTTTCCATATTCCTGTGGCTACTGTGTGTAACCTGTGCCAGCACCTGGCTACAGGGAGATGCCTTGGAAATTGGTGTGCAGCATTTGGAAGTTCTGGAATCTGCAGCCTGAAAGATTTCTGTCCCCATCCCAGCTCAGCCATTTACTAAGTATATGGGGTTGTCTGACAGGGGTCTACAAAGCTTTTCTTAGAGGGCCAAATAGTACATATTTTAAGCTTTGCAGGCCATAAGTTCTCTGTCACCATTCAGCTCTGCCATTGTAGCACCAGAGCAGCCACAGACAATGTGTAAATGAACAGATGTAGTTGTGTCCCATTGAAACTTTATCTACAAAAGCAGGTGGTCCGTGCTTAGGGCATAACTTGCCAATCTGGAAGGCCTTCCTGTTCAGGTGCAACTCTAGAAATTCTGATTACAGCTCCAGGAGCTCAGCCCAGCTGCTCAAAGGAAAACTACGTGACTGTGAGAAAGCAATCCTCTCTGCTAGTCACTTAACATGCATGGTACAGCCTAGTGGTCAAGAGCATGGGCTAAGCTCAAACCTGGCTTTGTCACATACAAGTTCTGAAACCTTGGGGAAGTCACTGAACTGCTTTATCCGTTAGAGTCATCATCTGTAAAATGAAGATGCTAAACAGAAGATGGGTATGAGCATTCAATTAGTCAGCTCATATGCTAGAATAGCGCCCTGACGAATCTTATTATTAAGGAGTCCGATGAGATTGCAAGATGGATGATGTCAGGAGGTTTCCTTGTGACAGCAGAGGAAGACCTCTTTAAGTTAGCCTTAGAAGTGCTTCCTAGAAGAAGTAACGCTGCAGCTGAAGCTCTAACGATAAATAGGAACATGTTTGAGCACCTATTGAAAGCAACAAAAAGCAAGTCTTATTTAGGGACTCATAGGGAGGTCCAGCCGTCTCAGAGGTTAGAGTTCCTGAAGATCAGTGAGAGACAAAGCTGGAGAGATAAGCAGGGGCCTGGTCATGCAAGACCATGTACACCAAGCAGTCGAAAGTGGATTTTGTCTTTGTGACAACGGGAGCCATAGAAAGGTTTTAACTGGGGGAGATGGGTACTGAGGCAAGTGCTTGCTCCGGCTGTTTGTAGAATGTAAATTAGAGAAAATGGGAGTGGAGACGGGAGACCACCAGAAAGTCCTGACATCAATTCAGGCAGAGAGGAGGGGGATGCCCTAATGCGAGGGCCCTGGGAAGAGAGAGGCACAAGCAGGAGGTGTTAAAGAGATTGAATTGTTAAGATAGGGAATCCTATGGGACATAGGAAATGGGAAGGAAGGAAGAGTCAAGGGTGACTCCCAGGTTTTGACCCACCACTTCCCTTTATAGTTCTAAAATGGCAAAGCTTTATCACTGACTGATTCTGGGCCAGAACTCCAAACCCGTCTTGCGATCCAAATCTGCGACAGGAAGGAGCCTGTCAGAGGTCATCTCATGCATCCCTCTGCCTCTGGGCCAGTCTGCATTCAACCCATCTAAGCAGTCAGCTGCAGGGGCAGCAAAGGGCAGGCATGCCCTGAGCACACAGGTTGGCTCTGCTATCCACAAGGAAGCAGCGCCAGTGTGGAGGTGAAGGCCCTGAGGCCCTAGAGAGTCGGGGCCTTGAGCTGTTAAGAGGAATGGACCCCTGCTTCCTTTTATCTTTTCAAAATTAGCCAGCAGGGTCCCCCTCCTTGCTGGAAAGGGAGGAGGGTCTGGCAGCTAGCCACCCCAACTACATCACAGCTAGAGCTCCACGGCCCCAGCCACGACAGATGTGATTTATCTACAGCCCAGGAAAAGCGGGAAAGGAATGCCTTTCTTCCCTTCCTTGCTGTTTGGGGTCATTCATCACCTTCGTTATTTTTATAGTCGTGTGGGAGTAGTCGGCTCTCTTCACCACCCCCCAGGAAATGTGAACAAATAAGGAATCAGTACACATGCTCTCAGGAAGGTATCAAGGCACTGAGGGGTGATTAAGAATGGGATGTCAAGTTTCCACCCCCCTGCCCTCTCTACTTCTTACTTTAACACCCTCCCATCCCCCAGAATTCCCCAGATAGGACCTGAGGCTGTATCTGAGTTATAGATGAGAATGGAAGAGTTGCTCTAAAACAACTGGAACATCAGTAGACTTTAAAAAGGGGGATTATTGTAAAGCTGTTGCCAAGTGACCTCTGATTTAAGCTGGTAGAGTAAACAAAACAGTGACTCTGTGAGGTCAGTGTGAGGCCAGTAGGACTGAAAGGTTTGCTGGAAAGATGGAAAGGTGGAGAAAGGAAATAGAACCCACTCTCGCATGGGTAAAGGTTTGTATGTTGCTCAACTCAAAGCAGAAGTGAAAGCTTTAATTCCTGGAGAGACTTTATTTGCCCTTCCACAGTGGGGATGGCATGTTGTACAGTGGAGCTTTGTTCTTATTTGAACCTAGATTTGAATCTTGACTTCTCCATTACCTCAAGAATTTATTAACTGAGGATAATAATATCTATTCATGGGGTTGTAAAAAGTTTAAAATTTTAACGTATATGTTTATTATCTGGCTGAAAGTCCGATACCAACATTAGTATTTTGCTTCTCAAGTTATTTCAGCTTCAGCCATTAGGAGTTCCATCAGGTTGGCTCCTGTGTTGTTTTGACAAGCCTCCAGATATTCTAGGCGCGTCTTGTATTTTCCATTCTCAGCCCTGGAATCAGCTATTTCCCCTAGGAACCCTGGTTCTGTTTAATGGAGAACGTTGTCTAGAGACCAAGATTGGGGTGCTGGACATGCTTATTGCTACTGAGGTGTCATTGCTTGTAGCCTCATTGCTTTCATCAGACAGAGCTAGGAAATAAATGTATGTACACCAACCATGTGTTTTTGTAAGATGAAAGTAAGGTAAGAAATACACAGAAATGCTTTATCTTATTTTTGCAACTTTCCTATTCTTTCAAAATTAAGTTTTTATTTGAAGTATATAAAGCACCTAGAGCAGGGGTGTCCAATCTTTTGGCTTCCCTGGGCTACATTGAAAGAAGAATTGTCTTGGGCCGCCATAAAATACACCAACACTAATGATAGCTGATGATCTAAAAAAAAAAAAAAAAAAATGCAAAACAACTCATGATGTTCGAAGAAAGTTTATGAATTTACGTTGGGCCACATTCAAAGCCGTCTAGGGCTGCAGGTTGGATAAGCTTGATCTAGATTATAATACTTGTGTAATGGCTGTGAATTGCTTTTCCATCCCTCCACTTCCTAAACTTCACTCCTCTATTAACCTCAAGAATTTATAAATGGGATAATAATATCCAATCCATAGGATATTACGGACATAATAGGTAAAACACACAGGATGTGTTTCAGGCTGTGAACCATAAATGTACCCTACAGCAGCAAATTAGCAGTGGGAACCACTCTGGTCAAGCTCTTTGGGTCAGAGCAATTAGTTGACTCTATCTAAAGTTTGAAGTAGAGATTTTATAATATGGAGGGGGATATAGTTTAGATTCCCCCAGAAGTCAACCCTGAGACAGAATTTAAGTACTAATAATTTATTTTGAGAGGCCCCAGAAACACCAGTAGAGGAATGAGAAAGTGACACAGGAAAAGGCAAGCAACCAACATTTGTGTGTTATTAAGCCAGCTCCCACAGTGAGGGACCGCCGCATAATCCCATGAGGAAACTCTGGAAAATGCTGTAAAACACATGACTCAGAACGATTCACAGGTACACATACCCAGCAGAGATGCTGGGGTGTTTTATATACAAGCCCCAACAATCATTGGTTGAAGGCTATTCCCAGGGGTTGTTGCTCTTCCAGCACAGGCAAAGTGGCCTCCCGCAGTTCTGGGGAAAGTCCCAGGAACAGAGTTGCAGGTATCGGCAGCTGTAAGCCATAAGCAGCACCCTCAACTACAGAAAGTCTCAGAGAGAAGGGCACAGACCTATCTTAACACTTTGCCCCAGCCACCCATGACCACACCAAGTCCCCGTTCAGGCTGCTTGACTCCACTTCCTGAGCTTCTCCAGCTCTTCTGAGCTGCCTTGAGGGTGCCATGTAAAGAGAAAAGAATTATGGCATCTCCTGAGCTTTTGGCTTCAGAGGAGGAAATTTGTCAAGGAAGAGCCAGTTTCATCTAACCAAATATTCATTAACCTGTGACAAGGTAGCCAGGTCTACAAATTTCCTCAAAGTGATATTAAAATGTATTTATATATAGAGCTAGGCGGTATTTCTATATACATGAATATGCAAATTTCTAGGTTTGTAAGTATCGGTGGTTGAGAATGAGAATGAGGCAGTGAGTACAGAGCCATGAATTCATAAAATGTTTAAAAGGAGCTCTCTCCAACCTTTTGGTGTGTTATATTATTAAGGTACAGTAGACTTGCTAAGTGTGTTGTAAATTTAAAAGTTTAATGCATCATTTGCTGAAGTTTTTCACTGAGTTTATTCTAGGAAAGGGCAATGAGGAGAAAGGGATGTCACCTCAACCTTTCCCCTTGAGAACAGTGGCATGAATGGCTGCTCCAGTCAGAGCCAGTGTCCCACCCTCCTTCCTGGGCAACCAGAGGTCCTTGCACGGGCACAGTCACCACATGTGGACATGCGGATTGTGCCCAGCACAAGTGTGCCTAGTCTGGGGGCAAGGGAGCACTGGAATCTAGCCCATGCTTACCTCACCAAGTCAAGCATACCAGTGTAAGACTGCAGCCACCTGGGAGAAGGGCATCTTTTTAAAATTTACACAAAAGCACCACATGTGTTAGCAGCAGCCATATGTGCAACATTCATCATGATATCCATTATGTGCACACACCATACCAATGAGGTACCATCACTATACACACTGCAAGACCAGAGCACATAGAGGGTAAAGACTTGTCCAGGGTATCATAGTTTGCTGGGCTGCCATAACAGTACATAGGATGAGTCGCTCAAATGATAGAAATTTATTTTCTCACAATTCTGGAGGCCAGAAGTCCAAGATCAAGGTGTTGGCAGGATTGGTTTCTACTGAGTCCACCCCTTCTTGGCTTCCAGATGACTGTCTTCTCCCTGTGTCCTCACAAAGTCTTCCCTCCATAGGTGTCTGCATCCTAATCTCCTCTTCACAGGGAAACCAGTGATATGGGATTAGGACCCACTCTAATGACCTCATTTTACCTTATTGTCTCTCTAAAGACCTTGTCTCCAAATACAGTCACATTCTGAGACACTGCGGTTAAGACTTCAACATATGAATCCTGGGGGTACCCATTTCATCCCGTCACACAGAGCAATAGAGCAAGTCATTGATGGTTACAGAAATATAACTTGGTATTCTCTGGCTTCCCATCTCTGGCTTGATATTCTCTGGGGCTTCATTCCAGCATCATCGTGTCTCTGTCAACTCTTTTTGACAGAAGTGTAAATGGAACTGCAGACGCTAAAAAAGAAAAACAGCAGCTCTGCCTTACTATTCCTCCTTAGCGAGTCATGTCACCATCCCCAAGTGCAGCCAGATTTCCTGTGACACTCCCATAATACTCACCTCCATTGGCTCCTTCAGCAGAAGAGAGGAGCATCACACCAGAGCCAAGAGTTCACAGATGCCAGTTAGACTCCCTCACTGAGTGGCCACCTCCCACCTGATCGAGACAGAGAATGGGCCCCACAAACCCAGCTTCCAGAAACATCTGGGTCATTTCTGTATGAAGAAGAAGCATCTATAGTGAAGCCCCTTCCACGTCAAACTTCTGCCGAGAAGATGCTGTGCTTGCCTTCACTCAGGGTACCTAATATATTATCTGTAAATGGAACCTTCTAAAATAGTGTAATGCACAGCTAGCACAATTGTCTGGGGCAACCCTGCCACAGCCTCCACACCCCTTACTCCATGAATTCTTGTAATTTATTCCCTCCCTTTCCCCTTCTCTCTACCTCTTGCCTCTTCCCAGTTATTTGCTCCATATTAAAACTGCTCCTACCTCATGGCCAATCAACCCAGGAGTCAGTTTCCAAGACTGCCTCCCACCAGAGATGACTACGACCTCCTGGAATTCACACCCTTCTGCAGACACCTCCCACATTGTACCAGGTGACTGATAGAATACTGCAGAAATGATGGTATGTCACTACTAAGATCAAGCTATAAAAGACACTGTCTTCTGTCTTGGTTGCTTCCCCTCTCTCTCCCTTGGATCACTCCATCTGGAGGAAGTCATGTCATCGGAAACCCTAGGGTAAGACCCACATAGCAAGAACTAAAACTTTCTGCCAACTGACACATGAATGAGCTTGGAAATAAATCCTCCAGACTTAGGCAGTGTTCAGATGACTGCAGCCCTGGCTGACCCGCAGCTAAGCTGCTCCTGGATTTCTGACCCACAGAAACTATGAGATAATAAATGTCTCTTGTTTTAAGTCGATAAGTTGGGAGCCATTTGTTACACAGCAATAGATAACTAATACAGGCAGACTACCTGTTGGACCATATTAAGGTCAGCCCCTCAAAGAACCACCTCCACTAAACTGTGTTTGGACATTCTGCCCCAACTTTTATCAGCAGTGGTGATAAGAAACAGCCATATAAAATGTGCCACCAATTTTGCTGTACACCTGCTGTTAAGCATATTGATATTGTTTACTGATTTTTTTTTTTTTTTTTTTTTTTGGGAAATGGAGTCGTGCTCTGTTGCCTAGGCTGGAGTGCAGTAATGCAATCTCAGCACACTGCAACCTCCACCTCCTGGGTTCAAGCAATTCCCCTGCCTCAGCCTCCCAAATAGCTGGGACTACAGGCACGTGCCACCACGCGTGGTTAATGTTTGTATTTTTAGTAGAGATGGGGGTTTCACCATGTTGGCTAGGCTATCTCAAACTCCTGACCTCAAGATCCACCCTCCTCGGCCTCCCAAAGTGCTGAGATTACAGGTGTGAGCCACTGCTCCCAGCCTGTTTACTGCTTCTTTACCCTGGTGGTCATCTTTGTAAGGAGCCATGTGACAAACACTTTAAGAGTTTAGGACAGGGGTTGCTCTTACTTAGGCATTCATTACCTGAACCCCTGCCATGACTAGGTCACCTAGGGCAGCAGAGGTCTCCACTTGGGACATGAGTCCTCAGTCTTTCACATCCCTCCCACACTCCCACTAGGGTCTATTCCTTCCTGTCCCATCAACGTCTTCATTGCTCAGCCTCTCACTCGTTGACAGATGATCAATATCCCAGGAATACAGTGCAAGTTGATTGCAAAAGTATAATTGAAAATATTGCAAAAAAAAGGGAGCAGGATTTCATAAAGTCTACAAAAGTGAAGGGGAAGGACTGCTGGCATCATATGCAAAGGCTTTCACAAATCAGTATTTGGAAGAGTTCAAGCAGTTAACAACTCGAGAGGAGAAAACAGCAAGGGCGATGATACTATGAAGACTTTGAAAGAGAATGGTTTGAATATCAAAGGAATAAGAGAAGCTCTTGAGAAAATTGATAGAGTGTTCAAAGAGTTTTGGGGGAAAAAAACACGCTTTTTATGATTATGCTGCCAAAGTCAAACATGAATTTGAGAATGTTATTTTATTCTATTATATACTTTTGTTGGAAAAATTCTACCAAAAAAAATTCAGCAGTTGGTTCACCCTACTTATTCAAAGAGTGGGCAGATAGTTACATATACAACTTCAATTTTAAGTGTAAAATAAAATAAACTTATTTTAATAATATTTTATTTTTTAAGATGCATTCTAACTTTGATCCCTTTTTGGAGGAGTTCCCTTTTTTAAGGGCAATTTAAACTACCCTTTTCTACTTTCAAGCATCCTGAAGTATCAAAGGCCAACTCTAGATGGGGAAAAAATCTTATCTTGAGGGACAGGCTTGTGGCTTTCTTTCTAATTATCTGAGCTTTATAACTTCTGTATTTCACTTTTTGCCTGGAATTCCAAGATTCTAAGCTAAACTTTGTTATGCTCGTGTTTTATTAATAGTTCCTCTTTTATCCTTGGTGCCAATTTTTCCTTGGGATCTATCCTTTACTAAACCAATTGAATAATATATTTTATGTATTATATTGTATATATAAATTATCTGTGGATATATATAAAACATATATAAAATATATAAATTATGTGTGGATAAAATAGATCAATCCTCCGGTAGAAAGAGGTGAATTATTGACAAACTCTGAAGCTGCCCTCTGGAAGATCACTGGGGGCTTTCTACTTGCTTCATTAGGTGACCTTTCCCTGCTTCTCATCGTGCTCAGCCTCTTTAAAGCCTTTCTCTACCCTCTTCCCTTGGCTTTTTCTAGCACATAATACTCTGGCTAGTTTTTCTCCTACTTTTCTGTCCTCCCCTTCTCAGCCTCCTTTTCCCAATATAGAAATCTCCCTGCCTGAAATGTTTGTTTTCTTTCCAGATGTTTCCAGATGATGTCTACAAAACTAGAGTGGCCCAAGAGCCAAGTGTCAAGTCAGCAGAGCTGGCATTAAGGCCATGCTAGGGTTATGTATTCTGATGTCCACTCTCCTTACCCCACCCTGGGATATACTCATTTTGGTTTTTTAGTTTATTGTGAAATATTTGAGGTATACCAAAAAGGTATAAAGAATAATGCAATGAATACCTGTGTGCCCTACCCATCTTAAACAATAAAACATTACTACAGAGGTGAAGTCTTCCATCTCCAGCTCATTTTCAATTATTACAAAAAGCTGGCAAAAGGGATTGTATTTGAGGGCTGGCTGGGGGTATTATAAACAATAACAAGCATACGGGCCATAATTCTTGGCTTACATGTGCTTCCACATTCATTTACTCCCACCTACAGTCTAAGGAGGTATCTATTGTTCTTCCTACCTAAGGATGAGAAAATAGATTCCTAGACATCTGATGTGATAGTGTGCATGGGTTAAGACATGGACGGCAAAGCCAGATTACCTGGACCTGAACTCTGGCTCCAATACATGCTGATACTGACATGTTTTCTGTGTCTAGATTTCTCATCTCTAAAATGGGGGTGATGCTAGATTTACTTTTTGTAAAGATTAAATATTTGTCAAGAAGAGAGACTGGCACATTGTAAGTGCTATATAAGTGTGTGCTGCTGCAGACACTACCACCATTACTATCATGATTATTATTATCTGAGTTGTCCAGTAAAGAGAGCTGCATTCTTCTATATAATTCTCTTCCACTAAGGGTCTCGAATGCCTATAGCTATAGCTAATCAGCTATCACTTCAAGCTCCAGACCCAGTCATTAGGTACTTGGAGAAGTTAAGATTCCTGTAGCTTACTGTTCATGATTCATCCTTGCCAGCCTGGTGCTGGGTCCTATTCTGACTTTGTGCCCCATCAACAATGGGATCTGGCTCATGCCTCAGTCTCCGTTCTCCTAGGGCTTTGAAGAATGGGAAATAGCTAGATGTCCCAGGCGCTGACCACATGCCAAGACTACTCATCACTCTCCTCTCCCAGCATCTCCAGCAGCTCCTTGCCTGGCTGGTGGGATGCCTTTGGCCTTCTAATAATATACCACCATTTAAATACCTTTGCCCAGTAAGCACGTCTAACCTCTGGATCTGAGACCTCCCCAGTCTACATCAGCTCACCACTACATCTTCTGACAAGCATCACCCAGTTTGAGAATGGCATTTCTTTATTTATTTCTACCAAGTTCTACTGTCCCTTTTAACTACATAATTATTATTCAAAAAAAATCTATGGTCTCCTGCTAATCAGACTCTTGCCTTGGCATTTGCCCACAGAGCTCATAAGCAATCCAAAACACTGAGCTGCATTAGGCCTTCACACAAATGCAATTGTGCTTTTATTGCTGCTGTAATTTTGAGTTGCTGAGTAATGAGATTGATCTCTCAGAGAAGTGAAAGGCAAATATGTGGCCACTCAGCAGCCAAATCTTATTTCTTTAAAATTTGGTACTGCCAAGGTCTATGTCTTGTTTTTCCTCATTTCTGGAAATGGCAACCTCAACAGTCAGGAGTTTTAAGTGGTATTCAAACTAAACAGACTCTACCTAGTCCTATTTATTCTTTTAAAAATTTGTCATGGAGGGCTGAACTTTCAGAGAGGCAGGGTAAAAATCGTGGCAGACTATCTCCCAAAGAAACAAAAATTTGGTGAAAAATGTATTTTAGAAATAATCTGGAAATTGCCCTAACAGTATAAGGCAAAGGGGGAAACAGTCGTTCAGGAAAATCTACCTAATCTTCGTAAGAACAGTGAGAGTCTATGGTATCTGAGCCAAAACCGATCCCCTTCCCCGCTCCCCCACAACCTCATACCCAACTCCATATTACAGAAACTCTACCTCAAACTGGTGTGGCCGAGAAGAAGGCTCCCACTCCCCTCAGCTGCCAGTCTGGGACTAGGATTCCACCCTGGCAGGGGCTGACCACTGGCCTTTCTAATCTCTCTCCCCAGCCCCATGTTGCAGAATTTCTATTATGGTTGACACTGCAGATAAGACCAGCCTCCCTTCCCCCACCCAGACCCATCATAGGAGAGAAGCTCTATACTAACCACAGCACGCCAAGAATACTGGAGCCCCAGCCCCAGCCCTAGCTTACTTGTAGAAAAAAGTTTCCATGTTACTAAAGAAGAACATTTTATATTGGCAAGAGTCTCTCCATCTGGGAGATATAACAATTATAAATATGTATGCATCTAACAACAGAGACCCATCTGAAATACATAAAGTAAAAACTGACAGAATTGAAACAGGCAATTCAGTAATAATAGTTGGAAACTTCAATACTCTCAACTTTCAATAATGGATAGAACGACTAGGCAAAAGAGCTAGAAGGAAATAGAAGACTTGAACAACACTATAAGCCAACTAGACCTAAAAGACATCTATAGAACACTCCACATTATGGCAGCAGAATACACATTCTTCTCGAGCACACATGGAACCTAATTTAGGATATATCTTAAAGTAAGCCAAAAAATAAGCCTCAATAAATTTAAAAGGTTTGGAATTATGCAAAGTAAAATACATTTTCTGACCACAGGGGAGTCAAATTAGAAATCAATAATAGAAGAAAATTTGGGAGCTTCACCAATATGTGGAAATTAAACAACACACCACAAAATCACCCATGGACAAAGAAGAAATCATAAGGAATATTAAAAAATTCTTCAAGATAAATAAAAACAAATACACAACATACTAAAACTTATAAAATGCAGCTAAAGTAGTGGTCAGAGGAAAATCTATGGCTGAAAATGCCTATATTTAAAAAATATGAAAGATCTCAAATCGATAAACTTCCACCTCAAGAAACCAGAAAATAAAGAACAAACTAAACCCAAAACAAGCAGAAAGAAGGAAGCAAGAAAGATTAGATCAGAAAAAAATGAAATAAAGAATAGAAAACAATAAAGAAAAAAGTTAGTTCTTTGGAAAGATCAACAAAATTGATAAACCTTTAGCTAATGTTATCAAAAAAATGGGGGGAAGGAAGGAAGCTCAAATTATGAAAATCAGGAATGAAAGAGAGGACATCACTACCAACCTTACAGAAATAAAAAATATATATAAAAGAATCCTATAAACAATTAAATGCCAACGAATTAAATAAATTAGGTGAAATGTGTAGAAAGACATCAATTATCAAAAGTTATACAAGAAGAAATAGAAAATATGAAAATACCTATAACAAGTAAAGAAACTGAATTAATAGTTTTAAAACCTTTCATGAAGAAAAGCCCAGTCATAAAAGATTTCACTGGTGAATTCTACCAAACGTTCAAAGAAGAAGCAATACCAATCCTTCCTAAAATCATCCCAAAAATAGAAGAGGACTGCTTCCCAACTCATTCTGTGAAGCCAGTATTACCCTGATATTAAAAATTTAAAAATCACATAAAAGAAAACTACAGACTAGTATCTCTTACTCATATACTTACATAAATCCTTAACAAAATATTAATAAACTAACTGATTGCACCAGCATATGAAAAGGATTATACACCATGATTGAATGGGATTTATTCCAAGAATGCAAGTTGGTTTAATATTTGAAAATCAATTCAGGTAATATACGATATTAACAGAAAAAAAATGACAAAAATTATCATTTCAAAAAATGCAGAAAAAGCATTTGAAAGAATTCAATGTCCTTTCAAATTAAAAATACTCAACAAATTATGAGAAGAAAACGTCCACAACATGATAAAAGACATGTGAGAAAAAAACCACAGTTCACAGTATATTTAATGGTGAAAACCCAAGTATTTTTTCCGTAATATCAGGAATAAAACAAGGGTATCTACTTTTGCCATTTTTATTCAACATTGTTCTGGTGTTCTAAAGTTTTAGCCACAGTAAATAGGCAAGAAAATTGGGAGAAAAGGTATGTACATTGGAAAGAGAGAAGTCAAGCTATCTCTACTTCAGATGACACAGTCTTGTAGATAGAAAATCCTGAAGAATTCACTAAAAAGCATTAGAATTAAATAAGTTCAGCAAAGATACAGGAACAATATTTAAAAATAAGTTTTCTTTCCATACACAGGCAATAAACATCCTGAAAATAAAGCTAAGAAAACACACTCATTTACAATAGCATCAAAAAGTACTTAGGAATGAATTTAACAAAAGAATTGCATGATTTGTACACTGAAAACGATAAAATAGTGTTGAAAGAAATTAAAGAATATCTAAACAAATTGAAAGACATCCATGTTCATGGATTGAAAAGCCTGATATTGTTCAGATGGCAATACTCCCAGATTGATCTACAGGGTTAACACAGTCCCTGTCAAAATACCAACTTGTCTTTTTTGCAAAAGTGGAAAAGCCAATCTTCAAATCATATGGAAATTCAAGAGACCTAAAATAGCTAAAACAATCTTTAAAAAGAACAAAGTTGGAAGACTCACATTCCCAGATTTCAAAACTTGCTACAAAATTACAGTGCAATTAAAGCAGTGTGGTATTGGCATAAGGACAGACATAAAGATCAATAGAATTGAATTGAAAGTACAGAAATAAATCCCTACATTTGTGGTCAATTGATTTTCAACAAGAGTGCCAAGACAATTCAAGGGAGAAAGAACAATCATTCAACAAATAGAAATAAAACAACTGGATATTCACATGCAAATGAATAAATTTGGACTCCTACCTCAAAAAACACACACACAAAAACCCCAAAAAGGATCATAGACATAAATGTAAGTGTTAAAACCCTTAGACAAAAACTAGGAGTAAATCCTAGGAAACTTTGATTAGATAATGTTTCCTTCTTTCTTCTTATTTCGGGTTTAATTTGCTTTTGTTTTTCTACTTTCTTAAGGTAATAGTTTTTATATACTATACCAAAAGCACAAGCAGTAAGAGAAAAAAAAAAACCTAGCAAATTGGACTACATCAATATTAAAAACTTTTATGCTATGAAAAATGTCATCAAGAAAGTGAAACAATAACCCACAGAATGAAAGAAAATATTTATAAATTATCTATCTCATAGAGAACTTTTAGCCAGCATGTATTTTTAAAACCTCTTATGAATCAATAATAAAAATACAAATAACCCAATTTTAAAATGGACAAAGGATCCAAATAGGCATTTTTCAAAGACAGATATACAAATGACCAAGAAGCACATGAAAAGATGTTCGACATCATTAGTAATTAGGCAAATACAAATCAAAATCACAATGAGATACCACCTTACAACCATTAGGATGGCTATAATTTAAAAAGACAAGCAATAACGAGTGCTGGTGAGGATGTCGAGAAATTGGAATCCTCATACCTTGCCAATATGATTTGTAAAATAGTGCAATCACTTTGGAAAACAATATAACAGTTCCTCAAAATGTTACACATAAGTTACTCAGAAATTTCACTCCTATGCATATACCTAAGAGAAATGAAAACATACATTCATACAAACACTTGTACAAATATGTTCATAGTAGCATTATTTATAATAACCAAAAAGTAGAAACAATACAAATGTTCATCAACTGGTGAATGGATAAATAAAATATGGTATTTCTGTACGGTAAAATATTATTTTAATAAAAAAGAAACATTGTACTAATATGTGCCACAATATGGATGAACCTTGAACACATACTGATGTTTCAAAAAAAGAAAGAAGAAAGTCACAAAGACCATATATTGTGTTTATATAAAATGTTCATTTATATAAAATGTCCAGAAATGTCCAGAATAGGAAAATCGATAGACACAGAAAACATGTTAGTGGTTACCTAAGACTGGAGTCAGAGGCAGGGACATGTAAGGAGAGACTACTAAAGTGCATGGAGTTTATTCGGGGAGACAAATATGTTCTAAAATTAGATAGTGGTGATGGTTGTGCAAACTTATCAGCATTCTTCATTCATTGTTTAAGAAACATTGAATTCTATAACCTAAATGGGTTAATTTTATAGTATATGAATTATGTCTCCATAAAGCTATTAAAATTATCATGGTTCATGGGTAAGAAGACTCAATATTGTTAAAGTGTCAGCTTTTCCCAACTTAATCTATAGATTCAACACAACCGCAATCAAAACTCCAGCAAGTTATTTTGCAGATATCAATGGACTGATTCTAAAGGGAGTCAAAAGACACAAGATAACCAAAACAATATTGAAGGAGAAAAATAAAGCAGAGGACTAACACTACCTCACTTAAAGACTTACTATAAAGCAATAGTGATCAAGACAATGTGGCGTTGGTGAATGACTAGACAGACTAATGGAACAGAACGGATAGCCCACAGACAGATCACCTAAACACAGTCAACTGATCTTTAACAAAGAAGCAAAGGCAACTCAATGGAGAAAAGACAGTCTTCTCAACAATTGGTGCTTGAACTACTAGATATCCACATGCAAAAAGCTGAATTTTGACACAGATCTTATACCTTTCACAAAAGTTAACTCAAAATGAAACACAGACCTAAATGTAAAAGGCAAAACTATAAAACACCTAGAAAATAACAGAGGAGAAAGACTAGATTACCTTGGGCTTGACAATGACCTTTTAGATACAACAGAACAGTATAATCAATGAAAGAAAAAAAAATCAGTTGGACTTACCAAAGTTAAAAACTTCTAATTGACAAAAGACACTGCTAAGAGACTGAAAAGATAAGCCACAGACTGGGTGAAAACATTTGCAAAACACATATCTGATAAAGCAATTGTGTGTAAAATATACAAAGAACATTTAAAACTCAACAATAAGGAAAAAACTTCCCCAATTAAAAATTGGGCAAACAATCTGAATAGACACCTCACCAAAGAAGATATACAAGTGATAAATAAGCTGTTCATTATCAATATCATTGGGGAATTGCAAATTAAAACAAGGACATGAAATATCAAATGTTGACAAGGATGAGGAGCAACAGGAACTCTCATTTATTGCTGGTGGGAACGCAAAATAATAAAACCACTTTGGAAAACAGTTTGGCAGTTTATTACAAAACTAACTATATCTTTACCGTATGACCCAGCAGTCATGTCCCTTGGTATTCATCCACATTAGTTGAAAACATGTCTACACAAAAACCTGCACAAACAAATGTTTATAGCACATTATTCATAATTCCAAAAACTTAGAGACAACCAAGATATCTTTCAATACCTGAATGGATAAGCAAACTGTGCCATAGCCTTACAATGGAATACTTTTCAGTGATTAAAAATAAATGAGCTACAAAGCCATGTAAAGATATGGACAAATCTTAAGTGCATATTAATAAGTGAAAGAAGCCAGCCTGAAAATGTCTCCACAATGTATGATTCCAACTACCGTATACAATATTCTGGAAAAGGCAAAACTATGGAGACAGTAAAAATATCAGTGGTTTCCTGGAGTTTGGGAGGAGTGAGGAATGAACAGGTGGAGCATAAAGAATTTTAAAGCAGGGAAACTATTTTGTATTGTACTATAATGGCAGACATATGCCATTAAACATTTATCAAGATTAATAGAATGCACAACATAAAGAGTGAACCCTAATGTAAATTACAGTCTTAGCTATTAATAATGTGTAAATATTGGCTCGCCAATTGTAACAAATGTACCACACTAATGCAAGATGCTAATAATAGGAAAAACTGGGAGTGGGAAGAGGGGATACGAGAATTCTTTGTACTTTCTACCCAGTTTTTCTATAAACCTTGACCTACTCTAAAAAATAAAATCTATTTTTTTAAATGTTCCCCAGTTATTTCTTATATGCAGTCCTGTTGCATATCACCAATCTAAACACACAAATATTCTTGATTCTTCAGAGTTAGCATTTGTTCTTGTCACTTTTCACAAATAAAATAAGCAAATAATGTTTTTAAATTATCATACAATATTGGGCGCATCCAAAAGATTTCACGTAACCTACATGTGAATTATATAGCATGATAATAAAGTGACTATCCATTTAAAAACTAGAATACCATCAGTATTGTTGCATTCACCTGTACGCTCCTCTTATATCCCATCTTCTTCTTTCCCTCAGAGGGAATAACCATATTCCTGAATTCTGCGTTTGTCATTCTCATGCTTGTTGGCATTAGGAGGGCAGGTCTGGAGCCTCACTGTCTAGATCATTGCTCCTGTTGTAGGCAGCTTCTAAAATGGCCTCCAGTGATCCCAGCCACCTGGTATTCATGCTTTTATGTAATCCCCTCCCCTTGAATGTGGGTTGGACCTAAGGACTTTCTTCTAATGAAAAGAATATAGCAACTATGATGGGATGTCACTCCCAATATTGAGCTGCAGAAAGATGTCTTAGCAGCCATCTTGCTCTCTCTTCCTTACTTGCTCTCTTGTTCACTGTAGTGGAAACCAACTGCCATGTCCCACAGAAAGGCTGACATGGCAAAAAACAGAGAGACCCTCTGACAAAAAAGCCCAAGGAACTGAATCCTACCGATTGCCAGTAAATGAGCTTGGAAATAGATGCTTCTCCAATCGAGCCTTAAAATGAGTGCAGCTCTGAAGACACTTTGCAGCTTTGTGAAAAACCTGAGTTAGAGAACCCAGCGAAGCCACACCTAGATTTCTGACCAGCAGAGACTGGATACATTGTGTTATTTTAAATTGCTAAGTTTGAGGGTAACTTATTATGTAGCAATAGATAACTAATAGGGGCACATATCAGCTATGTGGTCTTGGGCAAATTACTTATAAATTCTGTGTGTCAATTTCATAGATATAAAATAGGTAAAATAATGGTATTTTACCTATTTGGTATTATTACCAAATTTGGTATTATTTGGTATTATATTACCTTGTGGTTAAAAAAAAAAAAAAAAAAAAACCACCTGCCTTGTGGGTTTTAGAGAGGATAAAGTAAGTGTATCATAAAAAAGCTTGCTATAGTTTGTATGTGTTTCCCAAATTTCATGTGTTGGAAACTTAATATTTGAATTCATATGTTGATGGCATTTGGAGGTGAGGCCTTGGAAAGGTAATTAGAATCGGATAAGGTCATCACAGTAGGGCCCCCATGATTGAACCCGAGGCTTTATAAGAAGAGAAAGAGGGATCTGGGCTAGCATGCTCTGCCACCTCACCATGTAATGTCCTGAGCTGCCTTGGGACTCTACAGAGAGTCCTGACTAGCAAGAAGGTCCACACTCATGCATCCCCTAGACCTTGGATTTTCCAGCCTCTAGCGCTATAAGAAATAATTCTTTTATTTATAAATTACCTAGTCTCAGGTACTCAGTTATAGCAACAGAAAATTGACTAAGACAAGCCTTAAGATAGTTTGTGGTGCATAGTAAGTGCTCAGTTCATGTTAGCTATCCAGTTTTGGTTATATGATATATGTGTAGATTCTTCACTAAATATGTATCCAAGACCCACCCTCTCCTTACATAAAAGCATAAGCACACACTGCTGATGTTGGGATTTTGGTCCACATTTGTCATGCCTATTTATAGGAGCTCTTATTTTATTAAGATAGGGGGACTAGTTTCAGGAACTGAACCCCCACTGATAAGATGGGATTTATTAAAATGTGTCTAAACTAGCTGTTTGATGTTCAGGGGATCCCTCATGTCAGGGATGTGGTAAGCCTCCTCAGAAGACATTCACACTGCACAGGAGAGATCCCACTCCTTCTCAGCCTTTGGTTTTCTGACTGACAAATGCAGACCTTTGTGACTTCTTCATATGGTTACATGTACCATTCCTCTGAGGCCTCTCTAGATCATCTTATACCAGATGTGACAGAAGCAAGGCACAGGGATCTGAGTGTGCCTAACATGTGAAAGTTAAACAAGATACTGAGATGTATATTTCTAAAACTCAGTGATTTGCTCACTCTCCAACACTGATATGTTCATGGGACTCCAGTTAGGACTTCAGAGTTTATACAAAGCTCTCACGAAAGTATAGGGACTGGAGTCCTGTCTGCCTGAGTTTGCCATCCTTCCCTTTCTTCCCCCAGGATTGGGTTCTGATATTCCATCTTCCTGCATTTCCTTCTCTTAAGTAGGGAGTCCTGGAAACCCACCCCCGCTTTGAATAGTGTTTCCAGACTTGCTTGATCGTATGAGTCATGTAGGTGCTTGCTAGGTACAGATTTAAAGACCTCACTCCAGACCTCTTGGATTCGAATCTCCTAGAAAAGAATCTGGAATCTATTTTTAAGAAGTACCTCTGGGTAATTCTTATCATAAGCCAAGTTAGGGAAACACTGTCTTAGAACATTTTACTTTCATCTTTCCCCTGGTTCTGGGATAGTGAATAACTGCCAATGGCAGACATCATTAATTGATCACAGGACTCTCTCACTCTGAGCCTGGTGAAGGCCTCAGAACCCACAACAACCACTTGAGGCAGCCATCAGTCATCAGGTGGAGCTACAATGGAGATGAAATATAATTGCCATCCCTGCTCTAGTGAATATGTATTCTTGCGGTGTTGACCTTTTCTTGATATGTTGATGGATATACAAGAAGTCTGAATGTAAAGACTCTGGGATAACCCAAGTCCATCTGCGACTTTCTGCTGACCTGTTGATACCTCTACAGACAGATGTTTTCAGAGACAGGTCAAAGGTCTCCTCTTTGACCCCTCTAGTGGGCATTTCCTCCTGTTTTTCCAGAGAATAGGTCCACACAGGTCATGGGGCATGATAGATAGTGATAAGAGTATATCTGCTGACCATACTGAGAAGAGACTAGGAGAGTGTGGAGTGAGGAAAGGTTTGTGGGGTGTTAAAACTTTAGAGTCTTGGTCAAAATGTAGCACTTCGAGTGGGGCTTAGATGTCTGTGATGATGGTAGATCCATAAAAATTCCTTGATTTCTTCCAAGGTGTCTCTTTTCTCTCTGTATTACCCCAAGATGCTAAAGTATCATCACTGTAAAGGAATGGGCCAGACCAGGCCCAGATAATAGAATAAGAGAGCTCCTTGAAAGGCTTGAAGGTTAGTGTGGGAGACAAGCAGGAAATCGTGCTATTGCAGAGTGTGATTCCCATGGAGAGCCACCAGGTGCTGTGAGGACCTACAACAAGGAGAGGCTGACTCTGCTTTGGGATTGGGAGTGGAGGAACAAGTGTGGAGGCAAAAGAAGTGATTGCAACACAGCCCTGTTAGGTAAGTAAGAGCTGAAAAGAGAGAAAAGGCATTCCTGGCAAATATCCACACAGAAGTTTGCAGCTGCTCACTTCCAGGGGTCAAGCAGGAGTGGGAGCATGGCTGGAGGGCAGCCTGTGTACTTGGGTAGGGGAAGGGGCAGGGAGGGCAGGGTATGGCTGGCCTTGGGGATGGAGAGGGCAGCAACTGACCAATCTAAGAGAAGAGACCTTAGAGACTCCTACTTGAACAGCGTGGTCCTGTTTGATCATCCTATAGAAATTCGCCCGTCCATAAGCCTGCACACATGGAGCTCCCATTGAGCATTTCAGTGCCTCATTCTGAAATATGAAAGGTAATCAGTGTCTGCCAGATGTTTGAAGAACCACAGTATCATGGAAAGAAAGCAGAAAAAAAATCAGAGGAAATAGAAGCAACGTAAAAAGGAAAAAAACACCAAATAATTCTCAGAGATACAGAGGGAAATATTATATCCTTAAACAAGAATACATAATTATTTAAAAATAAATATTAACAGAAAGCTCTTAAGAATTGAAAATATTATAACAGAAATAAACAACTCAATAAGATGACTGTAAAAATAGGTTAAGAAGGTCTTCAGAGAAAAGCTCACAACTCAAAGGGATGGAAAATGGAAGAAAGTGTAAGATTATATATAACACCAGTATAAAAAGCCAGTATTTATTTGAATAGCAGAAGCTCCAGAAAGAGAGAAATCAAGGGGGGAAGTTATTGAAGTAATAAACCATGACATGAGTTTCTAGATTGAAAGGGCCACCAAGTGCCAGAACAATGGATGGAAAATGTCCCCTACTCACTGATATTCAAAGAATCAGGGATCAGAAAAGCATCAGAATTCTCAGCATCAACATTGAAAGGAAGAAGCAATAAAGGAATACTTTCAAAGTCCTGAGGGGAATGGGGGATGATTTCCATTTTACAATTTTATATTCAGTCAAACTATTAATCAATTGTGAGAAATAGAAAAGAAAATCATCTCACATGTACAAGATCTCAAAATATGGCTTCCTGTGAATCCTTATGCAGAAAGCTACTGAAGGATATTCCCCGCCAAGATAAGAGAGTAAATTAAGAAAGTTGGTGTCCAGAATCCAGGAAACAGGAATTTAATACAGGAGAGGGCCAAGGGAATTCCTGATTTAATGATGAAGAGAAGTTCCAGGATGACAGATGAATGGCAGACCAGGTTAAAGCAGGAGAACCAAGGAAAGAATTAAACCAATACATAATTTGATACATGTCAACATATTTGAAAGAAAATTATAATTCTTGCAGAGAGCTCAGGTGTGAAATAGCAATAGATACATAGAAAACCAAGTAAGTGACAAATCAGGGCAATGAAAAAACCCAAGGAAAGCAACAAAGTTGTACAGTAGAGGAAATATTAATATAATCATGGCACACCAAGTAACTCAATTTGAAAATAATATAATCATAATAATTTAAATACTGAATACTAATATTGCCCCCAAAATAATGATATAATCATATTGAGAGGATAGGAGGATATGTGTTTGTAAGGGATAAGAGAGCTATAATCCTCTTCTTACATAGAAGGACATTAATAAATGATAAGTAATTTTAAAAACAGTAGAATAAACATGTTTCTTAAAAATATGGAGTTAATACTGGAAGAAACAGCCAGAAAATTAGAAAATGGTTGCTTTGGGGAAGAAGGAACGAGGAGAAAGGAGAATGCTGTCTTCCCTTCAAAGCCTTCTGTAAATATTTATTATTCTAAACTAGGTAGGGAGAGGGGGCCAGACGGCTGAGTAGATGCAGCCAGGATGAGTGTCTCCCACTTAGGGACAGGGTATTGGGAATATTGGCACACTCCTAGCAGGTCTTCAGAGGGAAGACACTGAGAGCAAACGGAGGGCGGATGCAGATACTTGGCTGGAGCGGGAGGAAACCCCTGCATGGGGCTACTATGCACCAGGACTCATTTCTGGCTCCTGGTGACTCCTGGGGAAGGTGGGAGCTGAACAGACAAGGAGCAACTCGCTCTCGCCACGGGCTTCTGGAATCCCAGCAGGAGAGCCCTTGACCACCACGGACATTTGAACTGGCAGGGGGAGCTGCTCAGAGAAGTGGTAGGGGCAGAACTCCAGCCAGAGCAGAAACCGAGTGTTTGGTGTGGGAGCATCTGTAGTGGAGCACAGCCATGGTCGCCCATCCCACTAGGTTCAACTCACTTCCATAGGAGACTTTAGCCCTAGGGGAACTATAGGACCTGAACTCTGCAGGATGGTCTTGCCCATGAGAGAGGGCTAATCCAATCTGAGCACCTGTCAATCTGCTGACCTCTCCCAGGCACCCCAGCCTGGCTGCACCTGCTTGCAATGTGGCCCCAAGTCACCTCCTGGAAGCCCACATCATAGTTCCTGTGCTGGTGGACTGGGTCTGATGGGCAGAGTACTCCAGCAGAGCTATTTCAGTTGACAGGCACCAGCTCACCCCCAACTGCAGCCTGCCCTCATGCCCCTTTGCCCACATGCACTCACCCATAACTACCCCATAAATTACTCTGTGGGTAGGTGTGTGTGCAGGCATACTTTGCCTTTCCTCCCGCTCCAGCATGCATGGAGGGGCACCCTGCCATGCCACTGCTGCCTGTGTATGTGCTGAACCACCACTGTAGTTGGAGCATTGTCGGGCATAGAGCCCACCAGCCCCCCTCCTGCCAGGGCCCACTCCTGTGCTGAAACTATCACCAGCATGAAACTAGACATGAAGAAAAGCAGACCTACCCCTTCCCTGAGTGGCCACTCCTGCCCATGGGAAGACACATAGAGTGTGCACACAGTCCTGCACCAACCAGTGCCCTACCCCTGCACTAACATCACTGCTGGTTCACACACCCACAGTTAATGGGGGAGGGGCATTTTCCCAAGCCAGTGCTGTCAATGCCAGTCACTGCTGTAAACACCCAAACGGAGGCTGGCACCCCAGAACCCACTAGCACCCTGCTGCAGTGGACAAGCATACAACCCAGAGTGCTGCAGCTGCTGTTACTAATGACATGAGTGAACATGGACAGATACCACTGCCACCACCCACAAAGGAGGGTGTAGGTTTGGCTGGCACTACCCATCGGAGTATTGTGACCAGTGGTCCAGGAGCACCTCATCCCTTCCAGCACAGCAGCTTCCTAACCTCAAGGAGCCAGAAAACAAAGTAGGGGTCTGATACTAGTTCCCCAGTTCAGTCCAGGAGTCCCAAACTGAGCCTTGCCCCACTGAAATCTTTCAAACATGAAGCCAGTCAACTGAACCCACCTTATACCACAGTCAAACCCCCTGGGTCACCAAATGGGATAAAAGAAAAAAAATCCAAAAAACAGAAAATGTAAAGACTGAAGGAGCATCACCCTCACAAAGATGAGAAAGAACCAGTGCAATTCAAAAATTCAATTCAAAAAAGTCAAAGTGCCTTTTTTCCTCCAAATGACAATTCAAAAAAGTCAAAGTGCCTTTTTTCCTCCAAATGATTGCACTAGTTCTCCAGGAAGAGTTCTTAACCAGGATGAGATGGCTGAAATGATACAAATAGAATTCAGAATATGAATAGGAATGAAGATCACTGAGATCCAAGAGAATGTTGAAACTCATCTAAGGAAGCTAAAAGTCACAATAAAAAGACGTGGAGCTGACAAAATAGTATAGAAAAGAACATAATTGACTTGATGGAGCTGAAAAACACACTATGAGAATTTCATAATGAAATTGCAAGCATTAATAGTAGAATAAACCAAGCTGAGGAAAGAATCTCAGGGTTTGAAGACTGACTTTCTGAAATAAGACAAGAAAAAAGACAAGAAAAAAGAATGAAAAGAAACAACAAAACCTCAGTGAAATAGGGAAATATATAAAGATACTAAATCTATGACTCATTTGACATCCCTGAAAGAGATGGGGAAAATGGAAGCAACTTGGAAAACATAGTTTAGGATACCATCCATGAGAACTTCCCCAATCTAGCTAGAGAAGCTGGCACTGAAATTCAAGAAAAACAGAGAACTCCTACGAAATACTTCACAAAATATTGTCCCAAAACACATAATCATCAAATTCTCCAAGGTCAAAATGAAAGAAAAAAACCTTAAAGGTAGTTAGGGAGAAAGAACAGGTCACCTACAAAAGGAAGTCCATCAGAGTAACAGCAGACCTCTCAGCAGAAATCCTACAAGACAGAAGAGATTGGGGCCTATATTCAACATTCTTAAAGAAAAGAATTCCAACCAAGAATTTTCTATCCAGCCAAATTAAGCTACATAAGTGAAGGAGAAATAAGATCCTTTCAGACAAGCAAATGGTGAGGGAATTTATTACAAGACCTGCCTTACAAGAGCTCCTGAAAGAAGCACTAAGGATGGAAAGATAATTATCATCCACTACAAAAACACACTTAAGTACACAGACCAGTGACACTATAAAGCAATCACACAAGGAAGTCAGCATAATAACGAGTTAACAACACGATGATAGGATCAAATCCACACATATCAATACTAACCTTGAATGTATTATAAATGGGCTAAATGTCCCAATTAAAATACACAAAAAGGCAAGCTGAATAAGGAAGCAAGACCCAATGACATGCTATCTTCAAGAGACCCATCTCACATGCAATGATACCCGTAGGCTCAAAATAAAAGGATGGAGAAAAATCTATCAAGTAAATGAAAACAGAAAACACAGGGACTGCAATCCTAATTTCAGACAAAACTGACTTTAAACCAACAAAAATTTAAAAAGACAAAGAAGGGCATTACATAATGTTAAAGGGTTCAATTCAACAAGAAGACCTAACTACCCTAAATATATACGCACCCAACACAGGAGCACCCCGATTCATAAAGCATGTTTTTAAAGACCTTCAAAGAGATTTAGACTTAGACTCCCACAAAATAATAGTGGGAGACCTCAACACCCCACGGTCAATATTAGATCATTAAGGCAGAAAACTGACAAAGATATTCCAGAGCTGAATTCAACACTGGACCAAATGAACCTAATAGATATCTACCAAACTTTACACCCCAAAACAACAGAATATACACTCTTCTCATTGCCACATGGTATATACTGTAAAGTGGATCACACAATTGGACATAAAACAATCCTCAGCAAATGCAAAAGAACCAAAATCATGCCAACCACTCTCAGACTCCAAATGGTATGAACAATATAATTGGAAATTGAGATTAAGAAAATTGTTCAGCCAGGCTAGGTGGCTCACACCTGTAATCCCAGCACTTTGGGAGGGTTAGTCAGGCGAATCACCTGAGGTCAGGAGTTTGAGACCAGCCTGACCAACATGGAGAAACTCCATCTCTACTGAAAATACAAAATGAGCCAGGCATGGTGGCACATGCCTGTAATCTCAGCTACTCAGGAGTCTGAGGCAGGAGAATTTCTTGAACCCAGGAGGCAGAAGTTGCAGTGAGCCAAGATGATGCCATTGCACTCCAGCCTGGACAACAAGAGTGAAACTCCATTAAAAAAATCATTCAAAACCATACAATTACATGGAAACTAAACAACCTGCTCCTGGATGACTTTTGGGTAAATAATGAAATAAAGGCAGTATTCAAGAAATTCTTTGAAACTAATGAGAACAAAAATACAACATACCAGAATTTCTGAGGCATGGCTAACGCAGTGTTAAGAGGGAAATTTATAGCACTAACAGTCACATTAAAAAGTTAGAAAGATCTCAAATTAACAACCTAACATCACAAATAAAAGAACTAGAGAAACAAGAACAAACCCACCCCAAAGCTACAGAAGATGAGAAATAACCAAAATCAGAGCTGAACTGAAGGAGACTGACACAAGAAAACCCATCAAAAGATCAAAGAATCCAGGAGCCAGTATTCTGAAAAAATTAAGACAGATAGACAAATAGCTAGACTAATAAAGAAAAAAAGAGAGAAGATCCAAATAAACACAATTAGAAACAATAAAGGGGATATTATGATTGACCCACAGAAATACAAATAACCATCAGAGAATACTGTGAACACCTCAATGCACACAAACTAGAAAATCTAGAAGAAATGGATAAATTCCTGGACACACACATCCTTCCAAGACTGAAGCAGGAAGAAACTGAATCCCTGAACAGACCAATAATGAGCTCCAAAATGGAATCAGTAATTTTTAAAAACCTATCAACCAAAAAAATCCTAGGACCAGATGGATTCACAGAATTCTACCAGATGTACAAAGAAGAGCTGGTTCCACTCCTACTGAGACTATTCCAAAAATTGAGGAGTAAAGACTCCTCCCCAACTCATTCTATGAGTCTAGCATCATCCTGATGCCAAAACCTGGCAGAGACCCAGCAAAAAAAAAAAAAAAAAAAAAAAAAAAAAAAAAGAAAAGAAAAAGAAAAAGAAAAGAAAACTTCAGGCAAATATCTTTGATGAACATTGATGCAAAAATTCTCAGCAAAATAATCACAAACTGAATCCATCAACACATCAAAAAGCTTATCCATCATGATCAAGTAGGCTTTATCCCTGGGATGCAAAGCTGGTTCAACATATGCAAATTAATAAACATGATTCATCACATAGACAAAAGTAAAGACAAAAACCATATGATTATCTCAATAGATGCAGAAAAGGCTTTCAATAAAATTCAACATTCATTCATGTTAAAAACTCTCAACAAACTAGGTATTGAAGGAATGTACCTCAAAATAACATGAGCCATCTATGACAAACCCACAGCCAACATCATACTAAATAGGCCAAAGCTGGAATGGAAGCATTCTGCTTGAAAATTGGCACAAGATAAGGATGCCCTCTCTCACCACTCCAATTCAACATAGTATTGGAAGTCTTGGCCAGAGCAATCAGGCAAGAGAAATAAAGAGTTTCCAAATAGAAAGATAGAAAGTCGAAGCATCCATGTTTGCCGATTACATGATTTTATACCTAGAAAATCCTATAGTCTCTGCCCAAAAGCTCCTTGGGCTGATAAGTAACTTTAGCAAAGTTTCGAGATACAAAATCAATGTACAAAAATCACTAGTAGTCCTATACCAACAACAGCCAAGCCAAGAGACAAATCAGGAATACAATCCCATTCACAACTGCCACAGAAAGAATAAAATACCTAGGAATATAGTTAGCCAGGGAAGTGAAAGATCTCTACAATGAGAATTACAAAACACTGTTCAAAGAAATCAGAGATGACACAAACAAATGGAAAGACATTCCATGCTCCTGGATAAGAATAATTAATATCATTAAAATGGCCATACTGCCCAAAGCAATTTACAGATTCAATGCTATTGCTATCAAACTACCAATGACAGTCTTCACGTAACTAGGAAAAAAAAAACTATTTTAAAAATCATATGAAACAAAAAAAGATGTTGATTAGCCAAGTGAATTATAAGCAAAAAGAATAAAGCAGAAAGCATCATGCTACCTAATTTCATACTATGCTACAGGGCTACCAAAACAGCATGGTACTGATACAAAAACAGACATATAGACCAATGGAACAGAATAAAGAGATCAGAAATAAAGCTGCATACCTACAACCGCCTGATCTTTGATAAAGCTGATAAAAATAAGCAATGGGGAAACGGCTCCCTATTCAACAAATGATGCTGGGATAACTGGCTAACCATATGCAGAAGATAGAAACTGGACCCCTTCCTAATACCTAATACAAAAAAACAACTCAAGATGTATTAAAGACTTAAATGTAAAACCCAAAACTATAAAAACCCTGGAAAACAACCTGGTCAATACTATTCTGGACATAAGACCTGGCAAAGATTTCATGACAAAGATGCCAAAAGCAATTGCAGCAAAAGCAAAAATTGACAAATAGGATCAAATCAAACTTAAGAACTTCTACACAGCAAAAGAAACTATATCAACAGAGTAAATAGACAACCTACAGAATGGGAGAAAATATTTGCAAATTACACATCTGACAAAGGTCTAATATCCAGCGTCTATTAAGACACAAATTTACAAGAGAAAACAAACAACCACGTTAACAAGTAGGTAAAGGGCACAAACAGACGCTTTTCAAAAGGAGACATGCATGTGGCCAACAAACATGAAAAAAGAAGCTCAATATCACTGATCATTAGAGAAATGCAAATCAAAACCACAATGAGATATCATTTCACACCAGTCAGAATGGCTATAATTAAAAATTCAAAAAATAATAGATGTTGGTGAGGTTGCAGAGAAAAGGGAATGTTTATACACTGTTGGTGGGAGTGTAAATTGGTTCAACCATTGTGGAAAACAGTGTGGCAATTCTTCAAAGAGCTGAAAACAGAAGGGCTATTCGACCCAGCAAACCCATTACTGAGTATATACCCAAAGGAAAGGAATATACATCATTCTCTCATAAAGACATATGCACGTGTATGTTCATCACAACACTATTCTTAACAGCCAAGACATGGAATCAACCTAAATGCCCATCAGTGGTAAGCTGGATTAAGAAAATGTGGTACACATTGCTGAAGGAAATGAGAGGACACAAACAAATGGAAAAATATTCCATGCTCATGGATAGGAATAATCAATAGCATGAAATTGGCTATATGGTCCAAAGTAATTTATATATTCAATGCTATTCCCATCAAGCTACCATTGACTTTCTTCACAGAATTAGAAAAAACTACTTTAAATTTCATATGGAACCAAAAAAGAGCCCGTACAGGCAAGACAATCCTAAGCAAAAAGAATAAAGCTGGAGGCGTGATGCTACTTGACTTCAAACTATACTACAAGGCTACAGTAACCAAAACAGCATGGTACTGGTACCAAAACAGATACATAGACCAATAGAACAGAACAGAGGCCTCAGAAATAACACCACACATCTACAACCATCTGATCTTTGACAAACCTGACAAAAACAAGCAATGGGGAAAGGATTTCCTATTTAATAAGTGATGTTGGGAAAACTGGCTAGACATATGCAGAAAACTGAAACTGAACCCCTTCCTTACATCTTATACAAAAATTAACTCAAGATGGATTAAAGACTTAAATGTAAGACTAAAGCCATAAAAACCCTAGAAGAAAACCTAGGGAATACCATTCAGGACATAGGCATGGGCAAAAGCTTCATGACTAAAACACCAAAAACAAGTGCAACAAAAGCCAAAATTGAAAAATGGGATCTAATTAAACTAAAGAGCTTCTGCACAGCAAAAGAAGCTATCATCAGAGTGAACAGGCAACCTACAGAATGGGAGCAAATTTTTGCAATCTATCCATCTGACAAAGGTCTAATGTCTAGAATCTACAAGGAACTTGAACAAATTTACAAGAAAAAAACAAACAACTCCATCAGAAAGTGGGCGAAGGGTACAAACAGACACTTCTCAAAAGAACACATTTATGCAGCTGACAAACATATTAAAAAAAAGCTTATCATCACTGGTCATTAGAGAAATGCAAATCAAAACCACAATGAGATACCATCTCACACCAGTTAGAATGGTGATCATTAAAAAGGCAAAAAACAACAGATGCTGGTGAGGATGTGGAGAAATAGGAACACTTTTACACTGTTGGTGGGAGTGTAAATTAGTTCAACCATTGTGAAAGACACTGTGGTGATTCCTCAAGGATCTAGAACCAGAAATACCATTTGACCCAGCAATCCCATTACTGGGTATGTACCCAAAAGATTACAAATCATTCTACTATAAAGACATGCACACATATGTTTATTGAAGCACTATTTACAATAGCAAAGACTTGGAACCAACCCAAGTGCCCATCAATGATAGACTGGATAAAGAAAATGTGGCATATATACACCATGGAATACTATACAGCCATAAAAAAGAATGAGTTCATGTCCTTTGCAGGGACATGGATGAAGCTAGAAACCATCATTCTCAGCAAACTAACACAGGAACAGAAAACCAAACACCACATGTTCTCACTTATAAGTGGGAGTTGAACAATGAAAACACATGGACACAGGGAAGGCAACATCACACACTGGGGCCTGTCAGGGGGTGGGGGAGCAAGGGGAGGGATAGCATTAGGAGAAATACCTAATGTATATGGGGCTTAAAACCTAAATGACAGGTTGATGGGTGCAGCAAACCATCATGGCACATGTATACCTATGTAACAAACCTGCATGTTCTGCACATGTATCCCAGAACTTAAAGTATAATAAAAAATGGTACATATACAGCATGGAATACTATGCAGCCAAAAAAAAAATGAGGTCATGTCCTTTGCAGGAACATGGATGGAGCTGGAGGCCATTATCTTTAGCAAACAAATGCACGAACAAAAAACCAAAGACCACATGTTCTCCCTTATAAGCAGGAGCTAAACAACAAGAACACATGGACACAAAGAGGGGAACAACAGACACTGCGGCCTAATAGAGGGTGGAGGGTAGGAGTAGGGAAAGGAAAAGAAAAAATAACTATTGGGTACTAGGCTTAGCACCTGGGTCACAAAATAATCTGTACAATCCCCATGACATGAGTTTACATATATAACAAACCAGCACATGAACACTTGAACATAAAATAAAAGTTTTAGAAAAATAAAAATAAACTAAGTAAATGAAATTTAAACATAGGCTACACATTAGATGATAGCGATAAATTAATGTTAAATTTCTTAGTTTTGATCATGGTATTATGATTATATAGGAGAATGTCTTTCATTCTTAGGAGATACATGATAAAATGTTTAGGGATAAAGTAATACAATGCAATATAATTTTAAATCATTCATCAAAAATAGGTAAGTAGATAGATGAGAAAATAAAGCAAATGTGATAAAATGGTAACTGGAAAATCTAAATAAATGATATATAGATGTTCATTGCACCTTTCTTTTAACTTTTCTGTCAACTTTTTAAATTTTATTTTTTTCTTTCCTACTTTTATTCGGGGTACATGTGCACATTTGTTACATGAGTAAATTACGTGTTGCAGGTGTTTGGTGTACAGATTTTATCACCCAGGTAATGAACACAGCACCTGATAGGCAGTTTTTCGATCCTCACCGTCCTCCCACCCTTCACCCTCATGAAGGCCCCAGTGTATATTATTTACTTGTTTGTGTCCATAGGTACTCAATGTTTAGCTCCCATTTATAACTCGGAACATGCAGTATTTGGTTTTCAGTTCCTGTGCTCGTTTGCTTAGGATAATGGCCTCCATTGCCATCCATGTTGCTGCAAAGGACTTCATCTCCTTTTTTATGGCTGCATAGTATCCCATGGTGTATATATACCACATTTTCTTTAACCAGCCTACCATTGATGAGCATTTAGGTTGATCCCACGTCTTGGCTATTGTGAATAGTGCTGTGATGAACATACAAGTGGATATGTCTTTATGGTAAAATGTTTTACATTTATTTGTGTATATATCCAATAATTGAATTCTGAGTCAAATGGTAGTTCTGTTTTAAGTTCTTTGAGAAATCTCCTAGCTGCTTTCCACAGGGGCTGAACTAACTTACATTTCCACCAGCAGTGTATATGTGTTCCCTTTTCTCCACAACCTCACTAACATTTGTTATTTTTTTACTTTTTAATAACAGCTATTCTGACTGGTATAAGGTGGCATCTCATTGTAGTTTTAATTTGCATTTCAAAATAAAACATTTAGGGGGAAACTAGGTACATGTATTACTCTGCTAAAATTAAAATTTAAAAATAAAACACTTGACCCAACGCCTAGAGTATACATCACTTAAAAATGTTTGCTATCATTATTATTTGTGTTATCATCATTATTTATATTTTGATTTTTATTATCATCACCATAATCATTATTTCTCAACACATATTTCAGTTGAATGGAAAAGATAGTGATAGATCACTGGTTGTTACTCCTAGATCATGACAGGAAAAGATATCAACCAAAGACAATTTTCTTCTGTCATTCTACTCACCCAGGGCCTAGAGCTTATGTAGAGCACTGGAAACATAAGCAAAAGTGTTCCTCCCTCTTAGATAATGCTCATGGGCCACAGCTGGGTGACAGACCAAGTCACCTCTGACTTGAGATGGCCGGAGAATGGCCAATGGTCTGGATAAAGAGATACAAAGGAAGTAGAATCACAAATTAGTTGAGGGTAAATCTCAGGTATCCAACTTGGTAGATCTGGGTGGGTGATAGGATGCTGCCTAGACCAAGACCAGCCACCTTGATCTTTACAGCACATCACACCAGAGTTGTTTAAGAATCTACATTGACTCCCATGTCCAGGACCATCCCAAGGCCTGGAACCTGTTATAACTTTTCCTTTCTAAATGTGATACATTCACAACAGGCCCTACTTCAGTGTTTTCTGACTGAGAAGACGTGAAACGTCTTCCCAGAGTGAATCCTGAATCCTAAACAACTTAATATTGCAGGTCCCAACAAGCTCCATAGAACTGCAGATTTAAACACTTCAATGTGCACTGCCCCTATGATCCAGGGTCACTTATAGATGCTTAAAGAAATGCAGTATAGAGACCATCTCAGGTGAACTCATGTTCCCATGTCTCTGTTTTGAAGTGCCAGGTCACTTTGAATTGGTGTTTTCTGCCTCTGGGTGGAGTTTCTAGCCTCAGAGTAATAATACTCTAGTATAATATGCTGGTATAAGGACATATATATATATATATATATATACACACACACACACACACACACATATGTCCAGTCTATCCTCATTATTCACAGACTCCATGTTTGTGAATTTGCTTACATGCTAAAATTTATTTGTAACCTCAAAATCAATTTCAATATTCACAGTGCTTTCACAGTCATTTGTGGACATGTGCCAAGGAGGAAAAATTTCAAGTCACCCAGTGTACACTCATTCCTAGCTAAGGTCAGACAGGTGACTTTCTGCCTTCTTGTTTTAGCTCTCACACTGTAAACAAGTGTCCTTTTCACAGTCGGTTTAGTGTCACTTTTTTTTTGCATTTTTATGCTCTTTCTTGGTGATTTCTCCATTTAAAATGGCCTCCAAGAATAGCACTAGAATGCTCTTTAGTGTTCCTAAGTATAAGAAGGCTGTGATGTGCCTTTCAGAGAAATTAACATGTGTTAGTTAAGCTTCTTTCAGGCATGAGTTATAGTGCTATTGGCCATGAGTTCAATATTAGTGAATCAACAATATATATTAAATAAGCTATCTTTAAAGAGAAATCCACATAAAATAAGGTTACGTATTAATCAGTAGACAGAAATGTTGCAACTGCAAGCTTACAGAAACCTAACCTTGTATTTCTCCTAGGAGCAATGATTCATTACTTGCTAATTCGGTAGTTGTGGCAACTTTGTAGAACATAATTTCCATGAATAACAAATGTGAGCAGTATATTAGTCTGTTCTCACCCTGGTATAAGGACATACCTGAGACTAGGTAATTTACAAAGGAAAGAGGTTTAATTGACTCACAGTTCTTCATGGCTGGGGAAGCCTCAGGAAACTTACAATCATTGTGGAACCGGAAGCAAATACGTCCTTCTTCACATGGTGGCAGCAAGGAGAAGTGTCAAGCAAAAAGGAGAAAAGTCCCTTATAAAACCATCAGATCTCACTCACTATCACAAGAACAGCATGAGGGTAACCGACCCCATGATTCAATTACATCCCACTTGACCCCTCCTATAATACATGCGGATTATGAGAACTACGATTCAAGGTGAGATTTGAGTGGGGACGCAGCCAAACCATATCCAGCAGTATATGTATGTTTGTGTGTGTGTGGTATGTATATGGATACATGCACATGTATATATCTTTCCTATGCCTTTTTGAAGGGTAATATGAAGTAGTCCTCCTTCATTCATTTATTTTTTCAAAACAACCATCAAATGTACTACTTCCAAAGTAACAGAGTAAAATTCCAGGATGTGGCTGAAAGAGAGAGGAATGATATAGAGTAAGTATGGAAATAATAATCAAGCTAGTTAGCTAGATAAGCCAGGGAATTGTCTCCCATTGCAGAACTGTTCAGGTCTTCTCAGCTCCTTCCTACATCTCTTGCCCTTGTCACAATCAGCACCACCCAGTATCCCATGGCATGCAATTGCTGCCTCTATTGTGATCTTTCATGGCTCCTCCTGAATGGACCCAGTTCTAATGGCTGGGCCCTGATAAATTAAGGGTGAAGATTTTTTCCCAGAAGAAAAAAAAGGATAAATGTAAGACCCTCCCCACCCCTTCTGGCCTCAGCCAGGGAATCCTCCCTTGTAGAATGTAACAAATATCAAAATCTCTCCAGGTACTTTATCTTGGCCCCTAGTCCCCTATTTTAAGTGGGATAATTTATACAATGTCTAGCCATGTAGTAGGCGTTCAACAAATTTCAACATAGTAGGTGTTCACCATATTTGTTGAACAAATAAGCATCTTGACATAAATATTCTTTCTCTTGCAAATGTGATTCTGAAAGATCTGACCCATTCCTAATGATGCTTTTATTATTCTTAAAAATATTCTCCTTTCTACCCATCCAAGAAACACATTTTCAATTCTGCAACAAAAGTCTCTGGGTAAAGTCGACTTGATTCAGTGACCTTGATTTAATGAAATTGCTTGTGCCATAAACAGAAGCACATGCAGTAAGCCAGCAGCTGAGAGGAGTTCAGCCTCAACTTGGCCCATGCTGGCACCCCTATTCTCACAGCTGGCACCCTAGCCTACACAACTAGAATCCAGTTTACATCTCTGGCTGGTATCCAGTCCACACAGCTGGCACCCAGTCCCAACACCTGGCTGGCACCCCAGTGCACACAGCTGGCACTGCAGCCCACAGATGGTGGCCCAGTTCACACAGCTGGTTGGAATCCAGGTCCTCACAGCCAGCACCCACTCCACACAGCTGGCACCCCAGAATGGTTGCTGTACCAGCTGGAAGCTACTCACTGCTCTCTGCTGTGTATACAGCAGTCTGCACTGGCCTCTGAACACAACCCCAGTCACTCTTCTGTTCTCACCACACAAAACAAGGCTAAATTACACTGGGAGGGAACAAGGCAAGATGCCTAGGAGAGCTGCCTAGCCATAAGAGGTTCAGATACTCCCACAACAAACCTCTTCCTTTAAGATTCTCAGAAAAGAAAGTACTAACAGATTTCTCAGAGTGTGTGAGTGTGGTTCTACTCAGAGACTTTTTGGAGCAACTTTGACCTTCAAGATGCCAGTGCTGACCCAGGCACAGCAAGGTCAAAAGCATGCCTAGGCCTACCTCAAGAGCAAGGGCCCTGTGAAGGTCAGGCTGTGATCCTCGTGAAGGTGTAGTGACAGTGGTGAGGAGACTCCACATTCCCAAAGCCCCTCCAGACAAACCCAGGCAAATATGAACACTGGAGTCAGAGCAGGTGGAGAGAAGCATCAGAGGAGTTAAAGATGCTGGACCAGACAGCCCACAGAGGATCCAGCAAAATGTCAGGAACAGTGTCCTGCTGAGATGGAACAGACTTTGAGGGACACACATGCATTCATACCTAAGTCTTCATGATCTTTAAACTCTTCTGGTGATTTTTAAAGAGACACCTGAATGTAGCACTTGTTGAAACACCTGGGAGAGATGTGGCAGGTGCACCCCTAAGCCCAGGCCAGGAATATTCCTGAGAGAACAACCCAAGGAGGACAGCTCCCTTGAGCTCATGGCTCTTGGTCATTTAAGACTCAGTGGCAGCTGGGCTCAATAACTCATGCCTGTAATTCCAGCACTTTGGGAGGCAGGGGTGGGAGGATCGCTTGAGCCTAGGAGTTTGAGGCCAGCCTCGGCAGCATAGACCCCCATTTCTCAAAAAAAAAAAAAAAAAAAAAAAAGCTCAGAGGCATTGCCATTGGTTCTCTGTGCTACCTTGGGCATGCATGTTTCCCTCTGTCAGCCTCCATTTGCTCTTCTTAAAAATGAGGATGGTGCTTAGCCTCCTGCTGCTGCTGCCTCAGTCTGAGCTGGTCCAGCTAGATTCTCTCTCTAGGGCATTTGAAAGTATAACGGGCCAGGTACATGGCTCATGCCTGTAATCCCAGCACTTTGAGAGGTTGAGGCAGGTGGATTGCTTGAGTCCAGGAGTTTGAGTCCAGCCAGGGCAACATGGTAAAACCTCATCTCAACAAAAAATACAAAAATTAGCCAGGCTTGGTGGTGGGCGTCTGTAGTCCCAGCTACTCGAGAGGCTGAGATGGGAGCCCTGGAGGTTGAGGCTACACTGAGCCATGATTGCTCTACTGCACTCCAGCCTGAGTGACAAAGCAAGACCCTGTCTCAAAAAAAAAGTAGGATGGAGAGATCACATAAGGGAGCTATGGATATTGTCCACTTGGCCCTCCACTTCCACTTCCACCCTCCATCCTTTGCTGCCCTGCTCTGTGTTCTGGGATGCTGACCTCTGTCTGTGGGTTCATCATTTGGCCTCCCTGACCTTCTGGATTCAAGTCAGATTTGGCCAACACAAGGCACCAGGAGGACATGGATGAGTGGAAGGAGAGACAAGAAGAGGAATTTATTCCTACAGCTCCCTCCCTTCCAGGCCATGGTGTGGCAGTGGCTGAGTTCCTCTACCTGAAGCCATGACTTCTCCCATCCATACAGCCATTGCTAGGTTCAGTAATGCCACTCCCTCTGCCTCACTCCTCCAGGTCTCCAGGAGATGGGTTTTCCACGTTGCCAGCCCCAGGATGCTGTAGCATCTCTTGCAGATTTCCCTGAACCTTGCAGTGGTTAAATCATCCCTTCTCTAAGTTCTCTTTGACCACACTTTTGAGCAGGACATTTGTGTCATGCTGGACCCCTGACAATACAGGGAGCCAAACTGGAAAGGCTCATAGATTTCATGGCTTGAGTCCACAATTTGGGGGCAGTTATAATGGCCCTTGTAGAATAAGGACCATATGACCCCAGAAAAAGTCCAAAAGGCAGAATAGCTGCCTGAAGACTTTCTAGGATGACAAGGCCTGGCCATGCAACCCACACTTAGAGTCTGTGAGTTCCCTTACAACAACCCCCTGTGGTTGAGCTGACTTGAGCGGCTTCTGATTATTTCATTCATTGGCCCTCTGATAGAAACATAGGGCTGTCTTCATCCCATTCTAGGAAGGCAGCTGACTGCCATTTCCTGCAAGAACTGGAATTTCTACTGGTGAAAATGTCCACACCCCCTTAGAAAGCAAGCACTGAGTGGACAGGTTCTATATCTGGTCTTGCGCGCATGGTGTTCTCAGTACTCAACCTAGCACCTAGCAGAGTAGTCGCTCAATACATGGTATTGAAAGAATTAAAATACTTTCCAAGTGAATGCATTTGTTGGTTTCACAGGCACAAGATCATTACAGAGAAGATGCTCAGTTGAGAAAGACACTGGGCATTTTCTCTTTAACTGAATACACACCAGAGTCCAATTTTCTCTCCCACCCAAACCGCCTTTGATTTATCAATGTTCTAAGAAGCCTGTTGCTCATGGCTGACCAGGAATTCCTTCCCGGGCTTGAAAGGACACTAGAGGAGAAGGAACTTGCCTCTGAGTACATAAGACTTGAGCACTTGCTTTCCAGTTTTCAAATGTGAAGACGGGAGAGCAACAAAAAAAAAGGTTGGAAAAAGAAACTGGCTGGATATAGATGATAAATATTCTTAGAACTATAGATTCTCAGAATTGGAAGGAATGTTCAAAGTTGGCAAATCCAGTTTCCTAGAAATGGTAAAATAGCCCACTGAGGCTGAAGACTCCTCTTGATCAGCTCAGAGTGGCTCAGTTCCCCCTCAGAGTCCTCTGTCTCTCAGCAAAGGCCTACCACCCCAAAGAAGACAGGGAGGTAGGTGTGCAAGGCTCACCTGTAGATGTAGAAAATGGGGTGATGTTGTGCCCATGGCAGGTTTGACAGGACATGTGGCAACACAGGCAGCCAGTGGAAGTGGCAGACACAGAGTCAGGAGTGGGACGCCATGGGTACCCACATCACCCATGGCAGCGTCCTCCTCACATAGCCCAGTGCTTCTTAAACACTGCCACATCTCTGTTTCATGGCCTACCATTGGCAAGTACAGCCCAGGAACCTGGGCTGGAGATGCTGCTGCTATCAAGAATGTGCCACCTCCACCAGCTTGGCCCACGGGGTTGAGCCTACAGTCCTAGGTCCATCTCACAAAAGGCTACTAATGATCGGAACAGCTCTATCAGAAGCATGTTACATTATATTATATTAGACTCGTTTTATGCATGAAGAAACTGAGGCCTGGAGGAGTTAAGCCACTTGTCAGCGGCCAAGAAGAGGTGAAGCAAGGACATGAATCACAGTTGGACTCAGAAGCTCACGCTCATTCAAGAGTGGCAGGTGTCTAGTGGAGTGTGAAGGGGGAGCAGGTGGAGCGTGGAGGGAAAGATCAAAAGAGTAAGGAGGGGCTTTGAGGAAAGCACAGGCAGAGGCGTCAAGGTTAAGCAGGGATTCTCCTGGTCACCAGAGAAAGGGCATTCCAGCCAGGGGCAAAAGAGAGCACCAGCTCCGAGATGCCAGGCATCCTGCTGAGTCAGGAACACTGCCATCTCTCTATAAATGCTGGTATATTACATAGTAGGTAGGATTCAGCTCTAAACTCATTCAACAAATGCCTCCGAGGTGCCAGACTGTTCTAGAAGCTGGGAAGACAGGCTTCAACAAGATAGACAGAATTCCTTTCCTTAGGGAGCTTACATGCTGGTGAGAAAGACAGACAGTAAAAAAATAGATAACTAACTCTATAGTGTGTTAGGTGATAAATGCTGTGCAGACAAATAAAGCAGAAAAGGGAATTAAGCAGAGAGTTCTGGAAGAAAAAGATGGTCAGGGAAGATATATTTGAGCCTTTACTCAACAATATTGAAGGATACTTGAGCAAAGACTTGAACGGGTGAGAGAGCAAGAGATTCAGATATTTAGGGAACAGCACCTGCAAAGGCCCTGAGGCAGAGGCATTCTGGGTGTTTGAGGAGCATTAAGCATCCAGTGAAGGAAGTGAGAAAAGGGCAACTGGACTGATTGGGGCATCTTCCTATACCTCTGTCTCCTCACCTATATAAAGGGTGCAACTTTCCCAGGTGCCTGGGGACCAGGATACTTCATGCCTATTTTCCACTGCCCTCTCCCGTGGGGTCTGAGTTTTGTTCTGTCTGAGTAAAACAGATCTCACGTAAAAGCCAAGGGGCAATGTACTGGGAAGCCAAGGCAGGGGCTCACAGGATAGAGGACAGAGCAGGCAGGGGAGTGAGAGGGTAGGGTGCAGTCTGGGGAAAGAGAAGCAAGGGACCATTCTCATGTTCTCTGGACATGACTTGTGGGCCAGGAGGAAGAAGGGAAGAAGAGTATAGGGAGGAGGCCAAGTCAGCTTCCTCACTCCCCAGGGCTGCCATATTGGTTAGGGAAGGAAGAGACTGGATGAGGAAGTCAGTGAGGAGAAGGAGTCTCACCCCTCAAAAGTGGGCACTTGTCCCTCCTCACCCCAACAGAAGAGGGGAGCCTGGATCCCTCAAAGACAGGGCTGCAAAAGGTGTCTCTCAAACTCCAACTAAGCACCCAACTCTGAAATTGCACTATGGCTTTCTTCTGCCCATGTCTACCCAGATCCCTCCACTGCCTGCCCACCGGGGCCAAGGCGTCTACAAACTTCCAACCCCACCCCCACTCCCAAGGTGGGACCTGGTCAGCTGGGCCCAGGCACGGCCAGCCCTGGGCTGGAGAAATGGCTGTCATTTCCTGGGGCTTGACCCTCAGGGTACAGCAAACCTCTGGCTTTTAGAGACACCCCAAGGGAGGGACTAAGAGGAGAAGGGTGTCCCAACAGAAGGTGGGCAAGCACTGAGAATCATCTTGGCTCTGTTCCCCTCACTCCTCTTAGTTCTCTAATAGAGAATCTAAGAGACTGGGTTGTGTACAGAGGGGCCAAGACATAGAAAGAGACAGGAGCAATGGACAAGTGATATGAGAATCAAAGGGAGAGAGGGAAGGAGAGACAGTAAGGTGGGGAAGGAAACAGCTGGAATAGGAAGAGAGCCCAAGACAGAGAGAGAGAGGCAGAAAAATAGACAGATACAGAGGCAGAGGGTGATACAGAAAGGCAGAGAGGGAGTGACAGGCAGAGAGAGGAAGAGAGAAGGACAGGAAAAAGTGTTGAGTGAAGTAATGAGAAGGGGACAGAGAACAGAGAGACACAGACAGGAATTCTGGTCCCCAAAAGGGCTGTCGGCTGGGCATGGTGGCTCACACCTGGAATCCCAGCATTTGGGGAGGCTGATGTGGGCAGATCGTTTCAGCCCAGGAGTTCAAGACCAGCTTGGGCAACATGGCAAAACTCCATCTCTACAAAAAAAAAAAAAAGAAAGAAAAAGAGAAAAGAAAAAAAAACCATAGCCATGCACAGTGCTGCACGCCTGTAGTCCCAGTTACTCAGGAGGCTGAGGTGGGAGGATCAATTGAGCCAAAGAGGTCGACGATGCAGTGAGCCAAGATCACTCCACTGCACTCCAGCCTGGGCGACAGAGCAAGACCCTGTCTCAAAACAAAAACAGAGTGCTGTGTCTCTCTGCCATGGCACCCTCTCACCTGCTTGCAGAGGCCACAAAAGACATAGGACTTAGGTCCTCCTCCACCAGTCTCCCAGCAAGGCCTCTTGGAGAAGACCTCCCACCCCAAACATCATTTGCCAACCCACAGCCCATCCAGGAGGATCCCATCAGCTGCCCTCTCCCAGACCTCATCCCCACCATGCCTGCCCTGGACTTGCTCCCCAACCAGTGGGTGCCAGGGGAAGGGGGTGTACCCTGGGAGGCAGGCAATAGGGGGTGTATTGTCTGCAGAGATTCTTAACACAGTAACAAAATGGAGTCTCTTGGATTTTTAACTCATAGATAACATTGCATGTTTTTATCATGTACACCATGATGTTTTAAAGAACATATACATTGTGGAATGGTTTATTCCAGCTAATTAATAAACCCCACTCAGTCATCATTTTGTAGTGACAGCACTTAACATCCACTCTACATTTTTCAAGAATACAACACATCGTTATTAACTACAGTCACTCCACTGTACAATAGATCTCTTGAAATGTATTCTTCCTATCTAACCGTAATTATGTATCCTTTTACCCACATTTCCCCATCCTCCCTCTCTCTAACTGCTCAAGCCTGGTAAGCACCAGCCTCTTTTTATGATCACCAGGTACTGGCAATTCTAAACATTGTCAGTGATTAAAATACTCTTCCCCAAAAATATTCTTTTGTTGGTAAAATGCTTACAAGTGCAGTGATTAGATTACTGTTGAGTTTTAATACATATTTAATATATGTGTATAGAATATATTTTCAAATCAGCCCTTTTTGGTTTCTTATCCCTTAATGAACATTGAATTCTCCCAGGAGGTTAATACTGAGCCCTTTCGGTTGTACAGGGGGCCCCTACACATGGGGACTCAGCTACGTGTTCATTTCCAGAGTGTTCCAACATTCAGAATCATTCAAGCTCACTTCAGGACTGGTTTATGTCTCCAACTCCCGAGACACCACATATTCCTGTGTTTAAAGAGGAGCTTCTAAATAAACAATGAGAGCACAGTGATGGTAAAGCAAAGAAATAGAACTTGAGTTCCTTCAATTTTGTCATTCTATGGGGCCACATGGAATGTTTATTTGTGTATAAATTTTTAAAACAGTAACGCAGAATGCAAACTGCAAGGTGAACCATCTTTCGTTTGGAAGTGCCAGTTTTAGATCACACATGAACTATTTCACTGGACATGAATCGTATCTTTAACATTAAAATTAATTACGTTTTTAATTGTTGCTTGTTTTAAAATGAAAGAAGGAATCAAGGAAACAGAAACTGCAATGTTACCATTTGTTATTGTGACAGACAAGTAAGTAGGTATATGCTTTCCCCTTTTCAAAACATATGTTGCTGTAATTACAAACTGTTAATCCATTACTTTCTAAATTTTGTATTATAATACTTTATTTTTATTTATATTACTGGCATGGTTTATATAGGCAGTTCAATAAAAAATAACATTTTACTGAGTTTCTTTTCTGGTCATTATGATTACTGGCTTCATTTCATGATTAGTACTGAAAATAATTGTGTCAAATAGAAGAGGAAGACTGTTTAAAAGTTGGTCCACTCCGTGCAAAGACATAAAAACGACACAATGGACTTTGAGGATTCAGGGGGAATGGGTAGAAAATGGGTGAGGGATAAAAGACTATAAATTGAGTACAGTGTGCACCGCTTAGGTGATGGGTGCACCAAAATCTCACAAATCACCACTAAAGAACTCACTCATGTAACCAAACACTACCTGTTCCCCAATAACCTATGGACATTTTTTTAAAAATTAAAAATAAATAAAAGGCCTGGAGATAACTAGCTATGCCCTTTGGCCCTTCCACTCTTTCGACATGTGAGGGCATAGCCTTCCTTCCCTCCATAGGGTGCAGCAACGAGGCACCAACTTGGAAGCAGATACTGGACCCTCCAGACACCAAACTGCCAACACCTTGATCTTGGACCTCCAGCCTCCAGAACTGTGAGAAATAAATTCCTGTTCTTTACAAATTACCCATCTCAGATATTTTATTATAGCAGCACTAATGGACTAATACAATAATTACCTGCTTTTTACAAATTAAAAAAAAAAAAAAAACGTTGATCCATTGCAGATGTCAGATGTACCTACCATTGTCCCCGCCAACTTTTCCATTGAACCAAATGGACCCCCACCTCACACACTCCATTCCCTTTCCTCAGCAACAGGCTCTGCATCTCTCCCTTTCCTATGTTCTCCCTCCACTTCCAGGGTGGCTGAAACTGGCTCTCCTCCTGGCTTCACCCTCTAAAACCCCATGGGCTACCAGGTAGGAGGAGTGGGCAGCGCTGGAAGAGTCCTGTGCCCTCCTCAGCTCGGTCACTGTCTCCATGGGAATGCCTTCCTAGGAGCTCAGCCACAACCTCCCTCCCCATGGCTGCCGCAGCTGACCTCAAAGTCACACCTCTGACTCCCTGAAGGCTCTGGCCCTGGCTCAGGGTCTTTCGCTCTGCTCTGCTTCAGCCAGCCAACTTCACCATCCATGTGGGCTCAACAAGCCCTATGCCTTTCCAGCACCTTGATATCCTCAAATGCAGTGAGGGTCTGCAGCCCATGCAAGGCAGCCAGTGACTGCCACTCCCATTCACCCCCATGCCTCCCCCAACAGCAAGTCCTGGCAGCACTACCCTCAAAGGCATCCCCAGGCCAGCTGGTCAGCTCCATCCCACCTGATCCCTGCAACCCGTTCACCGTCCCTTCTCCCCCAGATCCCAGTGGGAACATCCTCACTGGTTTGCCTTTCTCTATTCTTGCCTCTTCCAATCCATTCTCCACATGACAGTGAGGGTGACCTTTAAAAACATTTGTCAAATGAAGACATTCCCTGCTTAAAACCCACCGATGCTTTCTCATTGCAATTAGAATAATTTCTGAGTCCTAAACATGGACAGAAAAGGGCTGACCTGACCTGCTCTGCCCACTTCTTCTTTTTGAAAAATTAATTTATTTATATTTTTTAATTGACAAATAAAAATCATACCTATTTATTGTGTACAACAATTACCTTTTGAAATATGTGTGCATTGTGAAATGGCTAAATTGAGCTAATTAACACATGCCTCACCTCACATTCTTACCGTTTTTGTGGTGAGAACACTAAAAATCTACTCTCTTGATGATTTTCAAGCATATGTTGTTATTAACTATAGTCACCTATTGTTGTACTATTAACTATAGTCAATCTATTGCTATACAATAGATTCCTTGAATGTCTTTCTCCTAACTGAAATGTTGTATCCTTTGAGCAACACCTCCCCAGCTCCACACCCCACCCCCTCAGCCTTTGGTAACCAGCATTCTCCTTTCCACCTTTTTAGATTCCACATACAAATGAGATCATGTGGTATTTGTCTTTCTGTGACTGGCTTATTTCACTTAATATAATGACCTCCAGGTTCATCCATGTTGTCTCAAATGACAGAATTTCCTCCTTTTTCAAGGCTGAATAGCATTCCATTGTGTATGTATCCCACACTTTCTTTATCCATGTACCCATTGATGGGTGCTTAGGTTGAGTCCAGGTCTTGGCTACTGTGAACAGTGCTGTAACAAACATGGAAGTGCACATATCTGTTCCACACACTGATTTCCTTTTCTTTGGCTGTACCTACACCCAGTAATGGGATTACTGGATCATATGGTAGTTCATTTTGAATATTCTGGGGAACATCCATACTGTTTTCCATAATGGCTGTTCTAACTTACATTCCCACCAACAATGCTCAAGGGTTCCCTTTTCTCTGCATCCTTGCCAGCACTTAACTATCTTTAATTTTATTGATAATGCCGGGTGTGGTGGCTCACACCTGTAATCCCAGCACTTTGGGAGGCCGAGGCGGGTGGATCACCAGATGTCGGGATTTCGAGACCAGCCTGACCAACATGGAGAAACCCTGTCTGTACTAAAAATACAAAATTAGCCAGACATGGTGGCACATGCCTGTAATCCCAGTTACTTGGAAGGCTGAGGCAGGAGAATCACTTGAAACTGGGAGGCGGAGGTTGTGGTGAGCCAAGATTGTGCCATTGCAATCCAGCCTGGGCAACAAGAGTGAAACTCCGTCTCAAAAAAAAAAAAAAAGATAATAGCCATTCTCTCAGATATGGAGTGATATCTCACCGTGGTCTTAATTTGCATTTCTCTAGTGATTAGTGATGTGGAGCACCTTTTCGTATACCTGCTCCCTGTCTACTTCTCCTACCCTGTCTTCTGCAAGTGCTCCTGCCACTTCGTTTCTGCTATACTGGCTTTCTTGCTCTTCCTTAAGCACATCAAGCTTTTCCCACCTACGGCTTTTGCACTCACTGTTTCCTCTACCAGGAATGCTCTTCCCATAGATCTGTGTGCAAATGGCTCCTTCTCATCTTACGAGGCTTCATTTGAATGTTACCCTCAAGAAGGCCTTTCTGACCATCCTGCCTAGATACACTCCACCCCGACTCCACCCTTTGTCCCTTTACTTTGCTTTGTTTTTCTTCGTACCATCTGGAATTAAAGGTTTTTAAGAAGTGGACAATAGTTCAATCTGACTCTCCTAGCTGAGGGCAAAGTTTTTGTTTGCCCCTGTAGGCTAGGCTCATGGTCCAAATAGTGCCTGAAACATAACAGATGTTCAATAAATATTTTTCCAGTGAATTAATCCACCAAATCCCAAGGTTTTCCCCAGACATGGTCATCCCCTAGACCTGCCCCACCTTCCAAATCTCTTCCAGTATCTTAGCTCCTGGTGTAGTCTGATTTTTACCAATCTTTCTGACCCTCTCTTTCCCTTACACACACTCCTCCAAAGTTCCATTTGAGTAAATGGACTGCCCTCCATTAGTTCCGTAAGTCAGAAACCTGGGGCTAATCCTTGACACCTCCTTCTCTATATATACCTCTGTTACCAGAAAGGGGTCCTGATCCAGACCTTAAGAGAGGGCTCTTGAATCTCCCACAAGAAAAAGTATGAGTCAAGTCCATAAAGCGAAAGCAAGTTTATTAAGAAAGTAAAGAAATAAAGAATGCTACTTCAGAGACAGAGCAGTGGCTTCAGCTGCCCAGTTGCTTGTATTTATTATTACTTCTTGATTATATGCTAAACAAGGGGTGGATTATTCATGAGTTTTCCAGGAAAAAGGTGGGTAATTCCCAGAACCGAGGGTTCCTCCCCTCTTTAGACTATATAGGGTAACTTCCTGATGTTGCCACGGCATTTGTAAACTGTCATGGTGCTGGTGGGAGTGTCTTTTAGCATGCTAATGTATTGTAATTAGCATATAAAGAGCAGTGAGAACGACCAGAGGTCACTCTCATCACCATTTTGGTTTTGGTGGGTTTTGGCCAGCTTCTTTACTGCATCCTGTTTTATCAGCAAAGTCTTTATGACCCATACTTTGTGCCAACCTCCTATCTCATCCTGTGACTTAGAATGCCTAACCTCCTGGGAATGCAGCCCAGTAGGTCTCAGTCTTATTTTATGCAGCCCCCATTCAAGATGAAGTCATTCTGGTTCAAACACCTCTGACACCTCCAAATCTAGCTCCACATCCCACTAATTTTGCCTCATAAACATTATTCACATTCACCTTATTCTCCTCACCTCCACCATCATCACCCTAGTCCGAGACAACATTATCCACAGGCTGAAAAACTTCAATAGCCTCCTAACTGGTCTCCACACCCCCCTATTTCCCTACCCCTAACAATATAGTCTCTCCACCGAAGCCAAAAAAGTCTTTCAAAATAGAAATTTAATTCCAATACTCCCATTCTTTAAAACCTTCAGGGGCTTTCCATTGCTTATAAAATGAGACCTAAACTCTAGAACAAAGTCTACACTATCCTTGCAATGAGGATCCCGCCTATCTGTCTCGCCTCCTTTCTTACTATCCTCCTTCTTACTCATTAAAGTCCAGCCACACTGGCCTTTCTCCCATTCCTAGAATCACCTTGCTTCTTTTAGTTTAATCTTTTAATATATGTTTATTGAGGCAGACCATATACTGGACAGTGGTGTGGATACATAGAAATGAACAAAAGAGACAACATTGTCGCCCTCATGAAGCCTATCTTTTAGTGAGGGAATACATCATAAACAAAGTACTCTCCAACACAAAATCAAGCGGTGAACAAGTGATGCCAAGGAGCATCAATCAGGGAAAGGGGATACAGAATGTTGAGGGGTGCTGTATTCCTGTGCTCACTAGAGTGCCGGAAAGGGATCTTTGAGCACAGAGTGAGCCATCAGATTATCCAGAGGAAGGGCTTTCTAGGCAAAGAAAACTGCCAATGCAAAGACCTACGCAGGAAAGTGCTGAAGACGGGTCTGAAGAACAGCAAATAACCTCAGGGCTATTTTATCCTGAGGTAACACTTTTCCCATCCCCAACTTTTGCCTATTAAATTTCCAAACTGCCTTTAAATGTCAGATCAAAGTTCATTTCTTCCAAGCAGACTTTTCTGAACCACTTCCCACACCCCCAGCCTAGATCAAATCCAAACTCTCGTAGGCCCCTGTTCTCTTCCTTCATAGCTCTAAGCACTATTTAGCTCGTGTATGTGGGTAACTGTTTAATTCACACTCTTTACTAGACTAGCTAGATCAACTGAACACCACGCTGCCTTCAGCATTAGCCTCTCTCCCCTGGGCAAGGGCAAGAAGAGACACTGCCATTTCTTGCTTGCTGATTGACCACTTGGAACATGGTTCAGTGTCATTGATCAGGCTACAGCTTTATTCAGTGTAATCTCACCTTCCTGAGACTACTGCCCCATTTCCTTAATTGAACTTGGGGGTCTTGTCATCACTCAAGGTGGGTCTCTACCTTCTCAAGATGCTGATTTATTCCATCAAATGTTAATTTTCCATAGTTTCACTCTCAGAGATTGTTACGAATTAGCAGTCTCCTTATATGCCCCACCCATACCCGTTTTTAAAAGAAATTACTTCATTCAGACCCTCACTGCCCCGCTTCCATGTTTTCTTACCTAACCATCACTTTTATCTACCGTATTTGATTGGGTCAGAGGGTGGCCACCTGACCAAAACCCACAACTATAATCTGGTTATGTCCAGAAGCAACCACTGCTTCCCAGCCTTCCGGAGCTCCGCCCACTCCTCCTCCTGTTCTTGGATTGGCTCGAGGGTTCTCATCTCTCTATGGGCGTTCTTAAAATCCATGGCCCGGCCAAAGACTGTGTGGCCTGGCTTTAAAAAGAAAAAAAGAGGCTGGATCAACTTTCAATCTTTTTTCTTAAGAATATGACCCAAGGAAAAAAGAATTTTCCAGTTAGTAGAGAAGGAAGAATTTAAAAGGGTGTCTTAAGTTAGGACAATGACAAATCAAGGTCAAATGCAATAGAAAATTATAAGGAAAGAGAAGAAATAGATACGGGGTGGGAGCAGCTGATATACCTTAGAAGCAGAGCAGGAGGGGGGTTCTGTTGCTGGAAGAACCCAGAACCACCTTAAATCGAAAGCGGGCATGGCTTCCCACCCTGTGAAGCCCAGCCCAGCTACTATTCCTGTTCTCAGATTGTCTTGGGAGTTCCCGTCTCTCCGTGTGCATTCTTAAAATAACCACCTTTGCTTGAATCAATGTAAAGGAGTCTGTGTTCTTTCATTCAACAATATTTAATGAACACCTACTACACACAATATGCTGTTCTAGGTGCCAGGGATGTAGCAATGAACAAATCGCTGAAATCCTTACTCTCCTGGGGCTTGCATTTTGGTGGGGAAGACATAAAATAAATAAATAAATATGTCAGATTGTGATTAGGTGCTACTTTAAAAATTAAAACTAAATAAGGAGCTCAAGATACTGAAAAGATGCTTTGACTTCTAGAACTACGGCCAAGACATTTTGAGAAGCTCTTCTACTCAAGCAAAATTGTATATTGCACATAACACAGTTTTAACCACATTATTAGGCTCTGGAGAGATGGAAGGGGCTGGAAGAAAGAGGCCATGAACCATGAGCAATAGTGAGCTGTGAGGCTTCAGGGAGAGATGCAACCTAGAAACAAGCCTTGAGCCAGCACAGCACAGTATGAGACCTGAGCCTGACTCTCAGATTTAGCCAGGAATTCTAAAGAGGGCTAAAAAGATTTCCAGTTGATCATGCCTTCTGGTGCCTGGCAGAGATAACTATAAATCTTCTCTGGAAGAAAGCATCCTTGATGTATTAACCCAGATTTTCCATACATTAAGATCAATCATATATAAACTCACATCCAATGATCACCAAACACACAAGGAAACAAAGCACCATGAATTAGTACAGAATCAGCAAACAATAGATTTAATCCGCTCCTCACCCCAAGACTTCGGATACTGGAATTGTGAGACACAGAATAGAAAACAACTTTATATGAAATGCTTAAAGAAGTGCAGGACAGAATCACAAAAATGAGCAACAATGAGACTACAAAAAACAACCACCGCCACCAGGCAGATTTTTAGGAATTGCTAGGGAGGGCAAAGAGTCATCTTATAGAGGGGAGATCAAGGGAGCTTCTCTGATAAGTTAGTATTTGAGCAGAGATGGAAGATGTGAGGAAATGACTGTGCAGACCTCTGTCTATAGAGTGTTCCAGGCAGAAAGAATGACCAGTGCAAACAGGAGTGTGCTTAATGTGCTCAGTAAACAAAGGAGGGTGCTCTAAGGTCAACTGAGGGAAGGGAGGGATTTAGACAAGGAGGTGACAGAAATAAAGAGGCTAGACCATGCTAGGCTTGTGGATGATGACAAGGACTTTGTATTTTATTGCAACTGAGATGAGGAGTCACTGCAGGAATTGAGCAGAGAGGAATGACATGATTCACTTTTTGTTTTTAAAAGATCATACAGTCATCTGAGCTCAGGAGTTCGAGACCAGCCTGGCCAACATGATGAAACCTCATCTTTACTAAAATACAAAAATTAGCTGGGCACAGTGGTGCACACCTGTAATCCCAGCTACTTGGGAGGCTGAGACAGAAGAATCACATGAACCCAGGATGCAGAGGTTGCAGTAAGCCAAGACTGCGCCACTGTACTCCAGCCTGGCAACCAAGTGAGACTCCATCTAAAAAAAAAAAAAAAAAATTTAAACTGTTGGTTACTAGGCTTAATACCTGTGTGACGAAATAATCTGTACCACAAATCCCTGCAACACAAGTTTACCTACATAACAACCCTGCACTTGTACCCCTGAATCTAAAATAAAAGTTTAAAAACTAGGTAAAAACCTGGCCGGATGCGGTGGCTCACACCTGTAATCCCAGCACTTTGAGAGGCGAAGGCAGGCAGATCACGAGGTCAGGAGATCAAGACCATCCTGGCGAACATGGTGAAATCCCGTCTCTACTAAAAATACAAAAAAATTAGCTGGACGTGGTGGCGGGCACCTGCAGTCCCAGCTACTCGGGAGGCTGAGGCAGGAGAATGGCATGAAACCAGGAGGTGGAGCTTGCAGTGAGCCGAGATGGCGCCACTGCACTCCAGCCTGGGCAACAGAGCGAGACTCCATCTCAAAATTAATTAATTGATTAATTAATTAATTAATAAACAAATAAATAAAAATTAAGTAAAAACCTAAAGGTTCATTTATTGAAGAAGCTGGATTTAAAGCTTTGGTTTGAGTCTGAGTTCTACAAATAGATCAACTCCTAATAACGGCTTGGAGCTCACCAATAGAAATGGCATCATCCCCATGACAGTGAACTCACGGGCTAGGGATGGTTAGGATTCAACCCATTGGGGCAGCAGGATGCTAAGGGGTCACAGGGTGCTGTAGTGGGCCTGAGCAGAGTCACTCACCTCAGCAGGCGGGGCTTCTCCCGGGTGGGGATTAGTGAGGTCAAAGCAACATCAGGCAGGAAGGAAGCATGCAGGGGCTGTACTCAACTCACAGGAAGCTCCTCCTCTTCCTAGCATGGTATTGCTAACAACAGTGTTCTGGGGCATCTAACATGCTCCTCTCTCAGGGTCTCAGTTTGCCCACGTATTAACTGCCAGAGGTGATCATGTGATGTTGAGCTTCCTTTAAAATCCGAATCTTCTTTAAACTATAGTTTCAGATGAGACAGGTGTTCCATGCAGGTTTCAGCATGATATGAAATGAACGCTGAGGCTGATCTGTACTGATGAGAAAGCAAGAGATCCAGCACGCTGGGAAGTCTGTGAAGGAGGCTTGAGTGTGTTTATGTAACCCAGGTAGGGAGTAAGTGTAACAAAGGAAGCTGAAAATAAACAGCATTTCTTAGGGGGACTAGGAATATGCTCTTGGGAGGGTGGTTGATGAAAGTGATGAAGAAATGAATGGGTACGTGATCAGGCACCAGGAGGGAGCATGAGAAATCCAAACAGTCACTGTCCATTGAAAAACATGAGCACAAGAGGCGTCGAAGAAGGATTTGTAGAAGTCTTCTATGTCATATTCCAGGTAAAAATCTGCAACAAAATCTACATTATTCTTCAAAAAAAAAAAAAGAAAGAAATGAGAAGAAGTCTTTGAGGTTGTGAGGATGAGATGAATCCAGAAGAGCCTGAAAAGGGGACGCCAATGAAATAGAAAAGCAAGAGGGATTGATGACCCAGAAGCCAAGCCAATAAAGTGTTTCAAGGAAGAGGCGTGCTCAGCAGGGGCGAGTATGACTGAGAACCACCAGCCTCTGAGACTGGCCATGGGATGTAACAACACACAGCTCATCAGTGACCTTGACAAATGTCGTTTCAGTGGAGACTCTGGGACTGAAGTGAGCCAGGAGAGAAGGACAGGAGAGGAAGTATAGGTGACTCATGAGGAGTTTTGCTGTGAAAAGAAGGAGGAAAATGGGATGAAAATAAAGAGAGATGTGAAGGTCAAGGTCTGTTCCTGGCAACCAAAAAGGGACTTGCCGGGAGTAGAAGGTAATTAATGTCCAAACCATGAGGCTCCCTGACTTGATACATGTGCACTGAGTGCAGGGCTCTAATCACCTTGTTGCCACCTTTGGGAACACGGGGGAATGTGCTCACCAAAGCAATGGGAAGCTCCCTAATTCCCACCTCATGATTCCTAGCAGAACTCAAAACTCCCAAGCTGCTGAAGTGACTTGGAAATCTAATTGGAGTACGGCTCTGCATTGGAATTACAGCCAAAGCAAGCCTCACCCCTCATTACCCTTTGTGATCAGGGCAGGGAAAACGCTGCTCAAAAGATGTGTACAATTGATAAAGTGAAGTAATGTGGGGGGACTGCCATCTGGGGAGAGGAATAATTTTATTATTTCATAGCTCTCCTGGCAGCCCAGCGTGCAGACAGACAGGAGGTGTGTGGCGGCAAACATAGTCCAAGCTACTCTCTCAAGGATTGACAAAGCAAAGGACCAGCCTTGAAGATTTCTAGTAAATATTTGCAGTCACTGAAAACATCTGCTGATTTCTCTTCCACAGACCCAGGAAGAGGGAAACCAGGACAGACACAAGGATTGGGCACCCCTTAGGTACTGTGCTGGCAGTCATCGCTATGCTGGGTACTAAAACATTTTGCAATTTGGGCCAGGCGCAGTGGCTGACACTGGTAATCGCAGCACTTTGGGAGGCCAAGGCAGGTGGATCACCTGAGTTCAGGAGTTCAAGACTAGCCTGACCAACATGGTGAAACTGGGTCTCTATAAAAATACAAAAATCAGTTTGGCATGATGGTGGGTGCCTATAATCCCAGCTACTTGGGAGGCTGAGGTATGAGAATCGCTTGAACCCAGGAGGTGGAGGTTGCAGTGAGCCAAGATCACATGATTGCACCCCAGCCTGGGCAACAGAGCAAGATTCCATCTCAAAACAAACAAACAAACAAAAAACATTTTGTCATTTAACACAAACCACCACCACCCAAACTCTATGCCAAGAGTTTAATTCTCATCTTACAGATTTGGCTCATTAGTCAACGGCTGCCAATAATAGGTAGCAGTTATTGTGAACTCAGAACATGCAGGTGCTGGGTTAATGCCTTGCATTATTTTATTCATCCACACAAAAATTCAGAGGGGTAAGAACTGTTATAATCTCCATTTTACAGATGAGCAAACGGAGGTACAAACAGGCTTGCCCAAAGTCACACAGGCAAAGAAGCTGCCTCATAGTGACTTGGTATAGTGCAAAGTTTCCATAGCTCCTAAATAGCAGAGTTTGCATTTAAACCCAGAGAGCTCTGACTTCCAAACTTATGGTCCCACACTGTGCTACTGCGTGCCATTTATCCCTGCCTGACTCTTTTCCCACAACTGGCTGACCCTGAGAGGCTTAACTCATGAGATAACTGAGCATGTGAGCCTGTGTACAGCAAAGCCCTTGACCCCTGCCTCCTTCAGCCCTGAATTACATCTCTGGTGGGGCAGTAGGAGGATGTGGGAATCTGTGCCATCCCCTGGGAGTTGCAGCAAGCTCACCCTCTCAGTCTGCCAGCCCAAGGATGCCCTGAGCCTCTGCAGTTGCCCTTGTCTTCGCTCCATTGTGTCTTCCCCAAGCAGCACACAGGACTGAGGATGACTCTGCTAGGCAAGAGAAGATTTTTTGTTAAGTTTTCAGGAAATAACCTAGCAAAATGAACTTGACTTGCAGCTCAAGAACTTGGGGAAAAATTCCCAGTGGCACCACTTACTTGAGGTTCTTGGATAAACTGCTTCACCTGTGATGTTAGCTTCTTTATCTTAAAATGAAAATAACAGCTCTAATATCATAGATGTTCAGATGGGATTAAGCAAGGCCACCCCTAGTTCCATACCTGGAATATGGATAGGACTCCACAGCGAACATCAGTCCCTTGTCTCTTCCTCTAACATGAAAGTTGTTCCACATGCTTTGTAAGGCGAATGCGAGCATGAAATGATGCAATCCAAAGGAGCAAATTTTAGACACTCAGTAAGTGTTATTTAAAGTCAAATATCTGAAAATGATTGACTATATGTTGCCACCATGAAGCCTCAGACTGTGCACATGAGTCAGGGTGACTGGAAAGAGAATCCAGCCCGTGGTGTATGGCCAGGCCTCACCCAGGCCCATGATCTTGGGTCCTGGCTGGACTTTACTGCCTTTCATCATAGAGGCTCTAAAGGGCCTGGCTCTAAGGAAAGGACTCAGCATGCACAGTGAAGCCAAAGTGATCTTTCTAGAAAGCAAAGTTAAAAACTCTTCAATGGCTCCCTGTGGCCCTGAAGATCAAGTTCAAATCTTTGAACATATTTTACAAGCCCTTGTGATCTGGCTTGTGTCTGTTTCCAGCCTCATCCTCTTTTGCACTCCCTCTCCTTATCTACACCCCAAGCACTCCTGAGTTTCTTTCAGGTCCTCAAGGCCTGAGTTCATCCCCTTATCTTACATGAGGGCAGAAAGGTCAGGTTCATGCCTCCTTTGCTCATTAGTATATTCCTAGTGCCCAGCATAGCACCTGGCACATAGTAATGACAGAGCATATTACTTTTACAAGCAAAAAAATATGTTATTATTCGGACCACCAAATGTGAGAGAGTGAGAAATGTCACTTTCTCCAGGTACCCCACCATCCTGCTCGGTCTAGTAAGCCAATGAAGGGTTCTGAGCACCACTTCTACGAACAGAGCAGTCTGACCCCAGCCAGGCCTCATGGCATGGGAGGAGGTAAAGGGAGAAGGCTTAATACAGACTAAATACAGATAGACTAGTGTCCATAAGGCTTAGAGTACAGCTGTCTCCAGTGCCAAAGAGCATGTGTGCACGTGGACATGTGCGCTCTCTCTCTCTCTCTCTGTCTCACACACACGTACATACATAGAGATTTATTTACATGACTATAGACAGCGCCATGTCTGTATGTGAGCATACTTGTGTCTCTCTGTAACATCTCTGATACAGGTAAATCTCTGTGTATGTGTGACAATATGAGTAGGCCTGCTGCTTTTTAAAAATCTCCCTTAAATGCTTCCAACTTTTCCTCAAAGTCCCTTCTCTCGTGTGCCATCACTTGGCTCTTTTTCTCTCCCCTGGCTTCACCAATGTCCCTCTCCTCTATAGCCCAGAGTGATTCAGCCCCGTTCCTAGATTCACATCCCTCATTCAATCCTTTGCTCAGCAAAAGTTCTGCAGTTAATAGGACCTACCTTCTTTAGAAGGCAGTTTTGCTATCATCTATTTTACTTAAGGATAATCCCAGGAGTCTCACCCAATCCCCAGCTCAAGCCATTTATCAAAGTAGCACTTCCAAGAATATCTATCATTTGGTCCAAGAATCTTTCATTCCAGCTGTTTAGAGGATAACATGAAAGATAACACTTCCCCTTTAGAGTTACAAACCCATGCACAGATCAAAGCGGGGTCCTCCCTTATCCAGCAGTACTGTAGGTGATGCAGCTTACCTGGGTCTGAACATGGGAAGAGGAAGGAAATTCATGCTGGGTGAGCACGTATGTTTGCCCAGCTTAATCCTTAATGATTTATGACACTGTCTTATTTCATCCTCACAACATTATTCCTAGGCTTAGAGAAAGAGACTGAGGGTCAGAAAGGGTAAGTAACTTGCCCAAGGTCACAGAACATGAGAGGGAGACCTAGGACTTGAACCCAGTCTGGCTGACTCCTGGGACAACACTATTTTCCCTGCACCAGGATGGATGCCTCCTCTCAGTATATCTAAATGCACTGAGGTCAATATTGCATGAGGGGTCTTCGATGTGTATAAAATATGTAAGTCAGGCTGGGTGTGGTGGCTCACACCTGTAATCCCAGCATTTTGGGAGGCCAAGGCAGGTGTATGACATGTGCTCAGGATGTCAAGACTAGCCCGGGCAACATGGTAAAACCTCGCCTCCACCAAAAAAAAAAAATATATATATATATATATAAAAGCTGGGTATGGTAGCACATGCCTGTGGTCCCAGCCACTGGGGAGGCTGGAGAATCACTTGAACCCAGAAGGCAGAGGTTACAATGAGCCAAGATTGTGCCACTGCACTCCAGCCTGGGTGACAGAGACCCTGTCTCAAATAAATAAATAAATAAATATTTAAATTTTTTTTTTTTTTTTTTGAGACGGAGTCTCGCTCTGTCACCCAGGCTGGAATGCAGTGGCCGGATCTCAGCTCACTGCAAGCTCCGCCTCCCGGGTTCACGCCATTCTCCGGCCTCAGCCTCCCGAGTAGCTGGGACTACAGGTGCCCGCCACCTCGCCCGGCTAGTTTTTTTTTTTGTATTTCTTAATAGAGACGGGGTTTCACCGTGTTAGCCAGGATGGTCTCGATCTCCTGACCTCGTGATCCGCCCGTCTCGGCCTCCCAAAGTGCTGGGATTACAGGCTTGAGCCACCGCGCCCGGCCTTTAAATTTTTTTAAAAAATAAAATATGTAAGTCATTTTTGGAGAGACAGACAGGTAAAGAGAGGGAAGGTTTTGAGGTATGATCCACAAGGAGACAGATCACAGTATGTTGGGGCTGGGCAGGGCCTCAAATTATTCTGTCTAACTACCTCATTTTACGTTTAGGGAAACTGAGGTCCTAAGAAAAGTGGCTTGCCTATGGTCACACAGTGAATTACTGTCAAGTCAGACCAGATCTCTGGTCTGATAATAATCTGGCCTACCTCCTTCGACTGTATTTTCCTGCTGTTCCTGCAAATAATTTCCATCTTATTCTAGTGTTGACTTGTGTTGAAGTCCCCAGTGCCTTCCAGAACTTGAGGTCAAAATTGTGTCTGTCCTAACCAGGAAGAACTGCTACAGGTGCTCTTTCCTGGAAGCTCCCACATTTTCTGCTTGCTGTGCTCATCCACTAAATGGCTGAAAGACCCACCTGAAAAGTCATATCTGCTGCAGCCTCTGATCCACTCAGTAGCTAAAGGTCATGGCTGATGCTACGGATGGTAAGTTTTGGTCAACGTCCTATTTTGAGACGCAGGTACCACTTTTTGCTTTCCACTGGAAAAGCCTGGAGTGTTTCCCATCCTGGCATTCAAATCTTTCCCACAGAATGGGCAGACCTAAGACTGCTCATGGAAGGTCTGGGGATGAGATGGATCTTCCTACAGGCCAACTCTGGAGCCAGCCCAGACCTCTCCATCTCCGATGCAGTGCAGCACTCCCGAAAACCCAAGACCAAGTGCAAAAAGATATGCCTTTGGCTCAATATGTAAAAACTCTCCAGCAATAAATTTAAGCAATTCCATTTGGGACTCTCACAATTTCCTTCACTCAGACAAACTGCTTTTTATTTCAAACGTTCCTGAAGAAAATTGGCCAATTGCTTACTTCAACTGTCAAGGCCATTATGCTGAACCTGGCAGCAGGACACATACATAACCTGGGGATTTCTTTAAGTTGGATCCTTGCCAAACTGACCACTAGAACAGGGGTCCAGCCCAGAGGGTCTGTGGACATTCGCCCCTTAGGAACACATTAGAACTTCCACAGAAGAGAATAGGGTTAGCTGGAGCGAGGGCAGGGCTCTGGAGAACTAGGAATAAGGAAATGTAATGTGTAGTTTGATTCTTCAGATTGACAATTACATCCTAAATCCAAGGGGCAATGTGACCTCCAGCTACCTTGAAATGACCTCAGCAGTCAAACAGACCTACTAGAGAAGGCATAGGTGGCATCAGAGTCTGATAATGACAACATCTGATAATGACAATAGCAGCTGTGTTTATTGAACACTTCTATATGCCAGGTGTTATGCTGGGCGTTTGACATGCCCCCCTGCAGCCAATTCAAACTCCTTACCATGTTCCTTGGATCAGCACCTAGTACATGGTAAGCATTACACAAGGGCTAGCAAATGTTGTTGTCATTCTCATTGTTAACAAAGGGCATCCAGTGAACTCCCAAACCAATCCTCACCAGCCCAGAATAGACAAGCTGATCCTGTAAGTTCCTAAGTCACCCCAGTATCAGAGATGTCCTCGGTTGTAGGCACTGAGCATTTGAATTGTCTCCAGTCTGGACAAGGAGCTGATTGGTCCGCTGTGTGATCTCCAGTTCCCTGACTCTGACATATGATGCTTTCTGAGTACCTCATTCCCTGGGAGTCCAGGCGGGCTGGTTCAGAGATGACTCACATCCAGGCACCTGCTCCAACAGGGGGGCCTCCCCCACCCTCACCCCACAGCAGGAAAGGCTTCACCTGACACTTCAGGGAAAAGGAAGAAGGAATTTACTTTTTACAATCAAAGCAGATTTGTGGCGAGCAACCCGACTCCGACATTGCCATGACAACACCTAGAAGGCATCCTTGGCTGAGAGCCGAGGCCCAGACGGCCCTTTGTTCGTGCTGTGAGGCTGAGTGGCTGTCTCAGGTGAACAGGTTCTGGGAAGCCTTCTGCAGGCTAAGGAGAAGGGAGCAAGCAAGGACGCTGTAAACTAATCAATCCCCCTTCACAGGGTTGGCCTGGTGGGGGCTGGAAGGAGACACCTGAAGGTTAGAAGCAGGTCTCCTCATGACCAATCCCTTTTGAAATGTGCCTTAATCAGGAATTCTGAGCTCCATTTCACCCCTTTCCCTCCCAGAGGGCACCTGCTGCTGCTTTTCTGTCCAGACCCTGGCAGCCTCCAGAATGGGTCTTAAAGTATTTATTTGACCTCTCCATATTGAAAGAGGATCATAGTCACAAGAATACACTGAGTGCCTATTGTTTCCTAGCACGTGGGCCAGACACTGGGAATACAATGATTAAAGAAATGGGGCAGGGCCCAGTGGCTCACGCCTGTAATCCCAGCACTTTGGAAGGCCGAGACGGGCAGACTACCTAAGGTCAGGAGTTCGAGACCAGCCTGGCCAACATGGTGAAATCCTATCTCTACAAAACAAAACAAAAAAATTAGCTGGGCATGGTGGCATGCACCTGTAATCTCAGCTACTTGGGAGGCTGAGGCCGGAGAATCACTTGAACTCAGGAGGCAGAGCTTGCAGTGAACTAAGATGGCGCCATTGCACTCCAGCCTGGACGACAGAGGGAAACTCTGTCTCAAAAATAAAAAGGAAAGAAAGAAAAGAAATGGAGCATGCCCAGGTCCTTAGAAAACAGAGCTTGAGGCCAAAACTAACACCAGAGACTTCATCCTAGGAAGAGTAGAGAAGAGTGAATAAAAAGGGGGATGGAGGCCGGGCGCGGTGGCTCATGCCTGTAATCCCAGAACTTTGGAAGGCCCAGACAGGCGATCACAAGGTCAGGGGTTCAAGACCAGCCTAGCCAACATAGTGAAACCCTGTCTCTACTAAAAGTACAAAAAATTAGCCAGGCATGATGGTGGGCACCTGTAATCCTAGCTACTCAGGAGGTTGAGGCAGGAGAATAGCATGAACCCAGGAGGCGGAGGTTGCAGCAAGCCAAGGTTGTGCCACTACACACCAGCCCAGGTGACAGTGCAAGACTCCATCACAAAAAAAAAAAAAAAAAAAAAAAAAAAGCATGGATTAATCAAATCTAGCCCAATGCATTAGAGACATAGAGATATTATTATATATGCGAGGATATGGAGAAAATTGTATTCACAGAACTCTTCTCAGGGAGAATATTCTCTCTGTGCTTGGAAAAGAAGACTCTGCTAAGCCAGTTGTGGAGGTAAAGCCTCAAAGCACATGCTTAAGAAATAATAGGTGGCCTGCTGCCTTGTAAGGAGGCTCAGTCTGGTTAACTGCAGCCCTTTGGGATTGCTCAGTGGGCTATGCAAGTTTAGGGGAGAGCTGAACTGCTCAGGACAGGAAAGAAGGGACTGCAATGACTCAGCCTGTTCCATTCCTCCTCCACAAGGGGCCTCATCACTAGGAGTTTCAGTACCACCCACATTTCATCTTTGTATTGCTTTAGATATGAAGGGTCTCAGGCAAAATCTAATTCCTTTTCTGAATTGGGATTCTGATTTGGTGCCTGATTCTCATACTTTCCACAGTTCAGGCTCAAGGCTAGTGCAATAACCCAACCACAAAGGAACCTGGTAAACTTGTCATTGTCAGCCTGGAGAAACGACAGACCACTACATGGAACAACTTTCTAAGTGTCAGAACCACCCCAAGAAAGAGTAGGCTGACTTTACAGGTGGTGAGCTCCCTGTCACTGGAAAGGTTCAAGCAAAACCTGGATAACTACCTGGTGGAGAGGTTGTAAAGGGAAGTCATCCTTTAAGATCTTTCCCAGTCCTGTGTCCGTGATTCTGTGTTCTCTTTTAGCCTCTCCACTTAGGACGGGCTTCCCCTGCTGAAGCTTCGTGTGCCCTCACCACTCTGAGTATCCATTTCTTTGGCAGAAAATACTCTGCCAAATGGCAGCATAAGTCTGCTTTCTCTCTATTTTCCTGTGTATGTTTTCCCTCCCTAGTGGCAGGCAATACCTCCCTTGCTCTTTCTGCTCTAAACACAACTAGGGTTTAGTTTATTTATTTATTTTTTTACGAAAGCTTGTTATCCTCCAAGAAATAAATAAAGATGTTGTAAGTAAGCAGAAAAGGCAGGAATCCAGGCATCTGCAGTTCCCGCCTCAGGATTTTATTTCCTGGGGAAATGCCCAGTGGGGATCACTCTAGGGCTGTCCCCAAAGATATATTATAATAAACCACTGAGAGAATAAAGCTTCTGTGTCTCTGCCCTGGTAGCAAAGGCAGACCTACCGCTAAGAAGAGAGATCTTCCTGGCAGAGGAGAGCAACGATATAGCCAGGCTACCCACTCAGAGGAGAACCAAGAGTCTTCAACCCTGCTACTATAAGGGATTTAGAACATTTCAAAACTTGTGTAACTTCTCACAAGTGAGTTAGATGTATTATCTCCTCTAGATTTTCCAGTAGGGATTAGTACTAAAATGTAAATGCCCTCCTTACTTGTTTAAAGGGACTAGAAAGCAAAGAGCCCGGAAGGCAGTGTCTCACTTGAAGGCTAATCTTGGTGGAGAGAATCCCAAGGGATAGAGTGCCAGCTCAAAGATAAACCCTACAGAATGAACTTCAGAGCTCAAGACTCAGATTCCTGAATGCAGCTAATTTGTGAGAAGTGGAATCACAGATACCTTCTAGTGTATCCACCAAGCCTTCTTTTTTCTGAAGTGTTCATGACACACTGGAGGCAGCCCTCAGGCAGTTGTGTCTACACCCTGTAACTCCATCCCCTGGCCATAAATGATTGGACCAGAGGAGAACACTTGACCAGGATGGCCCAAGTCATTTGAACTGAGGGACAGGGCTGGAAGCTGATCACTGAGCCATGCTATTAGCAGTGCTCTTGGGCCAACTAACAGCAGCAGCAGGAGCAGCAGCAGCAGTGTCACCTGGGAATGTGTTAGAAATGCAAATTCCTAGGCAGGGCAGTGGCTCATGCCTGTAATCCCAGCACTTTGGGAGGCCGAGGTGGGTGGATCACGAGGTCAAGAGATCAAGACCATCCTGGCCAACAAGGTGAAAGCCCATCTCTACTAAAAATACAAATATGAGCTGGGCGTGGTGGTGCACGCCTGTAGTCCCAGCTACTCAGGAGGCCAAGGCAGGAGAATCACTTGAACCCGGGAGTTGGAGGTTGCAGTGAGCTGAGATCAACTGCACTCCAGCCTGGTGACAGAGCGAGACTCTGTCTCAAAAAAAAAAAAAAAAAAAAAAAAAAAGAAGAAGAAGAAGAAGAAGAAGAAGCAAATTCCTGCTAGAGTTTGGGCCCAGGAGTCCTCCTGGTGATTCTGATGCTACTGAAGTTAAAGAAGCTTTGCCCTAGAGGGAAGGAAGTCTACGAACTCCTACTGCTAAGTTCCTCCCTCAGCTAGGTTATTCAACTGTTTCTTTGAATTCCATGAGACACTGCAATATATTTCGAATAAATCAAATATAATATACCTTAAGCTACTTCCAATTGGTTTCTATTACGTGCAACCAAGAGAACCTTAACTGATACAGCTCGTTGAGCCTGAGATAACAGAAGTAGACAGCTCCATCCCCCAAGTCACTACTAACTACCCTCTCTCTCTTCATGCTGGACCCCAAAGAAAGGAGGGCCACAGCCAGGTCACCTCCCATTCATCTGGTGGGAATCATCCTAATCCCTCCTTTCTCTCCTTTCTGCCCTACAGTTATTTGGATTTGCCCTTTTATTAATTTGTTTTTCAGCTCACTTTTTAAACTGACAAATAATAATTGTTTATATTTATAGGGTACAATATGATGTTTCAATATATGTCTATATTGTGAAACTATCAAATCAGGCTAATTAACATATCCATCCCCTCACATACTCATTATTTCTTTGTGGTGAAAACACCTGAAATCCAGCCTCTTAGCAATTTTGAAATACATATTATTAACTAAAGCTATCATGCTGTACAATAGATCAGAGAACTAACTCCTCCTAACTGAAACTTTGTACCCTTTGGTCAATATTTCCCCTCTCCCCAGATCCTTTACATACCATCTCAACTTATAAGCTAACAAGTTGCTGTAATGCCTTGATTCTTCCCGCTTTGGTCAGTGCTATAACTAACCCCTCTGTCTCCGTAGCAGAGGTATCCACCCCCCTTTTTCCCAAGGACACATTTCTCTTCCATTTCCTTTGAGGGAGGTAGAAAGCTTCTCACAGTAGCAACCAGGATTATATGATTAGTATAGACACCATTCAGACACCAACCAAAGCTGCCTAGCTCTAAAACCCATATTCATTCCACTGTAACGCTGTGTTTCCCCCGCAAACCATCTCCTTAAGCCCATGTGCCTCTGAGTGAGGAGGCAGCAGCTGAGCTAAGAGCCTCCCTGCCATCCCCCCATCCAAACTGAGTAAGTTATGCATCACTTAAGACCAGGATACTTTTGAGAGATGTGTCATTTGGGCAATTTGGTTGTTGTGCGGACATCAAAGAGAATATTTACACAAACCTAGATGATATAGCCTAGTATACACCCAGGCTATATGGTATAACCTGTTGCTCCCAGGCTAAAACCTGCATAGCATGTTAGTGCATTGAATACTGTAGGCAACTGTAACACAGTGGCAAGTATTTGTGTCTCTAAACATAGGAAAGGTACAGTAAAAAGATGGTATTATCATCTTTTGTGACACGTGATCGAACATTGACCAAAATGTCATCAAGTGACTTATGACCATATTGTGCTCTGCAAAGCAACAGATTTTACCCTTGATTTTACTACCTTGTTTTATGGGTGTGTGTGTGTGCATGCATGTGTGTGTGTTAACAAGTTCAGTTCCAAACAGCTGTTTGTAAGTCTGCTTGTTTGCAACTGCAAAGAACCTCATGAAGGTTAAGCTTATAATCCCCAGACCCGTTTCCACTAGATAGACGAGTGAGTTGATGCTTCACATAATATGTTTTGCTCTGATGTGTCTTTTCCAAAACAGCCCTAGTTCTCCCACTTTTAAAATCTGTTAAGGCAAGTAAAGCCTCCTCCTTAAAGCTCTCTACAGAGAAAGTCTTGGCGGCTACAGTGTCAACATCTCTTTGACCTTGTATAGACTTTAGGGGCCCTGAGCCTGAAAAATCATTTATGGCTTGCAACAAGCAACAGTTTACCATGGACTTTAAGTTCTCAAACAGACTCCTATCCTTTCCTGAACTCATAGTAGGCTAATGAGGCTCCACTGATACTTCTCCTCTCTAGCCATGCACTCAAAAGTTTTTCTCCTTTTTTGATTTTTGGCAATTGCTTCTCATTACATTTTGCTGATTATTGTCAATAGCATGGGTGCAGCACTTTTTTTTACATGTTGCCTGATTTACTTTCCATCCTTCACGATCACACCACTGTAAAAAAAAAAAAAAAAAAAAAAAAAACCCATTTCACTTGCAACATCCATTTTCTCACCACTTTCAATTTTTAAAATCATTATTCCACTTTGGATTGTATCGTAACCATATGTCTCTTCTAACCAGCATTTTCAATAAGCTCACTTGCCACTTCTCCACTTATTGGTCATGATGATAACAACATTTATAAAATACTTTCAGTGTAACACAGACAGCGCAAACATGCCCCAACAAATCAGGTGACAACGAGTCACAACTGCTACCGCCATCTGTTGGTAGCAGGAAGAGCTAAAGTGCTTTTGCCATGGAGCAGCAGTCAACAGGCTTTAGGTATTTATAAATAAAGTTTTATTGAAACACATCCATGTCTATTTATTTAAGTACTGTCTATGTCAGCTTTTGAGCTACAGTGGCAGAGTGGAGTAGTTGTGACCAAAACCGTATGGTCCTCAACACCAAAAGTATTTATGATCTGGACCTTTACAGAAACAGTTTGCCAACCCCTGCTCTGGAGTGTTTATAAAAATTAATACATTTAAAGTTTGCAAATAGAGAAATATACAGCTTGAGTCTACACGTGACTCAGTGATGTGGGAGGGATCCAAGGGGAGGTAATTGAATCATGGGGACCAGTCTTTCCTGTGCTACTCTCGTGATAGTGAATAAGTTTCATGAGATCTGACGGGTTTATCAGGGGTTTCTGCTTTTGATTCTTCCTCATTTTTTCTCTTGTTGCCACTATGTAGGAAATACCTTTCACCCCTGCCATGATTCTGAGGCCTCCCCAGCCATGTGGAACTGTAATTCCAATTAAACCTCTTTTTCTTCCCAGTCTCGGATATGCCTTTATCAGCAGCATGAAAATGGACTAACACACTCAGATAGATGGCCCTTGTGAAGCTCATTTGCATGAGACCTGAGAGCCTTTTGAGAGAATTTATCCTAAGTAAAGAAGGGATCAAACTCAAATAACCTGACCCAGCTGGATAGTTTAATCAATGAAAGGAAATTTCTCATTACTACCTGATGGTTGTAAGTCCAGCTCGTCTTAGTCTATTTCCACAGACACGCATCTGGATCTTGGAGTGGAGTGAGCTTAACTCAGTCAACTGTGGCCTCAATAATGCTGCGTAACAAACCATCCAAAACTTGGTGGCATACAACAGTCAGCATTTACTCCTTACTCTGGCATCTGCAGGTCTACTGGGGAGGCTCTGCCTCAAGCCACAGGCCTGCTGTATCTGGCTTTGTTCCCCAGGTTTCTCGATCTGGAGGGCATGCTCTTCTCCCGGCAATGGCAAAGGCCCAAGAAGGCAAATCTAACTGCACAAGCATATTCCAAGCTTTTGCTTGCTTTGTGTCTGCTGACGTCCCATTAGCTCAAGCAAGTCACACGGCCAAGCTCAGCATTAACGGTTGGTAAGTACATTTCTCTCCTAGAGGTTTGGGGAGAGAAAATGAATATTTGCTAAACGATAAAATACCTAAGTGAAGACAGGAGGGCCTGTGTCATCCAACTTTATAGAAGTTTGGGATGTCTCCAAGATAGTGCAGCACAAGAGGCGAGAGGCTTTCTCCCTTCCTCCCCACCTGCAACAGACCACTATTCAGCTTTGGCCCTCTGAACTGTGTCCCTTGAGAGATGGCAGCAATAACAGAGCCCAGTGAAGCAACAGTGGGCCAATAGTGGTGACTGGTGGACACTTCTGGGCCTGGCAGACAAGCAGCAGAGCTCAAGGGGTTGCCCAGGAGTGCAGAGGGAGAGGCTGCAGTGCCCAGCAGAGCAGCAGCAGTGCCCGGAGTTCCCAGCACCTGCAGAGTAGCCATGACGTCTGCAGAGCCATGCCCAGCAGAGCAGCAGCACCCCCTAGAGGGCAACATGGTGCTCACTGAAACAGCAGCAAGTATCCAGAAGTGCCAGAGACATCCCAGGAATTCTTGGGAAACTACGAGATTTTTCAGAGGATGGTAAGGTGGGGACGCAAGACAGTGAAATTTGAGTCATTCCTGTTACCCATGATCTCATTGATACCCATGGACCGGTGGATCCTGGGGAAATTTCTATTATATAAAGTGGGATGTCTAATCCTGAATCCCAGACTCCCTCAGAGCAGAAAACAAGTTCCCCAAAATACATACACACACAGATACATGAACACATACAGAGAGAGGGAGAGAGAGAGAGAGAGAGAGAGAGCGCACAAATACCCTTAGATCCCACCCATTAGAAAGAAACAGGAGCCTTGGCTTCTCCTAGCATCCCCTTCCTTCTTTCCATAGACTCATCAAACATAGATTTCTGCCTATTCTAACCAAGACAAGCCAGTGATCTGTAAATAATCCTGTGCCTGGAGGGCAGAGTAGCCTCAATTCTGGGGTCTCAGGAGAAGAACATTGGAATGGCCTCTTTGTGGGGAAGCTCCTCCCTGCTCTCCATCTGTCCAGCCCCAACAAGCCCTGTAGCTGGAGATCATTAAGCAGTAAGGACATCCCTAATGGTGGCTAATGGCGGGCTTAAGTACTCGTTACCCGAAAGAACCCCTGGGGTTGGCTCACTTACTGTATTGAGTGATCCTGCAGAACCACAGAGCCACTCTTTCTAATGAGGAGATCGACTGAATGCTGAATTCAAGCCCAGAAAATGGCTGGGGAGGGAAGGGGAGCCCTGCCAAGGCCCTCTGTAAGGGTCGAATGTGAAAGCACAGCCCTCCTCTTGCTGTTCCCCTGTGGCTCCAGTTGCCCAGGCTGCCCTGAGGGGTTGAATAGTGAATATGGCGTTAATATTTATCAGCTGAGGCTTTCAGGCCAGCCTCAACTTTCACCTCCACTCTAACTCAGTCACCAATCCCATGATAACAGCCTGGAGCCCTTGCTTCCCCAGAGCTACCCTGCTTCAAAAATCCATTCTGCCTCTGGTTGCCTGCCTTCCAGGCTCTCTCCCACCTGCCTCCCACCACCCCTGCCTTTCCTTGCACATTCTCTATACCAGTCATGACCACACATTTCTTCCAAGTGTTCAAACCACAAACTTAAATATCCATCCTCTCCTTTGAATCCATCACCAAATCCTACTGACTCTTCTTTCTAAATGTCTCTTAAATTTACCCAGCTCTCTCCATCTTCCTTGTGCAACTTCCCATCATCTCTCACTTGGCCCACTTTGGTGGACCTCAATGGCAAGGACCCTGTTGTATCCGTCTTTGTATCTCAAACGTTGCACCCAGGCCTGGCACAAGATAAGAAATCACGAAATTCTTATCAAACGAATGGGCCAAAACATATTCATGGCATTGTTCTCAGTTTGTGTCCCTTCCCCAGTACTAGCTGTGTGTACTTGGACTGGTCACTTGACTGCTCTGAGCCTCTGATTCTCCACCTGAGAAGCAGATAATTCGATCTCAAGTAGAATTGTTTTAGAGATAGAAGGAAATAACACTATAACAGAAGGAATTAGTTCTGTTAATAGTAAAATGAGAAACATTGACTTAAGCCAAGGAGGGCTTTTCTTTCTTCTCTGGTAAGAAGAAAGCCTCTGGAAGATGTTGTTGCTATGTTGGCCCAAAGGCACAGGGACATCTAGGCCAAGACTTCTACCATATTCTTAGCCTTTTCCTTATGATTAACTCATGGTTACAATATGGCAACTGTGCCTCCAACATCAGCCCACTTTCCAGGTAAAAAGAAGGGGAAATGCCAAGGGCAATGAACAAAAGGAGTTCATGCTAACTGAATCTGCCATTATAAAGAACTCCATGCAGTTTCAATTTGGCCAAAAAATAAAGCTTTGGACCAGACATCAAATATCTGCATCAATGGCTGTATCAGTCAGGGTTTTTGTTAAAGGTACTGGAAACATCTCTGGCTATATTAATTTTTAAGATAATTTCTCTTGGGAGGCTGAGGCAAGAGAATTGCTTGAATGCGGGAGGTGGAGGTTGCAGTGAGCTGAGATCATGCCACTGCACTCCAGCCTGGGCAACAGAGCGAGACTCCATCTCAAAAAAAAAAAAGAGAGAGAGAGAAAGAGAGAATTTCTTAGAATGATATTGGAGGCTCACAAAATTATTATGAGGCTGAGGTACCAGGGTTGAAAAATAAGCAAGAACCAAGGGCTCCCCCAAGGGCCAAAACACAGGAAATGATCTGGCTAGGATGCTATGGTTACTACAGAAGAAGGACACTGACACTAGCCACAATTGCTGTTGTCACTGGGCACTACCAAGGTTACCACAAATGAATTCCCAACCGTTGGTGGGAGTTTTTTCATTAAGTGCTCCATACTGAAAGTCTAGCACAACCGATTGGCCAAGCTCAGTGTATCAATCAGGGTCCTGGCAGGAATTGGGAAGGGTTTGAGAAGAGTTTAATAAAGGGGCCATTTACAAAGGTGAGAGGAGGGTATAGGGAAACTGAAGGAATGGTTCAGCATTCTGGAGTTTGTAATAGCAAAGTGCCATGATTGCCCACCTGCAGAAGGCAAGGAACAGAGTGGTTACTAGAACCCAGAAAGAAAAGAAAGTTTTGCAGAGAGGGAGGGCCACCTACAGGAGCTATAACTTTTGGTGGAGGGACACAGTCAGTCAGTCTAAGGTGATCCTGCGGGGAAAGATCTAGGAAAATCAATGCCCTGACCTCACTATTCCTTCTTTCTAACCTCCTACAACACTCTTCATTGACCACACCCACCTGAAACCCAAAGGGCAAGGAGCTCATTGATCTAGTGGGGAAAGGCCAGCCCCTGGGGACACAGAACAGAGTGGAGAATGGTGGCAAAATAATCTGAAGAAGCCAATAACAATATCTAGCACAAGCCACCCTTTTTACATCTCAGCATCTACTTTGGTCATTCCTCAGGGTAAAAAGTTCATGTCATCAATACAAAGAACACACAAAGTCCATCTCCTCTGTATTATTACAAGGTAATGTCAATTCAGTCAAACTCTCTACCGAAACCTAAAAAAGGAATACCACCAGTATTCTTCATATAAGGTAGTAGAGGAGGAGAAAAAGAGAAAAATAACTGGCATAAAGCTTAGCTGCTACTCTCCATGCTTTTACAGCTGAACATGAGACCTAAGTAGGTAACCATAGTGCCCTCTTCTACTGCCCAATCCATGTACCCCTTGGCCTCTTGGAATGCCTTCACCGAATGGGACTTATTGCCCAATGGAGTGACCTAATCCTTCATTCTTGTGAGATCCAAGTCCTCAGTGGTCTTGTCTGTATTAGGTTGCCACAGTTTTCCATTGGTCAGGACTATTGCAGAGGTGAGTACTGACATATGTTCCAGTGGCCCTGTGGTTCCAAAGGAGGGTACTTCTTGCCCCCATTGTGTGGCAACAAACCAATTTCCCCTGGCAACCAGGATCAACTATCCTGGTCAGCACAGAGATGCCCCCTTTAGCGTGGTGGTTCAGCCACACAGGGATCCCAGAATGGCCAGGGGACTATCTCAGCTTCTAATTACCGGGAAGCCCAAGGTCAAGGAGACAGCAAGTGAAAGAATCTTCAAGTAGGTTACTAAGTGTAATTGTGAAAGAACTACTTCCACTTCTTCCTTGGGACCTAGATCCGTTCACTCTGGCTATGGAACAGCACCAGATATTGACTACTGGTTTAAGGCATACACCATACCCTGCAGAATCCAACCTCACCTTCACAGATGCTATTCATCAACTGAGGCTATTCAGTTGTAACTGAGCTTTCAGCAGACCTCTCCTCCACCTTATCAAGTCAGTTTCTTCTGGGTGATGGGGCATGTGGTTAGAATAGTGTGTGTTGTCTTTAGTTCAGTACCTTACTCCTTTGCCTTAAAAAGTGTGCCCTGGTTGGAGGTATTACTGTGTGGATACCAAGGGGATGATAAGTCCAGAAATGATGGTTCTGAACTTCATCTGGTACTGTGGGCAGGAAAAGAAAGCCTATATTTGATGTACAACCTACTCATCCATGCCCAAACAATGTACCATGGGAGGGCTTTGCTTCACCAAAGTATTAGGAAATGCATTGGCAAGGAGGCAGAGGATTCACGGAAATCACTGCGCTTATCACCTGCCCCACTTCCCAGAAGCAGCTGGCCTGATAGGAAGGTGAAACAGTCTGCTGAAGGTTCAAAGCAAGTGTCTCTGCTTGTGGATTGTTATAGAAGTTACACACTCCTTGCCTCTGATGGTTCGTCACCACCATCTGGCCTCAACAGGACTGGGACCCCATTATTCCACAGAGATCGAGGATCCTAATTCCATCTCCAGCTTACACATGAGTCACTGCAGAGCTCTTCGAGGATTCTGGTGCCTATTGTCAATGCATTTTTCAACATCTTGGTGCACCCTCCACCCCCATGGCATACCCAGGAAGGTTTCACGGACTCTTTCTCCCTGCAGAACTCTTAGATCATCAGTACCAGCAGGCAGGGTGACTTCAAATGTAGTCATCAAGCACAGACATGCGTGCACATGCAGGCAAGTCTTACTAATGTCCTAAGGGACAAGCCACAGTTCAACACCATTCCCATCATCACCAACCCTCAGGTGAATTGGCCACCATGCCATTTTCCTAGATCACTAGGCAAAGCCACAGTCGGGAACTCAATGACACCCAAGAGAGATCCCCAACAGCACAGTTCACTTGGCACATTAACCAGCCCTCCAGGCCATTGTTAAACCACAGCCAATGGCAACTGTAAGTGACTTTGTGTACACACATACCTCACACTCAGCACATATAGCCTTTACACACCTCAACCGCATCACACCTGCACCCCTCAAAGAGGTTCCCCAGACAGCACATCATCAGCAATTCTACACACGGGCTTATACACAAATACACAGACACTTGGATCTTTCTTTAAAATAGAGTTGTGCCACAGAAAGCACTTTAAGCAGTCTACTTAGAGAGCTCAGAGATCTTGTGTGGGAGGCAGGTCAGGGGCTGGGTGAGGGGAGGAATCTTGAAACCAGACATAAATGGAGTGGAGGCAGGCGGGTTTACCCTGAAGTTGTTTTATGCCTCTCACAATGGCTACCAACATCTCAGAAGTCAGGAAATTGAAAAGTGAGCATCTCATGCTATCCACTTAGCGGAGTGGCTATCTGGAATTGAATTCTGAGAGAAGGAGAGAGAGAGAGAGAGGAATCATTTGTCCTCAGAGAAGGACTAAGAAGGATCTGTGCAATGAAGACAGCCCACATCCTAAAGATACCCAGATCTGGGTTACAGCTGCACTAATTAGCTGTGTGAGCTTGGGCAAGTTATCTCACTTCTCTGAGCTTCAGTTTCCCAGTTTTATAATAGGGTTACCGTGAGAGTTCGATAAGACAACTTTAGGCAGTACCTGGCATTCAAAAAGTGCCATTTCTCTTTTCTCCCCCCTTCCCATAAGGGAGAATGAGGAACATGAAGCCTCCAGGGACACTGGGCTTCACACTCCACGATCAGGCACTGAATCCCAGCCACTCTACTGAAATTTGATTTCTGTCGCTAAAGTGCTTCACCCCTGAATACTGGATCTGAGTTTGACCCAATATTTGGGTCTCTGCCCATTTTTGGCTCCATGCTGTGATTTGGTTTTCTGCCTGTATCTTCTCCCACGAACTCTTTTTGCTGACCCTGCTTTCTGACTCAACTCCATTCTATCATTTTTCTATTTTTCTCTCTGTTTCTTCCTTCCTCCCTCCCCCCTTTCCTTCCTTCCTTCCCTCTTTTCTTCTTTCCTTCCTTTCATTCCCTCCTCTCTCCTTCCTTCTCTCCGTGTATCCCTCCTTCCTTCCTTCTCTCCTCTGTCCCTCCTCCCTGTCCAGAATAGCTCTGAAAAATCTACAACATGCCCAATGCCGTGCTAGACACACAGCCTAACAGACAGTCCCAGAAACAAGACAGATGTGGTCTCTGATCTCAAGGGCCTTCATTCAGATAGGAGAGACAGAACATGAACAAATATATAACAGAATGTTAAAATGCAATTGTTAGCCAGGGCACCAAAAGACAAAAGCTCTCATATGTCAAAGGAGGTAGTAGACCGTATGCACAATTTGCAAAGGAGGTTGTAAACATCAGTTTCACATCCAGTGTATGTGCAGGTCAAGAGTTGGATTTGGAAACAAAAAATATTTTAGCAGAGAATTTCTTGGAGTATGCTGTGCTACTAATCTTACTTCTACCCAGGGGGGAGGAGTGGGAGGCTCTGGAAGGCTGTGGGAGGTACAACTGTATTGACAGGTGTTTGGTTTTTCTTCACTTGTGGGCATCAAAGAGATTGTACTTCATCTACCTTACCTTGAAGTCAGGGATGGCATAATTTGCTTTGGTCACTGAAATGTGCCACTGTCAGATAGAAGCATTTCATGACAGACTCAGCCCTGCTGCCCTCTCTTCCTTTGCTGTGACAATTGTAGAAACACTTTTTAAAATGATTTAATTTTGTTAAAGTTATATAGCCCATGAATATTTACAACAACTACTGAAAAGAAAGAGGGGGTCATCTTAGGTTCTATCAATAATATCTGAGTGACTATCTATGCCTACTCAGCAGCTACTTAAGATAAAAATTATTTTCTCATATGAAGTAAAAGTTAACTAAAAATAGTTGTTTTTTCTCATGCAACAGGGTTTTTGTTGCTGTTGTTGTTATTGTTGTTGCTGTTGTTGTTGTTGTTGTTGAGAGGGAGTCTCACTCTGTCACCCAGGCTGGAGTGCAGTGGCATAGTCTCGGCTCACTGCAACCTCTGCCCCCTAGGTTCAAGCAATTCTCCTGCTTCAGCCTCCCGAGTAGCTGGGATTACAGGCACCTGCCACTGAGCCCGGCTAATATTTATATTTTTAGTAGAGTCGAGGTTTCACCATCTTGGCCAGTCTGGTCTTGAACTCCTGACCTGGTGATCCTTCCACCTCAGCCTCCCAAAGTGCTGGGATTACAGGCATGAGCCACCATGCCCATCCCGCAACAGGGTTTTTTATTGTGGGTAAATATGCAAACATAAAATTCACAGTTTTGACCATTTCCAAGTATACAGCTCAGTGGCATTGAATACATTCACATTGTTATGCAACCAACGTGGCCATCCACCTGCAGTAATTTTTTGTACAACCATTTTGATATCCGGGTGCCATAGATTAAAGCGTCCTGGAGCACTCAGTCAACACTTGGAGGACAACTGTCCTTTTGTGTTATCTGGACCCACAGTGGATTGAAAGCAAGAAATAAACTTGTGTGGTATTAAGCCACTTTGGTTGGGGTCTGTTTGTTAGCTCAGCATTATCTAGCCTAGCCTGGTGAGTGCACAGGTGCTACCCCCTCACCCCAAATCAAGAGACTTTGGCTTTGTGATACCCCTTGGAGAACGTAATATGGGAATCCTGTAGTCTCACTTGAGAAATCCAAATGTCAAGAGGCTGGCTGCCGCAGCCTGTGATGCAGAGCTGAGGGCTACAGTCTAGAAAGTGACTTTCTTCCAGAGTTTGCCAGAGCAAAGGAATAACAAGACTTTCACATGAATCTGATATAAGTCAAGTGCAAGAGAAAGCCAGGGTGGGGGTCATCTTAGGTCCTATCAAGGAAGGCCACATGGAAGAGCAAACAGACCTCAGCAGAGAGAAGGCAGAGACACTGCTGGATTCTCAGGAGAATGCAAACAGCTGAAATAGAGATGCATGTGGTCTAGACCAGGGACTGCAGGTGAGAGATCTTCAGTGAGAAGGTGGGCATCTCTGAAGTCTCCCAAAAGCATCCATGAGAGGAAGAAGTCATTTTAAACATCTGCCAAGTCCAAAGAGATTTGAAGCTGGTCACCACTATGGTAACAGTCAAGTGAAGTCATCCTTCCTCCCCTAACCTCTTCTATGACTCCCTCATCCAGTCCTGGAGGCATCATGAACATGGCTAACAAGATGAGAGAGGAGTAGAAGTACTATGTGAATGAAGAAAGAGAGAAAGCACCAACCATACATCTTCCTTCCCCTACAGCTTCCAGCGTGCAACAGGCTGAGTCGAGAAGTCTATCCTTCAAGGCAAGACTGTGGGGCTGCATATTTTAATTACTAAATTAGAAATATAGTTGAAACTTAAAGTATCTACAGGACTTTTTATTATATGGTAACAATCATAGATGTTAAGAGCCCAGCTGGGTTTTTATCCAGAGATAAGAGAAGAAGGAGGCCCATAGAATGTATTTTAACTGCGACCATGGGAGACAAAAATAAAATTGCTTTAGGACTGCATCTCACGAGTCATACTCCTTCAACATAATGGCACAAATAAATCTACACATTTTCTGAGATCAGCAAAGTCATGTAAAAGATTTGACAGGAGTGCTATAGCTGAAGAAATTATTTGTGAATCAAAATGGGAAGTGGTCAGCCACAGGCACAGAACAAGTGGTACTTAGAAGACCACTGGACTGTCCATCCCAGCCCTGAGGATTCGGGTCACCATGGACTGTGGCCTTGACCCCTTCAGTTTCCTGTGACATACTTGCAACATAGGTACAGGTTGATTCTTTAGGGTGTCACAGCTTCACGTTGCGTAATTAAATCCTGTTGTTCTAATTGCACATGTACTAGGAGTGATGGAAATGGTCAACTGACTTTCAGCATCTACTCCCACCTCCTTCTACTGGGTATTCCTATACTGGAAAGACTTTTTTTAAATCTGCATTTCCAAGACTCCCTTGGAGATTGAGTGATTGAGTTCTCGGTGAGAAATAAGTTTCATCATTCAAAGGCACCTAGGTGAAATTTTGCAGGGAAAAGTGAGGCAGGGGCTGTCTTCCTTTTGACAAGCAAGGGAGTAGAGATACCAGTAGGCTTTCATCAGACTTCATGTTTCAGCATCCAGGCAATTGTGGTGGTACCACAGGCAGACTCCTGAGCCCTAGATCACAGCTACAGCTTTGTACATTTGACCTCAATTATTTCAGGCTCAACCTCCTGATCTTTTGCTATCCAGATTACATCAAATGTAACAGCTCCCCCAATGGATCCCTTCTGCTAGGAATCATTCCCGGAGGCGCCACTTAGAGTCTGTCCTCCAAGCCATCTAGCTACTTTGGAAGCACCTGATTCCTCATCATAAATAAATCTCTTTCTTCTTCAAATATCCAAAGTTCCTGTGTCCAGCATTAAACCCTGAGTGATGCATGAAAACACCTTCTGATTGTAACTTCACTCATTTGGCATGGCCACAAAGAGAGAATGCTCAGTGTTCAGAGGACATGAGTAGCCACACCATTCCCCCACGTGGTAATATTTTTCAAGGAGGTCTGATATTGCACGCCAGACCCTATGAAGTCCACTGGCATAAATACATTGGAATTCATTCCTGAGTTTATCAGTTCTGGGGCATGGACCAAACTGTTTATGTAAGGCTAGATGAAGCCTGGGCATGGGTGAATTTGCCAAGAAAAACAGCACCTTGTAAGGCCTTGGGGGAAAGAGACCACCTGGTTTTCTCTGGTGGCACCTCAACTTTGCACACACTTGAACATTCAAACACCCCAGAAGTCCTTCTGTGTCTCCATATGGCCACTCCTGGTGAGATCAGCCCTGCCAGGCTCTACTGCCCATGTAGCCGATCTGGACAACTCGTCTATGCCCTCCATGCCCAGTCCTCCTCCTGCTGCTCCCTCTTATGACAAAATCACCACACAGTGACATTGCCTAGTTAGCTGCTCTTTAGAAAACACTGCCACTTTGGCTGGAAAAATCCAGTGTCGAGGCATTTCCACCCAGGCAAAATGCACCCAAGAAACAAAGCAAGTTGTGCCTCCCTCAACCACAGCAGGGAGTCATGCATCAAAGTCAGTGTGTTGGCAGGGACGGCAACCTCAACAATTTTCTCTTAACCCTTCCTTTGTTCTCCGTTCCATTTGAGCTCCCTGAACAACAGGTGCTTTTGAAGACAGAAACTGTGTCCCCTTGTCCTTACATTCTACACTCCTAGCTCTGGAGTATACAGAAGTAGATGCTTAGTGATGGTTTGCTGGATGAACGCCACTTCTAGTTGTTGCCTTTTTTCTTGCCCCTCTCCCCTTACACCATACATACCAGCCACAGAGGGGAGCTTTCATTCCATGCCTTCCCATACCCTCAGCCTTCACACATTTTTTTCCTCACTACATAACACACATCCACCTTCAAGTCACCATTTAGACCTCCACTTTCCAGGAAACTTTCCTGACTCCTTAGATTGGTTTCTCCCATTAGACATTTCCATAGCTCCCTGTACTTCCTCCTCATGGTACCCATCACCCCTACATGTAACTACTTGTCCAGGTGTCTGCTTTCCCCACTGAATGGCAAACTGCAAGGAGACAGTGGGCCACACATTCTGTAAACATCTGTAGAATGAAAGAATGAATGAATTTCTCTGTGAAACACATGCATTAAGAGTTAGGACCTTTCTCTGAAGAACTCTCAGCCAGAATCTCTAACCACAGAATATCGAAGGGAACCCAAATCTACAAGTTGGCCCTTCTAGAAGATAGCCCAGCTTCTCCCTCACCTGCCTCAGGTTTGTCACACTTAACTCACCCACTAGGACTCACTGGTCTCTTGAGGGTTGGTATTTATTTATTTTATATGCTATATTTACTACAGCAATTTGCTTTTATCTTTTCTCTATTTTTCTTTCAATGTGCCATTTTTAGCCGATTTTAGTTCTTTTTATTATATTTCCCCCTGTTTTCCTTATTCCTATTCAAAAGAAAATTTCATTATAAGAAGGCATAGCTCTAAGCAGCTGATTTTTCCTAAACTGGAAACACCAGGTGTCACTCCCATCTTCTCCCATTCCTCCCCACCAGCTAGCACTACAGAGCAATTTCTTCTGTCCAAAGGAAGCCTTCTGGTCCTGTCCTGGGAGAGTCCCTAGACTGTAAAGACTTTTCACTAAGATGGTAAAGTGTTTCCCACCAAAAGTCACTGCGTCTAATCACAAAAGAAAGCAAAAGGCCAAGCTTCTCTCGCCCCAGAGAACAAATAAGTTCAGCCTTCAAATGCAACCTTATTGTGAGTGTAATTCATTTGTGTTTCCCCAGAGCCAGGCTCAGGAGCCTTCATCTACGAAGTGTCAGAAAATGTCGGAAAAGTGAATAAATTAACAATGATTGAATGAATGACCGAAAGAGTGAATGGATAGATGAATGAATGGGTGGGATGATGGTACACGGATGGACTAATGAACAAATGAATAAACAGGAGAAATGAATGAATACGTGAATGAACCAATGGGTAAATAAATAGACAGATGTATATGATGGTCAGAGGGATAAATGAGTGAGTGGGAGAGTGAATAAGTAAATTAGTGGATGAGTGATTGAGTGAATAGATGAATGAATGAATAAATGAGTGGATTAATAAATAAGTTGTAGTGAGCCCTATAACTCAGGTATAAACCAGGCATGTTCCTAAGACTGGAAAATGAAACTTGATACTAAAAATACAATAAAGTAATTTAAAAAAAAAAACACTGTGATAATACAGAGCTCATTGATCAGCGCCCCAAGATCAATATTCTTCTGGACAAATCTTCAGCGTGGCTTCTCAGCTCCACCCATTGACTGTCACTGGAGCTGTGGAAAAGACAGATTGAGAGACAGTGTGTGGGTGCTGAGAGGTTGTATGTGTGATCAGGACAGTGCTTCTTTTCTCTAGCTGTGCTTTAGAATCCTCTGGGGAGTTTTCAGAAAGTGATTGTGATTTACTTGGATTCAAGGCAGAGGGCAGGGGACGGGAGCAGAAAGGAGAGAGGCATGGCTTCCTTTGTTTTTTATAAAGGCTCCCACAAAATCTAATGCGCAGCCAGGGTTTGAGAATCGCTGGTTCCATGGTGAACAACATTCTGATGTGGGTACTTGGACACAATCATTTAGGTGCCAATGGCATCTTCATGTGACCAAACCAAAAAAATGGCCTTTCTTCTGTTCTTTTAATCCAGTAATGTGTGAAACTCACACACACATACACACACACACATACACACACACGACTTATTTTATTGCCTACGCTACCCACACCCTTTGGAAGGGGCAGCCTCACCCCATGACTCCCCCTCCCTCACTCCACACTCTTGGCTGATTTTACAGGGTAGACAGTTGGCGTAGGGGCAGAGTTCTGGGGTAGAGGTCAGATCAGGTAAAAGTCAGGAATGGGGAGAGACATGGGCAGAGAGGCTCAAAGATATCTAAAATACACAGTATTTTGACAATTAAAAAAATTTTTTTACCTAGCCACTATGATCCAGCAGCATCAAAATCATCAACATAAAATGTCTCTTCTGTCAAAATATCTCTCTTAGGAGGCAAGATGGCTGGTGAGCTTTTGCTATACAAGGAAACAGTAAGATCCCTGACAACCACCTGGCCAAAGGACAGGCAGGGAAATCAGGTGGAGAGCAAGCCAATCACTCGAAAAATAAGCATGGTGTTCTCAGCGTCTGGGAACCAGGGATCTGGGGAGGCACTTCTCTGCTTCAATGAAGGGGCTTAAGCTTGGGCCACCAGACAGTTCCAACAGTGTGTGTATGGTCTGCTTCTTTTCTGTCCAGGTTGCCTTCATTTTTAAGAAGGTTCTTTTTGGAAGTTCGATCTATTGTCTTCACTGTGCCAAGAAGAGATGAAAGGAAAAGTTTGGAGGACAGTGAGAACAGAGAAAACCACTAGGTTTCTTGGGATGAAGAATAGGTGGGTATAGGGTGGAGTTAAGCACAGGGAATTACTCACCTATTCCCAGGTACTTGTTCCAGGGAAAGATAAAGGAAAGGGAGGGAAGGAATCTTGAAACTTGAAACTTGCAGGAGGTAAATTCTGGATCAATAAAAGGAAGTGCTCCTTCACACAGCAGGGAACAAATTTACAGAATTCATCATCCCAAGAGGAGATGCAGCTGAAAATATGAATAAGATCCCAAAACCTGCAGATATAAATTGGATTATTGAAAGAAAAATGATGACATTAAGTTGACATCTAGGAGAACAATCCTGTTCTCCCCTAATTTACTCTTTAGTGCCCTAGATTAAGACAAGATCCTGAACTGTAGGTACCAAGGAGATGACCTAGTGTGATCATCCAACAATCTCATGTTTGATTGCCTAGGAAACTAACTTTTCTTCCTTCTTGCTTCCTTCCTTGTAAGCACCAGTGACAGGTTCCATCTGTTAAACACCTTCTATTTCCCAGGCACTATTTCTTTACACCCACTGTCTAATTTAAATCAGGAATCCAAAAAGCATTTATTGAGTACTTTTTTGTGTGCTCACCACTTTACAAGATTTTACAGGTAGTGGAGAATTAAAAGACTCTGTCCAGGTGTTTGAGAAGGCTATGATACATTTGAGAAGACAGAAAAAAAGTGCATAATTTATTAAACAACTGACAGGTATAGGAAACTACTAGAGTTGATTGATAAATACAGGAAATCACTGCATGTTTGAGGCATGTCAGATAAGAACTAGTGGGGGCTGAGGACTTAGCAAACGTGTTTATAGCGGGTGATTAAGAGTAGCATCCCGGCTCCAGACTATGTGATTTCAAGTCCCAGCTCTTCCATTTCGAAGCTATGGAATTTGGATAAGTTACTCAATCTCTCTGAACGTCAGTTTCTTTATCTGTAAAATGTGTATGCTAAGAATACCTTCCTCTTGAGGTTGTTGAAGGATTAAATGAATCAATGCATGCAAAACATTCTCCTACTGACCCTGCCTTTGGTCAAACCTTTCTAGAAGCCAGACATAGGAGAACCCACTGATATGGACCATCTAGGTCTGCCCACCAGGGCAGACACCAGAGTGGAGAAGGGACCTGGAGGAACAGAATGGAGATGCCGGGCACACCATCCAACCTAAAGCACATTCCTGCTGTCATCCTCACAGAACCTTATTCCTTTGTTTAATTGCAGTTAGAACAATTATTATTTAATAGAAATTGATTTAAAACAATGCCTGAAACATAGTAAGTGTTCAATAAGCATTAGTCATCAGTATTATTATCTGTTGTAAGGGCCAGCACGAGGAGAGAGGTGACCCGGGGGGCAGGCCAACCACTTCCTCTGCTGTGTGCTGTGTGGTCGGGATGAAATTCAGAAAATCTCGTCTCATGCTGTCTCTCCCGAGGGCTACGCTCTAGACACACTGCCCTTCTCTCTGTTCCTTGAACACAACAGTGAGCTCTTTCCACCTCAGAGTTTTCACACGCGACTTCCTCCTGCCTGGAGCGTCTCTCCTCCCCCGTTCTTCACATGGCTGGCTCCCGCTCATCCCGAAAGTCTAGCTTAAATGTCACTTCCTCAGAGAGGCTTTCTATTGCCATCTGTATCCATCAGGGTCCTGGCAGGAAACAATGGCACATTCACATTAGGATAATTCAAGGAGGTTTCTAAAAGGACTATGCATGAAGGCAAGAAGCGAGACAAAGGGGTACCACCGGGGAGAGGACAGAACTACCCCTAGCCCAGAAGCATGAAGGAGGAGGACAAAGAATGTGGCCAGCTTAGGGTAACCAGCCAGGGAGAAAGCTAGGGGAATAAATATCCCAACCTCACTCTCCTCTCACCCTCTAATCTCTGGCTGACCACCCGCTTTGGCTGAACACTATTAGAAGCCAGACATAAGAGAACTCACTGATGTGGACCCACCAGGGCAGAGACCAGAGTGGAGGAAGGACCTGGAGGAGCAGAATGGAGATGCCAGATGCACCATCCAACCTAAAGCACATCCCCTCTCAGAACCTTACTCTTTTCTTTAATTTCAGTTAGAACAACTTCTATTTATTTAATAGAAATGTATTTATTTTATTTAAGAGCCATCTCTCACAATGCCATGAGCACTGAAACCATCTTGGCTTTGCTTACCACCAGGTACCCAGTACCTAGCACAGCACTGGGGACATAGCAGATAATTGGTAAATGTTTGAGACAAATGAGTAGATGAATAAGGTTGCCACTACAGAAGAAGTGATAGCCAAAGGTCCAAACTGTATTGTTCCAAAGATATCCAGCCATCTCAAGCTTGGTCCAGACCAGTAGTCAAGTATATCAGAATGCAAGAGACCCAATCTATGTGGACATGTGTCCCCTCTACACAGAGACTTTACCTGGAGTGACAGGATCCTGGTTGGTGGTCACTTGTCCATTGTGAGCAGGACCTGAGTCAATAGCTGAGAATTAGAGACAGATCCAACCCTCAGGAGAGGACCTAGCAAGAACCACACAAGGCGGTAGGGCCTCAGCTGGAGCTCAAGCCCAGGCAGGATCCCGGTTGCCTGGGGAAAAAAATGAAGCAGACTTTGTCATGGAGTCTCATAAACCAACCTCCCTCCGTTCTCCACACTGCAGCCAGTGTGATTTTTCTAAATTATAAATCTAATCATGTCATTTCCCCACTGAAACTCCCACTCACTTTCTCATTTATTCCATGCCTGTGATGTGCAAGTCAAAACTCTTTCACATGGCTTGTAAGTCCCTGCATTTCCTCGCCCCTGCCTGCCTCTCCCGCCTCATCTCACCTTCACCTCCAACAGGCACCCATGCATACACTTGCAAGGTGCATGTGCACACGCACCACCCCACCCAACTTTCCACCATGCCATTCCCTCTCTCACCTCTGTGTCTTTTCACACAATTTCCTCAACTAAAACACTTTTCACCAGCAATCCTCGTCCACCTGGCTAACATTTTTCTTATTCTTTGGGTCTCAGCTTAGGCTTGCTTTCTTTGGATTACTTCCAAGGACCTTCTAAGGCGGGGTTGCAGAGCTTCTCCTTAGGGTTTTCAGGTTGTCTCAGTACCTTGTGCTTCCCTCATCAGAACACTGGCCCCTCTGTGTTATTTACCTATCTGAGTGTCTGTCTCCCTACCGGACAATGACTTCGTGAAGGTGGGGCAGAGTCTGCCTTGTCCTCCGTTGTATACCCAACACCTAGCACAGTTCCTGGCACATAATAAGTGTTCAAAATATAGCTGAATGACTGAGTGGATGGATGGATAGTGGGTGGATGGGTGGTCCATGACTGATGTTAAGAGAAACATTGATTCAGAGCAGTTCAATGGAGGCTCACCAATATGTACTGGACCAAAGAGAATCACAAAGTTCTAGTCATTCCAGAACCACCCGTGGGGTCAGACATGCTGAAGGGACCCCTGCCCTGATTTGAGCTTCCAGGGGAGGCTTTATTGCCTGTGAGTGAGCACGGTCAGGGAGGTCCAGGTTAATGTTACACAGGAAAGACTTCCTGAGAGAAGTGAACACTGGGATTCAACAGAAGTGATGTGCGGGAGAAATAATACTGTCGAGAATATGTTATTGAATACTTATTTTATGTCAGGGTCTGAGCCAAGAGCTTATATATTTTATTTCATGTAAATGACAGAGGCAGAATGTAAACTCAAAGAGTCTGATTCCAGGACTACACACCTAATGAATATACTACAAAGTCTCTCAAAGCTTGGATGGAGATGAAACAGGAAGGTGCCCCGAGCACAGGCACCCAACAAAGACAATGATGGAAATAAGCAGGTCTCGGACAGGATTTGGCACACTGTCAGCTCCAGCAGATGTCGGGAAGCAGAGAGCCGAAGATAAAGAGTGAAGGATGAGGCTGAACATCAGGCTAAAGACCTTAGGGTTGGACCCATTGGCAGTAGGATGTGTGTTGGAATCGTGATTACCTGGAGCCTGAGAGAGAGCTTCCCATGGCTGATGTACAGGATGGGTGACAAAGGAAGAAAAGACAGAAGATCAGCTGTGAGGCTCCAGGGTGACTCACGTGACAGGTGACAAGTAACTGAACTAGGAAGGAGGCCCGGGAATAAAGGAGCCATGGCAGAGGAACACAGTGTAAGATATGAGGAAGTGAGAGGCAGTGGGGAGCCCCCATTCAGCCCTATCATTCTGTAGGGCAAACTAAAGTATTGACTCAGTTCTAGTTCCTGCCCCAGACCCAAAAGCTGCTTCTGTTTCCAACTGTCAACACAAGCAGAACGAAAGTCACCCACATTTGTTAATTGCCTTTCTGCTGCATGGAGGGGCCCAGGGATCCCAAAGTCATTAAGCCAGGGATGGTTTTGGAGTCTCTAACCTCCATTCTCTCCATGATACTGAGGAAGATGTTTGATTTAATTGGCCTGATTTAAAAAAAAAAAAAAAAATTCTTGTGATGACTTTCATGGAAATAGACTACTAGCTGAGAGACCTTGGTGATGAATAAAAGTTTAGTGCCTGAAGAGCTTCAACAGTCCACCACTCTGAACCTGACTTCCTCCAGCTGGCTAACTCTTCTCCCAAGTGTGTCTCCTTGACCAAGCAGAGACCGCCCACCTAGGGGCTGTCACTTGGAGTAAGAGGTGAAAAGCAGAGCTGGATGGAGGCTCATGGGAATCTTGCCCGCTCTAATCTCTCTCCCATCTAGCACCCAGCATGTGCATTCTAAAACACACACTCATTGATTCATTATACACCTTAAAACCTGCAAGAGATTCTCAAGATCCTAGAGATGAATTCCAAATCTTTAACATGGCTTCAAGGCCCTTTGGGATCAAGCCCTAGGCTACCTCTCTAGCCTCATATAAGCTTATACTCTGTGTTTTCTGGCTGTGAATGGCTTCCAAGTGCCTCGGGGGCACCTTCTTGCCCCTCATTGCAGCTGGGGGAAGAGGCCACAAGTGTGCCAGGCATCCCATCAATGCAGGCCGTTGCAGCAGTAGCAAATTGCAATGACCTCGTATTTAACTTTGGGAACCTATATTGATTTCCTGGGGCTGCTGTAACACATACGCCACTTTGTGGCTTAAAACAACAGAAATTTATTTTTGCCCATTTCTAGAGGCCAGAAGTCTGAGATTGAGCCGTCAGCAGGGCTATGCTCCCTTCAAATACCCTAGTGGAGAGTACTTCCTCCCCCTTTCCAGCTTCCAGTGACTGTTAGCATTCTTTGGGTTGTGGCTGCATCACTCCAATCTCTGCCTCCATCTTCATGTGGCCTTTTCCTCTTCTCTGCCAGCATTCTCCTCTTTTGTCTCTTATAGAGTCACTTATCATTGGACTTACGGCCCACCCAGATAATATAAGATGATCTCATCGTGAGATCCTTAACTTAGTTACATCTGCAAAGACACTTTTTCCAAATAAAGTCACATTCACATGTTCCAGGTTAGGATGTGAAGGTATCTTTTTGGGACCTGACCAAAGAACGGTGAGTTGGAGGTAACTCTTGGAAGGAACAACTCTTTGGAAATAAAAGTAGCAGATGAGGAATGGCAGTGTGGCCCAGGGAGGTGTCAGGAAGGGCAAAGGTGCCCATCAATTTGCTCTTTAAGCTGTACCCCAGTTTTGCAATGAAGCCCTGACCCCCAAGGAAACTCAGAAGGGACCAGAAGTAGACCAGAGCCGGAGGTATACTTCTGCTCCCGCTTCCTCCCTCTGGAATTGGGATATTGCACATCAGCACCCCTTGACCTCAATGCTCTAAGACCCATATCCTTAAGTCTATTTTATGAGCTTAAGGAAAGCAGCGGATAGAGGGGAAAGACCATAAACTTTGGAGTCAGAAGACTAGGTTTGAATCCTGGCTCTGCCCCTTTCTAGTTGCCTCAGTTTCCTTCACTATAAAGAGGTAATGCTATTTCTCTCTCAGAGCTGTTCGGGTAAATGAAATATAAGCACTGTGCCTGGCCCATAACAGGGGTTTTAGACATGCTCTGCCTCCTGGCCACCTTCAAAGGTCACCCACTCCTGTGGATATCCAGGAAGGATAGCCCCACACCTCCCCAATTCTACAGGCATCCAGTCCGAGAGGGAGTTTGAAAAAGACAGATAATCATGGGAAGAGGGGAGCTCTAATGGACTCTCTACTTACACTGCACAAACAAGCTCAGGCAGAAACTCCTCCTCCTTTGTTCTTTAGGACCCAGCAATGCTTCAGCCCCTGCCACCCTGCATTAAGCAATCTTTCAACTCTCTGTCCTTCTTTATCTAATAAATGGGGCCACTGGGTGAAAGCTGGCACTCCCGTGGCACCTTCGCATGCCTTCCACTTTTCTCCTAGTTGTTATGTAGGATATGCTATCATTCACCTAATCTATTGTTGTTGGACCGAGACGGGGCTGTTTAAGTCACACTCTTGTTGTTGAAAAGTCTAGCAAAGCTCATATCCTTTGAGTATGACAGAAGCCAAATATTCCAAGATTCTATAAGATATTTGTCAGCAAAGAGACAGAGGGGACCGGTGAGAAAAAGTATCACCAAATTGGAGATGAAAGTCCTCTGATATCCCACCACCACAACCCCTTTCCTGCCCCCATTTGTCACTCTGTACTGGGAAATATCACAGTATGAGGAGGTGGCTGATGTTAGGAGAGACTGTGCAATACTTGGCAGTGGTTGTAAAATATTTCCTGGGGGAAGAACTTCTTGCATCCTGTGTAAGTCTGGGGAAGAATCATTCCCCTTTAGACTCGAGGCTTCACATTGCCTGTCTCCATGTGACTGGCTCTTTTGCCCCACCGGGATAATAACATTTTCCAACTTACTGCAAGCTAGAGGGTCATTGTCATCTTTAAGCTACCCCAGGGTCCCAGGGGCCACAGTGACTGAAGGGTGTCCTAGTCCAGGTACACCTTTATTGAAGGAAACTCTAGTCTGGGCCAGTAGTTCTCAACTGTGGGCACTTTTGCTCCCCAACCCCTACCCTGGGGACATTTGGTAATGTTTGGAGACATTTTTAGTTGTTGCTATTAGGCAGGGGTTGCTACTGGCATCTAGTGGGTAGATGCTAGGGATGCTGCAAAGCATCCTATAATGCACAGAACAGCTCCCACAACAAAGAATTATCCAGCCCCAAATGTCCATAGGTTGAGAGTTTAAGAAGCCCTGAACTGGACCCTTCATACACAATGTGGAAACACCTCTTTGAGTTGCACTAAACTCCCACCAGCAGCATGGGTCATGCCCTGGCATTGCACACTTGCTAGGTGAGCTGGTTTTCCCTCTAGCAATGGGCTCACCCAACTCTCTGCCTGCAACCCCACCCCCTCAGGAAGAGCATTCTTGTGGCTAAGATGAAAGACTCATGCCGCAGGCCCCTATGCCAACTCGCCACTTGATTGCTTTTAATTAATTCTGCTTGATTACAGCACATGGGAGTCACATCGGAGAGATAAGACAGGCTCTTTATATTCTGTCTTCATTAAAAACTTTGGATCTGGAAGTTTTTTCAAAGAGCTATGTGTCTCCTTTACTTCTGTGTCATTTTTAATTGAGGAGGGCACAGGGAGATGTGCTGAGCTGTGCTGAATGGAGACTTTGCAAATGCAAGATGGGATGTCTGAGGCCCCTTCTGGGGGAAAAGGCATCTAGACTGAGACCCAGTAATCCAAAGGAGATAGTCAGGACACAGTCAGTCCACTGTGTCCGAAAGAGAGGTATAGGGAGAGGAAGGGAACCACCAGCATCTCTTTTAGTCCGTTACCAACGGTGCATTAGCCCAGATCTACAGAACAACATGGTGCAGATTCTTTGCCAGGTATGGATTCTAGGGGATGAGCTGGAAGATTGTTCCATGGTAATAAGAGGAGAGAGAAAGGGAGGATGGATCACCACTAATTATCAGTAGCCTTCTTCTCTAGCTAGAGGACCATACCCTCCTTGGGGACACCTTGCCCAACTTCTCTATGCAGATTTGATCACCCCTGCCTCTCTACCCCTACAGTGCATGGTTCATCTTTCCAGCAAAGCATCATGTTTTATTAGTTATCTATTGCTGTGTAACAAATCACCCCAAAACTTAGCGTCTTAACACAACAAATATTTATTATCTCACAGTTTCTGTGTGTCAGGAATTCACGTGTGGCTTAGCTCAGAGCATCTGGCTCAAAGTCCCTCATGATGCTGTAATCAAGGAGGGTAGGATCCACTTTCAAGCTCATTCACATGGCTGTTGGCGGGCCTCATGTCCTCACTATCACCTGGAGATATCAGTTTCTTGCCATATGGGCCTCTCCACATAAGAACTCACAATATGGTCACAGGCTTCCCACAAAACAAATAAGCCAGCGAGTAAGAGGGCAGCCCAGAACAGAAACCAGAGGGTCTTTTTGTAACCTAATCTTGGAAGAGACATCTCACCACTTTCACAGTATTCTATTTATTAGAAATGATTTGCTAGGTCCAGTTCTCATGCAAGGGAAGGAAAACACACCAAGGCATGAATGCCAGGAGGTGGGGGCTACTGGAGACTCTCTTGGCGGCAGCCTACCATACCTGTTGCATTGTAATAATCTGCCTCTTCTTCTAGAAAAGGTCATTCCTTGAACTTGAGACCCCTGTTTATTTACCTCTTAACCTCTAACACCTGCCCCAGCGTCTGGGACATGCTGGGCACTCAAGAGGTGTTTGGTAGAATGAACAAACACATAAATGCATGCACATATGTATGAATGAATGAATGAATGAATGAATGAATGAATGAATGCATGGGTCAATTAAGTAACCATTTCTTAAACCTTACTTAGACTTGTCAAACCAGTCTTCAACAAAGAAAATGTGTTTGTCTCCAGAACTGCTGTGTCAGGAGCAAATATACCCATATCATCTAAAAATTCAATTAGGTTATTTAGACATAAAACAGCATGCAATCATATTTTATTCCATTTAACATGGGCCCATTACTATCCTCTCCTATTATAGTTTGGTCTGAGTCCACTTTCAAATGTTTTCTCTTTAGGGATTAATGACTGATAGTAAATCAATAATGCTGAAAAAATAAAGCTTTTCATTATTTTAAATGGCTTTCAGGTGACACTAAACAGTACAGTGATGATCAGGAGTGAAGTAGTTGTGTCTAAACTTACTTAAATTTCATGCAAGATCAATCAAAAGAGTAGCCTGGAACTCAGTAGCAGAGGTTTAAGAGAAACTAGGAAATCCTCGAGCCTGAGGACCCAGCACACAAGCTGGGATGAGTCAAAGGCTGGAAGGTGAGCCCAGCTGAAGCAGACTGAAATAAATCAATCCATGTCAGTGTTGCCCCAGGATCAAGACACACGTTAACAAGTAGTCAACAAATGAACAGTTGTTCAAGCAAGTTCAGTCACAAGAAAGTTTAGGAGACAATAGGTGTTTCTGCAGGTGAGTGAAACAGGCAGATGCAAAGAACATGGTAGGGAGTAAGGAAGCATAAGGTCCCAGGGCCCTGGGCTCAGAGACAGAGCATCTCAAACACATAAGAATGGTCTGAGCCAAGTAAGATCCCGATACTAGGAGGACTAAAGTACAAGGACAGGGCATAAGGTGGGGAGGGAGGGACTGAAAAATTAGCCCCAGATATCAGGGGCACAAAGTTAGGACTTGGTTTCAGGATTAAGCAGAAAGCTTATATTCAAGATTAGACTGAGTCCTTGAGGTACTGGATCTTAAAAAGAGGCTCCTTAAATTTCCCTTTCCCCAGAACTGAATTGGGCTCAGAGCCTGGAGATGGCTGGAATGGGGACACTGGGTTCTAGAGAAAGAGCAAGGAACCTGTACCTTCCTATGCATCTGCCCTGACTCCTGAAGGAGAGGTGCGCTCAAGTTCAGGGTCAGCATATTAGACCACAGTCTCACTGAATAGGATTCCAAAGGGGTCCAGTAAACATGGGTGTGGTCATTTTATGGATGTTCTCTCTTCTCCCATGAGATTAGGTAAGAGAGCTCAAAGGAACTTTCTGGGAGAAAAAAATCTTGGTGGTTGATCTAAGCCAGCCCAGCTCTAAGCATCGAGGTAAAACCTCTTGGCCCTTCTTCTGGTTCTATTAACAAACACTGAAGCTTTGGACTAATCTGTTCTCCCACTGAAATGGTATGGGTTGAGACTTGGTTCCAAGCTTTTAGGGTGAAAGAATATGAAACAGATCAAAACATTTTAGGCCATGGATGACCACACAGGTAAGGTAAAAATGGCCCCTCATAACCAAGGTTGCTGATTCATGCACCACATTGGGTTCTGTGTATAGAATACTCTCAGGTTGTCTTGGGTTCCTAGCCTACAACCATGACACAATCATATCTCAGCTATACCCCAATATTACTTCCAGGAGTCAACGAGACCAAACCTGCACACCCAGGAATCAAGCCGGGAGAGGAGGGCTCTGGGGTACAGAGTCAACCGGGCCATTGCAGTTTCAATGGAGAGACCTGCACAGGCAGTTTATGGAGAAGACCAATGGTATAGAAACCAGCATGACCAATATTTTCTGTAGCTAAAGGGTGAGACTTTTAGAAGATGGGAGAAACCACATATTGAATTCATCCTAAGGGAACTACTTCCAAGGAGTTAATTAGGATAAATCGTTCAGTGTGGGTTCTTTATTTATTTATTTAACAACCCTTTATTGATGTCTGCCTGCAATGTGGCAGGCACTGTGGGGAATACAAACATGCCGAAGGTATGGTCTCTGGTCTCAAAGGAGCTTGTAATCTCGGGGGTGAGACAGATGCCTACAGAGTGAACACAAGAGAGGAAAGAAGTAGGGGAAGGGTTGAGCATGCAACGAATCAGCCTCCAGGTTCCAACTAGAACTCTTAGGCTCAGATGTCAGGCACCGATTTAGAATTCCAATGCAGTGGCAGAGTTGGAAAAGCCCTCCCAGGTCTGGGGGTAAAGGAGCATCCTTATGGACAGCTGGAAGGCAAAGTGACCCGTGGTTCCAATCTAAATCTGAGCATTCCTGGTAGTTATTCTAAGTCGTGTTGGCTGGTTGTGTGTGCTGTGGCTAAGCCTCACGTTAAACAAGAGGTGCTGGCTGTGGGTGAGCTGAATTATTGGACTGTCTCAAAAACTGAATATGAGGTAGGCATGCAGGAATGGGGAGCAAGGAAAATGATATTTGACACCCATTTAAAAATATTTCGTGTTTTGCAAGATGAAAGAGCATTCTGGAAATCGGAGGGTGGTGTTGGTTGCACAAAAATGAATGTATTTAATACCAGTGAGCCACACACTTAAGATGATACATTTCGTCGTTCTGTGTATTTTACTACAATTTTTAAAAGTTGAAAAAAAAAATCTGTTTTTTGTTTGTTTGTTTGTTTGTTTGTTTTTGAGACAGATTCTCTCTTTATTGTGCAGGCTGGTGTGCAGTGGCACAATCTAGGCTCACTGCAACCTCAGCCTTCCAAGTAGCCAGGACTATAGGCGTGTGCCAGCATCCCCAGCTAATTTTTGTATTTTGAATAGAGATGGCCAGACTGGTCTCCAACTCCTGGCCTCAAGTTATCTGCCCACCTCGGCCTCCTAAAGTGCTAGGGTTTACAGGCATGAACCCCCGTACCCAGTCTGAAAAAAATTTCTTGAATTAACTAACGCGTACCAAGCATTACGTTATATGCTAGCCCAGACAAAAATGTGAATAAGATAGAATATTTGCCCATCAGATGCTCACAGTTTGAGAGGGAAAGGCAAGAAATAAGTAAATTTCAGCTCAGACATCACCTCTCCCAGAAAGCCTTCCCTGATCCTCTCAGCTTGAGTTAGGGCTGCTTCAAGTTCCTCCTTAACAGTCTGTGCTTGTTGTTTCATAATTATCTTCATTTATTCAACAAACATTTATTAAGCCAGGCATTAGGGATATAAAACCAAATGAGGCTTTCAGTGTGAAGGAGGAAACAAATATACAGATGAACGAGTGCAAAAGAAAAAAAAAAATCATGACGGGGCAGTGGCTCACACCTGTAATCCCAGCACTTTGGGAGGCCGAGGCAGGCAGATCACTTGAGGTCAGGAGTTCAAGACCAACCTGACCAACCTGGCAAAACCATGTCTCTACTAAAAATACAAAAATTAGCCAGGCGTGGTGGTGCATGCCTGTAGTCCCAGTTACCCGGGAGACTGAGGCAGAAGAATTGCTTGAACCCAGAAGGCAGAGATTGCAGTGAGCCAAGACCACGTCACTGCACCCCAGCCTGGGCAACAGAGTGAGATTCCGTCTAATAAAAAAAAAATTTTTTTTTTAATCACTACTGCAACTCTCTGACCCCAAGGCTGAGCTTCTGAAGGTTGGGTCCAGTAAATGCTTGCAGAATAAATGAATGAAAGGGTGGATGTATATGAATAAGTGAGTGCTGTGGTATAGAGGAATGAGTTACAAACTACATGACCGTGCATTTGAACAGGGGCCATTTAAACTGCGTTTCAAAAGTAAAATAGGAGTCTGCAGGGAGAAAGGAAAGGTACCTCAGACAAGGGCATGGCTGTGGGAAGAAGCCTGCAGGTGGGTGAGCTATGGAGAGTTTGGTACTGGGGAATCTGGCAAAGAAGCAGAGGGAACCAGGTCTGGAAGGGCCACATGGGTTCTAATGAGTCTTCAGTTTGCTGTGATGATAATTAAAAGCTACAAAAGGTTTATAAGCTGAAAAATCTGGCTTTTTTTTGAGACAGAGTCTCACTCTATCACCCAGACTGGAGTGCAGTGGCACAATCTCAGCTCACTGCAACCTTCACCTCCCGGGTTCAAGTGATTCTCCTGCTTCAGCCTCCTGAGTAGCGGGACTACAGGTGCCCGCCACCACACCCAGCTCATTTTTGTATTTTTAGTAGAGACAGGGTTTCACCATATTGGTCAGGCTGGTCTTGAATTCCTGACCTCGTGATCCGCCCGCCTCGGTCTTCCAAAGTGCTGGGATTACAGGTATGAGCCACCGCGCCCGGCCCTAACTTTTTATTTCAGCTTGCTCACTCTGCCACGGGTTGGAGGAAGTGCAATTGAGTCTATGGAGGATGGTCCAAAGGGCCAGGTAAGAGATGATCTTTACTTATGTGGTAGAAACAGAGAGAGAAAGGTACTGAAATTAAGAAATACTTATGGCAGACAGGATTTGGCAACAAATTGGCCTGGAAGGTGCGTTCATTTATTCAACAAATATTTGCGGAACCTTGACTGTGTACGAGGCACCATTCTAGACACTGAACAAGAGAGCCAATGTCTCCACGCCCATGAAACTTACACTGGGGGAGGGTGGAGGTTACATAAATAAACAAGCAAACAAAAAGAAACATGATAAGAATATGCCATGCCATGAACTTGGGCAAGTTGTTTAATTTTTCTGTGGCTCAGTTTCCTCATCTGTTAAACGGGGACATTAGTAGAACCCCCCTCATAGGGTGGTTGTAAGGATTTAATGAGTTAATATATGTTCAGGGCTTAGAACAATGCGTGTCCCATAGTAAGCACTGTGTAAGTATTAGCTATTATAACAAGAAAAACAACACAGGAAAATGCATGGAGGGACTTCCATCCTAGAGCTAGGGAAAGGTGACTTTGGTTAGCAGGGGAAGGAAGAGTTCTCTGGGTTGCTTACTCTTGAGATGGAACTAGAAAATGGACAGAAGAGCCAAAAATGCAAAGTTCTAGGAAAAAGTGCTCCAGACAAGAGAAAGACCCCAAGGCTGGAATTAGGAGCATCCAAAAAACAGAGTCAGCATGGCCACAGAGTGCAGTGAACAAAGATAGGGCTGAGAAATGAAACCAGAGGCTGGCCAAGGATAGATCCTGAGGGGCCTGCTGCAATAGTGGTAGGAAGGAAGCTATTGGAGGGCTTTACATAAAACAGTGATCTCCTTTGATTTCCACCTTTAAAACATCACTCGGGAGGCTTATAGTACGATGCAAACTATGGCTACAATTTCCTCCAATTCCTGTGAGCTCGCCCCCTTGCCATGTGGTACGGCTGCTCCCCCATCAAGAGGAGTCTATTTCTCCATCCACATGGTTCTGAGTTGGCCTTAGGAAATTACTTTGATCAAGAGAAGGCAACGGAAGTTATCTGGGGAGCTCCAAAGCCAGATCTCAAGTATAATACTGCACAGCTTCCACTCTTAGCCTCTTGCTGCCATGTGTATTAATCATATTTTTCACTTTGTTTTATAATGGTTTGACATCCTGGGGAGAGTTGCTGACTGGGGAGAGACTACCCCTCTCTAGCTAATTCCTAGAGACAGTGAACAGCTTGTCGGTGAGCATGCCTCTCGTACACAGACCAACCAAAACACATGCACGCCCCCAGCCACCTCCTTCCTCCAACTCTCACACACCAGACAATTCCCTGCCTTCAATCAACCTGGACCAAGTACCAGACAGCAAGCAGCAGCCCTAATGCCCCAAAGCCCACTGAAATTATTCATACTAGCCAATCCTAAACCATTTGCCCTCCCCTGCCTTGCCTTCCTGCTGAAACCCAATAGAGGGCATGGCTTCCGCTCCCTCCTTTCTGCCTCCTGACCACCACTGATGCTTCCCCCTGTGGCCCCACACAGCATGCTATTCCATGCCTCTTATTTCTAGGGGAACTGGGAGTAACATTCAACTTTTCTTGCAGTGGCACTGACTCACGTCATCACCTAGTCGCCTTTATAACATAAGACCCAAGCACAAATTGCCCTTTGAAGGAACTCAGGCTAGCCCACTGGAAGATGGGACCACAAAAAGCAGAGACACATCATCCCAGCTGAAGGTCCCTGGACCACCCAGCCCCAGTTGATTTGTCACTGACTGCAGCTCAATGAGTGACCCCCAGAGACACTCACAGAAAACCCACTGTGTGTCCAGGGCTCTGGGGTGGTCCTAGGTGACCAGCTTCCCCAGGGGTGACTTCTCCCTTTCAATCCAATTCACGTCAAAGATGAGTCTTAGGCCGGGCACAGTGGCTCACGCCTATAATCCCAGCACTGTGGGAGGACAAGGCGGGCAGATCACTTGAGGTCAGGAGTTTGTGACTAGCCTGGCCTACATAGTGAAACCCCATCTCTACTGAAAAACACAAAAATTAGCCAGGAGTGGTGATACGTGCCTGTAATTCCAGCTACTCGGGAGGCTGAGGCAGGAGAATTGCTTGAACCCAGGAGGCGGAGGTTGCAGTGAGCCGAGATCGCGCCACTGCACTCCTGCTTGAGTGACAGAGTGAGACTCTGTCTAAAAAAAAAAAAAAAAAATTTAAATTAAAACAAAGTTGAGCCTTAAACACCATGTGATGCTTTATGCAATTTATTCTGGCAGCGCTCCAATGAGATGGAAAGTGGGAGCAGCCCAGTTGGTGGCATGAGCCAGACACAGTCAGAGGGTCAGACGATCAACTGACCAGGAGGATGGATGTCAGTGCAGAAACCATACTCAGAATCTAGGGGATTCTTTCCCCTTTCTTATACCTGCCTATTAAACATCCAAATGGAAATGTTGAGCTCTAAGTTGGACATTCACACTGGAGCTCCAGGGAGATGTCTAGGCGGGAGACGTAAAGCTGTGAGTCATTCAACTTATAGAAGATGTTGAAAGCTGTGGGTCTTAGGAGATCACCTATAAAAAAACATGGCAAGAGGAGAAAAAGAGGGTCCAGAATCCACAGAGTCTAGACATTGTGTAGAGGAGGAGGAGAGGGCAAGGAGGGCAAATAGAGGAGAAGTAGCAGTGAGGGAGGCCAGGGGGAGAGAATAATGCGTTTGCAGGATAAATGGGTCAGAAGAGAAAGGACTGTTACATTGGGCAAGGTATAGGTCATTGCTGGCTATGATAAGAGCAATTTCTGTGGCATTGTGAAGACAACAGCCAAGTTCTGGTATGCAGAGAGGAGAGTGAGAGATGTGGAAGTAAGGACAGTGGATTCAAGCAAATCCTTTGAGAAGTTGTATTGTGAAGAACACATAAAAAATGAACAACACTAGGATGGGGCATGGGGTCAAGGGAAGGAACTTTTGTTTTACACTTTTATGATTGTGAAATGTAGCAGACGTTCAAAAGAATAGCTGTAGTACATATATGCTGTTCAAAGGGACTTTTTCTTTTCTTCTTTTTTAAAGATGAGAGGTGCTACAGCATTTTGTATGCTAATGGGATGATCCAGTTGAGACAGGAGAAACTGATGATGCAGGAAAGAGAAAGGATATTTACAGGAACAAAGTCCTTGAGAAGGGGAGAAAGAACAGGATCCAGAGCCCGAGTGGAGGGGTCGGCCTCTGTTAAGAGTAGGGACACGTCTTCGTTGTAATAGAAGGAGGTTTGTCAATTTCGTGATAGAAAGACACGGGAGTTCTTGTCTGATTGCTTCTAAGACTCAGTGAAGTATAAGGCAAGGTCATCAGCTGACAGTGAGGGAGGGAGTATAAGGCAAGGTCATCAGCTGACAGTGAGGGAGGGAGGGCCAGTGTTTGAGCAGAGAGAGACTGCCCACCCTCTCAGAGTGGGGAAGGGGAGGTAGGGAGGAAAGATTGTGGCATTGCTGGGCAGCATCAGATGCCCATGTGAGATTTGTGGTCACAAATTCAAAGTGAGACCAGTCAGCAGAGTTACGGGGTTTCTCCAGCAATGCTCAGAGGCCTGGGTGCAGATTCCAGGAAGACTAATAGACAGGGTTAGCCAGGACAGAGGTTTTGCTGGAAGACAGTTAAGGACATTTGTTAGGAAATGATTACAATCAATCTGATACAGTTTGGCTCCGCGTCCCCACCCAAATCTCATCTGGAATTGTAATTGCCATGTTTGAGAGAGGGACGTGGTGGGAGGTGACTGGATCATGTGGGCTGTTTCCTCCATGCTGTTCTCATGTTAGGGAGGGAGTTCTCATGAGATCTGATGGTTTATAAGCAGTGATTTCCCCTGTGTGTTCTCTCTCTCCTGCTGCCATGTAAGATGTGCCTTGCTTCCCATTTGCCTCCCACCATGATTGTAAGTTTACCAAAGCCTCCCCAGCCATGTGGAACTGTGAGTCAATTAAAGCTCTTTCCTTTATAAATTACCCAGTCTCAGTGGTTCTTCATAGCAGTGTGAGAATAGACTAATACATCATGCTTAGCTGGTTAAGGAAGGGGGAGATGACATGGTGGGAGGGGGTCAAGAAAGACTGAGGGCAGCTTCCAGGTTTTTGCCACCCACCTATAGGCACCATTTGCCAAGATGCCATTCCCATATAGGAGGAAGTCCAGGTTTGGGAGGATGACTCTGAATGGAGATGCTGATAGGTGTATCTGTGGGGATGCAGGTAGACAGACATCACTCCCACCTCGCTGGCCCCTCTGGCCTGCCCTTGGCCCCTAACTGAAAAGGTGAAAGGCAACCTCATTGGCCCCAGTGCCTAGAGCCCTGCACAGGCAACTGCAGCCTCCCTCTTTCTTTAGGAATCTGTCAGGGCCTGTTTGCTGGTCTTTTCAGTTTAATACATTTTAATCAGAAAATTAATCAGGAAACACCAGTTCAGCAGATAATTGAACAATGAGGAGACATGATAATTGCTGTTTAGTCTAATTAACTTTGTTAAGTCTTTATTGGCAACAGACTTCCTGAGTGAAACTTATTAAATGTCCTTCCCTGGAAAATTCAATTCCTATTCAAAGGAAAAGTTGTAGGGTCTGTCTGTCTGTCTGCATTATTTCCAGAAAAAGGATATTGGCCCTGCAGCAGTCCTATGGGCCAAGGAGACCTGTCAACCTTCCTTTTGGCCCTGCCCAGCTTCCTTTCCTCTAGAATTGCAGGCATCCCAGCTCAGGAGCACAGGATTCACCGTCTCAGCCAGTCCTGAGAGCCACTGCACTAGGCCACCGCTCTCTCCAAACCACGTGACTTGTAGCCCATACAACAAGACTTGTAGTCTTGTTCTCCTCTTATGCTTTGGGGATCCTCTTGCATAGGGCCATTCAGAGTCCTGGAGCGGGCACTAAGCCCCCTCCAGGGGAAGGGACTGTCTATGAAAATCACCTACAGGTATGAGTTGGCACACATTATGTACCAAGAGGCATCTGACCCCAAGTTGTGTAAAAGCAGGCTATTGACCTGAATTATCCAATAAAGAGCTGCTTGATTGGTGCAGGCCCTTTGCAAAGGTGATGGTGCCTTCAAGAGCTCCGAAGGTGTGCAAAGTGGTTTGTTCATGCACTAAATGTTTTTCTCCTTAGAGTCTCTTCTTGCTCTTTTCTCTGCGATCATTTCTTATCTAGGTCCTCTCAGAGGGGACTTGCTTCTAATCTGCTTCCTCACTACACACAGCTAGTTCCCTCCTGTGGGAACACACAGTTCCAACTTCCCCTGTGGAGATCATTCCTGGTACTAGCACTAGTAGACACAGAAGGGGCATCTAGCTCATGGAAGGCCCAGAGATTTTACTGAATGACCCATTGTGGGATCTAGAAGACAGATGTTACTGAGTTCAAAAGTGGACATTAAGAATATGCTTGGGTGGAAAGAGAAACACCAGCTTCTACCATTGCAACTTTGCACAATTACCTTTGGTTTCAAGTCCCTCTCACTACCACAACAGCAAATTACTAAGAGAGCCACCTGCCATCATAACCATTGCCCCTATTTCAGGGATGCTTATCCTGGGAGTCCCCTCCCACCTCCTTACTGTGAACTCTTGACATCTGGGATTTTCAGCACCTGCTCCTAAGTACCAAAGGGTTCAGTTATCTTAAACAAGCAGTTTTATTTTAGTGTGCTCTGTCCTGTCCAATATCAATAGGCCAAACATATATTAAATTTACACAGATCCCAAATGTCAACTGGTTGGGGAAGTGACAGTGAACTATTCTAAGATGAAAGGAAGTACAGATCATTACCAGGTGCTTTTGTTTAACAGGCAAAGAAATGAAGAGTGACAAGTGGCTGTTTTTGCATACTCCATGAAACCATCTCCTCATTGCTAGAAATGTACCCCTCAACCTGTCCTCCAGCTAATTCTGAGAGTTTTCAAGGGTACGGCCTCGAATGCTCCAGAATGAGCCCCTTGGCTTGTCTGCTTGCTGCTGCTGTGGGCTCTGGTGAGGTCACCAGGTGATATGGTTTGGCTGTGTCCCCACTCAAATCTCATCTTGAATTGTAGCTCCCATAATTCCCAAGTGTCATGGGAGGCACCCAGTGGAAGGTAATTGAATCAAGGAAGCAGGTCTTTCCAGTGCTGTTCTCATGATAGTGAATAAGTTTCACAACATCTGATGGTTTTATAAAGGGAAGTTACCCTGCACAAGCTCTCTTGTCTCCTGCCATGTAAGACGTGACTTTGCTCCTCATTCACCTTCTGCAGTCATTGTGAGGCCTCCTAGCCATGTAGAACTGTGAGTCAATTAAATCTCTTTCCCTTATAAATCACCCAGTCTTGGGTATGTCTTTATTAGCAGTGTGAGAACAGACTAATACACCAGGCTACTGAGCCCAGCTGTTCTCTCCTGATCCACCACTGATGTCCACATCTGAGGCCTTCACTCAAAACTGGCTGTTCCTTCTAAACCGTGGGTTATTACCTTCCCCAATCCACCACCCCCCAGTCCCAAACTGAAGGTTTAGGATTCATGAAAGGGGAGTACAACAGAAAGAATAATTTAGAACTGCTACTAGAAGTGGCCACTCTTTGAACCCACAGACCCAACTCCCACCTTAAAACGTCTTACTGGACTGGTTCCCTCCCTGGCTGCTGACCAGCCTTCCCACTCTGGAGTCCAGACCTGCCTCCCAAATCCTCACATCTTGTCCCCAGATGGGAACCCCCACTGAATCTGACCCCCACTTACCCACAAGGGAGACATCTGGCATGAAGTCCATAACAAGGCAACCCCACAAGAATCTCCCGGTACACTTCCCAGAGTCTGGCCCTCCAAGATTACAGCTAGGAACAACTGCTGCAGAAAAATCTCACCAACTAGGTACAAATGTGACAATTTACAGGTGTGGGGCAGTCTCGATCCAGAATTAGAAAGGAAACATTTCTCTAAAGGAAACTTAATTTGCAGAGGCTTGATTCTGCTAAAATACCCACCTGATTTCCATTACTAAGCAGTACACCTAACATCTCAGTCTGAAGCAATTGCATTTAGGTCTTGGAGAACCAGGGTAAGCACTTGCTTCTCATTTACATAACTACAAGGGCCCACTCAAAAGGTTCTGCCAAGAACAAAGGGACAGTCTGCCCTAAAGGTAAATTTCAGTCTCCACCCTTAAAGACAGAAACTGCTTAAAATTTTTACAGTAAGTTTTTCACCTACAAACACTGTAAGGTCTGAGTCTCTACCAGGCATCCTATTACATAAGGAGTGGAAGAAGGACAATAAATGTGATGAGGGCAGGGATGATGTCATATTTATCTCCTGCCCGGCTAATGCCCAGCTCAAGACTCTCTGCATATCTAATAGGTCCTCAACAAATCGTTGTTGAATGAGATGGTGTAAACAGGAACAAGTGTGAGATCTTGTGTGGGGCAGCTGGAGATAAAAAACAGAGGCACTGCAGGCCCATCTATGCAAACTAGTAATAGAAATTGCTGGTGGAGGTCAGGAAGATGCTAGGTTTAGAGAGGCCGAGTTCCTCCAGCAAGGCTGTGAAGTCAAGCCTTTGGCCCTGATTACAATCCCAGCTGAGGGCACATGGCTCCGGGCCAGTGGAGTTTGGTTGTGGCTTGTATAATAATAATACTAATAGCCTATGTGGCACTGTATGTATCAGCACATTTAATCATCACAACACCTCCATAAGGAAGGTACCATCACCACCTCTAATTAATAAATGGAAAGCATGGTACAGAAAGGTAAAGATAGTTGCCAAGATCATAAAGCTAAGATGGGGTCAGTGAACTTTTTTCCATAATAAACCAAATAGTAATTATTTTCAGCTTTGCAGGCCATATGGTTGATCTCTGATGCAAATATACAACTCTGTCTTTGTAGCATGAAAACAATCATAGACAATATATAAATGAAAGGATGTAATGAAGTACCAATAAGACTTTATCTACAAAAATCAGGCAGTGGACCAAACATCACACACAGGCTGAGTTTGCTGATCCATAAGCTAGGAAGCAAGGGTATTGGAGTCCAAATTCTTAGCCATTATCCATATCAATTGAAGAACCACAAGATTCATAAATTTGGAAAGAAGAACTTTATTTCTTATAAAGGGTTGCAGCCTGTGGGCTGGCTATCCCACAGGTGGGAAAATTTAGCCTCCAGTAGAAACCGAAAGCAAGCACTACAAGGGAGGTAAGGGTGGAACCGTAATTTATGCACAATGGGTTGGATAAGTATACACACTTAATGGGTTACAGGAGGAGCTATGACTATTCATGTTGGGGGGGCATGTGATTGCATAATAAACAAGCATGTATGGTACATACATCCATGTTCACTTTGTGTATTAATTTATTCTCACACTGCTAATAAAGACATACCCGAGACTGGGTAATTTATCAAGGAAAGAGGTTCAATTGACTCACACTTCCACATGGCTGGGGAAGCCTCACAATCATGGCAGAAGGTGAAGGAGGAGCAAAGTCACATTTTAGATGTCAGTAGGCAAGACAGCACGTGCAAGGGAACTCTTCTTTATAAAACCATCAGATCTCCTGAGACTTATTCACCATCATGAGAGCAGCATGGGAAAAACCCACCCCCACAATTCAATCACCTCCCACCAGGTCCCTCCCATGACACGTGGGAATTATTACAATTCAAGGTGAGATTTGGGTGGGGACATACAGCCAAACCATATCACTTTGGGTGGAGACTTAACTTTTAAATACAGTAAAGTTAGGCTCTGTATGTCAAAAGGTCATAGAAAGGACGCAGAAGCATCCTGTGCACAGCCTCTGTAAATCGGCCAGTCCATGGTCAGCAGTTTTGGTTTTTTTATTGTTGTTATTTGTCTGTTTGTTTGTTTGTTTTTTGAGACAGAGTTTCACTCTTGTCCTCCAGGCTGGAGTGCAGTGGCATGATCTCAGCTCACTGCAGCTTCCACCTCCCAGGTTCTAGAGATTCTCCTGCCTCGGCTTCCTTAGTAGCTGGGATTATAGGCGCCTGCCGCTATGCCAAGCTAATTTTTGTATTTTCAGTACAGACGGGGTTTCACCATGTTAGCCAGGCTGGTCTCGAACTCCTGACCTCAGGAGATCCACAGGCCTCGGCCTCCCAAAGTGCTGGGATAACAGGCGTGAGCCACCACGCCCGGCCCAGACCGCGGTCTCTTATCAGGAAGGAATGCTGGTTGGTTGTGTCGGAACTGCAAAAAGGAAGGAGTCTGACAAGTCTTTCACAAGGGCTGGTTTCTGTTTCACCTTTAGGGAAGAGTCTAATGGCAGTCAGTGAGGGAGGGGATATAACAAGGTGTGTCTGGCTCCCCATCCCATTCTGTCTTGGATGGGTACTCAGTTTTTACAGTTTCTCTGAGGTTCCTTTGGCCAAGAGGGGGTCTGGTCACTTAATTATGGGGCTTCAAATTTTATTTTTATTTCTCAGCCACATCTTTCTCTGGAGACTAAGGTAAGCAAGTCCCAGAGGATGACCATCATAGAAGCAGGAGATGGGCTTCAGTTATCAGCCAGGACCTAGGTTCAGACCAGCAGCCTTGACATGTGGTCCACACACCCAGTGATCTAAACTTTTGTCACAGCATTCTCAGTGATCCTTTTCCATCTTGGGGATGAGGATTGAATACTCAGATCAGGGAAAACAGAAAATAGAGGTTAGGGTGGGAAAGGACAGGGGAGAAAGCTCTGGGGAACAGACAGGATAAGGAAGCTGAAACAGAGCACATTTCAGAAGGGGGCTGGAGATTAGGGATAGGATTATGGCAAGGACAATAATAATTTATAGCTCACTTATTCTGTGCCCTACTAAGTGTTTTGCATGTCATCTCTCTCTCTCATGGGTTAAAATGTATGTCACCATTCCCCAAAATTCCAAGCCCCCAGGACGTGACTGTGATCTTACTTGGAAATAGGGTCTTTACAGAGATAATCAAGTTAAAATGAGGTATTTAGGGTGAGCCCTAATCCAATATGATTAGTGCCCTTAGAAAAAGGGGAAATTTGGAGACAGACGAGCATATCGAGGGAATGCCACATGGCATGAACATAGCCATCTATAGACCAAAGAGAGGGGCCCGGAAAACATCCTCCCTCACAGCCCTCCGAGGACACCCATCCTGCCAACACCTTGATCTTGAACTTCCAGCCTCTAGAACTGTGAGACACTAAAATCTTGTTTTTTTTTAAGCACAGTTTATAATACTTCGTTACAGCAGTCCTAGCAAACAAACACAAGTTCGTCAAGCCACAACGACCATTCTAGAAGGCCAGCTCTGTTGTTATCTCCATTTTACAGAAACTCAGGTTTGCAGAGGCTGAGTAACTCGCCTACATCGCACAGCTAGGAAGAAGAGGAGTTGGCATTTCAAACAAGGTTTGCCTGATTACCAAAAGATTTTAACCACTAATTTTAACCATGCTGCATGGGGTGCGGAGGGTGGGGGAGAGGCTGAGTGGTGCTCAGCACCTCTCACATACATATCTGGTAACTTAAAGCATAGGCCGTGACTTTGCCCACCTCTCAAAGGACCTCCCTCTCTCCCACACACACATCCCTTTGCTCTGCCCAAGGTTGGTCCTAGGAGGGGGGAGCTTGGTGACTGAGGACTGGGTGGACTGTAGGGTAGACACTACCCCCCTAGGAGGAATCTCATTTCCCCTCCAGCACTAAGGAAGCAATGCGGCTGTCAGCCTGTCCCGGGAAAAGCCTGCTGGTCCCCATGGAGCACCCGCCCCCCGCAGGCACTGTGGTTGGCCTGTCTCTTCTCATTAGGCCTTGGGGGACAGGAACGCAGCACAGCCAGCAGCTTGCTGCAGCATCTCCTGCCGGGAGCACCAGAGCTCTGCTGTGGAGACGCAGTGGCTGCCAACCCTGAGTCACCTTGTCTAATCCTGGAGCCTCGCCCTGCACTGTCCAGAGGCCTTCGGCACAGAGACAGCCACACTCTTGGCCTTTCGTGGGCAGGAGAGGCCTGCTGAGGCTGTTTTAAGAAAGCAGAATTGTCAGCACCCAAGAGGTAATTAGTATTTAAGAGGCACAAGTTGGCAAGGTTAAAAGCTGAGAAATAAACACACACACACACACACACACACACACACACTCCATTTTAAGTAATTCTTAAAGACTAAACAGGACGATATGGCCCCTGCCTGGGAAACCATTAAGAAAAATAGAATTCCACACCACAGACGACTTGGGCCCTCTCAGGCACTGCTGTCTGAACAGAGACTGTTCCACAGTGCCAGGATAGGGCTACCTCTAGGCTGCGAAGCTCTCATCTGCCCCCAAAACCTGCTCTTCCTCCACTGCTCCTTGTCTCTGCCATCATCCTTCCAGCCACACCACTGAAAACCTCAGAAACTCCCACTGCTTTGTCCACTCCGACCCCATGTGCTGGGGATTCGTCCTTTGCCATGTAACTCCTATCCAGCCCCGCCTCTCCAGTCCACGGTCCCTGCCCTAGTTCCAGCCTGGACCACTATAACGCCTCCCATCTGGTCACCCCACATTCAATCCATCTTCCATACAAGGGTTTGACTGTGTCATCCTCCTACTTAAAACTCTTTCCTGGCACCTCACCACCGAGATGCCCCATGGGAGAGTGCGTTCTCCCTTGACCTCTGGGAGCTCCACCTTGCTTCCATATGGCCCTGGGTAAATTACTAAATCTCTCCGAACTCAGCTTCCTCATCTGTAAAATGGGTGTAACCATACTTACCTCAAGGGACTGTTGTGAGTGGTGAGCAATCAGCATCTTGAACATGTTCATGACTCAGTAAAGTGTGGTTTTTATGATTATCAATCCAAGAAGGAGAAGGGGCCTGTCCATGGTTACCTGGTAGGTTGGTAGCAAGTCCAAGACCTCAAACCCTCAGGGCACTGCAGAGCGAAATATAGCAGGTCCTCGATAAGTATCCGTTGGGTGAGTGTCTGCCAATCAATCCATAAATCAGTCACTTGATCCTAGCCTGCCCTAGATAATAAGTCCCACGAGCCTATTAACCTCTTCTCAAGACAAAGGTAAGGAAATCCAGCTTCCTTTTGTGGCCCATGCTTATTTCTCAAGACTCAAGGCAGCCCCCTGGTGTTCACATCTGGGATTGTATGAACAAACCAGAGCTGGCTCTTCAAACGTCCTAAGCCTGATGTGGACTCAGTTTTGCTTTTCAGACTGAGAAGGCACTGGCCCTCTGGTTTCCCACATGAGAGTGCCTTTCTCTGAGTGGCAGCCCAGAAAAGGCTTCCTGAGCTCCGGCAGCTGACCCAGCTGGGATTTCAGGTGGCCCAGACAGTTGGACCAGAACTTCTATCTGTAATAGGATAAATTCTACCTGCTGAGGGTGACTCAGAATTTTTTGTTTTTTTTTTTTTCTTTTCAGTTGGGGGATGAGGTCTGGCTATGTTGCCCAGGCCAATCTCAAAGTCCTGTGCTAAAGCAATCCTCCCCCTCAGCCTCCAGAGTCACTGGAATTACAGACATAAGCTACCATGCCCAGCTCAGAACCTCTTTAAGATGTGTGAAGTCAGGAGCCCTGTGGGAACTGGCTTCAATCCTGCCACTGTGAATGAGCCTGGACCAACAACCGTCCACTCAAAACTACAGCCTTACCGCTTTGTTGCCTCAGTTAGAAACCCAAGCCTCTTCCTGACACCTTTTTTGGTTTCTGTTTGTTTTTTGTTTGTTTTGAGCTGGAGTTTTGCTCTTGTTACCCAGACTGGAGTGCAATGGTATGATCTCAGCTCATCGCAACCTCTGCCTCTCAGGTTCAAGCAATTCTCCTGCCTCAGTCTCCGGAGTAGCTGGGATTACAGGCACCAGCCACCACACCTGGCTAATTTTTGTATTTTTAGTAGAGACGGGATTTCGCCATGTTGGCGAGGCTGGTCTTGAACTCCTCACCACAGATGAGCCACCTGCCTCAGTTTCCCAAAATGCTGGGATTGCAGGAGTGAGCCACGGTGCCCAGCCAACCTTTCTTAACCCACCCCCTACACCAAGTCCTACCCATCCCATCATCCAAATGTGTCATTTCCCTCCCACACCACTAACAGTAGCCCTTGATGTTTATGCCACCCTCCCCTCCCTCCTGGGCTGTTCCAAGAGCCTCCTTCCTGAAATCCCTGCTTCCGGCTTCACCCCTTGCTCCAGCCAAGACAATCTTGCTAACACAAAAATCTATCTCATCACTCCCCTGCTTAAAACCTTGCAAAGACTTCTCATTGCACCTGGGAGGAAATCCAAAAGCCTTAACTGGGTTTAAATCATCTTTTTTTAATTATTATTATACTTTAAGTTCTAGGGTACATGTGCACAACGTGCAGGTTTGTTACATATGTATACATGTGCCTTGTTGGTGTGCTGCACCCATTAACTCATCATTTACATTAGGTATATCTCCTAATGCTATCCCTCCCTCCTACCCCCTCCCCACAATGGAACCCGGTGTGTGATGCTCCCCTTCCTGTGTCCAAGTGATCTCATTGTTCAGTTCCCACCTATGAGTCAGAACATGCGGTATTTAGTTTTCTGTTCTTGCGATAGTTTGCTGAGAATGATGGTTTCCAGCTGCACCCATGTCCCTACAAAGGACATGAACTCATCCTTTTTTATGGCTGCATAGTATTCCATGGTGTATATGTGCCACATTTTCTTAATCCAGTCTGTCACTGATGGACATTTAGGTTGATTCCAAGTCTTTGCTATTGTGAATAGTGTCACAATAAACATACGTGTGCATGTGTCTTTATAGCAGCATGACTTATAATCCTTTGGGTATATCCCCAGTAATGGGATGGCTGGGTCAAATGGTATTTCTAGTTCTAGATCCTTGAGGAATCGCCACACTGTCTTCCACAATGGTTGAACTAGTTTACAGTCCCACCAACAGTGTAAGTGTTCCTATTTCTCCACATCCTCTCCAGCACCTGTTGTTTCCTGATTTTTTAATGATTGCCATTCTAATTGGTGTGAGATGGTATCTCATTGTGGTTTTGATTTGCATTTCTCTGATGGTGAGTGATGATGAGCATTTTTTCATGTGTCTGTTGGCTGTATGAATGTCTTCTTTTGAGAAGTGTCTGTTCATATGCTTTGCCCACTTTTTGATGGGGTTCTTTGTTTTTTTCTTGTAAATTTGATTGAGTTCTTTATAGGTTCTGGATATTAGCCCTTTGTCAGATGAGTAGATTGCAAAAATTTTCTCCCATTCTGTAGGTTGCCTGTTCACTCTGATGGTAGTTTCTTTTGCTGTGCAGAAGCTCTTTAGTTTAATTAGATCCCATTTGTCAATTTTGGCTTTTGTTGCCATTGCTTTTGGTGTTTTAGACATGAAGTCCTTGCCCATGCCTATGTCCTGAATGGTATTACTTGGTTTTCTTCTAGGGTTTTTATGGTTTTAGGTCTAACATTTAATTCTCTAATCCATCTCGAATTAATTTTTGTATAAGGAGTAAGGAAAGGATCCAGTTTCAGCTTTCTACTTATGGCTAGCCAATTTTCCCAGCACCATTTATTAAATACGGAATCCTTTCCCCATTTCTTGTTTTTGTCAGGTTTGTCAAAGATCAGATGGCTGTAGATGTGTGGTATCATTTCTGAGGGCTCTGTTCTGTTCCATTGGTCTATATCTCTGTTTTGGTACCAGTACCATGCTGTTTTGGTTACTGTAGCCTTGTACTATAGTTTGAAGTCAGGTAGCGTGATGCTTCCAGTGCCCCTCCTCTTGCAGTCTGATCTGATTGGACTCAACATGCTTGCTTTTAGAGTGCCAGATTCGTTCCGTCCTCTGGGCCTTGACAAGTGCTATCCCCTCTGCCTAAAACACTTTTCCCCCTCTTCTTCACTTGCTGAGTTTATTCAACAAATTCATTCAAGAGCTACCTACAGAATGCCAGGGTTGTATCAGGTGATGTCCTCATGAGGTTTGGAGTCTCATGGAAGAGTCATACTTACCTCAAAGGACAAATCAAGTAACAAGATTAATCAATCATTAAGAATTGAGATCAGTGCCGTGGAGGGGAATGACAGAGAAGCCTAAACTTGTAATCTTGGAAGGCTTCCCTGAGGAAGGAATCTTTAAGCTGAGAGGTGAGTGATTGTTCAGAACTGGCAATAGGAACCGGGGACAAAGTGTGGCCCCATTCTCCACCAAGTGGAACATGACTCCCCATTATGGGAGTAAAGGAGGCTAGCAGGTGAGAGTGAGTGTGTCCATGGCTCCTGGCCTGAGGCTCCTGCAACTGCAGTTTTGTCTCTTATTTTCCCAGTCACTCCATTTTCCTCCCATGGGCTAGTAATGAGCAAACCCTGACTAATAAAATGATAAGGCTTCCAGCAGATGATAGCAGGGCCTTTGAAATCATAGAGACTTGGCCTCGATTCCTGGACCCTCCATGTTTCACTGTGTGGCCCTGGGCCAGTTACTTCCCGTGTAAGCATGAGTTACCTCATCTGTAAAATGGGACAAAAATTCCTTCCTTTGCAAGGTTCTCCTGAGGACAAAATGAGATGGAAGGTGTATCCTTTCAAAAACGAGCTGCAAAAGAATTGAAAGACTCATGCCATTTGCAATTCAAGTGGGGGTAAATGGGTGACGGGGTCCCTCATGCTTTGGACCAAAATCTACCAAGCTGGCTGGGCGCAAAGAGACCAAGCTAGAGAATTCAAAATTTCTCACTGCAGAAAAAAAGCAGCACTACCATTTAAATTGTTGATGTATTCCTTTAAAATTGACTTTCTGTCAGAGAAAAGTATAATTGAATCCCTAGACCTTTTGATATTAAAGAGGTTTCTGGACTCCTTTCCCCCACCCCTAGCCCACCAAGTATAAAAGAAAAAAAAAGTTGTATTAAAAATATTTGATATTCAGCACTTGATCATGCCTCCAAACAGAAACACCTGACTCTGGGCCAGAGAGTGGAGAAAGAGCGGATGGCTGATAAGGTCTCGCATGATCTGGCCCCTTCCCATAGGGCCCAATAGATGACACCCCTTTCTTACCCTGCCTTAATATAGAACTTATGAAGTCCTGCAGATGGAGATCAAGATATCAGCTGCGTTGTTGAAAGTGTATTGTTGTGGATTGTGGCTTAAGTGTCAACAATGGGTTTCCTAAGTCCACCCTCATCATCAAGCATCCTCACACGTCCAGCCTCAAGGAACAGTAGACCTGCAGACTTCACCCTGCAGGGGCAGAACGCTTACTGCCAAGAGACCCCCTAACGGAGTCCAGAATACCCAGCACCTCATCTCAAACTCACTAGTCAGAATAATCACTTGTCTTCCCTGGGAGGAGAGAGGGAAGGAGCAGAGAGAGGCCAGGAAAGACCAGAAGAAGAAAATAAGCCTTTATCCCTAACTTCATTCACTCTATCTGTGGCCTGTCCAAACTGGTCTTCCTTTCAGCTCTGCAAAAATGCCATGCTTCTTTGCAGCCAGGGCCTATGCACATGCTTTGCTTTTTTCTTTTGTGTGTGTGTATGTGTGTGTGTATACTTGGAACACTGTCTTCTATTCTTTTTTTGTCTAGTGACCCCTTATTCATCTTGCAAATTTCCGCTTAAACATTATTTCCCTAGGAAAGCCTTCCGGATCTCCCACACAAGGTCGTGTCCCCCTAGCTTCTGTATCCCCTCTACGTCGCATTTGTCACGATTTTAAGTACATAATTATTTGTGTGATTATCCGTCAGCTTTCTCAAGAAGGCTCTAAGTGCATTGAGGGCAGAGCTGTGCTTGTGAGGATGACCACTGTGTATATCCTGGCATCAGTCTCACCACTACCACACAGTAGAGGCTCAAGATATTAATTAAAGGAGGTAAGTAACAGTGACACACAAAGTCATTTTAAGCACTTTGCATACATTAATCTTTTTAATGTTTAAAGTACTTCCGTTTTACAAGTGGGGAAACCAAGGCACAAAGAGGCTAGATAATTAGCTCAAGGTCATACAGCTAACAAGCAGAGCTGGGATTTGAACACAAGCAGTCAGACTCCAGCAGCAGTGCTACCCAACTGCACTGCAATGCGTCTTGAGGAGGAGAGATGGGAGAAGTGTGTGTCTATGCACAAGAGGTCAGGGAGGGTCGTGATGCGCAGAAGGGGTTTTCTTGGACAAGAGTCTAGCCAGAGGAAAACAAAGAAGGGAGAAAAGACAGAAAAGAACGTTCCACCTGCCACATTGAGGTAAGAAGTCAAGGATGCCTAGCGGACGTCAGGGGGTAAAGTGCAGGGGCAGAGAAAGCCCCAAAGCTCACTGCTGCCATCAACTCCCGCCCTGGTCCTGGGAGTGGGTACATGAGTTTGGCTGGCCAGTTGCCATGACAATTGGCTCTCTTGGCCCTTCAGGATGGTCCAGCTATGGGGACCCCTGCCTCCCTGGGGTTCTCAGCACACCTGAGAGAGAATTTTCACCTCATGTCATGATCTACATGAAACACATCACAGTGCCTGATAGAGTAAGGGTGTGATACATGTTTTTAAAACCTCTCAGAAGAGCCTGCATGGGAGTCACAGCCCCAACCGTGGGTGCCTCTCCCTGGAGGCAATGTCCCTCAGGGGCTAATTGTTCATTAACTCTGCCAGTGAAGTCCCATAGAGATGGAATGCTGCCACCCCACATGCCTGCACCTGCATGGTCAGCATCTGGCAGGCTCATTGTTTTAAGTGATGAGCAATTGTCATTTTCTGTCGCCTCCATGATGAATCACTTTAAGAACTCCCTTCTCTCGACAGCATAAGTAATTACAGCCCTGGTATCTGGGGCCCTGGCACCGATTAGGAGGGAAGCAAACTACACCGGAGCTGATGCTGACTCATTTTTCTTTCTTAAAAGGCCCTAGAGGCCACAGGGTCAGAACCATTTGGCTGGACCCTTCCTGGGCTGAAAGCTGACTCCCTCCACCCCACATCAAGTAACCCTCGGCACTGCCAGAGCTGAAGCCTGGAGACAGAGCCCTCCACTCCCACCCTGCAAAGCCCCTCACCCCCTTTCCTCTAGCTGTCTTTAAGACATGATTCCCAAATGGACCAATGTATTGTGCTATAACAGAGAGAAATAATTAGGTTAGATAATAAGAAAGGGAAGTGTACCTTGTAAGAGGTTCTGCTGTGGTTATGCATGCTTGGGAATATTTGATCTATTATGTTTTTTTCTTGGTAGACATAGGATGTATTGAATCAGTAGAATAAATAAACCCCTTGGTAAGCAAGAAAAACATACCTCAGGTGATAAGAATCTTGGTGACCCAGAAATGGCAATGAGGAAAAGATCAGATGATCCTGACATTCTTATAACCTGAGAAGGAGATCCTGGAACAGTACTTGGGAGAGCATTGCAATTAGGGCTAAAGAATTAAAGCACACGGGGGCAGACCTGAGTGGTAGAAAGGATATATGAAACCCATGTGATCAAGAATGTCTTGGTCATGGTACCTGCTGTCACTTCTCCTACCACCAATGGTTGCCACCGTCATAAGCAGTTGTCAGTGAGTTCACATCAAGCACCTGTCTGCCTATCGGCTGCTGTCACCACATGAGAGAAACCTCTGACCAAGAGTTAAGGAAGGCCATTCTCCTGGCAACTTCTGTGAACCAGCCTGGGTGCCAGCTAGCCTGACAGCCTCCTCTCTTGATTACTTTCCCTGCCCTTTTACCAATAGCCTGAGAGTCATGTGCTTTTGCAGAAGTTATTGGCTAGGGAGTCAGCACACAATCCTGGGCAATCACACCAAAAACAAAAAGATGGGAGATGTTCATGATTAAATAAATTTTGGAAATGCTGCATACTTTAGCCTTCTCTGGGAGATTCACAATGCCCATTAGCATTGTAAATGCTCTGAGAAGCCCTGCAAGAAATAACCAGGCTGATTTTGTTTAACTCATTGTTTCCTGCACTGCTCTGATCAAGGTACCTTTTTCGTGGATACCTACAAACATCCCTAAGAATATTCTCTAAGGAAATGTTTGTTGGCACAGCCAAGACTTTCAGCTGCAAATAAGAGAAGAGACTGGGGTCTGACTCAACCCGGGACCACAGTGACCTGACCAGAGAAAAAAAGATGCTGAAACCAGCTGTGTTCACCTGAGGAGATGACCTTGTCTGAGAATAACAGTAGCTCGTATTTGCTGGGTATTTACCTTGTACGGTACTTTGTGATCTCCAATTTTCAGATATGGAAATTTAAAGAAATGAAATGCAATGTACCCAGTAATATATAACAGGTGGTCAAGCCAGGGTCTCTCGGTGGCCTGCCTGACTTGGGTATGTCCCACAAACCCTCTAGGTTCTAACTTTTTTATTTATAACATGAGGCTAATCATATTATATTTTACCCACCCTTATGAAGTTGTGATGAGGATTAGATGAGATGATAAAGGACTTAATGCAGGGCTTAGAACATAGTAAGCTCTTAAGATGTGTCAGCACAACAAATCCCACACAGGCTGTACTTAACTTCTCCAATGATGGGCAGCTCATTACCTTACAAAGACCCTGACATGGCCCGCTCTAGTTACTAGAACAGTCAACCTGTTATTGAGCCAAAACTTGTGTCTCCTCTTCCCCTTGGGTCCTAGCTGCGCCCTGGAAGCAGCCCTTAACTCTCCTCCCCTGAGAGCTCTGCAGAGACCCGGAGAAGGATGGCATCCCCAAGTCTGCTGGTCTTTTCTCCTTATCCTCTTCCCCCAGTTCATTGTACTTGGGAGATGAGGCACTTTGCCACCAAGTTAAGACCTTCAATCATTTCTTCTTCCTTCACCCCTTCTCTGGGCAGGGACCCTGGTGTTTCTAGGCTCCTCCCTTGAACAGCACACTTCTAAAAGGTTTCTCTCTATTTGCAAAGGCCAGCATCTGCCACAGAGCACCCAGACCATGAAAGTTGATGGAGGGCACAGACATCCCGCCTGCCAGCCAACCCAACTTACCTGTGTGGCCAAGAAGGGGACAGGTCAGCCTCGCACCTAACTCAGCTTCCTGGGGAAACCAAAGGCAGGAGAAGGGATGTGCTGGCCCAGGTGTCACTGGATGAAGACCAGGTGCACACCCCAGCAGCCTCCTGAAGGCGGGAAGTCCCCAGAGGACGCAGAGCATGGAGGGAGAGAGCAACATTGTTATGGTTTAACCCTTAGATGGCACATACCATGTACCAGCACAGTTCTACATACTTTACCTATAGATTAACTCATTTATCCTCAAAAGACCCTGTCTGCTCCCATTTGAGAGATGGGCAAACCAGGCCAAAGAGAAGTTAAGTCATTTTCCCAAGATCACACAGCAAATATGCAATACAGCCGGTGTTTGAGCCCAGACCATCTGTCTCCAGAGCTTGAGTCCTGACTCTCTGCATTACATTGTCTCCCAGCGCCATACCATCTAGCGCAATCCAGGGAAGAGAAGGCTAGAGGAAGGAAGGGTAAAACTGAGACTAATAGGGTAGGAAGGATTCAGAGAGTTGAAGACAGAGAGAAAGGGCATTGTCTGGGAGAACAGCATGGAGCAACGGGTAAAGGTGTACCATAGGCAGGGAGGATGTTGGCTGGCTGTGGCAGAGGCCTTGGGGAAGGGAAAGGGTTAGTTTTGTTCTCCCTCTCAAACAGAATCGTCATCACAGGAACAGGACAAGGTGAATGGCAGAGTCCCACCTAATGCCTTGTCTGGAACAGAGACAGTGAATAAAATAAAATCCCCACCCCAAGGACCTCACAATCTTGTAGGCAAAAGCCATTGCAGGAGCCGCTGCCATGGGATGGGCTTAAGACGGTCCCTTCCCCAGGTATGGTCCCTGTGACTCTGAAAGACAGCATCTCCCTTGCAAGGGAAGTTGGTAGCTGCTCAGCTCCATCCATAAAGCAAGTCATACTCCACTGGGAAAGCTTCTGGAGTTCCCATTAGTGCTAAAACGGCCCAATGCTGCCTCCCTCCACACTGGCAATGAATTACTCCGAGACGGAGATGGAGGAGATGCCAAAGTCTCCCATCGTCTTCCCTAACCTTGGGACAAATTAAATCAAATTCTACTGCACGGCCTGAAGGCATAAACTTCGTTAGCTGCACCAATATATTCTGCCAGGCAGGCAGGCTCCCAGGTACTAATTACTTTATTCAGCAATTTAAACAAATGATATGATATCTAAATTTGAGGGAGAGGCACCCGAGAGTTATGGAGCACATACCATTGGGATCTGCCAGTGAACAAAGCAAAACAGAATTGGTAAACTAACAGCTCAACGTATTTTATCTTCATAGCCTTCGAGATTCAGCTCAGGGCCTCTATCCCCTCCTCCTCTAGGGAGTCATCCCTAATGACATCATCTCCGTAGACCTTTTGCTTCCAGAAGGCTGTATACCCCAGTGGTTAGGAACATGGTTTCGGTCATGCCTAGTAAAATTTGGGTTCTACCTCAGACTAATTGTGTGACTTGGGCATGTTGCTTAATAGCCAAATTACTCTAAACTCCCATTTCCTCAACAGTAAAGTAGAGAAAAAATAACTTCTATTTCCTAAGACTGTTGCAAGTGTTTCTTGAGATAATCCATGTAAAGCTATTAGCACATAGTAAAATCTCCATAGACAAGCACTGTTTCTGACTGTTATTATTATTTATATTGTTAGTAACCATTGCAATATTGTTGGGATCTCCAGGGGGTTCTCAATAAGTGGCAGCCCTCTTCTTGACTTAATCTGAAGAATTTTTTAAAAATAAAACAAATAGATGGAGATCAAAATGTTGATATTATTACTGACAGAAGCAGAGTTGGAGGATGTAGCTTAGAGTAAGTGATGACAGTCAGGAGAATGAATTCCAGGTTTAAGTGCCTCACACACACAGAGAACAGGGCAGACTTCTTTGCAGGAGCCCTGCCCAGTCAAGACACATAGCACGGGAGAGCCTTCATGGTCTCATCCAGGTCAGATCACTCCCAAGGAAGACAAGGTACCACAGAGACATGACTTATTCTTCTTAAATTTGCCAATCAGATAATAAGTCATTCCATCTCCCCAGGGTAGCAAAAACAAATGGGGTAGAAAAGGACTCAGAGTTACACTAATTAAGCCACCTTCACCAAAGAAACATCGAGAGTAGGGGGAAAGCCTCTCCCACTAACACAGGAGACAATGGAATGTGGTGGAATCCAACAGGATGGATTTGAATCTATTCTCCCCCCATTTACTGCTATGTGATTTGGGGGAAGAAAATCTCTTTGATTATGAGCCCAGTAAAATCTTGCTCAAACAGCACACAAACCATTCAAAAGAAATCACTGGCTGGGCAAGGTGGCTCATGCCTGTAATCTCAGCACTTTGGTAGTTAAAGTGGGAGGATCACTTCAGGCCAGGAGGTCAAGGATCCAGTGAGCCATGATCGTACCACAGCACACCAGCATAGGTGACAAAGCGAGGCTCTGTCTCTGAAAAAAAGAAAGAAAGAAAGAAGAAAAAGAAAGAAAGAAAGAAAGAAAGAAAGAAAGAAAGAAAGAAAGAAAGAAAGAAGGTAAGAAAGAGAGAGAATGAAAGAGAGAGAATGAAAGAATGAGAGAAAAGAAAGAAAGAAAGAAAAAGAAAGAAAGAAAGAAAGAAAGAAAGAAAGAAAGAAAGAAAGAAAGAAAGGAAGGAAGGAAGGAAGGAAGGAAGGAAGGAAGGAAGGAAGGAAGGAAGGAAGGAAGGAAGGAAGGAAGAAAGGAGGGAGGGATGGAGGGAGGAAGGAAGGAAGGAAGGAAGGAAGGAAGGAAGGAAGGAAGGAAGGAAGGAAAAAAGAAGAGGTCATCTACACTTCCCTGATCCTTGATCCTCTGTTCTTTGTTCCCCACATCCAGATATGTCATGGCTCCTGAACTTTGGCTTTCTGGTCTTCCTCCCCTCATCTTCCCGGTGCTGACCCTGCCGCCCTCTTCTACAGCTTCTAGGGCCTAGACAAAGCCGCACTGACCCTAGCAGTCCACTACCGGCTCCCTCAGCTCAGGACCTCTCCCCGCAGGGAGAGCAGCAGGAAGAGCAGCAGGGTGGAAAGCGTGCCAGCGCGCCTGGAGGGGGGAAGCAGCAGGAAGGAGGGGTGTGTGCCAGTGCCATAGACTTGACCAGGGCCTTCCACATGCCTTTGCTCCTCTCACGGTCACGTAACCTTTTGAGGTGAGCACTGTCATCCCACTTTCCAGAAGAGATGCCTAAAGGCTCAGGTCATATAGTCCCCACCGGACCCCCTTCCTGGTTGACAGTGACATTCATTCTAGTAGCTGGCTCCTCCCCCTGGCTACAGTTGTTTGGATTGTAGAGAGCACATGACTCAAGATGAGCCAATCAGGGTTCTCCTCCCACTAACATATGCAATTCGTAATCAGCCGCACTGGGGAAGTTGGAGACTGGGCTATCATCTGATGACAGGTGCCAAGAGACAGATAAAAACAAGTGAGAGGGCCGCGCGTGGTGGCTCACGCCTGTAATCCTAACACCTTGGGAGCCCAAGGTGGGTGGATTGCTTGAGGCCAGGAGTTCAAGACAAGCCTGAGCAACGTGGCAAAACCCCATCTCTACTAAAAATACAAAAATTAGCCGAGCGTGGTGGTGCACACCTGTAATCCCAGCTAGTGGGGAGCTTGAGACACAAGAATCACTTCAGCCTAGGTGGCAGAGAGTGCAGGGAGCCGATATCACACCACTGCACTCCAGCCTAGGCGACAGAGTGAGACCCTGTCTCAAAAAAACAAATAAATAAAAATTTTTGAAAAAATAAAATAAAACAAGTAAACTAACAAAAACAAGTGAGAGGAAGAGAGAAGATTAAGCACAGGCCCAGAGAAACCCAAACATGAAAGACTGTCTGGCTCCAGGGAGAGTGAGACTGAGATAGGGTGACTGCTCTGATTCTTCGTGGCCTCCCAGTCCCTTGTGAGAGCTACTGCTTTCCTGTGATGGCCTCTGCCTCCCTGTAAAAAAAAAAAAAAAAAAAAAAAAAAAAAAAATTCTTTATTTTTGTTTTACTTATTTATTTATTTTTTGAGACAGAGTCTCGCTTTGTTACCCAGGCTGGAGTGCCGTGGCACAATCTCAGCTCACTGCAACCTCCGCCTCCCAGATTCAAGCAATTCTCCTGCCTCAGCCTCCTGAGTAGCTGAGATTACAGGCACACGCTACCACGCCCAGCTAATTTTTGTATTTTTCTTTTTTTTAGTAGGGACGGGGTTTCACCATGTTGGTCAGGCTGATCTCAAACCCCCGACCTCATGATCCACCCACCTTGGCCTCCCAAAGTGCTGGGATTACAGGCATGAGCCACCATGCCTGCCCAAAATTATCTATTTTTGTTTAAGCCAACTTGGTCTCTGATACTTGCAAATAAAAGAATATTAATTAAAATACTCAGAATGGTTGAGTCTTAACCAAGCTGTCAAGCCTAGAGCACAAACCAATCTCCTCTAACTTCAAACTCCACCCTCTTGGCTGGCTATGGGGAAAGTGGGGATCTGAAGGGACCTATGGCTCCTTCCTATCCCCTTCCTAGGAGAGAGGAGCAGAGTCCTAAAAGCAGAGCCTGTGATGAGATGTGCAGACGCAACGCCTGCCCTCTGCGTCCTAGACCCATTTGAATCTGAAATCCCAAACCAGAGTCACGTTTCATTCCATGAATCCCTATTTCAGCTGCTCTCAGACTGCCAGCCCCACTCCACAAGGAAACAGTGATTCCCAGCTTCCCTGTGGAATTGTCTTCTAACTAGTTTTGTTTGGATTGGGTTTACCAGTAGAGACATGATTCTAAACTTTTCATTGACCTGCCTGAACAACCCAGCACTCACACACACCCACACTCCCAGATCTGAAGAGCTTCTTCATCTACCATAAAACAGAACATCACCTTTTCCTTGGCTGAATGCAGCATCCAACACACTGGAGGTCCAGCTGATAGCAGGGAGGCAATCTTGTTCCCGGGGTTGTCCATCAAAGTGTGGGTATGGGAGGTCCTCAAAGCTGTTAGTGGAATCAGAGGCTACGGGAGAATTCTGCCCCTGGTCAGGAGATCTGGAATTCCTGAGCGGGCCCTAATAAATGTATCTCAATAAATGTTTGATCAATAAATTAATCCCAAGAGTCCTTCCGGCTCTCACCCCCACAACCAGCCTCCGTTCATCCTATTTAACCTGCTCTACCTAAATGTCCCTCAGATCCAGTTTTGCCTCCATCATAACTGCCCCTGCTCTTGGTCACATTCTTATTCCCTCTTCCAGAGGCTAGCAAAAAGTAAATCTCTGGGCTCCCATCAACACTCTGTCTCTGTCCCAATCTAGTTTCCATACTAGCAGCTGCCCAGAGGTCTTCCTAGAGCAGCCCCATTACTCCCCAGGTTAATGCCCTGTAAGAGAGCTAGCTAAAGTCCTGAGACCTGGTCTCTGCCTATGTCTCTAACTTCATCTCTAACCTTACTCTTTGCACTGGAGGGGAACTGTGCTGTGGACTTCACAATGCTCTTTCAAGACGTCATGCCTTTGCTCATGCAGTCTCCTTTGCCTGGAGTGCCTTTCTCTTCTCTACCACTGTTTCCAGTCTAACCTCTACCTCCTACTTAGCCTTTCTGACTCTCCTCTGGTGCACGTCCTCTGAGAAGCTTAAGTGGGCTCTGCCCCACTGCTCCCACCATGTGTTCCCCAGGGCCCCCATTTATCTTACTTAGTCCTCTCTCCTGCACACTGCTCACCTCATAAGGTAACTGATGGTTTACTTTTCTATATCCACCATCCAGCCGTGAGCACTTTGAGGTTAAGGATGCAGCTTATTCATCTTGGATATCAGAAAGAATCAATGATTGCCCTTCAAAATAAGAACTGACTGTAGTTGCTTTTACATGCTAGGGGAATAGGAAAATTCCTATCAGAGGAGATGGCTGTTTATTTAGGAAAATATGGTGCAGCGCCTCTTTGGGATGAAATGTGATGCTCTCCTAGGCACAATCTAGAAAGAGCAGTCATATGAAGGAGGGTCCAAACTGCATAGTAAGATGAAGAAAAAAAAAAAAAAGGAAAAAACGAGAAATATTTCCATTCTTCTGGACAGCCCCGGTGGGAAGGTATGCATTTCCTGAGGAAACAAAGGGACGTGAGGAGTATGTGGGAAGCTGCGTAGGGAGGCTGGACCCAGCCAGAATGCTTAGGGTCTAAAGAGAAAAGGTGTTTGGTGGGACATCTCTGGGGCAGTGTGGGCTGAGGAACCTGAAGAAACAGATGTCAACAATCCAGGTTTAAAATGTTTCCTGCTATTTTATGCTGTGCTATTCTATGTGCTATTCCTGTGCTATTCTATCCTGTCTCACTCACACACACACACACACACACACACACACACACACACAGTCCTGCCCCTCTCCCCACAGTACCCCAAACCTTCAGGCAAAGGCTAGCGATCGACATTGTTGTGGCAATGCTCAAGAGGAATAAAGGCAAAGAAACCTCATCTTGTAGGGACAATGCACAGAGGGACAGCAGAGGAGTGGAGCTGGAAAGCAGATGACTCAGAAGTCGAGAAAGCAAATCAGAAGGGAAAGTAAGCATAAGAACAAAAACCATCCCAGGAATTTGCTGAAACCTTGGGGAAGGCATTAAAACCACTGGGAAGGAGTGGGCTCAAGTCATTTACTTTAAATATTAAAGTAAAGGTTTACTGCTCAATGCATGCTCAAATGAATTGAAATTCTGATCACTTTGGGGACCTCTGAGACTGGCCTGCACACATTTCGGGGAGCGCTTTTCCACAATACACAGGAAAGAAGAGGAATGTCAAAAATACTTGGCAATCCCATGGTTGCAATAGAGGGTATAAGAGGTTGGAGGTTTTTGAGAGCACTGAGCGCTGACAAGGTTTCCTTAGAGAGGCTGGGGAGAACAGCAGAGGAAACAAAATCTTTACATGCCAGAGCAAGAGGGAACCTTCGGGAACACCTGTTGCTCAGACGCAAACTTCTACCTCAGTGCCAACGCTGATCAACTGCTAGTGGCTGCTTGGAGCACTGCCTTAGGAAGAATTCTAAGGTTCTGTCCAGATTCAGCAAGAAAGAATTCAATGATCAATTAATAATGTCTGCCATGGGTGCAGGAACAGGAATGATAGCCTGTGTACTATATAGTTGCCCTCTCTTATCTAGCCAAATTTCTCTTTATACAGATGGAAAAAAAAAAAAGGAAGCAACTTACCTAAGTCACATGGTTAGTGACTACAGTCAAATCTAATATCAAATTCTGTGCTCCCTTACACAAAACACAAGGTGGGGAAGTAAGATGGTTAATGTCTTGGCTAGCTGTCTGGTGAAATTAAGCAAGGCACAAGGACGGACCATGCCAGATGAAGGCGGGAAGGAAAACTGTGTTAGGTTTACATCAGGAGCAGGTTTTGGCCAGAAAATCTCTTTGTTCACTTTAAGAACACACAGCTTCCAGGTGCATCAGAAGTCCTGCAGGACGGGTTAACATACCAGCGTGACCAGGGCCCAAGCTCAAGGTGGGAGCGATAGAACTTTTCATGATAGGAAAGGAAGAAGACATTGATCCAGGCAGTCCTGCCTAGTGTCTTCTTTTGTTGTTTCTCTGGCTAGTGTCTTTATATTCTTATGCATCCATTGAACAAATATTATTTAAGCATCTTAAGGTAAATTAGTGAACTAGGAGCTGGGGCTAGAGTTCTTGAGGCATTTGCAACAAAGAGAGGGAGGAGACAGGCATGAAACTGCTAATTATGCAATTAGTTATATAATTATAAATGGATATAAATGCCATGAAGGGGTACAGGGAGCTCCGACAGCCAACGACCCTGGGGATCTGATGTAATCTGGAGAAGGAGAGAAAGCGTTCCTGAGGAAGTGACATTTAAACTGAGACTCAAAGGATTTAAACAGGAGGTAATGATGGATTGAGGGTAGAGGGAGGCAGGAGAGGAAGAAAGACAGGAAGACAGGAGTACAGAGGAAAGAAGCTGTTAAAGCCTTATGGAGGAAAGAAACATGACATATTTGAGGAACTGAAAGACCAAAAGGCCAGAAGGGTTGGAACACAAAAAAAGGCATGTTTTTCAGGTTGTTGTCAGGGGCCATGAAGTTAGAAACCAACAAGGGATAAATCCATGACAGTAACCCCACCCCTCCCCACACATGTAGCCTATGTGGAACCAAGGCATGAGTTTTTAGAAGGCATCCCCTCTGGATTGGCAGCCCACCTGAACAGCTGGGCAAATGGAGCCCCAACTTAGCCAGTCAGGCAGGCACATTTGTGCAGTGTATACCTTGCACAGCTGTACATGTCAGTCCTGTCCTCACCTCCCTCATTCCAGCCCCCAGCAAGTAAGTTAGACCAGTACCCACAGAAATCAACTGGACATCCTGTTAAAATAAGATTCCAATTTGGTAGCCCAGGGTGACGCCTGAGATTTTTCATTTCTAATGCACTCCCTAGTGCTTGCTGCTGCTCCTCTGTGGACCACACTGAATGGCAAAGAACTCGCAGACAAGCTGCGAAGGGCTTAAGCATCAACATCCTAGGGCAAACTGAAAGGAGAAAAAGTCCATGGAAAATGATGTTTGATTAAATGCAATTCTTTTGGATTATTTCCCACTGTGTGCCATGGCTTGCCATGCTGGAGACTGATAAACACGATACAGCCCTTGTCAACAAGGAGATGGCACTCAGAACCTGGTGTGAGAGATGAGCAGAAGCACACACCCAGGGCAGTAATTAGTCCCATAGAGAGAAAAGCAAAGAGCCCTGCATCCCAGAAGGAATGACTAGTGCTAACTAAGAAAATCAGGGAGGACTCCTTGGGAGAGGTGACATTTGTGGGATGAACAGGACATAGACATGAGGAATATGGAAAGGTAAGCAAAAGAATTGGGATATACCTCAACCAATTGACCAAGCAATATATACATAGATCAACTTTTTAATAAAAAGAAATAAAATATGAAGGAGCATAAAGATCCCAAGGCATATGGACCTTAAGGAGGGTTTGTGGGAGGCAGTGCTAGAAAACTCGTTTAACATCAGATTATCCTGGATTTTAAATGCCAGGTTAAGAGAAGAGAAACTTAGGAAATCTGTATGTTTTACCAAAAAAGAAAAAGCAAAGCCCTATCAGGCAGAGTCTGGACCAACTGCCCAAGCTCCAGTTCTGTGAGATCTCCGTCGGCAGCGCCCAGGACTGATGAGGACCTGGCAGGATCAATACACAACAGCTTTCAGGTGTCTAGGCTTGTGTTGTCAACACAAGAAGGTCGAGGATAACAATGCCTGAGGGCAAACATCAAACCCTACCTGCTGGGGCAGCAGGCTTGGGGGGAGCAGCTGGAGAGAAAAGATTTCTAGAAACAGAAAAGGAGGCCTCTGAAAAGGACTCAAAGGAGATATAGAAGATAAAATCCAAGTTCCTTGAAAAGAAAACCCATAAAGTTGTGTTTACAATATCAAAGCTGATGAGAGAAACGGATGGTTTGAGAGGGAGGAGATTTAGAAAGCTCTTTAAAAGGCTGCAGGAAATAAAAAAGCTAGCACAAAAACTGAACACTCCCAGAATCCCTGCATCCACATCCCCCAGTACATCCACCTCTCCCCACCTTCAGGCTGAAGTTAGACGCATACTGGCAGCCCTGGCCAACCTCAGACTCCAATACCAACCCTGCCCCAACAGGAGGAGCCCAACAGGGTTTAGCCCATGCCCAAGGGAACACAGCCTCAATCCAGCCTGGCTGTCTGCCCTGCTCTGGCCTTACGCCCACTTCTGCAGTGGCCTCAGTCTTGCCTCGGAAATGAAATATCTGCCTTAAATTCTAGATCAGTGGATTTGAGTCCCCGCATGGCCTGCCTGGGTCTGCCCACACTGAGACCCCACCAAGTCCTTCTTTACTCTGAGAGTCCATCCACTGGGATCCCATCATCTGCAGTTATTCCTGTAGATAGATAAACTGAGCCATCTGAACCAGTCCTGCCCAGAGTGCAGAGGCTGAAGGGAGGCAAGGACTTTTTCTAAAGCAACAAGAATCAGACTCAACTCAGAGCTAAGCCGTAAAAACAGAATCTGCCTGGCTTTTTCCTCCTTCCCACATCATTGAGTGTTTCTTGTGCATTCATTCATTTCTTAAACATTTGCAAATGGCTCCCCAGAGTGAAACTTTACACTGACAATACAAAGGTGATGCAGGGGTAGCCCTGAAAAAAACCTTCATGCTAGCATAGACATGACATTTTCCCAGACTCCTGACTCCAGGCATTCCTTTCTCTGCCTTCTGGGTGGCATCCCTCTGCGGGGTGCACTGTCCCTCAGAGTTGCAGCCAGGGTGCTCCATAGCTCCTGGTGGATGACAGTGCCAGCCCTGTGGCCCCCCTGCATGAGGCTGCAGTGGGAGGGACTGAGGGACAATGTGGGGTGGATGGCTTGCTGCATTTAGCTCTGAGCAGGGGAGAGCTCAAATGCTTTCTCCCCAGACAGATTCCCACTGATGAATCATAAATAAACCCACATTTCTTCACCGCAGATGGATGGAATGCTGGTGGGCTTCCTGAGCAATCCCACTAGCAGCAGACACCGTTCCCAGACTCTCTCGTTCTGAGTCTGAAACAGAGGGTCTGGTCTCAGGACCAGCTCGCAGGTGTCACATTGTCTTCTTCCAGATCCCAAAGTGGGTGTAAGGTTCCCCATGCTGTTCACAACCACAGTCCTTTAGAGCAGCTCAGACTGCATCCCCTGATAGTCTCTAAGTATGTGTGTATAAAAATACACGTATCTGGGCCAGGCTCGGTGGCTCATGCCTGTAATCCCAACACTTTGGGAGGCCAAGGCAGGTGGATCACCTGAGGTTAGGAGTTCGAGACCAGCCTGGCCAACATGGTGAAACCCCGTCTCTACCAAAAATATAAAAATTAGCTGGGTGTGGTGGTGGGCACCTGTAGTCCCAGCTACTTGGGAGGCTGAGGTAGGAGAATTGCTTGAACCTGGGAGGCAGAGGCTGCAGTGAGCCAAGATTGCACCATTGCACCCCAGCCTGGGCAATGAGAGTAAAGAAAAAAAAAATGTATCTGTCTCCCAGCTCTGTCTGCTGAGAGGGCCAAGATGCAAAGAAATCCCCGTAGCAACAAGCACACCTAGCACCTAGGTCTTGGTTTTTAAATACTATTCTCCACTAAAAGGAGCCAGGACTCCTTAAAGAAATGACCAATCCCAGGACTTCAGCAGAGAAAATATGAGGTAAGAGAAACCTGGGACATCTTGCCTTTGCCCAGCCTGTTCCCTCTTCCTGGGCTGCCCTCCCACCAATTAATTCTTCTCACTCCCTTCTCTGACAGTCCACAGTAAGCAGCATCATTCTATCACTCTGTGCACTGGTCAGCGCTCAGTCCTCTGTTGCTGGACAGACTTAAGAAATCACCGTGGGCAAGTGTAGCCCCTTTGGAAATCCAACCAACTTGGGTGCAAACTCTAGTTCTGCCCAGCACTCATTGCTTAACCTTTCTGAGGCTCAGTTTCTTCCTCTGTGAAACGGGGATACTGATGTCTACCTCCCAGGGTGCTGTGAGGCCTCAGGCAGGCGTCCATGCTGATCCACCGGGCTCAGTACTCATCCAGCAAACACTAAACAGCAGTATTTTCTCCATGGTGATGTGTTCGCCTGCCCTATTAGAGTCTGAGCCTTCCTCTTCTGTCTCTTTCCATTCCCCAGCGCCCAGCACCATGCCTGGCACCCCAAGAGCGATGCATCCGTGTTTCTCAGGTTGTTTGAGTTGCTGGCTGATATTTGCTCACTGGCCCTTGTTGACTGAATGGGCTGACGGGCACATAGCCACATTTGTTGACTGAGCTTTTCCTACTGATACCCACTGCCTGGCACCTGCCCAGGGCAATCCCTCGTAGCATCTGCCAGGGCCCGCCAACCGCCTGGATAAAGGCGAACAGGAAGAACAGCTCTCTCATTTCCTCAGCCCTGCCTCTGGCCGGCTCTACCTGCCTCTTTCTTGTGCTCTCTGGAACACCCCCATTTCTCTGCACCTCTATCTCACCTCATCACTGTCTCTGCGCCTTGTCAGTATTGGGGCTCAGAAAGCAACACCCCAAAAGGAAGGCCTCAGAAGCAGCCTCAGAAGCAGAAGTTCTTCTCTGACCTTCTTTTGCCCTCTTGTTTCAGTCTCATTCTCCCCTGAGGTTAGCCGTACAAACTAGAATCTCTCTTCCCTGAGGCGGGTCATAGAAACCAGAACCTCCTTTACCCAAAGCCAGCCGTAAAACCTAAAAATATTACTCTAACTTTCCCTCTGCCTTTCTGTGTAAAAACCGGCCATAAAAAAATTATCTAGCCTGGGGTGCTGGCTCACACCTGTAATCCCAGCATTTTGGAACGCTGAGGCAGGAGAATCACTTGAGCCCAGCAGTTTGAGACCAGCCTAGGTAACACAGTGAGACCTTGTCTATTTAAAAAAAAAAAAAGAAAAAGAAAAGAAATTAGGCAGGCATGGTGGTGTGCTCCTGTGGTCTCAGCTACTCGGGAGGCTGAGATGGGAGGATCACTTGAGCCCAGGAGGTCAAGGCTGCAATGAACCGTGACTGAGTCACTGCACTCCAGCCTGGGTGACAGAGGAAGACCTTGTCTCAAAAAAAAAAAAAGGAAAAGAAAAAGAAATTATCCGATCTACCTTGTTTGACTGTAGGTTATAAGACTCCCATTCCAGAGAAGGTCCTACCCTCTGCCCAGAAGGAAGGAATGCATGCTCACAGATGCCAAGAAGAATCTAAGCGGACAGGCCCTGCTGGGTTTCCCCTCTCAGTCTATTAGCATTCGATCCCAGTCTTTTTGTCCAATCATATCTCTACACGACTCTTCCTACTTTGTTGAACCCAAGCGCAAAAGTGGACATTTTCTCCTGCATCTTTGGGCCTTCGTTCTGAAGCCTCCTCGTGTATACACACTAAATAAATGTGTATGCCTTTTCTCCTATTAATCTGTCTTTCGTGAATTGATTTTTCAGTGAATCTTCAGGTGGCCCAGGACCTTGGCCCCTGCATCAGCATTGCTATGCCTGTTTCTCTGTGTGTCTGTGGCTCTGCTCGGTCACCATGTCTCTGCCCACCTTTGCTGACTCCCTCTCTGTGGCTTCTTCTCCCTGCCACCATCTTTCCCTCCCACAGAACAGCTGCCCTTCCCCTTGCCCATGGCCTCATTGTCCACACTCAAGGCTGTGGGTCTCAATAGCACCTGCACACATTTGTTGCTACCTCTTCATTGTTTTCCTGGTGACAGACCAGCTTTTCCACCCTACTCCTCAGGGATTTATTGCAGATGGTTTTTTTTTTATCTCCTCCATCTGGGGTGTCTGCCCTTCCCTTCCTGTCCCTTCCCCCAATCCTAGAACTTCCAGTGATAGTGAGTTCTAGAGATCAGGGGGAAAATCTCAAGATCGGGGCAGGAGAAAACCTCCAAAGGCCCAAGATCGGATCTTCAGAAGCAGCCTGAGGATCTTCCTTCCGTTAAGTGTGGTGCATGCAGAGAGGGGATGGATATGTTAAAATGTGTCACACATACAGGGTGACAGGCTACATGGGAGGAACATGTGCTCAACCTCCGAAGTCATTGGGAAAGTTCGTACACCCTGTGCTGGGGACACATGTACACCATGAGGGCCACTCATTTGAGAGCATATAGGTCCCACCTGTGCAAGGCAAATCCCAGCCTCCCAAAGTGCTGGGATTACAAGTGTGAGCCGCTGCACCAAACAGCTGATCTATGCACTGGAGGGCATGGTGTTTGAGGATGCAGATGTGAATGTTGTGGGAGAGGGAAATGTACAGAGTAGTCAGCCATTTGTCCTGATTAAACGAACTCTTCACTGCCTCCTTGCCTGTTCCATGTGACTCGCAGGGCCTCCCTGCAGGAGGGGATATCGCTTCCCATCCACTGACATCAGGCGTGGCCTGGAACATCAGGCTTGAGCCAAGGGGGTGTGCACAGAAGTGATGCCTGCCACATCTGAACGGAAGTTTCTAGGGTCACATTGCTCTGCCTTTACTTCTTTTCCTCTGCCCCATGAACCGCATGCTCTAGACAAGGGCTCCTCCTTCAGCCCAGCTACCAGAATGAAAAGCCATGAGGAGCAGACCTGGGATCTGACTTGCAGATAATAGGTAAAGCAAGAGTAATATAAACAGGTGTTGTTTGTAAGCCACTGGCACTTGTGGGATTTGGGGGTCATTTGTTAGTGCAGCATGACTTAGTGAAAGCTGACTGAAATATTTCATGTAGCCCCATGGCCCTAAGTACTCTCCACATGCTGATGACTTTTTTTTTTTTGAGACAGAGTCTTGCTCTGTTACCCAGGCTGTAGTGCAGTAGCACAGTCTCTGCTCACTGCAACCTCCACCTCCCGGGTTCAAGCAGCTCTCCTGCCTCAGTCTCCTGAGTAGCTGGGACTACAGGCACCCACCACTGTGCCCAGCTAATTTTTGTATTTTTGGTAGAGGCAGAGTTTCACCATGTTGGCCAGGCTAGTCTCGAGCTCCTGACCTCAAATGATCCACCCACCTCAGCCTCCCAAAGTGCTGGGATTACAGGCGTGAGCCAGAGCGCCTGGCCTGATGGGTCTTGTGTGTCTATTCCCAGGCATATCTTTTTCTCTGAGCTTCAGACCCATCTATCCAACTGTCAATTCCAGTCTTCACTTGGGTATCTAACAGGCAGATCAAACATAACATTGGCACATAACTCTTGATTTTACTACCAACCATCCTCGTAAATCTGCTCCTCCTCAAATCTTCTCCAAATGACCTGTCAGATTTACCTCCAAAACCCCTAGTCAAAGCCCCATTACTGTCCATCTAGCCTACTGCAACAGCCTCCTAACAGGTCTCCCTACCTCACGTACAGCTGCCAGAGTTGTCCTTCTACAGTGTAAATCAGATCACATCATCGAGGCTTTCCATCGCAAATAAAATTTAAAAAAAAAAAAATTCTCACCAAGGCCGACTGTGCTTGATCTGCTACTAAGTAGATATTTAACGATGATAATAATAATAGTAATTGCTTAATTGTATGTCATTTTGACTGGGCCACTAGGTGCCCAGATATTTTGTTAAATGTTATTCTGGGTGTGCCTGTGAAGAAGTTCCTGGATGAGATTAACATTCAAATCAGTAAACTGAGTAAAGCAGATTGCCTCTCCAAAGTGGTGGGCCTCATCCAATCTGTTGGAGGCCTGTATAGGACAAAAAGGTTGAGTAAAGGAGAATTCACACTTTCTCTGCCCTACTGTCTTGAGGCTGGGACACTGGTCTTCTCTGCTGCCTTAAGATTCAGACTGGAAATTAACCATCAGCTCTCCTGACTGCCTCTCTGTGGTTTTTCCTCTCTGCTATCTTCTTTTCCTCTTACGGAAAAGCTGCTTTCTCCTTGCTGATGGCCTCAAGGACATGGGCCCTCAACGGCACTCAATAGTCTCTGACCTTTGGACTCAGGCCAAAACTACACTATCAGCTCTCCTGGATCTCCAGCTTGTCAACTGAAGATCATGGGACCTCTCAGCCTTCATAACCATGTAAGCCAATTCCTTATCATATAATGACATATGTATTTATGTGATAAGGAATATATTATACATAAACATATGCTATTGATTCTCTTTATCTGGCGAACTCAGGCTAGTATGATGATGAGGAGGAGGAGGAAGAAGAAAGAGAAAGAGAAGGAGGAATGAGTGTGAGTGCTCAGGCCTGTTGGAGATACTCTGCTGAGCAGATTCAGCTCAGATCTGACAATAAATACCTGTACCATGACTAGTCTAAAACTTAAACCACCTAGTCACCACCAGCTCCTCGAAACTGGCCAAGAGAGGGCCCCATGTTCACAAGCCAAATTTGCCATGTTCACTGCCCCTCCCTTCCTCTCCCTGTCCATGTCCTCCGCATCCTGCATGGTCCTCCCAGATGCCATCCCCTTCTGCTGTATTTCCCAGAGCATAGCTGAGCTCTAGAGTGGTAAGTGAGTCCCTCGACACAGACTATGGGTTTTAAGATTCAAGATATTTTTGAGCCATTATGTCACCAGAACAGTGTCCAGAGGCCCTGAGAATTGAAATCAGGGATCCAGGATCCAAGCCCAACCTTAGATGGGGACACTGGGTTCATGTTGAGCAGAGAGGAAATTCTGTGGTTTGAATGTGTCCTCTCCATTATCTGGACATTGGAACTAATCACCAATGTAACAATATTAAGAGGTGGGGCCTTCAGGGGATGATTAAGCCTTGAGGGTGGAGCCCTCATGAATGGAATTAAGTGCCCATTCATGGACACTTGCCCATTCAAGCCCTCATGAATGGAATTATAAAAGGGTTTGACGGATGGAATTTGCTCCTCTTGACCTCTGCCTTCTGCCATGTGAGGACACAGCATCTCTCTCTTCTGGAGGTTGCAGCATTCCAGGCGCCATCTTGGAAGCAGAGACCAGGCCCTCACCAGACAACTGAACCTGCTGGAACCTTAATCTTGGACTTCCCAGCCTCAAGAGCTGTGAGAAAATACATTTCTGTTCTTTATAAATCATGCAGTCTGTGGGTGTTTTAACTTTACTTTAGGTTCAGGGTACATTTGCAGGTTTGTTATATAGGTAAACTTGTGTCAAAAGGGTTTGGTGTACAGATTATTTCATCACTTGGGTACTAAACTTGGTACCCAATAGTTAATTTTTCTGACCATCTCCCTCCTCCTACCCTCCACCCTCAAGTAGAAGATCCCAGTGTCTATTGTTCCCCTTTTTGTGCCCATGAGTTCTCATCATTTAACCCCCACACTGTTAAGTGAGAACATGCAGTATTTGGTATTCTGTTCCTGTGTTAGTTTGCTAAGGAGAATGGCCTCCAGATCCATCCATGCTCTGTGGTATTTTGTGATAGCAGAGTATAAAACAGCTAAGACGGAGAAGCAAAGTCACTTGATTACATTCAGACAACACCACCTTCTGCATCAATCCCTATGCTGGGCATTGTTGGGGGACACACAGGAAACCAAAGACTTCCCTCACTTAGAAGGGAGAGGGTAGAAACACAAGCCTAGCCTCAGGTGCTCTTGGTGTGATGCTGGAGACACTGCTGCCTTCAGAGAACTCCCAATATGCATGAGTCTCATAGTTCACCATGGAGGCATTGATCCAGACCCCTTTCCTCTGCCTCATCCATCCCTCAATGCTTGCTCTTTGTTCCAAGCCTGTCTGTGTTGGGCTGCCAATCTGAGGTGACTTGGGGTTTTAGAACATCTCTAGTTGAAAACACACTCCCTCTTCTTCCCATCCCATGGGGCTTTCTGACTCCAGGCCTCAGGGAAACAATGCTTACTGGGACCTCTGTCCCACGCCATGTAGTTCCTGAGATATCTGCTCATCAGGCTAGTGTCCAAGCTAGTTCTGTCCCATGGAGAAGCCTGACTTTTACTATGATTGTGGAGAAGCATCGAGGGCTCATTCCTATGGCTTACCCTACAAAGAGGAGGAGCACTAATGAGAGAACACAAGTAATCAATCAGCAGGAGAGCTGATTTCTTGTTGCCATTTATGTTGTCATTATGTCGTCTTCATGGCAGCAAGGTTCTACAGTGGCTTTTCTAAAGGCTAATGGAAGAAGATGGGGTTGAAACAAAAATATTAGTCTGTGGGGCTCTGAGGCTCCAGGGATTACTGTAGTTTTATTCAGAGTAGCTCCCCTCTTACCAGTTTTATATATTGGGGTTCCATGTGAGATGTTATTTACAAGTGGTTCTTCCAACTGGACAAAGATTTGAAAACCACTGCTGCTCTGCTTGCTACCATATACAAGTTCTGTGCCATCACTTAAAGTGCATTATATGACGTTATAGATGTCTGTTGTCAACTTGGTGTCACCATCACATACATCATGCCACATGCCCTAGTATCTAACTGAGCATGTCTTTTGATTTTATATTCAGTTTGCTTACAGCACGTCTTTCAAATTACAAAAGTAACACATGTTTGATTATAACAACTGAAACACAATAAAAAGATGATAAATTTTAGCGCCAGTCCCCACCCACGACCTCTCCTCTGATGTAAGCAGTGTTAATATCCCGTTATGTAACCTTCAAGTGGACACCCATTATGAACAATTTTAGCTGTCTCTAAAATCACTGATGCAAGAATCTGTCATCTACAATAGCAATTGGTATGAGCAAGGCAAGGTATGAATATATATTTCTTGTTTTCATCCACAAGTTAACTAATTTCCAGAGGCTGTCTGGGTTTCCAACAAGGAAGAGCAACCACAGTTGACCAGTGACCATGCAGTCTAAGTGGACCAACAAATGGAAAACCCTGTCTCTGAGAGGGATGCCCACGGTAACAATTAACATGGGGCTATAGTTCTGGGATCGAGCAAACATTGCATGTGTGAGGCTGTGAGCAGTGTTCATGCACCTGGATCTTCAGGTGCTTTTCAGAAATGGTGAGGGTTTGTGATTACGGTCTGGGTATAAATCCCACTCTGCCATTTTTTTGGTCAGTTCACCTCTCTAAACCTCAGTTCACTCGTTTACACGGGAAAGAAGAATAATACCCAGAAACACAGAAGCCAATTCCATGTAGTCCAAGTAGGAAGGGCTTTAATGAAGGGAAATTGAAGCTTCTACAGCTGTTAGAAGACCTGGGAAAGAATCGCTGGGGAAGCCACGGCTGAGCACCCAAGGACACCAGCACAGCAGGCATTTCCCAAGGCCTTACCCAAAACCCCTGGGAAGTTCTGCTGGCCTTCTCAGGCTGCAGCAACGAAGCAGGTGAATCTCAAGAAGCTCAAGTGGAAGGTGCTTAACCTCCTGTCTGCCTATTTATCTACCTACCTGCAACTAATTCTGGAGAATCACAGCTTTGCCGCCTTTTCTACTTTCCAAACTTTCCCTATGCACTTCTCTTGGCAGACTCAAACCAGGAGCCATATGGCAAAGGCATTCTGGGAAATGTAGGTCTCATCTCCTCTTCCACAAAGCAAGGGACACCTGATGACAAGTGGTGATGATGCCAGGTGAACAATCGACAACCTAGCACAACCTACTGCATTTTTTGAGATTTTTATGAGATTTTTTTTATGAGATTTTTTATGAGATTATGCAATAATCTTTTTTATGAGATTAAATGCAATAATGCAGATAAAGTCTTAACAAAGTGCTTGGTGAACAGTTAATGCTTAATAAGTGGCAGTTATTATAATTTCTTTTTATAATTTTGATTGCAGAAATGGTAGCTTTCCACCTAGCACAGCACACTCACTCCATTTCATGCTACAGAAAATCCTAGGCTTTGGGGTTCCTGTCAAAAGATACATTTCCCATTGCCTCACACCACCCAGCAGGTCCCATCATTTCTTTTTCAGATCTGATTATAATGGCAACATTTGTAAATTGCTGATCCTCTAATTCCCCAGAAGCATGTAACCTGGCTCAATGTATTCAAATCAATTACCCAGAAAGACATGAACTAAATTCTCTACTTCTGTATCCTGGTTTTATATTCCATGGCGATTGTACTTGAAATCACCACCAAGAGAAGAGCATTATGCTACAGGTGTGTCTTCTTCATCACATATCATTCAAGGCATGAGGAAATCCAATAATAACCCTATTTATGAACAAGCAGTTGTAACCTCACAATTGCTATCACCAAACATTTCAGAATAATGAAATATTTCCAATGAGAATTGATTTAAAAAGCCCAAAATGCATGCAAACTTACTTCCATGAAACTTAAATTCAAACCATTCCCCGGGTAACCAAATTATACTTGTAAAGACCTCAAATTGATTGGACTTCAAAATTCAAAATTCAATTGTAGAAAATAAAATAGGTTATAAACCACAAAGGCCTTTGCCAAGCCATCCCCTGCTCTGAAGCACAATCCAAATATCACATGGTCACACGTCAGTGCTGCCTGCAAAGAAATCCATTTTACAAACAAACCTAGGGTAATAGGACCCAGATCTGTAATGCCTTATCCTGATTAATGATGGACTTACACACTGTTATATCCATGGTCACCAAGAGTAAAGCTAAAATTCTTGGAAGCAGCATTACTCTTAAAATTGCAATAATCTCCAGGGGAAATGACCCAATTTAAACTTATTCCCTCTTTAGCTGGAATGTGTTTAACTCTTTTAAACTTGTTCTTTGCTGTTACCTGTGTCCTTCAAAGACATGCCCTCTGTTATTCTACATAACTCCCTTCACTCAGAAGCCTTCAGTTGCAAAAGCAATTTAACCCCCAGTTTACCATGATACTATTAAAGAATAAAATAGTCAGTAGCCCAAACAAATTCTTAAGAAGCCAGCACTTTCAATTGGCATGTTTTTTTAGACCCTAAATTCATATGCACAAATATGCATTGGTTCAGTCTGCCAACCCATGTCTAGGTGCTGGGTGAATAAGCTAGAGGAGCTCTCTGATGTCAGGGAGCTTACATTCTAGTCAGAAGAGGTAGATACATGAATCAACAAACAAGACCGTTCAGGATGCATACACACTGATCTGAAAGTCTCTTCACTTCACTTGCCTGGGCTGAGGTGGGACCACTATCTTTGAAGAGCCAAAGAAGGAGAGTTCTCAGAAGAGGTTATAGCAAGTGTGAAGGTCCTGTGGCAGGAAAGAGCTTGCCAGGCTCAGGAGGTGGAAACACATTGCCGAACACAAATACATACACAACATATACACCAACACACACCAAAGACTTTCTACAAGGTTTCATTAAATACTGAGTAGGTACAAAAGATATTTATAAAACATGTCTGCTGTACAAAGAATAACAATAAAGGGAACATTCGTGTATCCCACCATCCAGTTTAGGAATGAAAGCATGACCATTAAGCATGACCTCCTTGATCTGATCCCCTCTCTTCCTAACCCAGAGAAACGCTAGTCTGAATTATGTGTTTCATTCTCCCACATTTTCTCTCTTTATGACCTTATATCCTGAACAATATAATGTTCAATATGTTTTTGATCTCTAAGACTAGAATCATGCAGTTATGTAGGTTTGTATGGCTTGGGGTTTTTGTAGCCAAGTCAAAGCTATGATAAATTTATTTCTGAAATTTTTGAGTGAAGGAGTTAATAATTTTTTAATTAGAATTTGTTATTGAGATAATTATAAATTCATATGCAATTGTGTGTACCATTTATCCAGTTTCCCCCAGTGGTAACCGATATGGTCTAGCTGTGTCGCCACCCAAATCTCATCTTGAATTGCAGCTCCCATAATTCCAACGTGTTGTGGGAGGGACCCGGTGGGAGATAATTGAATCATGGGGGCGGTTTCCCCCATACTGTTCTCATGGTAGTGAATAAGTCTCACAAGGTCTGATGGTTTTATAAGGGGAAACCCCTTTCACTTTGTTCTCATTTCTCTCTTATCTGCCATCATGTAAGACGTGCCTTTCACCTTCCGCCATGATTGTGAGGCCTCCCCAGCTGCATGAAACTGTAAGCCCATTAAACCTCTTTTCCTTTATAAATTACCCAGTCTCAGGTATGTCTTTATCAGCAGCATGAGAACAGACTAATATAATAACATATTAAAAACACTAGTACAATATCATAACCAGGATACTGACATGACACAGCTCACCAATCTTATCCAGATTTCTCCCATTTACTTGTATCATTTGTGGTGTGTGTGTGTGTGTTTGTGAGTGGGTGTGTGTGTGTATCCATCACTAACGTCAAGATACTGGCCAGTCCATCACCATGAGGATCCTTCATATTGTGCCTTAATAACCACCTCCCTCCACCCCATCCCATTCTTAACCCTGGACAACCACTAATCCCTTCTCTATCTGTAACATTTGTCATTTCAAAATGTTATACAAATGTAGTCATACATATATAGCCTTTTGGCACTGACTTTTTTCACTCATAATAATTCCCCGAAGATTCATCACAGTTGTTTGTAATCAATAGCTTGTTGCTTGTTTATTGCTGAGTAGTATTCCATCCTGTGAATATACCACAGTTTGTCTAACCGGTCACCCGTTGAAAGGCATCTTCAACAAACAGGTTAATGGTCAAACAAACTGTGGTATATTTGAATGGTAAAACAAACTGTAGTATATTTGACTATTACAAATAAAGCTGCTGTGAACACTTCACTATTTCAAATAAAGCTCCCCAGGTTTTTGTGTGGACATAAGTTTTTATTTCCCTGGGGTAAACACCTGAGGGTGCTACTGCTGGGTCATAGGCATGCTGGGTTTTATAATTAGCTGCCCTCTGTTTTCTAGGCTAGAACTACAATTTTATATCCCACCAACAATATATGAACAAGCCTATTTCTCTACATCCTTGCCAATGTTTGGAGTTCTTATTTTTTTTTATTTTAGCAATTCTGATAATGCATAGCGATATGTTATCATGGTTTTAATTTGCATTACCCTTATGTTGAACATATTTCATGAATTTATTTGCCATTTGAATAACTTACGTTGTGGAATATCTATTCATGTGTTTTGCCCATGTTCTAGTGGATGGCTTGTTTTCTTTTTACCATTGAGTTTTGAGAGCTCTTTACATAATTGAGATTCTAGTCTTCTTCAGATATGTGATTTGAATATATCTTCTCCCACTCTGTAACTTGTCTATAGCTTGCTTTTTTACTCAACATTATTTCCTCAGTTTTATCTATGCAGATGGATTTGTTTTATTTTGTTGCTGTATCATTCTAATATTGTTTTGTATTTTGCTATATCATTATACTATTGATGGACATTGCTTATTGTTCTGCTTTCACAAGCAATGTTACCAAGGGCTTTCTTGAGGTGTCCACTGCTGCACCTATATAAGGTCTCTAAGGTATAGACCTAGTAACATTTCTGGATCACAGGGCGTGTGCATTATTAATGTTATTAGATAATGCTAAATTTATGCCAGAGAAATTTCATCACTGCAAACTCCCACTAGCAGTGTAAAAGTTCCTATTACTCCATGACTTTGCTAGCACTTGATCTTATCAGACTTTTTTTTCAATTTTAACAATCTAATGAGTATATAATGGTATCTGTTTTATTTTTATTTCCCTGGTTACAAATAATCATACAAATAAATACAAATAGTCCCTTTACTTCCCTGGTGAAACTGAACATTCAGTCTAGACATTCAGATTTCCTAATTGGTCAAGTGTCTATTTAAGTTACTTTGCCCATTTTTGTATTGAGTTGTGTATTAGTCCGTTTTCACACTGCTATAAAGATACTACCTGAGACTGAGTAATTTATAAAGAAAGGGGTTTTAATGCACTCACAGGGAAAGCCTCAGGAAACTTACAATCATGGCATAAGACGAAGGGGAAGCAAGGCACATCTTCAAAAGGTAGTAGGAGAGGGAGAGAGAAAGAAGGAGAAAGTGCCACTTATCAAACAACCAGATCTCATGAGAATTCACTCACTGTCACGAGAATAGCATGGGGAAAACCGGCCCCCTTGATCCAATCACCTCCCACCAGATTCCTCTCTCTGTTGGCAGTGGCCGCTGCCATCATGCAGGCTGCAGCAGGGAGGCACCACCAGGGCTGCACACTCTGTGAAGCAGGCAGGAGCTGGTAACAAGTGGGAGCCCCACCCCTTTTGAGTTGGCAAGGTGGGAGCTCCCTGGGTGCAGCTGTGGCCACCCTCCCAAGCACAAGACCCAAGCATCTCTGCAGCCTTCACTCTGGGGTGCCTGGGAAGTTCCCCCCCCCCGCCCTCTGGCCCACAGGCTCAGGAGTGTCTGCTCCTGCTGCCTGGCCTCTCCACTCCTGGCACCCTACTCTGATCTTGGAGCCAGGGTGGGGCCTATCCTGGGCATTGGCACAGCCTGGCTAGGTGTGCACATGCTTGGGGCAGCACTGACATGCCAGTGCCCTGCTACCTTGGCCCCCTCCAGAATCTGGGCAAAACGAGTGTGAAAGGAGAACCCGAGGGGGAGTGCTGAGGGTGGCTTGGCACTGGCCTGCAGGTGCCTCTTGGTGCAAGCAGCCTGGGCACCATAGGCACCATGGACAGCAGCAGGAGGCAGACAGGTTCCTGGGCTGAACGGAGTGGGTCCCCAGTAAGGCCCCACCTTTAGGCCAGGGATGGCCTAAAGGCTGGGGGCTGAGCTGTCAGTCCCGCAGACCAGACTGGGGACTTGTGGTGCCTTTCAGGCCTGCCCATGGCCACCCATGAACCAGTTGGCACACACTTCCTCCCCTCTGACATCCATAAAAGTCTCAGGTTCAGCCAAAGCAGGGTAGAGGATGGAGAGACGATGGGATGACCAACTTCAGAGAGGAGCTATCCTCTCTGCTGAGAGCTGGGAAGAAGACAGGAAAACCTGCCTATAGAGAGGAGCAACTTTTGCCAGAGCCTCCTCTCTGTTGAAAGCAGGAGACATCAGGATGACTGGCTGCAGAGAGGAGCTACCCTCTCCAGGGTCTCCTCTCTGTTGAAAGCTGAACCCTTAATGGGACAACCTGCCAGCAGAGAGGAGCCACTGACCCCAGGGCCTCCTCTCTGCTGAGAGCTGAACACTCAACCAGATGACCTGCCTGCAGAGAGGAGCTAACCACTGCAGGTCTCTTCCAAGCTATTCTAACACTCAATAAAGCTCCTCTTTATCTTGTTTACCCTCCATCTGTCTGCGTATCTCATTCTTCCTGGACACAGGACAAGAACTCAGCAAAGGTGCCACCAGCCAGAGAGGTTTCTGGCCAGACAATTGATACCCCAAAGATCCCTTAACACCTCAACACATAGGGATTACAATTCAGATTACATTCAATATGAGATTTGGGTGGAGACACAGCCAAACCATATTAGGTTGTCATTTTCTCATTGGTTTGTAGGAGGTATTTTTGTTTGTTTGCTTAACGTATTCTCAATACTAATCTTTTCCTCTTATTTGTGTTGCAAATCTTTTCTTATAGTGTGTGCTTTTTCTTTTTACTTTTGTTAGGGTGTCTTTTGACAAACAAAAGTTTGTAATGTAGTCACATTTTTCAAAACTGTCTGTATGGCTCCTACTTTTGGATTTTAAGAAATCCTTACCTATCCTGAGGTCATAAATGCACACTGCCTCTCTATTTACAGTATTTAAGAACATAAACTCTTAAGCCAAACTTCCTAGGTTCAAATCGTAGTAATGAAACCTTGACCAACTTATTTAACCTCTTCGTGGCTCAATTTACTCAAATGCAAAGTGGAGATGATATTAGTACCTACATTGTACACTTGTTCTGTTGGACTAAATAACCTCTACTGAAAATTGTCTACATAGTATTACATGCTATCATCATCATCATCATCATCACCAAGCTTTAGAATATTGGTGTACATTTAAATCTTTAGCAATCTAAAATTTATTTTTATATATGGTGTGAGGTGTTAGCCCGACATTTTTTATGATGAATTATCAATTTACCCAATACAGTTTTGTAAATTGAGTCTTTCCTTACTGAACTGCAATACCAACTCTGTCATAAATCAAATTTCCACTTGTATTAGGTATTAGGAGCTGTTCTGAGATTTCTATTTTCTTCCATTGGTCTGTCTATTCCTAAGATGGTGCCACTCTGTTTTAATTTCTGTAGTGTTGTAATGCTTTTTGATAAGTTCTCCACCCTCTTCTTCTTTAGCAGATTTTGACTATTCTTTACCCTTTATTCTTTCATACATATTTTAGAATCAGTTTTTCAGAATCTTTGATAAAGAAACCTGTTGGATTCTAACTGAAATTGCATTGAATCTATGTTTGAATCAATTTGGGAAAAAAGAAATTTTTACTTTATTGCCTTTCAATCTATGAACTTTGCCTTTTTCTTTTTTTCTTTCTTTGTTTCTTTTTTTTTTTTTGTCTTTTTTGTTTGTTTGTTTGTTTTGTTTGTTTTTGGCAGAGTCTTTGTCTTGTCACCCAGGCTGGAATACAATGGCGTGATTTTTGCTCACTGCAACCTTTGCCTCCTGAGTTCAAGCAATTCTCCTGCCTCAACCTCCCAAGTAGCTGGGATTACAGGCACCCGCCACTATACCCAGCTAATTTTTGTATTTTTAGCAGAGATGGGGTTTCAGCATGTTGGCCAGGCTGGTCTTGAACTCCTGAACTCAGGTGATCCACCCACCTTGGCCTCCCAAAGTGCTGGGATTACAGGATGAGCCACCGTGCCCAGCCAGCCTACTATTACTTTACCATTTTTTAATGTTTTCAATATTTTTTATGTGTTCTCAATAAAGTTTTCATACATATTTTTTAGATTTACTCCTAGATATTTTATTGGAGGTACTGTAAATGGTATCTATTCTTTACCTCTTATTTCTTCATATATAGTTTAGAATCAGTTTTTCAGAATCTCTGAAAAAGAAACCTATTGAATTTTAACTGAAATTGCATCAAATCTATGTTTGAGTCAACTTGGGAAAACAGAAATTTTTACATTATTGCCTTTCAATCCATGAACTTAGCCCACTATTATTTTATCACTTTCTAATGTTTTCAATAGTTTTTATATTTTCTCCACAAAGTTCCTGTACAGTTTTTTAGATTTACTCCAAGATATTTCATTTCATTGGAGGTACTGTAAATGGTATCTATTTTGAAGTACAATTTGGACTGCTTATTGTTGGTGTAGAAAATGCAGTTAACTTTTTGCACTGGTTTTATATCCAGAGACCTTTTATTAATTCTAATAATGTATCTGTATATTCATGGGGGATTCTATGTTTATAAGCTAATGTTTTAAAGTGATAACAATATGGTTTTTCTTTGTGATTCATATGTCCTCTGTGTGTGTGTGTGTGTGTGTGTGTGTGTGTTATTTGCCTTCTTTCATTGGCTAGGACCTTCAGTATATTGCTGAATAGATGTGATAGCAGATGGCTTTGTATTGTTTCTTATCTTAAAGGGAATTATTTCAGTGCTTCATCTTTAAGTAAGATATTTGGTATAGGTTTTTCATAAATGTCCTTTATCAGATGAGAACATTTTCTTCTATCCCTGGCTTACAAAGAATTCTTTAAAAGATCACAAGTGAATATTAAATTTTATTATATTTTTGTATCTATTAAAATGATTGACATGGTTTGAATTTATGTCCCCACTCAAATCTCTTGTCAAATTGGAGGAGAGGCCTGGTGGAAGATGATTGGATCATAGGTGCAAATTTCCCCCTTGCTGTTGTTGTGATAGTGAATGAGTTCTCACTAAAATTGTGTGGCACTTCCCCCTTCACCCGCTCTCTCTTCTGACACCATGTGAACAAGGTTGCTTGCTTCCCCTTCACCTTCCACCATGATTGGACGTTTCCTGAGGCCTCTTAGTTATGCTTTCTGTTAACCTTGCAGAACTGTGAGTCAATTAAACCTCTTTTTTTCATAAATTACCCAGTTTCAAGTAATTCTCTATAGTAGTGTGAAAACAGACTAATACAATGCTCACATTGCTTTTCTTCTTTATCTTGTTAATGTAAGGAGTCACATTGATTTTTTATGCTTTAATGTTTCCCCAATCTTACATGCCTTAGGTAAACTAGCTCATGGCTTATTATCATTTTTCTACATTGTAGGATTTTGTTTACCAACATTCAGTTTAGAATTATGTGTCAATGTTCTTAAGTAAAATTTGCCTGCAATTTTCTTCTCACACTATCATTGTCAAGATTTAGTATCAAAATTATACTAGCTTTATAAAATGGGTTAGGGCATATTCATATTTCCTCTTTATCTATATTATAGACTAGTTTGTGTAAGATTGAAAATATCTATCTCCTGAATGTTTGGTAAAACTCACTAGTGAAATCATTTGGGAGGATCTGATTTTTCTTTAGGGTCCATTTTAAAACTAATCGTTCCATTTATTTAATAATTATACTACTGTTTGTTTCATATTTCTTCTTGAAACGGTTTTTGTAGCTTATACTTCTTTAGAAATTTTTCCATTTTATCTAAGTTTTCCGAAGTATTAACATAAAGTTTTTAATTATCTTTTAAATCTCTGCAGCATGTGTAAATATGTTTGCTTTCTTTATTCCATGCATTGTTTTATCTGTCTTCTTTCTTTTTCCTTGCTCAATCTTAACAGAAATTTTTCAACTTTATTAGTTTCTCAGAGAAAGAACTTTTGGCTGCATTAAGCCTCTTCATTGTGCATTTGATTTTTATCTCATAAGGGTTTTCTCTTTTAAAAAAAAATTCCTATGTTCTGCTTTTTTGGATTATTCTTATGTTATTCCTTTTTAAATTCTTCAGTTGGATATTTAGTTTAGTGGTTCTCAATCAGGGACAATTTTGGCCCCTATGGGACATTGAGCAATGTCTGGAGATATTATTTGGTTGTCACAACTGGGGAAAGGAAGATATTGGAATCTAGTGAGTAGTCACCAAAGATGCTGCTAAACATCCTACAGTGAGCAACACAGCCCCGGAAACAAAGAATTATCCAGCCCAAATGTCAAGAGCACTGAAGTTGAGAAACCCTGGTCTAGCTTATTAATCTTCAGACTTTATTCTTTTCTAATGAGACTACTCAACGCTAAAAATTTCCTGCTGAGTACTGCTTTAGATTCATACCATAATTTTTTTTTAAATTTAAATACAGGGAAATTTGCTTTCTTTTTGGTGGATGCTTGTATGAGCTTTAATATGCATTCACCACAATCAAGATATAACACGGTTTCATCACCCCAGAAAATGCTCTCATGCTGCCCCTTTGTGTCAAACTCCTCCCCTACCACTGATTCACTCTCCATGCCTATAGCTTTCCAGGATTTCATGTCAATACAATAATGGAATATAAGTTTGTTTTGAGACAGGGTCTCACTCTATTGCCCAGTCTGGAATACAGTGGTGCAATCACAGCTCACTACAATCTCAGACTCCTAGGCTCAACTGATCCTCCTGCCTCAGCCTCCAGAGTAGCTGGGACTACAGGTGAGCCCTACCACACCTGGCTAGTTTTTTCCTATTTTGTGGAATCAAAGTCTTACTGTGTTACCCAGGCTGGTCTTGAAAGTCTTTCAGAATATATATAACTCTGAAAATAGCTTCTTTAACTCAGCATAAAGCCCATGAGATGCATTCACACTATTACATAAATCTTTAGCTCATTCTTTTTTTTTTATTGCTGTGTGGTATTCTACTGTATGGATGTACTATGATCTGATTATCCACTTACACATTAAAGGACTTTGGAGTTGTTTCCATTCTTTTGGTGTATTGAACTGCTATTTGTGAACAGATCTTTTTATGTAAACACTGTTTCATTTCCTCAAGTACCCAGGAATAGGATAGCTGGATCATATGATAAGTATATCTTTATAAGAAATTGTCAAACTGTTTTCCAGAGTGGCTGTACCATTTTCATTCCCAGCAGCAATGTATGAGAATTCCAGTTGCTCCACATACTCATTAGCATTTGATATTGTTAGGTTTGGGTTTTTTAATTTAATCTTATCCATTTGATAGATATGTTTTGGTTTTAATTTTCATTTTTGTTTTAATTTTCATTTCTCCAATGCTAATAATCTTGAGCATCTTTCTCTGTGTTGATATGCCACAGATACTGTTTCTTTAGTGAGATGTCTGTTTGAATCTTTGGGTTTTTTATTTGATTATTTGTTTTCTTGCTACTGAGTGTTTTAGCAATTTTACTGAGGTCTAACTGAATACAATAAACTTCAGATAGAAAATGAAGAATTTGGTAAGTTTTGACCACGCATGAAACTATTATCAAAATCAAAACCAGTAGTTATAGGGAACATAACTATTAACCAAAAATTTCTTTGGAATCCCTCCCTCTCTTCTCCCCTTCCCCAATTCCAGGCAACCACTGAGTTTTCATCACTGATAAGCTTGCATTTTCTAGAAATTTATAAAAATGAAATCATAGTACGAATTCTTTTTGCTTGGCTTCTTTCATTTAGCAGAAACATTTTTGAAGTTCCTTCATGTAGTTGTGTGTATGAGTAGTTCCTTTTTATTTCTTAGAATTATTCCATATATGGACTTACTTCAATTTTTACTTTTCCATTCACTAGTTAATGGACACTCAGGTTTTTTGTAGTTTAGGACTACTATTTGAAAATAAGTGCTATAAGCTGGTATAAATGTTTATGTAAAACTCTTTGTATGAACATAAACTTTCTTTTCTTTTGTGCAAATAGGAGTAAAATGCAAGCTTATATGGTAGGTGCATGCTTACGTTTTTAAGAAACTGCCCAACTATTTTCCAAAGTGGTTTCCATTTTACTTGCCATTTAGAAGTGTCTGAGAGTTCCAGTTCCTTCAAGTCCTGGCTAACACTTGATATGGTTCGTCTTTTTAATTTTAGCCATCCCAATGGGTGTGTAGCAAACCTCATTAGGTTTTAATTTGTATTTTCCCAATAATTAATGATTTTGTACACCTTTCATATCCTTATCTTCCATGACACATCTTTTTTGATAGTGTCTGCTTATATCTGTTGCCTATTTTCTATTGGTTTGTGTTCTTGTTATCGAGTTTTGAGAGTTCTTTATATATTCTGGATACATGTCCTTTATCCTTTATCAGATATATGCAGTGCAAACATTTTCTCCTAGTTTGTGTCTTGTCTTTTGCTTCACTTAGCAGTATCTTTTGAAGAGCAGAAGTTTTTAATTTTTAATTTTGATGAGTTCCAAATTAGCAATTTGCTTCTTTACAAGTTATGCTTTGGGCAACCTATCTAGATATCTTTGTCTAATTCAAGGTCACAAAAATTTGTCTTTGTCACAGCATTTGTCTTCCTTTCAGTTATGTAAATTTCTACAGCTGGCTTGACTTCCTCCCCAGAAAATGGGTTTTTCTTTTCTACCACGTGGCCAAGCTGCAAATTTTCCAATCTTTTATGCTCTGCTTCCCTTTTAAATATAAGTTCCAGTTTCATGATATTTATTTGCTCTGTCCATTTTGCTCACACATATGGACATAGGCTGTTTTAAGCAGCCAGGCTACATCTTGAGCACTTTGCTGCTTAGAAATTTCTTCCTCCAGATACCCTAAATCATCACTCTCAAGCTCAACATTCCGCAGATCCCTGGAGCAGGGGCACAATCTTTTAAACAACCAGATCTTGTGAGGACTCTATCACAAGAACAACACTACAGGGATGTTGCTATGCCATTAGAAACTGCCCCCATGATCCAATTACCTCCCACTAGGCTGCACCTCCAGCACTGGGGATTTTCAACATGAGATTTGAGTGAGGACACAGATCCAAACCACATCATACCACTGCGGCCTCTCCAAAATCTCATGTCCTTCTCACATTTCAAAATCCAATCATGGCTTTCCAACAGCCCCTGAGTCTTCACTCATTACAGCATTAACTCAAAAGTCCATAGTCCAAAGTCTCATCTGAGACAAGGCTAGTCCTGTCTGTCTATGAGCCTGTAAAATAAAAGACAAGTTAGTTACTTCCAAGATACAATGGAAGTATAAGCAGTGGGTAAGTACTTCCATTTGAAACAGGAGAAAGTGGCCAAAAGAAAGGGTCTACAGGCCCCATGCAACTCTTAAAGCCAGCAGAGCAATCATTAAATCTTAAAGCTCCAAAATGATCTCTTTTGACTCCATGTCACACATCCAGGGCACACTGATGTAAGGAGTGGACTCCCAAGGCCTTGGGCAGCTCTATCCCTGTGACTTCTCTCAAGGGCTGGTGTTGAGTGTCTATGGCTTTTCCACAAGCACAGTGCAAACTGTGTGTGAATCTATGATTCTGGGATCTGGAGGACAGTGGCCTTTCTTTCAGCTCCACTGGGCATCTCCAACCCCACATTTCCCCTCTACACTGCCCTAGTAGAGGACCTCCAAGAGGGCTCTGCCCCTGCAGTAGAATTCTGCCTGTACATCCAGGCTTTTCCATGCATTCTCTGAAATCTAGGCAGAGGCTCCCAAGCTTCAACTCTGCACTCTTTGCACCTGCAAGCTTAACACCACGTGAAAGCCACGAAGGCTTATGGTTTGTACCCTCTGAAGCAGAGGGTACCTGGGTCCCTTTGATACAAGACTGGAACTGGAGCAGATGGGATGCAGAAGACAGTGTCCTGGGACTGCACAGGGTGGAGGGGCCCTGGGTGTGGCCCACAAAACCATTCTTCCCTCCTAGGCTTCTGGGCCTGTGGTGAGAAGGGCTGCTGTGAAGGTTTCTGAAATGTCTTGAAGGCCTTTTCACATTGTCTTGGGTATCAGCATCTGTCTTCCTTTTGGTTATGCAAATTTCTACAGCTGGCTTGAATTCCTCCCCAGAAAATGGGTTTTTCTTTTCTATCACATGGCCAAGCTGCAAATTTTCCAATATTTTATGTTCTGCTTCCCTTTTAAATATAAGTTCCAGTTTCATGTGATTTATTTGCTCACAAATATGGACATAGGCTGTTAGAAGTAGCCAGGCCACATCTTGAGCACTTTGCTGCTTAGAAATTTCTTCCACCAGATACCGTAAATCATCACTCTCAAGCTCAAAGTTCCACAGATCCCCAGAGCAGGGGCACCACACAGCCAGTCTCTTTGCTGATAGTGATATGGGGAGGCCGCAGAAAATGTTCAATCATGGTGGAAGGTAAAGGGGAAAGCAGGCACATCTTCCATAACCAGAGCAGGAGGAAGAGAAAGATGGGGGAGGTGCTACATACTTTTAAACAACCAGATCTTGTGAGAACTCTGTCACGAGAACAGCATTAGGGGAAAGGTGCTAAACCTTGAGAAACGGTCCCCATGATCCAATCACCTCCCACCAGGCCCCACCTTCAGCATTGGGGGTTACATTTCAACATGAGATTTGGGTGGGGACACCGATCCAAACTCACTAAGTTACAGGTTTCTTGGGGAAGAAACTTGTACCTCATGTTCCTCATCTGAGAAATCAGTCTAAGAAATCCTTCCTTGTAGAATTTCTTGGAAGACTGAATGTGATAATGTATGTTTAAAAGCCAGGCACATTGTCTGGCACATGCAAAGTATAAACAATAGCATCCATAGTAATTTTTCACTGTTGTATCTTCAGTACCTAACCCAGTACTCAACAAATATAATTTAAATAATATATAAACCCTGTCTGTGAAAGCATTTGTAATGTGTAAACCCCCACACGGGTCAGGCGTGTTGTTTGCGTTGGTTTTGTTTTTATGTGTGTAGTACAGTCCTTCCTCTCCCCTGGTTCTGACTCTGTACTCTCAACTTTCTTCGTGTTTGCCATTTGTGGCCTGCTGGTCTATTTATAATCTCCCTCCTCCCTATAGTATGAGCACCTTAAGGGAAAGGACCAGTTGTGTCTTGTACATCTCTGTATTTCCCCTTTCCAGCACAGTTCCTGACACACAGCAATCCTCAAAACATGGTGAAATACAGTAATGAAGGGTGAGCAAAAGGAGGGGGGAAAAAACTATATATATTTTTGTTTGTTTGTTTGTTTGTTTGTTTTTGCCACAGGCCTAAGGAAATGTGATGCAATTCTCCAAGCCCAAACACAAGAAATATCAGAGTTCTAATCATCCTGTGAGGTCTAATTTTACTTCTTCTCTTCCATTCATCACATTCACCTGCAGAGCAATAGTGCAGGGCCCGGTACCCTGCTGGGTTCCCCAAGCATGAGACTGTACCCACCTTCAAGCCTGACACCCAGTGGTAAAAGTGGGGGATGCAGGCTACTTTTCCAGACAACTGCAAGGCACAAGGTCTCCAAGTGCTTTACCATACTCCCTCAGGTGTGGTCAAAGACCCATGGCTTCCCTCTCTACCTGGTCCCACTTTTCAAAGGGACGGGGAGATTTGGGAAGCACTGTGATATCAAAAAACTGGCAAGGAACAAAACGATGACTTGTGAATTGCACAATCACAAATGAGTGGATGAATTCTGTGGTATGTGGATTCTATCTCAATAAAGATTTTTTTTACAAAAAATATAAGTAAAAGAACCAAGGTGGCTATCATGATTCATCACTTATTTGATTTGGTGGATATTTACTATAAATATATTTTTAATAGTGATTTTGGGTGATCTTTAATAACATACTCAGTAAGCAACCCTTAGTGCTATATAAAAACAAAAGTTTGCAGATTGCACAGCATTTGTCTGTTAAAAAAAGAAAAAGGCAAAAAACAAAACAAGAACTTCGATTTTTTTTATCTGTTTATAGCCCATCAGGGGGCCCTATGTGGGCGAACGACCATGCCTGGAAAATCCTCAGCCTGAGTACCTAGAAAGATCTTAAGTGTCTCTAAGTACATAGCCAGAGCTTGAGTGTTTCTAAGTATTGCGGAAAGAGTTTGAATGTCACACAGGGAAAGATGACCTCAGCTCTACCTCCTCATCTAGATAATTCATAAGAATCATTACGACAAAGTGAGGAAAATTGCCATTAATTGTTATTGAACATTTCCTACTGGCCAGGAAAGGTAAGATAAAGGACTGCTTAGAGCCTTACACGTATTATTTAATTACCATGCCGCCACCATGACCAGGACACTATTGTGTTTCTTCTTTAACATTAAGGAAACAGAGGCTTATTTGTTCAATGTCGCACAATCAGCAGTGGCAGAAGCGGCTCTCACTTGCCTCTGACCCACCCTGCCTTCCGGCACATCCATTTGACATCAAATTTATGGTTGAGTTGCGGCGTTTTGCTTCCTGCCCGCTTTATAGTACATGAGGGTATGCTGTATAATTAATGTACATGTGCTCATTTTCTAGAACTCAGCACTTGTTTTCTTGTTTTAAGATTATTGTCAAGGTTTATGGTTATTGCATCTTTGCTTTATGTTCCTGTGTTGCTTATGTCTATGGTTATCTGAGGGTCCTGCAGAGGAAGCATGCCTCTCTTTACAGACAACTCACCACAGGAGTGGCATCACCTGGAAAGAACAGCCATCAGAATATCGGGTGAGCCATGATTAGCTCTGCCAGTGGAAAGGAGACTTGGGAAACTTAGGGCTTGGAATCACAGGAATGCAGCAAGGAGTGGGCCAAGCAGGGTGGTTCTGATCAGGAAGGCTTTATGTGACAGGCCAAAGGGTCTGGACTTTAACTGACAAACGAGGGATTTTTTATAGAGGGGAGTACCGTAACTAGATCTGTGTTTTGAAAACATCCATCTAGACTGGGTACAGTGGCTCATGCCTGTAATGCCAGCACTGTGGGAGGCCGAAGCAAGAGGATCATTTGAGGCCAGGAGTTTGAGACCAGCCTGGGCAACATAGGGAGATCCTATCTCTAAAAAAAATAATTTTAAAAAATTAGCCAGGCGTGGTAGTACATGTCTGTAGTCCTAGCTACTTGGAAAGCTGAAGTAGGAGGATCGCTTGAGCCTAGGAGTTCGAGGTTGCAGTGATCTATGATGGTGCCACTGTACTCCAGCCTGGGTAAGAGAATGAGACCCTGTCTCTAAAAATAATTAATAATAACAATAATAAAAGCACCCATCTTGTTTCAGGACAGGCCAAGAGCCACCCTGAGGAGGGACCCCTCTGGATGCTGTAGTCTGACAGGGTAAAACATGTCCATAATCAGGTTTTGTCATGGCTTGGGAAAGTGTCTCTGGCCCAGCATGGTCAGAGATCTCGTCTCTCTTGCCCCCTGTCCTGCTTCTCTAGCTAATCCTCCTCTGTGTCCCATGCTGGCCTACACCAGCTCACATCAGCCAAGACACCCCAGGTCCAAATCCTGGCTCTGGCCTCCCCAGCCATACACCTGTGGCCAGTGTTCTCTGTGCCTAGTGCATTCATCTGCACAAGGAGAAAACAATAGAACATACCTCATATGATTGCTGTGAGGACTGACATGAGCAGGTGCCCAGGAAGCCCTTAGAAGGGAGCCTGGCACAGGGTAAGCATGATATTGACTTTTGCTCTGATCCCAATTACTCAGAACGGACAGCCTAGACTCACTGCTGATACAAATTCTCAGGCTTCCTACCAGCTCTTGATCCAAGATTGGACTTTCCGATGAAGACTTCACCCCTGGTATTTCTGTAGCTCTGTTTCCTTTTATTCTTCCTGCTACTGAAAGGTGTTCATGTAAATGCCAGGACTATACCTCTGCTCAGATTTCTGCACTTAAATCTGTGCAGCTGTCTGGAAACTCCTGGGGATACCTTCCTCTGACTTATTGTCTCTTTATGCTGCAGAAGGAGAAAACTTGGAAGGCTAAGCTTGCAGTGGAAAGAGAACAACTTCCTTCCCAACCGAGAGGCTTCTCAGAAGCCAGCTATTCTATGCTACTTCTCTGATATCTCTGGTGTCAGCAGTCCCTCCCAAAACCTTGGCATGTTGATTAAAAGAAAGCAAAAACCCTGTCCCTCTACAGCTTCACCGGATGGCTGCTTTTTAACTGCTTCCTGCCCACCTCTGGGTGAGTCACACGGGCCCCCCAGCTGCTCCCTTCTCTGCACTCAGGCTCCTTCCAATCAGAGAGCAGTTACCAAGGGAACCACAGGTACCAGTCTCTCTCCGTACCCTGAATCAAGGCCTAATCTACATTGAAAGAAATTTCCATTCCGGAGCTCAGCAGATTTCAACATTTTACAACCTGCTTCAACCCTGGTTGCAGTCACTTCTTCCTTAAAGGGGCCAGTCTTCCTCCACAGTAGTTAAAACCTGTTATTTTGCCTGAGACATTCATGGTTCAACTGAGATTTGCTTATAGGATTAATTTGGTTAATTAATTCTACTGAGAGGTGAATGATAGAGTAGAAAGACAATAAAACCTGTTGGGCAGAGTCATTGCAAGGTTTGAACGAGATAATGTAGGTAAAGTGCTTGGCACAGAGTAGGAACTCAATAAAAAGCCGTTATGAGGGTGAGTGAAGACAGCTCAATGGAGGTGCTTCTAACAGGGAAAGACAGAGGAGAGCAGAGGAAGTGTTTGGGGCTCAGGCTGGGGATGCCTCTCCAATCATGCCATTTAGACGCCAGCCACTCTGCCTACCAGCAAGAAGGCCCTCCCATCTCCTGACCGTTCAGAGTCTGGATTAAATGGTTTCCTAGGAGGAAAGAGAACCAAGCCCTAACCACAGTAGCCTTCCCAGAACTCTCATCTGGAAATGGCATCGTGTCTAATTAATTTGTAAGCAGACTCAACTGGGTTTCCAACAAGTAAGAGCCCATTCTTGCCTTCAGGGTCCTCCATGCTACCAGTGGGCAGAGGCTGCTTCCTCAGCTCTTACCCACTGTCTATAGTGGTCCAATTGCCTTCCGTACACTCTACAACCACAGGAAGCTGGGAAGGCATGCTGCATGAATAGTGACTGAAGGCTTCAAGAGCAAGCAGCCCAACAAGACAGGAAGAAGCTTTATCTCCTTTCATGACCTAGCCTTGGAAGTCACAGACAGGCAGCTCTGCAGTTTACATGTGTATACAGTCACAACAGCCACTCAATTTCAAGAGGAGGGGACACAGACCTCATCTCTAAATGAGAGTGGTGTAAAGGTCACTTCAAAATACTATGAACTAGATGGCTAAAACAAACAGAAATTTAGTGTTTCACAGTTCCAGAGGCTCAAGTCCAAGATCAAAATGGTGACAGGGTTGGTTTCTTCTGAGGGCTGTGAGGAGAAATCCGTTCCATGCCTCTCTCCTAGCTTCTGCTGCTTTACTGACAATCCTTGGAGTTTCTTGGTTTATAGAAGCATCACTCCGTCTCTGCCTTCACCTTCACATGGTGTTAATTTTCTATGTCCAAATTTACCCCATTTTATAAAAACATCAGTCATATTAGATTACATGCCAAGTCCAGCTCTCAGAGCGGCCCAGGGACTACCCAGCACCCCATCTTCTGCTCTGGAAAGAATGGGCTCCTCTGTCTACAAGGCAGTCTCCAAAGTTCCATCTCCTCCCACCCCTGACACCAAAACCAAGCAAACAGAAAAAAGTGGGAATTAATGTGGGGTTAATGATCCCATTCCAGTATTGTACGATTCCCCTTATATGAAGTACCTAGAATAGGCCAATTAATAGGAGCAGAAAGCAGAATAGAGGTAACCAGGGAACAGAGGGTGAAGGGAAAGGGGAATGAAGAGTTGGTGTTTCTGTTTGGGATGATTAAAAAGTTCTAGAAATGAAAAGTGATGGTGGTGTACCACATTGCAAATGTACCTAATGCCATTAAGCTACACACTTAAAAAGAGTTAAAATAATAAATATTATATATCTTACCACAATTTTTTTAAAAAATTGACCTCGTTTAGGGCAAACAATGAACTATGAAATACCAAAACAAACAAAGGTTTTTTTTTTAGGGTTCACCATTGTCCAAAGCACTTTTATATCCCTTAATTTATTGAACCCTTTTTTAAGACCCTAGAAGTTAGGTCTAACTACTGCCGTTCTACAGATGAGGAAATAGAGGCCCAGAGAGTTGAACTGCTCAAGGTCACCAGGAAGGTAAATGGCAGGACCAGGTCTATTTCTAAAATGCAGGCAAACGCATCCACCTAGGTAGGTGGCCTTTAAGTAATGAAAGCTATTTCATTTCACAGACGCACTGGAGACCAGAACTGGAAGGAGCCTTAGACTAGATCTGCTTCCCCTCTTTGGAGAATGAATTTGTTGCCCTGGCCAGCCTGTTCTTGGACCCTGACCAAAGGCCTTGGAAATTACTTGGGCTGGGTTTGCTACTCCTTCACCTCTCTTCTGAAGGAGGTGGTGGCTGTGTAAGTGGTGAAGGAGGGGGGCCATCCTTCTCCCACGCCCCACCCATGTGACCTTGAGTATGTCGCTTAACTCCACACCATGTGCATTAAATGGACATAATCAAACAGGACCTTCCTGAGAGAATTAAGGAATGAGAAGAGTAAACAATGTGAAGTACCAAGCACTTTACCCAGCATAGGGTGCTGTGATGACCTACCTTGTGCAGACCCAGAGCCAGCCCTACTCTCTAATACACAGCTGCAAAATAGAACAGTGAGTAGATTAGAGTTCCAGCATAGAGACAGACTGCAGCCTGGGTTCTGTTCATTATTATTATCAACAGCTTTATTGAGGCATAATTGACATACAACAAACTGTACATGTCTAAACTACACAATTGGACAAGTCTAGACGCAGGTATACACCCTTGAAACCATCACTACAATCAAGATATTGACCACCTCCATCCCTCCAACAAGGGTTTCCTTGTGTCCTTTGAATTCCCTGCTCCTGCCCCTTCCATTCCTCACTCCCCCATCTTCAGGCAACCACTGATCTGCTTCCTGTCACTGCAGATTAGCTTGTATTTTCTAGGATTTTATACAAATGGAAGCATGCAGTATGTACTCTTTTATGTCTTGCTTCTTGAACTCAGCATAATTCTTGTGAGATATATCCACATGGTTGCATATATCAGTAGCTCCTTTTGATTGCTTAGTATTATTCCATTGTGTGGATTTGCCACTATTTGTTTATCAATTCACCTGCTGATGGGCATTTAGGTTGTTTCCAGTTTGGGTCTATCACAAATAAAGCTGCTAGAAGCATTCATATACGAGTTCTTCTTGTGTCAACAAAGACTTTCTTTTCTCAGGTAAAAACCCAGGAGTGGGATGGCAGATCCTATGATAGGTGTAGGCTTAACTTTTTAAGAAACTAGCAAACTGTTTTCCAAAGTGGCTTTACCATTTTCCATTCCCACCAACAGTGTGTTAGAGTTCCAGCTCCTCCACATTCTTGCCAACACTTGATACAGTTTTGGGTTTTTTTAACACTAGCCATTCTAGGGGGACTAGAGGGTGTGTGGCGGCATTTCATTGTGGCTTCAATTTGCATTTCGCTGGTGAGTAATAATGTAGAGCATCTTTTCATGGGCTTATTTTCCATCATTTCTTCTTTGGTGAAGTGTCTGTTCAAACTCCATCCATATTACTTACCAACTGCGTAACTTCAAGCAAGTGGCTCAACCTCTCCCTGCCTCAGATTCTGTAAAACAGACTGGCAGTCCCTACCTCATGGGGTTGTTGTGAGAATCTCTCCAATCCAGATTCCCTGTTTGTTTGCTTCCCCTTGACCCCATACAGCCTCACACCACATAGAAGCTTTAACCCAGCTCCTTAGCTTCTTCCTCTTTTATGGAAGGTACCACTCTCCACACATACACACACACTCACACACTCTCATGATTTGATTCCCCTTCCAACTGTGGAGTTAAGAGACTGGTGTCAGGAGCAGAGCAGAGGCATATTGGTCTGGGGACCCAGAGACTGCATCTGACAGCCTATCTCTTGGACCCTTTAAACCACAGCTGAAAGACATTGATACATTAAGATATTTTTCTTTCTGCTTGGATTTCCAACCTGTCTGTCTCCAAGGGAAAGGCTGTCTGGACCCAGCAGGGAGAGGAGAGGAACCCCTGAGTTGCTGCACAGGCCATTTGAATCCCTGAGTCAGCATGCCCCACGCCCCACGCACCTGCTCTTTGAGGGAGAGAACAGATGAAGCCGTTGTCCTCCAGCCCGCTTCAGCTCTGAGGTCCTGCTTCCCCTCCCTCCAGTCCCTCAGATCTCAGCACTGTTGATGTGCAGCCTAGCCACAGAAAGTGTGCATGTTCCCATAAGGGAGAAGAGAGGGCCTGGACACCAGACCTAGCCAGAACCAGACAGACCTGGGCAGCTAGCCAGGAAGACAGGGACAGCACCCAGCACCGAGCACCCAGCCTGAGAGGATAGTAAATCAAAGCCCCACCCAGTCTGTGTCCATGGATGGTATAGCAGAGCACAGCATGGGGTTCAGAGACAATGCCTAGGTGACCTAGCAAGTTAGATCAGCCTAGCACAGTGCTCTCAACTGCTGTCTTCAGAGGAGCAACTCTGCTCACCTGAGGATTTGTTCGATGTGCAAATTTTCCAGACTCTACCAGGAAACCCTGGAGGTGGGAACCCAACCATCTGCTTTAACAAACCCTCCAGGTGATTCTAACACTGCTCAATACAAGAACCCCTAGCCTTGCAGACTTATAGGCCAAAGGATGGATCTAAGAATCCTCCATCTTTTTCAAGGACAAAGGCAGCAACCAAAGTGGTTATAAGCACAGGTTTGAGAGACGAGTGAGTCCTGGTTCACATTTCACCTCTGCCAATTCCTAGATGCATGACCTTGGGTAAGTCACCAACCTCTGAGCCTTTCTAAGCCTCTCTTTCTTCCTTGATAAGAACTGGAACGAGGTTGACTTTGTCGGGTTGTTCTAAGGATCTGAAGAGGTAATATGCATAAAGAACACATATTAAGTACTCAAAAAAGGGCAGCGCTATTTATCTGCCACAAGCCCGGATGATGACTGAGCAAATTAGAAAAGAGAGTCCCTTCCTCATGCTACCTTATTGCCATTGCAGAGAAGTACTCATGCCAGCTTTTCAAATCTGTGCGGATGACTTTAAGAAGGGCACCTAGATGTGCAAAGAGTGCCTTGGAGATGTGCAAGCGATAGCCGTAAAAGAGCACGGCCATGCTCATTATAAAGTACATGCCCTTAAGTTGCAGAACAGCCCAGGAGGGGCAGCAGGTGGATCACTCCCTGGGAGCCAGCTCCCCAGATGGCCATGTGTGCTGTCTTCTGAACCATCCACTCCTCTGTCATCCATGAAAAGTAACCTCAGCCTCCATCTAAGCTAATTGTGTTAAGAGCAGACTTCTCCCCAATTTCCTACCATTTTCAGGGTGTGCTTCCACTCTGCTGCATCCCTGCTCTCTGCACCCAACCCCTGCTCTCAGCCCAGTTCTCAAACCCCTCACATGTGGCACTTCCCATCCCTGCTGTCCTGTTCCCTACAATTGTTCCTTCTCAGGAACCCATACCATCCACCTTCCTTCACTAAGGTATCACTAACCCAAGCCTGCCTGCTCTCTGTAGCTGACTACACCAAGGGTGAAGGAGTTTACAAAATAGCACACAGCTGAAAACATTTAAAACTGTCACCATCAAGGAGTTCTTCAACCACCTCAACAAAGGAGACTTCCCATAGTATTCTTTATTGCTATGACTATGTACCCATCTGCCTACCACTCTTCTGGGGCCCCAGACTGCTGCCCTGTCCAGAGGCACTTAATTTCTCTACCATGAACATTATTTAATCTCCTCTTTTCATGAGTGTTACAAGACCCTGAAAACTCCCTCCCTTTTGAGCTGCCAGTGAACAGTTCTCGAATTCCTGCTAGCTTGTTCTGTAGAGCAATTTAGTTTAGAGCCTCCCCTTTCCAGACAATTCGAGGTGGAGGTAGGGAGTGAGCCTTCCCTTGAATAATCCAAAAAGCCTGACTATAAATTTTTTTTTAAACAAAAGAGCAGCCTTCCTTCTGTTGGGCACCTCCTCACCCCACACCTGGAGTTTAAAAGTGGCTGTAGGCATTTCTATTTTTAAATAGCATTTTTCCCTTGCTAGTACACATATGCAATACACAGAAACCCCTGGAAATTCCTTGAGTTTTTATTAAAAATTCCAGATGGTGCAGCAGAGATTTCAGACACTAAAGCTTCTGTTAACAACAGGAAATTAATAACCAAGCTGACTCAAAGTCAACATCGTCTGGTTTGATGACAGTAACGTGAAAAAAAAAGGAAGCAGGTAACACAGCATTTGAGGTAACACAGTATCAGAGGCACAAGTTGCAGAATGAGCGAGGCCTGGGTTTGAATCTCAAATCTCCCATTTATTAGTGGGGAAACCTTGGGGAAGTCACCTAACCACTCTGTGCCTCAGTTTCCTCATGTGCAAAACAGAAAAGTAACAGGATAGCTCTGCTGTCATGCCTCGTAAGTGTTCCCAAAAGTCACTTGCTATGGATAAACAAAGTGTAGTATATACATACAATGGAATATTATTCAGCCTTAAAAAGGAAGGAAATTCTGACCCATGCTACAACATGCATGAACTTTGAGAACATTATGCTAAGTGAAAAAAACAGTCACGAAAGGACATATACTGTATGATTCCACTTATAGAGTAGTCAAATTTCTAGAGACTGGAAGTAGAATGGTGTTTGCCAGGAACAGGGGAGAGGAGAAGTGGGGAGTTGTGAACTGGGTATAGAGGTTCACTTTTTTTAAGATAAAAATAATTCTGTGGATGGATGGTGGTGACAGTAGCACCACAATATGAATGTCCTTAGTACCACTGAGCTGTATACTTAAAAATGGTCACAGTGGGCTGGGCATGGTGGCTCATGCCTATAATCCCAGCACTTTGGGAGGCCAAGGCAGGTGGATCACCTGAGGTCAGGAGTTCAGGACCATCCTGGTCAAGATGGTGAAACTCCAACTCTACTAAAAATGCAAAAATTAGCCAGGTGCAGTGGCACATGCCTATAGTGCCAGTTACTCGGGAGACTGAGGCAGGAGAATTGCTTGAACCCGGGAGGCTGAAGTTGCCATAAGCTGAGATCATGCCACTGCATTACAGCCTGGGTGACAGAATAAGAAACTCTGTCAAAAAAAAAAAAAATCATAGTGGAAAAGTTTATGCTATGTGTCTTTTATCACAATTTAGAAAAAAAAGAATAATAAAACAAAAAATCACCACGCTGTGCGAAAACCAAAGGGTTCATGAGAACAATGGAGTTGGGGTACAACACTCAAACTTCCTTCAGCGACATAGTAAAAAATAAAAGAAACCTAATAAAAATGGTAATACAGTTTTACACATGTTAAATGTCATAAAAGACATACATAGACACTACAATAAGCATGATGCTACATGCTGTGAGTGTGGAAGTGAGCTTCAGAATTACTGTCAGGTGGTGGGAGGAGGTAGACCTGGAGTCAGAAGGAAGATTGTAGCACCCTGTGAGTGGCTCATAATACATGATGAACTGAGAATGCCAGGAGATGTTTGAAGTGTGTCCATATGTGTGTTTACTACACAGCTCAGTTCAACTGGGAGCAATTTTCTGCACTCGCCTTGTGTTTCTCACACACCAAATCAGACATAAGCAAATGCAAAACTAACATAATGCTCAAATAGTTTCCTGACACATGGATCGCATTGAAACAAATTTGCATTTTCAAAATAAGCACCATAGCCAAACGGACTGTATCTACCTGATGGAATTGTTACAAGGATTATGGGATTTAATGCAGATGAAGCTTTCAATAGCGCCTACCACATGATAACTGCTCAAAAATAATGCTAGTGATTGTGGTGTGCGGAATAATGGCAGTGGCTATTGTGGGGCCGTGGTTATTTTTCACGTTGCTACTCCAAAGGGAGTAGCCCAGAGGTGGACCGAGGGAGGCTGCATGCCCATTTTACAGATGACAGAACTCAGGCTCAGAGAATCTGAGAAATGTCTCAAGATCTTACAAGAGTCTAGTACAAAGTGCACAGAAGTCTGGACCGCTGCACACTTCCAGGTCTACAGAGATGACCAGATGGTTTCTGCGAACTCCTGCAGCAGGCATGGTCAAATACCCAAATGTGTGCTAACACCCCAGAAAGCAAGTTGGCATATAGCAAGGGGCAAGGAACCACAACTGGAGAGCTCCTAGCATTTAGGGAGCCTTTAATTAAAAACAAAACAAAAAAAAAAAGGATATAGAACTTGTTTTGTGTTCCCTGGGTGCCTGGTGGTTTAATCACTTTGCTCAGGTCACCAGGCCTATCAGGAAAAGTCTCTCCACCTTCAGGAAATTTGAACCCTTTTTAAAAGGCAAAGAAAATGGGTAAAACTTTCAGTTCTGTCTGAAAAAATAAGACTGACTTTTCTGGTGGTTCTTATTGACTTGGAAAGAGCAGATCTGCCCATCAAATGGCATTTTACCAGCTGATCAATTTGGTGTCATTCTCATTGAATTAAATCAAATTGAAATGTAATTCCCTTCCCGGAACAAATCCCCCTGCAGGGATTCGCTACACAGAAGTGTTTGACCTTGTACTGGCTGCCTAGAGGGCTTTCCAGAAATCTAGGGGCATATGAGAGGTCTGCAGAGTTCATGGAGTGCTGGGCACAACCCACTCGGCTGACTTTCAGCCTGCACTTCTGCAGGAATTAGAGAAAGGCTGTCCCACAAGGTGGTAAAATTACAAAATGCTGCCTCGTCTGGAAGGGAGAAGGTGCTCCTTCTTCTAGGCTACGGCAGCCCCAAACCAGGGTGCAAAGGTTGGTGAGTATATGTGAGCTGGGTTTTAACCCCAATCACCCCCCAGACTCAACTTACCCAACCACAGGCAGCAGCACTAGTCAGCTCCCATTGGGGCCACCACAGTAGGCTCAGCTCTGAGAGATCCCTGGAGCACAGACTCAGCTCTGGCCAACACAGGTGTGGCTCCCAAGGATCCAGTGGCTCTTGGTTGAACTGGCTGCAATTGTCTCTACCAAGCCTTGGGAGACCCTAAGTACATGACCACAAAGCAATCTATGCCCAGAACTTCCCGTGGAACATGAGGTTGTGTAACCCTGACCTGTGACCATCCTGTCCTTTATCTATCCCTTCAGTCTCTGCCTTGGAAGTCAGAAGACCTGCCACCAAATCTCAGCTCTACTGGGCCAGTAACTTAACTTCTCTGAGCTTCAAAGCTACTCACTGTCACTGTCAAAGCTACAAAAGCAATACCTGACAGCCACATGTGGGAGTGAATATGGGACCGAGAAGCAAGACCGCCCTCTGAGAAAGAGGTTAGTAAAATCCATGCAGAATGATGAGATATGCCGTCAGTTGGCACAAACCAAGCGATGACCTGAAAATGTGACTGAAGAGTTTGGGAAGACCCCAAACGCCAATCATGGTGGCCTAGGTATGGTCACGAGGAGGCAAGACTTTGGGAGGGGGTGATGGTAATTGAGTAAGCAGAAACCTAATTAACTAAATCAGCTGGCAAAAGACTGTGTGAACAGAAAGAACATGCCTAGCCTGGAGCAGAGACAAGGGGAGCCCAAGGAGCCAGAAGTTGGCCATATTTATTCTGCAATAAATTCACAAAGTTAATGCCAGTTTCAAAGCCCTCTTAGCAGCCACCTATCAGCCTCCTCTTAGAAATGCCCGACATCTCATCAACCCTTTTCAAGCTGCAACAATCCTTAGTCCCAGGGTTGTCATAAGGATTAAACAGGGAAGTGCCTGGGACGTAGCAGGTGGCAAATGAACTAACATTCCCGTCTCACTCAGTTCCCTTTTTTCCTACAATAATAACCAAAGTCAAGTCTCCAGCCACACAAGCATTTCCTCCTAGATTTTCCTGAGGTCCCTGCTCTTCCATTCCCTGGTCCAACGGTCTTCTCCCCATATACCCACCCATCCCACCTCCTTCCTCTATGCCCTATGGGGTGCCACTTTTATTGTCAAAGAACTCGTCTTTGCTCTAAATCTAGTGGGAAAGGAAAATTTGTGAACTAATCACAGAAATATCTACTTACAACTGGCGCCAAGTGCTCTGAAGGAAAGGTGGAAGCATAGGTAGTGGGTGCTGTGGTGTGCCCCCCAGTCCTCCCTTCAGGGCTGAGACACTTATTCCCAACTGCCAGGGGTACTGGCTGCTGGCAGCTCTCACTTGAGTCTTCCTCAGGAATTGCCCTCAGCCCTTAACAACCACCTCACAAAGACCAGGCCCCATCCCTGAGGTATCTCATTGCCAGTGACAGGTAAATGCAGTCACGGGAAAGCTACTGGACCATCCCAGCTCCACAGCTCCTTATGGGGTTGATGTTGCCTTGATTTATGACATTATCACAGCTCTACCACTCCACCTGCTCATTCTCACTCCCACCCCATCCCCTGTGGGCATCGGTTCCATGCACACAAGTCCCTGTCCTGGAATCCGTCCCCAAAGGAACAACTAAGACAACATGTCAAATAAGGATTGCGCTAGTTGGGGGCCAGGGGTTGGGGGGAGTGTATGATGGTCACAGAAAGCTTTCCTAACAAAAAAAATTACATTTGAGCTGAAATCCAAAGAATAAGGAGTTATCTAGATGAAAAAAGAGAGGAAGCGTGTTCTAGGCCGAGGGAACAAAATGTGGGAAGACCCTGAGACAAGAAGGACATTTCAAGGCAGTGTGGCTGGAACACTGAGCATAAGAGAAGAAAGGGGAGCAAAGATGGTGAGGATGGAAAGGTCAGCACGGGCTGGATCAGGCAGGGCTAAGGAAGTTAAGGGCTAGATCAGGCAGGGCTGGGCAGGACAAGTTAAAACACAGTCTGACCCAAAGAAAATGTTTTGGTTCGTGATTGTATTAGTTTGCTGGTGCTGCCATAACAAAATGCCACAGACTGAGTGGCTTAACAACAAGAATTTACTCCTCCCAGTTCTGGAGGCTGGAAGTCCAAGATATAGGTGTCAGCAGGGTTGGTCTCCCCCAAGGCCTCTCTCACTTGTTGCAGATAGCCACCCTCTTGCCACCTTTCCACATACATGGTCATCTGTCTGTGCACGCCACCCCTGGTGTCTCTTTGCATCCAAATTTCTTTCTATGAGGATGCCAGGTAGATGGGATTAGGCTTGCTCTAATGAGCTCATTCTTTCTATGTGGATGCCAGGTAGATGGGATTAGGGCCTGCTCTAATGAACTCATTCTTTCTATGAGGATGCCAGGTAGATGGGATTAGGACCTGCTCTAACGAACTCACTCTTTCTCTGAGGATGCCAGGTAGACGGGATTAGGGCCTGCTTTAACGGCCTCATTCTTTCTATGAGGATGCCAGGTAGATGGGATTAGGGCCTGATCTAACAGCCTCATTCTTTCTATGAGGATGCCAGGTAGATGGGATTAGGGCCTGCTCTAACGAACTCATTCTTTCTATGAGGATGCCAGGTAGATGGGATTAGGGCCTGCTCTAAGGGCCTCATTCTTTCTGAGGATGCCAGGTAGGTGGGATTAGGACCTGCTCTAAGGGCCTCATTCGTTCTATGAGGATGCCAGGTAGGTGGGATTAGGACCTGCTCTAAGGGCCTCGTTCTTTCTATGAGGATGCCAGGTAGGTGGGATTAGGACCTGCTCTAACGGACTCATTTTCACTTCACCTCCTCTCTAAAGGTCCTGTCCCCAAATACTGTTGCATTCTGAGTACTGAGGGTTAGGATTTCAGCATATGAATTTGGTGGGGTGGGCACAGCTTATCTCATGACAGTGATGTTATCTGTAAGCAAGATCTTACACATGTGTAAAACCGAAACCTCAATGAACTAAAACTGTAAATAACCACCTTTGTTGAAAATTAAATAACATTTTATTGCACCTGTCCTAGAAAACACCAAAATATATTCTTGCACATGCGTATAAGTCGTTTCCACCACATCCCCACAAGCACCCTCCACTGCCCTCGAACCTGCGGTCCCAATCCCCACCTTTATTCACAGATCCCTCCTTCCTCTCTGCCTCTGTCCCAGGCTGGCTGCCTGCCAAGTACTGCTGGAGAAAATCAAATAACTGTGCTGATCCACTCCACTACAGATTCTCGGTCTCCAGCTTTGGCTGAGCTCTCCTCGGCCCTCCAATCCTCTTATTCACTCCCGGGCTTCTCCATTTCCCGTTCTGTTCCACGGCTGTGCCAACCCTTTCCACCCTCTGCCAGTCTCACCGACCCACCGCTGCCCCTCCCTCTCAGAAGACCATCTGTCCCACTTCACAGAGGAAGGACAGGTCATGAGGCTGCTTCTGCTGCCCACTTTCTTTCCTTGCCCCCTCCTAATTTTTTCACAGCTAACTAGAGGAAGAAAGATGTGGAAGAAAGAAAGCAAGGATTGGCTCCAGAGAGAGAGTCCCACCATGTACGACCTTTATTATTGGGCAGGTTAACTCCACCTCCTCATGACTCAGTTTCCTTATCTGCAAAAGGTCATTGCTCCAGAGTGGAAGCTTATCACACTTAGAACAAAATCCAAACTCCTTACCATGGCCAGCAAAGGTGACACCATGCAACCGGGCCCTGTCTACTGTCACCCCACCAGCCACTCCTCTCCCCCAGCTCACACTGCTCCAGCCACGTTGCCTTTTGTCTATTCCTGAAACATGCCAAGCTCATCTGCCTCAGGGGTTTTGCACATGTGGTTCCCTCTGCCAGATCTTGGCATAACTCATTCCCCTACAGACAGTTTGTGTCTCCAACGCAGCCTCCTCAGCAAGGCCTTCCCTGATGACTCCAACAAAGCCAGCACCTTCCCCCATTTTTTCTAATCTCTTTACAGTATTTCTCTTTGTTTTACTTATCACTTAACACTTGAAATTGTGTTACTTCATCTACTTGTTTATTCCTTGTCTCCCTCACAAATGTATAAGCTCCAAGAGAGCAGGGGCTGAGTATTGGTCCTAGTAAGCTGCCATGGCAAAACAATGCCTGGTACATGGTTGGTATTCATCAGATTTTGTTAAATGAATTTTTTAATGACTCTCTGGAGCCATTTCTGTGCTACCACCACTGTCACTTCCCCTAGAAATGACTACTTCCCACCTTGCATCCCAGTTCTAGCACAGGGTCCAATGGGAGCTCCCAGCCACCTTCTGACATGCCCCTCTTCTTGGCACTGCGACAAACTCAGAGGCCCACCTGACGTGGTCTGAACCAGTGAGAGTCCTTCCCGGGGATATTTCTAACTGCAGCCATGGAAAGAGCAAAATGTCCCCTGCCTGGGAGACAAAATGGGGAGGCTGGGAACAGCTGGTGGCCTTTTCCACATGGTATGAAAAAGTGACTCCTCATGCTCTGTCAACATAGCCCTTCCTACAGTTTGAGCACCCAAGCCAGTAATCATCTCTTCATCTCAGCCAGTTTGCATTGTGGTTCCGTTACTCACCACCAAAAGAATTCTGTTGTGATAAATGAATCGATGTACGCCAAATGCCTGGCACAGTGATCGATGTACGCCAAATGCCTGGCACAGTGCCTGGATCGAAGTGGACACGTAATTGTTGTTAGTTCCCCTCACAGCACTCTTGTAGTCTCATCCTTCTTTGCCTCCTCTCCTCCCATCTCAGATGAGGGTATCCCTCCTCCCTTCCCAGGCCACCTTCACATCCCCTTTCTTTCCCACTCAGAACCTTGCTTCTGAGATTTTGCTCATCTTTTTTTATTTATTTATTTTTAGTTTTTGAGACAGGGTCTCACTGTGTCACCCAGGCTGGACTGCAGTGGCTGGATCTCAGCTCACTGCAGTCTGGACCTCCTGGGCTCAAGTGATCCTCCCGCCTCGGCCTCCCAGGTAGCTGGGATTATGGGTGCACACCACCATGCCCAGCTAATTTTTATTTTTATTTTTGTAGAGGCTGGTCTTGAGCTTCTGACCTCAAGTGAGCCTCCCATCTCAACCTCCAAAAATTCTGGCATTACAGCCATGAGCCACTGCACCTGGTCTGAGCTCATCTTTGCATGGGATTAGGAGCTGCTACAAGTCAAAGGCTCTGTAGGGCTTAGCCCGCACCATTCTGTGCCTAGCACACAGAATGTGCCCCAGTGGAAGTCAGCCCCGAACAGAATGAAGCCTCAGGCTTCTTATAAACTGAAGAGGGCTCCCTAAAATGTGTAAAATGGGAAGGGCCGTCTGTATGGAAAGGATTGTGATTGTGGTTTTCTTAGCCAAATAGATAACCCTCATCATGAAAGGAGGCCTTCCAAGTGATAGATGGCTCTGAGGCCCTGGGGCGACATGGGTATTTCTCAAGGCCGCCAATCAAACAACTTAACCACATAACATTTCTCTCTCCATAGCAACCAGCCCGGCCTCCTCTGCCAGGCCCCAGCACCTGTGCCTCTCAAAGGCCCTCAGCTCTTACGGCTGCTGCCTTCTGCAGCCTGCCATTGGCTGGGCACACTCATTCTCAGCCCTCACTTGTGAGAAAGGACCAGGCTCAGGGGAGGGGCATGTGGCAGGGATCCAGAGTCCAGAAATGGGTCAGGCCACGGGCCATCGGCCCCTCTTGCTCTGAGCTCATGAGCCATTCCACTCAGCACAGCCTGCCTCTATTATCCTCTAGCCATCCTCCAGGGGAGTGGTACCCCCAGGGAGATGGAAGGGCAGGAACAGGAGAGGAGAGGAAGCCTTCTAGATATAGGTGCCAGAGATAGGGCATCACAACCCCATTGTACAGATGAGAAAACTGAGAGGGTCGAAGACGAAGGAACCAACCCAAGGTTATGCATCTAGCAAGTGGCAGAGTTGCCCCCAGATCTGCCTGAGTCCTCATCCTGCGTTCTTTTCTCTGTATGATCCTGTTCCCCTCTCAGATCCTCACATCATCCATGTGCATAGCTGGACTAAAAGCAAGAGTTTCAGGGGGCTGGGGGCGCCCCACAAGGAGGAGGGTCTCAGGGGGCAGGTTCCTCTGAAGGTTTCCATGCCACTCCCACCACTCCCAGGTCCCATCCAGAGAGTGGCTTTCAGAGCCTGGGAAGGCAGACACCCTTGCCCCCTTGGATGCTAGCACAGGGAGGCAGTGGGGACAGTGAGTATACATAACTCCTTCAAGAAATCTGTCAATGAACAGAGAGGGAGGTTTTACAGAACAGGGAAGCAACCTGGACCAGAGAAAGGGGTCCGTGGAGGTGGAGAAGAACAACTCACCTGGGGGTAGGGGAGGCAGGGAGGCATGGCACCTAGAGCAGGGATTGGAAATGTTCTCTGTAAGGGGCCAGAGAGTAAATTTTTTCAGCTTTGGGGGCCATACAATCTCTTTTGCAATCACCCAATTGCCATCATAGCACAAAAGTGGCCAAAGACCACGTGTCAACAAATAAGCATGGCTGTGTCTTAATAAAACTTTATTTACAAAAACAGATATCATAATGCATTTGGCCCACAGGCTGTAAGTTTCCACCTCCTAATCTAGAGCACAGGATGCTGCAGGTGCTTCTGGAGCAGCAGCTGGGGGTAATAAACCTTGGAGAGAAGGGAGACCTTGACTGCTGAGTGCTATCCACAGTGCCAGCACATAGTAGGTGCTCTCTGAACACTGACAGGAACTACTGGATGCTGAGGCAGGAAGAAAGAACAAGGCACTGGGAAAATGTACAGAGAAATGTTGAGCTTAAGCCTGATGGTCTTCACCTTCTGAAGAGAGAAAAGGGAATAAATCAGGCGGTGGAGAGTTGGTGGCTTCACAAAAGTGGGAAAGGCTTGCATGGCGGGCAGGCATCAGATCCTAGCCGCTCCAACGGCTGTGCCCAGCAGGGTTCATTAACGCCCCCACCCCCACCAGATGAGAGGAAGGAGGTCTCCAGTGGAGACCAGAGTGCAGAGACGGGAAGTAGCTTTGAAATCTGCTGATAGCACACAGATGAGTTTGTTACAAACTTATACAACAGGCCAGAGCACTGGGCCAAAAACTTGTAGACAGAAGCCAGCTGGTTTACTAGCCCAGCACTTTGAAATCACTGGACAGGCATAAGGGATGATCATTGATACCCACCACTGCCCAGAGACTGCTGCACTGGGCTGCTCTATGGCGCCAGAAAGTTTTTAGGCTAAAAGTGAAAAAGCTCTGGTCTCCAAGCTCCTTGCCCCCTATGGCCTGGTGAGGCTGCACCCTTTTCCAAGAATTTTTTGCTCCTCTGAGGCCCACAGGGGCCCGTTCTGGTTTCTCAGGAAAATCCATGTTGAAGAGCCCTAATACTCTGAAGACATGAGGAGGAAGCATAGGGAAAGGCCTGACTGACGTCTTAGGCCCATGGGGACCCCTGTAGCAAAGCAGATGGAAGAGATCAAGGGCACAGTAACACAGGCATAGGGTACCTCTTCTATGACAGATGACATTTTCTCCAGTAGCTGCATTTCGTGATCTACAGTGAACGTCACCTGGGACATCCCTTTGCCCTACGATGGTTTCCATGGCCTCTTGTAATTGAGGGATGTGGCGAGGCCAGGAGGCAGGTGCTGTGTCTGCTGCTGCTCTGCACTTTGGCTTTCCCTTGGCTCCCACCAGTTTCCAAGGTGGGTCTCCCAGCTGAGGCTGCCATGGGTGGCCACGCAGTCTGCACAACTCCACAGGGCACCAGCTAAGAGCTGCGACAGGCACAATTTTTGTAACAACTCATTCTTAATGCCAGTTTTATGGAAGAGGAATTTGAGGCACCGAGAGGTCACACAAGGGCTAAGCAACCCAATTTTGAGCCAGTGCTCATCCACATTGCACCAGGGGTGATGAACCCATCTCTCCAGGACCCAAGCCTGCGAAGTAAGCAGGTCAAGCGGGCTGGGCATACGTGCCTAGGTATATGCTGTGTGAGTGGAGGAGACCACAACAACAGCTAACAGAAAGAATGCCCGTCCAAGGGGAAGAGTCATGAATGGTCTGCCATATTCCTGCATGTGCAGGAAGCTAGGAATATGAGCCTAATGTTGCTACATGTTCCAGTGTTTCAAGAGAAACCAGGATTCAGAGTATAAAGTAAAATAGCCTGATTTTTGAAAACCACCTCAATTTTTTTAATGCTATGAGTCCAAACAAAACACATTTGCTGGCCAAATAGAGTCCCTTAGCCACTGGTCTGCACCCACTGTACCATATTTATTGTCTCTACCTTATCTCATTAAATGCGCATGCTAGCAGCCTCTAAAAAGTATATAATATTCATCCCCATCCAACAGATGAGGACACTGAGACTCAAAGAAGAAAAGGGACTTGCCCACAGCCACACAGCTAAGTACCGAAACTGGAGTCTGTACTTTCTGCAGGGCCCTGAACCACCCTATCAACGCCAGGTCGCTCCCCCATGGTGAAAGCCTGAGATGTGTGGTTTCCCGTATCCACAGCCCAGTGCTGCATGTGGGGTCAAGACTGAAGCTCTGACAAAGCACTCAGAGGTGCCCCTCTCTGGCTGGGTTCCTTCAGCACTGGACTTCACTCCTACTTAGGCTCAGCTGGTATTGTCAGCCATTCCCCCTGGGCTGTCACTGACTGATGATGGGGACAGTAACCCCAGGGAGCCCTCAGCCTGGGTCACTAAGGAGGCAGTGAGTAGACCAGGTGGCCAAGTGCCCCAGTTAAAATAGAAACAATGGGAGCCCAATTCTCCATCCAGAACCTGAACTGAAGATGGTTCCCCTTGACTGAGCCTGGGTATTGAGACCATCTGGTCCAACTTTGTTTTATGAACTTTATTATAAACTTACAGGAGGAGGTGTGCTGAATGCTGGTTCAATTAGGAGAATTTGTAACTTGCTGAACCCAGCAAGGGCTGATCCAACCTGAAGAAGGTCTCTGGAAGCCTGCCACAGAGCTCTAGCCTCAACTTTGACCTGTACAACATTTTTATTAATGACTTAGTTGAAAACATAAAAGACTTGTTTACCAAATTTGTAGTTAATTTTTAAAAAGAATAAAAGGAGAGGCAGACTACAAAAACATTGACAGGATCCAGATGGCTCTAGACAGGCTGGACTGATGGGCTGAATCTAATAAGAGAAAATAAAACAGGGTTTAAATGTCAAGTCCTGAACTTGGCTTCAAAATAATAACTGCTCAAGGACAGGATTGAGGTGGGTGGGACAGTAATGGAACTTAGCAACAGCAGGTTTTAATAAGACTTAGAGGTTTAGTGAACACAGTCAACATGGCTATGACACTAAAAAAAAAAAAAAAAAAACCAGATGTTCATCACAACACTGCTTATAATAGCTAGACATTGGAAGCCATCTAAGTGTCTGCTAGACATGGTTCATCCGTGCAGTTGACAACTATATACCCATTAAAAATAATAATGGCATAAGAATATATTAAACAACATCGGGAAATAGTATGAAAGGAAAAACATTCGGTTACAAAGCAAGAGTTTGAACCCGCTTTTATTTTTTAAGAAAAAGAATTGAAAAAAGTTATGGAAAGATAGAGACCAAAATGTGAACTTATCAGTTTCTGGGTGGTATTCGGGGTGACTTGGGGATGGTAGCGGAGGTCTCAGTAAATGCATAAAGCTTTTGAAGGTATTCGAAAGCTAATGCAATTCCCAAATATAGAATGCTAATGTCTAAAAAGTTGGAGAAAAAAATTCTGTTGTACTTTGGCGTGACAAAGACTGGGGTCTTGAGTCTAGTTCTGGTGCCTCCCTTTACAACTTAGTGATAGACAGTGAAGCAAACATTTTGAGTGATTACAGTGTACCTGGTAGTGGGCATATTCTTCTCCCTTTTTTTTTTTTCTGGAGACAGAGTTTTGTTCTGTTGCCCAGGCTGGAGTGCAGTGGCGTGATCTTGGCTCACTGCAACCTCCGCCTCCCGGGTTAAAGCAATTCTCCTGCCTCAGCCTCCTGAGTAGCTGGGACTACAGGCGCACACCGCCACACACGGCTAATTTTTTGTATTTTAGTAGAGACGGGGTTTTGCCTTGTTGCCCAGGCTGGTCTCAAACCCCTGAGCTCAGGCAATCCACCCCCCGGCCTCCCAAAGTGCTAGGATTATAGGCGTGAGCCACGACGCCCAGATGGGCATATTCTTTAAATCAGTTATCTCATTCAGTTCCAATATCTCATGACTCCCTATGAAATAGATACTAGGGCTTTCTCCATTTTACAACAAGGTTCAGAGAGGCCAAGGAGCTTGCCCAAGACCATACAGTTAGTGAACAGCAGCACCAAGATTTCCTGAAGACATTAGACCCGGAGAAAGGAAGCTGGAAAGAGACAGCTTCCTGAATACTGTGAGTGCTGCCGAGCATGAAGCATTCCTGACAGACCCACACGGGGAATCCTCTATGGCTGGCTGCCAAGGGTTGTGATTGACTAAGGGTCCCTCGTCTTCTTGGGAGAAATTGGGAAGGTGCCATGGGGATTGAATATTGGGGCCATTGGGACTGAGTTTCTAGAGCCGGAGCTTTCAAATTAAGATCCTCTCTCACAGAAAATGAAGAAAGTTCTGGCCGGGCGCGGTGGCTCAAGCCTGTAATCCCAGCACTTTGGGAGGCCGAGGCGGGCGGATCACAAGGTCAGAAGATCGAGACCACAGTGAAACCCCGTCTCTACTAAAAATACAAAAAATTAGCCGGGCGCGGTGGCGGGCGCCTGTAGTCCTAGCTACTCAGGAGGCTGAGGCAGGAGAATGGCGTGAACCCAGGAGGCGGAGCTTGCAGTGAGCCGAGATCGCGCCACTGCACTCCAGCCTGGGCAACAGCGTGAGACTCCGTCTCAAAAAAAAAAAAAAAAAAAAAAAAAAAAAAAAAAAAAAAAAAAAAGAAAGTTCTGACTCTTGGGTTTGAGGAAGTCAAAGAACGTAAGACTGGAGTTGGGGGAGGAGAAATAGGAATGTGAAGTCAAAAAACTAGTCACATCCTTACCCACCTCAACCCAGTGTAGCCTCTAAGGGACTTGGTTAAAGTTCCTTCTTGTTAAAAACCAAACAACCTAAAAGATCTGTAACTCCTTGGGTGCCAGCCCATATTAGGTCAACTGATGAGTCCACCATACTTAGAAAGGTCTCCACTGCGGAAGAAAGCCCATCATGGTGGGCCTAGGGAGCAGATCAGCAGGGCCAGGCCTTCTACAGTCCTGGGAGATGGGACAGCAGCTCTGAGCACACCATTCCCTCTACGTGTGACTACAGTCAAGCAAGTGGAGGAACACTGACCTCAAAAAGAAGTGGTGTCCGGCAGATGGTCTCCCACAGGTATTCCAGCAGATATCGGACGGCCAGTGTTTATGAGAAGCAATGTAGAAGGGATTCGTACATTGAAACCTTACCTAAGCCTTAGAGACCCTAAACCTTGAAGACCATGAGGGTCAGTTCTCTGGATTTGCTCAACATTTTTCCCCAGGTCCTTTGTACATGACCTAGATTGTGGTAGATGCTTGACAGTAGATGCTGTTGAATTAATTAATGACTGAGATGAAGCGTTAGACCAAATTACACCTAAGGGCCCTGTTAGAATTTGGTCTGTGATCTTGGTGAATTTTATAGTTAGTGTCCAAGACTCTTTTTTTTTTTTTTTTTTTGAGACAGAGTCTCGCTCTGTCACCCAGACTGGAGTGCAGTGGCACAATCTTGGCTCACTGCAAGCTCCTCCTCCCGGGTTCATGCCATTCTCCTGCCTCAGCCTATTGAGTAGCTGGGACAACAGGCTTCCACCACCACGCCTGGCTAATTTTTTGTATTTTTAGTAGAGACGGGGTTTCACTGTGTTAGCCAGGATGGTCTCGATCTCCTGACCTCGTGATCCACCCACCTCAGCCTCCCAAAGTGCTGGGATTACAGGTGTGAGCCACCGTGCCCAGCCTATCATGACTCTTTTTAAATACAGAAGTGAATGTTTATTTAGAAGGAGGAGAGGTGGGAATCACAGCAAATTGCAGATGCCCTGTGGACTCAGGTTTCTTTCTCTTTCTTTCTTTCTTTTTTTCTTTCTTTCTTTCTTTTGTTCCTTCCTTCCTTCCTTCCTTCCTTCCTTTCTTTCTGGTACGATAAGCTTGGTTTTACTAACAACAAAACAGTACACACATGAATAAATCTGCTCTTCCTCCTTGATTCCATCTGCTTTATGCATCTATTCACTCAGAGTGCATCATGACTCATTTCATGTCTGTGCCTGCATTTAACCCAGCTGCAGTCCCAGTGGGCAAATGACTCTGTGTCCCGTTCAGCCCATAACATCTCACCTTAGTTGCTTCGCCCTGAGTCCCCACATAGCACCCCATGATCCCACTATGCCACTTAACCAAATCCCAGAAGTGGCACATTTGGTTGTTTCCAATATTTTGCACCTACAAAAGTATGCAGCTAAAACATGGGTGTTGCGAACATTTGTTTTCCCTCTTGGTTATTTCCTTGGAACCAGCTTTGCAAAAGGAGATTGTGAGATGTCTTCCTCCAGTTGTCGACTGTCTCCTCTGGCAGATTTGGGGCCTTAAACTCAAGCTTTTCCAGCTGCTATGGATTGTAATGATGTCTCGGTCCCACTGCAAGAGGACAAGAGACCAAGAGCCTTCTTACTCAGACACTTAGTTGTACTAAAACATCCCAACGACTTCTGAGGATGGGAAATCCATAGGCTTGTCCTCAGCTAATTGATGTCATCCATGAGTCACAAAAAGCCAGAATAAATGTCCTCCCCCCTTACACACCCTTCCTGAAACTCCCCTGCTACAATTCCACAGTCTTGGAGATGGGTCCCAGGTGAGTATCTCCTGACACAAATGGTTCTCCTGAAATTCATTGTTTATTTCCGTTCTTCTTATAGCTTATGCTGGCAGGAGGATGTGGGAAGACTGCAAAATAAGACACTCGGGCATTTGGGCTTCTGTGAGGTGCTCACTTCAGATAGTAAGGTTTACCACAGACACATCATCATGAAAAGCAAGCAGAAAACTGTCATGTTTGGGATTCCTAACCCAGCACAAATGGTCACATCTGACTCTGCTCAGCAGAGTAACCTGGCCAAAAATCTAAATGGTTTTCCAGCACTTACTGCACATACATAAGAGCCTTCTGGCAAGACGGAACACTTTCCAGTGCCACCAGCAGAGTATAAATGTGCGCCCCTCCCTCCACACCATCCCAAAATTAGCACTTAGCCTGGCTGTCCTTTCTTGCTGGTTTAATGGCTGCATAATAGGACTCACAGGCGCTGGAATGTGCTGTGCATGTGTCCGTGTGGTGACAAGTTGTATGTCTCTCCCAGTGGATAGGATCAGTACCCATGGGGACGGAGTCCCCTGTGGTGAGGCAGAGTGCTGGGTGTGCTGCCTGTCCCCTGAGCTCCTTGTTATGACACCTTCCTCGGATATTAGCTTCATTACAATTTGTTGCACAAAAGGTTTTTCTTGCAGTGTATTCTGGGCTAATTTTAGAAATTTGTTTTCACCTTCCGACATTGATTCCTGGGGCAGCTTGCAAGCTGCCTGGAATGAAAGATCAATGGTGACAGCAGAGGAGTGGGCTCCAGTTCTTCATTAACCCAGAGCTCCCAGCAGCCCCAGTCCTGTCTCTTCCCTCAGGGCTAGCCCTGGACAAAAATGGACGGTCAGGAAGTTTTCCTTTGGTGCCCTCAGCCTTTCTGGTCTGAGCCCTTTCCATCTTCCCGCTCTCCTCATCTCATCTCCTTTACCAAACTCACTCTTCACCCAGTGTGGAGATGGATTTCGGGAGAGGAAGTGAAGTCAGATCCACTGAGGGTCTGCACAGGCTAGGCAGTTTATATGCATGCCCCTTAAAGTCTATCAGTAATTCTCACAGCTTGGTATTGCTCCCATTTCACAGAAGAGGAAACTGAGATGCAAAGAGATCAATAAGCAAGCCTAGTGTTGCAGAGCTCGTAAAGTGGAGCTGGGATCAGAACCTCCAGCTCCAAAGCCTGTGTTCGCACCATTGTTTGCTGTTACGCTGATAACCACCACAGTGCAGAAGTCTAGGAGCAGGCGTTTGGAGGAGTAGCATCCCCCAGGGTCACAGAAAGGGTATGCTTTGCCCTGCACCCAGCCACTCCTGCTCAGCCAAAGGCTCTGCTGAGTTCCACACACAGGAACTGGCCCTAATGAAGTCTCTAGGGACATCAGGCTGTGCTCCTGAGTCTCAGTTCCACCCACAGGGGGTGGCAGAGTGGGCCAAGGAAGTTCTAATTGAGAAGTCACAGGTGCCCAGAGCAGAACTGTGCAGAACCTCTGGCCACAGGTCGTTTACAAGACATGCGGGGCAAAACGTGAATGTTGGAGATCTTCCAAAGGAGTTAAGGAGAGCAAAACAGAACAGAGAGGCAATGAATCCAGAGGCAAGAAGGAGGTAAGGCTGGAGGAAGTCTAGATCAGCCCTGTTAGAAATATACAGAAATATAATGCAAGCCACATATATCGTGTTGTACATTTTCTTTTTCTTTCTTTTTTTCTGAGACGGAGTCTTGCTCTGTCACCCAGGCTGGAGTGCAGCGGCACAATCTCAGCTCACTGCAAACTCTGCCTTTCAGATTCAAGCGACTCTCCTGCCTCGGCCTCCCAAATGGCAGGATTACAGGTGCCCGCCACTGCACCCAGCTAATTTTTGTATTTTTTAGTAGAGATGGGGCTTCACCATCTTGGCCAGGCTGGTCTCGAACTCCTGACCTCATGATCCACCCACCTCGGCCTCCCAAATTGCTGGGATTACAGGCATGAGCCGCTGCACCCAGCCTATGTTGCACATTTTCTGTAGCCACCTTTAAAAAGTTAAAAAGAAACAGGTAAAATTAATATTAATAATATATTTATGTAACTCAATATATATCAAATATTATTTCAACAGGTAATTAATATGAAAACATATTAATGAGATTTTACTTTTTTTTTGTACTAAGTCTTTGGAGTCTCATATGTATTGTACATTTACAGCACCTCTCAGTTTGGGCTGGCCAATGTCAGTTGCCCAATAGGCACACAGCTCGTATTGTACAGGGCAGGGCTAGATCCACAGCTTTTAAATTATGTCCCATGGAGCACAGCCTTCCTCAGAAATGTTCCAAGAAGTCCCTAAACATTTGGTTTGAATTTCATTTTTAGGAATTTTTAACTACCTAAAAAGTAATGGTGGGGCACAGTGGCTCAGGTCTATAATCCCAGCACTTTGGGAGGCCGAGGTTGGCGGATCACTTGAGGTCAGGAGTTCGATACCAGCCTGAGCAACATGGTGAAACCTCATCTCTACTAAAAATACAAAAAACTATCTGAGCGTGGTGGCGCACGCCTGTAGTCCTAGCTACTCAGGAGGCTGAACCCAGGAGAATCGCTTGAACCTGAGAAGCAGAAGTTGCAGTGAGCCAAGATCAAGCCACTGCACTCCAGCCTGGGCAACAGAGTGAGACTCTGTCTCAAAAAAAAAAAAAAAAATTCAAAAACTTTAAAAATTAAAAAGTAATGTAAAAATATTTGCACTTAAAGACATCCCATTCCAAATTTTAATGCAGTGAAGACAATCAATAGAAAAATTTGTGTTCGTGTGTGAAAGGAAATATTATGTAATTCATCCTCTTATAGGAGAAGTTTGTACTAATAAAACATCTCTTAATCGTTTTAAATATTAGTACAACTACGTATCACCTAACAATGGGGATACATTCTGAGAAATGTGTCGTTAGGCAATTTTGTCATTGCTTGAACATCATAGAGTATACTTACACAAACCTAGATGGTATATATATTTTTATTTATATGTATATTTATCATATGGAAAACTAAATGTCCCAGCACCATTACAGAATATCAATCATTTTCCCCTACTTGATCTACAATGCCAATATCAAGTGCCATATATCAAGTTTCTGTATAAGCTCCATTATCATCTTAGGGGACCACTGTCGTATATACAGTCTGACGTTGACCAAAATATCATTGTATGGAGCATGACTATAATTTATGTTACATTTCAATTAAGTAATAACAATAACAACCAACATTAATTTCGTATTCACCTCATGCTGAGTGCTTTTTGAGCATCACCTCAGCAAATTCTCACAAGAAATCTTGGATGTGGGTAATAGTATTATCTTCATTTGCAGAGGAAATGTAGATGCTGATGCTGGAGAGTTCAACAGTTTGCCCAAGGTGGCAATGAATGACATCAGGATTCAAACCCAACCCCAGCTGCGTAACTTCTAAACCAAAGCTCCTAAGCACCACACTACAATTAAAAACAGACAGACCAACCTACCATGCCAGTATGAATTCTGAGCTTTGTCAAACTTCAGGCTACCTCGTGTCGACTCTCCCTTCATGCCAATCACTCACCCTCTCTTCAGGCCCTTGTACACATATGTACACACCACGCAGCATTCTGTTTAGTGCAGCAAATATTTACTGACATTACTATGCATCAGTGTTAGCTGTGCTCCTTTTGTAGCCAAGATAAAGCATTTTAAATCCTATTTACCCCCCAGCTACCTAGGGAAAGGTCAGATTTTATCATGTAAATGATATGAAGCCAGTGAAGGGTTTAAGCAAAGGGTTGACAAAAAGGATCGTATTTGTATTTTCAAAAGCTCATTCTGGAAGCAGCAGGGAGAGTGGATTGAAAATTACTGGGATTGGAGAAAGAAAGCCAATTAAAAAACTGTTAGAGTGAGGAGAGCAGATAGAAGAGGGGGCTACAAATGAGAAAAGTACTGGGTAACTGAGTAATCATTGAGGGGGTCAAAAAGAAAACTCTAGTTTCCGGATAAAGTAGTTGAGTTCATGGTAGGACTATGAACTGAAATAGAAAAGACAAGAGGAGGTCTGGTTTGAGGGGGATGAGTATACATGATGAATTTAGATTTTAATATTGAAGTTGACATTCTAATCAGCTGCCCAACATCCATTCAGGCCTTCTGCCACTTGTCCCAGAAACACGATGTGAGGAATCACTCCAAATCCAGGATGGGCCTTGACCCGTGTAACCCAATCATGATAACCCATCCCATAATAATCCCCCTTGCTAATGACTGATTGGAGTAGAAGTCTAAGCCAATAAGCACATACTATTCCCTTGTGTCTTTATTGGTGTTGGGGCCATAAGTTGATTCCTTCAGGCCAAAGAAAAGCATCTGTCTTCAATAACTGTGGGAGAGGAGCGTTCTCCTGATGAGAACAGAAAACATGCCATACTGATTAGGACTGACAGCAATCTTCCAATTCAAGAGATAAGGCCATTCTAGAAGAAGAATATAATGGAAAGATAGAAAAACCTGGACCCTTAATGAATTCATTGAATCATTGGATCAAGCCATCCAGAAGGTCAACCTGTCCTATCCTTTTATATGAGTCAGTAAATTTCCTTATTGTTTAAGACATTTTGAGTTGGGTTTTCTGCCATGTACAGCCACAAGCATCCTAATTGACACAGATATGTTGAATGTAACTGAGGTGACCCAAGAAGTCAAGTGGGAGAAACAGGTATGATGTCATCAGGCAGAATTTAAACTGAGAAAGTAGATGAGACTGACTCAAGAAAGCACGTAGAGTGTGGAGGGGAAAGCAGAGCAGGGCCAAGACCAGGACCCTGGAGAGCGCTCGTGTTGGTAGGCATAAATTGCTCTACAGAAGAAACAGAACAGGAAAGAGGAGATGGTCTAGATGTGGGGTAGAGACTCAAAGAATATGGCCATGAAAGCGGGGAGAGACGAGAAAGAAGGGAAGAAATGAGAGAGGGGGGATGGGTCAACTACTGAATGAAGGAGAACACTATAGAAAGAGACATTGACAGGGAGGGGGCAGGGGGAATATTAATTAAGGTGCAGGACAAGCTGCTGTACCAATAAGACCCATAAATCCAGTGGTTTGAATAACATAGAAGTTTATTTCTCTCCCACACAACAGGCCAGAGGGAGAGAGTGTCAAGAGCAGTTGCGGGCAGTTCTTTTCCTTGAGGTCTCAAGAGTTCTTCTGTCTGGTTGCTCGGCCATCCCATAGGGTCTTGCCTTTGTCCGTACAGCCACAGCTAGCTCATCTCCAGCACTTCCAAGTTCCACCTCATTGAAAGGAGGAAATAGACAATGTTCACTGCAAATAGCTTCCATATAAGGATGTGCTCTGGAAATTGCTCACATCCTTTTAGCAAGAACTGAGTAGACATCCACATCCAGCTGCAGGGAGTCTGGGAACTGTGGTCCTGAGCTAAATGATCATGTTCTTCCCTAAAATTCAGGGCTCCTTGACTAAAAGGAAGGAGAGAATGGGCATTTGGGGACACTTAACAAGCTCGGCCACTAGGTTCTAGGAAGTTGTGGTAGGTGTGCAGGTGACAGCACCCTCTATTCCTCAGGTTGATCAACTAGGCTTATCCACATTAAATCTGTGACCCAATCAAATATATAATCTTAGAAGATCCTGAAGAATTTCAGGCTTTCAATTCACAATACTTCAGCTGCCACCTGCTTGCCCACTCAGGCCAGTTAATGCTGCATGACTTGCTGGCTGTGTCCAACCTCCCTGCTCCCTGCTTCCTGGCCAGTCAGCTTAGCCCTGGAAATGCACAGCAGAACCAAGTCTAAAGGAGGAAATCATCACATTCAGATGTTTTGTGTTATGTAGGTCATGATTCCCTTTCTTATTTTTAATCTCTCCCTAACTACTGATTTCCTTCTCAAAATGTTTTCCTTTGGCCTGGCTTCCACTTAAAGCTATCTTTCTTTTTTTTCCTCTCTCCTTCCCTTAACCGTCATAATCACTGACTTGTTCCCAAACCCCCTGCAAGCTGGCATCTGCCCTATCACTCAGATAAAACTGTCACTGAGGTCATTAAATTTAATGGGCTCTTCCCAGCCCTCTTCCTCCTCCACCTGGCTGGGTCTCATTAGACACAATTGACCACCCCTTCCTAGAACCTTTACCTCCCTTTGCTGCTATGATGCGCCACTACACACCTGCCCCCCAGCTGCTCCCTCCTTCCCTACCTCCAAGTCCTTGTCTGTGTCTTTCTTTCTGTGACTCCTCAGGAGACAAAGACCAAGGCAACATCTACACAGGAACAATCATCCTGTTAGCCTGGGATAGTGGAAAAGACATAACCTGAGCTCAAATCTGGATTTGCCACTTATTTGCTGTGTGACTTTAGCAAGTTACTTAGTATCTCTGAGCCCATTTCCCCCATGGAAAAATAGGGATAAGAATGCCCTTCTTTCAGGTTTGTGTTATCAGGCTAGACAACCGCCTAATAAACAACCCCCAAAACCTTAGTGGCTTAACAAATGTAACATTACCATCTAATGAAGGTCAGTCAGCAGAGGCAGGGAAATACCACACAAGATTATGCAAGAATTGGGTCCAGTGGCCCTACTTCCCCTAGGGATCAGAGTCCTTCACTAGATTTCTGTTTCCACAGCCTACAAAGGAAAAGAGGAAATGAGTATGTGTAGAAGATTGTTCATGATATTTTGGGGGAGAGCAGCCACAAAAGTGCCATCTATTACTCCTACCCACATTCCATTGGCCAGCACTCAGTCACATGATGCAACCTTATAGCAAGGCATGCTGGGAAATGTAGTTTCAAGAGAAAAAAGCTTTGATGAACTCATAGTATCCTGTCTGCCATATGGTTGCTGTGAAAATGGAAATAACAGAACTAAATCCTGTGGCATTTCTGGAACAGAGTAGGTGCTGAATGCCCTTCTTTCAGGTTTGTGTTATCAGGCTAGACAACTGCCTAATAAACAACCCCCAAAACCTTAGTGGGTTAACAAATGTAACATTACCATCCAATGAAGGTGAGCAGAAGCAGGGAAATACCACACAAGATTATACAGGAATTGGGTCCAGTGGCCCTACATCCCCTAGGGATCAGAGTCCTCCACTAGATTTCTGTTTCCACGGCCTACAAAGAAAAAGAGTAAATGAGTATATGTAGAAGATTGTTCGTGATATTTTTAATCACCATTAATAAGAAAAAATAAGAATTTTTTTTAACTTTTTGCCAACTTTCCCAAGTGCAAACATCAACTGAGATAAATAACAAGACTAAGGGAGCAGAGACAAAGAGAGAAACAACTGTTGTAAACAGGAATGAAAGTGCAGGCCAGGTTTGGGGAAGCAGGGATAAGCACAGAAGCAGGCAGAGAGTGGGCAGAGGGCTCACCGGGAATTGAGCCCCATGGTACTCAGCACAGCCTCTGCTTTCCCAGCCAGCCCTGGCTCCCACCTGAGCCAGAAGGGGCTTAGAAAGATCTGAGTTTCCTTGGAAACCATTTCTCTGGCCCTCTCTGCACGTGATCAGCCAAGTTGGTTGTAATCAAACCCCCACGGGGCAGAGAACGAGCTCTCAAACTGCAGTCCTGGGGTTCTATCCAAATTGCTTGCGTTTCCGATTTAAATTGGTAATTTCCCCACGAGTGTTCTCCGTGCCCATCCACAGACTTGTTGGGAAGGGGAAGCTCTGAACATGTTACCCACCCCCCGCCATCACCTCCTGCCCCTGACACAGCACAGGGGCCTTGGGAGTGCCTCCAAACAGCCCGGAGTCCTCTGTCAAAGCTGAAGGCCTCTGGCAAGCCCAGGCCTCCAGAACAGCCAGGCCAGGAGCCCCTCCCTGGGCCTCCCTGTCCCACTGAGGACAATGGCCTGGACCTGAGCGGGGGAGGAGGAGGACCTACACAGACTACAGTAGGCAAGTCCTGAATGGTTGACTTCATTGCCAGACTAAATATGGGGGTGTGGGCTTCCTCTGGTACCTTTTGCAGGTACACCCTTTCCAAAGTGAAGGGTGGGGACTGGGCCAAGGCACCAGATAATCTTCTTTTCTTGTTTTGTTATTTTTGTTGTTGTTGTTGTTTGTTTGTTTGTTTGTTTTTGAGACCAAGTGTCACTCTGTCACCCAGGTTGGAGTGCAGTGGTGCAATCTCAACTCACTGCAGCCTCTGTCTCCTGGATTCAAGTGATTCTCCTGCCTCAGCCTCCCAAGTAGCTGGGATTACAGGCACGTGCCAGTACACCTGGCTAATTTTTGTATTTTTAGTAGAGACAAAGTCTGACCATGTTGGCTGGGTCTCAAACTCCTGACCTCAAATGATCTGCCCGCCTTGGCCTCCCAAAGTGCAGGGATTACAGGCATGAGCCACCGCGCCTGGCCAAATAATCTTGAAGTACTAAAAGCCAAGGCTGCAAGGCTAGGAAACAGCTGGGGAAGTCTCAGAATGTTAGGCAGAAAGATCCCAGAAGGTTCTGAGGGGCACTTACCTTCACTCCCTCTGTCACAAGCCAGCCCCAACCACAGTGTGACTACAAAAAGGGAGAGTGGACCCCTGTCCCCTTTCCTTTCAGAATGGGCAGAAGACTCATCTCAGACATGGTCAAACACTCCCAGACACACACTTAGCCATATATACACATGTACACATGCATACATACATATTAGAGAGGTTTGTGCGTGTGCATAGACACATACCTGTGTACTTGAAGACATGCAATGTCATTCATACTGATCCCCCTCCTAGCATCCCAGCCATGTTCATGATGTATCTGGGCATATTCACAAACAGACATCAGAACTGGGCTGAGAACTTGGTGCACACCTGCACGGGACAGCCTCAAGGAACACACATGCATGCTGACACAAGTCCAACTGGCCATCCTGGCATGATCACTGACTGACACATGTACTCAGACACACACATATAAGACTGAGGAAAAGGCAGAACCAGGCTGGGAGATGGACCCTGCTTTGCATGTGGCTAAGTAGGGAGCAGGGTGGATTCCAAATTACTAGACAGCTCCAGGAAGATGTGGCCAAATTGGGTCTAATCCGAGGCAGCATCTGGAGTCCAGTCTGGACATTAATTCAAAGCAGGGTGTGTAGTGTCTTCGTGGGTAGGGTTAGGGCCCTCATGGGGGAAATAGGCTTCCAAACTGCAGAGGAAAACACAGACCAGGAGCAGCCCCTGGAAGAGGCCTTACTCCCAAAGGGGAAGCTGGATGTCAGGTTCTTATCCCAGTGCAGAAAACTAGGTAAAATCAGGAACCAGCCATTGGCTTGGGAACCTACAGTGAGGGAAGAGAACAAGCTCATGGGCTCTGGGCGTCCAAAGCCCCCCAGCTCTCAGATCCTGTATTCAGGGAGACACAACTGGTACCAGGCCCACCCTCTGCCATGCTGGCTCCCCACTCAGAGCCAGGCTAGGTCAGGAAGAGCTCAGGGACTTGGTAGGCAGAGCCTAGTGGCAGAGGACTATCAGTATCTATAGCAGAAGGGACTGAGGAAAGACAGGCCAGACACCCCAGCTCCTGAGCCAGCCAGAACCTAGACTCTATTATTCCTGCTGTTGCCAGGAAAACAACCAGAAGACTCGCTCCCCACCTCCAGAACCTGCCTTCGGGCCCCTACCTCCACCCCAGCTGTAAGGGTCTTGGTCAGTCATGTTCTGAGTTCAAGAGTCCCTCATCTCCCCTCCCACTGCAGTGAAGCCAGGTGCTGGGCTGTGCAACTGACAGGAATGGGGAGCAGGTATTCAGTTCTGATGCCCAGAGTGGCTGTCCCCACCATTTCTCCTAATGCCCCAGCACTGAGAAGAATCCTGCAGACCTTCACAGCCCACCTGCTCCTTTCTAAACAGACAGGTGTGAGAGAACTGAGAACTCCAGTGGAGCAGGCACAGCCAGCTCTCTGCAGCTGCAGCTTTCCACATTTCCTAGCACAGTCAGCTGGGGAAGGAGAGACAGGAAGGGTAAAAGTTCTAATCACTTGGAGTTTCCCTACCACCCAGCAGCTCTCTCTCTCTCTCCCTCCATTCCTCCCTTCGTGTATGCTGCTCTGTATGTCTGGTGTCCTTCTACCTCCTTGTCTCCTGGAAGACACTTATTTAACCTTCAAACCCCTGTTGAGGTATCCTCTCTGCTTTTCAAATCTTTCCCCAGCACTCCCTCTGTTTGACTAATTATTTACTCCTTTCTCCAGGCTACCTACATTACAGCATGTGTTATGATTATCTGTTCATGTCACGGTAATCAGGGATGCCTGGGATATTGGGATGCCTGTCTTCTCCACTTGACTGTGAGCTCCTTGAAGGTAGGAGCTTGGTGGCACTTGTCTCTGTACCCCAGCACCACTATAGGGTCTGAGAGAACATGTCCAGGAGAAGTAGTATGATATGTCAGTTAAAAGTATGGGCTCTGGACTAAGCCAGACCTGAGTTTGAACCCCAGGTCTGCCTCTTCTGGCTGTGGGAGTTGGATGTGTTGTTTCAGCTCTCTAAGCCTCGGTTGTTCCAAATATGACATGGAAGAGTAGTAATGACTGTCTCATGGATTGCCATGAGTAATCAATGATACAATGAATATGGAGAGGTTAGCCCAGTACTGGGCACGTTAATAACCTTTGTTATCATCCCACCAGCACCTGGGCTGTCCATTCTATGCTGAGTCATCATAGCGACTCCATATAGCCCGTTCCCCTAGAAACCTCACTAGCAAATGAATAATGACAATCAAGAATGATGAGTTCCATGACAAAATTCTGGAGGCCCTGGGAGCCTAGAGAAGGAACCACTAATTTCAGTAGACATGTGATCTAGTGGTTAAGTTTATTGGCTTTGGTGTCAGGAAGTTCCAAGTTCAAATCCTAGCTGAGACTCTAATTAGCTGTGTGAACTTAGGTTAAGTTAGTTAAACACTCAGAAACTCTGAAATGTGATGGAAGTTTAATAACACAAAGATATAAATAATACAAATTTGACAAAAAATCAAATTTGCCTGGGGGTGAGCAAGGAAGACTTCCCAGAAAACGTGACGTCAGGCCTTAATGAATGAATAGAAGTTTTCCAGGTGAAGAGGGGAAGCAAGGGCTTTTCCAGCAGGAGCAGCACGTTCAAAGGCTGGTGAATCCAAGGACAATGAGATGTTTAGTGATCCCAGATCCCGTGTATGAGGGGGAAGTGTCTGAAGAGGGCCCACAAAGAGAGACAAGGGCCATGCTTAGTGGTTCCTGGCACACACTTCAAACGACCTCTGAGTCACCCTTCTGGAATGTGCCTGGTACATACTTAGAGGCTCAATAAATATTTGTAGGAAAAATAAATACGAGTCAGTGTCTCCTGCACCCTGTTCTCCTTGCTCCACCCACCCACCCAGCCACTCACCTCCCACTGATCCCTGGGACTCTAAGGAGCACAGGCCAAAACCATTGGAATTCACTCCCTCCTAGTTAAGCTCCATGGCCAAGAAAGTTGCACCAAAGCTAAACCCACCAATGGGCCTGATGTCAGAAGAACGACTCCTGAACTTTGCAGCTCGCAGAATAAAAATGTATTCCTTCTGATTCCCTATCCAGTCTCCTGATAAGCCCAGCGTGCCACATCTTAATATTCCTCCTGCTAAGGTGCCTGAAGGTCCCTCGGATGTCTGCTTCCAGCCTGCTAGTCTTTGAACTTGAGACATTCTAAACACCCAGTAGTTGACTTCATAATTCGGTGAGACTTGAAAGGCAGCCCAGGCAGCGGTCAGCCAGGTCTTCCATGCAGAAAATCCGGATGGCCTGGATGCTCTCCCTCAGGGCTCCTCTCCAGGGATGGCTGCTGGAATCAAAGAGTTTGGGATCACAGCAAATTCATTTGCAGCCACAACAGAATCCTGTTAGCAGGCTGTCCTGGGGATGGGAGGCAGGGAATGGGAGAAAACTCACCTATGTCTCTATCAGAAGAGGTGTCCTTGGACACTTAATAATCAGCTCTGCTTGGCTTAGCACTATCAGAGCCTGGAATCAAGCTTCTATCACAAGGTCCCACAGCCTCAGTTCAATACTAGAGATAGGCCAATTCTGCTGCCCTCTGGCAGAGAACAAATTCCTGCTGTTCAAGCTTTTGTCAGTCTCTACTGCCCCTGTGCCCTGCCATGACCCTGCTTTGGCTCCTGGAAAGATGGGGGTGCTACAGGAGGGCCCCAATTTCCCTCCTCTCCACAACTGCCCACATCCTCACCTCCATCTCAGAGAGAGGAAAGGTCCCTTCTTTCATCCAAGTCCAAGCCTGCAGCTGAGTTCCCACACCCTCACTCAACCTCAAGGATCTGCATGTAAAACCTCTCCGTTGACCTCCAGCAACAAACAGGCTCAAGGTGCCTCCAGGCTAAAGGTGGCCTTCCCAGGATGGACTTAGATCTGGATTCAAGTTCAGGCTCCAACACCTACCAGCTGCATAACCTTGAGCCAGTCATTCCATCTCTGTATTTCAGCCTCTACATCTGTGAAGTGGAAATAACAGCCACCAACTCCGAGGAGGGGTCACGGGAAATGAGATGCCGATGTCTGGCAAGGCTTAGCACCCTGCCTGCCCTTTTATCACTCAAGGAAATTCAGTCATTAGTACAAATATGAGCTCACTGTCCCATAAAGCTAGTGGCCTACTTCTCTTTCCTACACTACCAGGCTTCTTTATTTTTTTAATTTTACTTTAAGTTCTGGGATACATGTGCTGAATGTGCAGGTTTGTTACATAAGTATACATGTGCCATGGTGGTTTGCTGCACCCATCATCAACCCATCATCTAGATTTTAGGCCCCACATGCATTAGGTATTTGTCCTAATGCTCTCCCTCCCCTTCCCCCCACCCCGCGACAGGCCCCCGTTTGTGATGTTCCACTCCCTGTGTCCAACTCCCACTTATGAGTGAGAACATGAAGTGCTTGGTTTTCTGTTCCTGTACTAGTTTAATGAGAATGATAGTTTCCAGCTTCATCCCTGTCCCTGCAAAGGACGTGAACTCATTCTTTTTTATGGCTGCATAGTATTCCGTGGTGTTTATGTGCCACATTTTCTTTATCCAGTGTATCATTGATCCAGTGTATCATTGACCAGGCTTCTTATGAAGCACTCACCCCTCCTTAGCCCATTTCAAACTGGACCCTGACCTCATGCCTCTCACCCAGTCACCAGGGAGCCCAATAACCTAATTCCATGGCTTCCCCCCAGCTTCCAAAAGAGGCATTCAGTGCTGATGCCCACCTGTTTTTTAACTCAAATTCCCTCCTCACGCCTTCACAGCTCACTCTCCTGGTTCTTCTCTCTTTATGAACATGCCCTCTCCACATCCTTTTCAGTCCTAGATCAGTGGTTACACACTGGAATCACCTAGGGAGCTTCAAACTACCAATGTGCAGCCACGCCCTCCAGCAAGTCTCAATGTGTTGGTCTTTGGGAGGCCCAGGCACTCTAAAGTGCAGCTGGGTTTGAGAACTGCAGCCCTGAATGGAGAAGATGCCCTTGGCCTCTGTGTTACTTATGATTATGTTCTGCCATACAGAAAAAAAAAAAAAAAAAGTAAACGTGGTTTACATAAGACAGATGTTCATGTGTCTTGCAGGTATGGAATCTGGAGGTCCAGATTAGTTTGGCAACTCCACAGTCATCAGGAACCCAGGTTTCTACTGCCTCATGGCACAAAACGACTACTGGAGCCTCACAGCCTCATTCCAGGCTGCAGGAAGGAAAGGGGAGCACAAAGGGGCAAAGGCAGGTAAGAACCACCCTCTCACACTTCCCACTACTCACAACTTAACACATACCCACACCCAGCTCCGTGGGTGGAGGAGAAGCAGAATCTCATTCCAAATGGCTGTGTCTAGCTAAAACACAGGTATTCTGAACACTGAGGAAGAAGAAGAGAGCAGTTTCTGCCATGTGGGAATTCTAGGACCTCAACCACTCCACCTGAGTATTGCTCCCCCCACCCACTCCACAGGCTCCTTAAATGCATTGTGTCCCAAACTGCACCCATCTGACCAGGTCCCATGAGGCAGCAAGGATTTTGAGATTACAGATCTAGTCCTGGCTTTAACACTCAAGCAACCATGGGTACTTGATGCCTTGATGGGCTTCAGTTTCCTTATCTGTGAAATAAGATAAGAAATGTATTTTATTCTTGGGAAGATGAATGATTGGCTTACATATAAACATCTAGTAGAGTGCCTGGTGTATAGCAGGAGCTCAATACATGTTGGTTTCCTTCTCTTCCTTTTTTCTTTCCTAGTCTAGAGAAACCATTTCCTTTCTCTATGCTGTGCTGCCCCCTCTCCCAAACTGATTATATATTGCCATCAGGCCTCGCAGACAAGGCTCCCAGATGTGGCACTAACCATATATTTCTTTGTTAAGAACATATGTAAAATGCGGGGCGGGAGAGTGAGAGAAGAAGAGGGAGAAATTACCTTTACGAAAAAGGAGCTAACCAACCCAGATAGTACGAGAATCTTTCCCCGACGTGCTCTGCACCTCCCCTTTCAGGGGAAATCTCTTTTTTCCTCCCTCACTCTTGTGTGGTTTTTTTATTATGACTTGTAGCTATAGGTTGGAGGACAGATGCAGTGTTGGTCAAAATCAAAAGTATGGTCAATTGTACAATTCTCCAGTTTTGAACTGACCCAATTCCCCAGTCATAGACTGACCCTAGGCCCTGGTCACACATCAATCCAGACCCCCCAGTCACAGGAAGATGGAACCTTCCTACAGCTTTGCTACCCAAAGTGCAGGGCCCAGCAGCGTCTGAATCACCTGGAAGCTTGTTAGACATACAGAATCCCAGGCCCCACCTGAGACATTGACACAAATGGAGGATTTTTTTTCCTGGCATCTCTCCTTTCCTCTCTCTTGCCTTCCCCAGGAACTGAGCATTTATTATACAAGGTGACCCCTGGTGTCCTCAGCAGCACTCCAAGATCCTATCCTCTCCTTACTCCAGCCATGACTTACTCCATCACTAAGCCAGTTTCCCGCAATGGTCCTGCCTGGCAATGGGCACAGTTGTGGAATCTTTTAACGCTATATCCTTACTTGAATGATATGGTGCAGGTGTACTGAGCATATTGGAAAGAAAGTGTGTGAAACACCTAGAAGAGGACCTAAAACATAGAAGACAGCCAATAAGTGGCAGCTGTTATTACCAGCTGTGTGACCTCGGCCATCACTACACGTACCAGAGCCTCAGTTTCATCACCAGCTCCCAACACCTACTATGACACAGAGCTGGTCTCATATTGTGACTTCAATCTGATTCTCAGTTCAGTGGAAGGAGAAATCATCAAACAGGATTGGCCAGTAAAAAGAGGAGATTACAGGCAGGGAGATGAGCCCAGATCTAAGGACAGGTAAATCCAGAATATATGTGAGCAGTTAGGAGGAGACCAGGTTGGCAGCATCAGGAGACACGCAGGAGAGAAATGGATGAGGCAGACAGAAGGATGCTGGAGGCCAATGGTGGGCCTTGAAGGCCGAACTAAGAAGTTTAGATTTTATCCTGAAAGTGAAAGGGAACCCCGATGGGCGTTTTGGATGTGAAGTCAAAGGACGGCATAAAGCGCAGAAAGAGGATGACACTAGGGCACTGGAGTGGTGATAGAATGAACATGACCAATTGGATGAGAGAAGGAGGAAGAGGGAGAATCAATTTGAAATGACTACGGCAACATCAGTGACAGACAAGGCAGCCCAGAGATGGAACTGTCTGCAGGTGGAAAGTTAACATTTTTGTATTAGAACTCCATTCCTTCATCCAATCAGTGTGTCTTGAGTATCTGTGCTAAGCACTGCATGGGGCTCTGGGTATATTATGGTGTGCCAAACAGACATAGTTCTTGTCCTGATGGGAGTTCTGCCTTGGTGAGAGGAAGATGCCAAGAGACATCCAGGAGACAATTCAGAGAATAGTCAGGGCTGGATACGGCTTGGGAGCCTTCTCCCAACTGCCCCAGACACATTTCAGAAAGTGTTAAGAGCTGGAAAAATTATGAGAAGATTTCTTCAAGGCCCAGACTTCAACCCTGCATTTCCCACAATATCCAGCCAAGGCCAATGTCCCTCTGCAGGGCTTTGCTCCAAGATGACCGTGGGAGGGGCAGCTCCCTTGGAGATGGATACCTGGCCCAGTGTTCAGGGGCTCTGGCTTCTTGATTACCTGCTGGAGGGGAGTCTTGTGATTGCAGTCATCTGATTAGGGATTCATGCACTCATCAGAGCTGAGCAGAGACACAGGCCAAAGAATCTGGGCCAGGCGGAGTAGTTCTTAGCTATCTGGTGATACAGGTGAGGTGTTTCTTCAGCACTGCCCCATGGATTCCCAGGCCTTCATACCCATGCATCCCTCTTTCCACTACACTTTCTGTTCCCCTAAATGCCTCTGGGGCTCACACTGTGCCAACTGACCCCAACTTTCTTTACCCTCCTAAACTCAGACTTTTATCTCCTCTCTACACTCCCTCTAGCCTCTGCCTTCCAGCTGCCCAGACTCACTGCACACATACACACACTCCTGGCCCCTGTAAGCCCAATTAAGCCAACAAATCCACAGTTAATTTAATACTGAGCACTCAGCAGAAGGATACATCACTGGTGGTAGATTGCGTGAGTGATACCGTAGAATTACATCTTTGTGTGCTTCAGTTGTGTGGGTATATTTTATAATTCACTGTGGTCAATGGGTAATAGATATAAAATTCAGAGACTAATATAACTAGTATAAATGATGCAGAAGTTTCAGGCTGTAGCTCTCGTTTTCTGAGATAGCATTGTTAGAACTGCAGTCTCCTGGTACTCATTCCCTGGGCAGGAAGCAAACCTCAGGTAAGAGCACCCCAGCATAGAAAGATGATCTCCTCCACTACCATCTGCTCCGTGATGCGGTTTCCAGGAATACACTGTGTGGGGTGGTGGGGGGACTCCCTTTCCTCCAAACCCTACTCTCTGGTGATTTTGTCAGCCTGAACCAAAAGCCTTAAAAATATGCATTTTCTTTGACTCTATAATCCTACTTTCGGAAACAAGTTCTAAGGAAAACGTATGTGCAAGGATGTTTGTGAAGCACCATTTAAAATAGCTACATATAAAAATGGAAAGAACCGAGATGTAATATACACACAGTGCGATTCTATGCAGGTTATTTACCCAGTGTCTCTCAGCTCACATCTACCCTTTTGTATTCTGCTCTTGCTGAGGCCAGAACTCCAAACCCAATGCTTCCCAGACTCCAGAACCAGCTGGCTTCCTGTTAGGTTCCTGCAATGAAAGGCACTTGAGGAAGATTGGAAGGCAAGATGAGGAGAGAAGGGACTTGGTTCCTGTTTCTTCCTTTCCTGCCAGCATCACTCCAGCAGCAGCAGTTGGCTCCAGCCCCTACTTTCTTTTTGTACTCCCAAACCCAGCCTCACCGCAATCCTTCCATATACCAATAGCAGCCACATACCATTCCCAGGTCTCAGCACCAGTTCTGCAGGACTGCAGGACCCATACTCTGAGTTCCTAGGTCCTGGTTCCCAAACTTCTTTTGTTCCTGTAGCCCTAGGGTTGGTACCTGCTTCCTGCAGTTATTATCTCTGAGTTACCCCTGTGTTCCCTTTTTGCCCTATCAGCTCTCCAACATCTGTGTAGCCAATTTCCTGTATTAAATTCACTCTCTTTGAAATACCTTGTGTGGTGTCTGGTTTTCTGAGTTCTGGCTAATATAGATGTCATTTCACCCCAATTGGGTAGAAAAAAATTTATAAATGTAACAATATCAAAGGTTGGTTGAGACTCAAAGAAATTGGAAATTTTCTACATTTCTGATGGGATTGTAAATTTACAACCATTTTAGAAAACAATTGGGCAGGCAATAACTGGTAAAGTCAAATTGCATACGTGAAATTCTGGTCCTGTGTATGAACTCTAAAGAAACACTTACAGATTACTCAAACAGAGAGCATCATTCCTTATTTTTCCCAACAGAAGAAGATGGATGATTCAGTTGCAGTACATTCATATAAGGAAATACTACTACATGGTGGTTAAAAATGAATAACTGATAGTTACCTACAGCAACATGGATAAAACCTAGAAGCATAATTTTGAGTAAAGAAAGTATCCTGCAAAAAGATGTGTACAGTATGGTGTCATTTACATATACATTTTTAAACCTACAAAGCAATACTATATATTGTTAATGAATATACTTGAATATAGTAAAAGTGCACATCATACATGGCAAGTTAAATTATTTAGAAGCACTAGCTGTAGATGATGGTGACTCAGGAGACAGGAAGGAAAACGGAATCAGATAAGGAGGAATCAAAGGAGGACTTTTTTTCTTTCTTTCCTTCTTCCTTTTTTTTTTTTTTTTTTCTGAGACAGAGTCTTGCTCTGTCGCCCAGGCTGGAGTACAGTGGCATGATCTCGGCTTACTACAACCTCCACCTCCTGGGTTCAAGCGATTCTCCTGTCTCCTGAGTAGATGGGATTACAGGAGCATGCCACCACACCTGGCTAATTTTTGTATTTTCAGTAGAGACAGGGTTTTGCCATGTTGACCAGGCTGATCTTGAACTCCTGACCTCGTGATCCGCCTGCCTCGGCCTCCCAAAGTGCTGGGATTACAGGCGTGAGCCACCGCACCCAGTCTGGCTTTATTTCTTCAGCTTGGTGGTAGGTACTATTAAATTGAGGGTCTGGAAGGCAAGGGCTTAGCGACAGGAAGAAAGGAATAAGAATCTACATTTAGGGGAATGGAAGAAGTGGGAGCCAGTTAGCATATCACGCCTAGACATCTAATAAAATTATTATGTAAAAATATGATTTATCGACACGAAGAGTTGTTAAGAACACATTAAGTAAAAATTAAGGATACAACATAGTATGTATTTCATTACCCCTTTTTTATATAATACAGTGTGTGTGTGTGTGTGTGTGTGTGTGTGTGTGTGTATGGGGGAAAAAATGGCTGAAAAAGAATATACCAAAATGGCAAGAGTATTTACCTCTGGGTAAGAGGGTTATAGGGGATTTTTATTTACTTCTTTATAGTTAACTGTATTTTCTATTGCTTCTAAAACAAATATGAACTTCTTATATAATGAATTCTTAAAGGAATTTTTAAAATGTACTTTGAGAATTTCTTCCCTTACCTGTGGCTGTTATCTCAACATCCCACTGAAGGGTTTCCTAAAGTGTCGTACGTAAGATGATTTTAGGTGGTTTAATGCACATTAAACATTTTTTATTTTCACATATATATCTACTTTAATGTATTTTACAAAAATAATTTAGCGCGTCAAACTCATGATTCAAAATGATACTCAATTTTTTTAGATGGAATTCCTGAAGTACAGGGGAAAGGGATTGTCTTCTCAATAAATGGTGCTGGGTCTGTGGGATAGCTGTATGGAAAAAATGGAATTCAGACCCCTACCTTAACATACACAAAAGTCTGTTCCAAGTATCCTACATTTTAAAGATAGAACAAGAAAGCTTCTAGATGATAAACGTAAGAGGGCCTTATGCCTTTGGGGTTAGAGTTACTAAAAATTATTAATCATATAGAAAAAGATGGATAAACCAGACTATTTCAAAATTCAGAACTTCTTTTTTTCAAAGGACACCACTGAGAGAGTAAAATAAAAACCACAGAATAGAATATTATTGCAATATTTGTAATCAACATTAGACACACAACTAGAATGTATGAAGAAGCCCTACGCACCAGTTGTAAAAAGGCAGATAAAATGCAAATGAAAAATTACCCAAAGACATAGGCACTCCAAAAAAGAAGATGCCCAAACATCTAATAAACTGGTAACCCTGCAGGATGTTTGCGGAGACCTGGGAACACTTTCCTTTCTTAACCTGAGAGTTGATTAGATGGATACATTCACTCTTTGAGTTTCCAATTTTCAACTCACGGAGCTGTACACTTAAGATGTGTGTACTTTTCTGTATATACATGATACCACAATTATACTACAATAAGATTATCGTTTTTAATTTAGATAAGAAAAAGAAAATAACATTTTGGCCCTTTTACCGATCAACAGAGTTTAGAAAAGTAACAATGTACTATGTAACTTGCAAAAAGGAACAATAGAAAGATAAACCAAAAACAAATAAAAACAATTGTCTCTGGGAGGACAGGCAAGAACAGGGGAAAGGGATTAGGAATAAAAATTAGACTTAGCTGCATGTGTGTTTTTAAATAATCCTGATTCACAATCATGTAAATAATCAATATAATTTCAAAATGAGTCCATTTTTAAGAAATACTAATTTTAAATTAAGTTAATTGAGATGGTATATAGACAGAGCAAAAATTGTGACATAGATATTAACCTGAGTGACTAAAGTCATGCCATGTGAACATAAGGTTTCCATATGATGGGACATTAACGAGACAGGCCACTGTCCAAGTCACCAGGGCAGGCATTGCTAATCTATCAGAGCTCTTCCCCACTGAGCCCAGATTCCACTTCAGAATCCAGCTCAGCACACACTCCAGACAGCAGTGGCACAGAAGTTAAAACACGCTTGCCATTCCTACTCTGCGATAGCAGGGCTCCAAGAAACAGGATGAAGCAGTCACAAACCTACCCAGGTCTCCTAACCCCTCATTCTACTAATGGGAAAACTGAGGCCAAGAGAAGAGGAGTGGCTTACTCAAGGACACAGCCGGAGTTTAATTTTCCCTCTGCCACACCACCACCCAGGCCTTGGCATTCCAGCCCAAAGAATGGAGTCCTTTGCTCTTCCGTCAACCACACACGCCCAGGCAGGGGAGGTACAGAAGCAGTCAGCTGCTAACAGCTCTTCCAAAATTCCCAGGCAGGAACATTGCAGTTTGCCTTTGCACTGAGCCTGTTCCTGAATCCAGGGTTCTTCCCTTGCCTTAACAACCAAGCCACCATCCTGCCTCAACCAGCATCACGGAGATGTCTTACTCAATCGCAAGGATGATCCTGCCACTTTCCTGCTCAGAAGGTGGCCTTGCCTCCCTATTTCTTTACTCCCTAACTGGACATTCTAAATATTTGTGATCTGACTCTAAACTGCCTCTTTCTCTGATCATCAGCTTGCCGCCTCCTGTGGGCTCCAGCTCAACCCCACTTCCAGATCTTTGTCCACGCTGTTCCAACCACCTTATACTTTCACTGAGTCCCAGAAGGTGAAACTAGGACACCTGAAAGTCATTCTTTCATGCTCTGGGATGAAGCCAACCCCGTGAGTATGGTCAAGAGGCTTCAGTTGGAAGGAAAAGGGGCTCTTAAGGCTGGAGCCAGGTCAAACAGCAGAAACTTTCTCTTGAGCGTTCTCAACCTTCTTTAGACATAGGACTCTTTGAGAATCTGATTAAAACTGTGGACCCCATTCCTAGTTAAATACATCCAAACACAACATTTTCTATTTAATATCAAAGCACTGGGGAGAACCCTTAAGAATCCTTGCCCCACGAGGCTACAATGTCAAACACTATTTCCTTGTATTCATTACGTGTCAGGACTATGGTAAGGACCACACACATTATCTCATCTAACCCCTCAATACCACCATGAAGTAGGAAACATGGTTGCCTGCACTCTATAGATGAGGAACGAAGGCACAGATAGATGGTAGCCACGGAACCAGAATTCAGATCCAAGTCTTTCTGGCTCCTCAGCTTTTGCTCTCACATGATGCACCAAAGTTTTCGGTTGGTTACCCAGTGTCAGAATTTCCTAGGGTGCTCATTTTAAAATGCAGATTTCTCAGCCCCACACTAAGTCCAGTGAGTCAGAACCTCTGGAGGTGGAGCCCAGGAATCTGCGTCATTCACGAGAGCTCCAGCTGACTCTCAGGTACCCTAAGGTTGAAAACTGCTGCACTTCACTGGACTGTCTTCCCCAGTAAGCAGTAGCTAAACATTCCAGATATTACGGTTGTGTAATAGATGACCCCCGAAATGTAGAATGACCACTGTTTTATTTTACTCCCAAATTTGTGGTTCCAGAATTCAAGCAGGGCATCCCTTCCACCAGACTCCATTAGTCGAAGCAGTCACAAGCCAGCCTAGATTCAAGAAGAAGGGAATTAGACTCCACCTCTTGATGGGGCATGGCAAGGTTCCCATTGTACACAAACATATGGCATGGACGCTATTGTTGTGACCATCTTTGAAAAGGGTAATCTGCCACTCCAAGCCTCTATTCACATGCAAAATCCGGTAAAATCAACCGGGCTGCTTCGATCTGCAGCCTGGAGAGAACAATGCTTAACATTCATCAAAGTCACTTTTCAACAGGCTTCCTCATGCTTCACAGTTCACCCTTTCTGCTTCAGGAAGAACTGCAGTGGCACAGCAGGCCCCTCAACGGCCACATCAGAAAGTGCCTTCAGTGGCAACACTTTCCTGGCAGCTCATGATCTCATGGACCAATTTAAAAAAAAAAAAAAAGTGTTCATCCAGCTTCCTTCTGCATCCAGGTGGCCTTACCTCAGGGCACAAGGGGGACATAATGGGAGACCCAGAATCAAAATGAAAAAGGTTTAACGAGAAGACATCAAAGAGAGAGAACAGAAAGAGTGTAAACTAGGAACTAGGACAACCTTTCCAAAGGGCAGCTTGGCCACATATATCAAGATGTAAAATGTGCGTACTCTTTAACCCAGCGTTCCCACTTCTAGAATTCAGCTCAAGGAGATAACAGCTCAAACGCAAAAGAAGACATATGCATAGCATACACACACAGTATTGTTTGCAATAGAGAAGAACTGAAAACAACCTTCACTCCCACAAGTCAGTGATAGATCAGGCAAATAAATTGTAGCTCATTAATACTAATTTTCAAAGAATGAAGTAGATCTATAGGGACTGATATGGAAAAATCTCTAAGACAGACGGTTAAATAGAAAAAAAGGTATGTGAACAATACCTATCATAAATCACATTTATATAAAACTATGTGTGTTTTAGCCCCAAGAGAGATGTCTGGATGAAGGTCCCCTGGGTGATAGCATTTGGTGTCGATTTTGCTTTCTTCCGCATTGAAAGTGTTCAAGAATAATAATGAAGGTGCATCTATTATACCTACTCTGTGCTGCAGACTCCAGTAAATCCCTTACATATGTTAACTCATCTTATCCTAATAACAACGCTACAATGTGGATACTGCTATTACCTCTATCTTAGAGGACTGGAATACTAAGGCTCGCAGAGGTCAAATAGCTTGCCTACAGTTACACAGCCAGAAAGTGACAAAGACAGGAGTCAGACCCAGGCAGCCAGGCTCCAGAGTCCATGTGCTTAGCCATTAAGCTGTCCTACTCCACAGTGATTAGACACTATTTCTACGAAACAATAAGACTATTTTTCTTATTTAAAAAAAGACTGCATGCAGTGGTTCACACCTGTGACTCAGCACTTTGGGAGGCCAAGGCAGGCAGATCATTTGAGGCCAGGAGTTTGAGACCAGCCTGGCCAACATGGTGAAACCGTGTCTCTACTAAAAATACAAAAATTAGCCAGGCGTGGTGATACACACCTGTAATTCCAGCTACTAGGGAGGCTGAGGCAGGAGAATCGCTTGAGCCCGGGAGGTGGAGGTTACAGTGATCTGAGATCATACCACTGCACTCCAGCCTGGGTGACAGAGCGATACTCTGTTTAAAAAAAAAAAAAAAAAAAAAAAAGTCATCAACTTGGCTTTAAGGTGCCTTAAGTTTCCAAAAGACACATCCCCAGGTCTTTGTTGAGGATTCTCCTGCCCCCTTACCAGCTGGGGGTATAGACAGAATTCCTACAAGGTAAGTTCAAGGGACATGACAAGATCTGGTCCAGGAAGTCCCATGGTGGAAAGGATGTTAAGGAGACCCAGATTGTAGGCTTATCCCTTGGTGGGGTGAGAGGTCCATCCTGAGAGTCTACAACTGACCAATGGTAAAGAAAGAGACCCCTATGGAACTCAGTTCCAAGCCCCAGATTCATGCCTGATTCAAAGCCAGAAAAACATGTTATGATGAATATCTGTTTCAAATGAGACCCAAATGGCTAGCAAGTGAGATCACCAGAGAGGTGGTATCAACGAGTGCAGAGGTCTGAGAGCCGGAGTTCAATCTATGTGCATCCTTGGACTCTAGCACATCTGCAGGAGGGGTAAGGCAGGCCCACCAGGAGCTGTTGCCATGAAGGAGGGAGAACTCATCTAAGGGAAAGGAAAACTGAGGTCCAAACTTGGTCCAAAGATGAAGGTAAAGGAGGTTCTAGCACAGCTCTGGTGTGTCACTCAGTGCTCCAGCACAACCCCAACCACCTCATCCCTGAGATCTGGCACAAGGTGGCCTCCATCTCCTCACCTTTACAAGTTGAAGTTTGAGGAGCTGTTTCTCTCCTACCTCCGTGGGTCTCTGCAAGCAGCTGAGCTGGGAGCAGCCCCTCAGGCCCTCAGCACACACTGTGACAAGCAGGAGTTGTGGCCCCTCCCCCTTCTGTCTGGGGGACACAGCTGACACTCTGGGCTTCAATAGGAACAGAAGACATCACCACAGCAACTTGGAGTATAATGAAACGAAAGTGGTGGACACTCTTGGTTGACAAAGGCACACAGGAGGGGTCCCAGAAGGTGCCCAGGGCAGCTTGGAAAGGGATTTATGGTATCAGGGGTTGCCTTGAGCAGCTAGAGGTCAAGTTGCTCAGGGAGTGTGTGTACTGTGAGAAGCAAAAGGCCAAGTGCAAATCCTCAAGAAGACAAGAAAGAAAGAGGGTATGCAAAAGAGACCACGTCTGCAAGCCTTTGTGTCCTGGGCCTGCCCTAGTGAGGAGAGGGCTTGATTTCTTCCCACCTCCTCGTTCCCATTATCACTCCAGCCTCTACTCCTCCTCCTTCTCCACACTCAAAGAGCTCTCTCCCCAGCTCGCTCTCCATGTCCCCATCCACCCAAACTGTTTGGGAACCCACGTCTGGGTCCTCCTTCCACTGAAGAGTCAAAGAATCAGGTGGGACTGCCCCGCTGGGGGCAGAAGGGATTCTACTCTGGAAACTTTCTTTTTAAATCAAAGCAAGGAACAAATGGCTCTGCCATCCACTGGGGTCACCTTGGGTTGGAAATTTAAAATGCTTTAAAGTCGAGAGACCTATAAACATGACGTAACATGTTCTGCAGGCTGCTGCCTCTGTGACTTGCAGTCAAACGGCACAGATGGACACACGCCCCCATATACACCTATCCCTGGAACATCCCCCTTCCATGCCTGTACACGTATGTGCATGCACTCTCCCCATAGACAGACACACACAGGTCTGTGCATATGATCCCCCAAATAGATGTGCATTCACAGACCTTACACCACACACACTCACGCCTCATAGAGGAAGAAATGGGCAACTACATGCAGCTCCACCCTCGTGCATGAAGATACACACTTGCTGCATCCACACATGTACAGCAACTTGCACACAGTCACCCCACACACGCGCACGCCTTCACCCTGCATACACACAGATGCATACACACAAACCTCCCTTATACGCATCTCACAGATATAAACGAGGCCTGGGCTCACCCTGAACCCGAGACAGACATTCTCACCCCACGTGCAGACACACACAGAGGTACACACTCACATACACTGACCCCACCCACACCTGCACAGATGTGTGCAGACATTCCTATAGTCATCCAAATACAGACCTTCATGTGCATACACACTCACCCCACCCCAAATGGATGCATTTACTTTCCCCAAAGCAAAAATGTGTACAAACATCAATGCATGCTCGCCCACACAGACTGTGCTCACATACTCAGCCCACAGAGACACAACATAATCAGATAAACACTCAGCTTCCCTCCGACTTCAAACAACCATCTGGATGACCATGCAACTGCCTGGATTCTTGATTTTTTGTTCTTAACTTTCTCTTCTCTGAAAATGGTTCCACCATTTGCCCAGTGGTTCGGGCCAAGAACCTGAGAATCTTCCTTACCCCTCACAGCCAGGCTATCTGCCATGTCTGCCTTGAAAGTATGTATTGAATTCAGTCAAATCCCTCATCTCCAAAGCCATCATTCCACTCCACGCCCCCATCTCCCCAACCCCGGGCCATTGCTATAGTTCCTCCCTGAGGTCATTTTTTCCACTGTCGCCACCTACAATCTGTGGCAGTCAGAGCAAGAGACCTTTTTGTGACATCATTTGCACTTTACATAAGTGCAGGCTCCTTAACCGAGTCTACAAGCCTACATGATCAGACCCTGTTCCCCTCATGCCCTGACCTCATCTCCTGCATCCCCTCCACTCGCCCACAACACTCTCACCCATTGGCCTCCTCGCACTGCCTCAGGCACACCCACCCCTTCCCTACTCAGGGCCTCTCTCCCACTCTTCCCTCTGCCCCTGACTCTTCCTATGGCCCACACTCATCTTCTAGGTCTCTGTTGAACCGTCACCTCCTCAGAGAGGCCTCCTCTGATCACTCAGTCTAAACAGGACACTCCCCATTATTCTCATCCACTGGGTCTTGCTTCCTGCATAGCACTCATCACCATAAGCACTTCTTTATGTTTACTGTCTGCCTTTCCCTCTAAACTTGCACTGTCCAATAGCACAGCCACTGGCCTCGTGTGACTATTCAAATTTAAATTAACTAAAGTTAAATACAAAATTAATTTAAAAATGTAAAATTCAGTTCCTGTCACACTAGCCACATTTCTTTTTTTTTTTCTTTTTTCTTTTTTCTTTTTTTTTTTTTTTTTTTTTGAGACAGAGTCTTACTCTATCACCAAGGCTGGAGTGCAGTGGCATGATCTCAGCTCACTGCGAGCTCTGCCTACTGGGTTCACACCATTCTCCTGCCTCAGCCTCCTGAGTAGCTGGGACTACAGGTGCCCGCCACCACGCCCGGCTAATTTTTTGTATTTTTAGTAGAGACGGAGTTCCACCGTGTTAGCCAAGATGGTCTCGACCTCCTGACCTCATGATCCACCCGCCTTGGCCTCCTAAAGTGCTGGGATTACAGGCGTGAGCCACCTCGCCCGGCCACTAGCCACATTTCAAACCTGCAGTAACCACATGTGGCCAGTGGCTATTCCACTGAACACTGTGAGTTATTTCCATCGGCCCAGAAAGTTCCCTTGGATAGTGCTGCCACAGACTGTAGCTTAGAGAGGGCAGGGCAATGCCTCTTCTACTCACTAATGTGTACTCTGTGCCCAGCATAGGATCTGGCACATAGTAAGGGTTCAGGAAATCATAAGTGAATGAACCCACCCATGTGCACACAGTCATAAATGGAGACAGGCCCTTCCCTGTATCAAAGGCCTCATTCAAATGCCACTTCTTTCTTGAAGCCTTCTTGTCTTCCTTCCTTTCTCTTTTCTTCCAGTCACGATGCTTGCACCTCCACAACACACAAGTACTTATTACGAGCCGCAGACCTAAGTTCACTGCAGGCACTTTTGCCCCACACTGGCTGTGAGATGGAGAGGGAGGAGGAAGCGTTGCAGGCCATTTCTTCCCCCACTATCCACCTCTTGGGGCAGCAGAGGAACGACATTAAAACCACAAGCCCTGGACACAGCCAACTCCACGTTCACCCTCCAGCTCTGCCTCTTACTAGCTGTGACTTTGGACAGATTACTGAGCCTCTTTGAGCCTAATTTTCTCATCTATAAAATGCACATAGTAATGCATACTTCATAGAACTGCTATTTGAAGTAAAAGAAATAACCTATGTCCACGATGTTGGGGAGTGATCCCTTTGAGGGTGTTGCAGAAGTAGGACTCATTGACATTCTACGTGCCACATACAGGGTCTGGTAAGGAAACCTCAGTTAGTTTGCAATTTATTCCGAAGAGGTGTGGAATTCCATATAGGCGGGTGCTCCAGGTCACTGCCCCATGGCCTCATCGTTAACCATGCTCTGATTCTGACCTAGTGGCTGCAGCTCTGGAGCAAAATAATCCCTTGTTGTATTTCCATAATTTGTTAAAAGGATACTAAAATGCCAATTTTTTAAAAAGCAAACTATGATCACCACTGAACCCACACAGGGTCCTCAAATGCTGCTTTATCTGAGATGGGCCAGGATAAATAACTAAGCTTCCTCCATCTTTCTGGTTTGAGTCTCTCCAGGTATAATGATGGAGACAAGATCCTGGCCAAAATAAATTATCAGAGAAGAAGGAGCAGGGCCCATGAGGAAGGAGCTTGTATTAGTCCATTTTCACACTGCTGATAAAGACATACCCAAGACTGGGCAATTTACAAAAGAAAGAGGTTTATTGGACTTACAGTTCCATGTGGCTGGGGAGGCCTCACAATCATAGCAGAATGTGAAAGGCCCATCTCACATGGTGGCAGACGAGAGAAGAGAGCTTGTGCAGGGAAACTTTGCTTTTTAAAACCATCAGATCTCGTGAGACTTATTCACTCTCACTAGAACAGCACGGGAAAGACCTGCCGTCATGATTCAGTGACCTCCCACCAGGTCCCTCCCACAACGTGCAGGAATTCAAGATGAAATTGCAGTGGAGACACAGCCAAACCCTATCAGAGCTGGCTTGGGAAGAAGGAGGAGGAAATCAGAGGGAATTTAGCTATCAGGCAAAATCCAGCATCGTGCAGTAGTGAACTCGTGGGATCCGATGCCAAACTGCCTGGGTCCAGTCCAGCTCCGCTCATCACTGTGAGACCTTGAGCAAGTTGTTTATCCTTTCTGTGCCTTTGTCTGTGAAGCAGGGTTAATCATAAGACCTACTTCAATGGGTTGTTTTGAAGAGTAAATTCATTAATATATATAAGGTGCTTAGAAAGGTGCCTGGCACAGGTTAAGATGTCACGTTTTTTTTTTTTGAGACAAAGTCTCACTCTGTCACCCCGGCTGGAATGCAGTGGTGCAATCTCAGCTCACTGCAACCTCCACTTCCCAGGTTCAAGTGATTCTCCTGCCTCAGCCTCCTGAGTAGCTGGGATTACAGGCATGTACCACCATGCCCAGCTAATTTTTTTATTTTTAATAGAGACAGGGTTTCACCATGTTGGTCAGGCTGGTCTTGAACTCCTGACCTCAAGTGATCCACCTGCCTCACTCCTGACCTCAAGTGATCCACCCACCTCAGCCTCCCAAAGTACTGGGATGACAGGTGTGAGCCACCACGCCCGGCCACATGTTAAGTTCTTAATGAGGGTTGGTTACGTAAATTGGTGAAGAGAGTGGAGAAGTCTGAGAATTGGGTCTAGGAAATCTCCCTATACCTTTTCCACTCTCTTCTCTCCTAAGTCTCCTAACCAAACTTTCTTCCCATTTTCTTTAAAGTCCTCCCCACCACCTGATCCTAGGTAGACTCCATCACAGACCCAAAGTGGCTCTAAAGGGAACACAGTGGCTGAAACAGGGGAAAGACATTCAGCTCTGCATCTTCACTATCGCCCAGGGTGAGGGAATTAAATCCACACTAAGAGGACTTGGAAGGGTCTCAGAGAGGGCCAGAAGGTGATCAGCATGCCTTCTACGTGAATACACCTTTGTTTAGTTGGAAATCTTAGTGCAGTGTATCACTCTCTGAGTAGACTTCAGACAGCTGTGATTCAGATGTTTCTAAAATACTGAAAAAATACCCGTACAACAAAAATTGCCTGCATTTCAGTGCCTAACAACACTACAGTGTACCAGAGCACCTGAATATTAAATGTTAAGAAGTCTTAGAATCCCCTTATCACTCCCAGAGTTCAGAGCGAAGAGCCGTTGGGAAGAGAAACCATGGTCTGTCCTTGAAGGCAGACCCTTGATGTTGTGGAGCCTGGGGGGCCAGGGGTGTGGGGCAGTGGGATGGGGGAAAAAGAAGAAAGTAGAGAGAAAGAGAATAAATCATCGGAAAGAACAGACGGCGTATCAGGCCTGCAACAGGCAGAATCACAGCCCCCCAAAGATGTTCCCATTTTAATTCCTGGAATTTGTGAGTGTTATCTTATAGGGCAAAAGAGACTTTGCAGGTATGATCGAGCTAAGGATCTTCAGATGAGGAGATTATACTGGATTCTCTGAGTGGTCTGAGAGGGAGGCAGGAGGGCCAGAGTCAGAGGAGACATGATGATTGAATCAGAGGTCGGAGTGATGCCGAACCACAATCCAAGGATTGTGGGAAGCCTCTAGAAGATAGAAAAGGCAAGGAAACAGATGATCTCCCAGAGCCTCCAAAACGAACACAAACTGTGGCCCATTTTAGACTTCTCCCCTCCAGAACTGTAGGATATTAAATATGTTACTGTTTTAAATCATAACATTTGTGGTCATTGGTTACAACAATAGGAGTCTAATACAGGATCCATAACAGACATGACGGCAATTAACTCAACAAATATTTCCCTGGAGGTCTGCTATGAGCCAGGCACTGCCCTGGGCATGGAGAAAAGAGCGATGAAAAAGGAGACAAATCCCTCTTTCCTGGAGCTTTCATTCTAGTGGGAAGAGATAGGTAATAAATGAGTTAAATAGGATAATTTCAAATAGTTAAAAGTACATGAAAAAGCCAGGCACAGTGGCCTTATAATTCAGTAGCTATTTTTATTCTTGCATTTGAAGGACCAAAGGCATACCCAGGTGGAGAGTTTTGACAGTCAGTTGGACTTTCAGCCTGGCTATTTCAAGAGTGGTTCAACTGCCATTTTACTGAACACTTATTATGTGCCAGACACTGTACTGGGCTCTCTCACATTGGCTAGCTTCTCTCAGCTTCCTAATAGTGGAGCTCTTAAGAATGTGAGGCCTCAGATGCCAAGATGAATAATTTATGCCAGGCACCTAAAGGGCCGCATCATCTGGCCCACTATGTGTCACTGACACAAGCGGGAAGGATCAAAGCTGTCTGTCACCCCAATTTTTCCCATAACTTGTATCATAGGAGGCACTTCCTATGTGCCAGGCACCACTCTAAACATTCCACGTGCATTGTCTCATTATATCCTCACAAGACCCTTGAGAAATGGGTTCTGTTGTTATTCCACACCACAGCCAGGAGCACTGAGGCCCAGCCAGGCAGAGCTGCAATTTTGGGTTTTGTTTTGTTTTGTTTTGTTTTGTGAGATGGAGCCTCACTCTGTCTCTCAGGCTGGAGTGCGTTGGCATGATCTCAGCTCACTGCAACCTCCGCCTCCCGGGTTCGAGCGATTCTCCTGCCTCAGCCTCCTGAATAGCTGGAATTACAGGCACGCGCCACCACACCCAGCTAATTTTTGTATTTTTAGCAGAGATGGGGTTTCACCATGTTGGCCAGGATGGTCTCGATATCCTGACCTCATGATCCCCCCACTTCGGCCTCCCAAAGTGCTGGGATTACAGGTGTGAACCACCGCACCCAGCCCAGGTCTGGAATTTGAACCCAGACAGGTAGACTCCAGGGACCACTACCCTGCACTGCTCCATTGCCAGCACTTGGAGTCTTTGTATCCAAGGAGGCCCAGCAGCCTTCCCTTGATGCAAGCCTCTTTGGAAAGAGGGGAACAGACAGAGGCCGCCCCTGGTTGCAGGCAGTGTGATGCCATGGGAAGAGCGCCAGCTTGGGTGCAAGGGGGACACAAGGTGAAGGCCTGGGTCTACCCCTCTACCCCTTACTGAGCTGCAGACCATAGGGAAGAACTTCAGATTCACTAAGCCTCCACTTCCTTTTGAACAGAGATCTTCATTCATTCCTTCCACGAATATTTACTGAGACCTTTCCATGTGCCACACACTGTCTTCACAAATGTGATGTTCTAGCTAGGAAGACAGACGAGAAAACAAGTGACCGAACAAATAAAATAACTGCAAGCCATAATGAGTACCACGCAGGGAGGCAGCCAGGGGCTGTTGGGGGAAAGCTGGCATGAGGGCCTATTGTGGATAATAAGAGTGGTCACCTGGAGGGCGAGAAGGAGCCGGCTACATAAAGGAGAGCAAGCACTCTGGACAGACAGAAGAGTATGTGCAAAAACCTCAAGAAGTTTGGGAACTGAGGGAGCCCAGCATGGCTGCAAGCAGTGAAGAGACCACACGAGATCCTAGTCCCTCTTCCTGGCTTGTTGTGAGCATGAAAGAGGGCTGCACACATGTAGTAGACACTTAATATATGTGAGATGTGCTCCTCTCTCCCCCAAGGTGGGTGCCATGGGTCCAGAAAGAGGCTCCTTCCCAGGGGTGGGGCAACACTCCTAACCATCTTCAGCCACGAAACCCTAACAGCTCCTCGGGGTCCCCAAGCTCCAAGCCTCTCTTGCCACCATCAAAGCACACACTTTCTCCCTTTGTCTAATTATTCCTAATTGGAAGAAAAATTGTTTGGCAAATCAACTGGCATCTCCTTGGCTCCGGTGTCCTAGCAACCCAGCTCTCAAGGGGTGACACCAGAGAGGAGGCGCCTGCCGCCTCCACACTGCACGGAGTGCCAGGGAAGGGCAGGCATGACAGCTACACCCCCAGACTGGCGTCTCCTCTCTCCTTGGCCCCTCAGTGCTGCACCCTGCACGCACGCGCGCGCACACACACACACACACACAAACACACACTCCACAGAGGCCACCAGCACTTGACCTGCCTGAAACATAACCTCAGCCTTTCTGGAAAGCAGAAGGTGTCTCAGAAATAGATTTCTAATTTTCCAGCCACCTGCTCGGCTGAAAGATATTCTGGAGTTTATAATTACTTTTCAAGCACTTAACTAGAGCCTAGTTTCTAGGGCAGCCTGATGTATCTCCTAATGTTCTCCTAATGTTTATAGGGAAATCTCACCCTCCTGCTCAACTAGGGTGGCAGGAGAGTGCCCAGCCAGGTCCCTGGGAAGGGCACTGCCTCCTGGGCTCAGGCTTTGTAAAGATAGCAATACTGCCCTGGTGGGCTTTGAGGAAGGAGTCAATGAGATAATGCAGGTACAGCTCCTGGACAGGACACCAGAAGTCCAAGAAGTTCTCAGAGACTATTTAGCAGTGGTTCTAATGAAAACAGGCAGCATGGGCCGGGCGCGGTGGCTCACACCTGTAATCCCAGCACTTTGGGAGGCCGAGGCGGGTGAATCACTGGAGGTCAGGAGTTTGAGACCAGCCTGACCGACATGGTGAAACTCCGTCTCTACTAAAACTACAAAAACTACCCGGGCGTGGTGGTGGGCATCTGTAATCCCAGTTGCTCGGGAGGCTGAGGCAGGAGAATTGCTTGAACCCCAGAGGCGGAGGTTGCAGTGAACTGAAATCACACCACTGCACTCCAACTCCAGCCTGGGTGACAGAGTGAGACTCAGTCTCAAAAAAAAAGAAAAGAAAAGAAGAAGAAGAAGAAAAAAGAAAACAGACACAGACAGCGTGGTCCTCACGTCTGGGAGCATGCCGGTTGAGGGACCAGGGCTTGGAGGCAGAACCTCCGTCAATTGCCCTCTAACAGGTGACTTGAGCTTGGTGGCTGGACCAGGGTTCAAATCCCAGTCACACTATCTACTGGCTGTGTGATCATGGGCAAGTTACCCACCATCTCTGTGCCTCAGTCTCCCCACCTGGGAAGTACAGATGATGATGGTGCCCACCTCATAGGGCTGTTAAGGAGCTTAAAAGAGTCAATTCATGTAAAGCAATTAGCACAGTACCCAGCTCATAGCAAGAGCGCTGAGTAAATATTCTATTACTGTTATTATCAGATAATGAGCGAACAGCTACCCCTGTTCTTTGATTATTTGATAACAGTAATAGAATATTTACAGTTACCGTATATTTATATTACTTCTCAAGCACTGTTGAAAATAAATATATAAATATATATTTATTTACATATATTTATATGTGTGTATATATACACACATAGTAACTTCTATTTGTATTTTTATCTCATCCTTTTAAATTTATACTTTATATATGTCTCATAATGTATGTACAGGTTTCATAAATGAACATACATATATTGATGGGCCTTACTCAAGAAAATTTCAAGGACAGGGGAACACAATCAAAAAAGGTAGGAAAGAGAGACTAAACACAAATTAGTTCAAGTGGAAGAGGCCCTAGGGATCCTTCAGCCAATCCCCACTGGGGACACTGAGGGCCGGGAAGGGGGTGACGCAACCCAGAGTCACACCAGAAATAATGAACCAAAGCCCTGAAAAATCCACAGAAGGCTTGAGAAGCTGACGCCACAGAACTCCCAGGAGACAAGCATCTGCCGCATGGGTGGAGCAGTCAGAAAGGCTTCCTGGAGGAGGTGGCAGGACCTGACCTTTGAGCAGAACGGCAAAAAGTCCCACATGGGTCAAACCTAGAAAAGAGGAGCCATTGCTTCTAAAGTCGCCAGCACATGGGGTTTACAGGGTGTTCACCCAGGGTGAACAATCCCACCAGGGCTAACTTCCAACAATTAAGGGTTTACAATTCACTGGCAAATGTCCTGAAAATTGAGGGGTACACGTTGGCACCAGCACACCCTAGAGCTCCCCCCGGCTGCTCAGCGCTCACGCACTGCGAATCTCTACCCGCCTCTCTGTCCTCCAGTCAGTTTATCTATCTGTCGTTCCCCCCGACTGCTCGGTGCTCACACACTGCCAATCTCCACCCTACTCTGTCCTCCAGTAGGTCTGTCTGTCTGCCGTTGGGTCAGCCTACCACTCTCTCTCCCGAGGTCATTCTCTGAGCTGGGGTGAGGGACCAGGATGTCACTGCCTCTGTCCCTTAGGTGTCTCCTCCCTGGGTCTACACTGGGGTCCCTGTCTCCCCAGCTCTGCTGATGTGCGTCTGGGTCTCTCGCCTCCTCGGTGCCTCCTCTGACTAGAGTGTGTCTGTGGGTTGCTTGACTGCCCGCCAATCCTCTGGGCCTGCTGCTCTCTGGCTCTGGGTACGTGTGGGCGGAGCTGGTGTGTAGCTGACTTCTCTGTGGGCCTCTAAGTCAGTGGTTCTCAAAGCGTAGTCCAGGGGGCAGCAGTGTCACCTGGGAATCTGTCAGAAGTGCACATTCCCAGCCCCACCCTAGACCTACCAAAGCCGATGCCCTGGGATGAGTGACCTGGCGATCTGTATTTTAACACCCCTTCCCCAATCCCCGGGGCTTCTGGTGCAGTTCAAGTTTAGCACCAAGTCAATCTCTTTCTGGATCTTCCTTGCGGGGAAGGAGGAGTGTTCCTCGCTCTCGGCCTGGCTTGTCCACCCCTGCGTCATTCTCCCGGTAGGTCTGCATCTGTCTGTCACTCCCAAGGCCACTGGACAGAAAGCAGCTGCATCCCGGTGGGCACTTGGCTCGTGCCCTGTCCCTGACAGCTGGGACCCAGACAAAGAGCAAACAAGCCAGGCAGAGGAGAAAAGCCCAGTGAGAGGCACAAAGCAGCTTGTGGACTGACCACAAAGCCTGGGGCAGCCAGAGCCTCTTCCTCTGCTGGAGACAATCATAAGGCTGTGTTCAGATCACCTCTGGCAGGGATTCTCCCCGGCTGCACACGGAATCACCTGGGACTCTGCCAAAGCATCCTAGATGCTGGGGATGCACTCCCAGAGATTCTGCTTCAGGTAGTTGAGCTGAAGCCCAGACATCAGTATTTTTTAAAACACTACCCAGGTGATTTGAACGTGCAGAGAACAAATTCCTAATGGAACCATCACAACCCCCTTCAGGATGGTGATCAGGATTCCCCTTGTGCCAATGGAGCAAATGAGGTTGAGAGGAAAGGACTTGACCAAAGTCACATCACTAAAAACGGCAGAGCTGGCGTTTGAACCCAGATCTGTCAGGCTCCAGGCCCACATCTTTGACTCCACCTCGAGCTGTACATTTTGCACGTAACAGTGTCATTCTCCATGGCCCGCTCAATGCTGGTCTCCCTGGATGGCCGTGGGTTACCCCTTCAGGCAATCCAGTGGCATCCCCCGCCACTTACTTCCCCACCTCCCCGGTACTCCCCAACCCTGATGCCCCCAGCCTGGGACAGCCAGCCCCTCTGAAGTGGCTGACCTGTTACAGCACCCTCGCCCTGGGGGTAAACTCTCTCACTCTTTGCAAAGGATTTTTATTATATCATTGCCAGGAAGGTTTCCTTCCTGATACCCCCCTAGAAAGCCTCGCTGCATCCCCACTCCTCCGTAAAAACACTCTTCTCCTCCAGGCCCCTGCCCCTGGAGTCTGACCAGCCCACTTCTTGTTATATAAAGCGGGCGTTTGCTTTCTCTCCAAATGCAGTCAGCACCCGGGCTCTGCAGCCACAATGCCAACAACAGTGCAATTGCCTAACAGCAGTTTCTCAGCCTCTCCCATGGAGGTGCCCTAACCCACAGGAGTGACCTCATCCCTGCAGGAGCCTGCACCACAGGCCAGTCTGGCCCCTCTTAAGCTCAAAATGTCTTTGAAGCCTCCTATTTTCTCTTTAAAAGTCAAGTGAACTTTTCATTTTACTCCATAATGTGTCAGAGTTTGTTTCAATATAAAAATAACACCTATTGATTGAATTTTGACAAGGAACATGTATTACTTTTGTAATGTAAAATATTTGATTAATAAGTAAATAGAATACTTCTAATTCCTTACCATCAAGTAAAATTGATGATCCAGTGAGATGCCAGGTTTACTCTGGCTTTATGAATTCCCAACACATAGGGCATCCCCAGGGGCATCCATAATGCATTTATTCTTTCTTTCCTTCACCCATTCAACAAATATTTTTAGAGTGCCTGCAGTATCCCAGGCCTGGGGACTATAATGATGAGTAAAACAGACATGCTTCCAGTCTCCAGGGAGCTTCCAGTCTATTCAGGGGGTCAAGATGTTAACACACACACACACACACACACACACACACACACACACATTCTCTCTCTCTCACTCTCTCACTCAAAATAAAAGTATAATAAGTTGTAATAAATACACTGCAGGAAAAGCAAAGGATGCTCTGAGAAAGAATAATGGGTGCACTAAAATTGTTTCCAAGGAAGTGGCATTTAAACTGAGACATAAAGATGACTAGGAGTTGGCCAGGTAAAAGAGAGCAGCGAGAGAATACTGTAGATGCCAGTAACAGCCGGTGGGAAGGGGGAGAGGGGCACAAGCCCAAACCTTCCTGGCAGCTCAGGGATGAGTCCTTCACCGTCTACAGCAACAGTTTACAGGAGCGGTCCCCCTTATGAGCCCTGGGAGGCAGCCAGGCCCTCTGCTAGACCCAGCCCAACTGTATGCAGTCTCTGGGCCAAACCTTCCTGGAGGCTCAGGGATGAGTCCTGCACCACCTACAGCAAGAGTTTAGAGTAGCAGTCCCCCTTATGAGCCCTGGGAGGCAGCGAGGCCCTCTGCTAGAGCCAGCCCAAGTGTAGTCTCTGGGCACAAGGCCACCTGTGATCACACAGCCAGCTTCCAGCTCAGTACCAACCTAGAGGACCTGGAGGACCTGGAGCCAGGTGGGGTGAAGGCCAGCAGGCAGCAGGCACAAAGGCTGGTGAGGCCTGTGGATTCAGTCCCAAGTAGAAAAGTGTAGGGCTTCAGTCAACTCGAGATCAGGGCCAAGACCAGGCTAATCCTCTAGGGTTTCCTCACACTGTCCCTGATGTCTGGTGACAGCACCTTTGGAGCACATGGCATGAGAGAACAGCCTTTAGGAATTAGAGGGCCAGCTGCCCTTCTGAGCCTAGCTCTGGTCAGAGACTCCACCACGGTCAAGCCCAACACCTCACTTTGTGCTCAGCTGTGCGTCCCTGGCCCCTGCTCCTGAGTCACTTTCTAGCAAGCCAGTCCATCTAGGATGGGGGGCTGCTCCCCTCCTGCCTGCTGTCACCCCCATGAAGGGAATCCTGGCCTTGAACTCAGGCCTATCTGGGCGGGGTGCCCTGTGTCCTGAACCCTCTGCCACCACTGCAATAGTGTGCTCATTCTGGGGTTCAGCACTGCCCCCCTGCACTCAGCCCAGCTCTCCCCATGTCCCAGCAGGGGGTACCCACCATCCGCCTCATTGTCTCACTGGTTCTTCTCCGACTCCTCTCCCACCTGGGCCATTGAAGCAGCTTCTTGTCTGTGCTTTCTGCTTCCCAGTAGCCAGGGGTACCTTTCCGAAAACACAAATCAGGCACTTCAGTGAACTTTCCATGGCTCTTAGGGTAAAGTCCAACTCCTTTACTGAAGTCGACAATTTCCAGGCCCCTACCCTACCCCCACCTGCTTTCATCTTCCGGGAAGATTTGTAGAGGAGGAAAGGATACTAGGAGAAGGCTCAGGGGAGAGTGGAAGGAACAATTCAGCAGCAGGAGCACAGACTGGAACACCCCAAACTTGGGACCTCCACCCCACCCAGCAGCTTCTGCCCCTACAGGAGCAGGAGCTGGTTGCTGGTAGCTGGCCGCAGAGAACGGCTCTGAGGGCGGAAGCTGCAGGAGCCCGGGCGCTGCCGCCAAGCCTGGGCCTCTGCTGCCCCCCAGCGGCTGAATGGAGCAGCTCGGGCAGGTGAGCCAGTCTTGCAGTGACCAGAAGCCAAGTGTCTCCCCAGGACTCCTAACACCTCCGCAAGTGAGCAAAGTCCACAGTCAAGGGTGTGGCCAAAAGCAAAGTCCTCCATCACCAGTCAGCATCAGCGTCCAGCCCAATGGGTCCTGAACACACTTCTGTTACGCATCTGCCATAATGCATTGTAATTTTCCTGTTCCTACATCTGTAGCAACTAGACCCCACTAGATCTTATAATCTGGGGTCCCCACTCACAAGGTAATCCCATGCCTTCTGGTCATCCAGCCTCTCCAGGCCTCTCACTCCCTTACTGCTCTACCCTGCTCTTCCCTACAAGACCTCCTTCCCAATCCCCTGGGCCTTGGAGACCATCCCAGGCCAACAAACCCCAAGCAGAGCGCTTCGGCCTCTCCACACACGCCCCTTCCACCACCAGTTTGAAGTGACCGCAGGTTCTCCCACCACCACCCCCAACGCTCATTCATTCTCTCATTCCTTCGTTCACCAAATACTTACTGAGAGCCTCATGGGTGCTGGGCTTTATGCTAGACCCTAGAACAACGGCAGAGAACAGACATACAAGGTCTCCTCCCACGGAGGAGCTTCCCTTCCAGCTGGGGCAGACAGACAATCGGATCAACGAACAAGGTAATCTCTGATAGCGATAAGTTGAGTGATGTGTTATAGGGGACTTGGAGGGTGGCAACAAGGGTCAAAATTAGGTGACTTAGGGAAGGGTCTTGGCCTGTCTGAAGTCAAGTATGATGGTTTTTGAATATGTCTATCCACTGCCTTCAAAAAGTGGAGCCTAATTTCCCTTCCCCTATGTCCCTTACATGCAAGCTGTATTTAATGACTCACAAGAATAATGTGGCAGAAGTAATGATATTTGACCATGGACGACTTCCAAGATATGGCATGAAAGGATTCCACCCTACTTTCCCCTCTCTCACTCTAGGGGAAGCAGCTGTCAATGAGGACACTCAAGTCAACCCATTGCGAGGCCCACAGCGGGGAACAGAGGCCTCCTGCCAGTAACCATGAGTACACCATCATGGAAATGGACCCTCCAGCCTCAGTCAAGCCTTCAGGTGACTGCAGCCACATGAGTGACCCTGAGCCAGAACTACCTGGCTAAGCCACTGAGGGTCAATTTGTCCACTAAACACAAGAGGCACCGTGCCTTGCGCCCACAAGACATTTAGGACTAGAGAAAATGTTTTACACTTCCTTTAAAATCAGAGAAAGAAGGAACTTTTAGGTCAAAGAACATGTTTTTAATTTATAACACTAATATATTTACCTTTATACCAACACAATCATGAAATGTAATTTTTCAAATATTCTTAGAAAAAGGAAGAGGCCAAAAAAGGCAAAAGTGCCCAGGTCCCATAAACATCATCATGTGCTCCTGAAGCTGCTCCAGAATTCCTGACCCACAGAAACCTGGAGATAATAAACACTTGTGATTGTAAGCTATTAAATTTGGGGGTGATTTGTTACAGCTTCGTATACTGGCTTTGTGAATATTTTAGGGCAGAGCATAAGCACTGCAGACAGGGAAGAGCAGGTGCAAAGACATCATCTTGGCGTGCTCCAAATGAACAGAAAAAGAGTTGTTTAACCTCTTTCAGCCTTCATCTTCTGGCCTGGAAGATGGGCCGATGATCGTCACATCTCATTGTGTGGCTGTTGGGATTAAATGAACCTTATCTGGCACAAAGCAAGCACCGAATCCCGTGCTGGTGTCCCCTCTCTCCAGCAGGTGTGGGGTCCCGAGGAGGCTGTGTTCTGGTTGTCAGCGGACTCTGGCAGCTTCTGACACAGGCTTCTTCGGTCTCACCTATCTTCATTTGCGTTAATAGCACCTGGGGAGCACTCACCGTGAGCTAGAGATGTTTCTAGGTGCTTTGTAGGTGTGCACATGTGCAATGTCTTATTGTTTGCTAGGATAACTCAGCCTCCTCTTGGCCTTTCTTCCCCATCCCACGCCTTGCCTGGGCCCCATACCTGAAGGCCTGAGCCATCCTAGCACCAGAGCCCTCAGGTTTCTTGTGCCTGCGATCTGCACCAATGTGCCCAGCAGCTGGAGGCGGGGGGCGGGGTTGGGGTGCAGAGAGACTTCTAGGCAGGACTCTGAGGTGGGAGAAGTAGGTGTTCCACAGACCAGGATGGGAGGAGCTCAGGCTTTGCAGCTCTGCCCACAAGATCTGCCTTCCTTTCCCAGCACCCACTTGCTCATTTACCCAGATGCAGTCAGAGTCTTCTGTAATCCTGGAAGATTCCTGATTGTGAGGCACAGTCCTTACTTTCCCCCTAAAAGCCTATCATTTACACACACATCTACCCGTGCTCTGCTGAAGTAGGGAAGAGCCCTCCCTCACCACTGTCAGGGCATAAGAGACAAAGCAAGGCCATAGCCCAGGGGCTCAGGAACGGCAGTGGGGGGCGGGAGAGGGGGCATTACTTCTCCACGTGTGCGTGCACACACAGACACACACACACACACACACACACACACACACCTTGAAGCCTGAAGCCTGAACTCTCCCCTTCCTTAGGAAGTCTTTCACCCAGATTCACAGACAGGTTAGGAGCATGAGGATGAGCAGTCCCTGAGCTGGCTGGGTGTAGGAGGGGTGTCCATCACTCCCTCCCCTACTCGCTGCCCCTGCCAAGTAGACACACCGTGATCTATGATGGCAGTAATAATAATGGCAACAAGCGGTGGTGGCAGAGTGCGTCCTCTGGGCCAGGGCTCTGCATGCATTCATTCACACAGCATCATGTATTCAGTCTTCACATGGAGAAGATAGCACTGTTACCTCCGAGGATGAGCCGAGAGCACAGAAACGTGAAGTCACTTGCCCAGGGTCACACAGGGAGAAAGTGGGATTCAAATCTAAGCAATCCACCTGCAGAGCCGGGGCTCATGGCACTGAACCATACAATCCTGCTTGTCTTGCCCATCCAGGTCACAGACACCTGGACCTAAGGGCAGCCAATCATCACGAGGAGGAGCTGGGCCAATCAGTCACTCCTTCAGCTAGACTGGGAGCAGTGGGCGCAGGGGCCAGGAGGAGAGACTGAGCTCCACTGTGGAGTAGAGCGGGCAGAATAGCCTTGGAGACCAGGTGTAAGAGAGAACAGAGCAACCATGCAGAGAAATGCCAAGCCGAGATGCCCAAGAAGCTCCCAGGAGAGAGGCCAGAGCCCATCTCAGTCCTGCTGGCTCCCAAGCTGCAGGCCGCCAGAAACCTGCTGGTCCAGTGGCTCCTGCCCTGGGAGATGTGGAAGTCCTGCCGCACCTACAGTGTGTCCCTTTCATGGGACAAGCTTTAAAAGGTCTCCCATCCTGGCTATCAGAAGAGTTCTGGTCAGAACATACTGTGTGACCTTAGGCAAGTTACTTAACCTCTCTGTGCTTCAGACTCCTCCAGGAAATGAGATTTTGTGAGAATTCAAATTGATGCTGTATATGAAGCAGCTTAGGAGACTTACCAGCATGTAACAGATGTGAAGTAAGTTGTAGATATTTCCGGTGCTTCCCCTCCCCCCACCACCCCCCACCCAGGCATCCTCACCCCTCCTAGTGGACTGAATCTTGAGTGCACACAGTGTAGACTCAGGTTGAGGCCCTGGTGACATGGCCAATGGGGACCTAGGTGAATGATACTGACCCGACTGGCTTAACTCGAGTGCCAGAGGGCCCTCATATGAGAACACTGCCGTGGGGGCCTGCATCAATATTCCGCACCCCAGTTCCCCTCTGGGGCCCTGACCTCTCCCCTCATTAACCCCCTTCCCTGCCCCCAACCAACAGCTGCAATCTGCTGTTGGTTGTGGGTTTTTTATAATAAACTTTTTATTTTGGAAGAATCTAAAAACTACAAAGATAGTACAAATAGCTCCTGTATACCTTCTACTGATAACATCTCACATAGCCATGGTACATTTATAGAACTAAGAGATTACCATTGACACAATAACTATAAACCAAACTCCAGATAAATCCAGAAGCATGCTAGAGAGGCATACTGCTGGGGGTGCGGAGGGGCGGGATGCAGAGGTGCCCTCAGTTCCAACAGGGGAGGGAGGGGCCCCGTGCGAGCTGACTGGAAGGATCCGTCACACCTGCTCCCTTTTCCTCCCTCACATCTACAGAAGTCACTGCTCTTCCCTAGGTCCCCACCTTCACTCAGACGGGAAGCAGCTCTGATGCAGGGTTTGTGTGCTGAAGGCCTGTTTCCAGGGACTTTCTCAGTGAGGGAGAAGGTCCACCATGGAATGGGTGAAGAGCATGCACTCTGGACACAGACAAACAGAGGCCAAATCCCAGCTTTGTTGCTGTGTGACTCTGAGCAGGTGACTTAACCTCTCTTTCCCTTCAACTTTCCTGCTCTTTCCCTCCATCTCTGCTTCAGACCCTGCATCTTGGGCTCTTTCTGTCAGACACAGTCTTCCTAAGTCTAGTTTCTCTCTCCTCAGCCTCTTTCAGCCTTGGTGTTCCCCCACCCCAAACCCCTTGGAGTCCCATTAATTTTGAAAGGCTGTCTGTATGGATTGCCGCCTGGCCCAGTCCTGGGGCTCAGAGAGCTGTGTAATTATCCACTTGGAGCTGAGGGGAAGCGATAACCAGTTCTCCCTCCCTTCTTCCCTGCCTGCCTCGCTATTCCATTTCGCTCAAACATCCCCAGGGAAGCCGATTACAGAGGGGCCCGCTGGGTGAGGAGGGCGGGATCTTCATTACCGTGTGGAAGGTCAGAGAGACTGAATGGGGGGGCATCCCTCCAACTTCCACCAAGCACTAAGGCCACAGTTGGTCTGGACACCCAGGCCTGGCTCCTTTTGTCTGTACTGGGCACCACAGCTTACTCTCTGGATCATCATCTCCAGCTAGGAGCATCCTCCTGCGCTCCAGACTTGTTCAGCCAACTGTCCCCGGACATCTCTCTCCAACTCAACACCTCCAAACTGGATGCACCATCTTCCCCTACCAGACCGGCTTCCCCCAACCTCTCTCTCCTCCCCTTTCCTGCCCCCCCAACCCTGAGCCCCTGAAGGGCCAGCCACCGAGGCTGTCAAGCAAGACACCTGAACAGCATTTCCATCTCCTCCCTTTGCCTCATTCCCCTTGGCTAATCAGCCACCAGGTCCCCAAAATATCTCCAGCCACAATCCTCTATTTCTCAAATCACCAGGCCCAGGCTCCAGGTGCTAAAAGTGACCTAGGAGTGGACCCCTTCACCTGGACATCCTGTGGTCCCTTCGAACTGGCAATGGCCTGGTCTGACATCATCATCTCCCCACCCTCAAGTTCTCCTGCCTCTACCTGTGGCACCCTAACCCTTCCTAATCACCGATACCAAACCTCTCCCCCTCCTCACTCTTCTCCCACAGATAGCCAGACCGTCTCCGTACTGTGGTAGGAGAATAGACTCTGGGGTCAGTAAGAACTGAGCCACAACCCCAGCTCCATCAATCCCTAACTGTGTGGTCTAGAGCAAATCACTTTATCTCTGACTCTCAGTTTTATCATCTGTAAAATGGAGCTAAGTGGGCTTTGCAGGGCTATTAGGAAGATAAGTTGACAGTGTCCAGGATTACCATCTTAATGACTACAAGGTAGGGGCAGCGCTTGTCAGCTCCAGCTCTTGATGTTACAGGGAACACAGACCCTGTGCTGCCAGATCTTCTGATTTTTCAAGACCTTCCCCCAAAATATGTTTTTATATGGAACCTCCAGATTTTGATATGTTGATAATTAATTGAAATGTTTCTTTAGCACCGTGAAGGCCAAACAAAACATTTGCCTCCAGGTCACCAGTTTGCACTCTCTGATGTATGCGAGGAGTTGAGCCCAGTGAATGCTACATAACAGAGAGTCAATAAACATTAATTCCCTTCTCTGCCCTTCTTATTGATTCTCTCAAAAGAAAAAAGAAATCTCCCCAAGCCATTCCTCCCATTCCACTCCCTTCAGCTTCATCTTCATGCAGCTTTCACTGGCTCTGTGCATCCACAGATCCAGGCAGGGCTCTGAGCACCTCATCCAAGATGCCCTACCTTCCCTGGCACCCTCCCTGGCACCCTCCCTGGCTCACAGGCATATAACAAAGCTCTTTGCGTGGCTCTGACACTTCGTAGTTGACAGAGCCCTTGCTAGGGTCTGGATGTGTCTCCCAAAATTCATATGTTGGAAACTTCATCCCCCATGTATTGGGGGATGGGGCCCTTGAGGAGGTGTTTAGGTAATGAGGGCTCCACCCTCATGAATGGATTAATGACATTATAAAATGGCTTAATAGAGGAAGTTTGACCATTTTGGCCCTTCTGCCTCTGCCACGTGAGGACACGGCATTCCTCCTCTCTGAAGGACACAGTGTTTGAGGCACCATCTTGGGAGCAGAGGCCACATCCTCACGAGAGGCCAACACCTTGGTCTTGGACTTCCCAGCCTACAGAACTGTGAGAAAATAAATACCTGTTCTTTATAAATCACCCAGTCTGTGGTAGTCTGTTGCAGTGGCATGAAACAGGCCAAGACAGCCCTCTCCCTCTCATTTTCTCATTTCATCCATGCAACAGCCCTACGAGCTACTTCTTATCACCCCCAACACACAAGCAAGGGAAACAGGGTCCAGAGGGTACAAGTCAGTCAACAAATATTTGTTAAACACCTACTATGCACCAGGCACTATTAAATGGCAAATCCAAGGTTACAGAGAGTATGTTTGGCTGCAGATGGCAGATGCCTAAATTAAACAGGCCAAAACAAAAGGAAAATGCAGTGGTATATGTGCATGCAGGAAAGAAAACATTATGGCTGGGCTCCCAAGATAGATCAAGCCGGGGACTCCAGAGCCTCCCAAGCACTCGCTTGCTCATCTTTTGTTTCTGTTTCCCTTTCTGCATCAGATTCATTGTCTCACTCAGCAAAGCAGCTTTTTCAAACAGCAGGCTGCTGACAATTCCGGAGCCTCACTTCTCACTATGTCTGTCATCAGATAGACACTCTCCCTATCCCATGTTCAAAAGTCCCAGGGAAGACCCCTTGGTAGATCAGCATGGGTTAAATTGTCACATTGGACCAATCAACTGAGCAAGATCCGTGTGACTGATTAGCTCAGTTAGGGGCCAGTCCCAGCCCTGAGCCAATCAACACTCAATGTGCGAAGATGCGGCTGGTTAGAGTGAGGACAGGCGAATTCCCCAGGAAATGAGATTGCTTCTCTGTTCAAACAAGAGATGTCTTAGTTTGGGCTCTCCCAAAAGCCAAGCCTGAGACAGGATTTGCATGCAAGTTGTTTATTTGGGAGGCCATCCCAGGAAACATCAGCATGGGAATGGGCAGTGAGTCAGAGAAGGGAAGAAAGCTAATGAAGGGTGTTTAATTGAGTGAGTTACCTCCATGGGCAATGGAGCTTAATCCTGCTGGGGACTGCTGGGAAACAGCAGAAAATGGCTTCACAGTCATCTCAATCAAAGGCTGAGGAGGCTGGAGATTTTATACCCTAACTTCTATCAGTGACTTGTTGAGGGCTCTTCCCAGTGGGGCATCAGTTCGCTAGCACTTCCAGCCTACCCCATTTGCAGGCAGAGGCCCAGAAGCCCGGAGAGCCCCAGGCAGAGTGGCAGGTGCTGGCCATTGGACCCTGGTCCTGCTTCTGTAAATCATTGTGCTGTACAAGGTCCTCTTAACCACCGAAATGGAGTATGCCAAGAGGACCTGGGGCTGATACTGATAGCACTTGCTACATGTACTGACCACTTGATGGAACCAGATTTAAAATCCAGAGCTGTCTGGTAACTTTCAGTAAGTCATGTGGTCCCCACACTGGACCATGACTCAGCAGAGATGCTGAGCATCCAGGCAAGAGCCCAACAGGAAGGTCCTTGGCCTTGGAACTCTTGGCTAGCAAGGGGAAAGGTGGCAGCCAGTGGCCAAAGCTTCAAGAACTGCTCATAAGCCCTCAATACTCTAAAAGGGAGGCCCCAAATGGAACTGAGACAACCTGCCCAGAGACAACAAAACACTGTGTGAATGAGACCAGCGATTCAGCTTTAGTGTGGGCCGGGCTGGAGGGATGAAGATACCTAGAAGCATTGGGCCCCAGTCTCAGGAATGGTGAGCCTCTCCATGACCCAGCTCACACAGAGCCTCAGAAATCATAGGGAGAGACCAAGGGGCACATTCCAGTTTCAGCCCCCTTGGGCTGAGCTTGGAAGCATGGGCAGAGCTGGTGGAGTAGGTCTAGAGGCCCAGGAAGGGAGGCATATCATAGGGGAAGAGCATGACCATTCGTCCCAGGGGAGAAACAAATGTCTACCCAACAGGTCAGAGAGCAACAGCCCACAGAGTGGAAGAAAATGAATGTGTGGGACATGCCAACTGTAAATCACCATGTTTACATACATCCTCTCAAGCACTCCTCACAACAGCACCCCCCCCACCAACCCTTCCACATTCTAAAGAAAGGAAACTAAGTCTCAGAGAGAAGAAATGAGTTGACCAAGGCCACATAGCTAGGGAGTAGAAATGGGGTTTGAGCCCAGGTCTGTGTAGATTCTGCCCATCACACAACTCTTTCCCTGTTTTCCAGGTTTGCCTCTTCTCTGTCATGCCCACCTTCCACCCCTCCCACCTCCAGCTCACTCCTGGATTTCCAGCATCCCCCAAGTCCCATCCCTCAGTAAAAGAACAGCCATGAAGCCTCCATTGAAACCTCTCAGTTGATAATAAACCCACTCTCATGATAACAAACCCACTCCCATGATAATGATGTTCATCTAACTAACCTAATTACTTCTTAAAGTCCCACCTCCCAACACTGTTGCATTGGGGGTTAAGTTTCAGTACGTGAGAACAATGGGGGACACATTCCAAGCATAGCAGGGGGAGTGAGTGGGAAACGTGGTGCATAGGTTCGTACAGATGTGTTTGGAGTTAACACACATACATAGCAGGGGGAGTGAGTGGGAAACGTGGTGCATAGGTTCGTACAGATGTGTTTGGAGTTAATGAGTTCAGTGCTATGTGTGCCGAGTAGGCGCCACTTGAACTATCCAGGGCCACGAGGTGGCAGCAATAGTTGGAGTCCTCAGCCCCAAGCTGGTGGTAGGAGCCACAGCCTGTGGAGAGTGCACTGAGAGAAGAGAATCCAGCAGAGCTCTGGAGAGTGCTGGCATTTTAGGAAGCAGGCAGAGGGTTACTGGCAGAGGAGAAAGCTCCAGGCCTCAATTTACATCTTACTCTTTTGGAAAGGCTTTCCCTGCCTCCTGAAACTAGGTCTGGTTCTCCATTTTACATTCTCTAGGCTCTGTGCTTCTCCTTTGTGTCTATCAAAATTGTATTTTTAGAGTTATTGGTGTGTGTGTGTGTATTTAATGTCTTATTTCCTCCTTTGACTGTAATCTTCAAGAGGACCATGCCCAGAGGTTGAACCATGAGAATCATGCTTACTGATCTATTTCCACCACCAGGCACAACATGTGGCACATAGTAGGTGCTTAATGAATATTTGACGATGAGTAAATGATTCTGTTTATCAAGCATAAGGGAGCCAACAGTGTGGCCAAATCCTTGGGTATGAAGATGTTGAAGCATTACAGTGTTAAGAGCACCGGCTCCGGAGCTCAGCTACCTGAATTCCAACCCAGCTCTCCTGATTACTGATTGTGCAAGCCCAGGCAAGTTTCTTAGCCTCTCTGGGCCTCAGTTTTCCCATCTGGAACATGGGGCCATTGGAGTTCCTACCTCATAGGGTTATTTCTATCAGTGGCCCAACCACCTATCAAATCACCAAAATCAGTAACCTGTGAACCATCCTAGGTCAGCCTCCTGCCTCACACCCTACATCCAATCAGTCCTCCAAAGCTGCCAGCTGTATTTACCAGCTATTTCCCAAATCCAACCCTCTTGCTCATCTCTTGCCTAAATCATTGCAGTAACTTTCATACTGGTCTCACAAGCCCCTCCAGCCTCTTTTCTCAAACAGAGGGCGCTTTCTAAACACACAGTTGATCTTCATTATTCACAGATTCCGTATTGTGCTTTCTCCAGCTCACCACAATTTATGTCTTTTTTTTTTTTTTTTTTTTTTTTTTTTGAGATGGAGTCTCGCTCTGTCACCCAGGCTGGAGTGCAGTGGCCGGATCTCAGCTCACTGCAAGCTCCGCCTCCCGGGTTCACACCATTCTCCTGCCTCAGCCTCCCAAGTAACTGGGACTACAGGCGCCCGCCACCTCGCCCGGCTAGTTTTTTGTATTTTTTAGTAGAGACGGGGTTTCACCGTGTTAGCCAGGATGGTCTCGATCTCCTGACCTCGTGATCCGCCCGTCTCGGCCTCCCAAAGTGCTGGGATTACATGCTTGAGCCACCACACCCAGCCCACAATTTATTTCTAATCCAAAATTTACACTTAAGACACTTTCATGGCCATTTATAACAGAAACAGAGTGGCAAGAATTTGAGTCTCCCAATGCACATGTTCCCAGCTGTGGCTGAACAAGGTGACATTCTGCCTTCCCCTTTCAGCTCTAATACTATAAACATATGTTCTACTGGAGGTCTACTTACTGCCATGTTTTTCTCATTTCTTGCTTTTTGCTGGGGTTTTGCTGTTTGAAATGGCCCTGAGTATAGTGCTGAAGTGCCATCTAGTGTTTCTTTTTTTTTTTTTTTTTTTTGAGACGGAGCTCGTTCTGTGACCCAGGCTGGAGTGCAGTGGCCGGATCTCAGTTCACTGCAAGCTCCACCTCCCGGGTTCACGCCATTCTCCTGCCTCAGCCTCCTGAGTAGCTGGGACTACAGGCGCCCGCCACCTCGCCCGGCTAGTTCTTTGTATTTTTTAGTAGAGACGGGGTTTCACCGTGTTAGCCAGGATGGTCTCGATCTCCTGACCTCGTGATCCGCCCGTCTCGGCCTCCCAAAGTGCTGGGATTACAGGCTTGAGCCACCGCGCCCAGCCGCCATCTAGTGTTTCTAAGCACACGAAGACTATGATGGGCCTTATGGAAAAAATATGTGTGTTAGACAAGCTTCATTCAGTCGAGTTATAGTGGTGTTGGCTATGAGTCCAATATTAATGAGTCAACAATATATATTAAACAAGGTGTCTTCAGAAACACACATAAAACAGACTTCTATAGTGATCAGTTGATAACCACATTGCAAACAGAAGCTTGCAGGAACCTAAGCTCATATGTCCTCTAGGAAGAATGCTTCAATATGCACTAACTTGGTGTTCCTGGTGACTTATAGAATATAACTACCTCGAATAATGAGAATCAGAGGTACCAATCTGACCGTGTCTCTTCCTTTTTTAGAACTCACTCCTGCCTCAGCACAAATGTAAAAATAGAAAAAAGAAAAGAATTCCCTCATGCCTCCCTCTGCACCCAAGATAAATTCAGACTCCTTAGCATGACATTCCAGGTCCTTCATGGTCTGGAAGGTCTTTGCTGACCTTCCAGGCACCTGGCCACGTGGTGCCCCCACCACTACCCAGCCCACTCTCTAATGCTCTTCCATTATCTTTCACAAAGGTCCTCTGCACACTATGTGCCCACTGCCTCAAAGGCTCCTCCTCACTCAGCATCTCTTCTTGGTGAACTCCTATACATCCTTCAAGACCCAGCTTAAATGTTACCTTCCCTGGGTCTCCCTCTGGCAGAACTTAAAACTCCCTTCTCTATCTATGTCTTTTCTAGGACTTCTCCCAATGTTGTAAGTGATCTCTTTATATGCCTCCTCTCTCCTGTACTTGGCAACAGCTTTTTGGAAAGAGCCTGAAGGAGTATAGAAATGTGTGACTCTCTGTAGGGTGTGTGCATTTCACACACCATTCATTCAATAAGTACAAATTGAAGCCTAACTGGACAAGGCACCAGGCACCATTCTAGGCACGAGAGGTAGAGCAGTGAATAAAATAAAGCCACTGCTGCATGTGTGTGCAACACTGTGCCCATAACTGTGGCCTGTGTGTAAGAGTATGCACATGTGAAGCCACATTGTGTTTGCTTGTGGACATGTGGTGTTTGTGGCTGCTGAATACTTTGTTGAATCCTGACCCTATGTGACCTGCTGATACAGGGCGCCTTGGAAGTTAATTAGGCCAACGGACTGTGTCTGTGCACTAACGAGAAGCCTTCCCCAGGCACCCCCGCCCACCTTCTCCACCTCTCCTGTGGTTCCTGCCTGGCTTGGGTTTGGCCTTTTTAACCCAAAGACAACATGCATCCAAATGAGATTTTCTCTAGTGAATATGACTCTCTCTCCCTCCCTTCTCCTCTTCCTTCCCTGTATCTCAGAAAGAAAACGCCTAGGAATAAGGAAAAGGGGGAGGAAGAAATATTTTTTTGAGGACATACTATGCGGCAGGCCTGTGCTGGGCAGTTTACACGCATTACAGGCAATTGCAGACAGGGCTTCCCTTGTGCCAGGCACTGTTCTAAGCACTTTACCCCTACGGCTGGGTTAATTCATGCATCCACCCTATGAGGTAGGATTTGTTCTTTTCCCACTTTCACAGAGAAGGCGAGGCATCACACAGTGAGAAAGTGGCAGAGCTGGGATTCAGGCCTCGGCTTCTCCCACACAAGCCCACAGATGGAAGGATGAATAAGGAGTCAGAGTGGACCTGTGCCTCTCCCCTGAGAGGATACCAGGATTTGAGGCTCCGTGCCCTGGGAAGAGTGAACCCCTCAGTTTCCTGAGCCTCATCAGAAGCAGTCTGGGGAGGCTCGGGCCCAGCCAATGGCAGTGCAGGCCCCAACTCCTCCTCCTCCCGGGCTGGGCTGGCACACCCGACAGGCTCTGTCCTGGGAACAGGCTTCAACGGGCTTCCCTGAAAACCTTCCCCGCTTCTGGATATGAAATTCCAGCTGCTTGCTGAGTCCTATTGCCGGCTGCTGGGAGCCAGGAGAGCCCTGAGGAGTAGCCACTCAGGTAAGGGCATCTGTGTCCACATGTGCCCTGCCCCTTGGCATACGTGGCAGGAGGACACTTCTCTGCTGGGGAGTCGGGGGAGGTGGCCTGGACATATCCGCCGCCCTGGGTCCTGGTGGTGGAGGCATAAGGGGCTCTGGGTTCTTTCAGCTCTCCCCAGCCAGGCAAAGGTGGGAGCAGGGAACTGAGTGGGAGAGGAGCTAAGAAGGGGCCAGGCCGGAAACTCAGCAGGCAGGGTAGCTCTGCCTGGGCCTGCAAAGCCCTGCCCCACTCCTCTCCAAGTAGGGATGGGCTGGGTGACAGCCCCTGGGGGCTAAAGGCGGAGCCTCCCTGGGTGTTCCCTGAGAAGCTGCCAGGAGTCTCGCCTACCTTAGACAGGACTGAGAATGCAAGCTGGTGATTCAGATCAGAGGCCCCCCACCCCCCGACCCCCACCTCCACCCATCCGCCGTCCAACCCCCAGCCACCCTCATCCAGGATCCACGCACAACGGGGAGGACAGAATCCGTCTGCACACAAATAGGCAGGCAGCTCATTGAAACTTGAGGAAAGGGTCTGAGGCCTAAGGCTGGGCAGTTCCCGGAGGGTGGGCTCTAGAGCCAGCCTGCCTGGGTTCAAATCCTTGCCCTGCCACTTACTAGCTGTGTGACATTGAACAAGTTAATTAATCCCTCTGTGTTCCTCTTTCCTCATCTGTAAATTGGGAATAAAAAATATGCCCTTTCCTAAGGTTGCTGTGAAGGAATAATGTACTGATTCATGCAAAGAACTTAGAGCGGTGCCCGGCACGGCACGAATGCTTCATGGATATTGGCTGTTATCACTCCTCTGCTTTGTCCCTGTGGAGGCTCGGGACAGCCTGGTGGGCTTCAGCCTGCACCAGCACGGGAAGACCGTCCTGAGCCCTTTAGCGGCTAGGCAGACAGGTTCCTTGGGGCCCCAGGGTGCACCGTTGGTCGAAACCACAGTGCATGGGTCTCAGTGGACACACCCCCATCCCCAGGAGTCAGGCAGAGGACTCGCAGCTGAGGACGTGGGGACCCTTTACTCTGCAGTCACGGTCATTACCTGGAGGTGAATCTGATTCTGTGAGTCCATCAGGCCAAATTCACCAGCAGAAGTGACAGGAGCAGCATTTCCCACTTGATGTCTTGACAAGGCTGTTCCACAAGATGATAAAAGGAGGAAAAGGGCTTCCATGGGCAAAGGAGTTTGGGCAATGCCACATATTTCATACCTCTTTTGGTGAATTTATTAGTGAGCTTCTTAGCACGGTTGAGCTAAAGAACCCTATTTAACTTTACTAAACCCAACGTTTGCCAACTTTTCTTGACACAGAATCCTCTTCTCTCATTTCTCCTATTGCCAACCTATGGGACAGGGTTCCAGGGAACACTGTTTGGGAAACACTGGAATACCAGGCTACTCTAGGCAGCCAACTGCATGAGGAGAATTCATTGCTGTCTGCTTTAGCTTTCAGCTGGATTGCACTGGCATGCTTCGGATGAGTGGCACTAAGCAGGACTCTGCCTGGCTAATTACAGAGTGTTAGAGCAGATGGGGGCTTGGGAACAAGGTTCCAGCCTCCTTTCCAGTCCCATCTCTGAGCCAAGAAAAGAACAAAGAGCAGGTTCCCCTGGGGAAGGGGCTGTCTGAGAAGAGGCAGCAATGCTCAGAAAGGAGAGAACCATCTCAAGGCTCAGTCCCTTGAGGAGGAGGGCCAGGGTTGAAATAGAGGGAGCAGGCAGAATGTCCCAACTCCGTAAGTCTTCACTCTGCAGAACCCCAAGACCACAGCCTCAGGCCCTGGGAGGAATGAGTGGCTCCCTGGACCTGCCCTCATCCACTTTTATTGGTAAGAGTTGGGTTCTGGACTTAATTACCTATGCTCAAATCCCAGCTCTGCACCTAATAGTTGTGTAACCTTGTATAATGCCTCTAAACCTCAGCTTCCTCCCTCTATAAAATGGGGACAGTAGTAGAACCTAGTTCCTCTAGTAGTGGTGAGGATGAAATGCGATGACATATTTCTACAAAGTGCTCAGAGTGAGTCTGTGATAAATGTAGGAAATTGTTGTTCTCGTTTCCGTGCAGTAGCAGCTGACGCGTGGGTCCACCATGAACTGGAGTATCTTTGAGGGACTCCTGAGCGGGGTCAACAAGTACTCCACAGCCTTTGGGCGCATCTGGCTGTCTCTGGTCTTCATCTTCCGTGTGCTGGTGTACCTGGTGACAGCCGAGCGTGTGTGGAGTGACGACCACAAGGACTTTGACTGCAACACTCGCCAGCCTGGCTGCTCCAACGTCTGCTTCGATGAGTTCTTCCCCGTGTCCCATGTGCGCCTCTGGGCCCTGCAGCTTATCCTGGTCACGTGCCCCTCCCTGCTCGTGGTCATGCACGTGGCCTACCGGGAGGTTCAGGAGAAGAGGCACCGAGAAGCCCATGGGGAGAACAGTGGGCGCCTCTACCTGAACCCCGGCAAGAAGCGGGGTGGGCTCTGGTGGACATACGTCTGCAGCCTAGTGTTCAAGGCCAGCGTGGACATCGCCTTTCTCTATGTGTTCCACTCACTCTACCCCAAATATATCCTCCCTCCTGTGGTCAAGTGCCACGCAGATCCATGTCCCAATATAGTGGACTGCTTCATCTCCAAACCGTCAGAGAAAAACATTTTCACCCTCTTCATGGTGGCCACAGCTGCCATCTGCATCCTGCTCAACCTCGTGGAGCTCATCTACCTGGTGAGCAAGAGGTGCCACGAGTGCCTGGCAGCAAGGAAAGCCCAAGCCATGTACACAGGTCATCACCCACATGGCACCACCTCTTCCTGCAAACAAGATGACCTCCTTTCGGGTGACCTCATCTTTCTGGGCTCAGACAGTCATCCTCCTCTCTTACCAGACCGCCCCCGAGACCATGTGAAGAAAACCATCTTGTGAGGGGCTGCCTGGACTGGGCTGGCAGGTTGGGCCTGGATGGGGAGGCTCTAAGCCTCTCTCGTAGGTGCAACCTGAGAGTTGGGGAGCTTAGCCGTGAGGTAGGGGCAGGCAAGAGAGAGTATTTAGACACTCTGGGAGCCAATTCCCAGTCCTCCGCTCCAGCCACCTGCCCCAGCTGGACGGCATTGGGCCAGTTCCCCCTCTGCTCTGCAGCTCGGTTTCCTTTTCTAGAATGGAAATAGTGAGGGCCACTGCCCAGGGTTGGAGGGAGGCGGGCATTCATAGAAGAACACACATGCGGGCATCTTCATCATGTCTGGCCCACTGTCAGAGCTTAATAAAAGTCAACTCGTTTGCTGGCTCCAGGTGCCCTCTGGTTGTGCGGCCTTTGTGACCCTCACATGTTCATGGTGTCAATCTCTCTGCCTCCGCAAAGGGCTGCACTTGGTCCAGTCTGATGAGAGGCATCCTCTCTTCCAGAAAGGGGGCCCCCCAGAACTCCAGGGGATGTGCTACTTGCTCATGCTCCCATCTAGCCTTTATGCCCCATGGCAAGTTTAGGCCTGTGGGTTGTCTGCAGAGAGAATAGAGCTTAGTCCACAGGGAGCTGCACGTGGCAGTGGGAAGTTCATGAACTCAGAATGCCTGTGTCGAATCCAAGTTCCACCGGGGCTCTGGGAAAGTAACTTCAGCTTCTCTCCAAAACTGGTTAATAATACCTAGCCTGTGGGGTTGTGCTGAGGACTGATGAGCTCATGGCTGTGGACAGGGTTAGCCAGCTGTAAAAGGACACATAAATGTTAATCATTGGTATTAGGAAGTGCTCGATAATGCCTGTGGGAAATGAGGCAGAAGGCCCCTCCCTAGCTGCACATTAACCTTCATCGTCCCAGCCGGAACACAGGTCCCAGGCCCCCCACCAGCATATGTGGGGTCGCACTCCAGCTTCCCTGGAGGCCTTCTCCAGGACCCACAGAGGAAGAACAGCGATGCTGTGTCTGGCCCTGTACTAACTGGGGCATTTCATGCTGCTGACCTGCATTCCTTGCCTCCACCAGGGCTGTGGGTGCCCTGGTCTAGAAAAGTCATAGTTGACCCCTCCCATCCCCTACACAATCCAAGAGCTTCCCAGGCTCCAATCCCAGAAATATCCCACCACCAGAATGGGATGCATTCCTGCACTAAATTATGGTTGCCCCTTTCCGTAGATGTCAGCTGCTGAGGACCTCAGAATCAGGCTTCCCAGGAAAAGGGCAGGAGAGAGGGCAAGGAGGCAGGGCAAGGAGGCAATGGGAAGGGGACACGGTCAATCCCACTGGTGCGGTCCTAGGCCTGAGCATAATGATGTTGGGCTCCTGAACCCCACAGAGCAGTCTCACCCACATACCTGCCTGCCTGGGAGCCAGGCCCAGCCATGCCCAGCCAGGCTAGAGAGGAGGCGTGGGCCAGGAGAGAAGAGCCACAGGTGTTTGCTCTGAATATGTGCCCGGGGAAATCCAACCTCCTGCCTGCCCACCCAATCACTCTCGCTTGGCTCATTGGCCCAGAAAGCCCCACCCAGCAGGGGAGTGAGGAACAAAAGCTGCCTCCAGGAGGTCCTGAGGCAGACGGACAAGCCTAAGGACAAGGGAGGAGCTACTGGACCCAAGAAGGGTGAGGACTGAATAGGGCAGGAGGCTGGCCGGAAGAAAGCAACCAGCTGAGCTGAGGATATCCAAGAGATCTCAGGCTGTGAGCTGGGCTTTAGGGAGGCAGTCAGAGGCTCAGGGTCCCTAAAGGATCCCCAGGAAAGTGCCAAGGAGGAGAAGGAATGTCCTGGCTGACCTAAGGGAGGACAGAAGATTAGGGAAGAGGGGGGATCAGGAAGTAATGGGTTTCAGTTCAGTTTAACAAACATCTATTGTGTGTCCACTGGGCCAGGCCAGTGCTGGGTGCTAGGGAGACAGAGGTGAAGAGCCTGCCCTCTAGCAGCTGACAGTATGGCAAAAAAAATAAGACAGGTGAATAGACCATTTGGGTACAGGCGATACCTCTTGCTTGGAAAATGTCCCAGGCACACGATGTCTGAAGAGGCTGAGAGCAGAGTCAGTGATTGGGGATAGGGAGGGAAGAGGGTAGGAGGAGGGGAGGGTTTGGAGATGGAGCCTGATGGGGACTCCAGATAAGGGGGTGTGGAGGTCGGAGTCCACAGGACATGGGCCTGAGAGGAAATAATGGAAATGCGGCTAGCAAACAGCCACTAAATGGACAGAGGAGGGGGTGCCCTGAGAGAAAGTAAATGGGGAGTCCAGACCATGCCAGAATCCATCCTGGGTCCTTCCTAAAGCTGGAATGGTTAGAATTCCAGAGGAACCCACTGTGGTCAAGACAGTCAGCCCTCAGGCCCCAGCATCAATACATGGGTTGGCAGGGATGATATCAAGTCCCCATGCTTCCAAAGCACCTCTCTTTAGTTTGGGAGGGAATGCCAGGGCAGAGAACCTTCCTGGAGCCAGAGGCAAGGAGTAAGGTTGAAGATTGTTCTGGGATTTACCAAGGGGCTGATGTGAACGTCCCCAGCACAGGGCCAGGCTCTTGTTGGTGTTCAGTAAAAATGGGATGGATCTGACAACTGATAAGGGTACGTTCCCACCCTTCCTGCCCTGGCCCAGCCCTGACAGCTGACGGGAGAGCAGATCATCCAATTCAAACCTTCCCACAATCTCTTTAGAAGTCATGGGCTGAAACATGGGGTAATAGAGGTTGGCTGGCATGTCCATGCAGGATGATTGTCTTCACATGTATCTATTACCTTGTAGAATAAAATAGATCCTGATTTTGGAACCCGAAGGCCAAAGTGCAAGACTCTGCTACTTCCATCTGTGGACCCTTGGGTGGGTATCTCTGGGCCTTCACTTACTCTTTGTGAAATGGGGACAGGGGCAATCCCTACCCTACCAAGTCATTGGGAGTGAGGACATGATGACACGGTGATTGTGAAAAGATTTTTTCCATCGCACCAGCATTAAGCGTGCCCATCTCCAGGTTCCCCCAGGCCTCAAGGCTCCCAAGGCCTGAGTGGGTGGGTAGCACCCAGGTATAGATCTTCCACGTGCAGTACCCAGGACACAGCCAGCATGAACTGGGCATTTCTGCAGGGCCTCCTGAGTGGCGTGAACAAGTACTCCACGGCTCTGAGCCGCATCTGGCTGTCTGTGGTGTTCATCTTTCGCGTGCTGGTGTACGTGGTGGCGGCGGAGGAGGTGTGGGACGATGAGCAGAAGGACTTTGTCTGCAACACCAAGCAGCCCGGCTGCCCCAACGTCTGCTATGACGAGTTCTTCCCCGTGTCCCACGTGCGCCTCTGGGCCCTGCAGCTCATCCTGGTCACGTGCCCCTCGCTGCTCGTGGTCATGCACGTGGCCTACCGTGAGGAACGGGAGCGCAAGCACCGCCTGAAACACGGGCCCAATGCCCCGTCCCTGTACAACAACCCGAGCAAGAAGCGGGGCGGGCTGTGGTGGACGTACTTGCTGAGTCTCATCTTCAAGGCCGCTGTGGATGCCGGCTTCCTCTATATCTTCCACCGCCTCTACAAGGATTACGACATGCCCCGCGTAGTGGCCTGCTCCGTGGAGCCTTGCCCCCACACTGTGGACTGCTACATCTCCCGGCCCACGGAAAAGAAAGTCTTCACCTACTTCATGGTGACCACAGCTGCCATCTGCATCCTGCTCAACCTCAGTGAGGTCTTCTACCTGGTGGGCAAGAGGTGCACGGAGATCTTCAGCCCCAGGCACCGGCGGTCTCGGCACCGGGAACGCCTACCCGACACCTGCCCACCGTATGTCCTCTCCCAGGGAGGGCACCCTGAGGATGGGAACTCTGTCCTAATGAAGGCTGGGTCGGCCCCAGTGGATGCAGGTCGGTATCCATAATCTGCGAGGTCAGCAGATAAGATCACCATGTCCCCCCACCTGAGGCCACCCAGGAAAACAGGCAGGGGCATCCTTACCGTAGCAGGGTGGTGAGGACGGTGGCTGTGGGGGCTCAGGAAGCTCACCCAGGGGCCAATGTGGGAGGTGGCGGGTAGTTTGGTCCCTGGGTCCTGAGCCTCAGGGGAGGGAGGTTGATGGCTGGCGGGGATTTTGTATATGGCAATAGTGTATGTCAAACCTCTTAATAAATACGATTTTCCCAGTACTTTGCAGACCAGATGGGGAGTGGCGGATAGGAAAACGGGGGTGGGGGGATTAGGTGGACCTCAGAGAGGATGCCAAGGCAACTCGGTGAGCACCTGAGCACCAGAACCTCAGATCCAGGCTCACCCATCACCCCCCAGCACACACAGAGTGTGCCCCCAGGACATGGTGGGAAGTGCCTAAAGGCAGAAGGTACTCCAGGGGCCTCTTGGTTTTGCAACCAGCTGACCAAAGCCGGAGGAGATGAACCCCAGGGGACTCTGTGCCCAGCAGGAGCCGGTTCTCAGTGAGCGCCCATCACAGGAATGAGCGTGGGTTGGGCCTCCCTAGCCCTGCCCAGCATGGGTCCCAGATAGGTGAGTCCCCTCTGACGGTGGGAGGGGCAGGGCTGAGAGCAAGCCAGGGATGGGGGTCTGTCAAGGTGCCCAAGAGGCACATCCTACAGGCCAGGGCCCATTGAGAGTGTCTGAGCTGAAAGGTCCCTCGTGGATCCTGGAGTCTATGGAATTTCATGTTCTTTTTCACTGATACAACTTCCCCATCCCATACTCCCCCACCCCACAACCACTCAGACTTTGGCAACTCCCAGAACCACACCTCCACCCTAACATGCCTCCGAGCCCCACCAAATGCCCACTAGACAATTTCCTGGGAGGCCCCCAGCCGTCTCATGCTCGCCACTCCCAAGCTGACCTCAGCAGCTCCCCACAGACTTGCCCCCTGGAAGATGCCCCGCCCCATCTCATGCAGGACACAGCTATTCACCCAACTGCCCAAGCCAGGGGAAGGGACAAGCCTGACATCCTTGTCCCTCATACCCCACATCCCCACTGGCACCAAATCCCACTGATTCCAGTCCCTAAATGTCACCTGAATCTGCTCTTCCTCTCCTTACAACAACCTAACTACCTACTGGACCTCCCCCATCTGCCTCCGCTACAGGGATGGAGTGATTTACCCGTCTATGCAACTGACCATGTCATTCCTCCTGCTTTAAAACTTCTTCCACCATCACCAGCCCCAAGCCCTCAGCATGGCCCCCGCTGACCTGCCCTCCTCATCCCAGCTTCCTCCTCCTTTCTACCTACCAGTAATACCAAAGGGCTCTTGATTCCCCAGGCAGACACGTCACGTGGTGTCATTCTTCGTGCCTTTGTCATGCTATTTCCTCTGGCTAGAATGCCCTTCCCACCTTCTCTGTGACCCTACCTCAAAACTCTAGGACAGCTTTACCCATCTCTCCAAGTGCCAGCCTCACTTGTCCCTCTGCCACTCTCCCCAGATCGGAACTGTTACTTCCCCTGAGTGTCTCCCTATCAGTCTCTGAGCCCTTTACGGGCAGGTCACTGAGTCATCCAGGTCCCTGCTGCCTTCAGTAAATGCTTGTTGGATGAGTAAATAGTCTGTGAGCTGCTTGGGGGAAGGAACTAAGTCTTGTTCATCTGAATCTTCCACCACACCTAGCCTGCGGAGTTCAGCAAAGCATTTGTTTGCTTGCTTTGCTTTGTTTCTGTTGTTTAACTAGAGCCAGCATCAAGGTCTCACCTTTAGGTAAGCAAACTTGAGTCTAGAAAGGGGAAGAGGCCCTTCAAGACCACACAGATCTGCTGAGTCTGTCAGGGGCTGTATCCTCTGTGGTCCACGGGTAGCCTCCACACCCACCCCTGATTACAGCATAAGATCAAAGTCACCCGTCTTTAGGGCAAGGCTCCCTGGGAGCAGAGCCAGAGGCAGGGGTTTGTGTGCATGTGAAGGAAGGAGCAAGGGGAGTGGGGGACGGAGGGGCCGAACTGAGCAGGGATGTAGACTCAGGAAGATGCAGCCTTGGCCCGATCCCTGTGGGATGAGGGGGCTTCAGATCATAAGTCTTGCCACATTTCAGTCAGTCATTACTTCAGGCGCCCCCAGTGGCAGGAGGGTTGGCAGGAAGGGGTAGGTGGCTCTGGCTCAGTCAAAATCAATTCTTCAGGGGTAGCCATAAGCCATCAGCAGCCAATATTCACAGCATTTGGGGAATGGATGTCCCCCAGTAAAGGGGACATGGGCAGGGCACCAATACCATCTACTAGACTCCTGACTCCAGGAAACAAGAATAACTCCCACTTCCAAGCCAGACCAGAGCTGGACCACCAGCCCGAGAGAACAGGGGGGCACTCCTGACCAGTTCAGAGCCAGATAGCCCCACACTGCTCAGACCACAGTAGCTCCCAAGTCCAGGCCAGGGGACCCCACAATAGTCAACGCCCCCAAGATTCCAGATCCATCCTCCAGGGACAGCTGCTGGGTCCAGCTTATGGTGAGCTCACTCCAGGACCTGACAGCTCCCATGGCGACCTCTCGTTAGATGCTGTTCCCAAAGGTCTCGAGTCCTGAGCCACTGAGCCAAGTGGGGACTTTCAGAGGAGCCTGGGACTAAGGACCACTTCAACCATCAGGCCATCTTATCCTCAATCCCACTTACAATGTCAAGACTCACACTGCTCTCACCACCATTCACACCTGTCCACCTTCACCTTCTTGAAAAAAATCCCTCTTTGCTTCCTCTTCTGCCCTCTGTCCTGCCCACATCATTGTGACCTATCTCTCCTCATTCATTGGAGACTGAGCCTATAGCCCAAGGCCTTCTCCTCCTGCTATTCTCCCATGACTCAAGGCCTCAGGGGTCACCATCCTGTCCTTTCCATCCTGTGACTACCTTTGCCACAGCGTTTAGCTACCCACCAGCAGGACCCCATCCCAGACCTGGTCATCACCCAGAACTTTTCCACCTCTAGAGCCTTCCATTCCTGGAAATATTTGTTCTTTATTATTCACTTTTATGTGAAAGCTCCATATGAGGTGTTAAGGAGTCATCTGGGAAAAATCAGACATGGTCCCTGACCTTATGGAGCTTACATTCTAGAGAAGAGGACAGCTACCTAACTCATGGCACACTGGGGAAGCTGGGGAGAGAGGAAAGGGGATCTAACATCCAGGCATCCAGAAAAAGGCTCCCTGAGACATCTAGAGAAGGAGGATTTTGCCAAGCAAGCAGGTGGAATTCCAGACAGAGGGGACAGTTTATGCAAAGGGAGAGCATGCCGGGTGACAAAGATGGGGAGAACCCAGAAGCGCTCAGGCCGGGTGAGGGGCTCAGGTAGGAGTCAGGCTGGAGTAGACAGAGGCTGGATCCTTGTAGTGCTTTCTTTGTAAATCTCTGCTAATGACTTTGGACTTTATCCTGAGGACAACGACAAATCCCTAGAGAGATGGCCTGAACTAGGGTGTGCACCTTGGGGATGGAAAGAAGTAGATGGATTTAAGAAATGTTTACAAGATAGAATCCAAAACATGTGGTGATTTAATTGGGTGTGGGGATCAAAGTGACACCCAAGTTTCTGGCTATGAATGGTGGTACCATTTACTTGAGTGGGGAGGTGTGGATGACTTCAGTTTCAGACATGTTGAATCTGAGATACAAGTAAGATATCCTGGTTTTTCCCTCTCCTTCACGGATGACCTCAGCCCCTCAGCGCCTAGTGTCTTCCATCTGCTACTACATTTATTAGTAGTGACTCCACTTTCGACACCTTGACCTCTCAGTTCCTTGACTTCCTTGATTTCAACAATCTTTTTATCCACCCTTCCAACCCACCCACCTGCGTGTTTGCACCCTAGGCCTGTCTCCACCAAGAGCTGCATCATCTCCCATCTATGTGGCTCACCCAACCTGGTTCCCATTCCAGCAATCCTTCTGCCCCATCCACTGACCCACCACTATGTTCCCCCACCCCTTCCCATTCTCCCTGCCCTCCTTTCTCAGCTTAGACTCCACAGACCCCCAGCTAATCACCAGTTCACAAATGTCCTCCACTCCCTCACCTTCCCATGCCTCTCTAGTTCTCACCTGGCAAGACCCTAACTGCAGTTAAACCCAGACTCTCCACATGGCACCTGTTCCTGAGCACCTGGAGGATAATACAACTGGACTGACTGGTCTCCATTTAAACTTCTGACCACAAACTTCAAGTGGACACTCAGCACCTCTAAGAAATTCTATATTTTCCTAAAACTTTATCCCTACTCTCCAAAATGACTCTATCATGCCTTCTCCTCTTTCCTCAAACAGACGCCATTCTCCTAATCCTCCATTTAAGCTGATAGGCATCACAGAGTGCTGGGAATAGAAGCAACCGGCCAGCTTAGCTCAGCCCACCACCACCACATCTGCTAAACTCACAGCATGAGCGGCTGTTGGCCTTGCCTCCTCCCCTGTAACGTGGACAAAGCGTCCCTGCTCCTGGGACACTCCCCTCCACTTGGACAATGGACCCCTTCACCCCTCACCTGCTCTAGACTGTGCTCCACAGTTGGTGCCTCTCTCTCCTGCGTTGCCATTTCCCTTTCTACAAATGTACTATAATAATTTCATCTCTCTCTTTTTTTGAATTCTCTCTTGACACTCCATTCTTCTCCAGCTGCTACCTCATTGCCAAAACAAAAGTCTTCTATACTTGCTGCCTCCACTTCCTTGTTGCTTTAACTTGTTCCAGTCAGGACTGCTCTTGTCAATATCCCCAAGGGCCTCCAAGCTGCCACACCCAGTGGTCCATTCTTTGACCTGGCCTAACTCCCTCAGAATCATTCAGTCATGGAGAGCTCCCTCCTCAAACATTGTCTTCTCTTGGCTTCCAGGCAGCATCTCTCCTGGCTTTCCTCCCACCTCGCTGATGGGTCTTTCTTGATGTCCTTCAATGCCTCTCCTTCCTCTTCCTAAACTCTAAATGCAAGATGCCCCAGGGCCCAGTTCTCTACCTTCTTTCCTCCTCTCTATACATTTCCCCTTCACTGACCTGATCCAGTACCACCTATAAAACCATCCATAAACTGATGGCTCCCACATTGATGTGTCCAGACCTAACTGTTTCTATGAGGGTCAGACTCCTGTATTCAACTTCCTATTGGTCATCTAAAACAGAACTCCTAATTCCCCTAATCGAGAACAGATTTAAGCTTTCGCCAAGCCTTCCCCACCTTGGAAAATGTCATCCCCATCCATCCAGATGCTCAGTTCAAAAACCTGGAATCTCTTTCCTCATAATCATATTGGCACCATTAGCAAGTTGTATTGGCTATCATTCCAAAATGCCATATTCAAAATCCAATCACTTGGTGACTTCATATCCAACACCCCAGTCTTTCCAAGTGCTTCAGTCCCAGGTGAAGGCACCTTATTTCTACACCTGGACACCTACAGCAGCTGATCTCCCTGCCTCCACTCTTGTTCCCCTAAAATTCTTCTTCCACATAACAGCCTGAAATATCTTTCTAGCATGTCAGTCAGATCAGTGGAGTCACTCCCTGACTTAAAATCCTCCAAGTGGCTTCCCATCATGGCCAGAAAAATAAATTTAAGCCAAACTCTACCATCACCTGCAAGGTCTTACAGGGTCAGACACTGGCTACTGCTCCAAACCAACCTCCGTTCACTCTCCGCTCTTGCCATGCTCCACCCACACTGGCCTTCTCCCATCTTGGGGTCTTTGCACCTGCCCCGCTGACAGGGCTCTTCCCCTCCAGCTTGATATGTCTGTCTCCCTAGCATTCACATCTCAACTCAGACATCCCCTCTTCCAGGAGGTCCTTTTTGACCCACCTCTTCACCCACCACACACCATCACTCTCCATTGTGTGACCTCATTTTATCTTCTTTGTAGCCCTTACTAGTACATGAAATTTTTTTACATATTTATTATTTTTGTTGCCTCACTGGGATGAGCTCCTTAAGAAGTGGGACTCTGTTGTCTTCACCCTTCTATCCTCCAGCACCTAGAACAGTGCTTGACACATAGTAGGCACTCAATTAAAATGGGTTGACACTGATGATGAGCACCCAGAAGGAGACGTCTAGTAGGCTGTTGATGTAAGAGGGAAAAGGACTAGTCAGGAGATATCTATTTGGGAGTTGTCAGCATAAATGCCTGAATATAAGACACGATTTTGCTCCAAAATTACCCTTTAGGAAGGAAGCTTTTGTCTTTCATTCAAGTCCTTACAAAGTCCCCTGCATTTGGGAGGCATGCTCTCAATTATTGCATTTTGAAACAACAAAACGCTCTTTGGGGAAAACTCATTAGCCTGAAATAACCTCAATCAATGAAGTTCTGGATATTCATGGTGGTTGCTTGGCAGAATTAGAAAAAAAAAAAAGGTGAAGGCAAAAGCATTTCACATATATTGGCTCATTATTCCCAAGGGCAGGACTTTACAATTGTAAGTATTGTCTTTGTAAGCAAACCCATTTTAAAAAATCACTTTAAAACAATAAAGGAAGTGGTTATGTTATGGAGATGACAAATACCTACTGGAAGATTTTTTTTTATTTATGCAACCTAATATTAAGCAGCCAGACTTTTATGGCAAAGAATAAAATCTCCAGCATCATACACTGATTCAAAAAGCACTATGTCTCAAATAATTTAGGCAGAAATAAAGTTTTTGTGTTTTGTAAAATGTTGATAACAACCAAAGCTCTAATGATATGGACTCAGATGTTAGAGAAAAATGTTAAGAATTTAAATAAAATTACTTCATAAAGCACGAGGAGAGAAAAACTAATACTTCTTACTACATTGTTTTATACAATTTGTGATTTTTAAAATGTATAACAAACTAAGTGAATAAAGTACATTTTATTTCAACCACACTAAGAGCTTATGTATCCAAGTCAGCCCACACACATTTTTGAGGCTCTCCTCAATGGGAATATGGGGCGTTACGTTTTATCTGGAGACATATCTGGGCCTCTATGGTAGTTGGGGACTTGAGCCTTGGGAGTGGGTAAGACCATACAGAGACTGGGGGAGAGATGAGAAGATACCCTAGGATGGAGACTTAAAGGTCAAATAACATGGGGGAAGACAGCTCCAGGAAGGGTAAGTAGAGATCATCCAAGCCACGGGAGTATGATGTCGTAGAGGAGGAAGATGGTGTCGCAGAAGCCAAGAGAAGTGTTTCTAGGAGAAAGTGATCATCAGAGCCAAACGCTGACACGGGCCAAATCAAATAAGGACTGAAAAGTGTTCGTTCCATTCACAAGATGGTCATGGGTACCTGTGCAGGAGAATGGGATGTAGAAACCAGGTCCCAGGGCAGTGAAGGGACAGTGAGGGCCAGGCACATGGAAACAGGTGTGAACAACTGGCTGGTGAATGTGGCTGTGAGAAGAATAGGAAATGAGAGGGTGTTTGTTGGCAGGAGAATCAGCGGACCAGCGAAGATTTTTTTAATGATAGGAGAGGCTTGAGAATGTTTAAATAATCATGGGATGAATCCAGTAGAGGAGGGTCAAGGTCCCAAAGAGAGATGGAAGGAATGGGATCCAGAGCCAGAAGGAGGCTCAGACTTGGAGACTTGGACTAGAGAAGGAGGGTTGGCTATTGTATCAGGAGGGAAGAAGGAAATGGTGAGACGGGGGCAAGCCTTCCTATGCTCTGACCACAGCCTCCACCCCAGCCCCCTCACTTAGCTCCTCCCTCAACACCTGTTCATGACCCCATAGGCACTTCCAGAGCTGACCCTGTGTCCTTCTCCCAATCTACCAGCCTCCCTGCTCTACATTCCCTTCCTTCTGCAGCCAGCCTAGGCCTGAGGTCCACAGTGTCTTTATTATCACCCTCAGCTCACATGGGATCTGCCTTCCCTACTAGACCACAGGCTCTCTGCGGGCAGGAACAGTATCTGCCTGGTTTGGCAATGTATCCTCAGACCTCGCACCATGGCCAGTACACAGTAAAAGGGTAATGAATATTTGCTGAGATGGTGACTGGAATGAATTGCTGTCTCACAGCATCCCCGCTACCCTCTGCCCCTCCTTCCTTAGCAGAACTCCAGGTCCCGATCAATCCAACAGGGCTTCTCTATCTCTCCATCCTGTGTTGGACTCTGCTAGAGTAAACCACGCAACCAAATAGAGTGAGGCCACTGCAAATTCTTGCTCTCCAGCCTAACCTGGGCGCTCGATGCCACCTAACGAATTCTGCTTTGGTCTCTCTGCTGTTGTACATGGTGGCAGCTTCCTCAATTTCTCCATTCTCCTCAAACTTTCTAGCACATTCCATCTTATTTACATCCTATTTCTTAAAGAAAGTAGAAGCTATCTGGGAAGAATGCTCTCTTCTCGACTGCCACCAAACCTACAGACCAATGCTCATCCACCACCTCCCTCTCTCCTTTCCTACAGCACAAAGAGGTGGGCCGACTGTTAACTCTCTAAACTCTTGACCTGTGCACAGGATCCTCTTTCTCCCCCACCTCTTTGCTTTCTTCTGCATCTCTGACACCTACTTCTCTCCTGGATCTCTCAGCATTTAAGCATGCTCAGATCTTTCCCATCCAAAAACAAAAGCAAAACCCTTCCTTGACCCCATGTTCCCTGCAGCAACCTCCTTATCTCTCTCCTGGCTTTCACAACTGTGCCTCCTGAAACTGATGTCTACACTTACTGTCTCCACTTCTTCACCTCCCACTCACCCACCCACCAGCTATGATCTGTCTCTGTCCTCACATGCCACTCAAACTGCCCTGCCTCTGCCAAGTTCACCTACGATTCGTTTGTCAGTAAGCCCAGTGGATGCTTTCCAGCCCTTGTCTGTGCGATGAGGCATTTAGCAGGGTAGATGGTCTTCCTTCTTTAGCCTCTTCCCCAGGCCATTGAGTCCTTCCTCATTCTGCCCACTCAGCACTTCTCTTCCTCTAAACTGGGGTTCTAAAGGCACCTGCCAGGCTGATGCCCAGGTCCCTTGTCCTCAGGGTGTCCTCTAGGTGAAGCCAATCAGCATTCTTCTGCAGATCATTTCAATCATTTCTAAGAGAAGAGTGTCATGGCAAAACTTGGAAGGGAGGAGCTCAAGCTAAGAGTAACTTTGTGCAAAAGCCCATTAGTGCAAGGAGAGAAGAAAGCCAACAGTTAGAGAGGAGCAGAAGTGAAGTAGGCGGGAGAGCAGCTCCAGATGCACCCCAGACCTAATTCCAGGTACCCCTGGGGCCCCAAGGTCCCCCTGCCCTTCCCGTGTTTCTTTAAACCAATGAATTGCCCTCTGTGCCTGGAACTAATTCAAGCTGCATTTCTGTCACTTGCAATTAAGAGTGCTGACTAATACACCCAGGCTTCTGGGACACCACTCATCTGGTTTTCCTGCCACTGCTCCGGCCGCTCCCTTTCAATCTCCTTCAGTCCACCTCTTAATTAGGAAGGTCCCTGGGGCTCTGTCCCAGGCCACCTTCTCTCCTCAGTCTCCCTGCTCTCCCTGGGCGATTACAATTACATCCTCTCCCATGGCCTTGACCACCATCCCAACACTGTTGACTACAAAATCTGTATTTCCACCCTTCTTTTTTTTTTATTTTCATATTGTAATAGAATATCCTTAACATAAAAATTACCATTTTAACTGTTTTAAGTGTACAATTCAGTCACATTAATTACATTCACAATGTTGTGCAACCATCACCACTACTTATTTCCAGAGCCTTTGTTGTTGTTGTTGTTGTTGTTGTTGTTGTTGTTTTGAGATGGATCTTGCTCTGTCACCAGGCTGGAGTGCAGTGGCATGATCTCAGCTCACTACAACCTCCGCCTACCGAGAGCTGGACTCCAGGCATGCACCACCACACCCAGCTAATGTTTTTGTATTTTTAGTAGAGACGAGGTTTCTCCATGTTTGTCAGGCTGGTCTCGAACTCCCAACCACAGAAGATCTGCCTGCCTCAGCCTCCTAAAGTGCTGGGATTACGGGTGTGAGCCACCGCGCCCAACCTTTCAGAGGCTTTTTATCACCCTCAACAAGAGCTCTATCCATACCTATTCGACAATAACCTCCATTCACCCAGCAACCTCTGGTACCCTTGGTAACCTCTAACCTACTTCCTGTCTCTGTGGATTTGCCTATTCTCAGCATTTCAAAAAAGTGGAATCATACCATATTTTTCCTTTGGTGTGTGGCTTATTTCACTTATAATGTTTCCAAGATTCATCCATATTGCAGCACGTATCAGAACTTCATTCACTTTTCTGATTGGATAACAGTTCGCTGTGTGGATAAACCATATTTCATTTATCCATTCATCCACTGATGGACATTCGGGTTCTGTCCACCTTTTGACTGCTGAGAACAGCGCTACTAAGAACATTCGTGTACAAGTATTTGTTTAAGTTTCTGTTTTCAATCTTTTTGCGTGTATATCGAGGAGTGACTTGCTGGGTCCTACGGTAATTCTGTGTTTAAGTGCTTGAGGAACTGCCACACCGTTTCCCAAAAAGGCTGCACTGTTTCACATTTGCACCAACTCACACAAGGGTTCCAATTCCTCTTCTGTTTCCTGAGGCCCAGTCCCATTCATCCAGCTGCCTCTGGACATCCAAACACACATGTCTCTTGGGAAACTCAGACCCAACCATAGCAGGGCATCAGGAGGCAAAGGACATTTTGGCTGTGTGAAAACAATCAGTCCTGAGGCTTGGGGATGGGCTAAGTGCCGGGGATTAGGTGAAGCTTGGGGATGCATGTGGGATGGGGTGAAGCTTCTGTTGTGCACTTTTATCACAATAAGAAATAGTTTTTAAAGGCCATGTCAGAATGTTCCAATGGCCTTGTCAAAAATGGCTGCATCCACTATTTACAGTAGCAAAGACTTGGGACCAACCCAAATGCCCATCAATGACAGACTGGATAAAGAAAATGTGGCACGTATACACCATGGAATACTATGCAGCCATAAAAAAGAATGAGTTCATGTCTTTTGCAAGGACATGGATGAAGCTGGAAACTATCATTCCCAGCAAACTAACACAGGAACAGAAAACCAGACATGGCATGTTCTCACTCATAAGTGGGAGTTGAACAGTGAGAACACATGGATACAGGGAGGGGAACATCACACAGTGGGGCCTGTCGTGGGGTGGGGGGCAAAGGGAGGGAGAGGATTAGGACAAATACCTAATGCATGCAAGGTTTAAAACCTAGATGACGGGTTGATAGGTGCAGCAAACCACCATGGCACATGCATACCTATGTAACAAACCTGCATGTTCTGCACAGGTATCCCAGAACTTAAAGTAAAATTAAATAAATATAAAAATAAATAGCTGCACCAGCAACTTGGATGGAGTGGAAGCCATTATTCTAAGTGAAATAACTCAGGAATGGAAAACAGAATAGTGTATGCTCTCACTTATGAGTAGAAGCTAAGCTGTGAAGAAGTAAAGGCATAAGAGTGACAGAATGGAGTTTGGGGAATTGGGGGGATGGTAGGAGGGGGTGAGGGATAAAAGACTACATATTGGCTACAGTGTACACTGCTCAGGTGATGAGTGCACCAACATCTCAGAACTCACCACTAAATAATTTATCCATGTAACCAAAAACCACCTGTTCCCCAAAAACTACTGAAATAAAATTTTAAAAAAGGAAAAAAATGGTCGCAGCAGAACACATTTACAAACATACAGATCATTTAGCAAACTCCAGGCACAAGGACCCTGTTGTTTTCTTCTGCCCCTCCCAATATGCTCCTTTCCTAATCCTTAACAGCTCAGGTAATGGCAAACCATCTTATCAGGTGCTTATGTCAGGACGTCTCTAATTTGTAGAGACAGCGAGGCCGGGAACAATATGGCCCTACAGCTCAGACACAATCTAAGCTCTATGCCCTGAAATCTATTGCCGTCACCTCTGCAGCCCAGGATCAAGGCACCAAAAGCTCCCACATGTCAGGCGGCAGACTGATTTCAGGGCCTATTGCACACATCTCACCTTAAGCTGGCTTCCCCAGACATCCTGATGCCCTACACTCTTGCAGCTCGAACCGCAGCCCAAGCAAGAAGCCTCCTCCCATCCAGAAGGAGGGAAGGAGCTGGGTGAAGACAGACAGACTACAGCCAGCCACGCAGCCCACTTGACCCCTGAGCACCGGGGATTCTGACCTGGTGGCAGGAAGGAAAGAGGAAAAATGAGTCTCAGCCAAAAAGGGCTTCCTGGAGGAGGGCAGCTGATCAGGGAGGAACTTCTGGCAAGTAGGAGGTGGCAATGCTGAGCTAGAAGGAAACTGATGACACGGCTGCCATGCACTGGCCTGGGACAGGAGCTTACCATGCTTTGGGGGTCTTATTCACTCGTGTGACAAGTATTCTTTGTCTACTAAGTGCCAGGCACTGTTTTAGGCACCGGGAATATAGCAGCAAACACAACAGAAAGAAAATGGCTGCCCCACAGATTTCTAGTGATATGAGAGACAATAAACAAAAACTGAGAAGGGAATTACGATTTTAGATGGGGAGGCCAGGGAAGGTCAGTAAGTCTATTTCAGAGAGAAGAAAGAGCAAGTGCAGGGACACTGAGACCCGGAAACGCCTGGCACATACCCAGGATACAAGGAAGCCAATGAGGCAGCACAGCCAGTGAGCCGAGAGACGTGGAAATGAGGACGGAGCCTACGGGTGAGGCCTGAGAAGGACTCGGTCGTGTAGGGTCTTACAGGCCATCCTGGTGCCGTCGGCTGTCAGTCTGAGTGAGTCGGAAGCCAGTGCAACATTTTTAAGCAAACAGGAGCAAGATCCCTCTGGCAGCTCTGTTAGCAGCAAATGGATGGGGCAAAGGCTAAAGCAGGAAGACCAGTTACAAGGCTACTGCAATCATCCAGGAAAGAAATGGTTCTTGATTTCATTTTACCCCAGTAGTATCAATGGAGTCAGCGAGAAGTGGCCAGATCCTGTAAATATTTTGAAAGTAGCACCAAAATGATTCACCGACATTGGATGTGGGATATGGGAAAAGAGGATCAACGAAGACTCTAAGGTTTGGGACTTGAGCAAGTCAATGAGTAAAACTGCCATTTAGTAGAATAAGTGAGAGAAAAGGTCAGAGAGGAAGAAAAGGGGTAGGTTGCCAGATGAGCAAATTTCAGATAAACAATTTTTTTTTTTTTTTTTTTGAGACAGAGTCTCACTCTTCACTAGGCTGGACTGCAGTGGTGCAATCTCGGCTCACTGCAACCTCCACCTCCCTGGTCCAAGCGATTATCCTGCCTTGGCTTCCCGAGTAGCTGGGACTACTGGTGCACACCACCACACCCAGCTATTTTTTTGTATTTTTAGTAAAGATGAGGTTTCACCATGTTGGCCAGGATAGTCTCGATCTCTTGACCTCGTGATCCACCCGCCTCAGCATCCCAAAGTGCTGGGATTACAGGCATGAGCCACCGTGCACAGCCAACAATTTTTTAATGTGTGTACTAGCTGAAATTCAGAATTAACTGGGTGTCATGGTTGTGTTTTTGCGTTGTTCCCAAATCTGGCATCCCTAGTAAATAAGGAGCTTACCTACTAAACATCCTAGGAGAAAGCTGACTAACAGCTGGACATAAGAGTACCGAATTTAGAGGAACGGTCTGGGCTGGGGATACGTATTTAGGGGTTGTCAGCTGAATTTTCATATTTTAAACCCTGAGACTGGATGATGTTGCCATGTGAGTGAGGGAGGACAGAGAAGAGAAAGAGCACAAGGACTGAGCCCCAAGGCAGCCCAGTACTTAAAAGTCAGGAAGATCTGGAGGAACCAGCAAAGGAGACTGAGAAAGAAAGCACAGGAAGGAAGGAGAAAAGTCAGGAGAGTGTGACGTCTCCGAAGCCAAATGAAGAGTGTCAAGGCAAGAGGAATCAACTTCATTCAATGCTGCTGAGGGTTCAGGGAAAGATGAGGACTGAAACTTGGCCATGGGGTTTAGCTATAGGGACTTTGACAAGAGCAGTTTTGGTGTCATATAGGAAGCAAAAGCCTGATTAGAATAAGCTCAAGAGAAGATGAAAGAGAAAAAATGGAGATCATGAATCGGTACAAGTCTTTTGATAGATTTTGCTGTAAAGGAGTGGAAAGAAATGAGGCAGACGCTGGAAGGAGAAGTGGAGTTCAGGTTAAGGTGTTTTTTTGTTTTGTTGTTAAGATGGAGAAATACCTACATGGTTATTATAACAGGAAAGATCCAGTAAAGAGCAAAAAGTCAGTGATGGAGGAGAAAGAGAAGGGGTGGAGGGAGGTGCCTGGTGGGTAAGAAGGGGTGTGTGCACATTAGAATGGTTGGCTCCTGACAGCTGCTCAACGAAGTCACGTATTACCTCCATTCGAGCAGCAAGGTGTGTGGGCAGAAGTTTCGAGCAACTCTAGGTGACTTGGAAAATAAGCAACACTCCAGCCCAGGCCCCGGAAGACCGTCTCCTCCCTGCCTGCAGCCCCAGACATGCCTGAGCAGGGCTCGAAAGCCCCCATCCCTCTGCCTGACCTGTTTCCCATGGCTTCTGCCTGCCCCACCTCTCCGCTCACGGGAGGCAAGGGCTTACGCCTCTGCTGCAGACACACAAAGACAAGGAAAACTCCAGTCTGAGAGGTAGGGGGCGGGGGTCTTCCCATCCCAGGAAGCACCTGCCTGAGGCCTGGGCAAGAGCTCTAGGTGGAGAGGGTGGCCTGGGAGCAACACCACCTGGGCCAGGGCCAGGGCCAGAAGAGGTACAGGCTCAGGCCCTGCCACCTCCACAGAGCAGGTGTAGGCCCTGAGGGCAGCTGCCAAGCCCTGGTGCAACACAGCTTTGTCCTGAGGCAGGGGGATGGCCTAGATGGCCTCCTACACATTCCCCTACTCAGGGAGCAGAAATTTAGGGTGGGACCACAAGGCATTAAGGTCCTCAGAGCCATTCTCTCTGGAATGGGGAACTCTTCCAGCTCACTCCAGAAAAAGCAAAGGCCAATTGTTGGGGGCACTACCTCATGTCAAGAGTGAAGAGCCGGCATCTGGCAGGGTCAGAATGACAGGACCTAGGTGATAAAATCACCTGGTCACCAGAGCAGAATAACCCAACCACACATATAGACACCACTACACTCCACCACCTGACACACAACCACACACGCACACAGTCTCCCACAGCAGCCCAGCCATCTCCACCATCACACACATTCACAACCACACAGGCACACAGCCTCCCACACCACCCCAGCCATCTCTGCCATCCCACACATTCACAACCACGCACACACACAGCCTCCCACACCACCCCAGCCATCTCCACCATCACACACATTCACAACCACATGTGTGCACAGCCTCCCACACCACCCCAGCCATCTCCACCATCACACACATTCACAACCACATGTGTGCACAGCTTCCCACACCACCCCAGCCATCTCCACCATCACACACATTCACAACCACAAATGCACACGGCCTCCCACACCACCCCAGCCATCTCCGCCATCACACACATTCACAACCATGCACATCAAAGCCTACACACACGGCCCACATACCACCCTTAACACACAGATCTCCAGGCTCACACACACAGAAACAGTACTCGCACATAATCTTATGTGCACCCAGTGTTTACGAATAGTGACTGAGAATCTGTACATTCCTGGCCCTGGTAATGTGGCAGGAACATGACCAGCAAGCTCCCTGCTCTCCTGGAGATAATTTCAGAGGCGGCTGTGAAGAGTGTCTGCTGAGGAAGTGGGGCAAGGAACCTTTGGGGCAGGGGTAGGGGAACCAGGGAACACCTCTATAAGAAGGTGAGACCTGAATAAGGAGGAGGAAGCTTCCAGGTAAAGAGCCAGCAGAAGGCAGTCCAGGCAGAGGGAACAGCAAAGGCGAAAACCAGAAGGCTACCCTGAATGTGGCTTGTTCAAGAACCAGAAAGAAGACCACTACAGCGCCCAAGGGGATGAGAGATAGGGGGAGACGCAGGACTAGGTCGCCTGGTGTCTGGGGGTTCAACGTCGGGTGGATATCAGTCTAAAGTTAATGATAAGTCACTATAAGATTTTAAGAGGGAAGTGGCATGATCTATTAGGTTGGTGCAAAAGTAACTGCCGTTTTTACCATTACTTTCAATGGCAAAAACCACAATTACTTTTGCACCAATCTAATAGATCACTAAAACACTACTTGGGCTAGAAGCAACCATGGGAAAAGATGTTATTGCAATCCTCAGAGTGGTGAAGGCATTTCTAGTGACAACAAAACCCAAAGGCCATAAAAGATGATTTTAATACACTGGACTACATAAAACATGTTTAATTCTGTATGGCAAAACCGCGCCATCTATAAAGTCAAATTACAGGTGCCAAACAGTAGAGGCGGAAGGAATCCTTTCTATTTGTATCACAGACAGAGGGCTTGTTTCTTTAGTGTGTAAAGAGCTCCTGAGCAAAAAATAATAAAAGTCAACCATCCAATAGAAAAATGGGCAAAGGCAAAGGACTGTTCACAGGATGACAAAAAAAGCGGCTCTTAAATATACGAAAAGATGCTCAATCTCACTCATCCCAAGAGACATGCACAATAAAGGATAATGAGCTATCACTGACAAAGATCATAAAGTTTGATAACACTCTCTGTTGGTAAGGATATGGGGATACAGGCACTCCCTTGTCTCTTGGAGTGCAAACTGAAACACCTGTGAAGACGATTAGGCAACATCTATCAAAATTTTAAATCCACATACAACTTTAAGGCAAAAATTCCACCTGTAGGAATATACCCTATAAATACAATTTTCAAATGTGTTAAATAATGATTATCCAAGGATATTCACTGCAATTGTGTTTGTAATAGAGTGAAACAAAAGACTAGAAACAGCCTTAATTTTCATCAGAGTAAGACTGATTAAATATATTGTAGTACATATACTATTCAGCTGTTTTTAAAATGAGAGAGCAATATCAACTGATGGGAGAAACGTCTCATATTTTGTTAAATGAAAAAAGCAAAGTGCAGAAGAGTGCAGATAGCATAGCATACTTCCATAGGTTAAATGTGAAAAGAATATATAGTTGAATATGAACGGGCGATTTGAAAATGAAAACAAGAAACTAGGGACCCTGGTGTTCAGGTAAGCAGCTCCGGTTACAGTCTGGTGTTCAGGGAGAAGTCACGTCCGCTGTTGGAAATGTGTGAATCATCAGTGAGTGGGATGGTGTCTAGATCCCCAGGACTGGGTGAGCTCATCTGGAAAGGAAGAGACTGGTCCCTGGGACATGCCCACCTTAGAGGCCAGGATGTGAGGCCTGTGGTATCAAGAAACCACAGGGAAGAAAGTGTTTCTAGAAGGAAGGAGTGGCACATTGTCCCAGGTGCTTCTGAAGGTCAAGGGGCATGGGGACAGAGGTGTGATTGCTGGATTTAGCATTACAGAGATGCATGGAGACCTTGACAGGCCGTTTTTAGTGACATGGTAGGGACAGGAACATTGCTCAAATGAGTCGAAAAATGACTAGGAGGGGAGGTAGAGGGGAGCAAGTCTTGCTCTGACAGGGAGCAGAGCAGCAGGCGGCAGAGTCTGGGGCCCCACACCATCATGCTCACTCCCACACCGCCCATGCACAGAACACGGCACACGCACCTGGGCCACCTGGCACTCCTCAATCTCAGCAAAGATTTTCAAGGGCCACGACCCCAGTGAGTACAAAGGGAGCCTCTGCTCTGTGACTTTTCTGTATCTGGAAGCAACACTGCTGAGGCCTCCAGAGCTGGGTCTACTGCTTATTATCTGTGTGACCCTGAGCAAGTCACCTCACCCGTGTGTGCTTCAGCTGTCTCCTTCATAAAAGCAGGAAGGATTGGACCTTCCTCATCTGGATGCTGCGAGCATGTGGGACAGTGTCAGGTACAAAGATGCCGCTGGGCTCCCAACTCAGTGCTCATTCCCTACCAAAATGAGTAGGAGGAGGGTGACCATAATTGATGCTCCTAACTTTGGGGCATTTTTTAAAGTAAAAGGGGGCATTGTTAATGATGCCAGCACTGCAGGCATAAACCAATACAGTCCTGGGCAAACACCGTGTGGAGCCACCATAGTGCCAGCAATATCACCTCTGTGGAGGCAGGACTCGGGCCTCACCCTAAGATCCAGGGACTCCCAGGGAGGCTGGCAACCCTGGGGTTTTCCAGAAAAGGCTGAAGCGCTGCAGGCTCTTATTAGTTCCCAGTCATGACACGCTAGTGAATAAGACAACGCATCCTTATCCCCAGGGCACAGCCCAGCCCCACCCCAGCCGCAGACCCACCTGCTTTGGCAGGGGCTAGTTATTGCAACGGCATTTGTAATAGAATGAAATAAAAGACTAGAAACAGCCTTAATTTTTATCAGAGTAGAACTGATTAAATATATGACAGTACATATACTATTCAGCTGTTTTTAAAATGAGAGAGCAAGGCAGCTCTATATCGACTGATGGGATAAATGTCATATTTTGCTAAATGAAAAAAAGCAAAGTGCAGAAGAGGGTTGATAGCATACTTCCATAGGTTCAATGTAAAAAAGAGGACTATATAGTTGAATATGAACAGGCGATTCGTGAATGAAAACAAGAAACTAGGGACCCTGGTGTTCAGGTAGGCAGCTCCGGTTGCAGTCTGCCCTTCTGAGTCACTCCAGGCGGTGACCTCCCCCACTCCGCCCTCATTCCTGCACGTCTTTCCTGGCACAGGACTCACTGTGCCCCTTCCCGCTGTGGGTACAAGGTCTGCCCCCGACCCCGGCTCTCCAAAGCGCACCGACCTCCCTGGAGGCCGAGGTGGAGGGCCCGTCGCGCCGGGGGACCGGGCTGGGCCGGAAGCGGGCACGGTACCCGCGGCAAACTAGCGTGGGCGAGTCCTGATTGCAGTCGGACCTGCAGCCGCGGCACTTAACAGTTTGCAGAGTGCTTCCCGCCCCTGATCTCATTGGAGCCTTCGGATGGCCCTGCCCACGATCACCGATGCCCCCATTTCACGCCTGAGGAAGCGGAGGCTCAGACGGGCCACCAGCCCCTCCGGAGGCTGGCCCGGGAGCACCTGGCAGCGTGCGGTCTAGGAGCCGGCTCCCTCCTGCTCCCTCCTCCGCGCCGCCCGAGGTGTGCCCGCCGTCCGTGTGCACCACTGCTGAGCCCAGCTCCGGCGCCCTCGCCTCTGCCGTGGGCCCCGGGGACGCGGGCTCAGGCCTTCGCGTTGGCCAAGCCGCTGCAGGTAAGTGCTGGACCGGGCGGGGCCAGGCGGGGCGGGACCCTCAGGGGCGTCGAGCGCTCCCGGTGACCCCCTGCGGCAGGGCTGGGGCTTGAGCCTGCCAGTGCGCTGGGATGGGGCGCGAAGACGGGATGCGGGGACTCCTCTCCCGTGCCTCCCAATCCGCCCTCTCACCTCTCAATTCTGGGCCCATTAGGGGCCCCGGCGGCGGGAAGGTTCCGAGACACCCCCTCGCCAAGTCCGCAAGCTCCCAAGCTGCCTGGGATGGAGGGAAACTGGGGAGGAAAGGGAGCTTTATCCTTAGGGGACATTGTGGGGTGGGAGGCAAGGCTGGGCACAGTACAGTCTGGGGGTCTGGGAAAAAACGGTTGCGCTGGGAGCTGGCTTTGTAGGGCAGCTGGGGGAACCAGAACTGGCTCCACCAGTCCCCAGCCTAGACTTGGGAAGGAAATTCTTTGCCTGTGAGGCTCCTCCCTGGGGTGTGTCAAGAGGGACTGGGCAGACAGCGCCCAAGGGTGGAAGGTGGGGGCCCAGGAGGGAGCTGCACCCCGGTGGGCAGCCATGGGAGGGTGTCAGGTGGAAGCAGCCGTCAGGGTCCCTCTCCTCTCTCCATCCCGACAGAGGGGGCTCCAGCCTCCACTTCAGTTCCTGTGAACTCCCACCACGTGAGTGGCAGACCTGGGAGGGAACAGTCTCAGGATTCTCACCACAGCCCGGGAAAGTAGGAATTATTTCCCTTTAGAGATAAGTAAATAGGGTCAATGAGATTAGGAAATTCTTGGAAGTCGCCCAGCTACTAAGTGGCCCAGCGGAGGTTTGAATCCAGGTGGAACTCGGTGTTCAGTGCTATCCCACTGCCTTCCCGCACCACCAGGGCTTGGAAGGAGCAGAATAGGGGAGAAGAGGAGGCTTTCCAGGAATGAGGTCTTCCCAATCGCCCCATCCTGCCCAGACTGTGATTCCCAGAGGAAACACAGCCAGGAGAGCCAGGTGCTGAGAAGGAACTCCCTCTCTCCCTCTCTCCAGTGTAGGGAAGTCTTTCCCCCAATCCCCCGCCCAGGCTGCCCCCAACCAGGATCCTGCCCACCCTCCTGTCCCCTCCCTCCAAGCTGCCTAGCTGAGAACTCAGCATCCATTTGTTTACCCATTCAGCATTGAGTGCCTACTATGTGCCAAGCACTGGGCACTAAATATAAAGCAAGACCAAGTTGACATTCTAGAGGGGGAGCCAGATAATAAATAAGACCAAAAAAAAGGACAAAGTATTTAATTTCAGATAGTGACTAAGTGCTATAAAGAAAACAAAGAGGGCTGGAAAAATTAGCCGGGCATGGTGGTGCACACCTGTGGCCCCAGCTACTCAGGGGGCTGAGGTAGGAGGATCCCTTGAGCCTGGGAAGCAGAGGTTGCAGTGAGCCAAGGTTGCACCACTGCACTCCAGCCTGGGTGACAGAGCAAGACCTTGTCTCAAAAGAAAGAAAGGGGACAGGAACAGAGAGACAGAAGCAGGGGCTCTTCAGACCCAGGGTAATCTGGAGCGGCCTCTAAAGAGATGAGGTTTGAGCAGAGGCCTGTGTGATGAGAAAGGTCTACCCATGTGAGGTTCTGGAGGAAGAGCATTCCAGACAGAAGGAATCAATAAAAAGCCCCCAAGGCTCTTATTCCAGTGTGGCAGGGTGAAAATGTCGAATCTGGGGTTTTGCTAAGCCTAGCAAGAAGCTAGTAGAGTCTTAAACAAGGGAGTGGCATGAACTGATTTAATGGACTCTAGGGGCACAGGGGGAAGGTGAAAAGCTAGTAAAGAGGTCATAATACAGGCCAGAGTAATGGTGGTTTGGGGCAGGGTGGTGGCCTCGCAGGCATCACACTTGCTCAGAGGTGCAAATCCGCTCCAGGGGGAGTCACACGCACACAGGCCCACACACAGGCAGGTGGGGGCTCTCACACCCACAGCAGCACAGAAACAAGGCATGCTCAGGCAGACCCACCCATTCACACCCTCTGAGTCACTCCAGGACTGGGAGGAAGATATGTGAATTGAGGCCTGAACAAAGCACATCTTTCCACCACAAGGCCCTGGCAACCAGCGTGGCTGGGGGTGGCTGGGCTTCCCCAGGCCCAGCGCAGGGAGCAGGGAGCTGCCTCTAGATACTCCCTGGATCCAGTGTCCTCCCAGGAGTCATATAAGCCTCCATATAAGGAGTCATAAGCCTCCATGCATCCCCCACCTGAACTGGTCTCCCCTCTTCACCACCCAGCAGCTATGAGACCTTGGGCTCGTTATTTCTCCTCTCTGAGCCTCAGTTTCCCCTCTGTAGAATGGGACTCATAACCGCAACTTCACAGTATAGTAGTGAGGCATCCACAAAGTAAGCGTTTCAAGAATCTGGTCTGGGGCAGGAGTCCATCGGAGAAGAGAAGAGGAGGTGGTGGAGAGCACAGGCTCTGGCACCCAACAGCCGGCCTTGAATCCACCTCTTATTTTAAGTGAGTTACTTGACCTCTCTAAATTTCACAGTAATGAGTAGCCAGCATTTATGGGGCACTTACTACGTACTACTTGTTTTGCAATCATTCAATGATCAGTTTCATCTGTAAGTGAGGAGCACTGTAATAACCACCTTATGAGGTCATTCTAAGAGATTAAATGAGATTCTGCTCATAAAGTGTTTAGCTTCGTGCCTGGCTCAGAGTAAACACTCAACAAATGGTGATTGTTATTATCAGCAAAAGCACATTTGCTTCCTTCCAGCATACTAGTTCTGTTGCCTTTGGGTAAGTTATGTAACCTTGCTGTGCCTCAGTTTCCTATCTGCAGCTTGGGAGGAATAATAGTTCTGAACTCAGAGGGTCGTTCTGAGGATTGAACAAGTCAGAACTCAGAACACTGCCTGGTACATAGTAAATGCTCAATTAAGTCACCTATTCATTCACACGATGGTTTTTCCTCTAATTCTCTCAGGTAGGCACAGCCCCCACCAGACGCCATGGACTGGAAGACACTCCAAGCCCTACTGAGCGGCGTGAACAAGTACTCCACAGCGTTCGGGCGCATCTGGCTGTCAGTGGTGTTCGTCTTCCGGGTGCTGGTGTACGTGGTGGCTGCAGAGCGCGTGTGGGGGGACGAGCAGAAGGACTTTGACTGCAACACCAAGCAGCCCGGCTGCACCAACGTCTGCTACGACAACTACTTCCCCATCTCCAACATCCGCCTCTGGGCCCTGCAGCTCATCTTCGTCACGTGCCCCTCGCTGCTGGTCATCCTGCACGTGGCCTACCGTGAGGAGCGGGAGCGTCGGCACCGCCAGAAGCACGGGGACCAGTGCACCAAGCTGTACGACAACACAGGCAAGAAGCACGGAGGCCTGTGGTGGACCTACCTGTTCAGCCTCATCTTCAAGCTCATCATCGAGTTCCTCTTCCTCTACCTGCTGCACACTCTCTGGCATGGCTTCAACATGCCGCGCCTGGTGCAGTGCGCCAACGTGGCCCCCTGCCCCAATATCGTGGACTGCTACATCGCCCGACCCACCGAGAAGAAAATCTTCACCTACTTCATGGTGGGCGCCTCCGCCATCTGTATCGTACTCACCATCTGCGAGCTCTGCTACCTCATCTGCCACAGGGTCCTGCAAGGCCTGCACAAGGACAAGCCTCGAGGGGGCCGTGGCCGCTCATCCTCCACCAGCCGAGCTTCCACCTGCCGCTGCCACCACAAGCTGGTGGAGGCTGGGGAGCTGGATCCAGATCCAGGCAATAACAAGCTGCAGGCCTCAGCACCCAACCTGACCCCCATCTGACAACAGGGCAGGGGGTAGGGCAACATGGGGGCTGCCAATGGGACAGGCAGGGCGGTGTGGCAGGGTGGAGAGGTCCTACAGAGGCTGAGTGACCCCACTTTGAGTTCACTAAGCTATGCAACTTTCCTTTTGGCAGATATTTTTTGACACTGGGCACTGGGCTGTCTACCCGGGTATAGGTAACCCACAGGCCCAGTGCCAACCCTCAAAGGACACAGACTTTGAAACAAGCGAATTAACTATCTATGCCTGCAAGGGGCCACTTAGGGCGCTGCTGGCAGGGCTTCTAGCTAACCCAGGAAGGGGTCATCAGGAGAGGCTTCCCTGAGGACACAATGTGTAAGAGAGGTGAGAAGAGCTCCCAAGCAGAGACAACGGCAGCACAGAGGTCTGGAGGCCATACAAAAAGAGATGCTCGCCCTGGGCTAGCCTCAGCGGACCTAAGGCATCTCCACTCCTTCCGGAGGAGCCGCCCAGACTCCTGCAGTGGAGAGGAGGTCTTCTCCCAGCAGCAGCAGGTCTGGAGACCTGAGAGTGAGTCTGACAAGAGGTTCTGGAGACACCCAGGGGTCCTCCAGGTCATCACTTGGCTCAATGGAAGCCCTCTTCCCCCAAATCCTACTCCCTCAGCCTCAGGCAGTGGTACTCCCATCTTCCTCCCCACAACCGTGTTCTGCCTGGTGCCAGCCTTTCAGACCCTGATCCTAGGGACTCGGGTGGATGCGCTGATAGCACATGCTCAAGACAGTTTCCTTGAAATCTATAAAGCCTGTGTTTTCTACAGGTTGGCTCTGCCCCTGGTTCTCCCACCCACTCACAGGACCCTGAAGGTAGGGAAGGTAAACCCTCAGAAAGGGAAAGAGTTCCATGGCTGGGGGTGGAGCTAGGGTGGGAGCTGTGGCAGTGGCTGCAGCTGGGGCTGGAGCTAGAGCTGGGTTAGGCTGGGGCTGAGGTTGACAGCGGGAAGCTGGGTTTGTATTAGAGGAGGAGGCTGGAGTGGAACCTACTGATATATATGTTGGGATTCTAGTTGTGGCCACAAGAGTGCGCTGTGCTCCCTCTGCAATAGCGCTTCCAGCCTTCGTAATTAGACTTCGCCCTGAGTACACACACAATCACTGCCACTCACTATAAATAAACCACACTCCCTCCTCTGTCATCCAGTCACTGCCATCACAACACACATCCCCACCCTGTGTACACACAATCCTTGCTATTCATACTCTCACTCCTTATGTGCACTCTCAACAGGGCATGTCGTCTGCACTCAAGCATGCCATCCCAGCCTCACCCCGCATTTTATTCGGCTCATTCCATTTTCCCCGAGCATTTTCGCTGAACCAGGGCCCTGGCAGGATGCTGGGACTGTACAAGGAGGTAGGACCTGTGCCCACAGGGCTAAGAGACAGGAACACAGGCTCATCTCCCGCTCTAACCAACCCCTGGGGTGACTCACGGTCCTGCTCCCGGTGCTGTGTCATGACCTGAAATTTAGGGAACACCAATACCCAAGGCCAGATGAGAATGGAAAGCAAAAGGGGGTGCAAGCCTATATTAACCCAGAGGAACACTTAGTGGCTATCAGAGCCAGGGCCGGGAGCCAGAAATTCAGGAGCCAGTGAGCCAAGTGCCACAGCCAGCAAAGAGAGGGGAGGTCATGACGGAGACAGAACAGCCAGTGGTTCACCTGTGCTCTCACAAGTGTCCATCAGAGAGTGAATAAGCCAGCCAAGTTTAAAGGGCCCAGGGCTGGCTGACACTGTTCCTGCACCCCCATGACTGATTCATAGCTTGACCATTCCCTGAGCACAGCTTCACCACGCTACATCTTGGGCAGGCCTTCAGTACAATCAGGGCTTGCCATCAGTACAATGGGAATTTTATCAATCAGGGTCCTAGCAAAAAACAGATGGCACATTCAAACCAAGTAACTTTAAAAGGAGTTTCCTAGAGAGACTATTTTCAAAGGTATGGCTACTGCAATACTCCGGGGCTAGTACCAGGGTAACAATGGACAGGATGCATCCAATCCCAGCAACCAAGTAAATCCCCCAACTTCACTTTCCCATCTGCTTGCCTGCCGGTGGCTCCCACTGACCTAACCCAACCGGAAGTCAGAGGGCAAGTCAGCCTCCCACTGCACAGGGCAGCGTGTAGAGTAGACCTGAGGGACACAGGGAATAGAGTCAGCATGACACCCAGTTGTTCCTACACAGAGGATTGTTGTAGAGGTAGGAGACACTGGAGGTAAAACATTAGCACAGCACTAATGTATCTGATAAATTCCCAGGTATGACTGTGCTCAGGAAAGCCTCTGCCTGATGCACTGGAGGTCAGCCTCTGCTCGGGCTGGAGGGTTGCAAAGGTCTCAGGGAGGAGTGATCTCCACCTACTTGCCGACATGCATTCCAGCATCTTCCTGGGTGGTTCTGGCTGCCTGGCCAAGGGTGGTTTGGAGGTCAGAGTAACCAGAGAACATCACTGGCTATTACTGCAGAGAATTAACACTCAGCAAGGACTGAGCTTCTAGTCAGTCCACAGAGCTGAGACAGGAACACAGGCTCATCTCCCGCTCTAACCAACCCCTGGGGTGACTCACGGTCCTGCTCCCGGTGCTGTGTCATGACCTGAAATTTAGGGAACACCAATACCCAAGGCCAGATGAGAATGGAAAGCAAAAGGGGGTGCAAGCCTATATTAACCCAGAGGAACACTTAGTGGCTATCAGAGCCAGGGCCGGGAGCCAGAAATTCAGGAGCCAGTGAGCATGTCTCTGAGCATTCCGGCCCTGCACAGCCTGCCTTTGACCTGGAGTTGTTCTGAGCAGTGCAGTTCACTGATCTCATCCAGTATGTGTTGGGTGACTACTGTTCACCACCAAGTCCCAGGGCACATCATGTCACCACAAGGTGGACCTCACGTCCCCTTGACCTTCTCAGGGTACGTGCCTCTACCTCCTCCTTCCCCACCCAGAGGATTCACTGCAAACTCCCTCCAATCACGCATATGAGGGATTAGGATTTCATATAGTCTTCAAATCTACATCTACTGTGTAAGGTCACAGACACCCTGCAGCCCAAGATAAACAGGACATTCTTTTGTATTCATTCACCCTAGTCCAAGTTCCCATGTGGACTGAATGTTTGTGTCTTCCCAAAATTCATATGCTGAATTTCCACCCCCCAGTGTGATGGTATTAGGAGCTGGGGCCTTCAGGGGTCATTAGGTCATGGGATGGACCCTCCTGAATGGGATTAGTGCCCTTATAAGAAGAGATAGGAAAGAGATTATTTCTCTCTCTCTCTCTTCTCCATGTGAGGATTCAAAGAGAAAATGGCCCTCACCAAGAACTTGACCATGCTGGCACCTGAATCTCGGACTTCTGTGCTCCCCAGCTGTGAGAAATGAATGTTTGTTGTTTAAACTACTCAGTCTTATAGCAGCCCAAACTGGCAGTACATCATCTCTCCCCGGGATGACTGCTTCCATCTCTTGCTTCCTGCCTCTGACTCTGGGAAGTGGACTCTGAGGAAGGGTTAAGAGGGTGCACTGGGGAGTGACTCCTATAAGTGGAAAAGGGGAGGAAGAAGGATTGAGCAGCAAGATGTGTCCCAGGGAGCTCAGAAGCAGAGACTGTCCATGCGGGCAATTCTGCACCGGACAGCAATGGCGAGGCCTTGACCACCTCCTGGCTCAGTCATGGCCTGAGGTCACCCCAAGAAGAACATGGCCACCTAGACAGCAGCAGCACACCTGGAAGTGCTGATAGGTGGAGGCAGTCAGCTGTCCAGGCTCCACACCGCTAGACAGCAAGTCCTACATTGAAGGGGGATGTCTGTCTGTCATCCACCCCCATAGTCTATTCCCAGCACAGCAGCTGGGGTGATCCTGTCAAAACCTAAGTCAGGCCATGTAACTCCTCTGTCTCAAACCTCCAAAGGCATCTTACACAGGCCTTCAAGGGCCCTTAAGATCTACCCCATCCGCATCTCACCTGTTGCCTTTCTAAACTCACCTCTCTTTGCTCACCTGCTGCAACCATACTGACCTCCTGCTGTCCCCTAAGCCAGGAAACACCAGGCACCCTCCTTCCCCAGGGCCTTTGCATCCTAGGTGCCCTCTGTCTGAAATGCTGTGCCTCCAGATAGCCACGGGACTCCCTCCCTGCCTTCGGGTCTTGCATCAAATGTCAGCTGCTTAGTGAGGCGTTCTCTCCTCTTCTACTAGAAATTGAGGCCGCCCGCAGTGACTCACTCCTGTAATCCCAGCACTTTGGGAGGCCGAGGCGGGTGGATTACGAGGTCAAGAGATCGAGACCATCCTGGCCAACATAGTGAAACCCCATCTCTACTAAAAATACAAAAATTAGCTGGGCGTGGTGGCATGTGCCTGTAGTGCCAGCTACTTGAGAGGCTGAGGCAGCAGAATTGCTTGAACCTGGGAGGTGGAGGTTGCAGTGAGCTAAGATCGCACCACTGTACTCCAGCCTGGCAACAGAGCAAGACTCCATCTCAAAAAAGAAAAAGAGAGAGAAATTGAAACTTGCCACCCCTGCACTCTCACTCTTCCCTACTTCATTTCCCCCAGAGCATTCATCACCATCTAACATGTTCTACATTTTATTATCTGTCTTCTGGCCAGCTAGAATGTAAAACCTCTGAGGACAAGAATTTTGTTGTTGTTGTTCCCTGGTTATCTCCACTGTCTAGGATAGCACCACAGCACACAGGAGGTGCTCAGTAACTATTAGTTTTAATAGCAAAAACCACAATTACTTTTGCACCAAACTAAATACTTGTTGAGTTAACAAATTTATATATATATGGATCTGGTGCTCTGCTAGGTGGTGGAGATATAAAGACCCAGCTGCCTGCCCTCAAGGGGTTCACAGTCTAATGCAGGAGGGGAATAAACATAAGTAGACCATGCACCAGGGTATAGGGAAAGGGGGGAAGGGAAGTGGTTTACCAGAGACAGAGTTTCAGTTTTGCAAGAGGACAAAGTTCTGGAGATCTGTTGCACAACAATGTGAATATACTCAACACTACTGAATTGTACACTTAAAATCCTTAAGATGATACATTTTATGGTAGTTGCTTTTTAACACAATTAAAAATTTTTAAATAACAAAAAAACAAAGCACCATGGGTAGTAGCTGAGCTTCTGAGAGCACAAAGGCACACCTAGCACAGAGCAGGCCGCAAGGGGACTTCTGGGAGAAGGCAACAACTGAGAAAAGTCCTGATTCACAGCATTTAGCACGCGAGGGTGCTCCATGCAGAGGGAGCAGCATGGACAAAGGCAAGAACGCACAGAGAACCCCATCAGTGAGATCTGGTTGGGTCATGGCAAGAAGTGGCCATGAACTGGAGGTTGGGGAGCCTAGGGCTTACCCAGAAGGTGACAGGGAGCCATAGATGGTTTTTCAGCAGAGTGATGTTGGTCAGATTTCTAGGGAAGTATGGAGGCTGGGCTGGAGGGGTGGGGCTAGAGGCCAGGAGACCAGCTGGTATGGCAGCAACCTGAACAGCACCAGGGCAATGGGAATGCAGGGAAGTGTGCGGTTCCAGGGACATTTCCAGGTGGAATGGCCAAGATGTGGTAACTGTTGTCTTGGTGGCTCCCAATTTCTTCATCCTCTGGGGAAGAGCCGAGTTATTCAAACCTCTAAAGCCCTTGAGGAAGGAGTCAGAGCAGGGTGAGGGCAGCCTTGACGTCACTCCCGGCCCTCCACTGGTTCTTCCCTCCTTCCCAGTAGACGGAATCAGAAAGGCTTTGGGAGAGCTGGGCCCAGCCCCAAGAGAGGAAAACTTGGGAGTGAGCAGAGGCTGCAGTGGGGGCGTGGTGAGAACCAGCCTCCAGGGGCCTCGGTTCTCATGCCCTCAAGGGTCAGAACTAAGTGGGGCAGTTGTTAGCTTCAGAGATCCAGGAGACTCAGTTCAGCCTGGCCCTGATGGAGAGACCTAGAGGGGAAGCCAGCTCAGCCAGATCACCCAGGGCAGCTAGCCCTGAAGTTCTCAGGTCTGTGTGTCCCCAAAGATGTCCTCCTGCTGGTCCCGAAGACAGACCAGGGACCCAGCCCTGGGGCCCAGGGAATCCAAGGACTAAATCTTGCTGTGGAGGAAAAGGGACTTCTGTGTCATCAGCCCCAGGCCTCAACAGCCCCCTGCCAACTTCCCTTTCCTCAGCTGTGCCCGCCCCTACCACCGTCCAAGAACAACCCACAGACCCTTTTTGTTACAGTATCACAATGTTTTTAGCCACCACTCACTTGAAAAACTTTAGGTACCACTATTACACTATGTGCTTTGATCACACTGTATGCTGTCAACCCCACAAAGTAGGTATTATCACTATCCTCATTCTGCAGAGGAAGAAATGGAGGCACAGGGATTTGAGTAACTTGCCTAAGGGTGCAGGAGTCAACAGCAAAGTCTCAACTCTTAGGCTCAGCCCCCAAGAAAGTCTCAGCACTCTGAGGGCGGTGTCCAGTCTCAGAACCCCACAGCTCCAGGCCCTCAAGCCACAATCATGCCGCCCCTCTACCTAGAATGTTCTTCCCCTCCACTTGGTTAATGGAGGGGGAAAAGCATTTCCTCTCCTCCAGGAAATGTTCCTAACCAAGTCCCCTGGGAATCACCCAGTACCTCCCAGGAGAACTTTCCACATTTATTATCTTACCGTTATCCAAGGGCTGATATGCTCAATCCCTGCACCAGCCAGTGAGGGAGGAGGCCAGAGATCACGTTTGGCTGGTTCCTCATGGTATCCCAGGTCCCCAAGCAGCGGCTGCAGAACAGCAGACACTCATTGATATTCATCCACCTGTGATGCCTGAATGCATGACAGCAGGCTCTGCATAGCCCTTTCACTCCTATGAATGTCCCCCGCACCACCCGGCCACCATTTAGAGGCATACCAATGGGTCCAAGCTAAAGGTCAGGTGGTTCCCCTACCCCCAGTCTCAAGGAGTCCATGGGACTTGCTTAATGGCCTCCGATTGTGTAGCCTGCCCAGGCATGGGGATGTTTGAGAATTCTGGAAGAATGTGGGCTGGGTGTGGGTAGAGACCCCAGCTCCACCACGTATGCGGGAAGCGTGGATTACAACCCCTGTCCCCCATTGGAGCTTCCCGCGCCGTAATTAGCCTTGAACGCCTCATCCTGGCACACTAGGGCCACCTAGCAAATGAGTGGTTCCCACACCCCGTCCCCATCCGCCCACCCCTCACAGCACCCCAGGCCAGTTGCCCAGATCAACAGCTCTTACTGCAACCCTTTCAAATCCAGATCCCCTAAGAGATCCTGGCCTGGGAGAACTCCTCTTCCCTGGCCAAAGAAACGACAGGAGAGTTTACCATCTGGAATACCTGGTGGAGAGAGAACAGGAGAGGAAGGGTAGGTCAGCCCCTCTTGCCCCTCCCCACCGCAAATCACAGGCCCACCTCCCCGGAGTGGGTTTAGGGAGTCTGCACCTCCCAGTCCCCGCCCCCGCCCTCTCTCCGGCCCCCGCCGCCCTCCCCGTCGCGTTTCCTGCCCCCACCCCGCCCCTCTGCGCTATTTAAGGCGCCCCCGCCGCCCGTGCGGTCCAGCAGGGCTCCCGCGGGCGTCGCTCCGGCCATCGTCCCCACCTCCACCTGGGCCACCCGGCAGGCAGGCGGTGAGTCGGGGGCTAGGAGGGGACCGGGGGTGCCACCTGCTCGCGGGAGGCCGGGCGGAGTCTTGGGTCCTCCGAGGCCAGGACGGGGGGTTGCTGCGGAACGCCCGCCGCGACAGAGCCGCGCTCACCCAGGTGGCCTTGGCCAGGCTCCCACCCTCTTTCCATGGAATCCTTATAACAACCCGAGGCGGTAGGAATACTATTGTTTCCACTCTACCATGGAGGAGACTGAGGCGCCCAGAGGTTGTTCCTTATCCAAGGGGCCGCAGTTTCTAAAAGCCAAGATTTGAACCCAGGGCCACTTCCAGAGCCTGGCTCTAAACAGCTTTGCACTTGGGAAGAGGCACCTCCCTCTTGGGAACTTTGTGGCCTGTGCCTCACCCTGCAATAACAATTCCTTTCAAGAGTCTAGAATTTGCCAGCATCAGCTTTGGAGATGGAAGGGGGTGGGAGTGGAGGTGGACGAAGAAGACAGGACCAAGTGTCCCTCCTCAAGTGGCAGGTGGTCATTATTGCTGACCGGTGGAGCTAAAGGATGATGCTGCCTTCAGCTCCTAAAACCCCTCCCGCCTCCCAGCCCCTGCAGGCTCAAAGATTAGAGTGAAGCCAGCTGGGTAAGATATGAAGCAGGGAGCAGGAACCGGAGGCTTTGAGCCCCCTAAGAAGCAGAAGATAACACCTCTACCATCAGCACCAGCCCCCACTGTCTGGGGGCAGCCAGCCTTGGGTAAAAGGGAGGAAGGGCTTAGCCCAGCTGCACAACCTTGGATATATTCCTCAAATTCTGTTCCCACAGGCAAAGGAGCCTCAATTCCACCCAGATTTCCTTGGTCTGTGTCCATCCTAGGGCAGTGGCTTGGGGACAAGAGGGATATCGATGTCTGATTAGGCAGGGACCTTAGCCAAAGCAGAATGAGACCATACAAAGAGGTTGGCAGCCATCATCCAAAGATCTGCTTTGGGTCCTGCCTGCACTGCTGAGTGGGAGCCTCCAGGCCAGTCCTTCCCCTTCCTGAGCCTGGGTTTCTATGTAGGTAGAACGGGCATGGCAGACCTCCCTGCAGGCTTGTTGCTGGGCGAACGAGAAGGATGCCATGCTAACATGCTGATGTGCTCTGTCTCCTTGCAGACGGAGGCCCGGGAGCCATGGGTGACTGGGGCTTCCTGGAGAAGCTGCTGGACCAGGTCCAGGAGCACTCGACCGTGGTGGGCAAGATCTGGCTGACGGTGCTCTTCATCTTCCGCATCCTCATCCTGGGCCTAGCCGGCGAGTCAGTGTGGGGTGACGAGCAGTCAGATTTCGAGTGTAACACGGCCCAGCCAGGCTGCACCAACGTCTGCTATGACCAGGCCTTCCCCATCTCCCACATCCGCTACTGGGTGCTGCAGTTCCTCTTCGTCAGCACGCCCACCCTGGTCTACCTGGGCCATGTCATTTACCTGTCTCGGCGAGAAGAGCGGCTACGGCAGAAGGAGGGGGAGCTGCGGGCACTGCCAGCCAAGGACCCACAGGTGGAGCGGGCACTGGCGGCCGTAGAGCGTCAGATGGCCAAGATCTCGGTGGCGGAAGATGGTCGCCTGCGCATCCGCGGAGCGCTGATGGGCACCTATGTGGCCAGCGTGCTCTGCAAGAGCGTGCTAGAGGCAGGCTTCCTCTATGGCCAGTGGCGCCTGTACGGCTGGACCATGGAGCCCGTGTTTGTGTGCCAGCGAGCACCCTGCCCCTACCTCGTGGACTGCTTTGTCTCTCGCCCCACGGAGAAAACCATCTTCATCATCTTCATGTTGGTGGTTGGACTCATCTCCCTGGTGCTTAACCTGCTGGAGTTGGTGCACCTGCTGTGTCGCTGCCTCAGCCGGGGAATGAGGGCACGGCAGGGCCAAGACGCACCCCCGACCCAGGGTACCTCCTCAGACCCTTACACGGACCAGGTCTTCTTCTACCTCCCCATGGGCCAGGGCCCCTCATCCCCGCCATGCCCCACCTACAATGGGCTCTCATCCAGCGAGCAGAACTGGGCCAACCTGACCACGGAGGAGAGGCTGGCTTCTTCCAGGCCCCCTCTCTTCCTGGACCCACCCCCTCAGAATGACCGAAAATCCCCCAGTCGCCCCAGCAGCTCTGCTTCTAAGAAGCAGTATGTATAGAGGCCTGGGGCTTATGTCACCCAACAGAGGGGTCCTGAGAAGTCTGGCTGCCTGGGATGCCCCCTGCCCCCTCCTGGAAGGCTCTGCAGAGATGACTGGGCTGGGGAAGCAGATGCTTGCTGGCCATGGAGCCTCATTGCAAGTTGTTCTTGAACACCTGAGGCCTTCCTGGTGCCACCAGGCACTATGGCTTCCTCTCCAGAACGTGGCTTTGCCTGAGCACAGACAGAGTCAGCATGGGATGCTCTGGCCTTTCGCAGCTGATCCAGAGGGACCCAGAGCCAACTTACCCCAACCTCACCCTATGGAACAGTTGCCTGTGTGCAGGTTGTCCTCAAACCCTCCCCTCACAGGAAAAGGCGGACTGAGGCTGCTGGGTCAGCCTGGATCGCACAGACAGAGCTTGTGCCGAATTTGGCCCTGTCTAGGGGACTGGTGCCTTGTTTTCATCACTCCTTCCTAGTTCTGTTCATGCTTCTAAAATAAACAGGACTGGATCACAAGCTAGGTGTGTATTGATGCTATCACGATGTGCTAGGGGTTGGGGGATAGAGTTATTTTGCCCAGGCTTCCTTTTCTTTTTGGTCCTGTATAATCTCTTTGGTCTCTGTAACCCCCAACTCCAGCCAGCACCTTCACCCCTCAAACTCATACCTTCTGCCTCCAACAGCCCTGATTCCTAAATGTTCTGCCTTTTGAAATGCCTCAGACACTATCTTCTTCTCATCCCCACCGCTCCAGCCCATTAATGAGTGGCCAAAGCGTAAGTGTCCTTGCCCTGCCTCCCCCATGCCCATCATCGCCCTGGCCACACTGCCCCCTGCAAAATGCTTCCTTACTGGATGGTTTGCTCCTCAAGCATGCCTGCCAGCCAAGCCCTTCACAGTCCAGTTCAGATGGGCCCTGCACTCATCCCACCTCATCCTCATCCTTGGTATTTGGAAAGGGAGGTTTAGGTCACTAGTCTTTCCTACCTTGGCCCTTTCTAGTCTGCCCACCAGGAGGAGCAACTTAAGGATCTGCTTCATATCTGCTTTCCAGGCACCCAGACCTCAATGAGGACAATGGCAAGGTACAGAAGTAGAAGAAACTGAATCTTGCCAATGACTCACAAAGGCTGCAGAAACAAAATGAACAATTGAACTGGGTCTTGACTAGGAGTTCACCGGGGAGGGAAAGAGAACACTGAGCATTCAAGAGGAGAAAACTGCTTGTGCAAAGTCAGAGGAGGGACTGACAGGCTGAGGGGGCACTTAGGTCCTGATGAGCCATCGAGACACAGGAGGTGTGGCTGAGGATGGGCCCACTGCTGGCAGAATTGACCTATGTGGAGGCGACCCAGGTAGGGGAGAGCACTAGGTATTGACCCTCAGAGGCAAGCTGGTTGTCCTCCCTTCCCAGGGATATCTGGGGCTAGGGTTAAAGAAGGAAAGGGGGTCTATCTGATGTGGCCACACGCTTCTTCTTGAGAGTCACGATGCCTTTACAGCAGGTTGGCAAGTTGGCCCCTCACCCATCAGGATAGGTGTTGAAAATACCAGCTCTGTACCCCTCACCCAGAGCTCACTGGCTCACTCGCTGCTTACCCAGCGAGTCTGAACACTCAGCCTCATAAATGACGACCCTCTTCCTCTTCCAGCTGTGGTTCCCATTGTTCCTTCTGAACTGCTGAAATGGATCAGGCCAGCTTCCTCATGGCTCCCAGATTGACCCAGTATGTTCCCACCCTGCCCCGTGTCAGCATGCAGTGTCCCTGCCCCCACACTTCAAAATTCCACAAATCTTTTAAATACTACTGGACCCTGGAAAAGGCCACAGTGCAGAAGAGTAAGATGAGCTTTAGCACCAGAGGTCCCTGAATTTAAATGCTGTGATCTGAAGTCAATCATTTCACTTCTCTGAGTCTCAGTTTTCTAATCTCTAAAATGCAAGTAGCATCACCTGCCTCACAACTGACAGGAAACCAAGTAAGTGAAAGTATGTGACTATACCTGGCTCAGTAGCCATGCAGTAAAATTAAGCTCACACCTTTCAGCCAGGCTAACATAGGTTCTTCCTCCAGGAAGCGCTCCCTGACTTCTCCAGCTAGTCTCCAGCAATGACCTCTGCCTCTCAGGGATCTGAACCACTGCTTGATTGAGTGAGGCTGGGCTCAATCCTGAAAGCCTCAAAAAGGAGGCTGTTCACATACTGGAAGTCCATGACCACTGGAAGCTGAGGTCCTCGTCTAAGAGATTCTCTTCCAGCCAGGGTGAGAGGCCAGAGGCTGCAGGTTAGAAGCCAGCGTTAGAGCCAGCGTTACCAGAGGGGCCTGAGAGCCCTGATTTGGTGTTTCTGTTATCCCCAACCTTTCCTACTTTGGAAAGGTAGGAGAAGAAAGGTTTCAGTGAGCAGAGATGGCATCCTTCCCCTCCCTCAAAGCTCACCCACTCTGAGCTTGGTGTCAGAGCTGGGGTCAGGCTGGGGCTCAGGAACTTGGACCTTTGGCAAGACAAGTTGGGTCCTAGACCAGTGGCCACACAAACACAAGCACATATGGGCTGGGGGTTTAAGAGTGAGGATAGTGTTGTGGGGCTGGGATCACACCGTTTAGGGTTGGGGGTATGGTGAAGACCATGCAGGAAGAGTGGCTGTAAGCCCCGTCCCACCTGTATTCCCTTGCCAGGACTACTGTACTAAAGTACCACAGACTGCACGGCTTAAGCAACAGAAACTGATTCTCAGTTCTGGAGGCCAGAAGTCTGAGATCAAGATATCCGAAGGGCTAGTTCCTTCCAAGGGCTGTGAGGGAGACTGTTCCAGGCCTCTCTCCTAGTTCTGGTGTGTTGCTGGCAATCTTTGGTGCTCCTTGGCTTTTAGACACATCACTCCCATCTCTGCCTTCATCTTCACCTGGTGTTCTCCCTTGTCTCTCTGTCTAAATTTCCCCTCTTTATAAGGACATCACTCATATTGGATTAGGACCCACCCTGATGACTTTGATTTAACTTGATTACCTCTGAAAAGACCTTATTTCCACATAAGGTTACATTCTGACGTATTAGGGGTTAAAACTTCAATATATCTGGCATACGACCACCCTCAGGGCCCCACCTCACCTCCAAGCACCGGTCAGGCAGGGGGCTCTGGAGAATGCTAGGTTTGTTGGACGCAGGCATCTCCTTGGTGATGTCACTAGGATGAAACACAGCAGGTTCACACCTTTCTTTTCCTTTGCTTCCTTCTTCCTCTCACCAGCCTATTCCTTGCTGCCACCAACCAAAATCTAAGTTGATAGCTGGTGACTCTCAGTTAGAGAAAGGGCCACCGTTTGGAGTCAGGAGACTTGGCTCCTACCTCGCACCTCTCAAACGTGCTTGACTGTGGCTCTTTCCCTTCTCTAGGCCTCAATTTCCCCATTGTGAAATGAAAGAGTTGGATGAGAAACACGTATGTGACAATTAGGTATGAGGAGCGTTGCACGTGGTAACCTGTCACTGATCATTGATCTGAAAACTCATGAGTGATGTGCTATTTTACACGAATCAGAAAAAAGTCAAGGTTGTTTCTACAATAAGATTAATTCCAGTTGCTTAAATTCACATTGCCTTCCTGAGTAGGGAAGACAGGGATGAGGTTATGTGGAGTGCACTGGGAATTTCGCATAACCCAAGGTCATCTTATCTATGACCGATGGGAGCATGAGAACATCACAGGCTGCACATAAACAAGGCTGTCAAGCTGGGTGATGCCAAAACTTCTTCCCAATCTAACATGCCGGCTCACTGGCCACTGGCTTGCCAGCCTCATGGTTCTATCACCTCCAGTTCCTTGACTAGGGATTCTTCCTTTTCACACCAACCTCAGCATGACTATTGGCATTTGCAGGAAGAGGTATCCATCACAGCATTGTCAGAACATCTCTCTCCACCTTTAAGAATCTCTTTCCAGTCTTGGCTCTGATCCCAGAGCCACAGGACACTCAGTTCTGTCCTTCCCAAACAGTACTGCAGCCACATACAGACAGCCACCAGGTCCAGCCTGAGCCTGCTCTCCTCCCATTCCTCCAGATAATCCTGATTTCCAGAAGTCTCTGGCCAACCTGCAATTTGTTTAATTTCCTCTTTTTTTTTTGAGATGAAGTCTCCCTCTGTTGCCCAGGCTGGAGTGCAGTGCCATGATCTCAGCTCACTGTAACCTCTGCCTCCTGGGTTCAAGCAATTCTTGTGCCTCAGCCTCCCCAGTAGCTAGGATTACAGGTGTGCACCACCACGCCCGGCTAATTTTTGTATTTTTAGTAAAGATGGGGTTTCACCATGTTGGCAAGGCTGGTCTTGAACTCCTGACCTCAGGTGATCCACCCGCCTTGGCCTCCCAAAGTGCTGGGTTTACAGGCGTGAGCCACCGTGCCCAGCCTACTTTCCTCTTAACATGTTCCACCCTCCCTGTATGCTGGACGTGACACCCCAGTTGGTCTGAATCCAGATTATTGCCTCTCTTGCCCCAAAACTTCTACCTCTCTTAATGCAACTTAAGATTATAATTTTTTAAATTTTCTCCTCCTTTACATATATTTAACTTCTTTTGAATTATAAAGATAATGCATGATAATTGTAGACAGTGAATGAGAGCCCACAATCCAGAGGTAACAACTGTTAATATTCAGAAGTAATTCCCTCCAGCCTTCTTCCATGCACATTTTAAAATAAAATCTTAGTAAAGATATACCTACAATTTTATATTATGCTTTTTTCATCTTACGATAAATCATAAGTTTTTTCCCATGTCTTTAAGAACATATTTTTGGAAATACCACTTAAAGGCTTTATCAGTGCCTACTTAAACCATGACCCTGATATTGGATTTTTAGGATGTTTGTAACTAATCCTCCTCTATTATAAATTGTACTGTGATGCAGATGTCTGTACCTAAATGTTTTACAAATTTCTATTTCCTTAAAAGAAAAAGATATTCCAAAAGTAAAATTACTGGGTCACAAGCTAGGAAATTTTAAATAAAGAAATTTTAGGGGCTTTTTTCTGATTGTGAAAGTGATTCGTTGTGGGTGACTCAGAAACACAGAAAAGCACAAATTACAAGAAATGAAAGCACAAACTGCCTCTGAGTGGGAATGTGGCTGGAGCTGAAAACAGGAGAGCTCATTGAAAGCACCTAGGCCCCGGGGATTCCGTCCCGGCACTGAGCAGCTAGGTGACCACACCTTCCCAACTCTGTGAAGAGGTGGAGGTTTATTCTTTGGAGAGGATAAAACAGAGAAATGCAACCGGTGCGGTGGCTCATGCCTGTAATCCTAGGAGGGAGGCGGAGGCGGGAGGATCTCTTGAGGTCAGGAGCTCAAGACCAGCCTGGCCAACATGGTGAAACCCCATCACTACTAAAAATACAAAAACTAGCCAGGCGTGGTGGTGCACGCCTATATTCCCAGCTACTCGCACTCCAGCCTGGGTAACAGAGCAAGACCCTGTCTCAAAAAAAAAAAAAAAAAAAAAATCAAGAAATGCCAGGCATAATTGAGGGTAGGAGCACCATAAATAAAACAGAGGAATTAAGTGGAAGTTTACTGAACAGTGGGTCCTTCTGCCTTCTCCCCGAAATAGGCTCCCAAAACACTGGTTGATGGATCACACTTTAAAAAAAAAAAGAGAATCTGATCTAGCCTGAGGTCATGGAAGCCTGCCTGCAGGAGGTGGCCTTCAGAGCCTGAAAGGTGAGAAGGAATGATCTAGGAAGAGATGGGGAAGAGCATTCCAGGTAGGCGGAATAGCACTTTCAAGGCTCTGAAGAAGGAGGAAGCGGCTTGATATATTTGTTGTTCAGGTTTGCTTTTGATACAGACTGTAAAGCTGCTTTCCAGAAAAAAATTACTCATTCGTTCAATAGCATTGTATGAAAGTGCTCATTTCATGGCCGGGCGCAGTGGCTCAAGCCTGTAATCCCAGCACTTTGGGAGGCCGAGACGGGCGGATCACGAGGTCAGGAGATTGAGACCATCCTGGCTAACACGGTGAAACCCCATCTCTACTAAAAAATACAAAAAAAAAAAAAAAACTAGCCGGGCCAGGTGGCGGGCGCCTGTAATCCCAGCTACTCGGGAGGCTGAGGCAGGAGAATGGTGTAAACCTAGGAGGCGGAGCTTGCAGTGAGCTGAGATCCGGCCACCGCACTCCAGCCTGGGCGACAGAGCGAGACTCCGTCTCAAAAAAAAAAAAAAAAAAGAAAGAAAGTGCTCATTTCAAGGTATACATACAAGCCTGATTGTAATTTTTAAATTCTTTTGCTTATTATTAATTATTAAACAGGGAAAAAATGGTATCACCTTTCAATGCGTGAGGCCTGATTACTAGTGAGTGTAGACTTCTGTGTGTGTGTGTGTGGCACAGTCTCACTCCGTTTCCCAGGCTGGAGTGCAGTGGTACAATCTCAACTCACTACAACCTCCATCTCCCAGGCTTAAGCAATTTTTGTGCCTCAGCATCCCTAGCAGCTGGGATTACAGGTGTGTGCCACCATGCGGGCTAATTTTTGCATTTTCTTGTAGAGATGGGGTTTCACCATGTAGCCTAGGCTGGTCTCAAACTCCTGGACTCAAGCAATCCACCTGCCCCAGCCTCCCAAAGTGCTGGGATTACAGGCATAAGCCACCATGCCTGGCTAGTTAGACTTTTTAACATATACTTCTTCCGCACTTCTGTTTCTTCTATGAATGCTTTTTGCCCATTTTTCTATCAGGTTTTACTATTTTCTCATCAATTTGTATAAGCTCTTTATAGATAGAGGGTATCAACCCTTTATCTGGCATATGTTATAAAAAAATTTTCTGTATTATTTTGTTCCTTTGTCTGCAGATGTTTTCAATTTCTATGTAGTCAAATTTATGGATTTTTTTCCTTTCCAGTAACTTTAGGCTTACACTGTTATCCCCTTTTCAATATTATTTTTAATTTTATACTTTAACCTGCCTTGAACATAATAGGGAACAAATAACTATTGAACAAAAGACAAAGCATGAACAAACAACCTAATTCTAGCATATAAGGTGAAGTACTAACTTTTCCCCCCAAATAATCAATGGTTTTGGCAGCACTTATTGGATAATCCTTCCTGTACTAATTTGTGATAACAGCTTCACTATACTACGTGTAATAGGCTATGTTTTATAGACTACCTATAATTCTGTTCCATTAATCTGTCAATTTATGTGATACTACCACTCTTTTCATTAGTGGAGCTTTCTAACACAATCTTTTTGGTGTTTCGTTTGGTTTCGTTTGGTTTGGTTTGGTTTTGAGATAGGATCTAGCTCTGTTGCCCAGGCTGGAGTGCAATGGTGCGATCTTGGCTCACTGCAGTCTCCACCTCCTGTACTCAAGCCATCCTCCCACCTCAACCTCCTCAGGAGCTGGAACCACAGGCACACACCACCATGCCTGGCTAATTTTTGTATTTTTGTGTGGAGACGGGGGTCTCACTATGCTGCCCAGGCTGGTCTCGAACACCTGAGCTCAAGAAATGCACCCATCTCAGCTTCCCAAAGTGCTGGGATTACAGGCGTGAGCCACCACACCCTGCATGTAAAACAGTCTTAATATCTGGTAGAATCCATTTTCCTTTTGTTACTTTTACTTTTCTTGAGAATCCTGGAAGCCAGGCATATATTTTCTATGCAAGTGTTTGGAAGAGTCTTGTCAGTGGAGCTGACAGATCCGAAAGAAAAAACCTAAAGATATGGGCACCAGGGGCTCTCCAAGGAAATAGACAGCTAGATGGCCACACAATGAAAATCACAGTCATGAATCCTAACCATGCCCACAGATCGTCCAAACAGCCTTTTTTCCCATTAAGTTAGGTTTTTGTTTGCCTACTACAATGGTTAGAGTCTCCAAAACAAACGTTTTGTTTTTGTTTGTTGAACAGACTTTATCTTCTAAATATTCAAAAATGCTCCTCTAGAATATTTTTAGGTTCACAGCAAAACTGAGCAGAAGATAAAGAGATTTTCCTTATATCCTCTGCCCACTTTCCACATGCACAGCCTCCTCACTGTCAACATCCCCCACCAGAGAGGTACATTTGTTACACTTGATGAACCTACATTGATACATCATTATCACCCAAAGTCCATAGTCTGCAGTAGGATTCTCTTTTGGTCAGACAGCATTTTAGTGACCCTCTTCTAAATACAAGCACATGGGTAAGAATCCCAGGCATGTGAGAAGATCATCTTATATGAAAGAGTCTAAAATAATCAGAATAAAGCTTTCCAGAGAAAAGAGAGATTATGCATGGAGAATAAAAACATTTTTTAAACTATTATTACTTTATTCAGAAAGATTTTATCATATCTTTCTGATATGATAAAGAGGGTACTGCAGCCACGAAATAAGATAATACTCTAAGGAACAGCTACATAGAGAACAGCAATGACAAAACCAAGGTATTGGAAAGTAAAAGTATGACAGCAGAATTGAAAACTTCAATAAAAAGGCTGGAAGACAGTGAATCAATTCCCCAGAAACCAGAATAAAAGACAAAGATACAAACACTAGAAAATATAAAAAATGATTTGAGGACAAGTCCAGAAGGTCTAACAAAAGCTTCAGAAAAGAAGAGTAGAAAAAATAGGAATGTAAGTAATCAAAGAAAATTCAATAATCTCTAGATTGAGAGAGCCACTGAGTGCCCAGCCCAATGGATGAGTATAGGTACACTCTACTGAAAATGTTCAGAACACTAGAGACAAAGGGATGAGCCTACAAGTTTCCAGAGAACACAGTTTCACACATAGGCTCAAGAATCACAGTAACATCAGACTTTGCAGTAACAATACTGGAAGCTACTAGACAGTGGAACACTGCCTTCAAACTCCTGAGGAACACTATTTTCAACCTGGAATCCTATACTCAGGCCTGCAATAATTTTAATAGCATAATTCCTTGAAAGTTTGGATATGTTACTTGCCTATAAAGCCAACTGGATTCAGTGTCTTTTTTATATGTCATTCTTCAAAAACTTCTTCACTGTCTTCAGCAACTAGTTGTCTATTCAAATTCTCTTTGTCATAAATCTCTCTTAGTAATTTATACTTCTTCACCAAAACAATGCCCATGTGAATTAAGTATTCAGGCATCCTTATCTCATCACACCACATAGTCTCATTTGATTTAAATTTTTACCAAAAGCCCTAAGTAAAATTGTTCCTTGACATCTGTGTGTGCCATGTGAAGATGTTTTATAACTAGGGTTATGCTAGTTTTATAGTAAATTGGAACTATTTCCAACTAAAACCCCTGAGCCTTTTATAAGTGGGATGCCACTAAGCTATTACTAAATACGAGTTTATGTAATTGGGAATTTGGGCAATGAAAGTGACAAATATGACATCTGTACCAATTAAATATCATATCCACTTTAGCTCATTGATCCAACTAACAAGAACTATCCTCTTAAATCTGGATTTTGTCAACCAGAATATCAGCCACTCCTGGTTTTGATATAAATCAGGTTTATCCTTCATCTGATAAATCTAAGAAGCTTAACGCAATTAAGTGGCATTCCCTGGTGGAGATTATGCTTATTCCTGGGTTTGAGGTCTTCATTAAGTGAAAAATACTATTTCTAAAAGACCATATCCCTTGCTCCACCCAACCCCACAGAATGGGAAATGGAAAAGCAAAGTATCACAGAAGGCTGAGGTTAGGGGCCTGATTATCCAGGCTATTTGCCGATTTCAAGGAACCTCTATCAGTTTAGCTCAGCGATGACCCAGAGCAATCTCTAAAACCGAAAATAGGAACTCTTGTGTAAAGGGAGGGTGAATTCCCATGAAAGGCAGACAAAGGAAGTCAAGTCCAGCACAGGGTCCATAATGCTTTCCAAGAGGTGATGTCCAGGCATTAGGTTAGGATAACAGGTGGAAAAGCCAAGCTTTAGCCGTGGGAAGAACCAGCCTTATCCTATGGTGGTCAGTCCTGCCAAGGACAGAACCAGGGATAGGGAGCCCAGATGGTTTGCCATCTCTAGAGACCAGCCTTGTCCTGTGGTGGTCAGTCTTGCCAAGGACAGAACCAAGGATAGGGAGCCCAGATGGTTTGCCATCTCTAGAGAGGCCTCCAGAAGGACTGAGCAGATGACAAAAAGGTGTATCAGAGCCAGGCACACCTAGAATAGAGATAACAAGGGACAGGCCAAGACCAAGAACTTTACCAACCCAACAGCAACATCAATGGTATTTTTGACATTATTTACAAATAAGGTTATACATACAATGGTGTTTTAGCATGTCTGTTTACAAAACAACGTTCACATATTTGAAACATTCCACAATGTTTGTAACTCTATCTATACAATCCTTTAATATTTACTATGGTGGCCAGGTGCGGCAGCTCACACCTATAATCCCAGCATTTTGGCAGGCCAAGGCAAGTGCATCACTTGAGGTCAGAAGAGACCAGCCTGGCCAACAAGGTGAAACCCCGTCTCTACTAAAAATACAAAAATTAATTGGGCATGGCAGCTCACACCTGTAATCCTAGTGACTCGGAGGCTGAGGCAGGAGAATCACTTGAACCCAGAGGTTGCAGTGAACTGAGATCACACCACTGCACTCCAGCTTGGGCAACAGAGACAGACTCTGTCTTAAAAATACATAATAATAATAATAATATTTACTATGCCAAAAAGTGAAAATGCCCCAAGCTTCTCAACATCTGAAAGGCTTTAAAAAGAGTAAAAAAAAACTGGACAAAGGAATTTTATATTATGAGTTTCTAGGTCTTTTAGGGTCTGAACTATGCATCCCCAGTGCTCAGAATCAGGGAATTCCTACAAAGAGCAACTATTTTCTGAATCAGGGAAATGAGTTCATTAAAGTTTATAGAATTTAATCAAACTGAATTCAGAGATTCTGACAGGACTCAGCCGGAAGCTCTTTCAAGACAGTAAAGTCTATGAGATTTTTGCTTTTGTTTTTGTTTTTCAAAGAATATGAAGAAGTAAAGAACACAGGAGATCTACCCTATCCACAGCCACATTAGAAATGAATTCTAACAGACTGCATGAGAGGCAGGCAAGGAACACAAAAGGAAAGGAAAGTATACATCCCTGGACCTGGAGTGGGGACAGGCTGGCAGCAGCGGGGGAGGTGTTGGGTGTTATAATAAAATGGGGCAAATGGGGATCCAGCTCAATAAGAGAATTGTCTTCCTTGGGGTTAGCAGCTATCTCTGAACAGACATATGAATCCCTTCCTATTGAGGAGAGCATCCTAAGATCAATTGAAGGCAGATTCTGTCTTCCATTATGGCAGCCAAAGTGAAGAGACAGTACCTTTGTACCAAAACCTAACAAGCAGGGCAAGCCCATGACTTAAGTTCAGCCAACCAGATGCTTCCACCCAGGACCCTCCAGAAAGTGCTGCAAAGACACGAGGAAGGTAAAGATAAGCCCAGTAGTATGATAGTGAGTGAGCAGGGACTACAGAATCTGAGAACAGAGCAGGACATGTCCAGTGACAGCATCATCAGATAAGGAATTCTAAGCAAACTATGTCCATGATAGTATGAATCTTGGCTGGTGTCTTAGCCAGTTTGTGCTGCTATAATAAAATACCTGCAAGTGGGTAATTTATTTAAAAAAAATTATTTCTCATAGTTTGGGAGGCTGGGAAGGCAAGATCAAGGCACCGACAAGTTCAATGTCTGGTGAGGGCCTGGTCTCTGCTTCCAAGATGATTCCTTGCTGCTGTATCCTCCAGAGAGGATGAATGCTGTATCATCTCATGGTGGGAGGGACAGAATGGCAAAAAGGAGGGCCTAGCTAGTCCATCCAGCCCTTTATAAGGTCACTAATCCCATATATGAGGGCCCTGCTCTCATGACTGAATTACCTCCGAAAGGCCCTACCCCACATCTTAATACAACTCTGGCAATTAAGTTCTGACATGAATTTTAGAGGGGACACAAACATTCAAACCACAGCATTCTGCCCCTGACTCCCAAAATTCATGTCCTTCTCACATGTAAAATATTTGCCATTAAAAGTAATAGCAAAAACCGTAATTACTTTTGCACCAACCTAATACATTCCTTCCATTCCAGTAGCCCCAAAAGTCTTAACTCATTTCAGCATCAAATCAAGAGTCTAAAGTCTAAATCAGATATAGGTGAGACTTAAAGAAATGACTCATCCTTAGGCAAATTCTCCTCTAGCTGTGAGCCTGTGAAATCGAACAAGTTATGTGCTTCCAAAATACAAAGGTATAACGGGCACAGGACAGACTTTCCCATTCCAAAAGGGAGCAACAGAAAAGAAGAAAAGGGTAACAGGTCCCAGGTAAGTCCAAAAGCCAGCAAGGCAAACAGCATTAAATCTTGGGGCTTAAGAATAATCTTCTTAGCCAGGCACAGTGGCTCATGCCTGTAAACCCAGCACTTTGGGAGGCTGAGGCAGGTGGATCATGAGGTCAGGAGTTTGAGACCAGCCTGACCAATATGATGAAATCCCGTCTCTACTAAATGTACAAAAATTAGCCAGGCATGGTGGCGCGCATCTATAATTCAAAATGGAACACAAAAGGAAAGAAAAGTAGGCTACATCCCTGGACCTGGAGTGGGGACAGGCTGGCAGCTGCAGGGGAGGTGTTGGGTGTTTTAATAAAATGGGGCAAATGGGGATCCAGCTCAATAAGAGAATCATCTTCCTCAGGAGGCTGAGGCAGGAGAATCACTTGAAACCGGGAGGTGAAGATTGCAGTGAGCCAAGATTGTGCCACTGCACTCCAGCCTGGGTGACAGAGCGAGACTCCATCTCAAGAAAAAAGAAAACGAATAATATTCTTTGACTCCACGCCTGTGCCACCTTCTGGACACAGTAAGATGAAGGTTGAACCCCCAAGGCTCCAGCCAGCCCCACCCCCATGGCTTCTCTGAGCATAGCCCACACAGCAGCTCCGAAGGGTTGGAGTTAGGTGTCTGTGGCTCTCCCTGGCTGACGTTACATGCTGGTGGCTGGTGGCTGGTGGCTCTACAGGTCTGGGATCTTCGGGGGCAGCCCTGCCTCCAAAGCTCTACTAAGCATTGCCCAAGTTGGGGCTGTCTGCAATCTCTCTGACCTCACAGCTCTGCTGGGTATTACCCTAGTGGGGACTCTGGGGTGGCCCCACTCCCATGGTCGCTAGGCATTGGCAAGGCTGTTTGAAGCACCCTTTGCAATGTAGGTGGAAGTAGCCGTGCCTCCACAGCTTGCGCACTCTGTGCACCTCCAGAGTTAGCACCAAAGGAACGTTGCCAAGTTTTGCCATTTGTGCCCTCCAGAGCACAAGCCATACCCGGGCCCACTTGAGCCACAGCTCGGGTGGTTAAGGAGCACTGTACCAGAATTTGGGGAGCAGAAACTGAAGGCAGAACTGGGCAGTGAGTCCTGAGGTATCGTGGGTGCCCTGGGCCCTTCCCTTGAAACCATTCAGTTCTCAAGGCCCTGGCACTCTGGAACTATAATGGGAGTGGCAGCCTCAAAAATCTCCAAAATGCCTTTGGGGTCATTCTTTCTTTATCCTGATGAATAGCATCTGGCTCCCTTTCATCTGTGCTAATCTCCTTATCAAACATTCGCTTGACTACCCCCTTGGTATTCTCTCCTGAACATGCTTTTTTATTCTGTACATAGCAAGGCTGAAAATTTTCCAAAGGCTTAAATTCTGCTTCCCTTTTGATTATAAATTCCATCTTTAATTCATTTCTCTCTTCTTACATTTTACTATAAGCATTCAAGATAAATCATCCAGCACCCTGAACACTTAGATTTCTTCTGCCAAATATCCTAGGTCATGGCTCCTAAGTTCTGCCTTCTACAAAGCAGTGGGGCATGAATACAGTTCAGCTAAATTCTTTGCCACTTTGTAACAAGAATGGTCTTTCCTCCAGTTTCCAATGACATATTTCCTCATTCCCATCTGAGACCTCATCAGGATTGCCTTTACCACTCATATTTTACTTTATTTTTTATATACAGAGTCCTGCTCTGTTACCCAGGCTGGAGTGCAGTGGTGCAATCCTGGCTTACTGCAGCCTTGACCTCCCGGGCCCAAGTGATCCTCCCACCTCAGCCTCCCAAGTAGCTAGGACCACAGGCATGCGCCATCAAGCTTGGCACATTTTTTTTTATTTTTGCAGAGATAGGGTCTCCCTATGTTGCTTAGGCTGGTCTCAAACTCCTGAGCTCAAGTGAGCCTCCCAAAGTGCTGAGATTACAGGCGTGAGCCACAGCACCCAGCATACTACTCATATTTTTACCAACATTCTGCTCACAACAACTCAGTCTCTAAGAAGATTTAGGCTTTCTCTACAGCTCTCTTCTTCTGAGCCCTCACCAGAATCACTATTCATGGTGATTAATGCTCTGTTCAGGATCATCTAGGCTTTTTCTGGCATACACCTCCAATCTTTTCCTTCCAGCCTCTACCCATTTCTAAATTCCAAAGCTGCTTCCACACTTTTAGGTGTTTGTTACCATAATGCCCCACTTCTCATACCAACTTCTGTCGTAGTCCATTTGTGTTGCCATAACAAAATATTTGAGAGTAGGTAATTTACAAGGAACAGAAATTTATTGCTCATAGTTCTGGAGGATGAGAAGTCTAACACCAAATCCTGGCAGGTTTGGTGTCTGGCAAGGCCCTGTCTCTGCTTTGAAGGTGGTACCTTGCTGTTGCACCCTTCAGAGAGGACAAACACTGTGTCTTCACATGGCAGAAGGGATAGAAGGGCAAAAGTTGGGGGGCACTGTTTCCCTCCAGCCCTGTATAAGGTTTCTAATCCCATTCATGAGGGCTCTGCTTTCATGACTTAATTACCTTAGTTACCACCTCTTAATATTAGCACATTGACAATTAAGTTTCAACACAAACTTTAGAGGGGACACAAACATTCAAACTATAACAACTGGGCTTTTCCTTTCTTGGATCCTGTTCAAACCTAATTCCGGCCGGGTGCGGTGGCTCACGCCCGTAATCCCAGCACTTTGGGAGGCTGAAGCGGGTGGATCACGAGGTCAGGAGATCGAGACCATCCTGGCTAACATGGTGAAACCCCGTCTCTACTAAAAATACAAAAAAATTAGCCGGGCTTGGTGGCGGGCGCCTGTAGTCCCAGCTACTCAGGAGGCTGAGGCAGGAGAATGGTGTGAACCCGGGAGGCAGAGCTTGCAGTGAGCTGAGATCTAGCCTAGGCAACAGAGCGAGACTCCATCTCAAAAAAAAAAAATTTAAAAAAACAAACAAAAAACCTACTTCCATCTTCCCATCAGTTGTACAAGTTAAATAATACCTTTTCAATTAAATTCATTTTCTTTTTAAATTAATCAGAGTCCATTTCTTGCTTTTAACCAAGAATCTTGACTGGTAAAAAGCTTGTATAGTTCTCTGACACAGTCCATAAATGTCATTATCCAATCATTCATTAAAAGGTTGACTAGAACAGACTAGAAGAGTCTTAATGCAGGCAACCAGCAAGCTTTTGGAAACCACACTTGAAAGTACTTTGACTAACTAATATCACATACACGACTGTAATGACACGTGGTAAATATCATGACTATTCATTCAACAAACACTTACAGAGGGCCTGCTATATTCTAAGCATTGTACTAAGCTCTGGGAATTAGTAGAAAACAAAAAGATCTGATCTCTGTTTATGAGGAGCTGAGAGTCTAATGGGAAAAGCAGAAGTTAAATAAGCATGTAAGATCACAAAATATAAAAATACTATGAAGGAAAATAATTTCCCCATGAGAAAGAATAAGAAGAATATCTAATTTACCAGAGGATTCAGAAGAAATGGAGTCTAAAGTATAAGTGGATATTGGGAATAATCCAGGAAAAGAGAAGAGCGTATACAAAATAGCAAAATAGCTAATGAGAGAACCTGAGAAACCTCACTATACAAAACAGATAGAGACACCGGGTAAACAGCAATCCTATTACTGGGTATATACCCAAAGGAATATACATCGTTCTATTATAAAGATACGTGTATGTTCACTGCAGCACTATTCAAAATAGCAAAGACATGGAATCAACCTAAACGCCACTCAATGATAGACTGAATAAAGAAAATGTGGAACATATACACCATGGAATACTATGCAGCCATAAAAAGAAATGAGATCATGTCCTTTGCAGGGACATGGACGGAGCTGGAAGCCATTATCTTCAGCAAACTAACACAGGAACAGAAAACCAAACACCGTATATTCTCGCTTATAAGTGGGAGGTGAATGATGAGAACACACGGACACCCAAGGAAGGACCGACACACACTGCGGCCTGTGAGGGGTGCTGGGGAGGGAGAGCATCAGGAAAAATAGCTAATGAATGCTAATGAATGCTATCACCTAGGTGACAGGATGATCTGTGCAGCAAACCACCATGGCACATGTTCACCTATGTAGCAAACCACACACTGTGCAGGTACCACTGAACTTAAAATAAAAGCTGAAGAAAAAAATAAAGAAATGTTGGGTAAATTTTTACAAGCAACTTTTCAAGTGTAGCACTGAGCTAAAAATAAAGACAACAAAACTAAAGAGGAAATTAAAATTAAAATGAATATGTGGGTACCAATGCTTTTTTTGTTGTTGTTGTTGTTGTATTTGTTTTTGTTTGAGACAGAGTCTCACTCTGTCGCCCAGGCTGGTGTGCAGTGGTGCAATCTTGGCTCACTGCAACCTCCACCTCCCAAGTTCAAGCAATTCTCGTGCCTCAACCTCCCAAGTAGCTAGGATTACAGGTATGCACCACACTCGGCTAATTTTTTGTATTTTTAGTAGAGATGGGGTTTCACCACGTGGGCCAGGCTGGTCTCAAATTCCTGGCCTCAAGTGATCTACCCACCTCAGCCTCCCAGAGTGCTGGGATTACAGGCGTGAACCACCGTGCCTGGCCTACCAATGCTTTTTGTTGTCCTGCTTTTGGTAACAAGGGGTTGGCTTCCAATGATGATGTAGGAATAAGGCACAAGGCTTTGGGCCCACTTGAGGAGGTTAAACTGAGTCTCCTGCATAAAGCCAGTACACAATCTGTCTCTCTCAGCCCTGGTTCTAGTAAGAGGAAAAATGCCTCACCAGAGATTTGGTAACCACTGCTCTACATGATATAGAGTTCAATTTTCTTTTTTTTTTTTTTTTTTTTTTTTGAGACAGAGTCTTGCTCTGTCGCCCAGGCTGGAGTGCAATGGTGTGATCTCAGCTCACTGCAACCTCTTCCTCCTGGGTTCAAGCTATTCTCCTACCTCAGTCTCCCAAATAGCTGGGATTACAGGCACCCGCCATCATGCCCAGCTAATTTTTGTATTTTTGTAGAGACGAGATTTCACTATGTTGTCCAGGCTGGTGTTAAACTCCTGACCTCAGGTGATCTACCCACCTCAGCTTCCCAAAGTGCTGGGATTACAGGCGTGAGCCACTGCTCCCAGTCTAGGGTTCAATTTTCTACTCCTTGCAAAGTTCACATACCTCCAATCTGAGAAATTAACATAATAAAGAGTCCTTGTCTAATGTGAACCTTAGGGTACCTAGAAGAAACTGACAGAAAATTATTCTTGAGAGATGTTTCCTCAAGCCAGGCCACATGGAAGTTCCATTTCTAAAAGCCCTACCATGTCTGAACACCAATCCAAAATGACAAAATACACCAGAAAATAATGCACCATGAATGGGAGTATGCAAAAACAATATACAGAAGAATTTCACTTCCAAACACTTCAAATCATTGAACCATTGGTCAGGATTTTAAATTCATGTAATAAACCAGGTACGGTGGCTCACACCTGTAATCCCAGCACTTTGGGAGGCTGAGGTGGTCAGATCATTTAAGGTCAGGAGTTTGAGACCAGCCTGGCCAATATGGTGAAACCCCGTCTCTACTAAAAATACAAAAATTAGCAGGTGTGGTGGTGCACACCTGTACTCCCAGCTACTTGGGAGGCTGAAACACGAGAATCGCTTGAACATGAGAGGCAGAGGTTGCAGTGAGCCAAGATTGTGCCATTGTACTCTAGCCTGGGCAAGAGAAAGAGACTCTGTCTCTAAATAAATAAATAAATATAAAATTTATGTAATAGTTTGAATTACTGGCTTCAATACTTTATCCTTCCCTGTATCCACACCCTTGCCCTGGCCCCACTGTAGGCAGAGTATACTTTTACACCTTTCAGCTTAGAGCTTGGCTAGGTGCCTTGTTTTGGCAAATGACTTGAGGAGGAAGTAGCCATGGATGATTCCCAGACTCAGCTTTAAGAAGCCTGAATGCTTCTGCTTGTTCTTTTGTGCCTCTGCGATCAACACAAGAACTTCCTCGGGGTGGCTGCTGCCTTTCAGCCAGGGCCCTGAATGAACACTAGAAGCAGAACTGCCCCAACTGACCACAGATCTACAGTAAAAAGTGGAGCCACATCGGCTGCCCCAGTTTTAGGCAGAGGCCCCCAGCTGAGCCCAGCCTAGTTCCAGCCAGTCAACAGACTCATAAAAATATGTGATTTTTGTTTTAGGCCAGTGAGTTTTGGGGTGATGTGTTATATAATATTATTATGAAAATATTCATGTGATATGAATAAGTATGCTTTATATTATTGAGAAAAAAACAAAAAGGCACCAAAAGTGAGGAAAAAAAGGTGTTTTTCTAAGTCCATGGAGAAAAAAATCTAAATCAAACACAGAAATAATTTTAGAAGTTATTGAATTTAAAAGCTAATGGAGAATTCCGCTTCTACTCACAAATGACACTTATCTGCAAACTTTCTTCCAACCATAAACAACTAGAAAACCAGGCAAAATATATGAAGCAACTCCTTTTGGACATTGAACAATAGGCAGTGAAGAACTCTGAGAAAAGGGAAATAAAGTGAGCCGTACCATTGCCCCAGTTACTTGTGAAAACAGTTTCCAGGCTGCAGAGCAGGGAGAGAAACCCAAACAGAGACCCACAGTCTTGCTGAATTGAAGAGAAAGAGCTCAGAATTAAGGGAGGCAAAAATGTCCAGACTTTCTAGGACAAAATACCACAGAAGATGGAGCTGCACAGAGAAAGAGAGTTCCAGAGATCTTCAGAAGGGTACCCTTGAGTGTTTTCCTAAGTAGCAATCACTACATGTATAAGGTGAAACTCCTAAGGCAATCATCAATAAAAAACTATAAGGTGAACAAATCCTGGAGCTCCACAAGGCTAATAGTTCATGTTTGCATCTTCCAGAGTGGAAAAACCACAGAATACACGGGGCATTGGATAAAGTCCTGACATTAGCATCACATAGGAGCAGGCTAAATTAGCCCCACACGAAATGATCCTCTTGACTCACCGTAACAAAACTAAAAAGCAAACCTCAAGAAGATCTAATATCCCAAGTGGCTCAACTGCATGGCAGAGCAATTCCAATATTTTATGAAGGAATACAACAAAACCCAGCATCCAAAAATTATAACTTACAATGTCCAACACTCAATAAAAAATTACCAGGCATGCAAAGAAGCAGGAAAAAGTGACCCAAAACCAAGAAACTATTTAATAAATGGAAACAGGCCCCTAAATAACAGAAATGATGGAATTAGCAGAAAATGAATTAAAAGAGTCACTTTATAAATATAAAAATATATTCTCAATGATATAAACGAAAACATGAACATGCTGAAGAAAAAAAGGAAAATAAATTTTAAAGACCAAAATGGGATTTGTAGAGAGAATAAAATGCAATATCAGAAGAAAAAAAGTACATTGGATGCGATTTACATTAGAATAGACACTACAGTAAACATGAAGACACACCAGCAGAAACTACTAGAAATGAAGTGCAGAAAGAAAGTCATTCAAAAAGATTGAGCAGAGCATCAGTGACCTATGAGACAGTATCAAGTAGTCTAACAAAGAGAAAGTCTGAGAAGTGAAAAGAGAAAAGAGGGATTAGGAACAGCATTTAAAGAAAAAAAATGACCAAAAAATTCAAATTTGATGAAAATAATAAACTCACAGAATCTCAACTAAGAAGCTCAATGGAGACCAAGCAAAATAAATATAAAGAAAACCACACCACGACACATCATAATCAAAACTTGAAAATCAGAAATCTTAAAAGCATCCAAAGAAAAAATATGACACACAGAGGAACAAAAATAAGAATGAAAGAAAACTTCTCATCAGAAACTAAGCAAGCCAAAATCAAGAGCAACATTTTTAAAGCTAAAAATAAAAAGAAAAACAAACAACTCTCAGGCTAGAACGCTAAACCCAGAGAAAATATATTCTAAAAATAAAGGTGAGTGATATATGCTACAACATGTATAAAAACATTATGCTAAATGAAGGAAGCCAGTCACAAGGACAACAGATTGTGTAATTTTATTTATATTAAATGTCCAGATAGACAAATCTATAGAGACAGAAAGTAGGTTAGTGATTGCCTAGTGCTGGGAGCTTGAGGAGCAATGGGAAGTGACTGCTAATGGGTACAAAGTTTCTTTCTACTATTAAAAAAATGTTTTAAAATCATGCTGATGGGTTACACGGCTCTGTGACTATACTACGGACCACTGAATTTGCATACTTTAAATTAGTGAATTGTATGTTATGTGAATTATATCTCATCAAAGCTGTTTTTTTTTAAATGAAAGCTAAACAAAGACATTTTCAAACAAGAAAAAAACTAAGGGAATTCATGCCAGCAGATATGCACTACAAGACATGTTAAATGAAGTTCTTCAGGAAGAAGCAAAATAATACAGATGGAAATTTGGATCTACATAAATGAATGAAGGAGAAAATATTGTAAATATGTAGGTAAACATAAAAGACACTTTTTAAAATCTCATTAAAAGATAACTGTGGCTGGGCACTGTGGCTCATGCCTGTAATCCCAGCACTTTGGGAGGACAAGGCAAGAGGATTCCTGAGTTCCAGACTAGCATTGGCAACATAGGAAGACTGCATCTGTACACACAAAAAAAATTAGTCCAGCGTGGTGGCATACACCTGTAGTCGCAGCTACTCAGGAGGCTGAGGCAGTAAGATCGCGCAAGCCCAGGCCTTTGTGGCTGCAGAAAGCCATATACGCACCATTGCACTCCAGTCTGGGTGACAGAGTGAGACCTTGTCTCAAAAAAACAATAAAAATAAAAAAGATAATTGACTGTTTGAAGCAAAAAATAATGTTATATTATGATGTTTATAGCATATGTAGGAATAAAACATGATAGTAATAGCTCATAGGCCAGGAGAAGAAAAAAAATAGAAATATACTATTATATGGTTCTTGTATGGGAAGCAGTATAATATTGCTTGAAGGTAGAATGTGATAATAAGTTAAAGATTAATATTGTAAGCCCTATGGAAATCACATTAAAAATATTTTTTAAAAGAGGTATAACTCATAAGCTAGTAGTAGAACTAAAACATAACCATGTAGCTTCCACTTCCATAAAGATGACCTAGGGACCTTAGGACCAGAGGAATGACATGAGATGACAGAGTTCACTGGATTTTCTTTTGGCCTCAAAAATCCCAAATTTGGAGGTGAAGAAGCTGGCAACCTTTAAATGCCAACAGGCACAGACCAAAAATAAAGCTCCAACAAAAGCCTACTCTCTTTAGCCAAAGGACAAGAAAATGGCAGCACAGAAAGAAAGAAAATCTTTAGACAATAACCAGTCTACTCCAGGAAAACACCAAGAAAAAACCGTATAACTCACAATGTTGTATATGTGTACATTTGTACATAACGTTGTACAGTGTAGCCACACTCCTATTTATACCAGCAAATATTGAGTGAGGAGCCTAGACGTTCACCTTCATTAGGCTATAACAAGGTGCTTCCAACACCCCTGCCAGTGTGATGTAGAGAAAGCCAAATAGGGAGCCAGGAAATAAAAGATATACATATTTGAAAGGAAAAAATAAAATGTCCCTATTTGCAGATGACATAATTGTATATGTAGACAACCATCTCTATTTCTATACAATAGCACTGAACTTAACATTAAAGTTAAAAATACAATACCACTTACAATCACCCAAAAAAATTGAGGTGTAAATCTAACAAAACAGGTGCAGGACTTGTTTCCTTAAAACTACACAATGCTGCCAGGTGCAGTGGCTCGTGCCTATAATCCCAGCACTTTGGGAGACCAATACAGGCAGGTGAACTGAGGTCAGGAGTTCGAGACCAGCCTGTCCAAAATGGTAAAACTGTCTCTACTAAAAATACAAAAATTAGCCGGGCATCGTGGCGCATGCCTGTAATCCCAGCTACTTGAGAAGCTGAGACAGGAGAATCACTTGAACCCGGGAGGCAGAGGTTGCAGTGAGCCAAGATCACACCACTGCACTCCAGCCTGGGTGACACAGCGGAACTCCATCTCAAAAAAAAAAAGAAAAAGAAAAAGAAAATACACAATGCTTATGAAAAAATTTTAAAAAGAGCTAAATAAGTGGAGAGATATGCTATACTCATGGATTGGAAGATTCAACAGAGTAAAGATGATAATTTTCCCCAAATTACAGAATTAATGCAATTCCTTTCAAAACCCCAGCAAGTCTTTCTATAGATAGAGACAAGGTCATCCTAAAATTATATGGAAAGGCAAAGGAACTAGAATAGCTAATAAAAACATTGGGGGAAAAAGAATATAGTGGGAGAAACCAGTCAACCCAATTTCAAGACTTACCACATAGCTATATAATCCGAGCCACATGGTGCCATGCAGGGGCAGACACATCAGTGGAGCAGAATAGACACTTCAGAAATAGACACACACAAATATTCCCAACTAATTTTTGAGAAAAGCAATTCAATGAGGAAAGATAGTCTTTTCAACAAGCAGTGCTGTAGCAATTGAGCATTCATAGGCAAATAATAATAACAGTAATAATGCACTTCAACCTAAGTCTCACACCTTATACACATGGATCATGGACTTAAATGTAAAATCATAAAATTTTAGAAATGAAATCTAGGGCTAGGCAAAAAACATTCTTAGGCTTGACACCAAAAGCATGATCTGCAAAGGGAAAAACTGATGAATCAGACTTCATCAAAATTAAAAAACGTGTGCTTTGTGAAAGACCCTGTTAAGAGGATAAAAAGACAAGCTGCGGAGAGAACAAAATATTTGCAAACCATATATCCAACAAAGGATTAGTATCTAGAATATATAAAGAACCCTCAAAACTCTACAGTAGGCCAGGTGCAGTGGTTCATGCCTGTAATCACTGCACTTGGGAGGCTGAGGTGGGAGGATCACTCAAGCCCAGGACTTCGAGGCTGCAGTGAGCCATGATCACCCTACTGCACTCCAGCCTAGGCAACAGAGATCCTGTCTCAAAAAAGAAAAAAACTCAACAGTAAAAAAAAAAAAAAACCCAAACAATCCAATTAAAACGTGGGCAAAAGATGTGAAGAGACATTTTACTGAAGAAGATATACAGATGGCAAATAAGAACTTGAGAATGTACCCAACATCATAAGCCATCAGGAAAACGCCAAGTAAAATCACAATGAGGCCGGGCACAGTGGATCACACCTGTAAGCCCAACACTTTGGGAGGCTGAGGCAGGTGGATCACCTGAAGTCAGGAGTTCAAGACCAGCCTGGCCAATATGGTGAAACCCCATCTCTACTAAAAATACAAAAATAAATTAGCTGGACGTGGTGGCGTGTGCCTATAACCCCAGTTACTCGGGAGGCTGAGGCAGGAGAATCACTTACACCCAGGAGGTGGAGGTTGCAGTGAGTTGAGATTGTGCCACTGTCCTCTAGCCTGGGCAACCTAGCAAGTCTCCATCTCTAAGTAAATAAATAAATAAATAAATATAAATGTAAATGTAAATAAAATCACAATGAAATATCACTATACACCTATGAGAGTGGCTAAAATAAAAAATAGTGTCAACACTAAATGCTGGGAATGATGCAGAGAAACTGGATTCCTCATACACTGCTGGTTGGAATGTAAAATGGTACAATGTTTCTAGAAAATAGTTTGTCAGTTTCTTTAAAAAGTAAACACACAACTATTACATGACCCAGAAATTACACTCCTGACATTTATCCCAGAGAAATGAAAACTTTTGTTTACCAAAAAAAAAATCTGTAGACAAAAGTTTGTAACAGCTTTACTCATAATAGCCAACAATTGGAAACAACTTTAATGAGGGAATGGTTAAACAAACAACAGTATATCCATACTGTGGAATACTACTCAGTAATAGAAAAGGAACAAACCATTGATACATACAACAACCTCGATAAATTTCCAGAGAATTATGCTGAGTGAAGTAAGCCACTCCCAAAAGATTAAATACTACATAATGTCATTCATATAACATCTTCAAATTAAGAAAATTATAGAAATGGAAAAAAAGTAGTAGTTGCCAGGGGTTATGGAGAAGGTATAAGTAGAAGGTAGGCAGGTATGGCTATAAAACGGCAACATGAGGGTGCTTGTGGTAGTAGAAATATTCTATATCTTGACTATATCAAAGTCAATAACTTGGTTGCAATATTATGCCATAGTTTTGCAAGATGTTACCACTGGGAGAAATTAGATAAGGATTCATGAAATCTCTCTGTATTATTTCTTACAATTGCATGTGAATCCACAGTTATCTCAAAATAAAAGTTTAATTTAAAAATGTAATCATACAAAATAATTAATTCAAAAGGAGGCCAAAAAAAGGAAAAAATAAAAGGAATAAACAAAGAGAAAAAAAATAACAAGATGATAGATTTAAATCCAACTATATCAGTGCTTACATTAAATGCAAATGATCTAAGCATTCCAATTAAAAGAAAGAAATTACAAAATTGGATAAGAAAGCAAGAGCCCACTATATGCTGTCTACAAGATACTCACTTCAAACATAAAGACATAAATAAATTAAAAATAAAAAGAATGGAGAAAAATATACCACACAAATACTAATAGATAACTATATTAGTGGCTATATTAATACCGGACCAGCTAGACTTTAGAACAAGGCATATGACTAGGGATAAGCAGGGCATCTCATAATATAAAGGGATAAGTTCAAGAAGATGTAGCAATCCTAAATCAGTATGCACCTAGTTACAGAGTCTCAAAAATACATGAAGCAAAAACTCATAAAATTGAAAGGAGAAACAGATCTACAATTATAGCTGGAGATTTTAGCCCTCGCTTTTCAGTGATTGATACAAGTAGACCAAAAAAAAAAAAATAGTGAAGATTTAAAAGCCTCAAAGAATACTATGAAGCAACTCAACCCAACTGACATTTTTACAATTCTCAACTTATTAAGCACAGGGTATACATTTTTTTTAATTCACATGAAACATCACCAAGATAGACCAAATATTAGACCATAAAACCAGTCTCAACAAATTATAAAGATTTGGATCATGCAAATTATGTTCTTTGACCACAATTAAATTGAATTTAAAACTAAGAAAGGTACCTGGGAAAAACAAAACATTTGGAACATAACACAAAGAAATAAATCAAGGGTCAAAGAAGTTACAAGAAAAATTAGGAAATATTTTAAACTAAATGAAAATGAAAACACACACAAAATTTGTAGAATGCAGCTCAAGCAGTGTTTAGAGGAAAATTTGTAGCTTTAAATGCTTATATTAGAAAAAAAGAAAATACCAAAATCAATAATCTAAGTTTCTACTTTTAGAAGCAAGAAAAAAAAAACTGATCCCAAAATAAGAGAAAAAAATAATAAAGATAAGAACAGATGGCTTATGCCTGTAACCCCCGCAATTTGGGAGACCAAGGCAAGTGGATTGCCTGAGTCCAGGAGTTTGAAACCAGCCTAGGCAACATAGTAAGACTCTGTATCTATGAAAAATTTAAAAATTAGGTGGGCATGATGGTGTGTGCCTGTAGTCCCAGCTAATCAAGAGGCTGAGGTAGGAGGATCTCTTGAGTCAGGGAGGTCAAGGCTACATTAAGCTGTGATCATACTATTGCACTCCAGCCCGGGTGACAAAGAAAGACCCTGTCTCAAAAAAAAAAAAAAAAAAAAAGAACAGAAGTCCTTATGAACAATAGAGAAAATCAAACCAAGCTGACTTTTTAAAAATAAATATAAAGATAAATAAAGTGGATAATCCACCAGCCAGATTGATCAAGACAAACAGAAAAAGACACAAATTACCAATATCAAGTATAAAAGAGTACAGATCCCATAGGTATTAAAGGAATAATGATATATCATGAATAACTTCATGCCAACAAATTCAACAATATAGATAAAATGGGCACATTATTTGAAAATACAAACAATCAAAGCTCGCTCAAGAAGACATAGATAACCTGGACAGTCTTAAATAAAGTTCATAGTTTAAAACCTTCCCACAAAGAGAACTCCAGGCCTACACGACATCACTGATGAATGCTATCAATCATAAAGAAAAAGCATTAACACTTCTACACAAACTCTTCTAGAAAACAGAAAAAGAAGGAACGTATCCCAACTTAATTTGCAAGCAAGCATCTGCCTGAGTAAAATAACAGATACTCACAAAAAAGAAAGAAATTACAGACTACAGCCAGACATGGTGGCACACGCCTGCAATCCCAGCTACTTGGGAGGCTGCGGCAGAGAACTGCTTAAACCCAGGAGGCGGAAGTTCCAGTGAGCCAAGATCATACCACTGCACTCCAGCCTGGGTGACACAGAGAGATTCCATCACCGCACCCCCAATACACCAAAAAAAAAAAAAGAAATTACAGATTAATACCCTTTGTGAACACAGACACATAATATTCTTATAAAAGTGTAGTGATATATAGAAAATACAGTATGAATAAGTGGGCTAATTCTTGGAATGCAGGATTGGTGTAACATTATAATATCTGAAACACATGATCATCTCAAAGGATGCAAGAAAAGCATTTGACAGAATTCAACACTTGATGATTATAAACTCAGTTTTCTAAGAATAGACTTCCTCTATCTGGTAAAGAGTGTCTATAAAAAACCTACAACTAACATCATACTTAGTGGTAAATTAGGCAAGGATGTCTGACCACACCACTTCTGTTTAATATTTTACTGTCCAGTGCAGTGAGACAAGGAAAAGGAAATAAAGTGATATATCTTGTAAAGGAAAAAGTCAAATTATTTTTATTCTCAGATGACATCATTATTTAGAAAATCCTAAGGAATATACAAGAAGATACTAGAAATAATAAGTGAATTTAGCAGGATCTCAATTTATAAGGCCAATATACAAAAATTAACTATATTTTTATATACCACAAAGGATCATTGGAATCAGAATTTTTAAAAACACTATTTGCAATAGCATTGAAATCATTTTTTTAAAAAACTAGGCATCAATTTAACAATATGTACAAGACCTCTACTCGGAAAACTATGACAAATGGTGAAGAAAATTAAAGATCTAAATAAATAAGATAGATACCATGTTCATGGATAACAAGACTCCATGTTTTAAGATGCTGGTTCCTCTGAAATTGATTTACAAATTAAATACAACCTCAATGAAAATCTTAGCACGCTTTTGGATAAAAACTGGCCTAGAAAAAGAACAAGATTGGTGTATATACCTTACCTATTTTCAAGATTTACTGTAAAACTACTATGATCAAAAGGGTGTGGTATCAACATAAGGATAAACATATAGAGAAATAAAACAGAATAGAATCCAAAAATAGACATATACATATATAGTCAGTTGATTTTTGACAAATATTCCAAAGTAAATCAGTGAGGTCAGGATTTTTTTTTTTCATTAAATGGTGCTGGAACAATTGGATATGGAGAAAAAAATTAATGTCAGCCTATACTTCACACCATGCATAAAAATTAACTTAAAATAGATTTAAAAGCCTAAACGAAAGAGCTAATAATATAAAACTTCCAGAGAAATTCTTGATTTAGGTAAAGATTTGTGACATTGAATTCTTAACAACACAACAAGCACAAACCATAAAAGAAAATAATGATAAATGGAACTCCATAAAAAGTATTAACTAAAAGACATGAAATGATGCTCAATACTAGTTGTTAAGGAAATGCAAGTTAAAACCACAATAAAATGCCACTACAAAACCCTGTAGACAACCTAAAATGAAAAAAACTGATCACGCCAATAACATGGGTGAATCTCAAGAGCATGCTCAATGAAACAAGCCAAACACAAAAGATACCATGTAATTACATTTATATGAAATTCTACAAAAGCAAAACTTTAGTGAGAGAAAGCAGATGAATAGTTACCAGTTTCCTGATCTATAAAGTGGAGGAATCATCTCCGTAAGTACCTACCTTCTTCACAGGGTTGTTGCAAGTATTAAATGGGAATTAAATGAAATAACCTCTACAGAGCACAGTATCATACACATAAGAGTTCAATAATTGTTAGCTGTATTTTTAAATGATTATTATTGTGGTAGAGCCTGCTAGGATTCACTTATGTCATGTTGCCCTCTTCTTCCTGATAATGCTGCTGGACCTCATTTCTAGACTCCTTGAATCTAGGAGAACTACACAACTAGTTCTCACCAATAGAATTAGAGTAAAAATGATGTGTGTTACCTCTTAATAAGGTAGTTAAGGCTGCGGTGCCTTCTCTATGCTCTGTTTGCTGGAGGATAAAGAGGATCCAATGGAGGACTCAGACCCTAGAAGACAATGGAACCACAGCATGACAGGGGCCTGAGTCCCTGAATGACTGCCTGGAGCAGAGCTGTCCCCATTGCACTGGACTCTGAAATAAGCAAAAACCAAACCTTTATCGTGTTAAGCAATAGAGAGCTGGGTTTTTGTTTTTGTTGTTGTTACAGTATTAGTCTAACTAACCCAATATACCCAGATATATGTATAACCATATACAATACTGCTCTATCCTTATCCTTCCTACTTTGAACACAACTCCTCAAAAGCCGTAGTTCATACTGAGCTCAGCCTCTCACTCTTCAGTTTCCATTCCTGGCCCTATACTTGAACCTACATTTTTACTTCCTGTTACAACCTGAGTCTACAATCATTGATGAGCCAAATCTCCACCAACAGTCCAGGATGTTAAGTAGCACATCTTTATCGCTAGGCAGGGAGGCACAATCAAATGAACATGGCTTGGTGTTTCAAAGACCCAGACTGAAATCTCTGCTCTACAAATTACCAGTCACATGGCCTTGGCCATGTGATATCATGTCTCTGAGCCTCAGTGTCACTATTTATAAGATTGGGATAATAATGTCCTCTTCACAGAGTTGTTGTGAAGATTAAACTAGGTAATGGATGTGTAAGGACCCAGCACAGCCTCTGACACACATGAGTCTCTTGGTAGACCCAGAATTACTTTCCCAATTCCCAAAGACTACTAGAGCTGACCAGGCTCCCAGGGGCCAGCATACCATACAGAGAAGCCTGTGGATTAGTAGAGAGATGCACTCTCAGCCCCAGTAGAAGTGGCATCTGCTCAGCTCTCTTTCCTGTACCCATGGAAACAAAAGTAAGTACAGACCTCTTACTGGAAATATTGTAACAACCTCCTCTCAATCACACACTGACAATACCACCACCAACAGCAACAGTCTGATGATAGGTAAAATCTATTGGGTTTATTGTGTTGTACACTCCCCATAAGAAAGTTGAGATGCTAGAAACACATTTAATTTTCACAATAATTCTATAAGGTACATATTCTACAGATGAGGAAAATAGGGCCCAGAGAAGTTATGTAACCTGCTGGAAGTCACACAGCCACCAGGTAGCAGAGCTAGAAATTAAATGTATTCATATGTTCAATCTTTCATTGATTGGGTCAAGAAATTGTTTCTGCCATGTGCCCTGTGCCAGGTCATACACCGGGCCTGAAGACACAAAGATGCAGAGACACAAAATCCTCAAGGTGTCCCAGGGGAAACAGATCACGACTCATTAGCGACAGTCCCATGCAGAATGCAGCCTGTGCCGTGGCAGTCCCACTCTGGCCCCTTCCCCCAGCCCTGCTGCCTCCAAAAGCTGTGGAACCCCAGCAGCAGCCCAGAGATGTTTCCTGAGGCTGCTGTTTTCCTTGGCCCTGAGGTGGGAGACGGTGTGCCCAACAAGGTGGAAAACAAGACAGAGGGTGGGGGAAGTAAGAGGACAGCAAATCTCCCCACCCCATCAACCTGTCTCTGTCACTGGTGGAAGCAGGGATCAGAGGGAGCTGCCTTTCCACCCACCCACCCACCAGCCCGTCCAAGCCATTGTTCCCTTGTTGTGACAGGGGGTTCAACTGGGGCCCACGGACTGGGGGCTTCCTCCCCAGCTCGCCGTGCTTGGACAGCTGGAGGAAACAGGCGGCTGGCCGGCCAGCTCTCCACTCCAACAACAACAGGCTGCCCGCCCACTGGCAGCCTCGCTGGGGGCCCAGCCTGGAGCCAGAGAGGCCACCCCACTCCACCCCGTCACTGGCAAAACATGTTTTCTTGTTTTCCAAAGGGGAGGAGGAGGAGTGTACCCACGCTGAGCAAACACAGACACTGATAAGCATGGACAGGCCTGGCTGCCAGGTGGGGCTGCAGAGGCAGGGCCAGGACCAGGCTGGCCCTGGAGGTCATTCTGGCCAGCCTGCCAGGTTCGGAGTCAGGTCGGGGGACAGAAAGCGCCTGCCACGCCAGGAATAAAGCACCCAACCACAAGCCTTTCAGAGAAAGAGAAGAGACTGCCAGGCCACAGATATAATCACTGACCTCAGAAGCACAGCAGGCTAGCCTTCAAGAGCTGGAATGCTCTACCGGGTGCCTGCTCCTCGGCCAGTCTCTATGCCAGTCCCTTTGCCAGCAATATGCTTTTCAGTGCTTGTAGAGACCATGAGAAGTATGGATTGATGCCCATGGCCTTCTTCAGATAAGGAAATAGAGGTTTAAAGAGGCTGAGTGACTTGTTCAAAGTCACGCAGCAATTGGTATCCCATTGGGATATTAATTTTTATCTGTCTGACCACAGAGTTCATGTGCTTTTCACCATGCCCTGGCCAGTCCCAGAGCCCTGTATATTTGTAGGAGTCTTTAGTTTACAAAGCACTTACCAGGTTATTGTATTCGTTTCCTAGAGAGCAGCTGCAGAAACCATCATCAACCTGCCAGAGCTGTGTCTCTTATCAGAAAGCTCAGAACAGACCAGTTAGGTTAATGTCTTAGTTTGGGATCCCCCCTCCTTCACCCAAAGCAGGAGGTAAAGATTTGAGTGCAAAATGGTTTATTTGGGGGTTGATCCCAGAAAGCTACCATAAGAGAAAAGAGATAAAGAAAGGAGGAAGCCAATATAGGGTGAACAGGGACTGCTGTGGACAACTGGGGCTCAGTCCCATTAGGGACATCTTAGAGACAGCACAGAACAAAATTGTCCCCCAGAGATGCCATCCAAGCCATTGTTCCCCTGTTGTGACAGGGGGTTCAACTGCGGCCCATGGACTGGGGGCTCCCTCCCCAGCTTTCCATGCAGGAAGCTGGAATATTTATCCACCACTCCTACACATCATTGGTTGAGAGCTGTCCCCCGCATCTAAACTCTCTAAGCTTCCAGACTGCTCCATGATTAAGCTGAGTATGCTCCTGTATCCAGAGAATGTCCTCAGGCAGAGAAATGCAAGTTGATAGCTGTGCAAGGATGGTCAGTACCGAGAGGGTATGGGTAGGACACTGACAGCCCTGCCACTGTTGGTAAAGCAGGGAGCATCACCCCAATTTGTAGATGTAACCCTTGCTCCCCCAGGCCGCACCATCTCCATACCCTGTACACACAGAGACTCTGGCCCCATTGATCCCTCTTTAGCTCTAAGGAAAAGAATGACCTCTCTCCAAAGGTCATAGCTCCTGCAGCCAACCTCACAGCTCTGAACACCACCAAGGGATTACGTCTTGCTGTCCTTGCCAATTCTGACCCTGCCCAGAGAGAGTCCATGTCCTTTAACTCCACTTCACCTCTGTCTTCCATTCCTATCCATGACCTTCCCCTTCAAAAGGCTGAGGCAGTATTTATTTTCCCTCGATTTGGGGGAGGGTCTTAATAGTACTGTCCAGGAAGCAAATAATCAACTCTCAAATACCTTTCAATCATTTCTCCATCTAGGCCCAAGGCCTCTTGTACAAACAAAACCCCTGGTGTCCACCAGCTCAGGGCTAGAGTGTTCCATGTATACCAGAGTGCTAGAATGAGGCCACACCAAGTGTTTCACTGCACAGACAAAGAAAAGCTCTAAAAGCCAAGTGATTTGACCAACGCAACACAGAAAGCTATCCTTCGAGTCCAGGTCTTCAGAAAAAAGGCAGGGTGCGTCCTGCCCCTGGAGGTTTATAACAGATGCTAGAAAGAGGTGCTTTGCTTTTGCTCTACCATCTGCATGTGTACAGGGGTGTGCCAAAGTGGGGGATGGGAGTGGTCAACCCGAGGTATGGGCAATAAGGGGGTGCACTGTCTCTAGCACATTTTAAAAGAACAATAAAGCTGCCTAAAACTCAGCCAGCTTTTTATTTTCACCATGCACTGGCAATTCTAGAGGATATTAGTGATAAAATACCCCCCAAAGGTGGGCTGCTCCCACCAATCCCCCACTGCACTGCTGTACTATACTCCTCCTCTCCCTTACATGACCATGGCAGACATTACCAATCAATAAGGTCTTTCTCTCCCACTGAAGTGGGAGGCTGCCTCAAAATCCATCTTCCATGCATTACTTTAAGCAACTGCATTCTGAGCTGGCATTGGAACTGATCTCTGGTACCTAAGATCCCTGGAAGCTAAGGGTCGCCCAGGCCCTGTTCCACAGGCTGTTCTCTAACTAGACCCCATCCTGTCAAACTTAACCCAACTCCCCATCCCCACCTTTCTGATTTCACAGTCCTCCCTCATCTTTCCTTACTATCCTCAGCTCTATTTTTGCTCTGTCCTTATCCAACTCCACACCTGCTTCCTGCCCCAGGACACCTAAGGCCTTGGCCTGAGAATTCAATCCAAAAAGGCTTGGCCTCCTGCCGGTCTACCTCTGGGCTGCGCTCTTCCTCTGGCCAGACAGCACAGCCCCACAGGGACCATTGGAAGGTGACTCCTCGCCTGTATATTCTGTCATCAATCCAACCTTGAACCCACCGGGGAATCCCCTTCAGGGAGACCAGGCCTTCAGTTCTTACGACTGTCTGAAGTTATATTATGGATTTGCCTATAGGTTTACTGTCTGTCTCCCTCCATTGGGAAGTAAATTTCAAAAGGGCAGTAACCTAGTGTGTCTTATTCCCCAGTACCTACAGCAGCGCCTGGAACATGGTAGGCACTCGATAGTCCTCGGATGAATGAGGAAGTAAATGAGTTTTTGGCCCAGATTCACCTGGGGGAGCCCCCACACTCAGGATGGCTCTGCCTCAGGATGTAACCCCTATAACAGGCACACCTGCTCTTCACCCCATGTAAAACCTCAATCCCTTCTGCCACCCCATCCTCTGCCCATCAGCCACTCCTGTGCTCTCCTGCCTTCCCTCTGTGCTCTCACCTGTCCTCTGGTTCCCTGCAGTCTGGGTCTCTCCCCAGTACCTGTCAAACCAATCGGCAGCCCCAAGAATGGAAAGACAGGAGGTGGAAGAGCAGAGTATTTGAGGGCTAGGACGCTCAGATCAGACAGGCCAAACCAGCCATGTGACTCTGGGCTGGTTACTCAACCAGAGTTGAGTTTTTAAGGTTCAGTGTATCTTCATCAACAAAATGACAAAAGTAGTAATACCCATTTCAAGAGTTCTTAAGGGATTAAAGAGGGAGCTAAAATATACCAGATGTGTGGTGAGTACTCAGTAATGTGTACCATTATTCATACTAAGTTAAAAGGCTTTTACAACAGTCCGGAGGAAAACTTCCAACCCACTCAGCTTCCCCCACGGCTTATAGGGATCTCTGAGAAAAATGTGCACAGCTGAGGCTTGCATAGAACACAGGTTGAAAAACACTGGTCTAACTGCCACTTATTTTGCATTGCATTAATGTCCCTAATTCTTCATCCCTCCCTCTGCCCACAGGTTTTGTCCTAATGCTTTGCAGTTTATCTCACTGAAGAGGTAGAGTTTATTTCCTCACCTTTGAATGTGGCCTGGCCTGTGGCCTACTCTGACCAACAAAATGCAGTAGAAGCGACGATACCAGTCCTGAGTCTGGGCCTCTAGAGGCCTAGCATATTTGTATCTGCTCTCTTGTGCCTCCACCACAGCCAAGAGAACAAGCCTGGGTGAGCCTGAGAGAGAATGAGGGACATGTGGAGCACAGCAAAGCCATCCTGGTCATGCCAGCCACGGCAGTGTAGACCAGCCAACACCAGCTAACCCCCAGACATGTGAATGAGCCCATCCAAGATCAGCAAATCTGCCTGCCCTGTGAGCCATAAGCCCTTACTGTTGTATAGCGCTGAGGTTTTATGGTTCTTACACAGAAAAAGCTGACTGATACATCATCCAGCCAGGTATCAGACCCCACTGTGATCTAGCCTCGCTACCAAAAGCTGACCAGCTTCTGCTCATGCAACCTCCACCAACAGGAATCTTACCTTCAGAATCTTACCTTCAGAGGCAGCCTACTCCAAAGAATCTTACCTTCAGAGGCAGCCTACTCCAAAACTCTGTCTATATTTTGACCTAAAATCTCTCTATTTGTACTTGAAGCCTTGAAACAAACTCCTAGATCCACACAAAAGAAGCCCAGTCTCTCTCCTAGGCCCATCTGTGTGTTCATTTAGAATCCATGCAGAATGCTACTGTAGGTGCCCATTCCTGCCTGTGGGGACGGCCTCTCTGAATCCTCCACTGTCCCTTTGTCTCTAGGCCATCGTCTCTGGATTCTAAGTCTGGAGCCAAGATCACATACCCCTACCCAGCAGCCAGAAACAGGGAGGAGGAAATATCTTGCTCCCTGTGACCTCCATAGTGAGAGATGGAGCTCTGCTTCCCTCCAAGAATCATGAGATTCCTTTAAATCAAGGAGGGGGCTTAGGGTGCTGGGCAGGCAAAGTCAGGGGACAAGTGTCAACAACAGTGCCTAGCCTCAAAGACCTTACATTTTGGAGTAGAGGTGAGGAGGGACCTTAGAGATCATCTATTCAACATTTTCCAAAGTGTTATTGTAACCACAGCAGACAATTCCTGGTCAACTTTTTTTTTTTTTTTTTTTTTTTTTTTTTTTTTTTTTAGACAGAGTTTTGCTCTGTCCCCCAGGCTGGAGTGCAGTGGCACGATCTCAGCACACTGCAACCTCTACCTCCTGGGTTCAAGCGATTCTCCTGCCTCAGCCTCCAGAGTAGCTGGGATTACAGGCACCTGCCACCACACCTAATTTTTACACTTTTAGTAGAGACTGTTGGCCAGGCTGGTCTCAAACTCCAGACCTCAAGTGATCCGCCTACCTTGGCCTCCCAAAGTGCTGGGATTACAGGTGTGAGCCACCAAGCCAGGTCTGGTTCAACTTGCATGTAAGAAAGTTGTGAGTTGGTTTTGAGTCTGCCAGGGACCCTCAGGTCACATAACCAGAGCAGGCCCAGATGAACCAAGCGTGCAACCACAGGGGGATCCTAAGGGCTCAGTCCGAGGAGTGGGGACCGAATTCAGAAGCTGATGCTGGCCGGGTGCAATGGCTAATGTCTGTAATCCCAACACTTTGGGAGGCTGAGGTGGGCGGATCACGAGGTCAGGAGATGGAGAACAGCCTGGCTAACACAGTGAAACCCCATCTCTACTAAAAATACAAAAAAATTAGCCAGGCGTGGTGGCGGGCACCTATAGTCCCAGCTACTCGGGAGGCTGAGGCAGGAGAACAGTGTGAACCCGGGAAGCAGAGGTTGCAGTGACCCGAGATGGCGCTACTGCACTCCAGCCTGGGTGACAGAGCAAGACTCTGTCTCAAAAAAAAAGAAAAAGAGGAAAAAAAAAAGAAGCTGATACTACATGGCAGGGTCCAGTCAGATCGTGTGTCCCAACATCACCTCATTGCAAGATCCAATAAGATCACGCCTCATTATCCTAGGCTTATAAAACCTGACTCAGTCCCAGCTCAGGGAGACACTGCTTTGGAAACTACCCCTGGCATTCTCCTTATTTGTTACATGTAATAAAATCCCCTTGCTAAATCTTTCTTGGTTGTGGTCACTGTGTTGATACCCACCAAGAGACCGAACCCATCTGTGATGTGATGAACGTTACCAACAGAACACTGTAAGGAGGATGACAAAGGTTCTGCAGTCAAATAAGTCACATGAGAAACACTGGTGAGCTTGGGTTCCTTCATTTCCAGACAGCTCAGAGTCTTTACTATGCCAATGTGCACTGGGAACATCTAGAAGAAATCAACAGCTTTTCCCTGGTTTATTTGACCATGCAACTCGATTCTCGTGGAGTATCTTGTAGGACTCATGTTCAGCAGATCACACTTAGGCAAACTGATCTAACCAAACCCCCTGATATTCAGACAGGGAAACTGAGGGACTTTCCTGGTCTCACCAGGTCCCTGGCCTCATAAGAGTCAGCTCAGGACTCAAGGAAGGGACCAGTTCCCAGAAAGAGGAAGCAAAGATGGAGGTAGGGACCTGGGCCAAGGAAACTGCTCAGGCGGTGTCCAATCCCTGGTCTGGTGCTGCCTTCCCTGTTCTGTCTGCTGACATGAGCTCACCACCAGGTGCAGCTGAACAATGCACACTCTCTATGCCTTCAGGTCTCACTTCCACCTTCAGGAAACTCCTTCCGGGAAAGAGGGGGAAACATCATGGGCTGCACCAGGCGACTCAGCCCTGCTCCCCAGCTGCCTCCACAGCCAGAGGGAAGGGGCAGGACACTCGGTAATCAGCAGGTGCCAGGGCCTGGTTGTGAAGCACGGATGCTGGAGTCCAGGCCCGGATCTGCCACATGGCTGTGTGACCTTCAGAAACAATAGTTAATTCTCTGAGCCTCAGTTTCTACAGCGGAAAAAGAAAACACTGATCAGTTGAGACATTTCAAATGAAAGTATCCAGCAAAGTGTAAAGGATTCTGCAAATGTGCAGAGTTATTGTTACATTGGACATCAGATATGAAACAAACTTTCCTCTTTTTCCTAACGAGAGATCCTGAAAAAAGATTTATCAGATGGGTTACAGTAACCCTGGGGGCTTCCCTAAAAGGAGGTGTCTCCTATTTGGTTTAGTTTGACAGGGCTGTGATCTGCCAAGAAACAGAGATAAGACAGCATAACACTGAAGTGTTTATTCTAGAAATATTCACTGAGTGCTGCTATTGTGCCAGAACTTTGCTTATAGTCTCTCTCTCTCTCTCTCTCACACACACACACACACACACACACATGTACACACGCACACACCATGTCAGCTTGCACCTTCATCTCCAAACCCTTTCTCTGATGGTCCAGGCTGCCTAGAATGTGCTGCCCTCGCTTCACCTGGTGAATTGCTCTTCATCCTTCTCAGTTCAGCTGAGGCATCACTTCCTCAGGGAAGTCTGCCCAGCCTCTCCTCCCTCCAGGCTAAGTTGGGTGCCTCCTTTGTCCTGCAACCATGTAGACTGCCATCACTCATCCTCCTATCCCAGAGTGACTCTTACCTGTTTGTACACCTGTCCCCTCTAATAGGTTGTGAATGATTTGAAGGCGATGACCCTTGAGCCCAGCCTGGCTCATACAGGTTGACTGAATGAATATGTGACCCAGCTTTCAGTTCTCCCTGTTGAGGGAAGCCTCAGATTTTGCCTCCTGCCAATCCTTGAGCCAAGATTCCACATGTCTTCATATGTCCCCCCAAGAAAATGCATACCCCAAAGCACCTGAGCACTGAAGGTTTTGTAAGGAAGTCAGAGGTGATGCACACACCACAGCAAAGCCCCCCAGTACTCAACAGACACGTGTATCCCCCAGTCTCCTTCCTATCAGCAGTAGTCCTTGGTGGAAGACAAAATGAGGCCCTCACCCCCAAGATGTCCATGTCTTAATCCCAGAACCTGTGAATATGTTAGGTTACATGGCAAAGTGGAATTAAGGCTGTAGATGGAATTAAGGTTGTTAATCAGCTGACCTTAAGACAGGGAGTTTATCCTGGTTTATCAAGGGAGTCAGTAAAAGTATAAGAGAAGGCCGGGTATGGTGGCTCACGACTGTAATCTCAGCACTTTGGGAGGCCAAGGAGGGCAGATCGCTTGAACCCAGGAGTTCGAGACCAGGCTGGGCAACATGATGAAACCCCATCTCTATAAAAAATATAAAAATTAGCCAGGCATGGTGACACATGCCTGTAGTTCTGGCCACTTAGGAGGCTGAGGAGAAAGGATTGCTTGAGCCCAGGGGGTGGAGGTTGCAGTGAGCTGAGATGGCACCACTGCACACCAGCCTGGGCAGCAGATTGAGTGTCTCAAGACAAAAAAAAAAGTGCAAGAGGAAGGCAGAAGTGGAGGTCAGAGTAATGTGATGTCACTTGAGCTGGCTTAAAGATGGTGGAAGGGAGCCATGTGCCAAGGAATGTGCGTGGCCTCTAGAAGCTAGAAAGGATAAGAAAACAGGTTCTCCCTTAGAGCCTAAAGAAAGGATGCAGCCTGCTGACACCTGGATTTTAGCCCAGTAAGATCCACTTCAGAATTCTGGCCTCCAGAACTGTCGGATAATAAATTTCTGTTGCCTGAGGCCACCACATTTGTGGTCATTTGTTTCAGCAACAATAGGAAACTAATACATCCTCTTTCTTGCCCTTGCCCCATACCACGCCCAGACTCTCCTGTCTCGAACAATTCAGTTCTGGTCCAAAACCTGCAGCACATCTCACTCAGTTAAACAAAAGCCCTGCAGTTGCCCAATCTATCATTTTTTTTTTTCTTTTTTTTTAGACACAGAGTCTCACTTTGTTGCCCAGGCTGCAGTGCAGTGGCACAATCATAGCTCACTGCAGCCTCGAACTCCTGTGCTCAAGGGATCCTCACACCTCAGCCTCTCAAAGTGCTGAGATTATAGACATATGACATGGCACCTGGCTTACCCTCTTTATTTCATTTATTTATTTATTTATTTATTTTGAGATGGAGTCTCACTCTGTCGCCCAGGCTAGAGTGCAGTGGTACGATCTTGGCCTCCGCCTCCCAGGTTCGACTGACTCCCCTGCCTCAGCCTCCCGAGTAGCTGGGATTACAGGCATGTGTCACTATGCTCTGCTAATTTGTGTATTTTTAGTGGAAGGAGGTTTCACCATGTTGGCCAGGCTGGTCTCGAACTCCTGACCTCGAGTTATCTGCCCACCTCGGCCTCCCAAAGTGCTGGCATAACAGGCGTGAACCACCGCATTCAGCCTACCCTCTTTAAATAAAGAGTTCAGCAACCATTTGTTGTTACTCAAGGATATATCCTTTGACAAGCAACTAGTCAAAGCATCCTTCCCAAGCAGACAGTGTGCTCCCTGAGGGAAGTACTGGTAAATGCAATTTTCTCCATCTTATCACTTGTGAAATAAGAACACAGCTAACATGTGGGAGTACCTGCAGTGGGCCAGGGACTATTGTTAGTGCTTCACATGTATTAATTTGCTTCACCCTCCCAACAACTCAGTGCAGCAGATACTGGTATCATCCCCACTATATAGTAGAGGAAACTGAGACACAAGGAGTTTAAACAACTTGCCCAAGGTCACACAGCTGAGATGGTAATTCAGGCAGTCTGACTCCAGAGTCTGGGCTTTTAATCATCACAGTAGAGTCTTCCAGTATACAAGTAAATGAATAAATGAAGTGAACGTGGATGCAGGTATGAACGTATACCTATGTGTACAGATGCTGACAAATAGTCATTATGACAGGTCACCTGTGCTTATAATCCCAGCACTCTGAGAGACTGAGGCAGGAAGATGTGCTTAAGCTCAGGAGTTTTAGAGCAGCCTGGGCAACATAGCAAGACCCCATCTCTAAAATAATTTAAAATTTAACTGGTCATGGTGGCATGTGCCTGTGGTCCCAACTACTTGGGAAGCTGAGGTGGGAGAATGGCTTGAACCCAGGAGATCAAGGATGCAGTGAGCCATAATCATACCACAGAACTCCAGCATGGACAACACAGCGAGACCCTGTCTCAAAAAACAACGAAGAAAAAGACAGGGCACCTCCCCTCAAGCTTCTCACAGTCCACCTGGGGAAGCAGGGGTGAACTGCATCCGCAACCACACATAGCTCAGAGAGCTTTTCTGCGCAGAGCTCTGGGAGCAAAGGGAAAGGGCATCTAAATTGGACTGGAGTGAGGGGTCAGAGAGAGCTTTCTGGAAGAGGTGGCACTGAACCGAGTTTTATGGGGTACATAGATGATCGCTGGGTGAAATGCAGCAAAGGCACTGGGTCAAAAGACCCTGAGGCCTAAAGGAAAAATACAGGGACAGGACAGGGACACAGAGAGACAGAGAAACACTGACTGCAAATGGTAGAGGCAGAGAAAAAGCTACAGAGAAAGAGGCAGAAAATAGCTGATTGTGTCGTGAGTGGCTGCTCCCGGCCCAACCTCCCTCCAGTCCTGGGACAGAAAATAGCCTGGCTGACCCATAGTGTGCAAAGCATTTCCTGTGCAGCCCTGGGGACCCCTGAGCTGTACTTTCTCAGGGGTGGGGCTGGCTGGAGTCTGGGTGTGAGGGCAGAGAAGGAGGGGTCAAGCAGTCCTGGGCCTGGATGAATTCTCCAGAGCGAGAGTGGCTGAAGATGGGAAGGCGCTGGTGTGCATATGTCAGGGTCCGTTTCTGCATATGGGTGTGTGTGTGCCCTTGTCTGTGCCCATGTGGGCAACTGCACCTCAACTCATCCATGTGGCTAATCCTGGGTTTCCATGTGTCTCTACATGGGCATTGAAGGCCGGACGGGCACAGCAGGGCACAGTGGCCACCTCCCTATCTTAGGTACTCAGGCAAAGGGCAGCTATGAGCCTTCTTGAGGTTACAAGCCACCTCCTCTGGGAAGCTACCAGCTTCAGTGTTCCTGGAGCAGCTTCCACTTGATTCCTTATCCCGCCTGGTCCCCAAGGACACCACCTCCATGTATCCCTTTATGGGTCAATGAACTAGTCCCAACTTTTACTGGGGACTGAGTGATCCAGAAAGAACTTTCTCTGGAGGCCTTTCCTAAGGAACAGGGGGAGGGGTTGGGGGAGAGTTAGGCCTGGTTCCCAGAATCCAGCACATCTCACTGAGGAGGACACCTCCTTTCAGGAAGCTCTCACACTTCCCAAGTGACTGCTCAATGACTTCAGCCTAGTCCTTTTCCCCTGCCCCCTTGTGGAGTCCCTGTCCCCACCCCTGAGCCTCCGCCAAGGTTGCTTTTTTTTTTTTTTTTTTTGAGACAGAGTCTCGCTTTGTCACCCAGGCTGGAATTCAGTGGTGCAATCTTGGCTCACTGCAAACTCTGCCTCCTGGGTTCAAGCATTTCTCCTGCCTCAGCCTCCTGAGCAGCTGGGATTACAGGCACACACCACCATCCCCAGCTAATTTTTGTATTTTTCGTAGAAATGAGGTTTCACCATGTTGGCCAGGCTGGTCTTCAACTCCTGCCACCTGGGCCTCCCAAAGTGCTGGGATTACAGGGCTCACAAAGTGCCAGCCCCCAAGGTTGCTTTTTAGATTAACTATCTTTAAACCAGCTCTCCCCATCCTGTCTTTATGCAGTTTGTTATTTTACCCTCTACCCCTGTTAGACTTTTCTCATTCCAACACATGGAGATGGCTTTGAATCTAGAGCACAGGTCATTCCTATTCGATGGACCTGATTTCAGAAGCATCTTAGCAGTAGCTGAGTGACCACCAACGGGGCTGCCGCAGAAGGACTCCTGCCCGGGAGGGAAGCTGGGCTTTCATCTGCAGCAGGGCAGATGCACCTGCTGCAGGGGCAGTCCAGGTGAAACACCGGTTTTCAGGATGCCCAAAATGTACATTCTTGGGCTGGGCACAGTGGCTCACGCCTATAATTCCAACACTTTGAGAGGCCAAGGTGGTGGATCACTTGAAGTCAGGAGTTCGAGACCAGCCTGGCAAACATGGTGAAATCCCATCTCTTCTAAAAATACAAAAATTAGCCGGGCATGGTGGCAGGCACTATAATCCCACTTACTCGGGAGGCTGAGGCAGGAGAATTGCTTGAACCCGGGAGGCAGAGGTTGCAGTTAGCCGAGATCACGCCACTGCACTCCAGCCTGGGCGACAGAGCAAGACTCCATCTCAAAAAAAAAAAAAAAGGGGGGGGCGGGCGCGGTGGCTTAAGCCTGTAATCCCAGCACTTTGGGAGGCCGAGACGGGTGGATCACGAGGTCAGGAGATCGAGACCATCCTGGCTAACGGGGTGAAACCCCGTCTCTCCTAAAAAATACAAAAAACTAGCCGGGCGAGGTGGTGGGCGCCTGTAGTCCCAGCTACTCCGGAGGCTGAGGCTGGAGAATGGCATGAACCCGGGAGGCGGAGCTTGCAGTGAGCTGAGATCTGGCCACTGCACTCCAGCCTGGGTGACAGAGCGAGACTCCGTCTCAAAAAAAAAAAAAGAAAAGAAAAAGAAAAAAAGATGTATATTCTTTTGCTCGCCTCCTATGTTGGAGGTTTCCAGCCCACATCTCAGCCAGGATTACCTCTCCATGACCTTTGGTCTCATACCCTGGCCCATCTAACCACCAGTTAGGATCTTTGATTCCACCACATTTGGACCCATGGAGCTCCTATGAAAAGTCCATAGAAGAGTTGCTGGGCTGGATGAATGCCAGCTTCATTGGCCAAGCCATGCCAGGCCTTCCTGGCCTTCAGGGTCTGCTCCCCTACTCCCCTGGTTTCCAAGCAGCTGCACAGATAAGGGGTGCTAGCATCCCCGCCTTCCTAATAGGAGAGCAATGGAACTAACATTTGTTGAGCACATATCCTGTGTCTCCCTTAATCCACACAACAATCCTTCTAAAAGGACACTGTAATTCTGATGAAGAAGGGCTTTCCAGATATGGCAAGTCAGGATTCAGAGCCGGGTATATCTGATATGTGGAAAGGCCAGCATCTGCTCCTCCCAGCATATATTTACAAGGGGAGGGTCTGATATGGAAGGAGTGTGCAGGGGGCAGGCCTCTGGAGGAGGTCAGGGCCAGATGACCCTTCTCTGGCCCAGCTCCTAGGACTAGGGCAGCACCTCAGGAAGAGACAGAGGATCTTCTGGCAGAGGCCAAATAACTTTCTTTCCTGGGGGATTTTGTGAGAGAATGCTCACCAGCTGAGCTGCTTTGGGGGCCAGTGACAAGGTATGATCTGGATGTGGTAAAGGGAACCTTCTCCCGCCTTCTTCATGGAGCTTCAAATGGCTCCAGTTCAATAAAGACCAATGGAAATATGGTGCCACCTGGAACCCGGGCTGTCTGCAAGTTTGAGGGCACCAGGACAGCACTGGACACAGATGGAGTAACAATTCCTCCAGGGGCCCTACAGCCCTTCTGTAGCTTGCAAGCCAGGGCCAGTCATGAACTAGCAGCCTGTGCGCACATGAGAGGTAGCCCGGGGTCTCTCTGAGTAGGCAGAAGTCTGGGGTTCTAGAAATGGGGAGGAATATGAGGCAGAAAAAGTAGAACATTAAAGCCAGTGTGATTTCATTTGAATTCACAGGTTGATGAGGTCAGGGAAACTCACATCTCGTGCACTTTTAGAGATGGGATCAGAAAGGCCAAGTCACTTGCGGGGGTGGAGCTAATGCCTAGCCTTGGTCTCTCGAGCCTGGCTCTACAGCCACATACTTTCCAAGACACCAGGCTACTTGGGCCACTCTTAACACCCGTTTCCAGACCTCACCTCAGTTCCATTTTTAAGGTTAGTGCACTTCTAAGAAATGACCAGCCGGGTGCAGTGGCTCACAGCTGTAATCCCAGCACTTTGGGAGGCCGAGGTGGGTGGATCACTAGGTCAGGAGTTTGAGACCAACCTGACCAACATGATGAAACCCCATCTCTATTAAAAATACAAAAATTAGCCAGGCATGGTGGCACGCGCCTGTAATCTCAGCTACTCAGGAGGCTAAGGCAGGGGAATCGCTTGAACCCAGGAGGCGGAGGTTGCAGTGAGCCGAGATCACACCACATGTTCTCCAGCCTGGGCAACAGAGCAAGACTCCATCTCAAAAAAAAAAAGAAAAGAAAAGAAAGAAATCACCAAAGCAGAGAAGGCTGAGTCCATCCCTGCAAACCCCTGCCCTGCCCAAGAGCAACTGTCACACCTGTTCCTTCTTGGAACATCATCTGAGGAACCATGTGCCTTCTCTGGGAACTGTGACCCCAACCACAGGCCATTGCAGAAGCTGCCTCGTCTTACCTAACACGTCTTCTTCCCAGACACTATTTAGTAGTCAAGGGACACAAGTACCTGGGCTAGTGTGTCCCTTCTTTAGGATTTTTGGATTTAGAAACCAAATTTGATAGTCAGCCCTCTCCTGTGACTGACAGAACCTGGAACACAGACGACCTGGGGGTTATCAGTGGCCCTGCTTTCCTCCACCTGGAAGAAATAGGTCTGCCGGGAGAGGTTGGGGCCACCCCAGAGAGAGATGCGGAGGTGAGGGGCAGGGAGACAGTACTGGGGAATCTCACGTCTGTTGCCAAAGCTGCCCTGGGAACTAGTAAGGTCTTTTTGCCTGAACAAGTTGGATTTTGGTCACTTGCCTAAAGCCCTATCCAGCCCCCATATGCCCTTTCCCATCCATCCCAAGATAGGAAGGACAAAGGGCAGCAGCACCAGGGAAAAGAAAAGCCCTGGGGGCTAGGGAGGTAGAGGGAGGACCCCGTTAGACTGTCCCTTGGGTTTCTCCCAACAATGGCACAGGCAGTGACATTGTTTGTTTCTGGGATCGAGATCCCTCCCCGGATACCACCACCCCTTGGCTGGCAGTCAGGTGGGGTGGAGGTAAGAATTGGTGGTGAGGCAATTGCCAGTGTCTTTGGAAACCTGGTGCCCGTGGACCACCTTTCTCACACAACTTCACACAGGCAGGGAGGGAAAGAGGAAGAGATCAGATGAGGACAAGAGAACAGCTTGTTCTATGCTACAGAGCAAGAGAGTGACCCCAGGCTTGAATGAAAAGGGCTAGGAGACTTCAGAAACAACCTGGATGCTTGATCACTACTCAGACACCCCAGGGTGGCCTTGCGCAACCAGTTCTCTTTTCTTTGCCTCAAGATCTACAACTATGAAATGAGCAATGGGAGCAGAACATACTCTGGGCTAGAGACCCTGATCCCTCCCACGTTTGGGGAAAACTTGGCCTCACATGTGATCCCAGATAGGCTCCTAACCGTGTCACCTGCCAAGCTCCTATGAATTCTAACTGCTGTGACTGTCTGGGAACCTACCATAGTAGACCAGCCCACAGGGCCTTCCTAGACCTGTCCAACACCCATGGCCTAAGGTGCCAGGCTTGCTGAGCCTCCACTGTTGGTACAGCTGACGGGAAAGGACAGGAAGGTGGGACGGGGCAGGGAGAGTGAGTTATTCCAAAGGCAAGATCCAGCCCAATGCTGATATCTTGAGGCCATTTTGATGTTCACAGCAGACAGATTTCAGAATTAGGGTTTCAGGAAACAGGCGTGTTCAGAGCAGGATCCCAGTCCAGAGCTTAGGAGTACAGACACCCGACCCCGCTCCTCCAAGGGGAGCAGAGAGGGACGCTGACAAGGCTAATCAGTGTCAGGAAGCAAAGCAGGGCTGATAAACTGTATAAACTGGGAATGTGCAGCTGAGGTTAGATGGCTTTGGTCCGGGGGTGCCCAGGACTTATGCACACCGGGATGTTGGCAACAAAGCTAATAATTCCAGAGCCCGCAGCCCATGGAGGCTCAGGGAGCAGCCTGGCTAAGAGTGGTAAGATCGGTGCCTATAGCAGAGGAGGGAGAGACTTCGAGCCACATGCTGGAACTACAATCGACGATTGGGGGATGAGTCTGTCATTGACATTAGGGAAAAGCCATGTGATTGTCTATGGTTTCTGTGCCAAGGATGGGGGACAAAGGGAAGAATCCAGAGTGGCAGGTGTTGGGATAAAGAGTCCTAGGGCAGTTGTGTCTTCCCTGGGCCTAAGCAGTCACAATTTACACCTGTATGGGGGCCATAGAACACAAGGCAAACTCTGTTAGTCAGTAAGGCCTGGCCATGACCCATCCATGGAGCACAGGGCCTGCTTGGGCAGCTTTCTCCATCCAGCCCCAGAAGTTCCTGGCATTTGAGTGTTAGACCAAGTGTGCACTGGATTAACTCCACCAATGGAAGAAAAGAACCAATATCAAGAATCCAAACCCCATAGACACTCCAAATAGTAGAGGGATACTATGTCACTCAGTTCTCAGTCACCCAAATCCTTTTTCCTCATTAATTTATTTCCTTCCACTTATCAGGTTCCACGGTTATATCACACCCTCTCACTCAGCACCATTCAATAGGACATTCTGCAGTGATAGAAATGTCGGTCCCCACCGTCCAATACACTAGCCACTAGCCACGTGTGGCTAGTTAGGAGCTAATTTTTCATTTGTGTTCATATTACTTTAAATAGTCACATGTGGCTAATGGCTACCACATTGAACAGAGGCCTGGTTCTCCTATGCTGTAGGGCAGTAGGATCCTCAAGTCCAAACACTTAACTATATCTGTACACCAGCAATGATTAGAAAGGGATCTCTGCTCAGGGTAGGGCTGAGTGACAGAGACAAGAGGAGAAGGGAAAGAAATGGAAGGAAAACATGACTAGGTGAGGAGCATGTGCATTACCTTATTTTATCTTCACAGAGACCTGCAAAGTAAATATGATTAAGCTCAGATTATAAGTAAAGAGACAGAGACTCAAAGAAGTCAAATAACTTTCCTTGTCACACCATTAGTTAGGGCCAGAGTCAAGATCTGAACCCAAGTGTCTGCCTCCAAAGTCCATGGTTTTCCACCTATCAGACAGCTGAGAAAGAGAGTGGCCTCTTCCTGGCAGCGATGGGTCTCAGAGTTGAGCAGGTCAAATTCATGGGCTGCTAGACAGTTCTCTAACTCGCCTCCTCCAGAGCAGGTCTGCCCTGTTACAACTGCATTGATATGAACTTCCAGAAATCAGACACACCCAGACTCACACACAAGGCCAAAGGCACATGGCCAGAAAAAATTATCTGTGACTGTGCCATCCATTAGTGCAGATAATTAATGGTCTATTTGATATTCTTGGCATAAAAAAAAGGCAGAAATAATGCTTTGTTTGGGCTGATATTAAAATATCTCTTCATAGCCCTGCTCTCACTAATTCACTTGCTCACTGGCAGACCAGGCAGTAGGGTCAGAAGTGAGCTACAAGGGAAGGAGATGAGGGTGGAGAAGGAACTCACATTTCTTAGACATCTAATAAGTACCAGGTACCAAGTGAAAGACTTCAACTGATTATTTCAAGCAATGATCATCCCTATGAGTCAGCTCTTACTATCCTCATCTCACAGGAGCAGGACTAAAGCTCAGAGGGGTAGTGTGGTATATGCGCAAAGCTGCACCGCTGATAGCAGTGAGGGACGACTTCAAAATCTAGGTCTGCCTGACTCCAAACCCATGCTATGTCACACTGACCATTGGCAGAGATCTAGAAAGCCCATCGCTGCTAATAAAGTGATGGACCTCCTTTCCACCTCACTCTGGTATCATGCCTAAAGCCAGGCTTCTGTGTAGCCATCTCATCTCCCAGAAGTTCAGGCTCCCATGAGCAGGAGAGGACCCAACCCCCAACCCCATTGTGCAACCAATGACAATGAGAGCCAGGCGTCCCCTTTCTTACCCACCACTTTCCTCCCCACCCCATGGGGTGCTGCCAGTTCAGCACAATAGTGTATTCTGTGTCCAAAAGCCTCTGCTGGCGGCCCCTAGTCTTTTGCAGTCCCTCCAGACAATGGCAGAGCCCAAAAGGCCTGATAGCCAGTGACAAATATATGTGAATGACCAGCTCACAGGAAGTGGCCTTCAATAGTCCGATAGTTTCCTGTATCCTGACATTGTGAAGGCCCACTTCCTGTGCTGTCTCTGAAAATACAGCAAGGCAAAGCTGGGGGTGGGTGCAGAGGCAGGGTTTCCCTGTCTACCCCCTAGCCCAGGCTCCCCTATAATATGCAACTCTGCTTGCCTAAGGATGCCACCAGCCAGTCTCACCTGACTTCTGATTCAAGGGTGAATTCCTGGCTGGTCTCTGACCTGTCCCTTCTCCTCTTAACCAAACCCCACCCAAGCCCAGTCAGAACAAAATGACCTATTTTTAAAGATTTTACAGGCTTCCTCAGTCTCACCCCCAACCCCCCTTCCAAGTTCCCAGGCCTTCTCCTGCTGGGAAAGGCTTTCTCATGTCTACTCACATACCTTTGCTGCATACTAAACCCATTTCCGCGTGTCCGCTGGTCACTCTGCCCTGAATGATAACCTTGATAGGTTTACAAATGCTCATTAAGTCACCCTTCAAGTTTATCTTCCCGGAGCCAATAATCACAATGCCTTCAGCTTCCTCCGTGTTACAAAAAGCAAAGCGAAGCAAGAGAGCTGGGGAAACAGGGAGGCCTCCTTTATCTCTGGCTCCAGCTGGACTCAGGAAAGGCTCTCCCAGGTTGTGCCTCCCCGCAGCACCTTGCCTCCCAGCAGAAGCTGGCCCAAAAGATCAAGCGCACCTGCCAGTTACCAGGAAAGCAGGGGCAAGAGGGAGAACGGATGTCTTCTATGGAATGAGGCATTATGCTAAGAGCTTTCTCCTCAGTTACTTGGTGAAGGAGGTAGTAAATCCCTATATTAAAGACTAGGACACAGAGAAGCTAAGTGGCTTTGCCCAGGGTCCCACAGCTAGTGAGAGGGGGAGCCACGTGACCCACAGCCTAGTAAGAGGAAGCCGACAGTACCCATAGCCTTGCTTGGCACTGGAAAATGGTTTGGATACGGGGGAATGGGGAGGTTACTGTTTGCTCCCTCCTCTCACACCTGCTCTCAGGACCCTCATATCTCATACATGGAAAGTCATCTCCCAACTTCCTAGCACAGGAGAAACAGTGCTGGAGGCGGGCAGGTGGCTGCACCAGTCCCGCCAGCAGCCTGTCTCTGAGCATTGTTCTCCACGGTCAACAATGACGGCACTGAATTAGCCTCGGGCCATTGTGGTCACTGGGGTAGGAGACGTAGTGGGGGTGGGGGTACAGGTCAAGAGGTGACAACCCATTCATTCCCTCCTAGTCATTGGAGATCTGAGAGCTGCAGCCCAGTCAGTCAGGAGCCCTGAGCCCAGTGTGTCCAGGAATCAGGGAAAACAAAGAGGTCTCTGGAGATGAAAGGAAAGAGGAGGGGAGGAAGCCCCCACTGACTTTCCCACCCTCCACCCTCCACTGTCCAAGGGGAAGAAAGGCCAAGGGCACAGTGAAGCTGGGGGGAACAGCCAGCTTCACTGGAGGTAGAACAGAGCTCCAAAGCCCGCAGACCTAGGCTTCGCTTCCAGCACAACCACTCGCTCAACATGCGATTCAGTTACTTAGCCCCTGAGTCTCAGTTTCCCCATCTAAAAAATGGAGAAAACAACCCCTGCTTTGCAGGGCTCCTGAGAGGATTAAATGAGATATCAAAAGCATCCAGCCCAACACTTAGCCTAAAGGAGCTCAGTGGGCACAGTTTTCCTTCTCCTTCTTTTCCGGGATTCGTCTGCCTTGGGTTCCCAAGACTAATGAAGTCCACAGGAAAAGCAGGATGGCTGCCTTCTAGCCCTTTTCCAAGAAGCCAGGGAACCTCTGCAATCCTAGGAGTCTGTGGACCTGGCTGGGCAGAAGGCAGCGGGCAGCTGGACCTAAAGCATCCATCCTTCTTGCCCCTCCAATGCTGGCTTCTGGGCCTGGGGGGACAAGAGGGCATGAGAGACCTAGAACTGCTGACCCCAGAGGAAGATGCAGGATGCTGGGTGAGGGCAGTGCACCATCAGAGGACCCTGAGATGATCTCAAGACCACCTAATAGGGCTGCATGAAAGACTGACGGGGAGGTGGGCTTCAGGGCCAGGCAAAGCGCTTACTTGTCATCTATGGCCAATTCTGATTCCCAGAAAGTTTCTGAGCCACTTCCCAACCCGCCCTCAGCTTTTATCAGAAAACACATGCACTCAGAGAGGAAAGTCTTTACTAGAATATCAGCCTAAACCAACTCAGTCAGACAAGAAAATCTCCTGGAAAAAATAATAGAAGTGATGTTTGAACTCTCAGTGCTTTTTCTAAACCACTCCCTGCCAGGTGGGGTATGTAGAGAGCTGCAGAGCTCAGCTAAAACAAAGGTGGTGGTGTTACCCCCTTCAGAGTCACTGCTCATGGGGACAGCCTGGGTCACAGCCTGGAGGCGGAAGGGAGTCGAGGCTCTGATAAGGCAGGGGAAGGATGGGACAATGCCTGGGACCTGCTGACTGTTCCTTCACCCCAGAGACCACAGGGATAATCAGCTCACAGAGCCTTCCGGCCTCAGGCATTTAGTTCTGACTCTAAGGCCTCTTGTGGGAGAGAGGGAGGACCCAACACCAGCCTCTCCCCAGGGTGGGCTGAGCGCCTCCCCATTAAAGGCTCTGGCTGCAGCCACTCTCCTATGCAGAGGGTTCCCCAGCGGCAGCAGCCCGCTTCATGCTGCTGTCGTCTGTTACTGCTGAAATGTGTCCCCACAAGATTCATATGTTGAAGTCCTAAACTTCATATTTCTTCATAATATGACTGTATTTGGAGATAGGCTTTTAAAGACAAGATTAAGTTAAATGTGGCCATTAGGGTGGGCCCTAATCTAACCCGATGGTGTCTTTTTAAGAGGAAATTTGGACATACCAGGAGTGCACAGGCACAGAGAGATGCCCATGTAAACAGGCAGCAAAAGGGTGCCCACCTGCAAGCCCGAGAGAGAGGCCTCAGAAAAACCCAATCAAGTTGGCCCCTTGATCTTTGACTTCCAGCCTCCAGAACGGTGAGAAAATAAGTCTCTGTGGTTGGTGAGCCACTCTGCGGTGTTTCATTACGGCAGCCCTGACAAACTAACATGCTTCCCCTGTCTGGGGGTCATGAGCAACAGTCTGGGGGACCCCCTCCGCATACACTCCCAAGAGCCACAGTAGCCCGAGCAGGGTCCCCTCAGCTCAGTGCCACCCTCAGCCAACCCTCAGCTTCTCCAGCCTCCTCCAGAAATCTCTCGCTGCCTGAAGGCCAATCAGTGAGCCAGCCAAGGCTGTGTGCAGGTTGGGATTGCTGCAAGACACCAAGGCAGTCCAGGAAGGGCCTGGGACTCGGAGGGGGGCAGTGAAACAGGGGCAGAGAAGCAACAAACAGCACAGCCAACAGGCCTCAGGACTGAGGATCAGGGTACCCTCATGGTTCCCCAGCTGTTGGCCACAGGGTTACTGTAGGCCTGTTTCCCCACTACACTCCAGCACCCCTCTTAGAGCCCAGAGGGAAATCAGGGTCCTAAAGTGTGGCTCAATGTATGAAATGGAAAAAATACTCCTAATCACAATAACCAACTTTTCCTAGTGCTAACTATATGTGAGCCACTGTTCCAGATGCTTTGGTGTGTTTTCCTTGAATCCTCGCAATAACCCTGTAAGTCATACATTAGCCCCATTTGACACAGGAGACACTGAGAAGAAGCTTGCAAAGGACTGCAGCTGTGAGAGGCAGTGCTGGGCTTTGAATAGGAGCAGTCTAGCTCCAGAGCTGAGCTTCTTGAGGAGAGTGGATTGCAGGGTGCGAGGTGGGGTGGGGTGGGGTCTGAGCCCATCAAGGCCCCAGCATATATCAGCGAGGTGAGAGCCAGCCAAGGACAGGGCTTTAGGGACAACAGCAGCTGAACAATCCACCTTGTCATCAATCAACCAAATTATAAACACACAGGACTCGCATCTGTGGGAAAGACTGTGACCTCCTACCCTCCCGCACGTGGAGAAAACAGCTTGGAGAGGATCAAAGGGGCAGAGGTACCCTAAGAGTTGATCTTTAGTCTGTGTGCTGGGAAAACAAAACTGGGAGGGGGCAGGAAAAGCAGGCTGCAGCCTTCATCAGAGGTAAGTCACATGAGCCACCAGAGGGGCTGTGACTATGCCCTACGGCCAGCAGGCACCCAAGAGGGTTTCCCCTCATCGTCAAGTCAAGCAAACTGCAGGCCAGAAGCTGACCTTGGTTTGGCATGATGACAAGGTGGAAGCTGGAAAAGGGAGGGGGCATGGGGCGGCCACAGGGCCAGCTCTGCTAAGAATCCCATTATCTTGGGGGAGCCATTTCCCACTCCAGGGGTAGAAGGCGAATCGGTGATTTTCTCTTTTAATTGAATCCTTAAGAATGACAGACAAGTGGAAAGAGGGTTTCATATAAATACAAGATTTATAGTCTGCTTCTTGAGGAAGTGGGGAAACCAGAGCCTTCTCCATCTCTATTTTCAGTGCTTACAGGCTTCACCTGCCAGCCCACCCCACCCTCTTAGGCACGTGGCTAGAGGGAAGGCATGAAGGGGAAGATGGAGATAAAACAGAGACACTCCAGAAGCAGTGGCTCCCACAGGATCTCCAGGAAGTCATCTCACCCCTTCCCAGGATTCCTCAAACCAAAGGGTTGGTCCAAGGGTCCACCGAGACGCTGGAGAGCACCACCTGGTAAGTGCATTAAGAGGATCCCTGGGCTCAGACCCAGGGCCTCGCTGGATTCCTTGGAGTTTTCCCATCCACCCTGCTGAGCTGCTGCAGAGCTTTGATCACTACTACACGAAGGGTTTCCTGAATGCTTTCCTGAGGACATTGTTCCCCACCATAGAGTCATCAGGGTCAAATTCATCACGGGCTATCCTGGTCCAGGTCCTACCCAGGAGGGAAATGCAGTCTTCTGCCCAAGTCCCCGTCCCCTAGAAAATTAAGCCAGCAGTTTCTTTTGGTTCATCCCATTACCAGCCTTGGGGAAGGTAACGCTGTAGCAAAACACAGCTGCCATTAGCTCTAAGCTGCCAGGCACCTCAAAGCACACACCTGGCGGCCCTGCTCCTTAGCCTTCTGAGACCTGTCCCCACACCCAGCCCCAGTACCTGCTCCATCCCAGAATCACACTCCAGGGCCTCTTAATTCATTCAACATTTATTGACAATGATCATTTGTGAGGCACTCTGCAAGGGGCAGAGGAGTAAGAATTGGTCCCTGCCCTCAAGGAACTCACAGTCTAGGGGGGATACAGACACACACCAATCCCAGTGCCTTGTAACGACATTCTTACAGTAGAACGAACACAGGGCTAGAGAAGCAGAGCAGGAATGACAATCTGTGCTTGGGAAAACTGCATGTGGCCCTGCATGCTAAATCCTGTAGTGTAACTAGGAGTTTACCAGTTACCAGGCAGCCAGTGAGGGAAGTACCAGGCAGGCACAATGTGTAGGGCACATGGAGGTCTCAAAGTTTAAATGGGCATAACATATTCAAGATGTGGCAAAAACTAGGTCCCATCATGGGGAACAATGGGAGATGAAGCTAAGGAGGTGGGCGGGGGCACGATGGTGAAAGAGCTTGCATGACATGCAAGGGCCTTTCATTTGTTTCCTGTAGGCGAGGAGCCAGGAAGGTCTTTAGAAAGAAAATGCTGGTAGAAATGGGGAGAATTTTCAGGAAGAGACCAAAAGCTCAGGCAAGAAATGAAGAGGACCAAAAGCAGGGGAGTAAGGGGGAAAACAAAGGATGGATTTCAGATGCAGAAGTGGCCACCACGGTGGGTGATGGAATCCATGGGAAGGAGGAGGGGCAAGATCAAAAACAACCTGAACAACAGGACAGAGGGAAGAGACTCTGCCCGACACTGCACTAGGTGTCTTATAAACATAAATATTATGTCAATGTCACCATTCTGTGAAGCGGGCAGAATTCACCCCATTTTACAGATGATGTTCATAAACTTTAAATAACTTCTCTAGTCACACAGCTAGATTACAGAGTTAGGCTTCAAACCCAGGTCAACATTTCAACCATTATACTATATGGTAAATCTAGACAGAGATGGGTGGTATGCTGTTTTGGATAATGATCTAGAATTTAAGGCAAAATTCAGAACTAGAGATATACATTTGAGAGTCATCGCCACTGGGGTGGGTGAAGCCACAGATGAGGCTAAGACTGTCCAGCAAGAAAACAGAGGCAAGAACGAAGCTGGAAGAACATTCACATTAGAACAGGAGGGAGCAGGGGCAGGAGAGCTGAAAAAGGAAACTGAGATGTGGTGATGTCAAGGGAGAATCCTATGAAGAGAACGTTGTGTACTTCAAAAAGCTAGAATATGACCAGTATAACAAGATTTGCAATTACAAAGGCTTTGAACCAAAATGCCCTCACCGCTGTATTGGTGGAGGCAGACAGCAAGCAGTAAAGAGCAACAAAGGGCACGGGGATGGGGTTGAGATCCTTGAGGAGCTTGGATTTAAAAAAGATTACCTTGGCCGGGCGCAGTGGCTCACGCCTGTAATACCAGCACTTTGGGAGGACGAGGCGAGTGGATCACGAGGTCAGGAGATCAAGACCATCCTGGCTAACACGGTGAAACTCCGTCTCTACTAAAAGTACAAAAAATTAGCCGGGCTTGGTGGCGGGCGCCTGTAGTCCCAGCTACTTGGGAGGCTGAGGCAGGAGAATGGTGTGAACCCGGGAGGCAGAGCTTGCAGTGAGCCGAGATCGCGCCACTGTACTCCAGCCTGGGTGACAAAGTGAGACTCCATCTCAAAAAAAAAAAGATTACCTTGAAGTGTTGCAGACTCTGTTGCCATCCACAACCCATGAAGGAAGAGGGCCAGGCAAGATGGTTATACAAATTACTCCAGCTGCACTTAGCAGCTTAGGCTCAGAGAAGGAGAAATGGACATTGGAGCGGGGATTGGAAGTGAAGAAACTGGGCACTGAGAGAGGGAATAAGGGCCCTAAGGACTTTGGATTCTTCTAGATGGAAAAGCTGCCCTTGCTGGGGCGCTAGTAAAGATTTTTTTAAATCTCAGTAATTAGAAGGGCCCATTCGGCATTTTTAACAAAAAACAAAGCCAGGGTTTACTTTTGTATTATGTAAAAAGGATCTGATTAACAGATAATTGATGTTAACAAGTTTAATTCAAAAAGAATAAACTGTTTTTCAAGTACCACAGGCACTGCTGGAACAGGATGAAAACGGATACACCATTTACTAATTACTCCTCACTCTTCAAATTGATTCCCGTAAAGACTTCTACTTCGCAAATACTTTAAAATAGGCTGTGTACAGGAAAGAAATAATAGCATGTGTATTTGTATTTTATTATTCAGACTGGCTGCCATCCCAACTAGATAAAGGAGGTTTTACTGGGCTGTAATATCTAGCACTTGCATGTTTTCAGAGCACTCTAAACTGGTTTTCTCCCTCTTCACAGGATCAGCAGGGAACACGTTCCCCATTTTGCAGGGAAACCAAGGCCAGGAGAGGTGAAGCGGCATACCCCAGGTCACCACTCAGACCTCTTGCCTCCAAGTCCAAGGCTCTTTCCTCTCCCAATTCTCCTGATCTGTGACCTCCTGGGCATTCTGGCCAATCTGCTTCCCTCTGACTTTGCAGACTGCCCTGATGGAGCTACCACAAAGGCAGGTGGGAAGCCTGCAGTCTCCTGACCAGCCTGTGCTTCTTGGTTCTTACGCAAGCCAGTTCTTTCTGTGAAATATTTATCAGCAGCTCTCAACCACCAGGTCTATGAGGGTCCCTATTGTCCTTCAGCCAAGGCTGCTCTCTCCCCGAGACCCCCGCCTCACCAGGAGCACAAGCATACACGCAACTATTGCAGGAAACGTAGGTTCTTCCTGCAATACAATTAAAGCTGCTAACATTTACTGAGTACCCACTGGTGGTTGTGAGGATGAGGTAATGTATGTAAAGTTTTAGCATAGTCTGTGACAATGTATGTAAAGTTCTTAGCATAGTCACTATGTTAAGAGGTAATTATGTAAAGTTCTTAGTCACTATGCTAAGAACTTTACGTAATTACCTCATCCTCACAACAACCCAACAAAAATTCTCACCCCTATTTTACAGGTGAGGATATTGAGGTTCAGAAGGGCTAAGTGACTTGCCCAAGGTCATCCAGTAAATTGTTGAGGTAGTATTCATAATTCAAGTCTGTCAGACTCGAGAATCCACTTTATTTTTCCTCTGCTACACTGCCCTGGCTCCCTACTTTACAAGTACTTAAGAGATCTAAAGCAAAGTGGAAAAGAAAAAGTGAGGCAAGACGGAGGGGCTTTTACATTTTCACCGCCTGGCTCCCAACCCAGACTCTGGCAAGGCTAATTCCATGATGTTTCACTCAGCAACAGTCCCACCAACCAGGAGCCCTGGGGAGCTGACCAGAGTCAAAAGGCTCCCTGGCAGGCTTGTTCTGGCAGCTGCCCAGTCGACTTGTGCTAACACAGCAACAGGCACAGGAAAGGGTCTAGAAAGAGTGGAAAAGCACCAGACACTGAACCGCTGCAGGGAGAGAAGTGATTCCTGCCGTGCTCGGACAGCATAACCCTATACTAAAGCCAACACCATCACAGGGCTGGGAAGAGACGGGGAGAAGTGGTGGGAGCAAAAAGCCCCAAGCACGTCCACTCACTCATGTGTTTCAGTGAACTGTGACTGGAAGGCCAGTCAAAAAGAGGGTCACTGCCTCCAAGGTGAATCAGCAAGCATGGAAGAAAACCAGTCTGTACCTTGGTTCATTCCAGCAACCCTGACCTGTCTATACCCACATCCACATAAACCTTGCTACCTAATGTCACCTGAGCAGAGGCAAGAGCACATATACTATCTTACAGCCACTGCAATGACCGATTTCAGCCAGCCTGTGGGAAAGAAAGATCTAGCTGAGAATACTAATAGACTTGCTAGAGGAAGAAATTCAGTGACGACGTGCTCTTGGAAAGAAAAGTATTTAAAAGGGGGCACAATCAAAGTGAGACTGGAAGAAGGGAGCCACTTGGATTCCGAAAGATAGGGCTCTCTCGACCAGACACCGAGTGCAGGCCAATGGGTGGTGACAGGGATATTTTAAAAGATCTGAAAATCCAAAAATGTCCATGGGAAAATGTGTTTGCTATTATTTCTGTAGGCTTTCCATCCTCACATTTTTCTTAGGTTATTAAGCTGTCTTTGTACAGGATGCCCAAAAGGGTTTTGAGGGAAACCAATTCTGGGATCTAATATTTGTCACAAGTTGATAGATCGAAAAAAAAGCATATTTCTTAGGTGTCATCAGAAGGAGGAGGCAGTTTGAGAGGTCACAAATTGGCAGCCACTGGGTCAAATTAACCCCACAGGTAGGTTAGCATGCTTAGAATTTTGTAAAATGAACTATCAACACTTAAAAATCAGAAGGTTACACACACCAGACAACCCTGAATTTCTAGCATCTTTTCTTTTTTTTTCTTTTTTTTTTTTAACACTCTCTGGAACTCTTAGAACATCTTTTAAAAAAATTCAAAAATCTGGTACCACTGGATGAGCAGCAGATTGGAAGGTGAGTCGCCACTGCCCCCTTTCGGCAGGTCTGTACTTTCTGCCAGCGTGGTGGCGCATTTGTCACCTGACCTCTGCGGGCACCAGTGTTTGGTTTAGCCCAGGGAAGCGATTGCAGGCTTGGTAATGCCCAGGACTGCCATAGGGTGGCAGCACTGGTGTGCCAATGAGGCCTGCTCATCAGCCAGAACCAGAAATCTCCTTACTTGGTAGCTGACAGCCTCTCCCCAAGCTCTATCGGATTTGTTCCCTGCGAAGCAACAGCAGCTCATTTCCACATTCCCACTAGGCCTCAGTGACCTAGAAGAAGCCAACGACTCAACCTGCTCCCTCCTCTCAGGCCACCACCAGGTCCTGGAAGGTACCTCCAGCTGGCACCTCTTCACAGCTGGCACCTCTAACTGTTCAGGAACTCCACCCTCACCCACCTGTGAACATCATCAGGCCTCAGGAGAGACAGTCTAAGAAGCAGGGCCAATACCCACTCCCTTTTAGAGGCAGATTAATTCACGAAATGCTCAGTACTGCCCTGTGCTGACTTAAACATCAGACGGCTTCAAGAGGCAACAGCTTCTTATGCTTCTTCCTGCCGTCTGCTTTTACTCCCCTCACAGCCTTACCAGCAACATCTTAAGTGGTAACATTTAGTAGAAACTCCTAGAGCCCTTTAGGAAAGACATTTGGTGTTATGCATGAGATCCTCAAAACTGCTCATTTATCCCATTTCATCCAAAGTGACATTTACTATTTTTACTGTTTATTCCAAAATGCAGGAAAAGCTTCATATAAGATATTCATTGCAGTATCTAAACAAGTGAACCACCAGAAACAATTGAAATGTCCGGCAATATGGAAACTGTCCAGAATAAACTTATGCCATACTCCCACTTGATAGACAATTATGTTGCTATTAAAAACAACTACAGCCGGGTGCGGTGGCTCATGCCTGTAATCCCAGCACTTTAGGAGGCCAAGACAGGCGGATCACAACATCAGAAGTTCGAGACCAGACTGACCAACATGGTGAAACCCTGTCTCTACTGAAAATACAAAGATCAGCCAGGCGTGGTGGCGCGCACCTGTAATCCCAGCTACTCAGGAGGTTGAGGCAGGAGAATCGCTTGAACCCGGGAGGCAGAGATTGCAGTGAGCCGAGATCACGTCACTGCACTCCAGACGGGGCAATACAGCGAGACTCCATATTAAAAAAAACAAAAACAAAAAAACTACAGGCCGCCAGGCACGGTGCCTCACACCTGTAATCCCAGCACTTTGGGGAAGTTGAGGCAGGCGGGATCACTTGAGGTCAGGAGTTTGAGACCAGCCTGGCCAACATGGTGAAACCCCCATCTTTACTAAAAACACAAACACTAGCCAGGCGTGATGGTGCACACCTGTAATCCCAGCTACTTAGGGAGCTGAGGCGGGAGAATCACTTGAACCCAGGAGGCAGAGGTTGCCTTGAGCCAAGATCACACCACTGCACTCCAGCCTGGGTGACAGAATGAGACTCCATCTCCAAAAAAAAAAAAAAAAAAAAAAAAAACTACAGGCCAAGGCCGGAGGATCGTTTGAGACCAGCCTGGGAGACATAGTGAGACCTGGTTCTACAAAAAATAAAAAAATTAGTTGGGCGTGGTGGCATACTCCTGTAGTCCCAGCTATTTGGGGGGCTGAAGTGGGAGGATCACTTGAGCCCAGGAGGTCAAGGTTGCACTGAGCCGTGAATGATGACCACACAAAATGGAAAAATGATAATGTGAGAAAAGTATATAAAATTAAATGTACAGTAATAACTATCTTTAAAACCTATGCAGAGAATTAGTAAAAGACAACAAAATGTTAATGGTTGTTATTAACGAGCTGGGAACATGGGTGCCCTTTTTAAAATCCCTACCAAATTTTCTTGAATGTGCGTATATACTTTTATAGGGAAAGGCGTGTGCGTGTGTGTGTGTGTGGTCTACTTCCATTTAGACTTGAAGCTGCTAAGGCCAATTGTAATGATGGTAAAAAGGTTCCTAGGAATCTGTGCCTCCAGGGTTCAATGCAACCGCACTAGTAAAGCAGTTTCCAGGGCTCCTTGGCACCCTTTAATACCAATGTTATCCTGCTCTAAAACACCTGTACTTGCCTAACTTCTAAGAAGACTCCCAAATACCATCTAGATGATAAGATTCGATCATTATGGTTCTCAGATACCACTTTAATCAAGTTTTGCACTCTACAGTGATGGGGGTAGATGACGGGGACTGTTTTCAAGCAAATTCACGAGGCACATGTTCGTCCCTGCCCCAAAGTGAACAGTCTGGGCTTCCCAGAACAGAAAAATGCTTTCCTTCCCAGGGGAATCCCATTCCTGAGCTGACAAGACAGATTTCAGTAAGAATGAGCACAAAGGATAGGGCAAAACAGTGAAGGGAGCCAGGTGCATATTTGAATTCTTCCCAGTGCAGACTGGAACTAGACATGCAGGTATCCCTCCTAAAGGCAACACCCAAATCCCAGCCATTCCCACTCGAGGCCAAACCGCCTGCCCACAGAGATTGATAGCCAACGTTCATCTCATAACACTCCTCCCAGCAGTGCACCAGTAAACTCAGATGCCTGAGTGCTTGTGGCCACCACACAACAGATGCGGCCTTCCTCTTCACTGGCCCTTTGGCTGCCGCTGGGTCTGCCTGGACATCAAGGAGCAGCCAGTATTTGTGTGGCTGTGTGGTGTGGGAGGGGCCAGAATAAGCAACAAAGCCAATTAGATGTGGGTTCTGGGGCTCTGTCAACATGGTAGCAGGACAAGTCACCGCCCACAGTAGGACCGTAGGGCCCTGTGTCCTCCATCAATTCTTCTCTGGGCGGTTTCTGTTCAGCACAGCTTTCGGGGCAAATTCTAGCTTGTCCTTAAGGCTCACCACCTGCGTGTGGTCCTTGCCTAGAAGCTCATCCAGCTTGCGATCCTCTCGGCGCTCTGAGATGCTCTTTTCCTCCTCCACGGGCTGGGGGTCCTTTCCCCTGATGAACCATTCCAGGTGGTAGCCCACAGCCCCGACCACGAAGGCAACAGGGAATGTGACATAAGGAGCATAGGTACGAACCACGGTCCAAAACACAGGCCACATGACATCTGTGGAAGAGCACAAGGCAGCATTAGAGAGAACGCAGCATCACCTCCCACCAAATAAGAGCAACCCACTAGGGCTCTCCACTTACCAGGCAGCCTGGCACAATGTTTTTTACTTTTTGTTTTGTTTTTTTTGTTTTTTTTTTGAGACGGAGTCTTGCTCTGTCACCCAGGCTGGAGTACAGTGGTGCGATCTTGGCTCACTGCAACTTCCACCTCCCAGGTTCAAGCAATTATCTGCCCTAGCGTCTCAAGTAGCTGGGATTACAACTAATTTTTGTATTTGTTTAGTAGAGACAGGGTTTCACCGTGTTGGTCAGGCTGGTCTTGAACTCCTGACCTCATGATTTGCCCACCTCGGCCTCCCAAAGTGCTGGGATTACAGGCATGAGTCACCGTGCCTGGCCAGCCTGGCACAACTTACTGAGCACCCACCCCCATGCAGAGCAATGCGAGAGGTGGGTCCCTGAAATAATCTAGGAAATTTCAAAAGATTCCATTGTTAGGGAAGAAGGAGGAATCTCCAGTTTACAGACTGTAATCTTTGACAAGTGTGCACCAATATATGACAATGTTCCCCACAAGGGGACCTCTGAGCCTTACCTAATAGAGCGTCAAGCCCATTGACCCCAGGCCCTAGTTTGCCAACATTTCAAGAAGGGAAAAAGACACCTTTCTCTGCTCTATGAAATTTCTCCATGAGCGCAGCCAGCCACCTTTTCCCCATGACACACAATTCTACAATTCTCCACCATATGAAAAGTCGTTCCTTTTCCTCATGTAAAGCATAAGGAGTATATTTAAACAGTCAAATACATACTGTGTTACCTAATTATTCTGGATTTTAGGTAAATAGATAATGGTTTTATCCTATTTTGAAACCTGGCTTTTCTAACAAGGGGACAAACCTATACTTTACAAATCTGCTGACTAAACCACTTTCAAAGTATCCTATCTTGGCTAAAGACGGTGGCTCACACCTGTAATCCCTGTTACTCAGGAGGCTGAGGCAGGAGAAATCACTTGAACCTGGGAGGCGGAGGTTGCAGTGAGCTGAGATTACGCCACTGCACTCCAGCCTGGGCGGCAGAACGAAACTCCGTCTCAAGAAGAAAAAAAAAATTCCTGTCTTCAATGAAACCCATACCGTCGTATTTACATAAAAAGCTCCTGAAAATATCACAAATCATTATACATACTCTGGATATCACAGAACTTGAAGATTTACTGTGAAAAACCACTGTACAAGCCCTGGCCGGGAGCTGGGGCGGGGGTAGGGGGGCAGGGAGAGGAGTGGAATTGTCTCAGGGCCTCCTGAAATGAAGTAGGGCAATGCCAAAGTAATGTAAAAACACACAAATTGGGTCACTCTAATGGCCATTCTGTCTCAAATGATTATTACATTATCAATTATCAAAGATCATTCACAGTTATAACACAGCTACCATGTATTGAGCACTTATTACATGCTAGGCCTTGGGCTAGCCACATCGCATGCACTCTCTCTCTTAATCCTCATGTCCACCACGTAAGCTAGATACATAACCCACTATCAGAGGGTTAAGAGACTTGCCCAAAAGTATCCACTAAAAGGTCTTTCTGTTTATGCCCCTGTAGGTACTTCTCCAACACTGCTATCTCTGATCTAAAGTGAACAATCAAAACCTCACCAAGGATAAGATGATTCTCCCCCTCTCTCTTTGGTTCCCAATTCTCTTTGAAGGAATCCCATTGTTCTCTGGACGTTAACACTATAAGGCAGCGGTCCGCAACCTATATTTGGCACCAGGGACCAGTTTCGTGGAAGACAATTTTTCCACAGATGGGGTTTGGAGAGGGATGGTTTCGGGATGAAACTGTTCCAGCTCAGATCATCAGGCATTAGATTCTCATAAGGAGCACACACCCGGATTCCTCGCATGCGCAGTTCACAATAGGGTTTGCACTCCTGTAGGAATCTAATGCCGCTGCTGATCTATCAGAAGGTGGAGCTCAGGCGGTAATGCTTCCCAGCTGGCCCACCACTCACCTCCTGCTGTGCAGCCCAGTTCCTAATGGGCTGAAAACCACCACCGGTCTGTGGCCCAGGAGGTTGAGGATCCCCCCAGTAAGGGAGCATCATGAAATTAAAAATAATAAATAAAATAAAAAAATAAATAAAACTGCAGCATCTCCAAGACTCCCCTCCTTATTGTCTTAGCACCAGGCACTATGATGACAATTTACACACAAACTATCACCTGATCCTCATAACACCTCTATGATGTAGGAATGATTAGCCCAGGCTCTTGTTGACACAAAGGCTCACAGACATTATGTTAACTTACCCAAAATCACCAGAAGTGATAGAGCCACTGATTTTGAACCCAGGCCTCTCCAACTTCAAAGTCTACACTCTTTCTAGAGGGAAGAACACACTGCAGAGGTATACGATTTCTGTTCAAATCCTGGATTTGGAGAGAGCTTCCTACAGTTCTTTTCCCATCAGCCTGGCATTTCATTACCTAGAAGAGCTTCCCCTTTCCCAAACCCTGAGATTATACTCAGGGATTTGTGAAATTCAGAGATATAACAATAGTTCAAAGAGGCACCTCTGAAGAATCCCAAACCTAATACTTTTTCATTTTCCTTCCACATTTAAAGCAAGTCCTCTGTAGAAGTAAATGCTTCCCTAAATAGCAACTGTCCAGACTTTCAAATCTGTCTTAAAACATATCGAGCCTGAGTTCACAACGATCTCTCACAGGCAGCATAAAGTCTCTCTCTACCGTCCTGCTCACATTCTAATCATTCCCAAATAAGTCAATTCATTCCTTTATTCAACACTTATAACCACTTGCGCTGGGTCAGGCACGGTGCTGGCTTACCCTGTTTGCATTTCTCAAGACACTTTAAGCTCCAAAAGGCTAAGCACCATGTCCGTCTGGCCCCATTGTGCCCTATCCATCCAGGCACCTCTCCCACCCTGCCTGGCAGAGTGCCCAAAAAAGGTCTGCTGAACGAATGAATGACAGCCCAAACAACTCCCTAGTGTAAAATCACAACAATCTCCACCCACTCTCCTCCAGAAGGTGGCAGGAACATAACAGAAGCCTTTGCTGATTACAGAAACCTAAAGACTCCATCATAATCATCCCCAGACAAGGTATCACAATGAAAGAGGCAAAAGTGTCTGAAAAACACTGTGACGCATATTTCCAGCCCGGCACGGAGGACGTCTGCCAAAAGCATCCGGTAAAAGTCAACTGAGTTGCTGGGAAACCTGCCCCAGTGCGGGGGCCCGGAGGCCCAACGAGGCCAGAAGCCGTAGTCCTAAATTCAAGAACTGCTAACAAGGACAGAGGAGGCCTGAGAAGGTGAAAGAATTAAACCTGACAGTCACTCAAGCGCAGTCCAGGAATGGGAGCGCAAGTGAGGTCAGGGTCCATCCAAATGGCTACCCTTCTCCCTTCTGTGGGGCTCCCGGTCCACTGCCCCTAGCCCACCTCATTCGTGGCCTCATCAACGTCCGTCCTCACTGAGGTGCCGATAAGCCCTGTCTGCGGAGGGCTACTTGGGCTCCCAGACTGGGCACCAGAGCACCCACCAGAGAAGGGGGCTGGCAGGTCTGGCCGGGACCGGGGTGGACCCCAGCGATCACTCCTCCCGTAACTCAGAGGTTACGGGCCTGGACTGACCGGACCTGCTCGCCCGGACCGCGCGCTCACCTGCGGCCCAGCCCACACTCCCCAGTGTGGCCCCCGCTCTCCGCCCGCTCGCCGGGAGCACGGAAGTCGCCGCTCCCAGCGGCCCGCGGGACCTTGCCCTGTGACCCTGCCCACTAGCCGCCGGCTCTCGGAGCGCAGGGATTGGCTGAACTTTAGCCAAAGGAGGGAAGGAAGCTAGGCGTCCGCAACCGGGCCCCACTGCGCTGAAATGGATGTCGCGCCCCCTGGTGGCCTGGAGGTTTCTCAGTGCTGTCGCCACGTGCTTTCTACGTGGAAAAAGTGAAAGATCGATCATCCAGTCATCTTTTTCAACTGATGTTTATTAGGTGTCTTCTAAGACCTAGGTCTTGGCACGCAAAAACAAAAGACATGATCCCTGACCTCAAGAAGCTCTTCTTAGGAAAGTATAATTTAGTGCTTTAAGACCTCTTGGGATCCAGGCTAGCTTTCTAGTGACCCTGGGAACATTATTAACCTGTCTGAGCCTCCCTTCCCCTTCTGTGTAGAGGTAATAACACCCATTTCGCAGGGATGGTGTGAGGGTTGGATGAGACAATATTTGTAAAGTACTGTGGCAGGCACACAGCCAGCAGGGAAATAAATGTGGCTAGTGTTAGTGTAAAAATAATTGAAATATAGTAAAACCTAAGTCTTGCATGACCTCTTGGGTACAAGTATTCACTTCCTCCTCTGTGTCCCCACTGTACCCTATACAGACATCAATTTTATCATATACAGAAAAGTCCCAAAGCTCAAACTTCTTAACGCTCCCACAAGGCCCTTCCCACCTTCATCCCACTAATCTCAGCCTGCATATTTATTTTGCTCGCACATACAAAACCCGGCAGACCACGCTGTTTCACACCCAGTGAATTACTGATGCTTTTTCATCTACCTAGAGTGTCCTTCCCACCTTTTTTTTTTTTTTTTCTTTTTAGTTTCACTCTTGTTGCTCAGGCTGGAGTGCAATGGCACGATCTCGGCTCACCGCAACCTCCGCCTCCCAGGTTCAAGCGATTCTCTCCTGCCTCAGCCTCCCGAGTAGCTGGGGTCACAAGCATGCACCACCACGCCCGGCTAATTTTGTATTTTTAATAGAGAAGGGGTTTTTCCATGTTGGTCAAGCTGGTCTCGAACTCCCCACCTCAGGTAATCCGCCTGCCTCAGCCTCCCAAAGTGCTGGGATTACAGACGTCAGCCACTGCGCCCAGCCGGTTTTTTTTTTTTTTTTTTTTTTTTTTAAACAAGATCTCGCTCAGTCACCCAGGCTGCAGTGCAGTGGCACAATCATAGCTTACTGCAGCCTCGACCTCCTGGGCTCAAGTGATCCTCCCACTTCAGCCCTCCGAGCAGCTGGGACCACAGATGCACACCACCAGGCCTGGCTAATTTTTGTACTTTTTGTAGAGACTAGGTTTCACCATGTTGCTCAGGCTGGTCTCAAACTCCTGAGCTCAAGCAATCTGCCCGCCTCAGCCTCCCAAAGTGCTGGGATTACAGGCATGAGCCACCGTGCCTGGCCATGCAGTGCCCTTCCCACCTTTCTTTACTATGCCAAATTGTGCTCTGGCACAATTTTCAAACTTCAGGGACACCTCCAGAGAAAGCCTCATACACAGACTGCTTACCATGTTAGGCACCCTTCCCCTATTATCTCAAAAGCTCAAAGCTAAGTTCTGGCAGTTAAGATGCAGAAAGGGGAACAGTGTTGTAGGGACCAAGGTTCACTGAAAATCAACTGACAAAAGGCAGATTAATAGGAGAAAAGACATACAAAATTTTATTTTTACGTGCATAGCACGGGGTGGGGGGTGAGGGGGCGGGAAGGGAAGGGTCACAGGAGAATGATTACCCAATAACCCAATGGGGTACAGAAGCTTATACACCCTTTTTCAAAGGGGAAGGGGAGAGATGGAGAATATAGACAATTCTTTTGAGGGAAGCACGTGATTCTTAGGGCGAAAAAATGGACAGAAATTAACTTGAAAATGATTCTCTTTAGAATTTGAATGAGCCCGAGAAGCAGGCATCATCTTGTGAAAAATCCATCCAGGCGTAGTTGCCTTCCTCAGTCTTCTTTTCTGAGATAGATGAGATTTCGCGGAGGGGAGGAAGGCAATTTTGTTTCTTTTGGAAAGAAGTTTTCTTGATTAGATTAGGACATTCTAGAGAGAGTGCCTCCCTATACTTGGGAGAGAAGGTTAGAGGGACCTTGATTCTGAGGCAGCTTTGAAGGCCTCTCACCATGTCAAAGCGCCAGTCTTTGGGGTATCGCTTTCTGAGCCCCAACAGTACAAAGAAATATTTAGGAGACCGTGGTTAGCAGAACCTGTTCACTAACTGAATATGTGGAGACGAGAAGGGAACAGAACTGCCCAGAGTAACTGGCATTTGGCCAGCCAATCATGTGCTAGGCATTGGGGATGCAAAAATGGCTGGGACCAACCTGCCTCCAGAGTTCTCTGACTAAAGAAACAGATGGGTCTACAAAATGTCAATAGAATATAAGAAATGTGATGACAGAAGTATACACACGCAGCACAGAGGAGGATCTTCAGCCCGGCCAGGAAGATTCAGGGAAGGCTCCCTAGAGGAACCAGGCCTTGAGCTGAGTCTTGAGTCATGGCTAGCAGTTCCCTCAAGCAGAATTGCTGAGGGGCTCAGGAGCATAGACTTAGAAATCAGATAGCCATGGGTTCAAATCCTGACTCTTGTCTGCTTATCTCAGAAAAGCTATTTACACTCTTTGTTTTAAAAAAAGACAATAATAGTACCCACTCCTAGGGTTGCTGTGAGTATTAAATCACCTAAATGTGTATAAAGTGCTTGGCATAGTAGTTTGCACCTTCTCAGTGCTCAGTAAATGGTTATTGACATGTTAAGTATTTCCCAACTGTATTGCTCCTTCTGTAATGTCCTATGTCCATTCGTGGCATTACTCATTCATTAAGCCAGAAATCTGAGTGACACCTTCAAGGCGTCCCATCTTTGCGTTATTCTCCAGATCCAGCTTGCAGCATGTATGCCTCCTAAATGTCTCTCAAAGTCAACATCATTATCTCTTACCTGGACCACTTTAGCAGCTCCCTCAATGGTCTCCCTGCTGTCTTGTTGCCCCCTCCAGTCCATGTCCTGTCTTTTGGCCATAGTTTTATCTTTCAAATAAAACTATGAGGCCTCCATCTTAGCCCCCTACCCCCAACTCTATGGGTTCCTCCTGGCCATATCTCCTCCACGCCCTCCACAGCCACCATAACCTGTCACCCTCTCCAGCCTGTGCTTTCATTCCCAACACACATGTGCCTCCACGGCTTTGCCCAGGTTTGTCCCTTGGCCAGAAATGAATTTCTCCCTTCTCTTCCTTGACTACAAAATGCTAATTCATCCTGCAAGATCCAGCTCACAAGGCAGAAAGCTCTCCCAGACTGCCTGTGCTATGGTTGTACCCTCCAAAACTTACACTGAAATTTGTCATTGTAAGTACTAAGTGGTGGGGCCTTTAAGAGGTTATTAGGCCATGAGGGTTGCACTCTCATGGGTGCAACTGACGCCCTTATAAAAGGGCAAGTTCAACTCCCTCTTGCCCTCTCTTACCTTCTCACCTGCCATGGGATGACACAGCAAGAAGGCCCTCATGAGTTGCCAGCACCTTGACACTGAATTCCCCAGCACCCAGAACTGTGAGCCAATAAATACCTGTTCATTGTAAGTTACCCAGCCTGCAGTATTCTGTTATAGCAGCACAAAATGGACTAAAACACTCTGGTTGCTAGAGGCTCTCTCCTCTCTCAACCCCTTGGCCCCTCTGAGAGAGCAGGTCTCCCTTTGCACCATAACTTTCTGTTTATGTGCTGGCCATGGCCAGACTGTAAGCAACTTAAGCCAAAGGACTGGACCTAATCTTTCACTGATCTATGGGGCTCAGCATAACTACCTAGGCCACAAGAACCAAAGGAGACTCATCCACACCAGACATAGAAAAGTCTATGAAAAGTCATAGACCCATAAAATGCTGTATAATGTAAAGGTTAAACTCAGACTCAGCCACTTCCTGGCTTCATGGTTTGAGGTAAGCTGTTTAAACCTCTCCATGCCCCAGTTTCCTCATCTGTAAATGGGGATGATGACAATATCTGTTTTACAGCGTTGCTCTGAGTTCAAACCTCACCCATGCCCCAATTTTAGAGATGATAAAACAATCTCAGAGAGGTAAACTGACCCAGCCCTTCTACTGGAGACCCTTGGACAGTCATCCAATTTAAGTCTTCCCAAACCTGGCTGCTCAGAATCTTGTGGAGCACTTGTTAAAACCTTATTTGAGGGCAGAGTCTATTCACTAAGTCTTGGACGAGGCCCCAGAGTCTGTATGGGATCACCTCCAAACTAACTGCTTTTGGGAATTCAGATCACATTACAGCCCTCCTCACCTTCCAGGCTCATGTGAATTTGCATTGTGGACCATCTCTTGCTTTTCAGAAGTTGTCTACCAAACCAGTCTATAAAACGTTCATGCCACTCTTCTGTTCAAAACCCTTCTATAGCTCCCTACAGCCCACAAGACCCAGGCCACCTGCCTCAATGAGACCCAAACACTGATATAATCAAGACCCTGTGCTCCCAATGTCTCTTCCTCCTCCAGGCCTTTGCACAGCTGTTCCCTGATCTTGGAACATTCTTCTCAACCCTGGCCCTCCTTCAGCAGCTAATCCCTAATCATCTTTCTGGCACTCACCCCTGTATTTTAACTGCTTGCTTATTTATCTGTTTTTCCCATATGACCATAAGCTCCATTAAGGGTAGAAACTACATCTTGTTCAAGGCTATTCCTGTGGCGCCCGAAAGTGATAAATGTCTGCTGAATAAATGAATGAGAAGAATTAGCTGATCCAGTGTGGCCCAGAAAAGCAGCCAATCCTGAAGGATTTTCCTCCTGCCTGGAGGTGACACCCCAATCCAAAGGACTGCTCAAGGAGTGGAAAGGGGCTTTCTGGGTGGAGAATGCCATCAGCCCTCTCTGGTCTAAGAAGCCTGCAAAGCTAAAAGCTCACGATTTGACATTAGACCTGGGTCCACCACATTTAGCCCTGTGACCTCAGACAGGTCGTGTAACCTGCCCTGAGCTTTGGCTTTCTCTTCTGTTTTAAGGACCAGCCACATTCATGTAAAGCACTCACCCCTTGCCTGACCCACACTGGCCACTCAATAAAGCCATCGATACTAGGTTCTGTTTGCCATTTAGCTTCCCAGGAGAGCTCTGTTCTTTGTACTTCCTCTTCCCCCACCCCAGCCTCCACCAAGGTGGCCACCCATAGGAGGCATCAGAAAATGTGGCAGGACTGAAGTTTTTCTGCTGCTGATCAGGAATGACTGGAGCAGAAGGAACATTGCGTCCCTAGGGGAAGGGAAACCAGTTATTTGTCAACACCTAACAATCACCACACTCCCGGTTTATCAAGCACATGCTGTGTGCTCAGCGAGCTCCGGACTTCCCTCTCTGGGGGAACCCTGGGGACTGGGAGGCAGAATGGGATACAGCGAAACCGGAAGAGCGGAGAAATTGACACCCTCCCCCCTTCACCCCACCTGGGCCCCTCCAGGAGGGTCCAGGTCCTTACTGTGGGCATCAGGGGGCCGAATCTCCTTTCCACCAGCTGGCCCATCCCTGGGAGGAGCTCAGGCAACACCCCTGCTGTCTCCAAACCAAGAGAGTGGGCTCCCGGCCCCTTCTCCCTTCACCCCCGTCCTCCCACACATGGGACGGAGGTGGCCTCTTCTGGAGAGAGCAGTTGGCTCGAGTGCAGTTCTGCCGTTTTATTTTTCCTGGGATACTCAAGGGGATATGGGAACAGCCACAGGTGTGGTGAGGGGAAGCCCCCATCTCCCCTACCCAGCCGCTGGGAAAGGGGAGAGGCCCAGGCGCCCTGGTCCTGGGTTGGTCCAGCCACTGTGGTCCCTGGGCCCAGTGGGCAGAGGGCTGAAGATGGAGCCCCTGGGAGGGTGGGGCGGGCTCCTAGGCGGGGTTCGGGATTCTTCATAAAAAGCCACGAAGCTTGATCCCCACGAAGCCCAGCCCCGCGGGGTGGGGGGAGGGGACGCAGAGCCCAGATGGGGGGCCCGGCCCGGCCTGGCCCGTGGGGGGAAAAGAATGGCAGAGATGGTGCCCATTGGAAGGAGGTGGGGACAAAGCGTCGGACCAGGTGGGCGAGGGATCCAGGTGAGGGGCGCAGGGCGGAGAGGCACGGCCCCCTGCCCAGCCCGGGCGCCTTCGCGTGGGGTCAGGAAGGTAAAAAACCCACGAGAGTGTGACGGGCCCGGGGGCTGGGGCGTGCGGTGCCGGTGGGGCGGGCGCACGGGGCGGCCCGCGTTCACAGTGACCTCGACGCTGGGTGTACAGTACGGGTGGAGAACCGCGGGCCCAGGCCGGGCTGGGCGGGCCGGACCGGTCACAGCCTGGTCTGGGCCTCGGGGATGTAGATCTCGATGCTGTCGGCGCTCTCCGTGGCCGAGCTGTGGCGGAAGGAAGCGGCGCGCTTGGCCGCCAGGAGCCGCTTGCGCGCTTCCTGCCGCTGCCGGTCCACGGAGTCCAGGGAGCGCTCCTTCACCGGCACGCCCCGGCCCCGCAGGGGCTTCTTTGGTATCGGCGGAGGGACCTTCTTCTCCTCCTGCGGAGCAGAGGACAGCGCTGAGCTGGGACGCTGAACTATCCTAACATCCCGGTGCCTGCCCCCGCACCCCCGCGTCCGGAGCGCTGACAACCGCGCGGCTCCGAAAGCCATAGCGCTCAGAATCCGCCACGGATTCCCGCGACCTGAAGCCGCACCCGCGCCTGTTCCGACAAGGTCAAATCCCCACATTTTCTACCAAAGCGCGGCGCGTTCGAGCGCCCCCTGGTGGCGCCGTTCTCAACAGCTCGCATCAGAACCGGGTTTTCACTCGGAGTCCCCACCCGGAGGAGGGAGTTCCCGACCCAGGCTCCGCAATGAGGGTGCACATACCAGGCCTCTGGCCCTCATCGCAGACAAGGTCCAGCGACCTGGCGGCTGAGGGGACTCTCAAGGCTCTGCCCTGGATGCCTAGGCCCGAACTGAAGACAGTCTGTCCTTCTGTAAGGTCTACTTTTGCCTTTTGCTCCCTCCAGCTGCAGCCGCCCTGCCCCTGCAGCCTCCCTGCCCCCCGCCCCCCCCGCCCCGTGCTGAGGAAGCCTTGGGGTTCTGGCAGCTCAAGCACTGATGAGCACTGGGGCCAAGCAGACGGCAGTGGCCACGAGAATGGTCACTCTGGAAGGGGATGGTCACCTATCACCTGTCCAAGGCTGCCCTTGCTGCCTATGGGTCCCTTCCCCTGCCCCCTTGTTCGTCCCACCCTTCACCTCTCTGGGGAGGGGAATTTCCCAGAGTCTGGCCTCTTTGCCTGAAGGGACCCCAGCCCCACCTTAGGCTCCAGGAGTTTCCAGCTGTTGGCCTTGAGTTGCTGTAGCTCCAGGAACTTGAGGGTCACATCCTCGATGGAGAGCTGTAGGAGGTCCCAGAAACCCGCCAGGTCCTGGAAGGTGGGAACAGGGAAAGCAGTGGGATCCTGCAGCAGAGGAAGACAGAGGGAAAGTGATTGGTCAGGGAGGTCTGAGCCCCAGGCAGGACTATCTGGGGAACCTGTCCCCGATAATTCTTCATGGGTTCTTTTCTATTTTCCCTAAGTGTTGGCCAGTCTGAGAAACAAAGGGAAAGCATACAAAAAAGGGAAATTTTAAAGCTGGGTGTCCGGGGGAGACATCAGATGGCAGCTTCCGTGATGCCCCCAAGCCACAAAACCAGCAAGTTTTTATTAGTGATTTTCAAAAGGGGAGGCAGTGTACGAATAGGGTGTGGGTCACAGACATCACATGCTTCACAAGGTAATAAAATATCACAAGGCAAATAGAGGCAGGGCGAGATCACAGGACCAAGGCGAAATTAAAATTGCTAATAAAGTTTTGGGCACGCATTGTCATTGATAGTATCTTATCAGGAGACAGGGTTTGAGAGTAGACAACCCATCTGACCAAAATTTATTAGGCGGGAATTTCCTCGTCCTAATAGGCCTGGGAGTGCTACAGGAGACCGGGGCTTATTTCATCCCTTATCTACAACTGTAAAAGACAGACACTCCCAAAGCAGCTATTTCAGAGACCTCCCCTTGGGAATGCATTCTCCTTCTCAGGGATGTTCCTTGCTGAGAAAAAGAATTCAGCAATATTTCTCCTATTTGCTTTTGAAAGAAGAGAAATACGGCTCTGTTCTGCCCGGCCCACAGGCAGCCAGACTTTAAGGTTATCTCCCTTGTTTGCTGAAAATCGCTGTTATCCTGTTCTTAAGGTGCCCAGATTTCATATTGTTCAAATACACATGCTCTACAAACAATTTGTGCAGTTAACGCAATCATCACAGGGTCCTGAGGCAACATACATCCTCAGCTTACAAAGATGATGGGATTAAGAGATTAAAGACAGGCATAGGAAATCACAAGAATATTGATTGGGGAAGTGATAAGTGTCCCTGAAATCTTCAGAATTTATGTTCAGAGATTGCAGTAAAGACAGGTGTAAGAAATTATAAAAGTATTAATTTGAGGAGCTAATAAATGTCCATGAAATCTTCATAATTTATGTTCTTCTGCCATGGCGTCAGCCAGTCCCTCCATTCGGGGTCCCTGACTTCCCGCAACAAGGACAAGAGAAAGTCCTATCCACGCTAACTGCCAGGAACCTCAGCCTGGGAGAGTGGGTGGGGGCTGGGAGACAGGGGGACAAGAAAGAGCCCAGCCCTCCCTTCTTGTGCACAAACACCTGGTCCTACCTCCAGGCACAAGATTGACAGCTACTCCTGCAGGCATGCAGGCCTGGTCTCACCTCTGGTACACACACACACTGGGTCACCTGCCTGTCTCACCTCCAGCACACACACACTCTGGGTCACATATATCTGGCAGGATCTACTACTATGGGCACTCACCATGCTTTGCTGACACAGCCGGAAGAACTGCTGAACCTTCTGGGACAGGAGAAGTTGTGTGCTGCCCACAGCACTGCGGATCTTCTCCAGGACTAGAAAGCAGAAGGAAATTCAGGGAGGGAAATGATGCATCTCCTTCCCCAGACTCCAGGAAGTCTGCCCTGAACGCTGATCCCTCGGTTGCTTGGCACTGTCTATCCATCAATCTCCTCCAGCCCCAGCCCCATCCTATCCTCAAGTTCATAACAAGTTCTTGCTCCACTACACCAAGACTGTATCCTCAGACCCTGATGTTCCCTCCTTCATACAGCCTACATTTCTTGAGTGCTCATTCTCCTTTATCCTTTCTCCCTCCCATATCAGAAAACAGACAGAAACCAGCCCCAGCCTAGCCTATGGCCTTGGCTAGGGCATTAGCTCAGTGACCACCCATTGGCTAAGCTTTGTTCATCACTCACCAGTACATGCAAGACTCCTTGGCTCTTTAAGAATGACCAAGTAATTTAATGTACGTAACACATCTTCATAGTCACTGTCCCCTCAACTCAGAGATTCTGGAGTAAGACTGTGTCTCTCAGTGGATCTGACTTACAGGAAGGGCCAGGCTTTCCCTCGGGCCAGGGCCATGTCTCCCTGGCTGAATCTCCCTCATCTATGCCTCAGACAGGATCTGACATTGTGAACTGCCTCCCTCTCTGTAATCTTGGTCCCACCACCTGGATCCCCACACCAGTCCAGATCTTAGTCCCCATAAACTTGGTGATTTGGACTAGTAGCCATCCATAGAAGGTCCAGCCCTTTGGCCTGCATTGTCTGCAGTCCCAGCCCCTGGCCTCTAAAGCTGCACCGTGTGCACCCTGCTCCCTTCCAAGAGCTCCCAGCATGCCTTGCTGCCAATGTTGACCTGCCACGCTCCAATGCAGACCAGTGAGGCACAAACTGAAGGGGCCTCCTGTTACACTGCAGCCCCAGCCACCCCCATCAGGGTCTCCTGAGCACACACTAGGCCATGGTCCCCAGAGTCCCCTCATTCCGATGCCGTGACTCACTCTCCTCGGGTAGCTCATAGTCCTCCGCCTCACGCTCCATCTGCTGGCACCAGTGCTCCAGCTTCTCCACCTCTGCCCGCAGCATCTTGATGAACCACTCGCCGTCCCGTGGGCAGGGGGACGCGCGGCCTGAGTCGGGGAGGCTACGTGAACCGCGCTCTATCCAGGAGTCACGGCGGCCGGCCCCGGGGCCGGGGGTGGGGGCGGGGGCAGGGCCGGGCGACCCATCGGTGGCCGGCGGCTCGTACGGCAGTGGGTAGCCCTCGCGGTAGGCCCACTGGCCCTGCGTGTGGACCGTGCGGAAGACTGAGTAAGTGGGGGCCCGGGGCCCAGGCTGGGGCTCAGAGGCGTGCCTCTGGAAGGAACGTCCAAACTGCAGGGCCTTGTCTTCTGTGGCAACCGTGGCCAGGCCTGCCAGGCCCTCCAGCTCCAGGTCTGCCTGCACGCCGGCCGTCACACTGTTGGAGCGCTTGAACCTTGCTCGCCTGGGGAGAGGGGTGGCTGTCATCCCCCATTGCCCAGGCTCATCCCAGCTCTCACCCCCACCCCAAGCCAAAAAAAAGGAAGGGAATGAGGAAGGGAACCTACAAAGTGATGGACATTAACCTATGCACTTTAAATATATTGGTCCTGGCCGGGCGCGGTGGCTCACGCCTGTAATCCCAGCACTTTGCGAGGCTGAGGCGGGCGGATCCTGAGGTCAGGAGATCGAGACCATCCTGGCTAACACGGTGAAACCCCGCCTCTACTAAAAATACAAAAAATTAGCCGGACGTGGTAGCGGGCACCTGTAGTCCCAGCTACTCGGGAGGCTGAGGCAGGAGAATGGTGTGAACCTGGGAGGCAGAGCTTGCAGTGAGCCGAGATCCGCCACTGCACTCCAGCCTGGGCGAGAGAGAGAGATTCCCGTCTCAAAAAAAAAAGAAAAGAAAAAAAAAAAAAAAATATATATATATATATATATGTCCTTGCAACAGTTATGTACATAATATACCTACCTATTGCACTGCCTCTAGACAGGGGTGATATCCAAACTATTTAGCAACCAGTTCAGTCCATGGACAGAGCAGATGCTGGCATACGCCAGGCAGAGCAGGCACAGACCAAAATGCTGCAGCAGTGCCCTGGAGAGGCTAGATTGTGGGGTGGGTCAGAGGAGCCAGGGTGGTGGCTCTTTACCAGTGAAGGCAGAAGTATTTCAATTTTTTTTTTTTTTTTTTTTGAGATGGAGTTTTGCTCTTGTTGCCCAGGCTGGAGTGCAATGGCATGATCTCGGCTCACCACAACCTCTGCCTCCCGGGTTCAAGCGATTCTCCTGCTTCAGCCTCCTGAGTAACTGGGATTACAGGCATGCGCCTTTTGTCTCTTTTTGGAAGAGACAGGGTTTCTCCATGTTGATCAGGCCAGTCTCAAACTCTCAACCTCAGGTTATCCGCCCACCTCGGCCTTCCAAAGTGCTGGGATTACAGGCGTGAGCCACCATGCCTGGTCGAAGTATTTCAATATTTTAACAAATGCTATGTCTATGCTAGTTTACATCAGCTGCACTAGAGTGTCCTCAGCCCTACCTAGAGATGAGTAAACCAAGTCAACCCAGCTTCAAAGTAGCAGAGCCAGGATTTGGACTCAGGGCTGCTGGGCTCCACAGTCCAAGCACTTCGCACTGCACCAGCTGCTAGAACATCACAGGAAGAAATGCCTTGGAGCAGCTGCGGGTGGAGTGGGCCTGCAGCTGGGAGGACTTCTCTAGGGACCCCGATGGCTCAGCCCAGAGCCTGGCCAGACACAGTAAGTCAGTGCCAGTGGAGCTGAATTAAGTTATTTGCAGGAATGACATAGGGCTTGGAAATTTCTTGTCTTTGAGTTAATAATATGCAAATCTTATGCAAACCAGAAAGTCAACTGACCTTGTTCATTTTTTCCCTGAATTCAGAGTTCTTTTCTATAAAGAAGTCAGCGGTCCCTTAAGATGCATGAGGTTGGGACCAGGCAATACTTTAAGAAGTGGGAGCCAGGAGATGTGGGAAGTGGGGGATAAACAGAAGATCAAGGTTTGGAAATTCAAGGACCACAAAAGAAAAGCCTGTGTGTCCTGAGCTACCTCCGCCCCTACATGGTCAGAAGGGATTGTGGAGCCAGCTCTAGGGGTCCCTCCACCTCCCCAAGAGACTCTCCCAACCCCCGCAACTTCAGCCTTCCTCTTGCTGCCCAGGCCTTCTCTCCCTGCCTGCCTGCCTGCCTACTTCTCTCCAGCTGGCAGGCTGCCTGCTGGGAGCCTGTTGCCATAGAAACCAGGCCCAGAAGGATGCTGCAGGACCCAGGAAGGAGAGATGCACTCATGTGCAGTCTCCAACGAGCCCTATGTCCCAACCCCCACCCAGAGAGGGAGAAGAAGAGAGAACATATCCTCATTGCCTCCCACACAGTCTTCCCCTCAGTGTCTGCCCTGTCCTGCCCTGGTCAAGGCTTGTACCACCATCTGCCCTGATGATTAAACTGGCCTCCTTTCAGATACCTCTGCCTCCATGAGTACCCTGCAGAGGAAGAGCATGGGATCAGGAGTTAGCTCTGAGTTCTAATGCTGGCTTTGTCACTGTGTGCCTTTGTCACTCATCCTCCATCTAGGTCGTCCAATGTGTATGTGTATGTACTTAAAAATATATATATATTAGATATAAATATACACACATATATACATCTAAAAATACACACATATATACAATTATAGAAATAGATAAGTAATTGCCAAGGTAGCTCCTCTCTCTAAAATTATATTTTGCATATTTTAAGATCTGGGGCCCTCCCCAGTCCACCCAAGACTGGAATAGTCTTCCTAAAGCTGAGCTCTGCCAAGTCATTCCCCTGCTCAAAACACTTCCACGGTCCCCTACTACCAACAAGACAAAGTTCAGACTTCCTGTACCAGCATTATCTGAGGTCCTGATGCCCTGGACACAGTCCTCCTCTTCAACCTCATCTCCCCCACATTCTCCTTGTTCCCCAAGTTGACTCCAAGTCTTTGCACACGCTATTTCCCTGCCTGAAATGTCCATTCCCTGCTTAAGTCCTGTTTCACTTGTTTCACCCCCCTCTGCCCCCAAGACCACTCCTGATTACCACACCTCCCTCAGCAGCCCTTCCTGGCTTCACAGGCAGCCCTGCCATTCGGGCAGATTGTTCTTTCTGGTGAGAGTCTTGCGTGTCTAACTGCAGTTAGGATGCACCTTGACTTGCTTTGAATGTTCGTGTGCCTTTGTGCTCCAGTTAGCTTGTGGCTCCTTCAGAGCTACAGCTGTTGCAAACCACAATGGTAATGGAGGGGTTTGCTCCAATAAATACGTGCCTGATGATCTGCCACGCCTGCGTGCTTTCCTGTCACCCCTGCTAAACACAGCTCTGTCCTTCGGCACTGCCGTGTTCGCTGCCTTCCACCTGTCCTCTGAGATGTCATGAGAGAATCCCATTCCATCGCGATGGAAACAGTATGGAAACAGCCATACTGCCAGGAACAGAAGCACCAAGTGCCCCAGGCTGCATGCTTCTCAAGTCACTGCCTCAGTGAGCTCTCTCACATGTCTGCCTCAAAGGAGACCAAGGAAGCCGACGAGCCGATGGGATGACCGGAAGCACAGTCCTCACCAACGCTCCCGGCCAGCAGCCAGAGATGTGTACAGCACAAGCAGGAGGTGCTCATCCCTATGCAAGTGGCATTTAAAACCAGCAGTGTGGGACAAGCTCACCCAAGAAAAGAACAACGGATCCAAGATCCAAACCCCGGGGAAACATGGACATTTCAGGGGTGGGTGGAGATGGTGCAGCTCATAGAGGAGTCTAAGCCGGAAAGGAAGAGGGAGAAAACCAGCAGAAAGTGACATAAAAGCAGAGAGGGGACAGAAAGGTCTCATGAAGGAATGGGCAGCTAGTATGGAAAACGCAGCCGGTTAAGAATGAAAGGTGCCCACGGATTTGGCAATCTGGAAGCCACGGGTGATCCAAGCAAGAGTGGGTTTGGTGGAATGTGGGGGCAGATGCAGACTGCAGCAGGTTGTCAGGAGGTGGAGAACACTAGTCAAGGCAACCCTCAAAGAGCCTGGCTGAGAAGGGAGGAAGGCAGAAGAGAATGTACTGTTAAAGAGGGATATTTTGTTTTGGGTGCTTCTTGCTTGCTGTATCCCAAGAGGAAAGAACCTGTAGGCAGAATAACAGCCACCAAAGGAATCCACATCCTAATCCCCAGAACCTGTGAATATGTCACCTTCCACAGCAAAAAAGGAATTTGCAGATGTGATTAAGTTAAGGATACTAAGAAGAAGAGACTCTCCTGGATTATCCTGGTGTAATCACATTTTGTAAATGAAAGAGGGAGGCAGAAGAGTCAGAGAAGAAGATGGAACGACAGAATCAAGGTTGGAATAATGTAACCTGGGGACTCAGCCCACCACTGCTGGCTCTGAAGACAGAAGCAGGCTACAAGCGAAGGTGTGTGGTCAGCCTCTACAAACTGGAAAAAGTGACCAAATGGATTCTTCCCAGAGCCTTCCAGAGTCCAGTTTGAAACCCCATTGAGACTCTGACCCCAGATAATAAATATGTATTGTTTTCTATCACTGAATTTGTGATCATTTTTTTCAGCAGGAATACGAAATTAACACAACCTGTAAAGAGAAATGGAATGAAGAGAGAGAAGAGAGAAGGAACCAGATATGAGGGGGATAAAAACGAATAACATCTTCTGAGCACTTAGTATGTGCCAGGAGAAGCACTTTCCATGAATAAACACGCTCAGTCCTCACAAACAGTCCCACTCTATGGGTGTTAGTATCAGCCCTACTAGTAGATCAGAAAACCAAGGCTTAAGGGGGTTGACTCCTAAAATGAAGGCAGGGCTGGTGGAAGAGACAAGGGAAGAGATCTAAGTAAGCTGGGGTTTGGCTTGGAAGTGGACAGAAGTCCCACCAGTTGACCCCAGTCATCACAATGAAGTGGGTGATGCGGGGTGGTTATCTGCTGGAGATGTCTGGGGAGTAGGGAAAGGAATGAAAATGAGCAGCTTTAGTGGGGGTATTAGAACAGAGCAGTTAGGCCTGTGTGCTCTGGAGCCTTGCCCGGGTCCAAAACCCAGCTCTGTGGCTTGTGCCTCATTTCCCCATCTGTAAATGAGAATGATAATAGTAACAGTTCATAAGATTGTTGTGAGATAATATCCATAAAGAACTCAGAACAGCACCCTGCCTGCCCATTGTGTTAGCTATTCTAGAGAAGTAGAATGGTTTGCAGCTCTCACTGAAAAGAAAGGGAGCTGGACAAACACAATCATCGGAATGTAGCACTGAGAACCCGGCTAGGGCATTGTAGTTATTAATTATTATGATTGCTGTTGATCATTTCCATCTGTTCTCCCACAGCGCTTTGAACAAAACTCTTTTATACTCCATATCACATTGTATCATGGCTGGTTATTTGCATAAGTGTCTCCTCACTAAATAGGGCAGTTCATCACACAGAAACGTTGGCTGGTTGGTTGGTTGGTTGGTTGGTTGGTTGGTTGGTTGGAAGGAAGGAAGGATGGTAGAGACCACTAACTGTCTTCTAAGATCCACTCTCCACTTCCCCCTTAGTAACAGAACCCCACCATTTTATGTTGGACGCATGGCTACTTTGAATAAAGATTCTTTCCCATTCTCCCTACCAACTAGGTGTACCCATGTGAGTAAGTTCTAGCCCATGAGACAAAAGTAGAAGTGGCATGTGCAATTTCCAGAAAGTGTCCTTAAAAGGAGGAGATATGCCCTTCCTTGTCTCTTCCTCCTTCCCAGTCACCAGAATGCAGACATGATGGCTGGACCTCGAGCAGCCATTTTGAAACATGAGACCAAAGGGAAGTGCTAAGTGGGGTGGGGGATGAAGAATAAGATAGAAGGCTCCGGGTCCTGACACTGTGGGGCACCTACCAGACCTCAACTAAGTCTCCCTGGATTTCCTCTAAGTAAGAAAGAAATAAACTTCTATCATATTTAAATCACTGTTGTTTGGGGGTTTTCTAGAACTCACAGTCAAACCCACTCCTAACTATAACAGATGAATTTTTAGAATAGTGAAGTTCAGGGCTTATGTCGCTATTTAGTTTTGGATTTGGCAGTATTTGCTGTGGTGTCCACCAACAGCTGTCAGCACAGGATAGAAACTGGCTTCAGCTGTGAATTGTCATTAATGCGTAACAATGCGTTCAAAGTATTTTCTCCCAAGCCTTTAAATGCGGCTGCAGAAGCCTCCTCCCTTTGAGTTCTCCAAGGTGACAATGATTACATTCCTGATGATTCTGCAAGTTGTTATCATGGTTACTTCAGGGAGAGTTTCCACTGTGATTCTACTTCAGGGAGAGTTTCTACTGTGATTCTCTGGGGGATAACATAAAAGCCTCTGGGTAGAAGCTGGATTATCCCAAGAGACACAGTATCCAAGGAAAGCTCAGTATCCAGAAGTTGTCGAGAGGTTTTGCCAGGAGTATTTGGCAGCAGGCTGGAGGGGTGGGAGGGGGAGTGGGTAGGGAGGGGGAAGGACGGTGTCATTTCAACTAGGCATAGCCTTCAAACTAGCTGCTATAGAAGCTCCTGTGTGAAGGCATCTAAGAGCCTAAACATATAATCAAGCAGGGCTCACTGAACCCACCACTCCAGCCTGGGGGCTGTGACAGGGATGCCAAGTGGAGGCTAGGGTGGGAGATTCAGGAGGAGTCATGAGGGTCAGTCAGGAACTGTCCTAAAGTTGCAGGCTCAGGAATGGAGGCAGCATCTGTGCCCAGGGCTTTGGGTAGTCAGCTTCTCATTGCTTTTGCAGGACTGTTCTTGGAATATAACTTCATGGGGATGGAAGCTTCCTTCCCAGGCTTAAGGGGCCATTCTTTCAGCATATACCCTTCCCAAGGTCCCAAAGCTAGAAATGACCATAATGTTAAGGAAAGGGTAGGCAGATCTTCCTCCACAGAGTTCTCCAGGTGGCCCTTAGTGGGCACAAGCAGGTATGAGTAGGGATGTCAGATAAAATATAGGACTCCCAGTTGAATTTGAATTTCAGATAAATAACAGATTTTTTTAGTATAAGTATGTCCCAAATATTGCATGTGACATACTAAAATGTATTCATTGTTTATCTGATTATCAAACTTAACTGGGCATCCTGGTGGTTTTTGTTTCTTTATTTTGGCAGGTTTTGCTGTTGATGTTGTTGGTTTTGTTTTTGCTAAATTTACAGTTTAAGATAAGGTCTTTCTGGGGGGAATCTAGAGGTGGAAGATACAGGCAGATCCCCATGGTTAGAGAGAGTTGGAGGCAAAAATCCCATTTTCGATGACTTCAAAAGGCCATTTGCTAATATTCAGCAAGGCATTTGATGCATCCTTTTATCATGGCCCAGAGTGTGCTGGGTCTAGGGAAACAGGTGCCGTAAGGACACGTTGAGACACGGCTGGTAACTGATTAAGTATGTTCTCTCTCACCACAAGGCCTTAGCATATGCTATTCCTTCTGCCTGGAACCTTATCTTCCATTTTTCAATCAGTTAATTTTTGTTCATCCTTCAGATCTCCATCCAAACGTCACTTCCCAAGGAAGCCATGCCTGACACCTCTGGCAGACTCAAAGCCCCATAGTCTACACTGTCAAGGCTCACATGCCTCTCCTTTGTGGCACCTGGCACAGTGGCTATGTCATTAATGAGATTCTTAGATTAACTTAGTGGTAAGCTTTGCATGGGCAGGAGCTGTCTCTGGTTCTGCTCACCTTTGCATCCTCAGTGCCCAGCACAGTGTTTGGCAAATAATGCAGATCCAATAAATATCTATGGACAGATGAATCTTGGCAGGGGTGTGTGCGGTGGAGATAGAACTGAAGGGGTGCCAGCCCCCTCCTCGTATATTCTACGCCAAGTGATCACTGATGCTGGGCAACTGGAAGGACTCACAGACAATTCCCAGACAGAAGGGACAGTAAGTCCAAAATCCTCACCCAAGAGGTGAGCAGGGAACATCCTGAAAGGCAGAAGAGAAGAGATGTTTCCTGCCCAGCAATTTTTAAAACCAAAGCACAGAGAAAGAAACAGATACTGGGATGAGCAAAACAGCAGTAAGGACAAGAGAGTCAAAGAAAATGAGGCTGGGCTGTGTGCGGCGGGCTAGGCCTGAATGCTGGCCAGGCGAGGCTGCTGGAATTCATGGCTCACTTTTATGCACCAGTTGGGGCATGGTGTGTGAGGAGTCAGACTTAAAGTGCCAGGGACATAAGGGACAGAAAGGACTGTGCAGGTGTATGACTAAGGACGCCTGCAGCAGACAGGCCAGGGAGCCTGGCCAAAGAGATGGGCCAGATTTCCCCTCTCCCCACCTGTCACTCCCTCTGAATTCCCAGTGTGATCACCTGTCCCAGGCAATTTGGTTCTTTAGATGCTTATTCAACACCATGTCCTCTCCTCAGTCCGCCACATCAAGACCTCACCAACCACTTACACGACAGCAAGGAAGGCCACGTTCTCTGCCTGTCCCTGCCCTTCCCTGACTTTCACTCCAAAACACTGCTCAAATTGGCCCACTTCTCTCTGTATCCACCGCTATCAGCCTTACCCAGACCACCGACCAATAGAGTAGACTGAACTAACTTAGGAAGCTCCCACTCACACCCTAAACACATAGAGATGCTGGGTTTTAAGAAATCAAAAAGGTGTTTTTGCTACAATGCTGGGCTTGAAAATAGGAATGAGAATTTTCAGGGTACCAGAAACAGGAAGGAAATTCAAAACCCGTATAGTCAGAGAGGGTCTAAGCCAAGTGAACCACAGGGAGATCAGGCCAGACATATGCTAGAGGCTGGATGAAAATGCTGAAGGAGGATGAGAGGAGAGACCCCAAAGCTGTGCAGCAAGGGGAGCTGGAAAGAGACCCTGTGCACAAAGCCGGCAGCCAAGAAGGTCTGTTTCATTTGCAAACTTGGACTGGAAACACTCATGCCAGGGATGCAGGAATGTGGCCTGGAAGGAGAATGCTGGGAAATCAGAACATGAAGGCTTCCTTGTGTGGGGGTGTGGGGTTCAAATGAGTATTACCCCCGTGAAACACAAGAAACGTCAAACCTCAAGGGAAGATATTAACTTTAAAATTTCAAGCAATGCGGCCGGGCGCGGTGGCTCAAGCCTGTAATCCCAGCACTTTGGGAGGCCGAGACGGGCGGATCATGAGGTCAGGAGATCGAGACCATCCTGGCTAACCCGGTGAAACCCTGTCTCTACTAAAAAAAATACAAAAAACTAGCCGGGCGAGGTGACGGGCACCTGTAGTCCCAGCTATTCCGGAGGCTGAGGCAGGAGAATGGCGTGAACCCGGGAGGCGGAGCTTGCAGTGAGCTGAGATCTGGCCACCGCACTCCAGCCTGGGAGACAGAGCGAGACTCCGTCTCAAAAAAAAAAAAAAATTTCAAGCAATGCTTCAGCATGAAGGAAACTGAACCAGGAGGAAGAAGAGGGCAGTAACAAACAATAGTGAACACACAAATTATGGAAACACACTTGTAAATCTAAACTGTTAAAGCACAAAAGATACAACAGCAGCTGATTTCACAGACTTTTAAAGAGGTATAGTCAAACTGCTAGATAAACATAACATGGAAGATGGGAAGAGAAAATTAAGAAGGAAAGTAAAGTGTTCCAAAAGTCTTGTTTTGTGCCTAAGAGGGACAGAAGTACTGACTAATGTTAGACTTTATTAGGAAAATGTGAAATTAAGTATATCTGTTAAATTTTTAAGGGAAATCACTACTAAAATGTAAACTTCCAAACCAGTGGAGAGAAGAAGAGAAATAAAGTAAACTCTATTTACTGTTGATCAGTTCAACGTAAGATAAAAAGTAGAAGAGGGAGACAGCAAAGAAAAAGCATGCCAACTAGAAAATTTTTAAAGAGATGATAGAAATAAACTCAAATCAGTAAAGAAAAATATATACATGGATTAAATATGTCTAAACTCTAGTTACATATCGCTTATAAGCAACACATATAGGCCAGGCGTGGTGGCTCACTTCTGTAATCCCAACACTTTGGGAGGCCGAGCCAGGTGGATCACCTAAGGTCAGGAGTTCGAGACCAGCCTGACCAGCATGGCGAAACCCCGTCTCTACTAAAAACACAAAAAATTATCCAGGTTTGGTGGCACATGCCTGTAATCCCAGCTACCCAGGTGGCTGAGGCAGGAGAATTGCTAGAACCCGGGAGGCGAGGTTGCAGTGAGCTGAGATCATGCCAATGCACTCTAGCCTGGGCGACAAAGCAAGACTCATGTCAAAAAAATAAAAATTAAAAAAAAAAAAAGCAACACATCTAAAACATAAGGATATAGGAAGGTCGAAAATAAAAGGATGGAAAAAGATGTATTGGAAAATTAACCAAAAGCAAGTAGTCATAGCAAAAAAATCAGGCAAAAAAGACTTCAAGGCAAAAGCCATTAGTAAGGATGAAAAGCAGCCTATTTAATGATAAAAGAGCCAAGCCACCAAGAAGATACAACAGTCACAAGCTTGAATGCTTATAAACAGCACACTCTCAAACTGAAGTAAAAATTAACAAAGTTACCAGGGAAAATGACATATCCACAATCGTGGTGAGACATTTTTAACACACCTCTCAGAACTGGTAGATCAAATGTACAAAAAAAGGGATAAACATTTGAAAAATATAATTTATAAATTTGACCATATACGACAGTGGTCCCCAACCTTTTTGGCACCACGGACTAGTTTCGTAGAAGACAATTTTTGCAGAAGTTGCAGGGGGGCGTGGTAGAGGATGGTTTTGGGATGATTCAAGCACATTACATTTATTGGGCATTTTATTTCTATTATTATTAGATTGTAATATATAATAAAATAATTATTCAACTCATCATAATGTAGAATCAATAGGAGCTCTGAGCTTGTTTTCCTGCAACTAGACGGTCCCATCTGGGGGTAATGGGAGACAGATTATCAAACATTAGATGCTCATAAGGAGCACACAACCTAGATCCCTCACATACACAGTTCACAATAGGGTTCAGGCTCCAATGAGAATCGAATGCTACCGCAGATCTGACAGGAGGCGGAGCTGAGGCAGTAATGCTCACTCGCCTGCTGTGCACCTCCTGTTGTGCCTGGTTCCTAACAGGCCATGGACAAGTACCAGTCCCCCGCCCGGGGTTTGAGGACCCCTGATAATATGATATACAAATATATAATGAACGAAGTCTCAACAAATTCTAAGGAATAAATATAACAGATACATAATATGACCACAATGGAGCATATTTAGAAATCTGTAATGAAAAGGCAGTCCCCTGTCAAAAAAAATTCACCTGAAAACTTAAAAAAAAATTATTCTAAAAATTCATAGGTTAAAAAGGAAATTATGAGAAAAGTGATGAAAGATGAAAGTTACATCTTCAGAAATGTACAATAAAAATGCCGCTTCTCAAAACTTATGAGATACAGCCATGAAAGTATATAGATATAAGGGAAGTTACAGTCCTAACAGCACATGTTAAAACATAACAAATATTGAAAGTTAGGGATGAATTCAAGAGGCAGAAAAAAAGACAAACACAGCAGATGAAAGAAAATAATCAAAAGTAGTAGAAGAAAAGAAATATTAAAGATTGCTCACCAAAACCAAACACTAGCTTTTCTAAAAGACGAATAAAATATAAATTTCAACATACTTTTTTTTCTTTCCCCCCCTTTTCTTTCTTTGACCCAGGGTCTCACTGTCTCAAAGACAGGCTGAAGTACAGGGGTGTGATCAGAGATCACAGCAGCCTCAAACCCATGGGCTCAAGTTATCCACCTGCCTCAGCTGGAACTACAGATGCACACCACCAAGCCCACTAATTTTTGCATTTTTTTGTAGAGATCTGGTCTCACTATGTTGCCCAGGCTCATCTTGAACTCCTGACCTCAAGCAATCCTCCCGCCTCAGCCTCCCAAAGTACTGGGATTATAGGTGTGAGTTACTGTGCCCATCCTAAAAATATATTTAAATGATAAAATATACAAACCTCAGGCAAGGTTGATTCAAGAAAGAGAAGTAAGACATAAATACATGGTATTAGAAATAAAAAGGGAGCCAAGCACAGTGGCTCAGGCCTGTAATCCCAGGACTTTGGGAGGCTGAGGCAGGCGGATCACTTGAGGTCAGGAGTTTGAGACCAGCCTGGTCAACATAGTGAAAACCCATCTCTACTAAAAGTACAAAAATTAGCCAGGCATGGTGGCAGATGCCTGTAATCCCAGCTACTTGGGAGGTGGAGGTTGCAGTGAGTCAAGCTCGCACCACTGCACTGCAGCCTGAGCAACAGAGTGAGACTCTGCCTCAAAAAAAAAAAAAAAGAAGAAGAAATGCAAAGGTAGATATCAATATAGAGATGCAATAAATATTGATAACACATTTTAATACTATGAGAAAGAATATTTGTGCCAAAAACTTTGAAAACCGTCAATTTTTATAAAATGTTTCTTTTTTTAGAAAAATATAAATCACCAAAATGATTCAAGAAAAAAAAATAAAACCAGAACAGGTCAATAATCACTAAAGAAACTGAAGCTGTAGTTTTAAAAGTCTCTCCTACCCGCAAAAGCCATCAGACCTAGATAATTTTATAGGCAACCTTTACCAAACCTTAAGGAATAGATAATTCTTGTCTTACAGAAATTGTTCCAAAGAACAAAAACACAGAGAAACCTACCAAATTCATTTTAGGAGCCTATCTTAGCTCTAATACCTGAATTGAGTAACAATAAAAAATGGTAGGCTTATAATTATTATGATTTATCACTTATGATATATTCATAAATATAAATGATTTAAAATTTTAAAGTAGCAACTGTTCAAAAATCTAATAATGTATACAAAAATAATATAGCAAACTGTAACAAAAACCCCTAGAGTTCCACATACCTATTCTTTGTCTTTAGGCATGAGAACCCTGATTGTTAGCTATGTAGTTTACACCCTCCACATTGCTTCCCGGCTAAAAGACTATACCCCACAGCCTCCCTTGCAGCTAGGTGCCACCATGTGATGAGATTTTAGCCAATGTAATGAAAGTGGTTGTGTGTAACTTTCAGGAAGTCTTTTTAAAAAGGAAGGACTGCATCCCTCTTCCTCTTTCCTCCTTCTCACTGGTCAGAATGCAGACATGCCTGGAGGAGCTTGAACCTGAGGTCCCTGGACATGAAGTGATGTACAAAATAGAAGGAGTCTGGAGTCCTGACATTGCACTCCCTACATCTAAGCTGGCTTTTTTTTTTTTTTTAATGAGAGAAAAATACACTTGTTTAAGACACTACTGAGGCCCTGTGACTCACAGCCAAATTTAATCCAAACTGACAATGGGATCAAGCAGGGTTTATCCCAGGAATGAAAGAATGGAAAATCCATTCATATAATTCACCGTGTTACACATTGAAGAAAAATCATGATCATCTAAATAGATTCTAAGAAGCATTCAATAAAATTCCACTCATGTTCTCTATTTTAAAAAATAAAAATAAGATACGTAGCCAACTAGGAATAGAAAGGAATTTCCTTAACCTGACAAATGGTATCCATCAAAATATGTAGCAAACATCATCTTGAAAAGCATAGCCACTAAAGTCAATACTACTCAACAGTGAACAGAAGTCCTATTCAATGCAGTATTACAAGAAAAATAAATGAAAAATACAGATTTAAAAGAAATATCTTCATTCGCAGAAAAATAACTGACTATATATATATAGGAAGCCCATCATGATTTTCAAATAACCTATGAGACTAGTAAGAGAGACCTAATTCAGCAGCAACGTTACTGAATACAAAATCAACATACAAAACATACAAAACCTAACAGTAGAGGCCAGGTGCGGTGGCTCACGCCTGTATTCCCAGCACTTTGGGAGGCTGAGGTGGGTGGATCACCTGAGGTCAGAAGTTTGAGACCAGCTTGGCTAACATGGCGACACCCCGTTTCTACTAAAAATACAAAAAATTAGCCAGGTGTCGTGGCAGGTGCCTGTAATCCCAACTACTCAAGAGGCTGAGGCAGGAGAATGGCGTGAACCCAGGAGGCAGAGCTTGCAGTGAGCTGAGATTGCGCCGCTGCACTCCAGCCTGGAGGACAAGAGCGAAACTCTCGCTCAAAAAAAAAAAAAAAAGAAAAACCTAACAGTGCTCCCACATACTAGCAGTGCCTAGTTGTAAAATACAATAGAAGAAAAACATCCCAATCACAATAGCCACCATACTGCAAAACACAATCACCTGTCTTCTGGATCATGAAAAATTCTCCTAACTAGCCTTCTCGTTTCTACTATTACTTTCTTCTAATTCATTCTCCACTCAGCAGCTTGTGATCTTTCATGAACATAAGTTAGATCATGTTACACTCCTTTTTTAACCTTTTCATGGCTACTCATTACTCATAATTAGATTCCAAGTCCTTATTATGTCCATGCTCTGCATAACCTGCCCCCTGCCTGTTCTCCAATTAACTCCCTCCCCACTCCCCTGCCCCACTCCACACCAGCCACATCGACGTTCTTTCAGTTCCTGATGCATGTTAAACTCTTTCCTGCCCCAACACCTCCACATATGCTAGTTCCTCTCCCCAGAATGCTTTTCCCTCCAGGCATCACCTGAGAGTTCTTAGTCAATCCTCGAGTCTCAGCTTAAATGTCACCTGCTTAATCTAAATAAGGTCCTTTCTCTCTTATCTCCTCTTTTTCTTTCATATTCCCACATAATGTGCAATAATATTCCACTACCTATTATATCATAATATGTAGTCATATTTTTAGTCAAGGATTATTCATTGCCTTGATTTCCCCCTAGGCCATAACTTCTGTGAGGGCAGGAGTCATGTCTTTGATGTTTCCTGAAGCATTTAACACAGTGCATAGGAGCTATCATACAACACGTGCTTAGTAAGTATCTGATGAATGAATGAATCAACGAATGAATGACAAGAGTTTGCTGATTTAGCAAGAGTCTCAGCTAGAAGGCCTGCAGCACTCTTCCCAAGATTCAAGGGTTATTAGGAGGAATGGGGGGACCTCCTACCCCCTTGGACCTAACTAGACAGGGAACCAAAAAGCCTCTAAAGGGAGTGAGTGGGCTTGGTGGTCCATGGGATAGCACTAGAGTTGGGGGTGGGCAGGATTCAGACCATAGAGTTGCATCCGTCCATGACTCCTATCCCATCTCTCTGTAATTCAAGTCACAGATTTGCAAATTGGGTTTGCCACAAAATGGTATTTTTCTGAAATCTTTGTGGCACAGTAAAAGTTTGGAGGACAGCAGCTTTAGAAGTCATGCAGGCAACCAGGGCAGCATTCTGCCACCCTCGATGAAGGCATTTATAGCCCCAGGAGCATACAGAACTTCAGGGAGCCAAAGCAGAAGTTGAGAAAAATGGTGAATCCCATAGGAACACCAGAAAGACTTGATCAGACACAAACACAAGACATCCCAAGGACATCCCAGAAATAGCTGGGGAAATCTGGGCGAAGGACGGCAACTAGGAATAGAGCTATGAGGAACCACTGCTAGTGGGACACTAGTTTTTTGTGTTTTGGGTTTTTTTTTTTGAGACGGTCTCGCTCAGTCACCCAGGCTGGAGTGCAGTAGTGCAATCTCAGCTTGCTGCAACCTCAGGCTCTTGGGTTCAACCAATCCTCGTGCCGCAGCTTCTCGAGCAGCTGAGACTACAGGAGTGTGCCACCACGCTCAGCTAATTTTTGTATTTTTAGTCGAGATGGGGTTTTGCCATGTTGGCCAGGCTGGTCTTGAGCTCCTGGCCTCAAGTGACCCGCCCACCCTAGCCTCCCAAAGTGCTGGGATTACAGGCATGAGCCACCGCACCCGGCCTGGGAGACTAGTTTTATTCCTCTAGTCGTATGCCTGGGAAGCTCAGAATACCATGAAACCATGATGGCCAGCCCCTGGCAAGTTCCCAGACACTCTTTCTCCCCATAGGCACCCAACAACAGAGAGGCCTCTTTCTGGTATCCTCTCCAGAGCTGGCAATGCTAATTCTTCCGTGAAAATTAAGGAGTCAATGTTTCTGAGGCCACCTAATGCCAGAATAGTGGCTGCTGGTAATTGTACTATCTCGGGTACACCACAGACTCAGGCATGTAATAGGTACCCCCGACTGGTTAAATGCTTGTGTGAGCCAAGTGAGGAGGAGTGTTATATCTGCCAGGGGCCCCTGAGAGGCAATCTTCCTGTTTGTTTCTTTTTGAGCTCACATACTTGAACACCACAGGATGTAATAAGGGATTGGCAGATCCTGTCATCCCCTGGAAAGGACAATTGCTGGAGTCCTGCTCGGCACCTACATGTAACCTCTCCGATCCCCTTCTTCCCTGCAACTGCTGTGTATCTCCCGTCTGACTCTGAGCACCTGGGGTGGGCATGGGCACAAGAACTCTAGGTTTGATGACTCCCCTGGTGACATCTCTGTGGACAGCCTCTGTGGCTGCTCTGACCACCCTCTATAAAAAGGCTTGGTCTCACCTCCAGGAAAAGAGGATGTGCAGGGAGACTGGGCTAGTGGGGACACTATGTAGCCCTCTCTCTCTTCCTCTCCCCCAACAAAGCCTGGGCAGTCCCACCGTGACCTACCTCTTGTCCTCTTCCACCTGCACGCCAATGGAGTGGAACTCCCTCCGGCTCCTGTTCTCGGTGTCTGAATCTGAGATCGTCTCCACCTGGTGGCAGGGTGGAGGAGTCAGTGGCTGTGGCGAGCCAAGGTGAAAACCCTTCCCGGGGAGAATGGCTAGCAATGGCTGCGCCCCAAGCCAGCTGGCAGGTCCTGCAAAGACCATCTGCCTGAACAAGATGAGAGACCCAGGCGGTCGGTCACAGGCCTCAAAGTGGCAACCACTGGGCACGGCCCTCCATCCCTCCATTAGCCAGGAGGAGGGACGAGGGAGTGGGCGGAGGCTGGCTGGAGCAGCCCCGTCGATGTCCAGGCACGGGGCTCACTTGCAGCTCAGGGGAAGCCAGGAAGAAGGTCGATATATCCAGAAGGCCGCTTCCGGCCCCTCACCCCAGCCCCAACCCGCCAGGGTCCGAGCCCTTGTGGGCGCCTCCCCGTTCCATACCTGCACCCCAATGGACGGCCGCCACTTCCGCTGCCGCGCCAGGCTCCTTAGCTCCTCCCTGCCAGGGATGGTCTTGATGATGAGTGTGGGGGGCTTGGGGCTGGCCCTGGGCGGCACCGGCGCCAACTCCAAGGTGCGCGCACCCATGGCGGGGCCGTCCAGCCCGTCGGCGGAGCTGCAGCGCCGGGCGGGGCCCTCGGCTGCCGTGAAGCTCTCGTGCGCGGAGTCCGTGCTGCTCTGGGCGGTGATGGAGATGCGGGGCGGGGCCTGGCTTCCCGGCGGGATGGGGGGCGGGGCCTTTCTGAAGTTGAAGGCTGTGGCCGGCGGGCGCAGAAGCGCAGTGCGTGAGGCTCGCGGCCCTGCCTGGGCCCTGGGCCCGCGCCCGACTCCCACCCCAAGAGGCCCTACGGGACCCTGCAGCGGCTGCTGCACACACGCCAAGGGACGCTCTCCCCGTTATATCCGACCCCGGGAGCGAGCGATCTGCGCGGGGTCACAGCACAGTCGAGGGGGTGGCCAGAACCCGGACCCAGGGCGCTCTCCAGCCTAGGGCCGGGCCAGGGGCAGGGAGGTGTACTCACAGGAGCCGGGCCTCCCTGAGACAGCGGCAGGGGTAGCGAGGAGAGGCAGGCAGTCGTCGTCTTGAGAGCAGCCGGCCTGGATGGCCCGGAGGTAGCTGTGGCTCCGCATGCGGAAACAGCCGGGCAGGTCCAGGGCGTCCACGGCCTGGGACTCCAGCTCCCCAAACACGGACCCGCACACGGCCTCCAGCTGCTGGTTCAACTCATCGCTGAGCTGGAGGGCAGGGGGTCGGGAGGACAGTTACGAGGTGCCGGAAGGGGGTGGAAATCCCTGGGGTGCTCTGCCTTAGGAAGACCTCTCTATATCTGCAGAGGCTGTGGGCGACTCTTCCGCGTTTGAACTAAAAGGCACCCTCTTTGCAAACAAAGATGGGGTCATCTCTGCTCCATTCTAGCTCCCCAGGCTTGTCTTGGGGCCCAGTCTTTCCTCTAAATATCCCACCCCCACCCCCACCTCCACCCCACCTATGCCTCTTCCAGGTGTCTGTCTGGCTGCACCCCAGGCTGCAGACCACCATGTTTTCCTCTCCACCTAGTCCCAGCCCCTGACGTTTCTCTCACCTGACCCCAACAGAGAGGACCAGGGACCTGGCATGCACCCTCCTGCCCAGTATGGGGGTGGGGACTACATGGAGGACACCTTTTGTTTTATTATTTATAATCCATTACATTACAAAATTGACTGAAAATTGATATATATACCCATTAGTTTCCGTCATGCCACTTGGTATTTTATATGTATGTTTATATTTTATATGTATGTTTATATTTTATATATATATATATAAATAAAATATAAAATACCAAGTGGCAGGACGGAAACTAATGGGTAAGTGATGGAGCAAAGTTATTAACCTACCAGTGTCCCAAGCCTTCCCCCACCTTCTACCCACTCACTCGGGTTCTGACTTAACCTGTGGGCTCCTTCTCTACCCTCCCCCACTGAGGAAAGCTTAGCCATTGCTGGATGAGGTTCTTGGTTTTGTTTTTGGTATTTTGGTGGTGCAGAATCCATGGTGTTAAAAAAAAAAAAATTTAAAGCATGAAAAAAAGCAAAACAAAAATTTTGTTCATGGAACTGTGCCGCACACCACCACGCGAAGACTAAATATACCACAGAGGTTGCAGCTTCATTCACATTACATGAGAAAACTGGTGCAAAGAAAAAGTACAGGCAGGAGAAGGTGCTACCAGAGGTAAGTGCTACCCCCAGAACACAGGTGACAAAGTCCTGAACATTGCTTAAGATGGGCACATATTTAACCCTGAGCTTCCAAGCAGGCAAAGCATCAGGGAGTATAGCCTCAGAGTTGCCTGCATGGGCTATGAGTGAGACCTCTCCAAGATTCAAGTGCTTGCTCTACCACTTCCTAGCAGAATGGCTTGGGGAAGTTAAAGTTTGGGGGCCTCAGTTTGCTCACCTGTCAAATGGGAGTGATAATGGTACCATCTTCACAGGGCTATTGAGGGAACTCAAAGAAAAATATGTGAGGCTTTTGGTACAGGTACTAAAACATAGTAAGCCCTCAGCTAGTGGCATGCAAAGGTCTCAGGGCTTCCCTGGTAAACACAGGCCAGATGCCGAAGAGAACCACAACAATTCCTGTCCCTGAGACTAAGAGACAGTCATCCCCTGTGGATGATTATGTAGAGTCCATTGGATGACGTCATGGACAAGGTCCTCGACAGCATCCCATGGCAAATGTAACAGCAAGTATCACATGGCTGCATCTTGTGACATCTCCCAGGAAAGATTCATGGCATTATATTTATGTGCAGTCAACAGAGGCTCAAAGGAGTGGCCTGATCCATGTGTAAACTGCAGCTCAATGTTTCCATAATTCAGCCTCCAAAGCATAACATGATTTTGCTGGATTCTACTTCAAATAGAGCCATTTCTATTCCAATCTATTAATGGGCAAAAAGACCCAGAGAGGGCAGATGAATTGTCTAAGGATGCCCAGCTGGTAAGTGATAAAACTGAAATTAAATGTCATGCTTCCTGGCTCCCACGTAAGGCTGATTGAGCAACAGAATCTCTTGGGGAGCTTGTTAAACCTACATTAACTCAGGCCCCCACCCCAAGGATCTAAACCCAGGGTTAACAAAACACCTCTCTTGCTTTGGCTGCTTAGAAGCTCAGAGTCAAATTTGCTGGAGATTCAGATTCAGTGGTTTCAGTGTGGGCCCACTAATTAAAAAGAAGAATTGTCTGAACTTTTTGAAGCTTTTTCTAAAGTGTATGGAAATCACAGGCCATGGAAAAATCAATCCGAGACCCCATAGAAGTTAAATTATCTCATACTTGACTGTCACAAGCCACACTTGTGTGACAGTTGTGGCTTTCACCATGATGCTCTGTCATCTACGTCTCAGTCTTTCTGTCTCTGTACTTTTGGGGCACCAAGGACAACAGTTGCCAGTGTATTTCCTAAAACACAGGAACTGAACTAACTCCTGCTATTTCTGGGCTAGGCTCAAGACACTCCCCAACTAGAACAAATGCAGCCCAGAGTGTCCCTCTTGGAGCACAGGGGAGCTAATCTAACCCTAGCAGAAAGCACGCTGGTCTCAAGTCCAGACACCAGGGATGAAAGGAATGTCACTCTGTAGTATGTTTCTGTATCTCTAGCCCTCTTCTGTGTATAAAGCACTAGGCATAATATCTGGCACACAGTAGATGCTCAATAAACTTTAGCTACTATTATTAGCAACAAGAGGCTCTTAAATCACAGTGACAATACCACTCAGAATGAGAAGTGCCTCTTTCCCTGGGGTTCTGAAGCTCTTGAAATCCCACCCACAGGCAATATTCACAACCAATTCTATCCAACGCAGACAAAAGAGGGTGAACAACTCCCTGGGGTCATACACCTGCCAGCTTAGCTGGCCAAGAGGAGCTTCTGGGGTTCCAACAGGAGACCAGGACACAAGGGAAACACGGACTCAAGAGACTCTCAGAGAAATAGTGCACCCAAGTTGATCTTTACTATCTTACAATTATAAAACTATAACATTGTACTATGAATGTTCCTATTATCCCTGCACTGACTTCCATCCACCCTGCTTCCCTCCACACCCACTTACAGGAGAGTCAAAGTCAAAGGATCCTCTTGGGATGAGATCCTTAGCCTTTCTCCAAACCGGACTGAGAATCAGTAGCCATTTCCAAGCTCATGGCATATTTACAGTAAAAATGCTTTGTGTCTAATTGGAAATTGTCCAGACTAGAGTTGGTGGGTCCAACAGGGGGCCAGGCAACATCCTGTATACTTTACATGTGTTATTTAGTTTAGATAACCTTTAGAAAACTCTCCCATTTCAAAACATTGGATAAAATATAACAAATGTTGCTTTATATGCATAGCTGAGCTCACAAGAAAGCGAGATAAGTCCCCAGGGGACAAAAGCAAAGAGGAGACTGGAAAATCAGAATATTAACTGTATGAGCCAATGCTGCAAACAGCCCAGTGGAGGCGGGAAGTGGGGGCAGGGGCTGTTGGTCTCAGCATTTTGGTAAAGACTTAAGTTTTAAACACCCACTTGGGCATAGGAGGAAGGCTTTGGGCCCACATGAAGCATGGAATTGGAAAGGAGAACCTGCATAAAGTTAGGAAAAGTGAAACCTTTGATGAAAATGTAGACTAGAATAAAAAAATTAGTCATCACCACAGGCTGATGACAAGGAAGCTAGTCTGAAGTACAGGGATGGCGGGAAGGGAAAAGAGGCAAATCCCCTAAGAGTCTGTACCTACAAGCTGGTCCTCACACAGCTACAGTACCGTGTATCTGCATGAACCTTCATGGGCCACACCCCCAAAATTAAAAATTAACATAAAATCATCCCAAACTATGGATATTCTAACAGAAGCAACTGCAAAATATTTCCTGGGGAACTCACTCCTAAGCTGCTCATGCTTCTCACAGATAAATTTCCAATGAAGGTGAGTGTACTATGTGGGAGGCAGCCTCTGACATAGCTCCTAATGATCTCTATCTCCTGGAACTCACACCCTTGTGTAATCCCTTTCTCATGAGTATAGACTGGACTTATTGGCCCACTCTAATGAATGGAATATGGCAGACACAATGGGATATCACTTCTGAGATTAGGTTACAAACAGACCATGGCTTCCATCTTAGACACCTTTTCTTATTCTCTTTCTCTCAGAGCCTTTGCTCTGGGGGAGGCAAGCTGCTATGCTGTGAGTAGCCCTATAGTGAGTCCCACATAGAAGAAATTGATGTCCCTGGTCAGTAGCCAGCAAGAATCTGTAGCCTGCCAACCGCCATGTGAGTGAGCATGGAAGCAGATCTTCACCCAGTCAAGCCTTGAGATGCTGCAGCCTTGGCGAAAACCTTGATTGCAACTTTGTGAGGCACTTGACCCAGTCACACCCACAGCCAGGCTGCACTCAGGTTCCTGACCCACAGAAACTGTGAGACAATAAATACTCATTGTTTAAAGACACTACATTTGGGGATAACTTACATAGCAATAGAAAATACAAATTGTGACATAAACAAAAACCAAACTTTTATTGGGTTAAGCCATTGAGAATTCAAGATTTCTCTGTTATAGCAGCTAGTGCTACCTTAGCTAAAACAAAATAACTTTTAAACGATGTTTAAAAGTTCTAAACTTAAAAGATAAAACTGAAAACAGAAGAAAATAAGACTCTAAAGCAGGACAAAACTGTCAAAAACCACCATTTTATCACTCTGCAAATCAATAAAAGACATATGACAAAGAAACATGTATTCATAAAAATTACTGAACTTTGGGTAAGAATAGCATGACTCTATAGTATCCTGAGGCTGCCCTCGTTCACCAGGTCCCCAACGCTAACAGTTGCAATACTTCAACAAACGTGGTGCCGCATGTGAAAAATCAGCTGCTTCACTGCCTCTGCCAGGGGGCTCCACTTAATTTGGGGCATTGTCAGTTATAATATCAAGAACGGGGAAGGCCAGCAGCACTGTTAGGCTGGGTTTCAGCAATGTTTGGGCCAAACAATGGACTGGCAAACTAGCCAGGAATTTATCAGAAACTTCCAGGGGGTGAGACAGACCTGGGGAGTTTAATAAGCTCTCCACATATTTTGGGTTAACTCGAAGCTGGGTGAATGCACAGCAGAGAGCAGAGAAGCCTGAGCCACCCACACATCCCTAACGAATGGAGCCTATATACGTGTGCAGGGGAAATAAAAGAGTCTGGTGAAGAGTAAAAGCCAGGGTAGGTTTGAAAACAACCTGAACTTTGCCCTCCCCAGCTCACACGTAGAACTATAGGCAGAGAGAAAGTCTAACTAGCTTGAGGTTCTTGAGTACAACCTCCGAAAAATCTCTCGCTGAACACTAAGCTATGCAGATATGGGGGAACCCTCTAAGAAACAAGGCTTAAAAATAAAAATAAGAAGGAAATAAAACTGAATGGAAACATTAGAGGCCACATGCTGTAGGGAAGACAGATTTCACAGATTTCATTCAGATTAACAAACAAATAAAGCAATAACAATCTTCAAGAGGAAAACATAAGAATCTAGAATTGCTACAATATATTAGCTAAAATGTTCAGTATTTAACAAAAAATTATGAGACATGCAAATAAACAAGAAGGTATGCATATCCCCAAATGTTGGATTTATCAGACAAAGACTACAAAGCAGCTATTATGAATATATAAAAGAATTAAAGGAAACCATGTTTAAAGATTTAAAGGAAAGCATGACAACAATGACTTCATGAATACAAATCACAACAAAGAGAGAGAGATTAAAAAAGGAAGAAATTGAAATTCTGGAGCTGAAGAGGATAGTAACAAATTAAAAATTCAGGAGAGGGGGTCAACATGATAAATGATCAGTAAACATGAAGGCGGATCTGTATAAATTATCCAATATGAATAATGGAGAGAAAAAATATTAAACAGAAATGAACACAACCTCAGTGGCCTATGGGACAACATCAAGCATATCACCATACATGTAATGGGAGTTCCAGAAGGAGGAGGAGAAAAAAGAGAAAAAGGAAGAGATAGGGCAGAAAAGATATTTGGAGAGACAGTAGCCAAAAACTTTCCTTTTGTTTTTGTTCTTGTTTTTTGGTTTTTGGTTTTTGGTTTTTTTTAGAGATGAGGTCTCACTATGTTGCCCAGGCTTGAGTGCAGTGGCTATTCACAGGCACAATCATAACAATCATAGTGCACTACAGGTCAAACTCTTGGGCTGAAGCAATCCTCCTGCCCCCACTTCCCAAGGGGCTAGGGCTACAGGTGCCCACTACTGTGCCTAGCTACCAAATTTAATTAAAAAACAAAAAACATTAGAGATCAAAGAAGCCCAATGAACCTAAAGTAGGCTAAACACTAAGAGACCCATATTCACACAAATTATAGTTGAAATGTTGAAAGCTGAAAACAGAGAAAATCTTAATAGCCGCATAAGAAGAACAATTCATCACACAGAGGGAAACAACTCACTTTTCATCAAAAACAATGAACACCAGAAGGCAGTGGAATGGTATATTCAAAGTGCTGAAAGAAAAATAACTGTCAGCCAGGAATTCTATATCCAGCAAAACTATTCTTCCAAGACGAAGTAAAAATAACATTTCCAGATGTTACTGAATAATTGTAGACTGAATAATTTATTGCCAAGAGACTTATATTATGAGAAGCACTAATGGAAGTCCTTCAGGCTAAAAGGAAAATAAAGTAACACCCAATGGTAACTCAAATACAGAAGAAGAAATAAAGAGCACCAGAAATGGTAAATATGTGAGTAAATACAAGAGCCTCTATAAATATATTTTCCTCACTTCCTCTCTTAACCTCTTTAAAAGACATAAGATTACACAAAACACTTATTATAATACCAATGTTTATTTATAACAAGTGTTAGGTTTAAAACATATATAGGTAATATATGACAGTAATAGCACAAAGGGGGAAAATGAGTTATATTAGAGCAATGCTTCTATATTTTACTGTAATTATATTTTGATAAGCTAGGATATACATTGTAATTCCTAGTGCAATCACTAAGAAAGTAACTCAAATTGTATAGTAAAAAATTAACAAATAAATGTAAATGGTACACTAAAATATTTATTGATTTAATGCAAAAGAAGTCAGTAAAGAAGGAACAGAGGATCAAAAAATAATATGAGACAATCCAACCACATCAATAACCACATTAAGATGTGAAGGCCTGGCATGCAGGCTCATGCCTGTAATCCCAGAACTTTGGGAAGCCAAAGTGGGTGGGTCCCTTGAAGTTTTGAGACCAGCCGGGGCAACATAGTAAAGTCCCATCTCTACCAGAAATACAAAATTAGCTGGGCATGGTGGTATGTGTCTCTAGTCCCAGCTACTTGGGGAACTGAGGTGGGAGGATTGATTGAGCCTGGGAGGTCAAGGCTGCAGTGAGTCATGTTCACACCACTACATTGTAGCTTAGGTGACAGAGCAAAACCCTGCCTCAAAAACAAATTAAATAAATAAAATAAAACACAAATGGACAAAACATTCATTCAAACCGCATAGTGATAAGATAAAGCAAAAAAAAAAAAAAAAAATTAGATGCCATCTACAAGAGACATACCTTAAATCTGAAACACAAACAGTTGAAAGTAAAAGAATGGGGAAAAGATATACTATGCAAATTATAACATGAGAGAATTTTCCAGAATTGAATAAAAACATGAATCCACAGATCTATGGAGCACACACATGAACATATCATAGTGAAACTGCAGAATGATAAAAATCAAAGCAAGATCTCAACAGCAACCTGAGAGAAATTAAAACTACCTACAAAGACAATCGGGTTGATAGTAGACTCCTTAACGGCACCAACAGACAGATGACAAAAGAGTATCTTCAAAACACTGAGAGAAAATAAATGTTAAGCTAGAATTCCCACAATAAGCTAAACTGTATCAAACAGTATGGGTAAAATATATTTTTTGTTAAAGTTCAAGTTTGCTACTAACAGATATTCACTGAAAAAATTACCAAGAATATAGGAGGAAACAATGAGATGTAAGGGGGTAAAGTGAGGAGTAAAAAAGGTAGAGATGTGAGTATATATAATCAAGAGCTAACAATATAAAAAGTAACAATAATAATGGAGACTAATTTGACAGGTTAAAAGGTAGAACTAAAATACTGGGCAATAAGTCCACAAAAGAAGGGAAGAAGTCAAGGAAATTAAAGTGTCCTAAGATCACTTAAGTATTTGAGGTGATGGGCATGTCAATTCACTTGATTTAATTATTCCACATTGTATTCATAAATCATAACATTACTTTGTACCCCATAAATATATACACCTACAATTTGTCAATGTATAATAAAAATTAAAAGTAAAATAGGCCAGGCATGATGGCTCACGCCTGTAAACCCAGCACTTTGGGAGGCCAAGGCGGGTGGATCACGAGGTCAGGAGATTGAGACCATCCTAGCTAGCACAGTGAAACTCCGTCTCTACTAAAAAAACAAAAAAAAAAATTAGCCAGGTGTTGTGGCGGGCACCTGTAGTGCCAGCTACTCGGGAGGCTGAGGTAGGAGAATGGCGTGAACCCGGGAGGCAGAGCTTGCAGTGAGCTGAGATCATGCCACTGCATTCCAGCCTGGGCGACAAAGCGAGACTCTATCTCAAAAAAAAAATAATAATTTAAAATAATAATAACAATAAAAATAAAATAAATACTGAAAGAAACCAAAGAAGAACTTAATGAATGGAAATACATCCAATATTCAAGGATAATAACACTTAATATTGTTAAGAATACAATACCCCATCTATACATTCAGGGCAATCCCTTCAAATTCCCAACTACATTTTCTTATAGAAATCAACAAGCCTACCCAAAAATCATGTGTGTACGCAAAGGAAACACAAAACACAAAGCAATCTTTAAAAGGAGTAACAAAATCGTATAATTTCAACTTAACCAAAATCAACACTTACTACACAGTTACAGCAATCAAAGCATGTGGTAATAGCATAAAGATAGGTTCATGCAGACCAATGGAATAAGTTTTAAGGTTCATTAATAAACACATGCATTTACAGTAAATTGATTTTGAAAAAGGGGCCAAGAAATTTCAATGAGGAAAGAAAAGCCTTTTCAACAAATGATGCTGGGAAAATTGGATATCCACATTCCAAAAGATAAAGCTGGACCCCTAACTCGAATCACACACACACACACACTACTCAAAGTGGGTCATACATCTAAATATACATATTAAACTACAAAATGCTTAGTAGAAACATTAGAGTAATTTTTTGTGATCTTGCATTAGACAAAGATTTCTTAAATTTTGCACCAAAGCACAATCAAGAAGAGAAAAATTGATGAATTATGCACCATCAAATTTAAAATGTTTTTTTCTCCAAACAGCAACATAAAAAATATAAAAATACAAATCACTGAATGGTAGAAACCACTCCAGCTAACAGCTTGATCAGATTTCTAGCCTCCAGAACTGTGAGAAAATAAATTTTTGTTGCCAAAAAAAAGAACAAGAAGGGAAGAGGTCATCAAAATCAAAATGTTGGCCAGGTATGGTGGCTCACATCTGTAATCCCAGCACTTTGGGAGGCCAAGGCGGGTGGATCACCTGATGTCAGGAGTTTGGAACCAGCCTGGCCAACATAGTGAAACCTGTCTCTACTAAAAATACAAAACAATTAGCCAGGTATAGTGGTGCAGTTATTTGGGAGGCTGAGGCAGGAGAATCGCTTGAACCTGGGAGGCGGAGGTTGCAGTGAGCAGAGATCTAGCCACTGCACTCTGACCTGGGCAACAGAGCCAGACTCCGTCACCAAAAAAAAAAAAAAAAAGTCCTAGGGTCTCTGCATTGTTCAGGAGGAGTACAGAAACAACTGTCAGCTTCAGTCATTAAGTCAAATATGCATATGAAAATTATAAGGGTAACCACAAAGAATAAAATAGGATATATAACTACTAAACCAGTGTGGGATTTGGTGGGGAGAAGAATAAAGAAAACTCAAACCAAAAGGAGGCAGCAAAGGAACAGAAAAGCATCAGCCCAAAGGCAAGATAAATACAAGTCCCATAATAAGATGATAGAAATAAATCCAAGGGTTAGGGCCTGGGTCATCACAGTACCCTAGGTTTAGGCCAAGGGGTAATCACAGATTATCAGTAATCACAATAAATATAAATGTACTAAACTCTCAAGCAATTATCAGAATGGATATAGGTAAAATGTAGCTATAATTATTTTCAAAAAATATACCTGAGACGTAGACAAAAAGCTTTAAAGTAAAAGATGGAACAAGGTGTTCCAGGCAAATACTAAACAAAAAAACAATAGACTTAAGGGGAAAAAAAGTATTATGAGACATAATAGGGTGACATCTCTAGTGCTTTAAACTTATTTCATCTTCTATAAAGCAAGAATAAGAAGCCATACCTCCAGGCTAAATATGTCAAGTATATGTGATGTTAGATAGTGCAAAGTGCTAAGAAGAAGGAAAAAGAGCAGGAGGAAGAAGGCGGAGAAGACCTCAACAATGACAGCACAGAGAAGGGGAATAGGAAATGTTGGAAGGGGGGCGTTAAATTAAAATTTTAGAGCCTTTGGGAAAAGACCTGAAAGAAGTGAGGAAGTGATCCATGGGAGTGTCTGGGAAGGTGACACCCAGGCAAAGGTAGTGGCAAATGCAAGGGCCCTAGGGAGTCTCGTGTGGCTGGAGTGGGAGGGAGGGGAACAGCGTTAGAAGAGGAACTCAGAGGCAGCTCCACTCCAGCGAGGTCACCAGGTCATGCAGGCCTTGAAAGCCATGGTTAGGTTCCTGAGTTTACTCTGAGCAAGGTGAGGGTTTTGAGCAGAAGAGTGAGTGAGTGTGATTATAGTTTTTAAAGATCATGCAGGCTGTAATGAGAGAGGATGAAGTGGAGCAAGAGCAAATACAGGAGACCAACTAGAAGGCAGTGCCATCATCCAGACAAAAGGATATGGTGCCTAGAAGAACCAGTGGCAGTGGAGGTGGTGAGGAGTGGTTGGATCCTGGATATATTTAAAGGTGGGACCAGCAGGATTAGCTGAAGGATTGGAGGTGAGTTGTGAGAGAGAGAAAGTGGTCAAACTGACTTCAGCCTTTTAAACCAGAGCTTCTAGAAGGATAAAGTTGTCATCTGAAATGGAGAATTCAGAGGATAGAGCAGCAACTGCGGCAGTGAGGGACGGGAGGGGATTGTGGAGGGTATGTGTATCAGCAGTTTAGTTTTGGACATCTTAAGTTTGAGATGTCTACTAAGCATCCAAATGAGATTTCAATGCACAGTTAGACATATATGCCTGGCATTTACGGGAGAGTTTGGGCTGGAGATATACATTTGGTAGTCATCAGGCTCTCAGCCATGAGCCCGAACAAGATCACCTAAGGAGTAGGTATAGAGAGAAGTCCAGGGGTTGAGTTCTAGAAAACTCCAGTGTTCACATCCTGGGGAGCTGCAGAGGCACCCAAGACACAGACTGAGGATAAGCAGCCAGGGAGAGAATCCAGGAGAATGTAGAGGGCGTGGTGTCCTCCAAGCCAACAAAGCACAGTCTTTCAGGAAGGAGGGAGTCTTCAACTGTGTTACATGTGACTGATGGGCCAGGTAAAATGAGGGCTAAGCATTTAACTCGTGGGTTTAACAACATAGGCTGGTCTGATGTAAAAAGAGAGCTGTGCCAATCAGATTCCCTGGTTCAGGCAATGGAAAAGGAATACTGAGAGACTGCAGCAGTGAACAATGGGAGCCAACGTGGATGGTCTTTTGCATTGCATTTTTTCCCCAGCATACAGTAAAAATAGCTAACCTTTATTGAATGCTGGCTATGTGCCAAGAACACTATTATGATGCCTATTTTTAAAAAGGGAAAGTGGGGCTCAAAAAAAGTCAAGTAACTTGCCCCAGGTCACTTAGCTGGTAAGTAGCCAAGCTGGAATTCAACCCCATCTCGTGTGTTTAATTACTAAACGGCACTGCTTCCGTCTAATTAAAGGGAAAGTCTGTACTTAGATACGGAACTCACATTTCTCAAATGCCATTTTCGGGCCAAGTACCTTGTGTTTGCATACATTTTCTCACGGAACTCTCACAAAACCCCTGCAAAATAACTGTCCCTACTATTGCCATTTTAAAGACGAGAAACAGAGGTGTTGAAAAGTGAGGTCTCTTGCTTGTGGTTCCTCAGGACAGAGGGGCAGGGTGGCAGAATTCAGGCCCAGATCATGTCTGAGACTGCAGCTTGGCCTGTGCCCTGTCTGTACAAATCAATCCTACCTTTTACACGGGGGCACGGAGGAAGCAATCGGGCCTGTGGAGAGCCCCAGGGCACTGGAGTTGCCCTTACAAGCTCATCACTTTGAGGACACTTGGTGGGTTTTAAGGCTGTGATTCTCTGAGACTCCCAGCCTGAGTCAGCTCCAGGAGACCTAAGGCAGGTTTCCCAGTTTCCCCAGAGCCAGGCCTGAGCTTTCTCCATGGGCAGACCCTCTGATTTTAAGTCCTAAGCTAAGCATGGCACTGAATCCCCTTTTCACTCTTTCCTCCAGGCATACTGGGCCTCTCCCTACCTGTCCAGTGGTGAGGGAACGGCTGTAGCCAGGGATGGAGCTCCGGGGGTGGATCCGGGGTGGGACACAGCAGCTGGGAAGGGCAAAATTCCGGAGTCAGAACAGTGGACTGCTAGGAGGTGGGGGAGGGGAGATAATAGCACTGGGGCCCCTGAGCAAGTCCTATTCCTCAGAACCCCCAAAGAGAGATCCCTTAGGAGATCCTGGGTAAAGAGACTCCCAAAGAGGCCCCAGAGAAGGACTCCCACCAAGACCCTCCCTTTATGTGGAGCGGAGTGAGACACCCTAGTTGAACCCTAAGCAGGACTACTTGACTTTCACCCACTCTACACACATCTCCCGCAGGAATCCAGCCTCAGCCTCCCGACCCGCACCCCCCGGCCCTCCCTGTCCTTACTTGATCCTGGCCTGGTCCACGCTGGAGGAGCGACGGGTGGTGAAGCGTCGGGCAACTGCTTTGGGAGATGTCTTGGGGCTGCCGTCTGAGTCTCCGCTCTCCTCATCCCCCATGGCTTTGATGTAGCTGCCGCTCCGCATCCTGCGGCAGGGGATCTCCCCATCCTTGCCACCAGTGGGGTAACCCCCCCAGTCATCTTGCGGCACCTGCAGGAACAGGGGCCTCTGTCTCTCAGACTTGACCCTAGTAAATCTAGAGGCCAGGACTCTTTCCCCACTGCCAGTGGGAGGTGCTCTGCCCTGGCTTGAACAGGCACACTCAGGTACATGCAGAGGCAGAAGGGGAGGGTCTCAGGCTGTCCCCCTCCCTTACAAGAGACACCTCGTCATTCTCCACAGACCTTCTGCACTTAATTAAGGGCCACCTAGAGAGTCTGAGGGAGTGACATGACAGGCGTCAAGCAGTTGATGATCAGAGGCCAAAGTGACCTGTGTCAATTCCATGCCCGGCAGTCAGGCATCACCTGACCTCAGTCAACCTTCTACCCTTCCTTTTCCTTCATCCTTTCAACCTGCTTACATTCCAAATCCTCTCTCCTTCCCCGCTGTGGGGAGCCACAGAGGGCTTCATGCAGGGGAGTGACATCAGATTTGTGTTGCAGAAAGAGCTCTCCCACAGTCCAAACAGAGGCTGGATTGTGGAGGGCCAGGAGCAGGGCAGAGGCTCAAGTGGCGAGAGGACGACCAATTAGGAGGCTGACGCTGTTATCCAGGCAAGAGATGATGAGGCCTAAATTAAGACAATGACAATGAGGGGGAAGAGAAGGAGATGGAAATGAGAGGTGTTAAGGAGCATCAGTGAGCCTGATTAGACGTGGGGGATGAGGGGGCGGGAGGAGTCGAGGATGACTGCCAGGCTGCTGGCTGAGGACCTGGAGGAGGGTGCTGCCGCTCACTGAGCCATAGAACCCCAGAGAAACAAGTCTGGGAAAAGGTGGTAGGGTCGGGGTTGAGCACCTTGAGCTTGGCATAGAAGTGTTGAGCAGGTGGTTGGATGTTTGGTTCTGGGATTCAGTGGGGAGATCGGGGTTGGAGGCGGACATGTGGGAGTCATGGGCGGCAGCTGAATCCATAGCAGTGAATGAGACAGCCCAGGGGAGAGAAGAAGAGAGATGAGCAGAGATCCACTGACATTTAAAAAGGGACTGTGAAGAAAGGAAGAGGAGCCTGTGAAGTCACCTGAGAAGGAGTGGGCAGAGGGGTAGGAGGGAAGTCAGGAAAATGCCATGTCATAGAAACAGGAGACATTTCAAGAATAAAAGGAGTCGATTATGTCAAATGCCACAGTGCGTTCAGAGGTTAGTAACTCAGGCTCGGGAGTTAGAAGATTCATGTGCAATTCTGGCCCCATCACTTGCTGGATAGGTGAACTTAAGCAAAACGGATTAACCTCTAAGTGTCAGTTTCCTTGTCTGCGAGTTGGTCATGATACTTATGCCTACATCGGAGGGTTGGTGGCAAAGATAAATGAGCCAATAGAGAGTTTCCAGGACATAGAATGTGGTCAATAAATGGTAACAATTATTATAGGCACCAAAAAGTACCTTTTGAAGACAGCTCTCAAGAGATCATCTGTGGCCACTGCCAGGGCATGTCAATGACAGGAAGTGTGGGAATCAGACCACAGTGAGGGGAGAATTGAAGGAAAGTGAAGAAGAGGCGTCTATGCTCTAAGAACTTGATTATGAAGGACATGGAAGGTGGGATGGAGCTGCGGAAATATTTTTTAGGAGGCAAGTAACTTTGGACATGTTTTCAGGATGACAGAAAGAGCCAGTAAAAATAGTCTTTAAACCTCAGAAGGGAGGAGAACAGTTCAGGGATGGAGGGGGTCATGAGGAGATGGGCTCAAGCCCTGGAGGAAGGATCAGCCTGGGATGGGTGGTCCCAGCTTTTCCTATGAGCCAAGGAAGGGGATGAGGGTGGCTGAGAATCTGGATGTGTCTAGAGAGATGCTGTCAGGAAGCTGAGGGAGTCTGTGATGTCAGCCTACACTTCGGAAAATGAGGTGTAAGTGAAGACGTGGGGGAGAGGTCTGGGGGAGGTAGGGAGGATTTAAAACCCTTGTTGTAAAGAACAGGTTAAATGGGGTAGGGATGGGAGCTCCAAAAGGGGTAACACCTCAGGGACAGCATAGGGTTCAGGGGAAAGGTGGAGACTCGGGATGAGAAGGAACCCACGGGGAGGAGCAGGCCTCTTCGAGGGGCTGGGGCTCAATCGGAAGATGAGAAACAAAGAGATTAGGCTCCATAAAGAAACAGGGGCTCAGAGTGGACAGAGGGATTCTGGAAGAGGCTTAAGACAAAGCTGGTATCCAGTGGGAGAAACAGGGCTTCAACAATCGGATTGGGAGTCCGACAAAGACACCTGGCCGCATGTGGCCAGTCTCCCCTGCTTTTGTACCAGGGGAGCACGAGGCTTTCTGGAGGGTCCCTGTAGCCCCTTGGTTCTTCCCCACATGGGCTCAGACATCCCAGTCCTCAGATACCCTGGAACTCCAGATCAGAGGGATCATTCCCCTTCCCCATTCTCTACAGAGAGCAGCAGGCAGGTGGAGAGAGGCGGGCCAGCAGATGGGAAGGCCACACTGCAGGGTTCCCACTCTAGCCACTGCAGAGCTCCTCACTCCTCTGCAGGACACTGTGAGGTGCATGTTAAAAAGGAAGCCCCCAGGGAGGTCAGGGCAGCCCTGGAGAAGCAGCAGGGAGCAGCGAAATGGCAGTGAGTCTTCAGGGATGGCAAGGAGTCGGCTATGGGGGAGAAAGGATGAGTGTTGCCTCCCTGGACCCTTCAGTTCCCAGCTTAGAGCACCTCCCTACCCAGGGAGGGGGCAAACCAGGCCAATCCAGAAGTCCTGAATCCAGAAGTCCCTTCTTATTTGCTCTGTGGCCCTATGTGCTCCCTTGGGCCTTCATGAGTTCTCCAGGAGAGCCCTAACTTGTGCACAACTTACCTAGCAAGGCCAATGTCCCACAAAGACACACGCAGACTCTATTTTCCACACCTTTGAACATGCTGTATAGTCTCTTCCCAGAATACCTTTAGTCGGCACTCAACAACTGCAACTCCTCCACCGAGATTCAGCTCAGGGAACATTCCTCACCCAGGTCGGTGAGGTGTCTCCTCTGTGTTCCCAAGAAGCCCAGGGCTCTCTCCTATCACAGCCTCACCATGCTATATTCTATCTGCTTCCTTGTCTATTCCCACTGTACACTGTGAGCTCCTCACAAGCAGCATCTGTATCTTCATCTTTGTATCCACAGCACCCAGAAATGCTCATTGAATAAATAGATCTGTAGCAGCTATGTGGAATGCAGAAATACACTGAACCTCCAGAACTTGTATTGACTTTTTCTCCTAAAATTATAGCATGACTTAAGAAAACGATGTAGGCTGGATGAGGCTGGGGTGAAGGCTCCATAAAAAGTAGGAATCAGAGCTCCTGGCCTCACCTGCAGAGACCATAGAGATGGTAAGACAAGATGAGAACAGCATGCCAGCTATCACCTGCACCATCCACTCCCAGGAGGCCCTGCCTGAATTGTATCAGGGCTGAAATCCAGTTTGTCCCCTAACCTAGGAAAACACATGAGACACATGAAACTCCCAGGACCCCTCCACAGCTTCGGCTGTCCCACCACAGGTACCCCGGAATGACAAACTTCAGCAAAGGCACATTCTGGAAATAACGGATCTTCATATTCAAACATGTGGGCCACCCGGATTATAGCAGAAAAGAGGGCTGGAGAAGGCTTTGCTTTCCAACTGCTGACCTTCAATCTTAAGAGCAGCCACAGCTAAGGTGCACCTCAGTATCCTGTCCACTGCCTGTCCTCAACTTCATTATGCCTCCAACCTCCTAAGACAGAGATCAGCACAGCCTGTCCAAAACAGTAGGTCAAGCGGAAGTCTCCAGGGACTGACACATCATTAGAACAGAAGGGCCCTTCATGGCACAAATAGGGAAAGTGAAGCCCCACAGGAGCTCAGAGTGACCCAATGGGGCAGGGCAGAGCCTCCCGGCATCCAGGCCCTCCATCACAGGGACAGCTGGCTCTCACCCAACACTTTCCACTGCTCCCTGGTTGACAAGACTGGTGAAGGCTGAGGACCCTGTTCCCCAACCCCCAAAAAGCCTCACCTGCAGATAGTGATAAGTCCTGGCTTTGGCCTTGGTCTCCGGACCCAGGAGCCCCTTGCCTGGCCCGGCCCCCGGGTATCCATCCCGGCCCTGGCTGACCATCATGGTATGCCAGGCACTTCGCTTGACCGACTGTCCATCCAGTGACATGGACATGCCAGTGCAGGCAAGGCAGCGGCCTTCCGACCCGCCCGAGCGCCCCTTGAAGCTCAAGTCCCGGTAGGACCCATCTGGACCCTCCAGGCAGAAGGGACCACCAGGCTCCCCAGGGGGCCTGCCACCCGCCAGGAAGCCGCTATCACTGTCCAAGTTGTCATCGGAGCTCCACCAGCCTGTAGACTTGGCCTGATGCCGACCATCCCCCTTGCGGTCCTTGCTCTTGCTCCTCTTGCCGTGCCTGGACTGGTGGTGGTGGTGATGGTGGTGGTGATGGTGGTGGTGGGAGGTGTGGGGGCCTCCGGAGCCTGGGCCAGGGTAGCTGTCTCCTCCAGAGCCACCTCTTCCCTCAGCCTTGGGCCCATTATAGTCCCGCTTCCCCGGCGCCTCCAGAGAGTGGGACTTGGCAAAGAGCTTCTGCACAGAATGAACCAGGTGCCGGATGCGGCTAGGGCTCTCGCTGCGGGGCTCTGGGGCAGTGCCAGTCCCTGGCGCTGGCCCGGGCCCTGCCCCTGCTGGCCCTCGCTGGTATGGTAGTGTGTGGAAGCCATCTTGTTGAACTGGCAACTGCTTTTCAAACTGATCCAGGAGTGTAGGAGGCAGGCGGGGGGCACCCTTGCCCTGTGGGTGGCCCACACAGTCTTCACAGGTGTCAAAGGGGCTCTGGCCAGGGTACATCCTGGGGAAGGTGCTGCTACCCCCCCCAACCCCGGCCCCCCCTGGCCCTCCCTCAGGGCCTACCGACGGCCCCTCACTCAGGCTCAGGGGCCCTTCAGGAGAAATGTGTCCCAGGCCAGCTCTCGGGGCACAGAAGCGGGGCTCAGTGGAGAAGGCCTCCCTGGAGCCCAGCAGGTATGGGGCCCTGGCAGCTGGGCCCACGTCCATATGCTGCTGGTCAGCAAAGCGGGCTGGGCGGGGATGGCTGCCTCGGTCGCCATGGTAACCCCTCATGGCCTCAGCAAAGGCTCTTCATAGTCTTGGGGGCCAGGCCCCAGGAACCTCCTGGAAAAATAGGGAGAAAAGGTATTTGAATTGAACAGCCCTCTTCACCTAAAACCATCTTTTATTAGGCATCCTTGTATCCCTTTAGGTAATACATATCAATTTATTATGATTAATTTTACTATCCTCCCACAAATGGACTAAAAACTCCTTTAAACAGTCATAATAGACAGATAGACACTCAAGGGCACAAAGTAATCCCATCATTCAACGAATGCTGCAAATCCGATAAATACTTATTCACAGGAGGATATTCCCTCAGTCAAATGGGTTTTTAAGTGTCCTTAGAGACTGGGCACAGTGGTTCACACCTGTACTTCTAGCACTTTGGGAGTCCAAGACAGGAGGATCACTTCTTGAGCACAAGAGCTCAAAGCTGCAGTGAACTATGATTGTATTATACCACTGCACTCCAGCCCAGGCAACAGAGCAAGACCTGGCCTCTAAATTTTTATATATATATATATATATATATATTTGTTTGCTTTTATATTTGTAAATGTATATTAATAAATATTTATAAATGCATCTATATTTATATATACATAGAAATATTTACATATATACATATATACACATTTATTTGTAAATATATAGATATACTTTGGGATGTGTGTTTGTGTGTATGTGTATATCCTTAGTTTACCAAAAACAAAAGGATACCCAGGGAGACATAAAATATTCAAAGGAACCAGTCTTTAGGTGAACTAGCTTTTAACAAGCTGGCATTAGGCAAATAGATCCACAGCCACATCTCTACCCCAACCCTGCCCTACACCCCACTGTTGCAAGAGCCAAGCCTCAGGGTCACAGCTCCCAGCTGCTGTGAACAAAGAGAACACTGGACCCAAATCTACATATCCAGCACCATCCCACAGAAAAATCCCTCCCCTTCCTTCCATGCCCTGTGCATTCCATCTGGCCGCAGGCTCATTCTCCCTCCCCTGTGGACTGAAATAAGGAGAATCTGAGATGACTCTTCCTCCTTCCTCTTCTGGGTTCCAAATATTTCCCCCATGAAATTACCCCTTTTGCCTTTTACCCCCCACCCTCCACTCCCATTCCACTGGAGGGGAATCATGAAGGAGGAAAATCCGTGAAGAAGAACAGCAGCTACACAAAGTAGCATCTGAATCCTAAACTGGGATTGGAACCCAGGAGTTCCTCCTCCCAGGAACAGAGGGAATGCAAGACAGGAAAGCGATGGAGAAAAAACTCAGGAACCAGTGCTCCTGGCCTCCATCCCAGGCTTGCCAAGGCTACAGGACAGAGAGGTCAGCTCTCAGCAAGAGCTGCCTCCAATCAGGACTCCAGGAGCTGCCAGGATAGGAGCTACGGCAGGAGGGAGTGACAGCAGGAGGGACAGGGACAGAGGAGCTGGCAGACGGTGCCCTCCCTCATCCTCGACCAGGCTCCTGGGCCATCTGCTGACTAGGAGGGATGACAGCCTCAAAGGCTCCAGACAGCGGCACCTCCGAGACTCATTCTCTTTCTCCCTACCACCACCTCCCCACACCCACCTTTCTTCAGATCCTGCTCATCCCTCATCTCCTACTATTTCCCAAGTACTTGCTATATACCAGGTATTGTGCATACCTGGTACTCTCTAATCTCACTGAAATCTTGTAATGCAGATATTATCCACACTTACCCATGAGAAAATTGAGCTCAAAATGGTGAGGTCACACAGCCAGTAAGTGGATGAGTCACTTTGAATCAAGATTCAAACTCATTATTCTGGCATGAGAACCTGAGTCTAATCCCCGCTCCCAGACTCTTCTATCACTCACCATCCAGAGTGTCCCATCCTTGATGTCAGGATCCCCACCACCAGGCAGAATCCTAACTTCAGAAGGCTCAGGACCACTGGTTCCTGATGGAAAAGAAAAGGATGGTAAGCAAAAGGGGAGAGATGTTTTCCCACAGTCCTCAGAGGACTGGTCTCTGGCCCTGACAGTTTCCCTTCCCAGCCCCCCCAAAACCAGGACTGATTGGATCCGCCATGATGCAGAGCCTTTGAACCCCCAGGGAAATGAGGTTGGCTTCATTATTCAAATACATGCAAATGAGCTTACAGGTTGGACTACCTCCAACTGCAGGTGTCTGTGGGATCTGTCCATGGTGCTGAGCCACTGCATTTTTTTTTTTTTTTCCATTGCCCTCAAATATGATTCCATTCCACAAACATTTGTTGAACAGCTACCATAAGCAAGAGAGTGGGAAGTGTATAGAGGTGATTTAAGAGTGGTCCCTGTCCTCGAGGGGTTTATAGTCTAACAGGGGAACAACCTCTCACGTGACAGAGTTATTTCAGGCCACTTTATTTTTGCACAAACTGTACCCTCCTCCTAGAATTTCCTTTCATCCACCTCAAAGCCCTCCCCATGGCTAACACTTACTCATATTAAGCCCCACCTTCCCTTAAAGACTTTCTGTGCTCTTATTCTAGGTTATGCTCTTTATCGGGCTTTTATAACACCCTGGGTGTCCCCATGAAAGCAGCCTTCACACTGCATTGAAAATGTCTGTTTTGGTTTCTGTCTCCCCACTTAGAATGTGGTCTTCTTCAGGATAGGAACTAAGTCCTATTCATCTCTGCATCTCCAGCACCTAACTCAGGGCTTTGCCCAGAGCCAGTCCTTAATAAACATTCACTAAGTAGACGAACAAATGACTGTGCTGTAAAGAGGTACCAAAATGTTAGGCTACGTCAGATGAGGATGGGACCAGATTCAATAGAGGGCAGTCAAGGAAGACTTCTCAGAGGAGAGGGTGTTTGTGATGGAGTACAAGATGTCTGTGTGTCCCATACACATAGGTGATGGGGAAGAGAACCTACCCAGTGGAGGAAACAACAAGCACAGGGAGAAGAGGTGTGCAAATACGGAATTCTAAGGGGTAGGCTCAGAGGGTTCTGGCAGACAGGGAATGGCAAATAGTGGGAATAGGAGAGAGAAATTCAGAAAGTAAGAAGACCCTGAAGTTTGCAGCAGCCGTGACTGGAAGACTAATGATGCCATTATTAGACACAGGGACATCAGGAAGAAGAGCTAGCTTTGCAAGCATGATTAATAGTAGTGGAAGAGGCACAGTCAGACATCAGGAAGAACTTCCTGACCCTGAAGGATATGAGACAATGAAGAAGACTGTGGTTTCCTAAGAATCTTCCATAGAGGACAGGGTGAGACATGCCCAGCCCCTGGCCCACCCTGGAGCCTGGACTGTAGAAGCTGTTGGTTACACTGCCTAAAGGGAGACTGGGGTGACCTCACGGATACCAGCTGCCTGGCTCTGGATGACAATTCTCCTCCATTGCCCTTCTTTGGGGAAACAGAGGGAATTTCAGGTCAAGATGGCCTCTCAAGTAGTTGTTGAAAAAGCACTTGGAAGCATCTCTCTGCCTTGGAAAGAAGACAGAAAGACAGCCTGGTCCTTCATCCATGTCATTCTCTTTCCTCTTCCTGCCCCAGGCAAGACCTGTATCTGAGACTCACGGCACAAAAGGCCACTTTGGCAGAAGCCCAGATCGTCCCATTTGCTCTGTGTGTGGAACTTCCCAGGGGTGGACATTCCCAGGTGCCCCTCTGTCTCCTGCTTCACACAGGTGCTGCTGCCAAGCTGTTCAGCTTTCATCAAGATCCTATGAAACTTCAGCCCCTCTGGCATCAATCCACATTCTCCTTGCTCTTGTCTTGGAGAAGATGAGCCCTATAATTGCTGCTCTCCAGACAGATCACCCCTCAACTCCTTTACCCAGATGCTACAGGGCAGCCCTGTATAGTGAAAAAGCACAGGTCCTGAGACCAGAACGTATGTGACACCTGACGTACCAGAGGCGGCCCACCCTCTCTAAGCCTCAGGATACCTGCTCACCTATCTCCCAGGATTTCAATGAGTATCAAATAATAAAATCACTCTTACAAACTCTAAAAGATTAATACAGTGTAATCCCTCATGAGAAGCCTTTCTTTGGATTTACAAAATCCCCAGTGTCCAAATAGTAAACAGTATAATCAAAATCCAAATTACTGGGAGCAGGAGATATCCAATTTATGGATTTTCTAAAGAAAATATTTAATTAACAACTGGCTTCCTCCTATATATTATGCTTTATGATCACATTCCTCCCCCCACATCACTCGCCTTCACTCCATTACTAAACAAAATCAATGGGAGGGAAAAACAAGTGAGGAAGAGACTAATAATTCAGTCCATCACCATGCCCTATGGATTTTGCTTCCTAAAAAAAAAAAGAAAAAAAACAACAGATGTGCCCATTTATTCCATATTCACCATATCACTGTTGGCTGACTCGCTAAAACTCATTCCCAGCCTCCTTGTCCTTATCTCGGCCTCCTTTGTAACTAGAGGCCACATTATTCCATTTTGGTTAATGATATATACATGGAAGCATAATGAGGGTTTCTGGGAAAGACTTTGCCTTTGTGACCAAAGGGGCAGGAATTGCTAGTGCCATCTTTCCTCCCCTTATTTTTAGCTTGACTACAACCATGATGGCCAGAGCTAGGGCCGCTATCTTGCCACCACAAGAGGCCTAGAGAACTGCAGAGATGTCAGTTCTGACATCATCGGGCCATGGAACCAACGTGAACAGTTGCTTTACTCCAGGTCTACATGTGATAAGGAATGCGCTCTTTATTTAAACCACTGTTGGCCAGATTTCCTGTAGTATTTGCAGCAGAAAGCACTGCTAATGAATCCAACTGTTCCTGAGAACACTATCTCCTGCCTGCATGCCTGCACGTCTTCTCCTAACTGGTCTCCCTGCTTCCGTTCTTACCCCGCTCCAATCCAAATGGTCACTTGAAAATGCAAATCTCATCATGTCACTTCTCTGCTTAAAACTCTTCATTGGTTTATTGATGTTCTCAGGATAAAATGCCTTCACTTGTCCAACAAGACCTGCAGGGTCTGGCCCTTCCTACTTTTCCAACATCCTCTCACAACATGCTCCCCTTGCTTTCTCTGCGGCAGCCAGGACAGTCTTTTGTCAGTCCCATGATCCCTCGCATCACGCGGCCTATTCCCCCTGTTGGGAAAGCTTTTCCTACCCACCTCTGCCTTGCTAACTCCTACACACCCTTCAGATCTCAGCCCAGTTGTTGCTTCCTCAGGGAAGCTTTCTCTGGCCTCCCTGACTAGGTCAGATCCCCCTGCTGTTTGCTCTCAAGGCACCATGTACCTGTCTCTTATACTGTTACCATTTAAAATATGTGTGACTCCTAGATTGTCCGTCTCTCCCACTAGAATGTAAGCTCCACATAAGTGCAGGAATTGTATCCATCTTATCCACTGAATTGTCCCCAGTCCCTAGAACAATCCTTAGCATATGGCAGGCATTTGCTGAGTGCATGTGAGTCTACAAAGAACAAGATCCTTTCATTTATGATATTTTGTGTGATTCCCACAACTATTCCAAGGGATAGGTATTGTCCGCCCCCCCAACCACCTTCCAGTGTACAGAAGAAGAAACTGAGATTTGGAAAGGCTAACTTGAGCTCCCCAAGATCACACTGAGAGCTGCTGTCAAAGCCAGAAGTCAAATCCAGTGTTGGCCGATTTCAAAGCCTTAGCTTTTCTCCTATCTGTGTTGCCAGCCCAGAGAAGTCAAACTGATTCAATGCCATTCTGAAGTGAGCACAGTAATGAAAGTGAATATGTTTTTTTTTAAAGTAAACAAACAAATAAAAAGACCTCATCCATACATATCTCCCAGAGCTAACCAGAATGTGATTTAGCCTTTTCCCATGTGTGGTGAGCACTGAGTTTATACTAAGCCCAAGGTCAGATTAGTATAGAATAAAGGACACTCCCTGAAGTCCTATGACAATTCTGAGTGCTGGTGTTATTTTCTCATTTTTATTGCACCAAGTCGTCCATCCACTATCCCAGGACACAGAGAGCTGCCCGAATGGTGAGAGGGCCGAGGGAAGCAGCCACTTTTGCAGTAGTCTATGGTTGGCTGGAAAGTGGTGAGTGAAGGAGTCTGGGAGGGTGCCGTGTGTGACAAATTCTTCTCTGATGCAGCTCAAATCTATCTGGGAATGGAAGAAGTGGCACAGATGCCGTCACCAAGAAATTACCCAATTTAGCACCAACTACACAATCCAGCAATTAGTTTCTTAAACCGGAACTTGCTGGGGGCTGCCAGGCTGGCGGGGTTGTTGTTACAAATCTCACTGGGAAACCAGCTGTGTAATTCGCCAGGAGATTGTCACTGCCCCAAGCAATTACCTTCCAGAAAAAGAATGGAAAATGGGAGAAGGAGTCAGAGTGTTTTCTCTCCCTCTCCCCTAGGGCCCTGCCCAGCCAAATCGGTTGGTTTTCCTTTCTTGAGAACTAGGCAACTCACAGACTCCCTTGATTAAAGCAGTTATTGGTATGGACTCCGCCATCAGACTCTGTGGGCTCAAATCCCTTTCCACTCACTTAATGGCTGTGTGTACTTAAGTAAGTGATTCACCTCTCTTAACCCGTTTCCTCATCTGTAAAATGGGGATAATATTAGAGCCATAATAAAGGTGTGAATGGTGTAAGGTTTAACAAGGTAAAGCATATGAATCCCTTAGCACTGTCGCTGGCACATGATAAATACTCACTAACGGTAGCTATCTTTATCATTGTTTCCTCCATTGGTTTACAGTGACATTGGATAGGTCACTTAATTTCTCTGGATGACCATCTAAGACCAAAGATACTCACCTGGGGAAAAGATAAGGCATTCTTACTCTAGACTGTCCACATCTGGGTACCCAGAGATTCAGGTGTGTTTGACAAAGGCCAGTATCTCAGCGTTTGGCACAAAGTGATGCCTTGGGCCAAGATGAAGATTTCAAAAATCAAATTTTAGCCAATTCACTCCTTCCCCAGAAAGCTGTCTGGGAGAGCTACAAGCTGGACATGACGATCCAAACAGCAGCAAAAGGTTAGAGTTGTTCCCTTGTGAAGGTCAGCCCTATCCAATCCCCTCACCTGGAGCCTATAAGGTCATCTCCACACCAGTTCCAACACAGTAGAACTTCCAGCAAGGAATTCTAGTGAGGCCTAGAATTCATTTTGCTGCTGTCAGCCTGGCTCCTCCACGCTGGTGAGAAGCCATGTGTGTCCCTGGGATCCCAAAGTTTTAGGCTTTGTCTACCCACCCCCTCTCCCTGTGTTAACCAACCAGTATAGACAGGATTGTGCCTCAGTTTCTCTGTCCAGCCCTTTACACTGGGAGCCCTAACACAGAGCCTCTGACCTGCAGCTCATACCCCTGATTATTCAACTGTGCCCATGGATAGGCATCCCTCTGCCCCCTCAGCCCCTGGTCTCTTCCTGCATCCAGTTCTGCCTGAGCCCCCCGACTGATTTGACACTGGCCTTGCCCAGATGCCTGTAGCAGGATCTCTGTAGTTGGGCTGGTGTCCTAGTCCCTGGCCTCCCTCAACCCCACTACCCACCCCTGTTGCTGAAGACTTGGCATGCCTTGTATCCAACCCCACACCTTAGGACCCCAAGGGAAATCACCTCCTCTTTCCCTCACTACCCCAGAAAATGGAGAAGGAAGAAGGGGAAACAACGGAAGGAGGGAGGCTTGCCGTTTTATTCACTCATCTTTATTACTTTATTTAATCAAGTCTTCCTAGGGGCTTAGGGCAGAAATTTTACAGAAAATGGGTTTACAGCTCCAAAACACTCGAGCCATTTAGGCAGATACAAGTCTAAATCCATCTCCTGACCCACTGGACGGTGCTCAGCCTGTGAATAACCCACACTACCTATAATCTCTTTGAAAATCCCACCTCAGGGGGCTTTGCACTTGATGTTCTCTCTGCTGGAACACTCTGCCCCAGATATTCCCATGGCTTCCTCTGTCTCAGAAGAGACAGACAGGCCTATCTGACCACTCACTCCAACTATAGTTGAGCTGCAACCCTGGGTATGCTCTATATCACCTGCTTCATTGCCCTCAGAGCACTGATTGCCCTTTGAAATTATGTTCTTTGTCTATTGCGTGTTTATAGTATGTCTCCCCATAGTAGAACATAAGCTCCAGAAGGGCAGGGACTGTGTCTGTTTGTGTGCTGCAGCATTTTGAGTGTCTAGAACAATGCCTGCCACTAAACGGTGTTTAAAAAAAATACCTATTCTGTGAATGAATGTTTTCCCTTGCTGCCCTCATCCACTCTGCTCCTATGTACAACAGCCCACAGAAAGGACCTCCACTCCTTTCTCTTCAAAGGCTTTGGAGAGTCCTGGAGAATCTGGCATTAGAAATCCAGCCTCTATACCCAGGGCCTTGTTCATGATGTTTGTCTAGCCACTCTGCTTAGCAGGTAAAGATGGTGCTTTTCCAGTTGCATCTCGGTCTCCCCCAGATATGTCCCTCTGCAGAGCTCAGGGAAGGTAGTGGAGGGAGAAGGGAGAGTAAGAAGGAAAAAGGTGGCCCTCCCCATGCTGCAGAGAGAAAGAATGAGGCACAACTTTCAGGGATGGACTGCAGGAGCAGGGTTCGGGGTCTACCACGTAGTCCCACACAGGTCTCTTCACTCAGACTTGCTAGGCCCCAGCTCCCTTCCCAGCTAGGGCCATGTACCCAACAGGCATCAGAAGCAGAGTCTGGGTTTCCTCCTCCTTCTCCAGGGCTGCCAAAGGCCCTTTGAGACACAATTCAGCCTGATCAGCCTCACTCCTTCATGCCCCCTAATTGCAGCCATGACCATCTGCTTCCAGCCTTTTCTCAGTTATCTCTTCCTTTTCTGTCAACTGAACCAATTCTTAGACTATGCTGCCTTATCATTTCCACTTTTCCCCTCTCCTGAAAGTCTCTAGGGGCCTTCTTTGGGGAAGACTGCACAACTGCTGAAAGGGAGGACTTCTAGGACCAGAACTCTTCTAGGACCAGAACTCTTCTAGGACCCTTGTTAGGGGCAGCTGGTGAGAAACTGTGGCTTCTGGGTCTTATGCTAAACTGTTTTGAGTTCATATCCCAGGTCCACCACTTACTAGACGTGTGGCCTCAAGGAAGCCTCTTCGCCTCTCTCAAGTTCAGTTTCCCCATTTTCAAATGGGAGCAAGAGTAACCCCTTTCTCACTGTGATGTCAACGAGGACTAAGATAATGAAGGTAAAGTACCTAGCAGGGTGCTGAGGGTTAACTATTGCTAACTAGGGAGAAACTACTTAAATGCATGAGACTTGGAGACAGGGAGAGGATCTCTAGACAGCTTTGGGCAAAGGCTGTTACTATCCATACATGACTTGGTTTGGATCAGAAATGGGTAGTCTGAAAACTCATCTGTTTCATACATGTAGGAATTTCTGTTGGCCTGGGCTCCTTTTGAAGACCTCCCATACCCTAAGCATACCAAAGACAGCAGAGCAGTCCTGGTAGCCAAAGATGGTGGAACCTGAGAGGACGAGAGGACCTTGATTTGCAGACTCCCACAAACTCCTGTAGCCAGGGTTAGTGGCCTCTCTTCCAACTCCAGGGATCTGGAAGGGAAAGCCCAGCAACCTCATAGCTGGGTAATGGAGAGCCAATCATCCACCTCCATCCATTATGTCACAACCTATCTTTATGACCATGAGCAATTTGTGTTATCTGCCTGAGCCTCAGTTTTCTCATCTGTAAAATGGGATCACAATACCTACCTCCTTAGCTTGTGGCAATGAGTAACTAAGCTGACCTATCCAACGCAACTGCACATATATCTCCCTATGTTGGCTTCTTTTGACTTTAGCACTAAAGCACCTTCTTTCATTTGCATGTGATTTGGGCTGCTGCTACCCTAGCCTCCAGGATGCTCCACACCTGAGCCTACTAGGGCCATCAAAGAATAGCAGATAGGAGTCCAAGCTCATGGCAGGGGTCCACTGGGCAGGAGTTTCTCAGCCTGGCCACACTGATGACCTTTCCTACTCTCTGGCCCAGGCATCTGGTCCCCTCTTTGTGTCCAGAGCTTGGGACTGCCTCCTGGATTAGCACATTGTCCTGTAAGCTCTGTGTGAGCTGGGACAGGGGCTTCTAGCAACAGGGCCTGAGCCCTCTTTCTGGGCCTTTCCCACAGAAGAGTCAACCACAGGAAGCCAACCACGAAGGCTGGCTGGTTGGCTGACTGCCAGGGTCACGTCGTGGCACCTCCCACCCCTCAGCTCTGCCTGAAACCCCGCCTGACCCTGCCCCAGCTTCAGGGATGTCTATACCTTTGCTCTCTCTGGGTTTCACAGAAGACAGCCAGGAGCTGAGAGACACAGCATGAGAGCACACAGAAAGAAAAGGCAGCACAGACTGCAAAACCCCTGTCCTCCCAACCTTAAACCCTCCGCTGCCACGCAGGTGTACTCTCTTCCAAGAGGCCTCCCCTACAAGTGCCCTCCCATCAATCCCAGGACACAATTGCCAGCTCCTCTTGGGTCTCATACCTCTATTCCTTCCCCACAGTGGCGTAAAGAGTTGTTTGTAAGCTGTGAGTTCCTTGAAGGCCAGGATTCAGGGGATCTATCGCTACATGGACAGACATGGCATACAGGAGGTGCTCAGTGAGTTCAGGGTCAGCAACTGAGCCATCAAGGAGTCCCCCACAGCTGAGGCATAGCGAAACGGGGAGAAACAGAGGGGAAAGGAAGGCAATGACTCCCTGCAGCTGGACCAGAACTTCCCAGCAGATAGAATTGCTCCAACGTGATGTGGCTTTCCTAAAGAGCTGGGAGTGTCCTGTCTGGGGAGGCAAGCAAGCAGAGGACCTCTTTGCAGGATGGTACAGTGTGCATTCAAGCACTGAATACATTGAATACATTTCAGACCAGACAACCTCTGGTGCCTTTCAACTCTGAAGTCTAAGGTTAGGCTCCTGAATACCTACAATTGTCCAGACCCAGCGTTAAGTGCTTTAGATGTTTTTCTTCGTATAATCCTCACAACTATCCTTTGCAGTAGACACTATCATTACTCCCATTTTATAGGTGAGGAAACTGAAGCTTATAAATGTAAAGAAAATTTCCCAAGGTCATACAGATGGTGGAAGAAGGATTTGAATCTCAGTCTGGGTCCAGGCCTGACCAAGACCCAGGCTGAACGAACACTTTCATTTAAAGTTTATTTTATTTATGTATTTATTTATTTATTTAGAGACAGAGTCTCGCTCTGTCACCAGGCTGGAGTGCACTGGCGCGATCTTGGCTCACTGCAACCTCTGCCTCCCAGGTTCAAGCGATTCCCCTGCCTCAGCTTCCTGAGTAGCTGGGACTACAGGCTGGTGCCACCAGGACTGGCTAATTCTTTTTTGTAGTTTAGTAGAGACAGGGTTTCATCATGTTGGCCAGGATGGTCTCGGTCTCCCTGACCTCGTGATCTGCCGGCCTCAGCTTCCCAAAGTGTTGGGATTACAGGCGTGAGCCACCGCGCTCAACCTCAGAGCGCCTTTAAAGTAGCATGTCTCCCTGACCAAACTAGTCTGAGGAGGCCAATAGGTGGACCCCAGTGTGCCCTTTCTCATCACTCAGCCCTGGGAAACCTTCCATCTCTGTCAGTTTCCTCAGACACAGCTATACACGGCCCCAAGACTGCTCATTCACAAATTAACAGGTGTTCAGCCAGAGGCAAATTACACAGCCACACAGTCATCCACACACAACTTACACAGCACCTGACCTCATCTATATAGTCACTGTCACGCACTATACACAGATCCACACAAACTTGTTCCTGAGAGGGTTCATACACCTCACGTGCATTTCCCTCTGATAGATCCTTTTTCCTTTTTTTTTTTTTCCCAGATAGGATTTTGCTCTGTCACCCAGACTGGAGTGCAGTGGCACTATCACGGCTCACTGCAGCCTTGACCTCCCAGGCTCAAACAATCCTCCTGCCTCAGCCTCCCGAGCACCTGGGACTACAGGTATGTACCACCGTGCCTGGCTAATTTTTTATTTTTTTGTAGAGATAGTGTCACTATGTTGCCATGGCTGGTCTTGAACTCCTGGGCTCAAGAGGTCCTCCTGCCTTGACCTCCCAAAGTGCTGGGATTATAGGCTTGAGCCACCACGCCTATCCATCTAATAGACTTTGATGCTTGTGTGCATAGAAGCTGCACAGATACAAAACCTTAAATACGTGTCCACATGTTTATCCCCATATGACAGAAATACATGACCATTTCACAGCACTTAGGCACCCATATCCGCTCAGGATCACTCACCAAATCCTCCCCAAACAAGAACTTTATCCATTGTTCCCAGATCCAGTACTACACCCAGGTGAGCCATGATGCTCCTTCTCTCTGGGGTTGACCAGGCCGTCCAGAGAGGGGAAGAAGGCTCAGCCTGCCTGTGATGGATGGAATTAATCTACTGAGCTGGAGAAACTAAATAATTAAATCCCTAATCACCCCCCAAGCCAGCCCAGGCCAATATAGCTGAGGGAGGGAGGGGGCTCGGAGGCCCAGACCAATATCCTAGAGAAAAGGAGGGGCTTGGGAAATGAGGCACAGGCAGAACCCTCTGGGGGGTCTCTCAGAGGAACTCTGCCAGCCAGGCATACAGACAGATAGACAGACAGGCAGGCATGGTTCTCCAGTGCCACAGGCTCCCTTTCCACATGGAAATGAAGCAGCTTGGGAAGACGGCCTGCCACCATCCACTGACACAGGGAGAGAGGAGGGGCAGAATCCTCCTTCCACCCTTCCGGAGCCCTTCCTGCCTCGCCTAGAGGGGTGTCCTGGGGGTCTATGGGGATGGCAAGCAGGACCCTCAGAGTGCCCAGGGTGGAGGCAGACAAGGGGTCTGCTAAATGCAGAGCTGATGTGGTCTCAGCCAGGCCTTGGCCCACCCCTGCCCCCCTGAGAACAAACTCAGCCTGGTGCAGATGGCAGGGGAGGACCCCTCCACACAGGTTCACCTGCTGCCCTTAGGAAGTGGGTCCAGCACGTGGCTAATAGGCTGAGGATGGGGCAGAGGCCTGGGCAGGGGGGCTCAGGAAATCAGCCGGGGAACAGGCCCCAGTCCGATTGGCTGAAAAGTGGGTCATTTTCCTTTTGAAAAATAGTGAGAAAATGGAGAAGTAGGTCGGGCTCTTATCCCCTCAGCCCCAGGCACCATCCCTGACTTGTGAGGTAAGGAGAGAGGGAGACGCCTGAACATGCCAAAGCCCCATATACCCTAGACCCTGGCCAGGACCCCACAGTGCGGGAAGCCAAGGTCATCATTACTCAGGACATCCAAGGACATGCACACTCCGAGGCCAGGGCTGGAACACCAGCCCCACCCTGCCCCAGGGATCTGGGGTGAAAGGAGCTAGGGCCGGGGCCAAGCTAGAGGGGTGGGGGGCTCCGCACGCAGGACCCTGAGGAACCCCTCCCATCCCCGTGTCTGCTGTGAAACCTCCTCTCCTCTCTTCTCCTCCCTTTCCTCATCGTCCACGTGGGCAGAGTCGTTGCCATGACACCGCGGGCAGGTGGGCGGCTCTGGCGGCTGCTTCGGCCCAACCCCCATGCTCACAGCCCAGGTGGGAGGGGAGCGGCTGCAGCACCCTGGCCCCTAGCCCAGATGAGAGAAGAGAGAGGCAAGAGGCCCCCCTACACCCCTAGAGCCTGGAAGGGGCTCTATCACTGGCCTCTCAGTCATGAAGCAACCCAGCCCCGTGCTTGCAGGTCTGGGGAAGGAAGTGCCAAAGAGGATCTTAGGCCTTGACCACTCCCCTCCACCAGAGGTCCCTGGAGTGGCATGGGGTGGGGCAGACCCCCAACTCCCACTTCCTCCTTTTCTTAGCAGCTATCCTCCCAGCTTTCCCCACATACTATGTCTTAGTCTCTTCATGCTAGCAGCTGATTGGTCCTGCCTGAGGTTTAACCTCAGTTGCTCATTTTGCCACACGAGCTCAATTCTCCATGCTCTCTTGGGAGAAAGGAAAACAACCAGGCTGGGCTCAGTGACTCACGCCTGTAATCCCAGCACTTTGGGAGGCCGAGGTGGGCGGATCACTTGAGGTCAGGAGTTTGAGACCAGCCTGGCCAACATGGTGAAACCCCCATCTCTACTAAAAATACAAAAATTAGTCGGGTGTGGTGGCACATGCCTGTAATCCCAGCTACTCAGGAAGCTGAGGCAGGGGAATCGCTGGAACCCAGGCGGCAGAGGTTGCAGTGAGCTGAGATCATGCCACTGCATCCCAGCCTGGGTGACAGAGCGAGACTCCATCTAAAAAAAAAAAAAGGAAAGGAAAGGAAACAACCAAAGTTGAGACACTCAGAGAAATTCCTCCCCTATTGCCAGATCACAAAATGTCTTATAGAAATGGGGATCCCTTCCTCTAGGTCTCCCTGTATACCTGAATTCACATCACAACCCTGGGGACAAATCATTCCTAAGTCCATACTTGGCTAAGGCATCCACACCACCAGGGTAGAGGACCAAGAGTGGAGCAGGAGAAGAAGGGAAGAAGGGAAGAAAGGAAGAGGTTGGGGCCAGGCATTAGAAGCTGCCTGAGGATGCTGTCCCGCCCCTACCATATCTGGCTTCAGGAAGTCTGGGCCATGCCTGAGCTTTCCATCTCTGAGCTCTCCGCAGCCATTCCCCTTCTCTCTACTCCTCTCACAGTCCACGTGCCTCTCTCCAAGTGTCTCTAAGTCTCTATCTGTGGCTCTGACCTCCTAAGACTATTCCCTTTGTTCAAGACCCAGCTCCCGACTCCTGTTCCCTACGGCAGGAGCCCTGCATCACTGACAGGGTGGAACCACAGAGACCCCTGCGTGGCAGGCCTCTGCAGCCTGGCTGGCCAGAATTAACATACATGGGATATTGGTGACAAGATCCAAAGGAAGGGAGAACTGCAGTCAGCATTAGCTGGAGGGTGTCCAGCCTGTCATGAGGTGTTCATGACATACATACCACACATACACATAAAGACACTTTTACTTTCTTCCTTAGCCTTCCCCTACTAAAACAGCAGATGTGATTAAAGTACAAGCACATTCATGTATATTTGTGCACGCATGTGTTTGTAGATTGTGTCTCCTTTTCTCCACCCCCACTGCTGGTGTTCTAGGTCAGGCCACTCTCATCCTAATTGCTCACCAAAGCTATGACAACAGGTTCCTAACTGGTCTCCCGGCCTTGCGTCTTGCTCCACCTTGATCCTTTCTCCTCACTGGCTGCCAACCATGTAAAATTTCTTTATTCAACAAATATGTATCGAGTGCCTACTCCAAGCTGAATACTCTTCTGGACACGGTAGATACAGCAATGAACAAAACAGATGAAGCTCCTGTGTTCATGAAGTTTATATTCTAGTGGAAAAAGAGGGATGATAAGCAAATATATAAAATAATGGTGATGGCAAGTACTGAGATAAATAATAATAATAATAATGGAGTGAGGAGATAGAATGACAATGGGCTATTTAAGATAGACTATTGGGGAGGTCTTTCCAAATACGTGACTTTTGAGCAAAGACTTGAATACAGTGAGGAAGTGAGTTGCCTGGATATCTGGGGGAAGAGCATTTCAGGCTGAGGGGAAAAGCAAGGGCGATTGCCTCCACATGGAACTGTGCTTTTTATGGAACAGAAAAGAAGCCCACGTAGGAGTGGCCCCTGAGATCCAGGAGGTAATAGGGGGCTTTGCACACATAGCACTCATGTTGCTCAGGATGCACTACACTTTGGATTTCACTCTGAGTGAGATGGAAAGCAACTGGAAAGGAAAGATCTCATTTTACTCTGGCTGCTTTTTGGGGAAGAGTCTTTGGAGGTGGGGCTGGCAAGGGTGGAAGTGGGAAGACCATCTGGAATATTTCCTGTCACTGAAATACCTGTTCCCACAGTTGCTCACCTGGTAAGCACCTGTTCAACTTTTAAGCCTCAACTCAAAAGCCTCCCCTTCTATGGATCCTTTACCAAACCTTTCCCTTCCCCACTCCAGAGCCAACCTACCTCTCTTTAGGTCCCCAATCCCTCCAATGAACACTTAAGTGTACCTACCCTCCTTAACACTCTCCTTATTTGGTTCCAGGTCCTTTATCCTCCCAAGATTGCAAGTTATCCGAGGTCAGGGACCATCCCTAGTGCCCAACACAGCATGTGGCACATTAGAGGCATAAAATAACCACTGGTTGAATGAATGGATGCACTGGGTGAGGCACATGTGATGGGGAAGGATATGTTTGCAAGCTATTGTTAACCTGGATGAGTGAGATGCACAAATGTATGGCCATGGGTTGTAATCAGACAAATGTTAGCATATGCCCACATATTTCTGTATATTCTGTTCACTTGTATATGTGTTAGCATGTATGTGCATGCTGACAAATCCCCATGTTGGTATAGACACTCCTGTAGATTTGTTAATGGATGGACATGTTAGAAAGTGTACCTATGTTGATATATCCCTATTATGGCACAGACAAGTAATATGCTCATGTACCTGTACACGTGTATTGCTACGTGTTGTATGTGTGAGGCTTATGCACGCACTTGGGCTCCCCTCTTGCTCACTATCCCTTTCATCCACTAGGCCCAACTTGTTGGATTTTGAAACCTCTGTAGCAATGTTAATATTTAAGTTCCCATCCGCTTTCCCCACAGACAGCTCTGAGCACCACAGCATCTGAACAGCCTGAAGCCTGGATTTCTTACTCGGCTATCCCCAAGGCCTTATAGGTTTTCCCTCTGCAAACTCCTTTCATATGATGGAGAAAAGCTGGCTCCCAAGGACATGAGAATTTGAGAGACCTCAGAGAGCCTACTTTCTGGAGAAGAGCTACAAGTAGCAGGGTGATCAAGTTCAAGGTAATGGGAAGACACTTTTGGGTAGCCCAACATTCAGTCAGAATTGGTCTCTCTCTCTCTTTCTCACATTTATTCACAGGTTTGGCTCAACTTGTGTACATATATTCATATGTGGTTGATACGGTATGTATATGCATGCCCCACATACATGCTCACATGCATGCTTACACTCACACACATGCATTACTGGATAAGCACACCACACACACACACACAGACACACACACTAGTTTAATTCAGTAATTTCCTTCTCATTCACATATATACATGAATGCATACATAGAGTCATACATATATATACACACATTCACACTTATACAAATAAATGTGCTTATACACATATACACAGCATACTTACACATACTTATGGACATATACACAGTCATATACCCACTCACAGGCAGAAATACACATGCATGTCCATGGAGTCCCAGATCTTGCAGAGATATCCAGCCTCTCCCCTGGCTTCTATCCTGTCCACAAAGTTCGTATTCTTTCCAAGTACATCACAAGTTTGCGTTTGCTCTCTCCTCTTGCTAGTCTCCCACTTCTCTATTTGGAAAGTTGTTCCTGTTATCAATGAGATATACCCACTCCTGGACACATCCCATTCCCACCCACTCTCAGGGGGAAAAGAAACGTCACTTTTTTAAAAAGGGCTCTGTTATGCCCTCATCCCATGCCTAGAGAAACGAATATTTCCTCAGACAACCTTGGTAGGAGTAACAATAAAGTAGGTGTACCTCTTCAAACCCAGGAGACAATCCCCCCGTATACACAACCCCTTAACTCTAAAAAAGAAAGAATGAAAGAAAAGAAAGAGAAAGTATCAAGGCCAGAGGCCTTCCTCCCAGTACCTCTGGGTAAAAGTCTAACACTCTCAAACTCCAAAACAGTTATTGGGGCAGAGGAAGAAACAGTAAGGAAATTAACTGTGGGCACTGAAACCTCCTAGGACACCCCTTTTCTTCCCTAGAGGGCAACTTCATGATGAGTGAACCCCTCCCTTCCCAGCCTGTGGGCCCTGCCAAGGGAGAGGTTAGACCAGGGGGCTTAAAAATGTAAAGGGGGTGACCTGGGCTCAAATAACAAAAGAAGCAAGTATTTTAAAAACAGAAGCTGGGAAGGGAGCAGAGAGGCAAGCTGCAGACACCTCCTGGCAGGGAAGCAGCTGCTGGAACAGTGGATCAGGAAGAGCAGGACTCTCCAAGGGGCCAGGGAAAAGGGGGTGGACATCTAGCATTTCATGTGGGGGTGGAGGGGTGACTGCTTCAGGCAGGAGCAGCAGCTCCAAAGTAAAGTCTTATCAAAGCTGTTATGTAACCAAGGGAGCTGAGTGGAGCACAAACACCTCCCCTCCCCAAACAGGCACCCACACCCACACCCACCACCTCCCAGCACCCACAGCAGAGGAAAACTCAGCTCCTCCCAAGCAGCTAGAGAAGGCAGGAATCATCTTGATGAGTTACATCAAAAACATGATGGGTGAGGGGCTCCTTATGAACTACAAGTCACATCTGGGAAAGGATCAACTGGTTCAGTTTGAGGTCCCTAGATTCCTCTCCCTTTTCTTGAACTCTCTGCCACACCCAATTTTTGCCCAGTATTATCTGGAAACTGTCTCCTTCCTCTCCTCACAGGGAGGATCCCATTTGAATATTTGATTGTACTCTTGGGGATGGGAGGTGAAGCCACCATCAACTCTTCCTGCCTGTTATTCCCCTACAGACTCATCTGCATGTCCTGACATTTGGCTCTCATCCCCCTGGGATGACAAGGGAAGGGACCTTGAGAAATAACTCCTTGCTCTATTCCCTTCACGGTTACAAAGACAGTGCATAAGATACAGATACTTGAAATGACCCTGACTCTAAGTAATAAGGAGAAAGATATCCAAGAGAACTAAAGACTGAGATCCAGACCTCATCCCTCCATTTGAATATTTTTTACTCCCCCAGATCTTCCTCTTTTCCCACTGCCCTGTCTCCAGTAGCCTCCTCCTTCTCTTCTCCATGGCACTGAACAACCCCACCCACTCCTTGAATCTTTTGCTTAAAAATCTTCCTCCCCAACAAAAAGTATCTCCCAAATGCTGCTCTGAGCTAGGTTTGGAAATGGACAGAACACAAGACAGGCTTGCAGAATATTTCAGTGTCCCCTGTCCCAAATCCCAAAGTATGGTGGGCAAGGGAATATCAAGCGGTCAATCAAGTGACCCTGAACTCCTGAGCTGTAACCACCCCACACCTAAGCAGAAAGACCCAAGTTCTCTTAATCCAGAAGCACCTTGAGCCTGAATTTCTGGGCCCCAGTAGGTGAAAGGCTGGTATCAATATCTCTGAGTTTGTTGCGCTAAAAAACGTTCCCAGGAGATGATTTCTCACAGGCACAAAATCATTCTCCAACTCTACCCCAATAATAACAGTAGGTTGGTTTTGGAAGGGAGAGGAGGAACTGAAACAGCAAAAGGGGAGAGGGGCCCCTTGGCGGAAGGGTTCCTAAATACCACTAACAACTGTGAGACCTAAAACATAGGAAGAACCCCAAATACATATTTCCATCCAGGGACTGTGCCCTTGGAAAGTGGGTCATCTGGGAGAATTTTTCTAGTGAGCCCTTCCCACTGCCCACCGCCTTTCCACCATCGGGACCAAACGAAGCCTCATTCAGCACTCGGGACAGCTCCGAAGGAGCAAATCCCCGCCGAGTCCCATTCAGCACCCGGGACAGTTCCCAGCGACATTCCCGGCCCCGGTATTCAGAAACCCAGGCTGCCAGGAAGGAACAGGCTTACCCCACCACACACCCTCTTTAGAACAGAAGACCCTCTCCCCTGCCCCTCCCACTGTCGCTCCCATCCACCGGGGGCACCTGACAATCCCCCCCACCTTCCCTCTATGTCCCAAGAGAGAAAAGAAACCCAGACATGGGGCTTCCCTGAGCGAGCCTTGAGAGAGGACCCCACCCACCTTCCTTCAGCCCAGAGCCTCTCAACGCCACTCACAGCTGGTTCTAAAAACCACTTTCCTTCTTAATCACCACCCCAAAAATAAAAGAAATACTCACGTGGGGGCTTCCAGCCCTGCAGACAGATGTGGTGGGGGAAGGCAGAGAGAGGTAGCTCCCCAAACCCTGTTCTGAGCCCCCTTTCTGAAGGAGCCAGCTCCCATCTGGACTGGGGGGAGGAGAGACATGTGGAAGCACTGAGTGAGGGGAGGGGAGAGGGGAGAGGGGAAGAAGCAGGAGCGAGGGACTGCGGGGCGGGGGTGTCAAGATGGGGGCGAGGGAATCCTTTTTAATTGCATTCTCTCCCCATGTCTACATCAGCCCTGCAGGCTCAGCTCTTTAATATTTACACACAGGAAGAGGAGAGGATGAGAAAGAACAGAGAGTGAGGGGGGCAGAGACTACCTGAGCTCAAAGGGCATAGAAGCAGGGACCTTTGGGAGCTAGGAGCTTGGGTCCCCGACACCATCCCCAGCCCACTTCCACTCTGAGCTCTTGACTGGAAGGAAGAAGAAGGAACCCTGGGACCATTCTGTCCCTTTGTTAACAAGACACTTTGAAGCTGCATCAGAAAAAGATCAGATCCCCACCCACATACCTGGACACCCCCACAAACCCAGATTTCTTGGGTGCCTTATGTGCAGATGGTAGAGACAGTATTCAGGCACAAGCATGTTCTGAAGCTTGGAAGCATGTTTGCCTGTGGGCTGCTGTGTAAAAACACATGAACATGTCAGCTAGCATGTATAAGTTTATACAAGCATGTTCTGAGTGTTTTCACATGTTAACAGCGCACGCAATCATATGCAAGCCTATGTAACCATATGTGTAAACCAGCTTCCAAGAAGCCTCCCCGCAGCTCTCCAGCTACAGTCCCAGGGACAAGGCCACCCACTTCTCCAGACTCCCTTATTCCCAGACCCCTCCCTCAAAGCCTCACTTTTTCTGTCTGTGACATGGGAAGAAGGGCTGGTAGGAAGAGATGCTGCATAGAGCCCAGGGGCCTGACAAGTTATTAGCAACGATGAGCTGGCAGCTCGTTACCATAACGATGGTGCCACTGCCTCACCCCAGCTCAAACCCAGACTCCCCAGACGGCAGGAGGCCCGCTGAGCCAGCAGCCTTCAGACTGGGGAGGGGCGGGGTGGATAAAGAGGAAATCAAGACATAATGCTTGCATAGTGGAGGGTACACAGCTGTTCTTCCAACCCCCACTGAGTGACAAAGCTTTGACTCTACCAAGTGGGAATGAAATCAGAATCTGGGAAGGTTTCCTGACCATGGGGATGGTAAGACCAGAAGGGGTCTTTGGAAGCTCCTCTAGGGAAAAGTTTTTATCATCATTTGCTCCCTTCACCACCTCACCCCCAAAAAACTAAAAAGCAACCAAATACGGGGCCCCTTGCTGAATTTCAGTCTCCCCACCTGTAATATGGGGGCAATCCCTTTATCATTTGTCCTAGACTCCTGGAAGATTTCATTAGAAAGGGTTTAGGGGTAACTACAGACCCTTCCTAAATCAGACAAGCCCCAGAAGTTTCTCTATTCATTAGGAACCCAATAAGGTAAGGAATAGTCCATCCAGCTAGAGGCAAAATGCATTGGAAATTGGGGAGGATGAAGGAAAACGAGCTTAGCCAGCTCGAGCCCCAACATCAGCTGGAAGAGATGATGTTAGGTGTCAGGCAGCCGCTGAAAGCAGGTACTAACACGAGAAAGTCTGGGAGTCTGGCCTGTAGCAGCTCCAGCCCCTCACCAGCAGGAATCAAGACAAGACAAGCCCATGGCCTACCTCGGTGGTGGGTGTGGCTAGGAATCCCCATCCCCAGCGACATCTGTAGCGCCCTCTCTTTGGCAAGGAGTCCCAAGTTGAAAGATGTACAGCCTTAGGCTTTTTGAGTCTTCATTTCTTTTCCAAAAATCCCCTGTACTCAGCTCTGATGGGGGTGGGGAGAGTTCAGGAATAGAAGGCAACATGGAGGATTGCAAAGTTCCTGGTCTAAGATTAGCCTAGGAACCCACAAATTTGTTGTGTGACCTTGGGCAAATCCGCTCCCTTCTCAGGGCTTCAGAGTCCCCAGTTTGTAATGAAGACATTGGACCAAGTCAATTCTAAGGTTCCTCTCCTGGCCATCATTCTACAGCTACATACAAGCTCACTCCTTGGATGTGAGCCCCCTGGCACAAAATTCAGTGGGCCCTGCCTGCCAGATCAGTGGGGCAGTGGCGGGTGGGAGATGCGGGGGCTGTATGTGAGGCCGTTCATCCTATGTTCATGTTCCTTTTAGAAACACCTGCCACCCTAGCCCTCCCAGCTCCCTTTTTAGACCCTGATTCACTGCCAGCTCACGAAGCCTCTCCCTCCCCTCCCTCCTCTCTTTTCCCCCCCTCTCTCTTTTAGGCATTGGCAGCTGGGTGCAGAAGTAGCCCCAGCATTCAGGGAATGCTGCGCAGAGGTAGAGGGCAGTGCCCCCAGGGTCAGAGAGAGCACACCAGGAAGTACCACTCTCTAACCTTGGCCCAGCCCAGTGTGTGGCCTAGCAGTGTGTGGTTGTGGGAAATGCAATTCATTTCTCAAGCCTCAACATCCTCATCTGTAAATCGGCATTATATTTGGTTGAACCATGTGAAATTGCTGTTTTTGTAGGTTAAATAAAAACAGTTGAATATTGGCAATTTCATATGGCTTAACGTGATACCTGTCCTGCTTGCTTCCCAAGGCTGTTGGGGAAATAAGAAGAGTTCAGAGGGCAGCATTTTCAAAAGCCCTGAACTAATATGAGGGCATTATTTTATTATTATCACTTCAAAGAGCTTAGTACAGACCCACCCGGAGCCAGTGGACTGAACCAATGACCCAGAACTTGAAGGCTTGGGACTTGGAAGTCTGGGAGAGCGCCACCTGCTCTGATGACTAACAGGGCAGACGCTTCCACCTGGCCTCCTCATCTCCTAGCTCTAAAAGGCCCTGGATGAAGCATTATTGAGATGACACAAGTTCCCAGGCCCCCAAAAGGAGAAGCAGCACACACAGGCACATACTCCAGCTCACCCCAGATCCCCCCTCCCACCCACCAGGGACCTCAGCATGCAGGAAGGACACGACCAACAACATCCCAGAGGGCACCCCCTGAGGTAGGTGAAGGTAGAGACTAAGATGGGGAGTGCCACATAGCTCTTGCCTGAATGAAGGGTCAGGGGTCCCCAGAGAAGGGGGGATGATCTGACCTCGGAAAAGTCTCATCTCCCTGTCCTATATCCCACCAGGAATGGGAGGACGGTGGGGGGACAAAGCACAGGTGTGGGTGATTCAGAGTTAACTGTGCTCAGATACACTCTCACACAGCCAACGCACGCGCGCACACTCGCACACACACACACACACACAGTCACACAGGGCAGATACCGGGACCCACTCACAGAGATAGTCACACCGGCACACACATCCATTCACACACTCACAGAGACACACACGGGGACAACACACACTCATTCACTCACATGTCCACAGATACATACACAGTACCACCCTCCACACTCACGCTGCATACACCCACTAACATGCACACACACTCTCGCCCACAGTGGCACACGCACACACGGCATACACTCACCGGCACACACAATCACCCACAGACCCACACAGTGACACACTCGGCACAGACACACAGCGACACGCACTCACATTCACACACCTGCAGAGGAAACTTCTCTCCGGATCTCCCCAACACTACGACTTCCCCCCCCAACCAGCGGGCTACTCCCTCCCAGACCCAAGCCTCCAGCCGGGCGAGGGCTGGGCCGGGGCTGGCCTGCCCCCGCGGCACTGACCGGGAGAGTGGGTCCGCGGTCCGCGTGGTCCCCGCCCGCCCCTCGGGTCTGGCCCGCTGGCAGCCAGGCTGGGGCAGGAGCGGGGGCAGCCGAGGAGGCCCAGCCCCTCCCCCCTCCCGGGGCCGGGAGCCGAGGCCGCTGGAGCCCGGGGCGTGGGCGGCGCCCGGGCCGCAGCCGGGCCGAGCCTGGGGGGCGCTGCAGAGGGCGCCACAAGCGCGGCCCCGTCCCCACTCCTCCCCGCGGCTTACCTGGCCCGGCTCGGGCTACGGCCGGGTTACATGGTGCCAGCGGCCCGGGCCGGGGTCGTTGCGGCGTTGGGCAGGCGGGCAGGGACCGGGGCCCGGCACTGCGGAGCCCCCAGCTGAGGGGCCGCGCCGGCTGCGGAGCCCCGAGCGAGCGCCCAGCGGCAGCGGGCGCGGGAGCGGGAGGCGGCCAAGCCACGGAGGCTGGATTTCCCGGGGACCGGGAAGGGGAGGCGGGGGGGATCCCGCCCGCGCGCTCCGCCCCCGCCCCCGCCCCCGCGCAGGGCGACCGAGCCGGTAGAGGGAGAGGGAGAGGGAGGGGGACCGAGCTCCTCGCCCCCGCGCGGACCCAGGAGAGCCGAGGTCGCCGCCCGCGGGCGGCCGCCGGGGTCCCCGAGGAGCGCCCACCTCGCTCAGCGACGGTGCTGGGGGCGCCCAGCGTAGGGTCAGGAATGAGATCCCCCTCCCCGGGGACCCAGGAACAGGCACCCGAAGTGTCACGGCCACGCACAGCCGACCTGGGCACAGGGACCCAAGCCCGGCGGCGGGCGGGCGGCCGGGGGCCAGCTTAGCCTCACTGACCGGGTCTCGCCCCCCGCCGAGGCGCAGTCACGCCCTGAATGTCACACACAGCTCCCAGGCCCGTCAGCTTAGGAGACTCTCCTTCGGGCTTTCCCAGTCGGCCGCCCGACCTCAGCTCCTGGCCTGGGGTCAGGGGGCCCCCCTTCTTCTGCCCCAGCCCCTGCCAGGATGGGGCGCTGTGCCCGGCCTCGGAGCCGCTGGCAGGCATCCCCCACCCACAGTCCGTACAGCCGAGGCATCCCCAGTGTGGAGGGAGAGCCCCGCTGTACCTGCAGCCTGTGCTGGGCCCCCCCCGCCCGTGCCCACTGTGCCCGCCCGCCTGTGGGCCCTGAGCCTGGGATTGTGCCGTGGCGGTGTCGGGGTCGGGGGAAAGGGACTGTTCGAAGCACAGCTGGAGGCTGCGGAGCCCGGACACAGGCTGCGGGAGCCGAGAGGCGGAGAGCTGACTGCAGCAGTCCCCTGGCTTGAATCCTTCTTGGCGCCCAGAGCGATGCTGTAATGGGGGGGGAGGGGGCCGCGGTGGGGAAGCCGCAGGGGGAGGGGCTGAAGACGTGGGGGAAGGGGTGGCTCCGGATTCTGGCTTTCCAGGGTGCGTGTGAGGGAACACTGCCTCCGGCGCTGAAAGTTGGGGGTGGAGGTTCAGTGGGCCCTCTTCTCTCCTCTACATTTTCCGATCTTGAAAGCTTGGGGTGGTGAGGTGTGGGCTTGGGAGGCTTGGGAGACTGTCCACCTCTCTAGGAACATACCTTGGAGTTGTTCTGATTCAACGGCCCCCACCCTGCACCCCAACAACTTCCTGCTCTCTGTTTCCTTGTGGAGCCACCGGCTCTCCTCCCTGTATAAAGGGGGAAACCGAGGCAGGGGACGGAGAAGCTAAAGACCCAGAAGAGCTACAACTGGGAGCCAAGACCTCTTTTCCTCAGGGAGATGATGTTTTAAGATGCCACATTACATTAAATAACATAAGGGGCTTGGAGAGCCCTCCTCCCAAGGGAGACCTAGAAGTCTGGTAAGAGACTAGTAGATTGGTCACCTACCCTGCTGCTCACAAGAACAGTTGATTGTCTCTTCAATCATGAACTGAGGTTGCAGACCATTTCCAGCCCAGGGTTCAGTCAAGAGCAGATGTCAGAGAAAATAAGAGAGAAAGTTGTTCCCAGGAACCTACTTTAGAACTGAAGGAAACATCTCACTTTCCGTGGAGCATAAGAAGAGCCCTCAGGCCTAGCGTGGTGGCTCACGCTTGTAATCCTAGCACTTTGGGAGGCCGAGGGAGGCAGATTACCTGAGGTCAGGAGTCCAAGACCAGCCTGGCCAACATGGTAAAACCCCGTCTCTACTAAAAATACAAAAAATTAGCCGGGTGCAGTGGCACGTGCCTGTAATCCCAGCTACTCAGGAGGCTGAGGCAGGAGAATTGCTTGAACCCGGGAGGCGGAGATTGCAGTGAGCTGAGATTGTGCCACACTGCCGCCTGGGCAACAGAGCCAGACTCAGTCTTAAAGATTAAAAAAAAAAAAAAAAAGAACAGCCGACAGCCAGGCGCAGTGGCTCACGCCTGTAATCCTAGCACTTTGGGAGGCTGAGGCAGGCGGATCACCTGAGGTCAGGAGTTCGAGATCAGCCTGGCCAACATGGTGAAACCCCGTCTCTACCCAAAATACAAAAATTAGTCCGGTGTGGTGGCGGGCGCCTGTAATCCCAGCTACTCAGAGGCTGAGGCAGGCGAATCACTTGAAACCGGGAGGCAGAGGTTGCAGTGAGCTGAGATCGTGCCATTGCACTCCAGCCTGGAACTCCGTCTCAAAAAAAAAAAAAAAAAGAACAGCCATCACAGAGGATGCTAAATAGCACCACGGTGTTTTCGCAGTTCTAAGACCTGTATTTTGTAAACTATTCTGAAACTGGAAAGCATCTTATAATAAACGAGGACATTTAATATGACTCTTCTACCTTTCTGTTAAAGCTATCAGAGTTGGTGCATTTTAGAATTGAGAACATGATGTTATTTTCATTTGTTCATTCAACAACCCTTTACTGATTATACCTGGCACCTTGCTAGCCTCTTGGGGGCATACAGATTAATCAGACAGGCTTACCTTAGGCAGTGTTCTCTCATAGCCATCCAGTGATTAGTAAGGGAAATGGAGATGTAAACCAATAATTACTATACGGGCCAGCTTCATGGGATTGTGACCTGTGCAGTTGTACAGAACCCCACATGTAGAAGGGCATCACTCTTAGTAGAATATTCTGCTGTCACTGTCTTAAAATTGTTAATAATTTTTGAACAAGGGGCTCACCCTGGGCCTAGCTCTGCCTAGGTGAAGAGGACAGACAAAGAAGCACAAAAAGCTGGGTGCGGTGGCTCACTCCTATAATCCGAGCACTTTGGGAGGCGGAGGCAAGCAGATCACCAGGTCAGGAGATCGAGACCATCCTGGCTAACACGGTGAAACCTTGTCCCTACTAAAAATACAAAAACAAAATTAGCCGGGCATGGTGGTGGGCACCTGTAGTCCCAGCTACTCAGGAGGCTGAGGCGGGAGAATGGCGTGAACCTGGGAGGTGGAGCTTGCAGTGAGCAGAGATAATGCCACTGCACTCCAGCCTGGACGACAGAGCAAGATTCCATCTCAAAAAAAAAAAAAAAAAAAAAAAAAAGCACAAAAGCAGCATTTGAGTGGAGTCTCAAAGATTGGGAGAGAGACTTTCAGGTAGACAGTCACATGTGCAAAGACAGAGACTCACCCAGTGTCAGACAGTATGACAGGTGCCTTGTTTGATCTTCCCACTGAAAACATGATAAATAGCAAAACAAAACAAAACAAAAATAAAGTAATTTTTATTAAAACACAATAAAGAAGAGAATATATATGTATAAATATGATATTTTTTAATATTCTTAAATGTATCGATGTGCTGGCAAGAAAATAAGAATCACTCCAGCCAAAATCTAGGTAAAGGCAGAACCAGAGAAGTAAGCAGAGCGCTGAAGCCAACTTTAGTCTTGGGGGCTGTGATAGATGAGTTGCAAAAAGAGCACCAATTCTCTGCCTCCACCTGAATCCATCTCCTTTGCCCTGTGACTTTGCAGCTCCCTGCATCAAGAGGTGGACTCTTTGGAACAAGGATCTCTGAGGAGGAAAAAAAAAAAAGCGGCAGACCCTGCTTTCCCACCCCTTAAATCTGAGTGGACTTGTAACTTGCTTTCGCCAGTGGAATCTGGAAGAAATCATGGTGTGCCAGTTCCAAGCTTAGGCCTTCAGAGACATGAATACTTCTACTCTTTCTTTTGGTCTCCTGCCTTCACTATAAGAACAAGCCTCAAGCCTGCGACAGCTGGAGGATGAGTGACAAGGTGGAAGAGAGCTGTGCCATCACAACCGTCCCAGCTAAGATCATCATGGACCAGCCTGTAGCCAGCAGATCTCCAAACATGTGAGAGAGCCCAGGCAAGAGCGGCAAAGATATCTACCTGTCCACAGCTGACTGCAGACACATTAGTGAGACCAGCTGAATGAGAAGAACCGTCGAGCCAATTTGAAGACTCTTGAGCAATAATGAATACTCATTAATTTAAGCTACTGAGCTTTGGTATGGTATGGTATTATGCCACAATATTATGGCACTTAGTAACTAATACAGAGTCATTTGCTGACAGATGAAATTTAACTTCAGTTTTCATGATCTCTCAGGGCACCAGAGATAGAAGATAAAACCCCAGTCTGCCCAACATGGTCACATACTCCCCTGTATAAGCTTAGAACCCCAAAGGGCTGTACTCTCAATGTACAGGAGAGCTAGAAAAAACTCACCCCATCCCCAAACCTAGGAAATTGTAAGAAAATTGCATGCTTTAATCCTCAGCAGTAGTAATGAGTGTAGAAAGGAAGCATTACCTCCTGAGTATCCATTACTACAAGTTAGATTTCACACCATATGCAGTCAGATCCACTCTACCTAGAGGATCTGGAAAAACTCAAGCCAATAATTTGGTATAAAATGTACCAGACTGGTAGTGCCTCAGGTGCCCAGCAGAAGCAAATGTAAATCTTTGTCTCGGGCCTCAAATAATTTCCACAGATAAAATTCCAAAGAAAATGAATGACTCACAGTTAAATGTCTATCACTGAACAAGGAAACATGGCACTGTAAACAAGAAACAATGTGATTGTTCATTTTTATGTGTTAACTTGACTGGGTTAAGAGATACTCAGATAGCTGGTGAAACATTATTTTTCAGTATGTCTGTGAGGATGTTACCAGAAGATATTAGCATTTGAATCAGTAAACTGAGTACAGATCCAACCTCATCAGTGTAAGCAGGCATCATCCAATCCATTGAGGTCCCAGATAGAGTGAAAAAGGCAGAGCACGGCAAAGCTGCTTTCTTCTTGAGCTGGGATATCCATCTTCTCCGGCCCTTGGACGTTAGAGCTCCTGGTTCTCAAGCCTTCAGCCTCAAACTAAGAGTTATACCATTGTCTGCCTCAATTCTCAGGCCTTTGGGCTCAGGCTGAATTACACCAATGGCTTTCCTGGTTTTCCAGCTTTCAGACAGTATATCGTTGGACTTCTTGGCCTTCATAATTGTGTGAGCCAATTCCCCTGATAAATCCCCTTTGATATGTCTACATATAGACCACTGGCTGTTTCCTGGAGAACCCTAACTGATACAACCAGCAAAAACAACACATAGTAGAAAAATACCTGCAAATAACAACTAATAGTATTATGAGACACAGAATATAAAATAACTATGTTGAGTATATTTAGAGAAATAAAATAATCTTGCTCCTTTGGCTTATTTTTCTTGTCTTACTGTGCTGGCTGGGTCCTAGAGTACAATGTTGGATAGAAGTGGTGATGGTGGGTATATTTGTCATGTTCGTAACTTTAATGTTTCTGATAGTTCTTCTTTAGGATGACATTTATTATAGGGTTTTTGGAGACCCCTCTTGATCAGGTGAATGAAGTTCCACTTGATTTCTAATTTACTGAGAGTTTTTATCAAATGTATGTTGAAATTCATCAAAGGCTGGATCTTTTCACTTGATCATATAATGTGTTCAATTATATTTAGAGATTTTCCTAATATTAAATTTTACTTTCCTGGGATAAACTCAACTCACTCATAGAATGTTATGATTTATTTTACATAGATAATATCATCAGACTCAATCTGCAAATATTTTATTTTGGATTTTTGCATCTATATTAATAAACAAAAATAAGTCTGACATTTTCCTGTCTTTGTTATCTATGATTTGGCATCTAGGTTAGTCTAGCTTTGTAGAATGAGTTGGGGGAGTTTTACCTCTTTTCTTTTTTTTTCTTTTTTTTCTCTTTTTTTTTTTTTTTTGAGAGAGAGTTTCACTTGTGTTGCTCAGGCTGGAGTGCAGTGGTGCGATCTCGGCTGACTGCAACCTCCGTCTCCAGGGTTCAAGCGATTCTCCTGCCTCAGCCTCCCAAGTAGCTGGGATTACAGGCGTGTGCCACCATGCCCAACTAATCTGTAGCCGTGCCCAGCCACCTCTTTTCTTTTTCTCTGAAAAAGTTTGTGTAAGACTGGAATGATCTGTTATTTGTAAGTTTTTGTGAGATTTGTGTAAGACATGTGTTTCATCTGTAGAACTGGTGTTTATTCATTAATTTTTTTTTCCTATTGCTTCTATTTCCTTAGCAGGATATATTAGTCTGTTCTCACGCTGCTGTAAATTACCCAGTTCTCATCGAGACCGGGTAATTTATGAAGAAAAGAGGCTTAATTTACTCACAGTTCTGCAGGCTGTACAGAAAGCATGACTGGAAGCCCGCAGGAAACTTACAATCATGGTGGAAGGCAAAGGGGACATGAGCATGTCTTCATGTGTAGGAGCAGGAGAGAGAGACAGCAAAGGGGGAAGTGCTATACACTTTTAAACAGCCACATCTCATGAGAACTCACTGTCGTGAGAATGGCAAGGGGGAAATCCACTCCCATCATCCAATCACCTCCCACCAGGCCCCTCCCCCAACACTGCAGATTACAATTCAACATGAGATTCGGGTGGGGACACAGAGTCAAACCATATCACAGGACTATCTAAAGTACTAGTTCAGGCTTTCTATTTTTTCAACCACTTCTAATAAGTTGTGTTTTTTTTGTTTTGGGGGGTTTTTGTTTTTTTTTTTTTTTGAGACGGAGTCTCGCTCTGTCACCCAGGCTGGAGTGCAATGGTGCCATCTCAGCTCACTGCAAGCTCCGCCTCCTGGGTTCATGCCATTCTCCTGCCTCAGCTTTCCAAGTATCTGGGACTACAGGCGCCTGCTGCCACGCCCGGCTAGGTTTTTTTTTGTATTTTTAGTAGAGACGGGGTTTCACCGTGTTAGTCAGGATGGTCTCGATCTCCTGACCTCGTGATCCGTCCGCCTCAGCCTCCCAAAGTGCTGGGATTACAGGCGTGAGCCACCGCGCCTGGCCATACGTTGTGTTTTTAAAGGATATGTCTATTTTGTCTAAGTTTTCAAATGTATTGCCATAAAGTTATTATAAAATTATTCTATCATTTAAATATATGCTTTACCTATAATTATGTCCTCCTTTATAAATATTTATTTGTACTTGCTTTCTTTTCTTGATTCACATTGCCAGAGATCCATATTTTAATCATTTTAAAGAATTAGGCCAGGTGTGCTGGCTCACACCTGTAATCTTAGCACTTTGAGAGGCCAAGGTGGGTGGATCATTTGAGGTCAGGAGTTTGAGACCAGCCTGGCCAACATGGTGAAACCCCCGTCTCTACTAAAAATACAAAAATTAGCCGGGTGTGGTGATGGGTGCCTGTAGTCCCAGCTACTCAGGAGGCTGAGGCAGGAGAATCGCTTGAATCCGGGGGACAGAGGTTGCAGTGACCTGAGGTCGCACCACTGCACTCTAGCCTGGGTGACAGAGCAAGACTCCTTCTCAAGAAAAAAAAAAAGAATTAGGCCAAGTGTGGTGGCTCACACCTGTAATCCTAGCACTTTGGGAGGCTAAGGTTGTGAGGATTGCTTGAGCTCAGGAGTTCAAGACCAGCATGGGCAACATAGTGAGACCCTGTCTCTATTCAAAAAGAAAAAGAAAAAATCAAATGCTTAGCTTCCTAACTTTGTTGATTTTCTCTGTTGTATCTTTTCTAATTTGTTGATTCTGCTCTCATTTTTATTATCTACTTCTTTCTACGCCCTTCGGGTTTACTCATTCTTTAAGAAATTGCTTAAGTTGAAAATATAATTCCTTAATTTTCAGCTTTTCTTCTTTTTTAATATAAATATGTAAGGCTATAAACTATCTTTAAAGAACTGTTTTCACTGCATCTCATGTTTTCATTATCATTTAGTTCTAAGTATTTTTAAATCCATATTATGATTTTTTTGACCTATGAGTTATTTGGAAGTGTATTTTTCATTTCTAGATAGTAGCATTTAGTTTATATTTTTGTTATTAACTTCTTTTTTTTTTTTTTTTTTTTTTTGAGACGGAGTCTTGCTCTGTAGCCCGGGCTGGAGTGCAGTGGCGTGATCTCGGCTCACTGCAAGCTCCGCCTCCCGGGTTTACGCCATTCTCCTGCCTCAGCCTCCCGAGTAGCTGGGACTACAGGCGCCCGCCACCTCGCCCGGCTAGTTTTTTGTATTTTTAGTAGAGACGGGGTTTCACGGTGTTAGCCAGGATGGTCTCGATCTCCTGACCTCGTGATCCGCCCGTCTCGGCCTCCCAAAGTGCTGGGATTACAGGCTTGAGCCACCGCGCCCGGCCTGTTATTAACTTCTAACTTAATTGAATTGTGATCAAAGAATCTTGCCTGTATGGTACTTATTCCTTGAAGTTTGTTGAAACTTGCTCTGTGACTAGTATGTGATCAAGGTTTGTAAATGCTCTGTGTGTGTTTGCAGCTGTCAGTCTCCAAGGCGGCTTCATTTACTCTCATCTCATTGTATGTCTGGCCTTGGGTAGCCTCCTCCCACACTGGATAATAGGGCTAATATGTACAAGCAATAGAATTTGCAGAAATGACAGTGTATGACTCCTGAGGCTAGATCATAAAATACATTGCCGCTTTCACCTTGCTGTCTGAGGTAGTTCAATAGCTAACTCTGGGAAGCTAGCTGCCATGTCATGAAGACACTCAAGCAGACCTACATGGGGCAGAACTGAGCCCTCCTTCTGAGGCAGGAAGTGGGACACAACTCCAGAGGTGGGGACACGGGACCAAATAGACAACTATCTAAAACAGGGCTGCGGCAGAAGCAGCTTTCTATAAGACATGCCCCCCACAGTGTGTCATGTCAGTTTACCATTGCACCCAGATGTTACTGTCCCTTTCCACGGCAATGACCTGACCTGGCAACGAATCCAGAAGTTAACACCTTTTTCCTAGAAATGTCTGCATAAAATGCCCCCTAATTTGCACATAATTAAAAGTCAGTATAAATATGAGTGCACAACTGCCTCTCAGCTGCTACTCTGGGCACACCGCCTATAGGGTAGCCCTGCTCTGCAAGGAGCAGCACCTCTGCTGCTACTGTGCACGGCCCATTCAATAGAAGTTGTTGTCTAACACCACCGCTAGCCCTTGAATTCCTTCCTTGGTGAAGCCAAGGACCCTCCTGGGCTAAGCCCCAATTTGGGGGTTCATCTGTCCTGCATCACTTCTAGTCATTAGCACCAACCTTGTGATTATGTGAGTGAGTCAGTTTGACAGCAGATCCTTTGGCTCCAGTCAAGCCATCAGATGACTGCAGCTCCTGACAACATCTCTCTGAATTTCATGAGAAATCTTAAGCCAAAACCACCAAACTAAGCCACTCCTAAATTCCTGACCCATAGAATCTGAGAAATAATAAATACTTGTAGTTGTTTTACACTACCAAGTTTCCACAGCAATTGGACAACTAAGACAATTCTGGAGAAGATTTTGTAGTCTCTGACCGTAAAAAGCAGAATTATGTATATGTTAAGCCTCTGTTTTTCAGTTTCATTGTTCATATCTTCAACGTATTTACCAAATTTCTGTTTGACCTATCAACAACTTTTAAAATGTGTTGAAATCTCCCACCATGGTGGAGGATTTGTCTACCTCTTGTCTATGGTAGCCCTATTAAATTTTCTTTATATATTTTAATGATACTTTATTAGGTGCATGCATATTAGGTTTAAAAAAGGAAAAAAATAAAATTATCATTATTTTCAGATGACACAAAATTCACCTGGAAAATAAAAAAGAATCTAAACAGATCGTTAGAGTACTTGTACTTGCCAAGGAATCTGGATAAAATATCAACATACAAAAGTCATTTGCATGTTTATATTTGCACAATAATAAAACATAATTTTTAAAAGCATACCACTTACAATCATTACAAAAAGTTATATATTTAATAATAAATATAATGAAAGATGAATAAAATTATGAATATTTACTGAGTCATTTTTAAATACTTAGTAAGTGGAGAGATACTTCACATTCGTGTATTTAAAAATTATAATTTGCAATGATGTCAGTTCTTCCAATATTAATCCCTAGATTCAATGCAATTTCAATCAAAATACATGCAATTTGATAACCTGATTCTGAAATTAGTATGAAAAAGTTAAGAACCAGGAACTAAGTTACAATTTTTTAACTTTTTATCATGACAAATTTCAAACATAGTTTTTAAATAGAATAGAAAAATATCTCCCCATGTGTTTTTTACCCAGATTCAATGATGATAAACTCTTAGCCAGTTTTGTTTAATCTATGCATATATTATATATATATATTTTTTGTTTGTTTGTTTTTTTGAGATGGAGTCTTGCTGTGTTGCCCAGGCTGCAGTGCACTGGTGCTATCTCAGCTCACTGCAACCTCCGCCTCCAGGGTTCAAGTGATTTGCCTGCCTCAGCCTCCTGAGTAGCTAGGACCACAGGTGGGCACCACCATGCCCAGCTAATTTTTGTATTTTTAGTAGAGACAGGGTTTCACCATTTGGCCAGGCTGGTCTCAAACTCATGACCTCAGGTGATTCACCTGCCTTGGCCTCCTAAAGTGCTGGGATTACGGACGTGAGCCACCATGCCCAGCCATAATCTGTATTTTCTACTCTTCCCCTCTTTGTACTATTTTGAAGCAATTGCTAAACATAGTACTTTATCAATAAATATTTTAGTAGCTATCTCTATAATAAAAGAGACTTTTGTTAAGCATAATCACAATACTATTACCACATCTAAAAATTTTAATAATTTCTTAATATCATAATATCATTAAATATCTAGTTAAATATCCAATCAAATTTCTCTGATTCTTCTTATACATTGCAATCAATTGATGTCATCTAAGTCTTTATTTTTTTTCTGAGACGGACTCTCACTCTGTTGCCCAGGCTGAAGGGCAGTGGTGCAATCTCGACTCACTGCAACCTCCGCCTCCTGGGTTCAAGCAATTTTCCCACCTCAGCCTCCCCCATAGCTGGGGTTACGGGCATGCGTCACCACACCCTGTTAAGTTTTGTATTTTTAGTAGAGATGGATTTCACCATGTTGGCCAGGCTGGTCTCGAACTCCTGACCTCGAATGATCCACCCACCTCAGCCTCCCAAAGTGCTGTGATTACAGGCGTGAGCCATGGCTCCCGGCCCACTTAAGTCTTTTTTAATCTGTAGGTTCCCTCCTTTTTTATTCCAGCAATTGTACTTGTTGAAGAAACCAAATTGCTTATCCTGAGAATTTCCCAGTTTGGGTTTTGCCTCTGAAGTTTTATCATATTTCTCTATCCCCTATATTTCCTGTAAATTTGTAATTCGTTTTAGAGATTTGATCAGACACAGGTTCAATTTTTAGGCAAGATTTCATTAGTAATGTTGTATATTTCCATTAGTAGATATATCTTACATATCTTTTGAGTAATGGTTGCATAGATATACATACATGTAAATTTTCATCAATCAATACATTTAAGATTGTACATTAGGTTGTATATATTAAGATCTATACTTTTAAGATGTACTTTAGTATGTGTCTTTTTTAACTCAATAAAAATGAAATAAAAGTAATAATTTGGTTCCCTTGCATATTACAAAGGTGACTAATAAGGATTTTGTGGGATTTTCTTTGGTAAAATTATAACTTTTTTTTTGAAACAGGGTCTCACTCTGTCACCCAGGCTGGAGTACAGTGGCACAATTACAACTCACTGAGGTCTCAACCTCCCAGGCTCAGATGCTCCTCCCACCTGAGTCTCCAGAATAGCTAGGACCACAGGCACATGCCAACACCTCCAGCTAATTGTTGTATTTTTTGTAGAGACAGGTTTTTCCCATGTTGCCCAGGCTGGTCTTGAACTCCTGGTCTGAAGTAATCCACCCACCTCAGCCTCCCAAAGTGCTGAGATTACAGGCATGAGCCACCGTGCCCGGCCTTTGGTAAGATAATGAACTCATGCATTTAAACATGTTTGACATATTTTAATCCACTGAAGGTATTCTATTATGCTCTATTTTTCCCAAATTTGACCAAAGGTAGTTTCTTTAAGTTGGCTGCTGGGTCCTTCACAAGCCCATATTTGGTAATTTCCTTGTTTTTTTAATATAAGAAAGCATTTCAATTCAGTTTGTGCATTTTCTGTACAAAATAGTCATTTTTTCCAAGGATTCAGAATGCTTTTAATTCAAAATGGTATTAAAACCTTCAAACTGGGTACTAGGAGATTTCATTAATTAACCAAAACACTTCTGAAGAAGAAGAATAAAGAGGTGTTATTTGCCTTATCAGGATCAGTACTTATTAAAAAGATATAGCATCAAGACCATGTGGTGCTGGCTCAGAGAGACAACATGATCAGTACAATAGACTAGAGAGCTCAAAAACATATTTATATGTGGAACTTAGATGTGTAACAGAGGCAGCATGGCAGATAAGTGGAAAAAGGAGGGAAAAGGATTAACCGTTTTGAAAAGTAATTAATTGAATTCCTACTTCACACAATACACAATTCATCTCCAGCTGGATTGGGTTAATGATTTAAATGTCAAATGCAAAACTCTTAACAGAAGTTGCGGGCAGGCATAGTGGCTCACGCCTGTAATCTCAGCACTTTGGGAGGCTGAGGTGGGTGGATTACTTGAGGCCAGGAGTTTGAGACCAGCCTGGCCAACATGGCGAAACTCCGTCTCTACTAAAAATACAAAAATTACCTGGGTGTGGTGGTGCACACCTATAGTTCCAGCTACTCGGGAGGCTGAGGCACGAGAATCGCTTGAACCCAGGAGGTGGATGTTGCAGTGAGCCAAGATTGTGCCACTGCACTCAAGCCTGGGTGACAGAGGGAGACTCTGTCAAAAAAAAAAAAAGAAGTTTCACTTGTCTGGGTTCTTTTGACAAACAGAACCAACAAATGTGTGTACGTGCGTATGTGTGTGTGTGTGTGTGTGTGTGTGTATGCATGGATGGATGGATGGATAGAGAGATAGATAGATAGATAGATAGATAGATAGATAGATAGATAGATAGATGCATAGATGCATAGATAGACAGGTAGATAGATAAGTATAAGGAATTGGCTCACACAATTACAGAAGCTGAGAAGTCTCAATATCTGCAGTAAGGCAAGCTGGAGACGCAGGAGAGCTAACAGTAGAGTTCCAGTTCAAGTCCAAAGACGGGAGAAGAACTGATGTCCCAGCTTGAAGACAGTCGAGCAGAGAAAAAGAATTCTTTCTTACTCAGTTTTTTAATTCCACTCAGGGCTTCAATGAACTGGATGAGGCCCATCCGCATTGGGGAGGGTGATCTACTTTCTCAGTCTGCAATTTAAATGTTAATCTCATTCAGAAACACTCTCACAAACACACACAGAAATAATGTTTAGCCAAGTATCTGGGCACTCCATGACCCACTAAAGTTAACACAGAAAATTAACCATCATAGAAGTATAGGTAAATATCTTTCTGACCTTGAATTAAGATGATTTTCTTAAACAAATTGAAAAAAAGAAAAAACGCACTATCTAGGAAAGAAAAGCTGGATACCTTTGACTATATTAAAGTTAGGAACTTCTATTCATAAATCATCTTAAAGAAAGTGAAAAGACAAACTATAAATGGGGAGGAGCTATTTATAACAAGCATAACTGGCCAAGAATCAGGATCTAGGATTTTTTTTTATTTTTTCATATGAACTCCTTCAAATCAATAAGAAAAAGGCAATCAAATAGAAAAATACATGATACATGAATAAAATACATGAGCAAGATAACTAAGCAGGAACTTCTCAGAGAAAACACATATAGCAGATACACGCTTGAGGACATGCTCAAATTTATTAGTAACAAGGAAATGCAAATGAAGACCAGAATGAGAAACCAATTTGCTCTCATCAGATTGGCAAAAATTAAGAAATCTGATAATCTCAACTGTTGGACAGAATGTGAATCAACAGGATTTCCTACACATTTTTGGTGGTGTATAGATTAGAATAATCATTTTAAAATAATTTGGCTTGCAAAGTTTGCCATTCATAGTCCCTCAGGGATAACATTCAAAGTTTTAACGAGTACTACATGGGACTGACCAAGCAGAACAGATCCAGCCAAACCAGATGCTAGCCAATAGTTCTGCTGATGTGTACTGGCTGACTACTAATCTTACATACACTTAAAACTTAGCATTTCAGGGGACCATCACACACTGGGGCCTATCATGGGGAGAGGGGAGGGGGGAGGGGGGAGGGATTGCATTGGGAGTTATACCTGATGTAAATGACGAGTTGATGGGTGCTGACGAGTTGATGGGTGCAGCACAGCAACATGGCACAAGTATACATATGTAACAAACCTGCACATTATGCACATGTACCCTAGAACTTAAAGTATAATAATAATAATAAAAAAAAACTTAGCATTTCACCCCTAGTTATCAATATGTACCCAATGGAACTTCTGCTCATATTTAATCAAGAGACATATACAAAAGTATTCATAGCAAGATTGTTTGTGGTAGGGGAAAGAAAACTAGAAACAACCAAATGCCCATTAACAGAAGAATGGATAAAATAATCATAGAATAGTCACACAATGAAATATTACATACAGCATGCAAAAATATGAATAAATCTAAGTGAATATAACATTGAGGGGTTTTTGAAAAGTCCCAGAAGATTATATATACCATAAAGTGACTAAAACTGAATAATATTTGGGCCACAGATACATTTGATAAAACTATAAAAACACAGGGAATGTAAATCACAAATTTGGCAAAAGGCGAAAAATTTATACAATTTGAAGAGAAACCAGAGTATAAATCACAAATTTGGAGAAGAGGAGGCAGAGTTGTAGGATAGGGGAGAATCAGGGAGAGTGCTCTTGTAGCTCATGAGTTGGGTTGTGGAATTCTAGGCATTTATTACATTCTTTTACAAATATCCACAGATATATACTCATACACAAATAACAGGTCCATGTGCACTGATGACAGTGAACCATAAATCAAGAATTATGATTTATCCAATTCTATGAATCTTAAGTCATTAAAAAATAAAAGACAAAATATGAGCAGAAAACACATTTAAAGAATGACCAAGCAAATAACAAAAGGACCTAAACGGAGCATCTAGAAGTGAAAAATATAACTGAAACATAAAACTCAATAAATTGGTTTTGCAGCCAACTGGAAGCAGGTGCTAATTGAATCAATGAACAGGAAGAGAGAGCTGAAAAATACACACAAAAAGCATCCTAGAGAGAGGCTGTGAGAGACAAGTTAAGAAAGGAACATGAAACAGCCCAAGTTATATCTAATCCGAAGCCCAAAAGAGAGGGAGAGAATGGGGCAGGAGCAATATGTGGAGAGACAAGGGCTGATTATTTTCCAGAACTGATGAAGATATCAAGCTATGGATGCCCAACAAATTTCAAGTAGAATAATTAAAAGGAAATCGAGACCAGGCACAGTGGCTCACGCCTGTCTTCTCAGCACTCTGGGAGGCCAAGGTGGGCAGATCACTTGAGCCCAGGAGTTTGAGACCAGCCCAGGCAAGAAAGAAAGACCTCGTCTTCACATAAATACAAAAAAATTAGCCGGGAGTGGAGGCATGCACCTGCAGTCCCAGCTACATGGAGGTTGAAGTGGGAGGATTGGTTGAGTCTGGAAGGTTAAGGTGGAGCTGCAATGAGCCATGATCGCACCACTGTACTCCAGCCTGGGTGACAGAGTGAGACCATGTCTGGAAAAACATACACACACAGACACAATAATAAGTTCTGGTGGGTTTCTCACACACACACACACACAAAACTCAGATTATATATATATAATATATATAATATATACATAATATATAATATAATAGATTTTATATAATAGATTATTTATATATTATATAGTATATATTATATAATATATTATAAAATATATAAATAATATATTATTATATTATATATAATATATATAATATATTATATATATTATATATATATAATCTAAGCTATCGCAGCCTGTGAGGTCGATGCCTATATCATTAACCTCATCTCTTACCACTATCCCCACACAGTTTAATCATTCTGAAATGGTACTTGGATTTCCACTTCCCTTGAATGTCTCTTATTTCAAATTTCCTACAACTATTTTGGAATTTATACATTCTTTCTGTTCTTTTAATGATTGCTCTAGAAATTTTAGCATATATACTTAACTAATCAAAGTCTGAAGTTAATCAAACTCCAAAATACAAGAAACTTAGACACACCGTAACTCCATTCTTTCCTCTCTCTATATATATACATATACCTACTCACACAGACACACAAAATTGTCATGTTTTAATTCTATCTTTGAAAAACCCACTAGACCTTATTATTACAGTTTTATACACTCAAGGTCTACTTACATTTATCTTTTTTTTTTTTTTTTTTTTTTTTTTGAGACAGAGTGTCTTGCTCTGTCCCCCAGGCTAGAGTGCAGTGACGCAATCTCAGCTCATTGCAGCCTCTTCCACCCAGGCTCAAGCAATCCCCACCTCAGCCTCCCAGGTGGCTGGGACTACAGGCACACACCACCATGCCCAGCTAATTCTCGTTTATTTTTTGTAGAGATGAGGTCTCACTATGCTGCCCAGGTTGGTGTCGAACTCCTGGACTCAAGCAATCCTCCTGCCTTGTCCTCCTAAAATGCTGGGATGATAGGTGAGACCCACAATTCCCGGCCCTATTAATCCACATATTTACCATTTTCTTTTTTATTATTTCTTGCATCCTAGACTTTCATGCTGAGATATTATAAAATCTCACAAAGGTCTGGGTGCAGGGGCTACTTCTGAGTAGTCCCAGCTACTCGGAAGTTTGAAGCAGGAGGACAGTTTGAGGCTTCAGTGTGATATGATCGTGCCAGTCAATAGCCACTGAACTCCAGACTGGACAACATAGTGAGACCCTATCTAAAAATATAAAAATTAAAAATTTCATGAAGGTAAGCAGAAATCTCAAACTTTCTGAGATGTTTATTTTCTTCTTCTTCTTTTTTTTTTTTTTTTTTTTTTTTTTTTTTTTTTTTTTTGATACAAAGTCTTGCTCTGTCACCCAGGCTGAACTGCAATGGCATGATCTCGGCTTACTGCAACCTCCTCCTCCCAGGTTCAAGCAATTCTGCCTCAACCTCCCAAGTAGCTGAGACAACAGGCGCACACCACCATGGCCAGCTGATTTTTGTATTTTTTGTAGAGACGGGTTTTCACCATGTTGCCCAGGCTGGTCTCAAACTCCTGAGCTCAGGTGATCCCCCTGCCTCAGTCTCTGAAAGTTCTGGGATTATAGGCATGAGCCACCATGCCCAGTTAACCTAGAATTTTTGCAAGCAAGCAAAATGTGGAGGCTTTAGGCCATGGCTAGCCAAGCCATAAATCTGTATACTCAGAACCAAACATTCAGGGAAGGGCCTCTCCACAGTGGCAGTTGACTCCAATCATTGCCATGTGCCATTGTTAGTGGAATTGAAATGCTGCTGCTTTGGCTTGATGCCTGAGATTAAAGTTATCTCTTGTGAAATGGAGAGAATGATTTTTCTGTGTTATGCTCAGTTGGAGAAGTCCTGCAGTAAAATTGCTTGAGCTGTTAGTTATATGGCTCTTTTTCTCATTGCCATGGACATCCAGGCAGGGACTCCATAACCTCAGGCCCTAATGATTTCACAAGAGTCAAACTCCTGCTGCAACTCCATTCCTGCTGATGTTATCACCACCACCACCACTAGGAACCAATGAAGCAGGAACTCAGCCATGCCACGTGCAGGTGGAGCGGGAACTCAGCCGTAGCCTGAAGGCCATGGAACTTGGAGGCTGCATTGCATTCAAGGGAGAGGTTTGTGTTTTTGCTCCTTGGAAGTAAGAAAGAGATGCTCCCTTTGAGGAGTATTCAGTGGAAGAGAGGAGGGGGTCATAGTAAGGTTGACTAAATTTTTAGAGATTGGTGGTTTCATTCTTTCAACTCAAACTCATAACCCATGTCTCCCAGGGTGCACATCTACCACCAGAGTGACCAAATTGAAACTATCTCCAGTACCAGCCTCTGTCTTGTATCTAGAACCAGCACTCCGTTCCACTACTTAGGATCTATTGCTAGAGTTGGTTCATGTGCCCAACTCCTTCTATTTATAGTGAGTCTCCCTCACTGACTTCTGATCTCCTTCCCTGCCCTCTGGCTTCTGTTGGGGTCACCCGCAGTCCATAGTCTTATTTGTATATGTCTGAAATAGGTCAGGACTTCTCTTCAGAGATTACTCAGGCCTTGTGTAAATCGTAAATACAAATGGATACAAAGGGAAGAGATTTGCCTAACTTTTCTCCGAAAGACCTGAGCCCTAATTCATACCTAATCATGGCATTCTGTTACATTTATATAATTTAAAGCAGTTTTAGAGGTACATTTTTAAAGTACATTTTTTCATTTTTAATGAATTAAATGTTTTAAAATTTAAATAGCTTTATTAAATTGTAATTGCATTGTATGTGTATATAGATGTGTATATATCTACATATAGTGCATAAATTAGAAGTGTACGATTTGATAAATATGTCACAAAGTAAACGTATGCCTGTCACCAACCCTGATCACGAAACAGAACATTATCAGTATTCATGTATATGTTCAAGTTAAGAAGGACTCGGTGGTAGGAGAAAGAAGAGCCCAAGATCATCCCAGAGTTTGGTTTGGATGACTGAGTGGATTGTGGTGCCATTCGCTAAAATAAGAAACACAGGAGAGAAAGGAGGTATGGAGGAGAAAATTATAAGTTTCATTTTAAACATGAGTTGAAGATGCCTATGGAACACACAAAATAATATTTCTAGTACTCAGTTGGAATTATGGGATTAAAACTCCAGAGAAATGTTGGGGCTGGATAGGTAGGTTTGATGACAAGCACATTTTTGTGCTTCTCCCACACTTGAGAGAGAAATTTTTAATACCAAAGTATTGACATTCTTGGGATGTTTCAATGCTTCAGGAAATTTGCTTAACCTCTCTATCCCCAATCTCCTCATCTGTAAAATTGGGATAATCATGGTACCTACCTACTTTACAGAATTCTTTTTTTTTTTTGAGACAGGGTTTCGCTCTTGTTGCCCAGGCTGGAGTGCAATGGCACGATCTCAGCTCACTGCAACCTCCGCCTCCTGGGTTCAAGTGATTCTCCTGCCTCAGCCTCCCAGGTAGCTGGGATTACAGGCATGCATCACCACACCCAGCTAATTTTTGTATTTTTAGCAGAGACGGGGTTTTACCATGTTGGCCCGGCTGGTCTCAAACTCCGGACCTCGAGTGATCCACCCGCCTTAGCCTTCCAAAGTGCTGGGGTAACAGGTGTGAGCCACCATGCCCAGCTAATTTCTGTATTTTTATTAGCAATGGGGTTTCACCATGTTGGTCAGGCTGGTCTCAAACTTCTGACCTCAGGTGATCCACCCACCTCGGCCTCCCAACATGCTGGGATTACAGGCGTGAGCCACCGCATCCAGACTTACAGAATCCTTATGAGTAAATACTGAGTATTTAATGAGTAAATAAATGTAAAATGCTTAGAACAATGCCTGGCACATAGGAAACACTCAGTAAATGTTAGTCACTCTTGCCTATGGGGACAACAGAACTAAATATTTGAAATGAGAAGTGCTCTCAATATCGGGATATTTACAACTGCTTACTACAAACAGGTGTTAGGGAAAAAACCAGATGAACCCAGCCAGTAGCCTCTTTGAATTGAAGCAAAAAGAGTCTGTCTCTGGTCCCTGTGCTTTAGAGGGCCTTACATCACACACACACATACACACACACACCACAATTTATTAAAGAACACATGGATATCTGTCTCTCTAAATCCAGAGCTGTTGAAATTGTATTTAATAATTATATCTTTAAAAGGCTTAAAAATAGCAACAATTGAGAGTATTAAATATAAACTTTGATATAAAACGTTGGCATGATATTCTTAAAAGAATAATGTTATGTTTTGATATTTAGCCAACAAAAGCACATTATTTCCAGGAAAGAAAAATATCTATTTTCTAGGTTCAGTAGAAAATATTTTGAAATTTGATGATAGAATGGACAAACATGTAAAATGGATAAAAAAGTAATGATAAACAATCACTGTCTGAGATGGCAAGTTCAAAATGAAATTAATAATTTAACGGGCAACATATTGAAAGAAGAAATAACAGTCAGCCCTCTGTATCCATGGTTCTGCGTCCAAGGATTGAACCAACCAGGGATTGAAAATATTCAGGAAAGAAATGAATGGTTGTGTCTGCACTGAACAAACACAGACTTTTTTCCTTGTCATTATTACTTAAACAATACAATATAACAATTATTGGCCGGGCGCGGTGGCTCAAGCCTGTAATCCCAGCACTTTGGGAGGCCGAGACCGGTGGATCACGAGGTCAGGAGATCGAGATCATCCTGGCTAACATGGTGAAACCCCGTCTCTACTAAAAAAAATACAAAAAACTAGCCGGGCGAGGTGGCGGGCGCCTGTTGTCCCAGCTACTCGGGAGGCTGAGGCAGGAGAATGCCGTAAACCCGGGAGGCGGAGCTTGCAGTGAGCTGAGATGGCGACATCCACTGTGAGTGGGCGACAGAGCGAGACTCCGTCTCAAAAAAAAAAAAAAAAAAAAAAAAAAAAAAAAAAAAACAACAATTATTTATATAACATTTACCTTGCATTAGATATTATAAGTAATCTGGAGATGATTTAAAGTATACAGGAGGATGTGCCTAGGTTATATGCAAATACTATGCCATTTAATATCAGGGACTTTTGTATTTGCAGATTTTGATATCCAAGAAGGTTCTGGAACCAGCCTCCCATGGATACCAAGGAACTACTGCATACATAAAATTTCAAAATGTAACTATTACTCCATTCAACTAGATTGTGCAGGAACCAGAGTCATGTTGAACAACTAACTTTAATATATATAATGTGAACTACCAGAAGAAAATACGGAAGTCAAAAATAATTAGCACATCATTAGTTTTATGCTTGCTATAAGAAGTACAAGATTTTTTTAAATTGGGATGTAATTTATAGTGTAACAAAGTGCACAAATCTTGAGTGTACAGAGCCACTGTTACATATGTAATTTCCATCAGATAAAGATACAGAAATTTTCAGTACCCCATAATGTCTCCCTTATGCACTATACCAGCTAACACCTCTCAAGAAATATTATCACTGTTCTGAACTCTATTATCACACAATATTTTACCTGAACTTTACATAAAAAGAGAACCCAAAGAGTGTAATTTTTCATGTCTTTTTTTGCTCAACTTTATGTCTGTGAGGTTCACCCATGTTACTGCATCCAGTTAATTCTTTGTCATTGCTGTGTAGTATTCCAGATACAACTATATCATAATGTATTCATTCTACTGTTGAGTAACATTTGGTTCACTTCAAATTCGTGGCTATTACTATTAATGCTGCTATGAGTATACTATATACATGTCTTTTAGTGGACATATGCATTCATTTCTCTTGGGTATACACTCAGCCCAGGAGCTGAGTTGCCCAGTCATGCATTATATGTTTGCTTAGCTTTAGTAGATGCTGCCAAGTAGTTTTCTAAAATGTTGATGGAAATTTATACTCACATAAGCAATATATGAGACTCCTAGCTTCTCTGTATCTTCACCAACTCTTAGATTTGTCAGTCTATTCACTTTAGCCATTCTAAAATTAGATGGAGATGAGGTGGTACCTAATGGTAGTTTTAATTTGCCTGTACTTGATAGATAATGACATTGAACACTTTTAGAAATGTTGATTAGCCATTTGGATATCTTCTTTTGCGAAATGCCTATCCAAGTCTTTTGATCTTTTTGAAACTTATGTTGTCAGTCTTTTTAAAAAACTGCTCTGAAAGGTTTCATGATATAGTCCAGTTATGAGTTCTTTTTCCAAAATATGTATTGCAAACATTCTCTCCCAAGTTGCGGTTTGCCTTTATACTGTCTTAAGTTTGTGATTTGTTGAGAAGATTTTTATTTTAATGAAGTCAATTACCAGTCTTTCTTTTAGTTTTTCTTATGTCCTGTTTAAGAAATCTTTGCCTGGCCAGGCACGGTGGCTTACGCCTGTAATCCCAGCACTTTGGGAGGCTGAGGCAGGCGTATCACCTGAGGTTGGGAGTTTGAGACCAACCTGACCAACATGGAGAAACCCTGTCTCTACTAAAAAATACAAAATTAGCCGGGCATGGTGGTGCATGCCTGTAATCCCAGCTACTAGGGAGGCTGAGGTAGGAGAATCGCTTGAATCCGGGAGGCGGAGGTTGCAGTGAGCCAAGATGGAGCCATTGCCCTCTAGCCTGGGCAACAAGAGCAAAACTCCATCTCAAAAAAAAAAAAAGAAAAAAAAAAAGAAATCTTTGCCTACCTAAAGGTTGTAAAGATATTCTTCCACAGTTTGTTTTGAAAGCTTTGTCCTTTTACACATACATCTATGCTCCATACCCAATTATATGGATGATGTAAGGTAGGGATATGGTTCATTTTTTTCTCTATCATGTATTTAAAAGATCTTCCTCCTCCCACTAAATTGCGGTGGGACCTTAGTAATAAATCAGAGGACAGTATATGTGGGGGTCTGTTTCTTCCTCTCTATTCTGTTCCATGGGCTATTTGTCTGTTATTGAATCAATTACACACTCTTGTTTTTGGGTTTTTTTGTTTGTTTGTTTTTGTTTTTTTGAGATGAAGTCTTGCTCTTGTCAACCAGGCTGGAGTACAGTGGCACGATCTCAGCTCACTGCAACCTCTGCCTCCCGGGTTCAAGCGATTCTCCTGCCTCAGCCTTCCGAGCAGCTGGGATTACAGGCCCACACCACCAAGCCCTGCTAATTTTTGTATTGTTTTAGTAGAGATGGGGTTTCACCACGTTGACCTGATTGGTCTTGAACTCATGACCTTGTGATCTGCCCGCCTCGGCCTCCCAAAGTGCTGGGATTACAGGCATGAGCCACCGCGCCCAGCTTAATTACATACTCTTAAAGCAATACGTGTCTTGACTTCCGCTTTGGGCAATGATGGAGTAATAGGGCCCATGCTTACCCTTCTACCCAAATAACTAGGAAACATGACAAAATAGAAGAAACTATTTTTTTCATACATCAGACAAATAGTACAAAACTGTGAACTTGAGAAAAGGAAAATAAGCATAGTAAGCCCTATGAATCCTAAACTTTCTACTTGAGGATACATTCTGGACCATGGTGCAGGATAACAGATCCCAGCAGAGTACGGAAGTCTTGTTTAGTTGAGGAGAACAGAAACTGTCTCTCATGGAGCCTACAGTAGTTGCAAGTAGCAGGGCAGAGTTATAAATAAGAAGAACTCTATAGAAAAGGAGCTTCTGAAATCTGTTTAGGGGTCCTCTTGAGTTTATGTCAAAGTCTAAGCCATGCATGAAAGGGTGAACACCACAAAGCTAGATAAAGAACATGTAGAGAGTTGTAAAGTGGAAATTTATCACAGCTCACACAAGGTTAGGAGACGTTCAAGCTCTGACCAGCCAGAGTGAAGAGTCTTCATTGAACACCCTTGGCATTTAGTAAAGAACAGAAGGGTAATATATTAGTAGTAGAGACAAATTGTCTGTTTATCTGGCTGAGTACAGTGGCTCAAGCCTGTAATACCAGCATTTGGGGAGGCCAAGATGGGTGGATCACTTGAGGCCAGGAGTTTGAGACCAGCCTGGCCAATACAACGAAAGCCCATCTCTACTAAAAATACAAAGCTTAGCTGGGTGTGGTGGTGCATACCTGTAGTCCCAGCTACTCAGAAGGCTGAGGCATGAGAATCACTTGAACCCGGGAGTCGGAGGTTGCAGTAAGCCAAGATGGTGCCACTGTGCTCCAGCCTGTCTGGGCAACAGAGGGAGACTCGGCCTCAAAACAAACAAACAAAAATCTGCAGAGTAGAGACCATTCCGGACCATCTCTCATAAAACTTAAAAACAAGTCTCAATCCTCAATATCAAGAGGATCAATATGATCTTAAAGTAGCTTCACTGCCTCACAGGACAAAGCCCAAAATTCTTTAGAGAAAGACACTAAAATTCTGTAACATACATTTCACAATGCCCAATATCCAATCCAAAAATAACAGATACACCAAGAAACAGCAAAATGTGATCCATAAACAAAAGAAAAAATAGTCAATAAAAACAAACATCAGAAATGTGAAAGATTATGGAATTAGAAAACAAAATAGCTATCATAGATATATTTAATATATTCAGGAATTTGAAGAAAAATATGAATATAGTGAAAAGAGAAATGGAAGATTTAAAAATTACTAAGCCAGGCATGGTGACTCACACGTGTAATCCCAGCACTTTGGGAGGCCAAGGCAGGTGGATCACCTGAGGTCGGGAGTTCAAGACCAGGCTGGCCAACATGGTGAAACCCCGTCTCTACTAAAAATACAAAAATTAGCCAGGTGTGGTGGTGGGCACCTGTAATCCCAGCTACTTGGGAGGATGAGACAGGAGAATACTTGAACCTGGGAAGTGGAGTTTGCAGTGAGCTAGGATTACGCCACTGTACTCCAGTCTGGTCAACAGAGTGAGACTCTTTTCATAAATAAATAAATAAATAAATAAATAAATGGAACTTCTAGGTATGAAAAATACAACATGAAAAAAAAAATCACTGGATGGAATTATTAGCAAATTAGAAATTGGAGAAAAAAATATCAGTGACACAATAACAACTATTCAAAATGAAGAACAGAGAGAGGAAAAAAAGGTGGGAAAAATAAACAGAGACTCAATGGAACAATTTCAAGTGGTTGAATATATTTGTAATTGGAGTCACAGAAAAACAGAAGGAGGAAGACAAAATACTATTTTAAGAAACAATCCAAAGTTTGTCCAAATATGGTGAAACCTCTAAAGTCATTGATCCACAAAGCCCAAAGAACCCAGAGCAGCATAAACACCAAAAAAAGCACATAAAGGCATATCATACTAAAATTCCTAAAAAGTGGTGATAAAGGGAAAATATTAACAGCAACTAGGACAAAACACAAAATACGAATAAGAGAAACACAAATAAGGATGGAAGCAAATTTCTTATCAGAAACACAGCAAGTTCCAGAAGACAAGGAATAACATCTTGAAAGTACTGAACAGAAAACAAAAGCAAAAAAACTTCGTCAACCGAGAACTCTATATGCAGAGAAGATACTCTTCTAAAATGAAGAAAAATGAGCGAATTTATGGTATGTAAATTACACTTAGATAATGCTGTTTTGAAAATCAAGAAAAGCTAAAGTTTGTTTCAGACCAAAATAAACTGAGATAATTCACAGTCACCAGGCTTGCACTTGCAGAGATATTAAAGGAAATTCTTAAGGTAGAAGAAAAACGATCCTAGATGAAAACATGGATCTACACGAAGGAATAAAAAGTGCTGGAAACAGTGCCTATGAAAATATTTTTATTATTTTTTAAAGTCTGTAAACCGTAATTGACGGAGGGGACATGGGGAGTTATTGTTCAGCGGTGTAGAGTTTCAGTCACACACAATAGGGAGGTTCTGGGGATTTGCTGCACAACAAAGTGCATGTAGTTGAGAATATTGTAGTTCACACCTGGAAATTGTTGGGAGGGTGAATTGTATGCTATGTGGTTTTTTTCTGCTATGATAAAAAAAAAACATAACTGATGTTTAAAGAAAAGATAGTAATAATTTGTTATTGGAGTTTATAACATATGTAGAAAACAAATGCATGGCAACACTAGTACAAAGGATGGGAGGGAGGGCACAGAAGTACACTCTTGTGAAGTTCTCATATAATAGGTGAAATGTGAAGTAGAATAATATTATTTCAAAGTTAATAGAAATAAGTTACAATCCTAGAACAACCACTAAATAAACAAAACGAAGAATATAGCTAATAAGCCAGTAGTGAGTGCAGATTAACCTCCATCTCCTGGGTTCATGCGATTCTTATGTCTCAGCCTCTTGAGTAGCTGGGACTATAGGCAGGCACCACCACTCCCCGTTATTTATTTATTTTTATTTATTTATTGCATTTTTAGTAGAGATGAGGATTTGCCACATTGCCCAGGGTTGTCTTGAACTCCTGAACTCAGGCAATCTGCCCACCTCAGCCTCCCAAAGTGCCAGGATTACAGGCATGAGCCATATTTATTTATTTATTGGAGCTTTATCATCCAAGCTGAAGTGCAGTGGCACAATCATGGCTCACTGCAGCCTCAGCTTCCCGAGGCTCAAGTGATCCTTCCACCTCAGCCTCCCCTGTAGCTGGGACTATAGGCACATGCCACCACACTTAGCTAATTTTTGTATTTTTTTGTAGAGATGAGTTTTGCCATGTTGCTCAGCCTGGTCTTGAACCCCTGGCCTCAAGTGATCCTCCTACCCTGGTCTCCCAAAGTGCTGGGATTACAGATGTGAGCCACCAAGCCCAGCCAATTGTCCATGCCTGGCACAGTGGCTCATGCCTGTTAATTCCAACACTTTGGGAAGCCCAGGTGGGCAGATCACTTAAGGCTAGAAGTTTGGGACCAGCCTGGCCAACATGGCAAAACCCCGTCTCTGCTAAAAATACAAAAATTAGCCAGATATGGTGGTGGCACCTGTAGTCTCAGCTACTTGGGAGGCTGAGGCACAAGAATCGCTTGAACCTGGGAGGTGGAGGTTGCAGTGAGCTGAGATCGCACACTACACTCCAGAAAGCAAGATCCCGTCTCAAAATAAAAATAAAAAAAAAAAAAAGAGAGACAGGCTAAAAGTAAAAGGATTAAAAAGATACAGCATACAACAAAATAAAGTGAAGTGACTATATTAGTATCTACCAAAGTAGACTTCAGAACAAGGACTGTTACCAGTGATAAAGAGCTACATTTCATAATAGTAAGGAGTCGATTAAACAAGAGGGCATAATAACTCTAAATTCACATTCATCTAATAAAGGAGCTTTCAGCAGCATAAAGCAAAAACTGAGAGAAGAGAAAAACAATAGACATATCTGCAATTGTAGTTAGAAATTTCAATACTCCTCTCTCAGTAATTGATACAACAAGGAGACAAAAATTAGTAAATACGTAGAAGACTTGAAAATTATCAACCAACCTGACCTAACTGACATTAATAGAACACTCTACCAACACAGAAGAATAAATATTTTTCTCAAGTGCACAGGGAACGTACAACAAAATAGATCATACGCTGAGCCACAAAATAAATCTCAATAAATTCAAAAGGATTTCAATCATACAGAATGTGTTCTCTGGCCATAACAAAATTACATTAAAAGTAAAAAACAGCCATATATGCAAATAACTCGTGTCTAGGAATTAACAAAGTTCTAAATAATTCATGGTCAAAGAAAATATCACAAGAGAAATTAGAAAATATTTAAAACGGAATAATAATGAAAGCACAATATATCAAAATGTATAAGGGCATGGCTAAAGTAGTGCTTAGCAAAGAATGTATACTTTTTTTTTTTTTTTTTTTTTAAGACAGTCTTGCTCTGCTGCCCAGGCTGGAGTGCAATGGCGTGATCTCAGCTCACTGCAACCTCCACCTCCTGGATTCAAGCGATTCTCCTGCCTCAGTGCCTGGGATTACAGGTGTCTGCCACCACGTCTGGTTGATTTTTGTATTTTTAGTAGAGACAGGGTTTCATCATGCTGGCCAGGCTGGTATTGAACTCCCGACCTCAGGCGATCCACCTGCCTCGACTTCCCAAAGTGCTGGGATTACAGGTGTGAGCCATCGTGCCTGGCCAAGGTATACTTCTAAATGCTGACATTAGAAAAGAATAAAGGTCAAAAATCAATAAGACTCCACCTTCAGAAAAAAAAGAAGCATATATTAAACTCAAAGAGAGTTTCCTTCTACTTATTAGTAGAAAGAAACAAATAATGAAGATAAGAGCAAAATTTAAAAAGTAGAAAACAAATAATAGAAAAAATCGCTGGGCGCGGTGGCACGTGCCTGTAATCCCAGCTACTTAGGAGGCTGAGGCAGGAGAATTGCTTGAACCCAGGAGGTGGAGGTTGCAGTGAGCCAAGGCCAGCCATTCCAGCCTGGGTGACAGAGCGAGACCGTGTCTCAAAAAAAAAAAAAGGAAAAAGAAAAAAATCAGTGAAACTTAAAGCTGTTATTTAAAAGGTCAATAAAATTTATAAACCTTTAATTTAAAAAAGACACGATTTATTGATGTCAGATATGAAAGTGGAAACATCATGATCCTACAGATATTAAAGTGATAACAAGATAATCTTATGGCAATTTTATCTAATAAATTCAATAATTTGGATGTAATTGACAAATTCAATGGAAGAGACAAACAGCTAATACTGACTGGAGAAAAAACAAAAAATTTCAATAGCTCTATATTCTTGAAGAAACTGGGCCAGGCACAGTGCCTCACACCTGTAATCCCAGCACTTTGGGAGGCTGAGGTGGGAGGATCACTTGAGTTTGAGACCAGCCTGGGCAACACAGGGAGACCTTATCACTACAAAAATAAAAATAAAAATAAAAAACTAGCCAGGTGCAGTGACACATGCCTGTGGTCCCAGCTACTCAGAAGGCTGAGGTGGGAGCATCGCTTGAGCCTCGGGGGTCGAGGCTGCAATGAGCCATGATCACAACACTGCACTCCGGCTTGGGCAACAAAGTGAGATCCCATTTCAAAAAAAAATTGATTTTCTAATTAAAGCCTTCCCATAAAGAAACCTCTCAACCCAGATGAATTCTGGTGAATTCTATCATTGTTCCATCCAGCTGAACCCACAGCTAGACTTTCCCCAAAAGCGATGGCAGGGGAATTCCTTCAAGGGCCTACTCCAGAACTTCTGGATATGGGGATGGTTCAAATTCCAAAGAAAGAGGCACTAAACACCAGGGTGATCAGTCCAAAACATGTATTAGGGCGATTTATAGCCCGATGCAGTGATCATTGCATTGAATAGTGAGTGAAAGAGAGGTTCTGCCTAAGTATGTCTGCAAGGAGGGGATCAGCTTATGGAGTTGATATGAGGGTTTAAGGAATTTGGCTCAGAGTGAGAGCTACTTTTTTCTACATGTTTAGCAATGTGTATTTCAGGCAACAACCTAAACAATTTTATCAGTGTCTGGGAATATTCAAGGCCCAGGTTTGGGTTCAAGGCTGCGTGATAAAACATGCAGCTGGCCAGGGCAGAGAGCAGACAAGGCACTCTGTGTTTCTCCGTCTGAACAAGAAAAAAAATGGGGCGAACTGAGAGATCCTAGAAACATCAAAGAAGAAATAATACCTTCTACACAAAACGTTTTCAGAAAATAGTTAAGAACACTTCCCAACTTGTGTATAAGATCAGCATTACCGTGTTACCAAGGTCATACAAAGATCTCTCAAGAACAGAAAATTATTGGTCAATATACCTCAAGAATATAAATACAAAAAGTCCACAACAAATATTAGCAAACTGAATCAAGCATGAAATTTAAACATATGTCTTGATATCTGGAAGTATAAGTATTCCAAATTAGTTCTACTGTCAAGACTGCCTTGGCTATTCTAGGTCCTTTATAGTTCTATATGAATTTTAGAATTGGCTTGTCAATTTCCACAAAAATAACCCTGTTTGGATTGTTACTGAGATTGTATTAAATCTATGGATCAATTTGAGGGGCACTGGCATTTTAAAAACATTGAGACTTCCAATTCATAAGCATAGTATATCCCTTCATTTATATAAATCTTCTTTAAGAATATCTTAAACATTTTGTAGTTTGCAGTTTATAAGTCAAGAACATCTTTCATTGACTTTGTTCATAGGATTTGTGTGTGTGTTTGTCTGTGTATGAGTGCATACACTATAGCGACTGATATTATTTTATTTTGTTTCCTAATTGTATGCTTCAATGTAGATATACCATTGTTTTTGCACATTGATCTTATATATAGTGACCTTGGTAAATTCATTTTTATTTTCTAATAGTCAATTCTTTGGATTTGTACAGAATTATCTACAAATATTGATAGCTTTATTTCTTCCATTCCCATCTTTTTAATATTTATTTCTTTTTCTTTATTGCACCAAGCAACGAAACTAAACCTTCATAGGCACATAATAGTCAAACAGCTGAAATCCAAAGACAGTAGGAAATCTTAAAATCATACAGAAGAAAATACACATTTCAGTCAAAGGAGCAATAAAATTGATAAATATTTTTCCAAAGAAAGTATGCAAGCTAGAAGACAACATAATGACATCTTTAAAGTGTTGAGGGGGGAAGAAACTGGAAACCTAGAAAAAAGTATTCAAAAATAAAGGTAAAAAGATCAGGTGAGATGGTTCATGCCTGTACTCCCAACACTCTGGGAGGCTGAGGCAGGAGGATTCCTTGAGGCCAGGAGTTCAAGATCAATCTGGGAAACATAACGAGACCTCATCTCTATAGAAAATTTAAAAATTAGCCAGGGAGATAACATATACCTATAGTCCCAGCTGTTCAGGAGGTTGAGGCAGGAGGATTGCTCCTGCCCAGGAGTTTGGGTGGGATTGGACAATGATCACACCACCGCACTCCAGCCTGGGTAACAGAGTAAGTGAGACTCTGTCTCTAAATAAATAAATAATTAAGGTGAAATAAAAAAATTTTCAGAGCTAGGCTGGCTGCAGTGGCTCATGCCTGTAATCCCAGCACTTTGGGAGGCCAAGGCGGGCAGATCACAAGGTCAGGAGTTTGAGACAAGCCTGGCCAATATGGTGAAACCCTGTCTCTACCAAAAATACAAAAATTAGCTGGGCATGATGGCATGCACCTGTAGTCCCAGCTACTTGGGAGGCTGAGGCAGAAGAATCGCTTGAACCTGGGAGGCAGAGGTCGTAGTGAGCCAAGATCGCGCCACTGCACTCCAGCCTGGGTGACAGGGCGAGACTCCATCTCAAAAAAAAAAATCAGAGCTGAGACTAGTCTTCATTAATAGATCTGTGATACAATAAAAACTAAGGTAGACAATAATAAATCAATATTGTAATCTCTAGGGTAAATATTGAAGGAATTATAAAAGAATGTATAACAAAAGAGTTAATAGAATTGAGAAAAATTTAAGAATATCTGATTAATTCAAAAGAAGACAAGAAAAATATATAAAAGAACAACAAAAAGGTGAGACGAAGAGAAAAAAAATAGCAAGATGGTAGATTTAAACCAAAGCATATTAGTAATTACACTAAATGTAAATGAACTGAACAATCAAATTAAGAGATAATGTTGGTCTCATTAGATAAAAAACACCAACTATTTGGTTTTTATGAGATTCACTTTACATAAAATGAGGCAGAAAGGTTGAAAATAAACCATGGAAAGGCTCTATATTATAAAGTATATTGCTTCCGGCAAGGGCTTTCATACTGCTTTTTCATAACATAGCAGAAAATCAGAATGGGAAGCGAACACATGCACAAGAGACCAAACTCTGTGCACTCTGTAACCAGCCACTCTCGGTCAGGCGCGGTGGCTCACGCCTGTAATCCTAGCATTTTGGGAGGCCGAGGCAGGCAGATCACTTGAGGTCAGGAGTTCGAGACCAGCCTGGCCAACATGGTGAAACCCCAGTCTCTACTAAAAATACAAAAATTAGCCAGGCGTGGTGGCCCACACGTAATCCTTGCTACTCGGGAGGCAGAGGCAGGAGAATTGCTTGAACCAGGGAGGCAGAGGTTGCAGTGAGCTGAGATTGCACCACTGCAGTCCAGCCTGAGCGACAGAGACTCCATCTCAAAACAAAAACAACAAACAAGCCACTCTCACGGTAACGGATCCAGTCCTGAAAGAGCTGCTAATGCAGAGTCCCCAGGACCCAAACACCTCATAAAGTTCCCACAACTTCTCAACACTGTTACACTGGGAACTAGGTCTTCAATACATACATTTTGGGAGACAAGTCATATTAAACCATAGCAATGCCTTTCATCAGTTTTGAAAAGTTCTTGGCTTTCATTTATTTAAATATGCCCTCTGCCCCATCTCTCCTCTCTTCTGGCACTACATTTACAAGCATAATGGAATTTTGATTGATCCCACATGTCTTTTATGACCTAAACTTAAAATAATAATAATAATAATAATGCTTGGCTTGGCATGCTGGCTCATGCCTGTAATCCCAGCACTTTGGGAGGCCAAAGCAGGCGGATCACTTGAGGCCAGGGTTGGAGACCAGCCTGAACAACATGGCCAAACTCGTCTATACAAACAATTAGCCAGTATTGGGTACTAGGCTTAATACCTTAATGATGAAATAATCTGTACAACAAACTCCCGTGACATGAGTTTACCTACAGAACAAACCTTCATATGTGCCCCCAAACCTAAAATAAAAGTTAAAAAAATAAATTAGCTGGGCATGGTAGCTCACACCTGTAGTCTCGGCTGCTCAGGAGGCTGAAGTGGGAGGATCACCTGAGCCAGGAGGTCAAAGCTGCAGTGAACTGTGATCGCACCACTGCACTCCAGCTAGGGGACCAGAGTGAGACCCTGTCTCAATAAATAAATCAATACATATAAAATAAACAAACAAACAAATAAATGTATTCTTAATTCGCTTTACATTCTGTTTGGATATTTTCTAATGACCTGTCTTCAAGTTGGCTAATTTTATTACCTACATTGAGTCCTCTCTTAAATCCATTCAAGGAATTCTAAATTTCAGATAGTGTATTTTTTAGTTCTGAATGTCCATTTGGTCCTTTTTTTTTTTTTTTTTTTTTTTTTGGAAGAAGGCGAAGCTCAGTCTTATTTTTTGTTTTTTCGGCAAATGGTGATACCTGGGGAGTTTAGACAAAGATGGGCTGTAGGCTTAGTTTGGAAGTCCAACTCTGACCAGTCATCACAATCCTTGCCAAGAAGTAGTGTTAGAAGGGGACCCTTCTAGCAAACAACATTCTCTGTTCCATTTGCAATGGAAATCTGTAAGCATTTATTTTAGCAGGGGGTATAAGCTGCTGTTCCCATTTGCTTAAGTTTGTCCCACCTTGTGATAACATCAGGCTTTTCGGAATGGCCATTCCCCTGAATTAGCCAGAGGAATCTATTTTTTCAGCACAGCCTCTTGTTTTAGTTAAAATTCACAATGCAGAAGATAAATTATAGCACAGAATCTCAAACGTCTCCACTTCTGACATTTGTGCTGCTAATTAGTTTCTGCTCATTGTTACATTCCATCTTCTCTGTTTTACTTTGGAAAAAAATACATAAATGTAAATACATTTTCACATATTCAGAGTTCCATTTCAATATTCAGAAGAAGTATAGTTTCAGTGTCTGTCCTGAGCATGTGACAAGTGTTTAGATGCCACATTTCATATTCAATCACATTGTGTTTTATTTCTACAGTACCATAGAAGCAAATCTGCTCAAACAAAGCCCAACTAAAAACAAAATCTTACTTGGGAGGCTGAGGTGGGAGGATTGCTTGAGCCCAGGAGATCGAGGCTGCAGTGAGCCATGATCACACCCACCACTGCATTCTGGCGTGGGCAACAGAGCGAGACAAAAAAAAAAAAAAAAAAAATTCCAGCATGAAACTGGAGGTTAAAAAAAAAAAAAATCAAAACAATGAGCATTTTATCTCCAAACATCAGTTCTATCCCATTTGTAAGAATTATCACTACTACCAATTGACCCCTGATATATCCAAGCACTATATGAAATGCCTTATGGATGCTGCCTCCTCCTTTACACCTGGGAAAAACCAAGCATGTGGAAGAGCAACACTTTGCTAAGAGTCTATAGTTGGAGCATGATGGAGCTGAGATTTTATCCTAGGTGTCTCTAACTCCAGATCCCATGCTTTTTCCCATCTGTATTCCAGGCTTTCATCATGCCTTAATTTCCAAGCAAAATTTGACAATCCAAGCAAAATGATTTTAATTAATTGGAATATTAGACTTTGCATTTTCTTTCAAACCAAAATGACACCTAATTTTTTCTCAGCTGACATTTTTACAAAGACAGTTTTCTCCTATGGTTTCCCCTTGTCTCTGAAAACTGCTGCTGTACTTAGAGTGTTCAAGGGTAATCTACCCCACCTCTAATTTCCTTTAATGCCCCAGGATAAAAGCCCTGACAGCTTACAGGATGTCAGGAGGTCCTGGACCACTCATCCTCCTGAATGGCTGAAGCCAATAAAATATGTGATAGTAGACTTTTCTTACTTTGTTTCCATCAGTGTTGAAATGCTAGTGATTCCTTCTTCCCAGATATCTCTGGTGAAATTTTACCATGTAACATAAATTATTAATGTTTATTGATAGATTTGCTTCTAGCAAGAGGTCGATTAATTTGTTGTACTTTATAGGGTTTGGACTGAGAGAAATTATACAATATTGAATTCTGCTTATTAGCTGTTATTCTATTGTAAAAGAATCCCACATCCTGTCAATGTTATCTTACCTATAGTTCTCAAATCAATAGTTTTATTCCTTTTTATGAATTCCAATTGTTAAAAAATATCCATTTTTCACTCATTTGTTGATATTTTCCTCTATTTTAAAACCACTTTAATTATCATTCTATCATTACATTATTATAATTATTTAATTATAATTTGTGGGTTTTTTTAATAGTTTGGGTTTTTTTTTTTTTTTTTTTTTTTTTTTTTTTTTGAGACTGTCTCTCTCTGTTGCCCAGGCTGGAGTGCCGTGGTGCAACCACAGCTCAAGTGATCCTCCCACTTCAGCTTCCTGAGTGGCTGGGACCACAGGCGTGCACCACCACCACATCCAGCTAATTTTTAGATGTTTTTCATAGAGACAGGGATCTCACCATATTGCCCAGGCTGGTCTCAAACTCCAGGGTTCAAGTGATTCTCCCACCTTGGCCTCCCAAAGTGCTGGGATTATATGTGTGAGCTACCACGCTCAGCCTATAATTATTTAATTACAGTTACTTAAAGTCCTTGTCTTATTACTTCAACATCTGGATCATTTATCAGTCTGTTTCTATTCTCTCTCTATTCTCTTGATTATCAGCCACATTTTCCTGCATCTTTGGATATCTAGTGACTTTCTATTTAAAAAGAGCTGCAGAGACCTGTATATGAAAGACCTGTAGAGGATCTGTATGGTATTTCCCACCAAGTTCCAGCTTTCCTCTGTTAGGCAAATAGAATGACAGACTGATCACCTCAATCCAATCAGGAGTTAACTGAGGTAGAGCTGGGCTGCAGTTTTAATATGATGCAGTCCATGGCTGGGCGCAGTGGCTCATGCCTGTAATCCCAACACTTTGGGAGGCCGAGGTGGGAGGATCTCTTGAAGCCAGGAGTTCGAGATCAGCCTGGCCAACATGGTGAAGCCCTGTCTCTACGAAAAATACAAAAATTAGCCAGGTGTGGTGGTGCATACCTGCAGTCCCAACTCGGGAGGCTGAGGCAGGAGAATTGCTTGAATTGCTTGAACCCAGGAGACGGAGGTTGCAGTGAGTCAAGATCACACCACTGCATTCCAGCCTGGGCAACAGAATGAGACTCTGTCTCAAAAAAATATAGATAGATAGATAGACAGATAGATAGATAGATAGATAGATAGATGGATGGATGCAGTCCACCTGCATTGCATTCCTGTTTTCATGTGAGGGTTTCCTAGGTTTTTGATTGAAAATCTTGTGGCTCTCTGTCTCCTCAACCCTGTTAGATCTACAGAAGATTCCCTTGGAAGGTTCTGAGCTTAGAACTTTAGCCTTTTTCCCAAGCTCCTCTTCACCCTCACAGCTATAAACTGGCTAATTTTTTGAGGGGGATACCATCATGTTTTTGTATCAGGCCTCATTCCTCTAGTTGGACTTTGTGTTCTAAGCATTTCAAGATTAGGGGAGATTTCACCCTGGCTTTTAGAAGCCCTCAACCTAGCTTTCCAGGCTTCCACACTCAGTCTCGGGACCTGGAAAATGTCATATGGCTATAACCAGCTGTGTTGTTGTTGTTGTTTGAGATGGATTTTTGCTCTTGTCTCCCAGGCTGGAGTACAATGGTGCGATCTGAGCTCACTGCAACCTCCACCTCCCAGGTTCAAGCAATTTTCCTGCTTCAGTCTCCCAAGTAGCTGGGATTACAGGCATGTGTCACTATGTCTGGCTAATTTTTGTATTTTTAGTAGAGATGGGGTTTCACCATGTTGGTTAGGCTAGTCTTGAACTCCTGACTTCAAGTGATCCACCTGCCTCGGCCTCTCAAAGTGCTGGAATTACAGGCATGAGCCACCATGCCAGCAAGCTGTGTTTTTTGAGACCCCAACTTTTCACAACAGCCCCACTTAACTACCAAAGGTCTTGCAATTGTAGAAGCCCTCTGTACGAATTAAGCCCAATACTCAGTTCATACACAGAACAAGCAAATGTTCCCAGGAAGAAAACATCCCATGACCATCAGCTCAACTCAGAAGGGATACTCCCTGTCTGAGTTCCAATTCTAGTCATTGTTGCTTCCACAGCTCTCCAGTATCTTAAAGATAGGATTTTTGTCATTTATTTGGCTTTTTCTCGTTATTGCAAACAAGAGTGCAGTGTTAGGGTGCTACCTCCTATACAAATCAGAATCTCAAAGTACAAGTTTGATTTGAAAGAGGAACTGAAAAACACACACACACACACACACACACACACACACACAAACCCAGCTTTCAATTGTCAGCAATGATTTAAAGGATTGCCAATGACAAGACTACAGTCATGATGCTAATATGACTAACAAAGAAAGGTATACAAGGCAAAATTTCGGCCAAAATTCTAGAAGTATTCTTTGGCCATGAAGACAGTTTCAACTGTGCTGATACCAATGACATTTTTGGGTGTAATTCAGATTTCACACAATATTTTCTGGATATACCCAAAGACGGAACATATTGATGAAACACATCAAATCTGACCTCTGAACTACTCTCAGACGCATTATGGCAATCCCAGCAAAACGCTGCTAAATAAATTAAATTGAATTTATTTAAGATATGAGGTGTACTGAAAAAGTTAAATGAGACAACCAGCATTCTCAGATAACAAATTATGGTCTTTGGTGGAAAAACATTAATTTTAGAGATGTATTATTGTTAGTTGATTTGCACTATTGTTTGCTATTTAAAATGTTGTAAAAGCTTATGTAAACAATTGACTAATGCTGTCATTTGGATGCTTGTCCCCTAAGCCTCCTGTTGAAATTTGATCCCCAGTGTTGGAGGTGGGGCCTAATGGAAGGTGTCTGGATCACGGGGGCAAATCCCTCATGAATGGCTTGGTGCTGTCCTTGCAATTATGAGTTCTCTGTTAGCTCCTGCAACTGCTCATTACAATGAGCCTGGCACCTCCCTGCTTCTCTCTTGCTTCTCCTCTCACCATGGGATATCTGCACAGCCAGCTCCCCTTCACCTGTGGCCATGAGTGGAAGCAGCCTGAGGCTTTCAGCAGATGCCCTATCTTGAACCTTCTAGGCAGCAGAATCACAACCCAGATAAGCCTTTTTTCTTTGTAAATCACTCAGTCTCAGATATTCCTTTACAGCAACACAAACAGACTTAGACAACTAAGTTTAACCACTTTACTTTTAAAATTAAAAAATATTTCTGTAGGTATTAGAACATGGTTTTCCTAGTTTGGAAGAAAACTGCATATGAAATATACAACCAAAGTGAAATTTCAATGAAATATAAGGCAATTAGGACAATGAAAGGAAAATATGTGCATGACAGTGACTAAGTTCACAGTCAAATAATCTCAAAACTAATTTCTACAGAGACTATTTTTTGACCGTTACAGATTGAGGTATTAATTGATTGAAGAGAAATTTGAACAAGTTTAACAACAAACTGTCATAATATAATAGTGAATTTCTGTTTTTTAAATAGACCATCATTGAAGATTTTGAAAAAAATAAGTTAAGAAATACTGTATGAATATAACTATGGCTTGAAGAAATAGTAAAAAAAAGAAAAACACATTATGAATGATAGTAATTTATATGATGAAATTAAAATATTTTATATTTTCTGTGATAATCATGTACCATACATGACCCAAACGCAATGTTTAAACACAATATGTAAAACTGAATGCAGTCATCTTTGATAATTTGCTTACTTTCAGTCCCGAAACCCACAGCTTCCCACATATTTTTCTATTTTGTCATTACAAAGGTAGATTTGTCAATGCAGAAGGATGAAATGCATTTTATTCAGCAATGTATGAGCTTGATTTATAATTTTTAAATATATAGACATAGACTATGTGGGCCACCATTCATACTCTTGCCACAGATGCTAGGGACCAACATGAGCCCAGCATCCCAACCACAAATACATTTCAGAACTAGGCTGGTGAGCACTAAGAATAAGGCTTGAGGAAGCCTGATTTAATGACAATAATTCCCCGTCAGGGCTAGGTGACTGGCATGTGCCACACCAAAGGCAAGAAAGGGCGGGCCCAAGAGAGGCCTAGGAATGGTTGATCAAGAAAGGAGGCTGCTGTCCCTGAAGCTGGAATATAGTTCAAAGAGGTGGTTTCAAGGTCAGCAAAGGACAGCTGCAGCTCAAGGGAGATCTGCAGGACCCAGAGGGGCAAACACTACCCTCCTCCTACGGCCAGAGAAGAGGGGCACAGATGTCAAGGCAAAGAATCAGATGCAGAAAATGCCTTGAGGCCCCAAGACAGAGATCAAGCTTGAATCTGACAGGCTTCCCTACAGAGGCCCGGGGAGCAGGTGGCACAGGGGCTGGAAGTGAGGGCCCCAGCAGGAGCAGGCAGGGTCACAGAGGAAGCATGGCTGGTGGAAGGGCCCAGGTGGGTGTGTGCACAGCCAAGGACCTGGGCCAATCCTGGCCAAGGTCAAGAACCCGGATGGGCTGAGTTCAGAGACCCGGACTGTAATTGAGCTGAGGGAAAGAGTAGAGTCCAGTAGAGAAAGGGAATGTTGTTCTTTGTGTGCCAGGAGCAGCTTCCCTCGACCATGTCTGCACTTCACAGCCACAGGGTGTGGCCTGGGTGGGTAGGAGCAGAGATAGGATGTTTCTGTAGGAGCAGGGATAGGATGTTTCTGGTCCTGCAGGACTGTGGGGGTCTGGGGCAGACTAATTGGTAGCTACCGAGAACAGCTGCAGATGAGTTTTCCCTGAATCCTTGGAGAAAGTGGGTGTCCAGCATCTATCTAGTCAAGCTCCTTTCTTTTCTTTCCGAGATGAAGGGAGCTCCCTTCTCCAACCAACCTGAACAACCTGGACTCCATTCTCTTCCTTTCTAGATTGAGGAAGGATCTTAGGTCAAATTCGTGATGGTTTGAAATAAGTATAAAGACCGAGAGTCCAAAAGGACTGCCAGTGCAAGGCAGTCTGTTCTCTCTCATTCCTCGGGTTCTTCACCTTTAGGTCCTTACCCAAGGTTCCTCCTTCCCTGAGTCAACCCAGAGGGAGGAGAGGATCCCCACACACTGTCACTCTAGACAGAGGCTTATTTCCATCGCGTCTGACCTGCCAGAAGCAATAGACTCTCAGGCTTTTCTTTTTCCCCAGGTCAGACACAAAAGACTAAGTTAGACATTTCCCGAAGGAAACTGACTACTAGGGGAAAAGTCACATCAAAAGCATGATAGTACAAGACTGCAGAGATGGATGTGGCCATAGGGAATTATTTTTTTATTTGGGCAGAATCAAATTCCGCCTCAGGAGATTCAGCTGGCTCTAGTGTGGATGCCAAGTTATTTCTCAAAGACCCAACCTTGTATGGCCCCTGGGGCTGAGCGACTCATTCCACCATAGCAAATGAATTCATGATGTGGGCCCAGGCTGCCTCCTGGCCTTGGGCTGAGATGTTGGTCAGTGCTGCATGGCATGAGCCAGCCTAATTCCCAATGAAGGGGAGGGAATTAATTATTAAGGACCTACCAGTTTGCATTTGGGTTTTCATTTAATCCCTTCAACAAGCAAGACAGCTAATATTTGGCTGGTATGAGATCTTAGTTTGACCCAGTCAGGTTTCAAATAGCTATGGAGGAGACTGAGAAATCTTCTAGGAAAAAGAAACAAATTGACCATGCTCACAATTAGAATGCAGCTTTATTCAAATACATCTAGAGGAACTAGGGCACCAACAGAAGTCCAGACTCAAGAAGGGGCAGGTGATAATGCCCAGTGCTGGTGAGGGACCATTACACGCTTTTGATCAGTGTATAATTTGGTGCAGTGTTGTTTTTTATTTGTTTGTTTGTTTGTTTGTTTTGAGATGGAGTCTTGCTCTGTCACCCGGGCTAGAGTGCAGTGGCGCGATCTCAGTTCACTGCAACCTCCGCCTCCTGGGTTCAAGTGACCCCAGCTTCCCGAGTAGCTAGGATTACAGGTTCCTGCCACCATGCTCAGGTAATTTTTCATATTTTTAGTAGAGATGGGGTTTTACCATCTTGGCCAGGCTGATCTCGAACTCCTGACCTCATAATCTACCCCCCTCAGCCTCCCAAAGTGCTGGGATTACAGGCGTGAGCCACTGTGCCCAGCCTGGTGCAGCGTTCTTGAAGGTAATTTGCTGTCATTAAACATTTGCACACAGATACTCTTTGACAGCAGTTTCACTGCCAGGAATTTATTCTACAGATTTACAAGTACGCAAACATTTGTGAACAAGAATATTCACTAAAGTATTGTTTATAACAGTAAAATAATGGAAACAAATGCCCATCAGTAGGGGACTAACTGAGTAAAATACTCTGCATCTATTGAAAAAATGAGATGAATCTATATGTGCTAATACAGAACAATATATAAGATAAAAATGAGAAGAGTAAATTGCAGAAGAACCTTGCAATACTATCCCATTTGTAGGTTTTTAAAGAAAACTGACTACATATGGACTTACAGTGGAATAGAAAATATCTGGAAAGACACACAAATGAATATTGTGTATATTTATAATTGCATATATAATAGTGGCTATCACTAGGTGACTCTTACTTTCTTTTTAATTGTTTTTTGAGACAGGGTCTCCTCCGTCTCCAAGGCTGGAGTGCAGTGGCTCCATCATGGCTCACTGCAGCCTTGACCTCCTGGGCTCAAGCAAGCCTTTCACTTCAGTCTCCGAGTAGCTAGGACCATGCTCGGCTACTTTTTGTATTTTTTGTAGAGACAGGGTTTTGCCATGTTGCACTGGCTAGTACTTCCTATCTTACATTTTTCTTTACTGCTTTGAATTTACTTTTATGAACCTATATTACTTTTAAAATAGAAAAGAAAAAAGTTAAAGAAGGAATTAGGGACCAAAAAGAGGTAATTCGTCAAGTAAAAAAAGGAATTTACCAAATGTATCCTTAGAAGTCAAACTCAGCAACAGGACCTAAAGGCAGGTAAGCCATGGTAGCTGATTGATGGACCCTTCCTGACCAGCTGACATGGCCAGATGAAGAGGGTTTGCTCTCACTCATCAAGCTCAACTTCCTTGAGACCCAAGCGGTCTTGCTGTGGGGCCCCAATAATGTGGCTGAGGAGAGTGGTGCCCTTTCCCATTAGCAGCAGACTGTGGAGTTGTCAAAGAACAGAAGGGTAAGCACTGGTAGCTGGAGCCCCTGGCAGAGACTGGCGCTCATGGAAGAGTCTGGAGGCAGCAGGCATTGGATCTCCAGCAGGCTGGATCTCCAGCTTACTTACCACCAAGTCTTGGTACACTGGAAGTGATGGCAGAACTGCAAGTATCCAGCAACAGCAGAAGGAGGCAGACATCAGAACTGGGCTAGGAATGTACGGTGGGGGTGGGTAAGACAAGCTTGGAGAATCTCAGAAACACTTGAGGAAAAGCTATCAGAGACTGGAATGTCTGAGTGAGTACTTAAGCAATTCAAATTAATGATATTCAAGTTTCACTCACTCATCTGATACACTGAGCTCTTATTATATGCAAGGCACAGTACCAACCACAGGAGATACAGCAGTGAGCAAGGTAAACACGGAATTTATTAAGTTGAACTGGGTGGAAATAAAATTTCCAATATTCAACTTTTGGGGACTTACAAAAATGGTAATTTCTTATGGGTCAGCATGAATACATTCTGGCAAGAGAGAAAGAAAATAACAACGCATGACCCAATTAATTGCTTGATTACAATTATGAAAAGAGCTATCAAAGAGCAATCCGATCTGATTCAGTCGTGTGTGTGTGTGTGTGTGTGTGTGTGTGTGTGTGTTGCCAGCCAAGAAAGGCTTTCCTATAAGGAGTTACTTTAGAGGAAGTGAGGGTGAAGAAGAACTAACTTAGTGAAAGAGAGTAACAGAGATCATCCCTGGCCAAGTCAGGTGCAAAGGGCGTGAAGGGTAGGAGACTGGCATTTTCCCGAGCCTGAGAAGGTGGTGACTGCCTGCAGGGAGACGCAGGGGTGGTGGGATAAGGTCTGGAGAGAAGGGGGAGTCGAATCAGACAGGGCCTTGTAGGCCATGATAAGGACTTTGGCTTTTATCCCAAGAGGTTTAAAAAAACACAATGGTATATTATTTGTATCCAAAAGCTGGCAACATCCAGGGAACATTCAGGTTACAAAAAAATGTTCCATGCCCTTGGTACAGATGAGCCCGGAGGTTCACAGCTACAGGGGTAGTATGTGGTTGCGTCAGGATCAGAATCTAGGTCTTTCCAAAGAGCTTTCTCCACCCTGGATGCCACTGGGAGGGTGGCAGGGGGGTGAGACAGGCGGGGAGGCCAGGAGACTCTCTAGGAGGAGGCCAAGGAGGCCCCGTGCGCCGGGCGGCAGCTCAGTGGCCAGCAGCAGTCCTGGCGGAAGCGGCGCACGAAGAAACATCAGATGAGTGGGTCCAGGCAGCTGTTGAGGCTCAGCAGCGCCAGGCTGAGGGTGTGCAGGATTGTCAAGCGTGGAGGCGGCGCGACACCGGTCTCCGTCGCTGTCCCGCCCGGCCACCCTGGGCGCCAGCAGCAGGTGGTAGGGCGCCAGACTGAGGGCGAAGACCAGCAGGAGCCCCAGGACCATGGTCTTGGCCGCGCGCGAGTGCGCGCCGGCGCTAGCAGGGCCCGGGCCCGAGGGCGCCTGGAGCGCCCGCGCCAGGCTCACGTAGGCCGGGAGCACCAGCAGGAAGGCGGCCGCGAAGAAGGCCACCGTGACGGAGGCCAGCCCCGAGCTTGCCCAGCGGTGCTCCTGGCAGGGAGGGGCCGGGCCCGCCAACCAGGCGAAGGCGCAGGCAGTGCGCGCGGGGCGCCGGTGGCGCAGGCCAGGCAGGCAGCCGCCCCGGGCCCGGGGCCGCGTACGGAGCAACAGCGGCACACGCTGATGAGCGCGGCGAAGACCACCGCGTAGGTGGACACGTAGTAGGCGGCCCCAGCCGCGCGGCAGGCGGCCTCCGGGCCAGGCCCAGGTAGTAGATGAGCCACGGCTGCAGCGTGAGCGTGAAGAGCTCATCAGCCAGAGCCAGGTTGAACAGGTAGAGAAGCAGGGCCTGGCCCAGGCGCCCGCCGCTGCGGATGAACACTGCCAGGGCAGCCACGTTGGCTGGCAGCCCCAGGCCCAGCGCCAAGGCATAGGCCGCGGGCACCACGATGAAACGAGCAGGGTCATCCCAGAGGCTGCAGCCGCCAACACCCAGGTCCCCAACACTGCTGTTCATCTCTGACCTTGATGTGGCAGAGGAAAGGTTAATGCGGCGGCTAGCCACAAAGGCAACCCCCATTCCACCTTCTCCCACCCCAATCTCCTCTTCTTCAGCCCTTGCGGGGAGGGGGCACTAGAGGCAGAGTCCATGTGAGAGGGAATGAGGACCGAACCTGGCCAGCAGCTGCTGAGAGGGGATGGACTCCGGAGTTTTTGGTGACAAGCTGTGGGAAGCGAGGAAGAGGCAGGAGTCCTAGATAACTTGGAAATTTCCAACCTTGGTGACTGAGAGGGTAGAGGTGCCCCTCACAGACAGAGTATGGTTCATACCTGTTGGGGCACAGACCTGTGCGGTAAACCCACATAGGGCTGAGCCAACAGGGAGTTCTGGAGAAACAGGTTGAAACATAGAGGCCTGTCCAGAAAAAGACCCAACTCCCTCGTCCCTGTGCCACCCAGATGAGAAGCATGGATGGAGGAATGGGCTTGTGGTGCAGTGACCCACAGGATAGGCCTATGCACAGTGACCTCGGACTTGCCTTGGTGAAGGTCCTCTCCCAGGGAGGTACCTCAGCACTTGCCTGGAGCACCCTTGGCTGGGCTGAAAAGCTTTTGCCACTCTGAAGCCTTCCATCCTTTTTCCTCCCCCCTCACTTTTTGACCACAAAGTCGTCCTGGGTCAGACTCAGACCTCTGGACAGAAAAGCAAAAAGTGCACAGGCCCAGCAATCAGGCAGATTCTAGATATACACATCAATTTGCCATGTGACCTTGGGCAAATTACTCAGCTTCACTGAGCCTGTCTTTGCTGCAGTAAAATGGAGATTAAAATACCTACCTCACAGGGTTGTTGGGAGGATTATGAGAAAACATAAGTAAAACTGAGCCCTGTGGCTGACACTGGGGAGATACTTCATTACTGTTAGCTCCCTTCCCTTCTAGGCAGCACATAGATAAATGTGTACACTCACACAGGCACACACAGAGTGTCAGAGACATAGACACCCCAGGCACACAAAACAACACAAACACATCTGGGCATATTCCTATCCTCTTCCCAAGGGAGGTAAGTGCACAAATCAATGTCCTGTTACTATTTGTGACACACTTACACACTCCTAGGATGTCCTAAAACTCAGTTCTTCCAAAATCTGGATTTTTGCCTTTGAGCATCTCAGGCTCCAATCCTTTCTGAGACCCCGGGTAACTGTATTTCCTTTCCCCACTTCCTCTGTTCTGTTCTCCATGCCTGTAGCCCTACCCTGACCCATCCCCTGCCATCCTACCAGATTGTTCCTTTCTTACCTCTTGCTATAATGGCTGCTGGAGTTCTCTCTGGGGTCCTGACTTTAAGGATCTGACACAGGGCAGAATCCCCTCCCACTCACACATCTCAGACCCTCCCATCAGCCAGCTAATCCCAAGAAACGACATGAAGAATGGGTCTGACAGCTGGAAGGGCTGGAGCCCACCTGTGGCACCTGTGAGCTGGGTTTCTGGGGCTGCAGTCAGGGCCCCAAGGGAAGGGAGTGTCATCGGAGGACAAGAGAGCCTTCAGCACAGGGAGGGAGATACAAATGCATTAGGAAGGGCAGGCAGCTGAACATCATCGTGCTGAGATGACCTAGATTTAGGCTGTAGTTTGGGGGGCACATTTCCTGAGGCCCGGCTTCTCCCTGGGCTGCTAAGGAGGCACTGCTTGGGCTCAAGATCCTCCTGCTGCTGTCAGTCCCAACTGCTGGTACACACCAGCTGCCCAGCCTACTCCTCTAGCACCCTGACTTTCCTGCAGCTGCTGGGCAGTCCTACAGCCAAGCTTGGGGGCCCTAGTAGCTGCTTATCAGCCTACAGATCCAGACTTGGTAAACAGGAGCCCTCAATCTAATGCTAGCTGCGAGAGGTTTTACTCAAAGTCCGTCCTGGCAGGAGACGGGCTGGCAGTGGCATCCTGGAAGGGGTGGAGAAAGTATAAGGCCAGGATCCTTGGGGCTCCAGGCTTTACTTTCTTGGGCTTCAAAATTTCCAAGCAAGATGGGCACAGTGGCTAACGCCTATAACCCCAGCACTTTGGGAGGCCAAGGCGGGCAGATCACCTGAGGTCAGGAGTTCGAGATCAGCCTGGCCAACATGGTGAAACCCCATCTCAAAAAATAATAATAATAATAATAATATAAAAAAATAAAAAAAATTCCAATCAGAGGGGAAATGCTGGAAAGCAGGACAGATTTCATCACACCAGACAGGTCATCCCATCTACTCTCAGATTGAAGACAGCAGGGGTGCCATGCCTATCCATTTTCAGCTTTGGCAGCTGGTGCAGTGAAAAGTTTGGGTCCTGGAATCAATTAGGCCTTAGTTCTAGTTCCAGGTCTCATATATAGGCACTTAAGCTTTCCAGATGCATTTTCTCAACTGTAAAACAAATCAATATTTAATAATGGCTAGCATTTACTCAACATTTACTATGTGCCGGGCTATGAAATAGTTACTATCATTATTCATAGTTTTCAAATAAGCTAGTAAGTGACAGAAACCATTGTCTACTTCCTCTTCTTCCTTGCTGACCAGTGTGGGTAAATCTTAACTAGTCTAAGTCCATTATGGGAATTCCATTCTCCTGCCAGTGATTAGGAATGGAAATGGGACATAGTTCTGCCTAGTGAAATCTACGGGAAAATCTAGGGTCTTCTAAAGCACCCTTCCTCTCTTTTCACCTTTCAGTATTATAGCAAATGCACTATCTGGAGCTGCTGCAGCTATTTCGCAACTCTGAGGCCAGTAGCCAACACACTGACAGCAGCAGAGCAGAAAGTTTAAAGAATGTTGATTCTTGATGCCATCATTAGGCAAATTAACCAACATTGAAACTGAAGTGGTTATCTCTGAACCTCTTACATGAGAGAAAAGGTTTCCTTATTGTTTTGACATTACCATTTATTTAGCGTGATCTATCTATCCTTACTATAGGCAGACTGCACCACCATGCTTTCGGACTCAAGAATAAAAAAAATCCAACTGAGAGCGTCACCTTGCCTGAGGTTCACTAGTCAGAATGGGAATTAGCATTTTGTAGTGAACATGAAATGGAGTAATAGAGACTTCTTTTACACCCTCAAAGCAATCTGTAGGCTGATAGCCAGAATATTTGCATAAGTGAACTGTTTCTCACTATGATCCTTCATGGGAGGTACATCACTTCCCAAAAGCCCACAGCCCTGCCTAGCTAAGATAAAGATGGTGGTGACATAATAGCAGATGCCCTAACGTGTTGTCCACTTTTCCCCCAAGAACTGTCACACATATGCACCCTTCCTACCCCCAAGGACCTCTGGGATTCCTCCCAGGCTTTGGGCCCTGCTGTACCACTCAGCATTTCACGGAGTTGGCTGTCCCTCACCTCCATGTAGGTGTCAAGGAACACTGGACTGGGTGCCACACATCACCACCAGAGCTTGATTTCAGGTCCTGTCAAATGACTCAATGCCAATCTGCTAGCTCTGCAAATCTAATATGTCAGAGAAAAAAAGGAGTGGGAGGGAATTTCTAATGTGGCTCAAAGGGCATAGGCAGAAGCAAGTACTTAAAGTTCTGCCATACAGAACCTGTACATTTTAAATATGCATTAAAAGCCTTAAAAATATGCATGTGTTTTGAACCAGCACCCTTACTTCTAGGGGAAGAAAATAAGTATGCAAAAGAGATTTACTGTGAGGCTTACAATAGCAAAAAATTGAGAAAAACCCAAATGTTCCTCGTGGGGGGTGAAATACATTATAGTACATCCTTACAATGGAATACTATGCAGCCATTAACAGCAATGAGGCAAAAGAGACATGAAACAGTGTTATAGTTTATAAGGTTTTAAAAGGAGGTCGAATAAAATAGGATATATGGTTTTATTTTCATTTTTAAAAATATGTATCTGCTTAAAGGCACAGAAAAAAGTTCAGAGGTATACTAACACCAAGGCATTAAAAGTGGTTATTTGGGGCATCAGAATTTTGGTTGATTTAAATTTCTTTTCTGCTTATTTTGTATTTTCGTATGACATGAGGAATGTTAATATGCATAACATGTACTCCTCACAAAAGAGTAGTAAAGCTAAAAAGAGAAAGTAGGGCCAGGTAGGCAAAATGTCTCTTTCAACACTGGCTGACCCTGGATATTATAATGGTAACAAGATGACAGACTCTGTGTTCTACCATATTCCTGCTGTGTGAGAGCTGCACGGCATAAACAGGCAGAGATGCTCTACTTCCAGGATTCCTTGAATGTACTTAGAGTCTTCTTCCTAGTGGGTCTGACCACCTTCTTAGTCTGGGCTAAGAGCTGGCCGACATTCAGCAGCAGCAGGAACCCCAGGCAGACGATGGCCGGGATACAGGTGCTTAGTGACTCTTTTAGAGCTGCCAAGGTGAAGATAGCCCCTGGAATGGAAAGTGAGGTCCCTGAGGCTCCTTGGGAGAACCCAGGAGATCCAGGAGCTCAGGGCTCTCCAGTTTAGGCTGATCCACTCCAGCCCAAGCCCTCCCATTAAACACCCTCACCACTCCCAACGTGCATTACCAAAACTAACTGCATTCATCTCTAGCCTCCTGGAGAAAGCAGGACCAGGAAATTAGAAGCCTCTTGAACAATAGCAGTGGCAACAGTTGCCCCTCTTGGAGGACAAGAAAGAAACAGAAATGACCCAGCAAAATAGGGCAGTGGCTAGAGTGGATAGATTTTAGGAAAAAAAATCTCCCTGATCCTTCTTTCTTTCCTCTTTTTTTCTTTCTTTTCTCTTTCTTTCTTTTCTTTCTCTCTCTCTTTCTTTTTTAAGGCAGAGTTTTGCTCTGTCACCCAGGCTGGAGTGCAATAGCATGATCTCCTGCCAGCCTCCTGAGTAGCTGGGCTACTGGGTTCTGGGTACTGGCTTCAAGTGATTCTCCTGCCTCAGCCTCTTGAGTAGCTGGGATTACAGGCGCCCACCACCACGCCCGGCTAATGCTTGTTTAGTAGGGACGGGGGTTTCACCATGTTGGTCAGGCTGGTCTCGAACTCCTGACCTTGTGATCCGCCCACCTCGGCCTCCCAAAGTGCTGGAATTACAGGCGTGAGCAACCGTGTCTGGCCCCTTCTCCTTTCTTAATCCTACATCTACTAAGATTAAGATGAAGGGAAGGACTAGCCCAGCGGCTGCTGGTTGGAGGTATGGGAAAGATCTGAAAATGAGAGAAGCTCCAGAGATGGAAGCAAGCCTGGTAGTGGTGGCAGCAATGGTAACAGATGCCAGGGCATACAGAAGAGCCTGAAGATATCTGGCCTTTGAAGCAACAGCTGTCTTTGTACATCAGCAGTTCCTGTGGGCAGAGCTACTGGTGGGGTGGGGGGGACTCCCTCGGGAAATTCTGTGCCTTCCTGTTCAAGGTTCTCCAGCTTCCCTGCTCTCTACACCAATCTGCCAGACACATACATCAAATGGCAGCTGCTCCTCCATCCCCTCATCCCAGAAGTGGGTGTGTGGAGGAAGGAGCAGAGGCACTGAGCTTGCAATACATCTTCACAAGGGAATACCATGCAGCCATTAGAATTGAGGAGGCAGAAGGTACACTTAACATGTGATAATGTTCTAGCATATTAAGTTTAAAAAGTACCTGTGCTAGTTTGAAGACCATGGAAACTGTGGTAGAGCAGGAAGTGCTCTTGATCCCAGAGAAAAAAGAAGGGTGGCAACAGTAAGGGGCAACAGCCAGGTCTTTCCATCATCCTCCCCCAGAAAACCCCATTTTCTCAGGCCAGTTGGCCCCCTTACCCATCATGAGCAGAATCAAGAACAAGTTACTGATCTCTTGCAGCATCGGTGGGCCCGTGGCCAGCAGCAGCCCAGCCAGCAGTTCCAGAAAGCCCACAGCTATTTGGTAGTTCAGGGGATCTGGCTGGTAGCCAAATACCTTCAGCGGGAACACCTCAGCAAACTGCACGAACAGGGCGTTCTAGGGGTGGCAAGGAATGCCTGTCAGCCTCATGCTCACCAAGGCTGAGCTCCCCAGATGCTCCATGGCATATACATGCCTGTGCCCTCAACTCCCCAGAGAAAAGAACTACTACTGTAGGTCAGGTCCAGGCCTGAGGTCAGCCTGGAGGGGAGAGGGCTGCCCTGTGGCGCTGAGCTTTGGAATCAGGAAACAGGCTCCATGTTCCAAGTGGTACAGAGATAGATTTTCTCACTAGACCTCTCGAGAGATTACAACCCAGGCCAAATCCCAGGAGGAGGGGGCTGGGCTTGGCTCCCTAGTGCCAAGGCCTGGGGAATGCCACAGTTTGCTTCTTTGTGCCTGGCCTGGTTTCTCTTAAGGCTGCTGTACAGGGAATATTTGGAGGTGGGGAGGAGTTAGGTGGGCTCAAAGTGACTCTTCTTGTCAAGGCAGGTCCACCCCTGAGCCAAATGGCAACTTCACCCTTACTTTCGGGGTTACTTTTTCCTGTTCCCACTCCTCAGCTCTACCTCCCCTCCTCAGCTCTGCTGGGCAGCAGCTCTAAGCTATCGTCTCTGGGGATGTATCCAGGCCTTGGAGAGAGATGCCAGCAGGGGTCTACAAGTCTAGCTCTTTTGAGGGACTGGGGAGATTGGTGAACAGGAAATGAAAGCTTTCCCGTGAGTCTGGAACTAGACAGAAGGCTGAAAGACGACTTCAGGGCCTCCCTCTCAGGCTTCCAGGAGAGGCTTCCCTTTCTGGGTTCCGAGTCCGGAGTGACTAGTTTGTGTCCTGCTTCCTGACTAGATGTGCAACCTTTAGCAGATATACTCGCCCTTCAGGGCGGGCTTCCTTCCCTGCAAAGCCAGGATTACTACACCCCAACCCCACGAACCTCCCGAAAACTGAAGCAAACGGCGAAAAGGGGGAAGACAGCGCGGAGTGAGCTCATTTTCCCGCTGCATCATCCTCTCCCAGGGTCCGGGGAGTGGGGAGGAGGGTCCTCCTAAGGCTGTAGATTTGCCTGGGGCCACCAATGCTCAGCAGGAAGGGGAGGTTCTGTTCTCTTCCGTCTAGGGAAGATCCAGAGAACTCGAGGAACTCCCCAGGAAGGACGTGCGCCTCAGTCGAAAGCCAGGCGCTTTCCCCCATCTCCAGCTGAGCCTCGGAAGCCCGAAGGCAGCCTGCCGGGCCGGCGGGAGCGGCGGGGCGGAGCACACGCCTCCGCGGGCCCGATCCCCGGCCGCCCGCCCGCGCCGCTCACCATCCGCTCCGAAACTGGAGCCGAGATCTCCTCCGAGAGCTTGGCCAACCCCACGAGCGCGAAGAAGCCGCCCAGCAGTACACGCAGCACCGACAGCAGAAGCTCCATGGCCGCGCTCCCCGCACCGTGGGTTGGCCCCGCCGAAAACCCGCCTCTGCCGCCGGCTCATTTCCTCCCTCCCTGGGGCGGCCGGAAGACTCGCCTGAGTTACCATCCCCCACCCTCCAGGGGGTCGCGAGGCTGCAGCACTGGAGCAGGGCGCCCCCATCCTACAGGTGAGGACCACTGGCTCGTAACTGACTAAACCGACACCTTTGGATTCAGGGAGTGTTTCCCAGCCAGTACGGAGTGCTGGCAGACATGCATGGGTGTCTGGGTGCGGCTCAGCTACCATCAAAAGACCCCGGGGCTTCGTTCCTGCCTGTGCCATAGTATCTGTGGGATCTGAGCTGTCACCCGACCCCAAAGGGTCTCGGTATCTGCATCTGTATAGGGGGATAACTCAGTTCTCCAGAGTTTGTAACAGGCCTAGCACAGTGCCTGCACATGTAAGAGCTCAGAAAGTTATTTGTAAATTAGTAAATTAATTTATAAAATTATAAGTAATAAATCAAAAACCATTAATTATTAAATAAGTCTCTTTTCTATCTTTGCCTGAGGTGTCTTTTCCCTCTAATTTATCTCAGCTGAGACTGAAATGTGAAAGGTGTTTGAAAATTCAGATACTTGCAGCCATGGATAGAGAGACTTTCACTGAACCAAGCCCTACAGTCCACTCCTGGCCCATTTGCTCTTACCTGGCAATCTGTCTAAAGCTGGGATGGGCAAACCATGGGCCAAATTTGCCCAGCTGTCTGATTTTTTTCCATGCTTCTCCCCTTCCCCCAAGCTAATAATGTTTGTTTACATTTTTATGATAAAAACTTTTTAAGGCCGGGCGCGGTGGCTCAAGCCTGTAATCCCAGCACTTTGGGAGGCCGAGACGGGCGGATCACAAGGTCAGGAGATCGAGACCATCCTGGCTAACACGGTGAAACCCCGTCTCTACTAAAAAAATACAAAAAACTAGCCGGGCAAGGTGGCGGGCGCCTGTAGTCCCAGCTACTCAGGAGGCTGAGGCAGGAGAATGGCGTAAACCCGGGAGGCGGAGCTTGCAGTGAGCTGAGATCCGGCCACTGCACTCCAGCCTGGGTGATAGAGCGAGACTCCGTCTCAAAAAAAAAAAAAAAAAAAAACTTTTTAAAGAAGCTTGTGTGACATAGAAAAATTATATGAAATTCCTATTTCAGTGCTCACGAATAAGTTTTATTTAAACACAGCCACACTCATCTGCATATTGTCTGTGGCTGCTTTTGCACTGCAACTGCAGAATTGAGTAGCTGTGACAGTATGGCCTGCAAAGCTGAAAATATTTACTATCTGGCTCTTTATTTAAAAAGTTTGCTAAGCTCTGGTATATTAGGCCAGAAAGCCCCCAAGCAGGGGTCTCAAACCCCCCTACTGCTTCCATTTATAGTTACCCAAGCTGCTTAGATCTGTCTTTTTCCAGCTGGGCATAGTGGCTCATACTTGTAATCCCAGCACTTTGGGAGGCCGAGGCAGGTGGATCACTTAAGGTCAGGAGTTCGAGACCAGCCTGACCAACATGGTAAAACCCCATCTCTACTAGAAAAATACAACAGACAGGTGTAATGGCACATGCCTTGTAACCCCAGCTACCCAGAAGGCCAAGGCAGAACTGTTTGAACCCAGAAGGCAGAGGTTCCAGTGAGCCAAGATCACGCCATTGCACTCCAGCCTGGGCAACAAGAGCAAAACTCCATCTCAAAAAAAAGAAAAAAAAAAAAAGATCCATCTTTTCCACCTACTCACAACCTTGCTGGGGTAAGTAGCTGGTTGGCTGGAAGACTGAAATGTTCCACTCGCTTCTAAAGGCCAAGCTGTTTCAACATTCAGGTTGTGCTGTTACATTATAAACTGGGCCTCTCATTACCTTCAGTCTTTGTCACTAATCCAAATTTAATGAAATAACTAAATTTTCTACCCTGGATTATAATTATACACAATTACTTATAAAAATCATAATTATTAAATTCCTCAACAAAAAGGGAAAAATTATTAAAACATTTAATCACTGAAAACACAAATCCACCTTAGGAAATTATCTTTTAGGATACTTATACAAAACACGAGATTATTGACTTCGCTATTAAGCAATGTGCATATTGCTACTCTTTTTCCTTCATTAATTTTTCTATCCTTGGAATTAAAGATGTGACTGCAAGTCTTAGGGCAGGGCCAGAAACCAACAGATTTCTTTGTTTTGACTCAGTCAAAGCTGAAAAGGCAGCATCACATAAATAAACAGTTGAAAAGGGTAATAAAAATTTCATTGCCCTTTCATGGAGTTCTGGGTAACTTGTCTTTGCATTTATCCAAAACTGAGTTACAGACACTGATTTAAATACTGATTGTAATCCTAAATCTGAAGATAGCTGTGTTAGCTTTTCTTCTTCGAAGTCGGTGAGATTATTATTTTGGTGATTCATAAAAGGGTTAATTATCCACAAATTTCCTGAACGCAAGTCTTGTTCTGGTGGAAAACAGTCACTGAACACTTGAGAAAGTCCTTCCAGGTGCTCAAAAATAATCCTTGTGATCTCTGTCATATTTAAGCCTGATGAATTTGAGAATTCAGAAAATGAAGGGAACATGTCATAGTCATTCTCTTGTGTGCGCTTCAACCACATTTTTAACTTTCTCTTAAATACATCAATTTTATTACACAAATTGAAGAAAGTAGTCAAAGTTCCTTGGAGACTTAAATTTAATTCATTTATAAGTGAAAATATATCTGATAAGTAGGCCAGCTTTGCAACCCATTCCTCATCATGAAAATACTTGGTCAAATCTGAATGCTTTTGACTTAAAAATATTTCAATCTCATGTCGTAATTCAAATAATCTTTTTAACATTCTCCCTCTTGATATCCAACGTACTTCAGCATGAAGCGGTAAACTCACATGCTCAGATCCCATCTCTTCACACAAAATTGTTAACATACGTGAATTCAATGCATTGCTCTTTATAAAACTTAGAATTTGTGCTGACTGCAAAAGAATTTTATGTAAACATGGAGACAACTTTTCTGCCACTAAACGTTCACGGTGAATAAAACAATGTGTAAATGCCGCTGTATTCATGGCAACTTCTTGAATTTTTGCTTTTAAACCAGAATACCTGCCAGTCATGCTTGCAGCCCCATCGGTACAGAGACCAACACAATGTTTCCAATTCAGAGATTTACTATCAATATATTTATTTATTAGTTCAAATATTTCAAAACCAGTTATTCGAGTAGGCATTTCAATGCAAAATAATAATTCTTCTTTTACATCACGACAATCATAATCAATGAAACGAATATAGCACAAAAGAAGTGTGATATCTGAGATTTCTGATGACTCATCTATCTGCAGGGCAAACCACTTTGACTCTCTGACCTTTTGAATCAGCTGGTCTTCAATGTCTGCAGATAGTTCGTCAATCCTGTGTTGAATTGTAACATTAGAAAGTGGGATAGTTTTCATTTTGTCTCCAGCACTTGAACCCAAAACTTCTGAACACATTTCTACTAAATATGGTTTAATTAATTCTTCAGCAATGGAGAATGGCTTCTTGCTTGCAGCAGTTTGGAAAGCAATTAAATAAGAAGCTTTCACAAGTGACTTTTCAACTAATAAACACTTTTTTATAGAACTATTTTGACATTCCATTTCTAGAGATTTTTGTTCAAAAAAATCTACTGGTTTGTTTTCTAATTCTGAATGTTTTGTCTTCAAATGATGAGAAAGATTTGCTGGCTTCATGTTTTCACTGGATAAGATCTCTCCACAAATGACACACTGTGGCCTTGGTGAACTTTCTTTTGATCCAGGACAGATAATAAAACCAACTTTTAAATATTCTGTATCGTAAGTCTGGAAAAAACCTAATCTTTTTTTCTTTGAAGGTGGAGAATCAAGTTCTGCATCATTTTTTTCATTAGGCATAGGTAAATCTGAATGAAATATTTGAATCATTGTTATTTTCAAGAACAAATAAGCAATGTTCCTTATGTATCTCCCCACACATTTAAAATTCATATTTTGTTACTATTTCTATTTATCAAAAGAATGCACTGATAAAAGTTTAAGCACAAATCATAATACTTCCAGTGATGCCACTGACAACTGAATTTCTCCTTTGCCCAAAGCTTGATCACTAGCTATAATAAAACTGTAGGATGTGATACATGTACAAGTAATCCCAAGCACCCAATAGGTTATTGAAATGAGGGCGAAGACCACAGTACACATCAAATTAACAATAAACTTTTTGGCTGGGCACGGTGGCTCACACCTATAATCCCAGCACTTTGGGATGCCAAGGTGGGTGGATCACTTGAGCCCTGGTATTAGAGACCAGTCTGGGCAACATGGCAAAACTCCATCTCTAAAATAAAAAAAATAAAAAAATAAAAATAAATTGGCTGGGGGCAGTGGCACACACCTATACTTGGGTAGCTAAAGCAAGAGGATCACCTGAGCCCAGGAGGTTGAGGCCGCAGGGAGCCAGGATCACGCCACTGCACTCTTGAGACTGTGTCTCAAAAAACAAAAAAAAAAGAATAAATTTTTTATTGGTGAGTGACACTGGTATCAAAAAAATTTTTAAAGAAAAAGAAAAAAAAGGCAGGCATGGGGCTCACACCTGTAATCCCAGCACTTTGGGAGGCCAAGGTGGGCATATCACCTGAGGTCAGGAGTTCGAGACCAGCAAGGCCAACATGGTGAAACCCCCTCTCTACTAAAAACACAAAATTAGCCAGGCATGGTGGTACGTGCCTATAATCCCAGCCACTTGAGAGGCTGAGACAGGAGAATTGCTTGAACCCGGGAAGCGGAGGGTGCAGTGTGCTGAGATCACGCCATTGCACTCCAGCCTGGGAGACAAGAGCGAAACTCCATCTCAAAAAAAAGAAAGAAAAGGAAGAAAAAGAGAAAGAAAAATAATGTTTTACTTGAAACAATCCAGAAAAAAAAAATATTTAAAAAAGGTAACATTTCATTAATCTAGATGAAGAGTATACTAGTGTTGACTGTACTGTATACTCAACCTTTCTGAATTTTGATACTCAGTGTCAGTGAGGTTGTAGAGAAACGGATCCTCCTGAACACTGCTGGTTGGAGCATACATTGATGTGACTTTTCAGGAGGGCAATTTAGGCAACAGGTATCAAAAGCTTTAAGAATAGATGACAGGCCAGGCACAGTGGCTCATGCTTGTAATCCCAGCACTTTGGGAGGCTGAGGCAGGCGGATCATGAGGTCAGGAGTTTGAGACCAGCGTGGCCAACACAGTGAAACCCGTCTCTACTAAAAATACAAAAAAAATTAGCTGGGCGTGGTCACGGGTGCCTGTAATCCCATCTACTTGGGAGGCTTGAGGCAGGAGAATCACTTGAACCCGGGAGGTGGGGGCTACAGTGAGCCGAGATCGCACCACTGCACTACAGCCTGGGCGACAGAGATAGACTCTGTCTCAAAAAAAAAAAAAAAAATCGATGATAGTCTTTGAATCAATAATTCCACTGATTAGGATTTATCCTAAGGACATAATTAGGCAAGTGGACAAAGATCCATTAACATAGCTTAACCCAACATTGCTTATAATATATCTGAATTTCCAATTTTACGGAGTTGGTTATATTATATACACTGAATTCTATTTTAAGAATCTCATACCCAGGTAACAAATCTGCACATGTACCCCCTGAATAAAATAAAATAAGATAAAATAAAATAAACATAATGAAATAAAAATTGGAAAAAAAGAATATCGATGTATATTTAAATTTACATTGATGTGGAATAATGTTTCCAATGCAATGTCAAATGAAAAAATAATTTCAATTGTTAGAAAACAATTCAAGATTTATTATTTTAAAAAAGATGGAGTTTCACTCTTGTTGCCCAGGTTGCAGCACAATGGCGCGATCTTGGCTCACAGCAACCTCTGACTCCCAGGTTCAAGCGATTCTCCTGCCTCAGCCTCCTGAGTAGCTGGGATTACAGTCATGTGCCACCACGCCCGGCTAATTTTGTATTTTTAGTAGAGATGGGGTTTCACCATGTTGGTTAGGCTGGTCTCAAACTCCTCACCTCAGGTGATCCGCCCATGTTGGCCTCCCAAAGTGCTGGGACTATATGCATGAGTCACCGCGCCCAACCGACAATTCAATATTTAATCTAGAACTCAAAACGTAAGCACGCACGTGCGCGCACACACACACACATAGATGCCCACAGATCCTTCAGTACTCTCCATGTGTGAATGTTTTTTAATATAAATTCAAGTACAAAGAATATATTGTTTTAATAGGAATATAAATTACCTGAGGAAGGAAAACAGGATTCTCCTTGACTTCTACCAAAATAAAGGTACCCTACATAAAAACTTACTACTTGTTGACAGACTAAGCTTTTAAATACAGCGTATTCTATGAAGTAAAATTATTATTAAAAACAAAAATCAGGCCGGGGGCAGTGGCTCATGCCTGTAATCCCAGCACTTTGGGAGGTCGAGGCAGGCAGATCACCTGAGGTCAGGAGTTCAAAACCAGCCTGGTCAAAGTGATGAAACCCCGTCTCTACTAAAAATACAAAAATTAGCCAGATGGCTGGGCGCGGTGGCTCAAGCCTGTAATCCCAGCACTTTGGGAGGCCGAGACGGGCAGATCACGAGGTCAGGAGATTGAGAGCATCCTGGCTAACATGGTGAAACCCCCTCTCTACTAAAAAAAATACAAAAAACTAGCCGGGCGAGGTAGCGGGCGCCTGTAGTCCCAGCTACTCGGGAGGCTGAGGCAGGAGAATGGCGTGAACCCGGGAGGCGGAGCTTGCAGTGAGCCAAGATTGCGCCACTGCATTCCAGCCTGGGCGACAGAGCAAGACTCCGTCTCAAAAAAAAAAAAAAAAAAATTAGCCAGGTGTGGCGGCAGGCACCTGTAATCCCAGCTGCTCAGGAGGCTGAGGCAGGAGAATCACTTGAACCCAGGAGTTATAGGGAGCCAAGATCGTGCTATTACACTCTAGCCTGGGCGACAAGAGTGAAACTCCATCTCAAAAAAAAAAAAAAAAAAAAAAAATCAATGCTTTAGGCACAGTAGACTATTAAATCAATTGAAAATCTAAGGGTAGTTGGATTAAAAGTAATACTTTACAACTTTTTCAAATATAAGCTCAAACAATTTTCACGGTCACCAATACCTCAGATAAATTAGTTGTACTGTTAGCAACTGACAATTGAATTTGCAGTATTTAAAAAAAAACAGGTTAAATCATTAATGCTTTCAACTAAAACTATATGTTAGTAATTATAATAGCTTGTTATAATAGCTGGTTATTAGTGTTAATAATTATGAAAGCAATAAATTAAGTATTTAAAGTATGTGAGCCAAGAAAAGGAATGTTTTCACATTTAAGAATCTCAATTATTTTCTTTCCTTTTTTAAAAACAGAAACAAACAAGCCAGAAAACAAGCTTTGTACATGGGAACACACAAGGATACATACCTGTCTGACATTCTTTGTGCTGTGTATGTGGTTTGCAAGAAGTGGCCTTGGTCTGTGTGACGGGTTTGCATGATATGCCTTTGTTCTTTAAAAGCCTGGAAGGCTGGGAAGATTGGGAAGATGGAAATTTCATGGCATCTGCCTGTGTACTTTCCTAGTTAAAAGCAAATTCAGAAACCGCAGAAAGATTTTTTTTTAGTATCTTATCACTGACTATAATTGCTATCAATTGAAAGTTGATATACATCAGGAGAAATACAATTCCTCTGAAAGAGTGGTTGCAATAAAAAAGTCACCTTGGAAAATACACACAGATTCCTACTTCTCCCAATCAGCATTAGTTTAATTTACTGATTTTAAAAAATATTTATAAACTATAAATATAAAATTTATAAATATATATTTTTAAAATAAGTATGATCAAAACAATGAAAACAATTGTTAATCTTGCTGATTAGGACAATTGGCTACTCAGAAAAATTAGATCCAACCTCAGACCATACACAAAAATACATTCCACATCAATTAAAGATCTCAGAAAAAAAAAAAGAAAAAAAAACCCAAAAACTAAAGTCACTAGAGAACTTTCAAATAACCAGATCACAAAGTATAACCAGATCACAAAGTATTCTTTTCTTTTTTCTTTTTTTTTGAGACAGAGTCTCACTCTGTCACCCAGGCTGGAGTACAGTGGCACAATCTCGGCTCACTGCAACCTTCGCCTCCCAGGTTCAAGCGATTCTTGTGCCTCAGCCTCCTGAGTAGCTGGGACCACAGGTGTGCGCCACCACGCCCAGCTAATTTTTTGTATTTTTAGTAGAGACAGCGTTTCACCATGTTGGCCAGGCTGGTCTTGAACTCCTGACCTCGTGATCCACCCACCTCGGCCTCCCAAAGTGCTAGGATTACAGGCGTGAGCCACCGTGCCCGGCCGGGATCACAAAGTATTCTTAAATAAAACACAAAAGAGTCAATCAAAGTAGAAGGTTGATACATTTGAGTACCTCAAAATTTAAAACTGCTCAGATGATCCAGGATAATCTCCCTATTTTAAGGTTAGCTGATTAGTAACCCTAATGCCATTTGCTACCTTAATTCACCTTTGCCATGTAATGTAATATATTCACAGATTCCGTGGACAAGGACATGGACATCTTTGGAGGGGGCTACTATTCTGCCTATCATAATAAAGCTCTTAAAAAGTAAATTTTTTTAATCAAAAATAAAAACTTCTGTAAACAAAGGTCTTTACAAAACAAAGTTACAGGACAAACAACAGAGAGGAAGAATGTACTTAAAACATGTGTATTCACTCAGTATTTATTTCCTGAATGTTTACTACAAGCCAAGCACTGTTCTAAGCCCTGGAGATACAGCAGAAAACAAGACAAAGTTCTGCTCTTATGAGCCTTACATTCTAGAGGAAGACACAAACAATAAACAAGTAAAACAAATAATATATAATTCTAGGTAGTGATAAGTGCAATGAAGAAAATAAAGCAGCGTACAGGAATGGAGAGTGATGGCATGGAGGAGGGGCAATTTCAAAGTAAACATCTGAGCAGAGACCTTTTGAATTATTCAAAAGAGTAAGCCATGCAAAGGCCTAAGGTCAGAAGAGTTCAGGCAGGAAGACTATAGGTGCAAAAACCCTGAAGTGGGAGAAAGCTTGGCATGCTTTAGAAACATCAACAAGAACAAGGCTGAAAGACAGTAAGCAGCGGGAGAATGATACATTTGGAGAAGTAGGCAGAAACTAAATTGTATAGGATCTGGAAGGTCTCAGTTAAAAACAAAATTACGATTGTATTTTAAATGTTGATGGGAAGCCATTGGAGGTTATATTTAAATTTACTTTAAACAGAAGTAATACATGAACTCAGTGCAAAATTCAAAAGGTATGGAAGTACTGCGTTGGTGCAAAAATAACTGTCGTTTTTGCAATTAAAGTAATATATACACGAATGACTGCCATCTACCCAGACTCAATCTTGAACACAACCACTGTTCCCAGTTTCTTATACAGTTGTTCCCCCTTATCTGCTGGGAATATGTTCCAAGACCCCCAGTGGTTGCCTGAAACCATGGATCATACCGAACCCTATATACACACACACATATGTATATATGTGTATATATGTATATATGTATACATATATGGATATATACATATATCCATAATATATTCATATATGATATATACATATCCATAATATGTATTATGGATATATGTATATATACATTTATATGCATAAGATATATGTATATACTATATATGTATACATATGTATACATATACATATGTATACATATATATACACACAGATATGTATGTGTGTATATATAATTCCAGGTAGTGATAAGTGCTAAGTGTGATATATAGACACACATATATGTATATAGGGTTTAGTATGATCCATGGTTTCAGGCAACCACTTTGTTGCCTGAAATATGTATACAGGGTTGTATATACATATACAATATATGTATATGTATATATGTTGTATATGTACATACACATATACATATATGTATATGCAACATATAGGCAACATATATGTATATATGTTGTATATAGGGTTCTGTATATACACACTATATTTTTATACATATATACCTATGATAGTTTTATTTATAAATTAGGCATAGTAAGAGGTTAACAGTAACTACTAACGAAATAGAAAAATTATAATATACTGTAATAAAAGTTACATGAATGTACTGTCTCTCAAAATATCTTAATGTGCTGTACTCATTCTTCTTGTGACCTGATAACTGAGATGGCTACTGACTAGTGATGGGTAGTATACACAGTGTGGATATGCTAGACAAAGAGATGATTTACATCCCAGGTAGAATGGCATGATATTTCATCGTGCTACTCAGAATGGCACACAATTTAAAACTTATGAATTATTTCTGGAATTTTCCATTTCATATTTTCAAGCCACAGATAAGCAGTACTACTATATATCCTAGAGATGGTCTATGTAATTAAACAAAGTTGCTTCTGACTACAAAGTGTAGCCTATTATTATCAAGATTCAGAATCTTGCTCTTGTCACTTAGTAAACTATCTTCGAGGTCCATTTACACAACATTGTATAAATAACAGCTTGCATAGTATTCCATTATTAAATGTACCAAAAGTAATCTGAAGAATCCCTGATGAACATATCTAGGATGTTATAAATCTTTTACTGTTATAAACAATGCTACAATGAGTATGTTTAGACCTAAATTAATTCTACATGTGCTAGTTTATCTACAGAATAAAGTCTTAGAAGTGTTGTTGGTGGGTCCCGAATACATAATGTTAATTCTGATGGTACTGCCACATTGCTCTCCATAGACCTTATATCAAATTATGTGACCATTCTCAACAGATGTGGGCCTTTCCCAGTATCCTAGTCAATAGAGTATTACCAAACATTTTGTTATTTCTCAATACGTGAAAAATTATTTTACTTTAGTGTAGTTAGGTATTTTCACATGTAAGCATTATTTGTAGTCCCTCTTCTGTGAACTCTCAATTCATATTAATTACCATTTTCCTTTATCTTTTCAAAAAAAATTCTATGCATGTTTAACAGATGTGCCAAAAACTTCAAAGATTCAAATAATACACAATGAAAAAATAATTTTCCCTTTTAAAATTCTCCCCTAGTGATTCAATTATCCTTAGAGGCAACCACTATTACCCATTTATTAGTTGTCTTCCAGGGATAGTCTACACATATACATAAGTGTGTGTGTGTAGCACAAATGGCACCATGTTACACAATTTTGTGTCTTTTTTCACTTATGATATTTGAGACTCCTCTATGTATGCATATACTGAGCTGCCACATTCTTTTTTAACAACTGTGTAATATTCCATTGTTAGGGATATATACTTTGTTCAGTTTTAACTACAGCCTCAACAAGGCCACTATGTATGCCTGGACAGCAACTCCACGTGCCAGGCCATATAAATAGGTGTGAAATTCAAAAAGGGTACATTTCAGACCCTGCCCACGTAGAGCTATTTTTTTCTAATTCACACAATAACTCAAGAGTGAATACACCACGGCCCTGACCACTGGTGAAATAATTAGGTTGTTTTCAAGCTTCTGCTACTACAAACAATGCTATGATTAAAATCCTTGTACATGCTTCATTTCATAAATGTACAAAATGTATCTGAAAGATAAATTCCTAAAAATGGAGTTCCTGGGTAAATGGTAGTTAAAATTTTAACAGGTTCTACTAAATTGCCCTCTGCAGCACTTTTATCAATTTACACTTCTACTGGCAATAAGAATACCTTAGCAGCGTTACCCATCATTTTTCTTTGCCAATCTGATTAAACCATAGTTCTAACCAGCATTTCTCTCATTTTGAAGTTAAATATCTTTGCATATGTTACTTTTGCCCACTTTCCTACCTGCATTTAAAATGATTCACAGAAGCTCCTTGGGGATTTTTTGTTTTTGTTTTTGTTTTTTGAGACAGTCTCGCTCTGTCACCCAGACTCAAGTGCAGTGGCGTGATCTCAGCTCACTGCAACCTCTGCATCCCGGGATCCGGGATCAAGCAATTACCACCCGTGCCTTAGTCACCTGAGTGGCTGGGATTACAGGCGTGCGCCAACACACCCAACTAATTTTTGTATTTTTAGTAGAGACAGGGTTTCGCCATGTTGGCCAGGCTGGTCCTGAACTCCTGCCCTGAGGAGATTTGCCCACCTCGGCCTCCCAAAGTGTTGGGATTACAGGCATGAGCCGCCGCACCTGGCCCATAGAAGCTCTTTACTATTTAAAAAAACTAGATTTTTGTAACATGAGTTGTATGTAACCTTTTCATTTTGTCATTTGTCTTTCGATTTTGAAATATGGTTGAATTTCCCCATTGATTCTCTTACGGCTTCTGGGTTTTGTGACATATTTAGAAAGACTTCTACACTGTTAAAATTTTTTCCTATATTTTTCTGACTACATACTTACAATTTCTTAGGTCTTTCTCCATCTGAACTTTATTTTGGTCTAAATTGTGAGGTACAAATCTATATTTTCTTCCATGTGTCTACTCAGTTGTCACAGCATTATTTATTAAATAATCCATATTTTTCCTATTGATCTGAAATGTCACCTCTATCATTACTAAATTCCTATATATTAAATATATGTTTGGGTCAGGTGCTGTGGCTCATGCCTGTAATCCCAGCACTTTGGGAGGCCGAGGTGGGTGAATCACGAGGTCAGGAGTTCAAGACTAGCGTGGCAAAGATGGTGAAACCCTGTCTCTACTAAAAATACAAAAATTAGCCGGGCATGGTGGCGCGCACCTGTAATCCCAGCTACTAGGGAGGCTGAGGCAGAGAACTGCTTGAACCTGGGAGGCAGAGGTTGAAGTGAGCCGAGATCACAGAACTGCACTCCAGTATGGGCAACAGGGCGAGACTCTGTCTCAAAAAAAAAAAAAAAAAAATGTTTGGGCCTATTTCTGGATTTCTCTTCTACTGAGCTGTCTGTCTGTTCATGCACCAGTACCAACTGTTTTAACTACGCAGCTTTATATCCGTAGTTTTCCTATAATTTCAATATGTGGAAACTAGCTCTTTGCCTTCTTTATTCTTTTCAGAATTTCATTGAAGGTTTTTCAGCAGAGGAATGACATGATCTGATTTGGGTTTTTAAAAGACCATTCTGGTAACAGTGTAGAGAAAAAACTGCAAAGGACAAAAATGGAAGCAGGAAGACAGATAGGTCACTGCAATAATCCAAAAGAATGATGATGCTCAGACTAAAGAGGTGGTAATGGAGGTGGTAAGAAGTAGGGATCACTGAAGAGAAGTCTGGGGGGATAAAAGGGTTCTGTTTTAGATATATTATTTGAGATGGCTGTTAATCATCTAAGTGTAAATGTCAAGTCGGCAGCTGGATACATGAATCTGGAGCTCAAAGGTCAGGGTAAGAGAAATAAATCTAAATAAATCTAGAAGGAATCAACCACCATCTAGGTGGTATTTAAAACCACAGGACTGGGCCAAGAGAAATGGCTCACACCTATATCCTAGCACTTTGGGAGGCTGAGGCGGGAGGATGGCTTGAGTCCAGAAGTTTGAGACCAGCCTGGGCAACATAGCAAGACCTCATCTCTACTAAAAATATACAAAGTTAGCCAGGCATGGTGGCATGCCGCTGTGGTCCCAACTACCAGAAGGCTGAGGTGGGAGGGCCTCTCAATCCCAGAAGGTGGAGGTTGCATGCCACTGCACTCAAGACCCTGTCTCAATCAATCAATCAATCAATAAAACCACAGGACTGCATGAGTTCACTAAAAGTAATGTAGACTGAGAAAAGGGCCAAGTATGATGTCCTGGAAGTTGAATGAAGAAAGTATTTCAAAAAAGGAGGACAGAGTAACTGTGTTAAATACAGTAAATTGACTACCAGATTTGGCAAAATAAAGACTGATGGCAATATTGACAAGAACAGTTTCAATGCAATGGTGCAGACAAAAGCCTGACTGGAGTGACCTAAGGAGAGATAACAGATAAGGAGGCAGAGGCGGCAAAAACAGGCTACCTTTAGAGGAGTTTTTCCATAAAGAGAGCAGAGAAAAGGGATACTTGCTGGAGGGCCATGGTGTTAAAAAAGGATTATTCTCAGATAAGATGTAGGACTGCGTATTTTTGTGTTGATGAAAATAATTAGTTGAAAAGGGGAAAATCCAGATTATAGAGAGACCACCTAAAAATCATTAAGAAAAAGATAATTCAACACAAAAATGGGGAAAAATTAAAAACAGGAAATTAAAGAAAATTCAAATGACCAAATAACAGAAATATAAGCAAACCTACTGGTAATCAGTGACACACAAAATAAGACAACAATAAGATACCACCAAGCAGATTGGAAAAAAAGTTTAAATCTGACAACATTAAATGATGGTGAGGCTGTAATATATGGGTACAGTCATAACTGTTGGTAGGGATAAAAGTTGGAACAGCCCTAAAAATGAAAATGCTCTTTGACCTAACAATTCCACTCTTCCATTTCTACACATCTACACACACAGAAGGAGATCTATACAAGGATATTCACTGTAGCAGATATTTTTATTTATTTATTTATTTATTTAGAGACAGGGTCTCACTGTGTCACCCAGGCTGGAGTGTAGTGGTGTGATCTCAGCTCACCGCAGCTTTGACCTACCTCCTAGGCTCAAGCAACCCTCCCACCTCAGCCTCCTGAGTAGCTGGGACTACAGGAATGCACCACCATACCCAGCTAATTTTTTGGTATTTTTTATAGAGATGAGGTTTCATCATGTTGCCCAGGCTGGTCTCAAACTCCTGGACTCAAGTGATCCTTGGCCTCCCAAAGAGCTGGGATTACAGGCGTGAGCCACCACACTTGGCCCCAGAGATTTTTTTTTCTTTTTTTTTTTTTTTTGATACAGGGTCTCACTCTGTCACCCAAGCTGGAGTGCAGTAGTGCAATCAAGGCTCACTACAGCCTTGAACTCCTGGATTCAGGTGATTCTCCCATCTCAGCCTCACAAGTAGCTGGGACTAGATGCACTTGCCACCACCTCGCTAATTTTTTGTATTTTCAGTACAGATGGGGTTTTGCCATGTTGTCCAGGCTGGTCTCAAACTTCTGAGCTCAAGAGATCTGTCCACCTTGGCCTCCCAAAATGCTGGGATTACAGACATGAGCCACCGTGCCTAGCTGCAAAGATTTTTATTAGTGAAAACCTGGAAACGATCTAATGTTCATCAATAGGGCAACGGATAAATAAAATGTGGTACCTACAGGCAAAATATTACTATAATCAACAGGAATGTACCAAACCTACTCAGTATCAACATGGATAGATATTTTTAAAAACAATATTAAATATTTTCCATGGATCTGTAAATATGAAAGATTACAAGACCATCTAAAAGAACACACACTAAACTCATAATAGTAGTTGCTTCCAGGGATGTAAAAAGGAGATGAACTGGTAGCAGTGATTAATTTTTTAAAGAAGAGAAAAAGGTAGGGGAAAGAAACTGAGCAAATAAACCAAATCTAACAATGGTTAATTCTGGATGGTGGGAATATCAGAGAGCAGGGGTTGGCAAACTATGGCCTGTGCACCACGTCCAGCCCACCATCTGTTTTTGTAAATAAAATTTTACTGGAACATAGCCACGCTCACTCTTTCATGTACTATTTATGGCAGCTTCTGCACTACAATGGCAGAGGTGACAGAGTCTACAGCTGCAACCATAGAGCCTGCAAAGTCTAAAATATTTACTATCTAGACTTTTAAAGAAAAAGTTTGCTGAGTTTTACAGATTTTCCTCTTTGTAGTTTCTGTATTCTTCACCTTTCCCAAAATTTTAAAACCATTTAAGTGACTTGAGGGAGATTCACAACAAAGTTCTCAGAGAGACCAAGAAAAGATTCTAAAACTGTCAGGTTTGTTTGTTTTGTTTTTTTTTTTTCATGTTGTAAGAGCACTACATTATTTATTATTATGCTTTTTATAGACTAAAGTAAAAATATTAATCAAACCTATTCTGTAACATAGTTTAAATGACTGGTGAATTATAGAAATACTCCACATAGGGGCCGGTCACGGTGGCTCACGCCTGTAATCCCAGCACTTTGGGAGGCCAAGGCAGGTGGATCACAAGGTCAGGAGATCGAAACCAATCTGGCTAACACAGTGAAATCCTGTCTCCACTAAAAATACAAAAAATTAGCTGGGCGTAGTGGCGGGCGCCCGCAGTCCCTGCTACTCGAGAGGCTGAGGCAGGAGAATGGCGTGAACCCGGGAGGCAGAGCTTGCAGTGAGCTGAGATCGGGTCACTGCATTCCAGCCTGGGGGACAGAGTGAGACTCCGTCTCAAAAAAAAAAAAAAAACAAATACTCCACATAGGAAAAACATATATAGGGCAGCTACATGAAATATGAGGTATAGGTTCCTAAAAAACTAAATAATTCAAAACTAACATAATTCAAGACTAATTATCTCATATATATAGAGGAAAGAAGCATTCTCAGAGTACATAAATCTATAATTAATATAGAATGTTTTTATGAATACATGTTAATACTAATATATAATAATACATTAATATCTTGATTATACAATTGTGTGGTTAATAATTAATGTACAACACAGTGATTTATTATGTAATTTTAAAATATAATTTAATGCACAATACATAATATTCAAATAAATACCAAGTTAACTTAATGACAGTTCATTATCTAATGTGGTATGCTGCTTGAAAATAATTAAGGAGAAATTACTATCATCTTCCAATAACACAAATAATGAGAGGGTTATGAGACACTAAATTAGGACAAGCTATCTCTCCACATTTCAGTGAAGGCTGGTCTGATTCCTTGGAAGACTTTTGCTAAAGAATGAATCTAATGTAGCTTGAGAGTTTTTCTTTCTCTTTTTTTTTCACTGAGGATTTCTTGGTATGCAGACACATTTTTCATCTTTAGATTTGCCACCACGAACAGCAATCCACATTTAGCTCACCTTCAAAAATAGTAATTGCTGCTGAAATATGGTCAAAAGCCAATGGCAGTCACTTTACTGTCAGTTGTGCCCAAGGCCCGGCTTGACTGCTAGGACCCTCTTCCAGCTGCTTTTATTTTTCTAATTCTAGCAAGACTTCCTTTATTAATCCATGGGGAATAACCCAAGCAAATATTCAATATCCTCCTTCAGGAACTCTATGCAAATCTACCTTCTGTTCTACTTGCACAGATTCCTTATTAGCAGGTGTTATGTTGTTATGTTGTCTTCCAAGTTAAAGCCTCTTTAAATTATGGTAAGGCTGAAATGTTTTGATAGCTTTGGAGTTAGCAGATACAGCTTGCCGGCTCATTTTTATATTCCTAAAACCTTGGTGAGCTTTAAAATTGGAGAGCCAGCCATGACTTGTAGTAAACCTTTTGTCTCACTGTCACCTCTTTTCAAATCAAAATCAGAATACTCATGCCTTAGCATAGATGATAGATTGCCCTCAGGGGTGCATTATGGCAGCATTGATCTTGCAACTTGTGTTACCAGAACTTTTTCCATTTATTCCATTATCAATGCCTGGTTATAATTTTTGTGAACTAAGAGGCATACCTGCTTTAATACTGCTTTCGGTTTTTTGAGCACTACCACTAATATTCTGCAGGGTACACTCTCCTAAATTAATAGCATGAGATATCACAGCAGTGGTTTGGTCATCTTCATAGATTTTTTTATCACATCTAACTTTTGTTCTAAAGTTATTAAATTTGGGGCACATTTTTTAGCACTAGTACCACCACTTAATATAATGGCATTTATATTATATGATATGATATGAAAAAGAGTTTTAATTATCTCAAGAGCAAATTTAAGACAGCAGCACAAGCTGGGCGCCATCGGCTCATGCCTGTAATCACAACAGCTTGGAGGCTGAGGCGGGAGGATCACTTGAGGCCAGGAGTTTGAGACTAGCCTGGGCAACATAGCAAGACTGAGACCCTATCTCAACAAAAGAAAAAAACAAAACAAGCTGGGCGTGGTGGCAGACACCTGTAGTTCTAGCTCCTCAGGAGGCTGAGGTAGGGGATTGCTTGAGCCCAGGATTTCAAGGTTGCAGTGAGCTATGATCATGCCACTGCACTCCAGCCTGGGCAACAAAGCAAGACCCTGTCTCAAAAGAAAAAAAAAAAAAAAAAAAGGCATAACAGTCATCAAAAACATTAACCCAAGAACTGATACAGTATCATGTGATACTAATAAAGAATGATGGGAATTTTGTTTTCCTGCTAAAGTGATGCTGATACAAGGCAACAATGCCATAATTTGCAGTCAGCCTGCCAGACTTGAAAGTATGCATTTCTTGAATATTTCTTTTAATTTTGAGAAGTCTCACAATATTTCAAATTTGAGACATAAAGTGAAAGTCTAAATGCATTTTTACTTTGCACTATTTTCAGTCTCACATAATTCAAAGTTGCATAAAACAGGACTACACTGAACTTTCGAAACTTAAAAGGAAAATACTTGAATATAGTAAAAGAGAAAAATAATGTAGTTTTGTTATTTCCAACCAAGTAGAATTAACAAGAATTTAAATAAATTAAAGAACCTGAATATAAATAATAAAATAAATCAAGAATGCATTCTTACTAATGATCTAAGATTAAACTGTAAGATTCAAAACAAAAGCGCACAATATATCACTCCACTTTTTTAAAAACTAAGCTTGCCACTATGAACAGCAATCCACGTTTACATCATCTTCAAAAACAGTAATTGTTGCTGAAATATGGTCAAAAGCCTATGCCAGTCACTTTACTGTTAGTTGTGCCCAAGACTTAGATTAATGACTAGGACCCTCTTCCAGCAAAAAGAAAAGCATTCGGATATATTAGAATGCTATATCCAAAGTGAAAATAAGCCCAAGTGGCATTATCAAGAAAAGTATTAACAATCAAACTCACATCTTGAATGATCTTTGCTGCCTCTTTAGAAACTGCACCTGTTGTAAATTAAAATAAACATTATTATCCTTAGAATATACAGAAGTAAACACTGAAACTGAGAAGTTACTTTCCTCCCATTAAGCTGGGCTAGAGTCTAAACCAGAATTTCTCAGAAACATGGCACAAGGAAACTGCATCAGTATCACCCAGGGTGCTTAATATTGGTAAGGACTCATGGGCCCCAACCCCATCCAACTGTATTAGAATCTCTGGCAGTAAAGGAGTAGGAATATTAAAATAATTTGGGCTCCTAAAAAAATATCACTTCCTGGGGAGTGTCTCTGAACCTTCTATGGCTCAAGAGCCTGCCTGATTAAAAAAAAAAAAAAAAAAAAAAAATTAGCCCGGTGTGGTGGCCTGTAATCCCAGCACTTTGGGAGGCCAAGGTGGGAAGCCAGGAGCTCCAGACCAGCCTGGTCAACATGGTGAAACCCCATCTCTACCAAAAATATAAAATTATCTGGGTGTGGTGGCAGGCACTTGTAAACCCAGCTACTCAAGAGGCTGAGACAGAAGAATTGCTTGAACCTGGGAGGCGGAGGTTGCAGTGAGCCCAGATTGCACCATTGCACTCCAGCCTGGGTGACAGAGTGAGACTCCATCTCAAAAAAAAAATTAAAAATTGAAAAAACAAAAATAAAGACACTTCCTTTCCCATCCACACCACCTTGCTTGCTACCCACTCCCCTGAGGCGGGGGTGGGGGGGCGGCGGGAGGGGGTGCATGTTCCCCTACATCACATAAAGAAAGGTATTACCAGTAAGAACTACTGGCCAATGGCTCACACCTGTAATCCCAGCACTTTGGGAGGCCAAGGCAGGTGGACCACCTGAGGTCAGGAGTTTGAGATCAGCCTAGCCAACGTGGTGAAATCCCGTCTCTACTAAAAATACCAAAATAGCTGGGCATGGTGGCAGGTGCCTGTAATCCCAGCTACTCGGGAGGCTGAGGCAGGAGAACTGCTTGAGCCCAGGAGGCAGTGGTTGCAGTGAGTTGAGATCGCGCTATTGCACTTTAGCCTGAGCAACAAGAGTGAAACTCTGTCTCAAAAAAAGAGAACTACTTAGGCTAGACAACACTCACTTCTATGGCTTAGCCAAATGTCATTATATCAAGTCATACCTTTTAAAACACTGTTAGTGTTCCCTGTAGATAAGGCAGCAGGTATTTTTGCCAATGACACCACACTGGTTATAACTGGTGTTGTATCTGTCCTTGCAGAAGGGAGCTCCATCACAGCAGTTTTCGCTTTAGAAATATTTACTGATTAAAATAAAAAGTTAAGACCTGGAATAAGCAAAAGGGTCTCTCTCTCATACACACTCATACTCACACACAAAACCCTGTTTAGTAACTAGGTTTTCAAGAAGCAATACAAATATCTGATTCTGTGTAATGTTAGGTTGGGTGACTCTGGTCAGATTAGTGTTCATTAGGACTTAAAGAGAGTCCAATTCTGTAAAATTATAAACCTCAAATGACATTTAACAGGTAGAAATACAGGTGTTGGATACAGTGGCACCAGCCTGTAATCGCAGCTACTTGGGAGGCTGAGACAGGAGGATCACTTAAGACCAGGAGTTCAAGACTAACCTGGGCAACATAGCAAAACCTAGTCTCAACAACAACAACAACAAAAAGGTATTAGCTTCAGGATTCACTGGGCTGTTCTATTAGTAACTATTAAAACTCCTAGACCTAAGTGTGCATCAAAAAAAAACTTAACATGACAATTTTTATAAATAAGTTAATGAAGGAGCTGTCCAACCCCATAACACTGGTTTTCTTAACCCATATTATAAAATGAATATTCTACTACCAACTTGACTGGTTCTGGGGAATGGAAGGCTAACACAAAAGATTAGCACAAGGCATTTATGATTAAGGTAATCATTAATTAGGCTGCAAAGGCAGGCAATGGCCAGACTGCAAGGAGCCAAAGCTCTGTCAATTAGGTAGCACTCCAGGCTTTGATCAGAGAACATACCAAGCGGCTTTTTTTCTTCTGAGAGGCAGAATATCGTTCTATTGCCCAGGCTGGAGTGCCATGGTGTGATCTCGGCTCACTGTAACCTCCGTCTCTCGGGTTCCAGTAATTCTCATGCCTCAGCCTCCTGAGTAGCTGAGATTACAGGCACACACCACCACACCTAGCTAATTTTTGCATTTTTAGTAGAGATGGGGTTTCACCACGATTACCAGTCTGGTCTCGAACTCCTTGCCTCAAGTAATTTGCCCCTCTCAGCCTTCCACAGTGCTGGGATTACAGGTGCGAGCTACCGCGCCTGGCTACCAAATGTTTTTAATCTAATACTGAGAAAGAAATATTTAGGAGAGCTACTTTATGAATACACCATGGATCTATCTACTCACCTGAATATTCTGACCACATTAGCTGTCCTACTTGCAAAATTATTTTATTCTTAGCCAGGATCAACTTTGCTACCCATGTAGAACCGGTCTATTTTGTATTTTCTGAGATAATTAATGTGTTGTTCTTTTCTTCTTGCCTATAAGCAAGCTCTGAATCAAATTTTACACTAGTCACAGCAACTGTATTAACTATACTCTCCCTTTGTTTGCCCTGATTTTCTATTTTTATTTCTGGTTTATGAACTAAATAGTATATATCCCTAGTTTAAGTTATTTATGGACAGATACATTCAATCAAAAGCAATCAAATACAAGTTTCCGGCCGGGTGTGGTGGCTCACACCTGTAATCCCAGCACTTTGGGAGGCTGAGGCGGGTGGATCACGAGGTCAGGAAAAATTAGCCAGGCTTGGTGGCTGGCGCCTGTAGTCCCAGCTACTCGGGAGGCTGAGGCAGGAGAATGGTGTGAACCCAGGAGGCGGAGCTTGCAGTGAGCCGAGATTGCGCCACTGCACTCCAGCCTGGGCGACAGAGCGAGACTCCGTCTCAAAAAAACAACAACCAAAAAAACAAGTTTCTTATAAAAATTAGTGCAGATACATTATTGGCCTTTTGCTGTGCTTGACTATCAGAGCAAAAAGTATTATAATCACTTTTCCCTCAAGGGGAAATCTTAAAGACTTCTTAAAGAAAAATTTAAGGAAATTCAGGCTATTTGAATCCAATGAAATTTTGTTTTTATTATATTATTTATAACTGTGTGTGCTGATAGTGTCCTAGCACTGACATAAAAATCCCATTAACTAAGTTTAATTTTACCTTTATTTTGTGGAAGAGAGTCATTCATAATTTGCTGATGACAAAACTCCAAGACACAAAATAGGTTACAGAAATGTTTAATGTTGCCTCGCCACTTTATGGACTCACTTAGTTTACCCTGTCGTTTACAACCATCACACTTGGCCATCTGAGAAAGAAACATTGGACAAGATAGGCTTAAAACTATAAAATAATGAAAAGACAACATTAATCATAAAAAGAGGCACTATGAACACAGGATATATGAGTCAGTTGAGACTACAAAATGTAAGGTTCTTACCTTAAAATACTGATTTTATTTAATTCTTTGTTTTATATAGATGCCCTAAATCAAGATAATATAAAAATTGTGGCCAGGCATGGCAGCTCACATCTGTAATCCCAGCATTTTGGGAGGCCGAGGCAGGCGGATCACAGAGTCAGGAGTTCAAGACCAGCCTGACCAACATGATGAAACCCCATCTCTACTAAAAATACAAAAATTAGCCGGGTGCGGTGGCACACGCCTGTAATCCCAGCTACTCAGAAGGCTGAAGCAGGAGAATTGCTTGAACCCGGGAGGCAGAGGTTGCAGTGAGCCAAGATCGCGTCACTGCACTCCATCCTGGGCGACAGAGTGAGACTCTGTCTCAACAAAACAAAACAAAACAAAAAAATGCTCTTGTTTTCAAAATTACCAATAAGGGAGTCTAAAGATAGGTTCATAACTGGGCGTGGTGGTGCGCACCTTTCCCGGTTACTCGGGAGCCTGAGGCAGGAGAATCGCTTGAACCCAGGAGGCGGAGGCTACAGGGAGCCAACATAACCCACTGATCACGCCACTGCACACCACCCTGAGCAACAGAACAAGGTTCTGTCTGGCAGTGGGGTGGGGGGGTGGGCAGCGTGGGGTGGGGGAAGAAAAGATACACAATGAAAAAAATAAGTAAAAAAAAAAATAAAGATAGGTTCAACTTTAAAAAAATCAAGCAGCAGCTTACAGCAGTTGATATAATATGGGCTTTGGAGTCATAAAGGTTTTGATTCATTCAGCAAATATTTAATTAGACATCCTTTGTCTTAAGCACTGTGATTGGCCCTAATTATAGAATCATGAAAAATAGATTACCCTCCCCCAACAATAAAATTCTATTTTGGGGGTGAGGTAGACAAGCAAACAGTGATTTCACCAGAGTGTTATAGATGCTGTCTTCCTGTCCCCTATCAGCTTCCTCGAGAGCATATTACTTAACTTCCCTGGACCTCTCTCCTTTTTCTTATTTATAAAATGGCAATAATATTCTTAGCTCTTGGGACTATGGTAGGATTAAATGAAATGACACTTACGGAGCACCAGACATGTATTAGTGGTTCAATTAACTGCAGCTACCACTGTTAGCCTTTCAAAAAGTTAATCTTTTTTAAAATGAAGTAGGAATAGTTGCCAGCTATTGTCCTTTGACCTATGAAGTGAGACAAGGTCTGACTTCAAATTCTTCAGAGTAACCTGAATGAGAGAGCCACTTCAGGCAACATTATGTGAAGTTCTAACCTGAAAGAAGTCAAATAAGGGCAATGTGCCTTATAAGAAGGCAAAAATAAAAGGGCCATATCCAATCAACAACAAAGTCTGCAGAAATCCTATACTTTTTATCCCAAAGAGTTCATGTTTATATTCAACTGAATTTTTGTTATAGCCCATAACTTATTTTATCCAGTGCTAAACACCAAATTTTTCTTGACATAATTTGAATATATTTTAAATAGAAAACAATTTGCACTGATTTCAGAAAGCCAAAAAAAGTATATTATCACCTTTACCTGATAAAACAGAACCGTAAATTTGGACATACAATCTTCACAACAAAACTCTTCTAACTTGCCCTCCAATCGGTTTTCTACCAAATTTGGGGATGTCTGTGAACAATAGCTGCACATCTTACAGTAGTTTCCCCATCGTTCTCCAAAGTCACGGGCAGATAGGAATTTGCAAACTGAGGATCAGAGGGATGAAAGGAAGAAAGATCAAATTTACATTAACTGAGGAGGTATAAGAAGTTTCTGTGGTCTTCTAATACTTACACAATTATTTGCCTCTAGATTACAAGACAGTCTCTATATTCACAAACCAAACTTATACCACCTTTTATTTCATTTCATTTTATTTTTTGAGACAGAGTCTCACTCATTTTTCCCAGGCTGAAGGGCAGTGGCATGATCTCAGCTCACTGCAACCTCCGCCTCCCGGGTTCAAGTGATTCTCCGGCCTCAGCCTCCTGAGTAGAGTAGCTGGGATTACAGGCGCCTGCCACTACGCCCAGCTAATTTTTATATTTTTAGTAGAGACAGCATTTCGCCATGTTGGCCAGGCTGTTCTAGAACTCCTGACCTCAGGTGATCTGGCTCACCTCAGCCTCCCAAAATGCTGGGATTATAGGCGTGAGCCACTGCGCCTGGCCCCCACCTTTTAAATATACTCTAAATATTAGGCCATTTATATTCAGAAACATCAGAGGTATAAAAGTTTTTTAAGCCAAGAAGCAGCAACTATTTAAGCTCTTCTTTACAAATGAGTGTGAGAACAAAAAGATCTCTGATGTCATAGCTAAACTTATAAAGAGATTTTCTTTATTAATACCACTGATCTAATCATTTTTACAGTTTTTTATTGCAATATTGCAACATTTAAAAAGACTGACTTTCGTCCATGCACAGTCGCTCATGCCTGTAATTGCAGCACTTTGGGAGGCCGAGGCGGGAGTATCACCTGAGCTCAGGAATTCAAGACCAGTCTGGACAACATGGTGAAACCCCGTCTTTACAAAAAATAAAAAAAATTAGCCAGGCATGGTGGCATGCTCTTGTAGCTTCAGCTACTTGGGAGGCTGAAGTGGGAGGATCCCTTAAACCAGGGAGGCGGAGATAACAGTAAGCCAAGATCATGCCACCACACTCCAGCCTGAGTGACAGGGCAAGACCTTGTCTCAAAAAAATAAATAAATAAAAATAATAAATAAAAAGATTGACTTTAAAGTGAATTAACTATAAACACAATTCAAAAAAACTTCTTTTTTTTGAGACAGTGTTTCACTCTTGTCGCCCAAGCTAGAGTGTAATGGCGTGATACCGGCTCACTGCAACCTCTGCCTCCGAGGTTCAAGCAATTCTCCTGCCTCAGGCTGCCAATCAGCTAGGATTACATGCGTGCGCCACCATGCCCAGCTAATTTTGTATAGAGATGGGGTTTTTTAATAGAGATGGGGTTTCACCATGTTGGTCAGGCTGGTCTTGAACTCCCAACCTCAAGTGATCCACCCGCCTCAGCCTCCCGAAGTGCTGGGATTACAGGCGTGAGCCACAGTGCCAGGCCTCCAAAATACTTCTAATTATACCTCATAAGACAAAAAGAATGTGAAAACTAATTGTGGCTTAATCGCCCAAGTCATCATGAATTATAACAACCCATGCTCTGTGGATAAACCAACTTTGTCTTTACCTTCACTACAGAATGGCTTGTCAACCCCTGAGAATCGCACAGTCTCCTTTATAATTTTCTGCAGTTTACAGTAGTCACACATTGCCACAACTTTATTTCTCTTCTTGTATTCATCAGAGCAATTCTTGCCACAAAACAGAAACATTTTACCCTGCAGAAAAACAAGAGTCATTAAGAGCTAACTAAACAGTTGCTTTATCTTTAAGAAGTCATTTTCATGTCAAAGCAAACTGAGTGTTCAAAATTGAAAACACAAAAGTGTTTCCACTGGATAAGTTTATATTCAATCCCTTTCATGATCTCTCTTTACCTTGTAGAAAAGAAGTTCTGGTTTTGTGGCAAACAGATGATTACACTGCTGACACTTGAGTTTAACAACTGTATGGGTTAAAGCAACTTGCTGGGATTGTTCAGCAAGAGGTTGGAGGCTGGCTGCAGCAGAGCCACGGATGGAGCTGGAGGAAACGGCAGAGGTGTTACCTCCTCCTGTTGACACCGCTGACCTGGAGGAGGGCGGGCTTACAACCACTTGGCCCTGAGACAGGGGCATCGCTGAAGAGTTTGTTCCTTTTGGCTTGTTAAATACATTCTGAATGAAAACAAATAAGGTAAAGATTTTATCAAGTGAGAAATAAGATAACTTGGTACTTTTCATGTCCTCACTTTAATAAATCAAGTCCCCCACAAACATTTTTTAAAATTTTCTATGTCACGGAAAGAGTTTAAATGGCATACTTCCACAATAAAAGGACTGAGAAATACAACATTAAAAGGTCAAGGACTAGAATTCAGGCTTTCCTGACAAAGACCTCTAATGTACGCCTCTAATAAATTAGAGCAGGCTTCTCCTTCCCCCCAAAACCTCCCCCTACCTGCACTCCCATTATCAACCAGCTTCTGATGGCTATTAAGACACAACAGCCACCAACAGTCTCTTTCTCCCTAATGCCAGGGATACTGCATCAGGCATGTTCCTACCCCGGAGATTACTAAACTCTACTCTGTGTGTGTATTGCAGAGAGGGAGGAGAAAATGGGACAAGTGGATGCTTACAATTCCATGCCAGGAGTCACTAGGTATCTGACACAGGATGAGAGAGGAAGGGGCATGTGAATCCCATCAGGCTACTGTTCTTCACCATACCACCTACCCAAACCATAATCCTAGCTTCCATCTTTGTGAAGGGGAGAGACCCAAGGGAGAAAGTGGGAGGGAATGACAGTTTAGGCAAGTATCCTAAATAAAGAAGAAACTGCTAAGACCCAATATCTGGGTTCAGATATTTTATAGAAATGACCTGGTTGGGACCCTGGATGAAACAAAACAAATTTTTTCTTTTTAATTCAAATTTAAATTTTCATAAGAACAGGCCTTCAGCAGTTAACACTGTGCCACAAATCAATGCCTAAGAGAATCACATGCATGATGTGCTACCTCAGATCATACCTGGAAAGCGACCACACAACTGGAGCTGCAGAAGCTGTATATAGTTCCATTTGACATGGCTAGGTGATACTGAGGGATTGCTGAGGTTTTACAACTATGACACGAAACCTGGACACCTTGATGACAAAAAATAAAAAACAATGATTAAGTTATACCAATGAACAAACAATACAAAAATGTATTGGGAGAATGAAAAAATTAAATAATAATATACCAAAAAAATCAAGGAACTTTACAAAAATCTGAAATCTAACTACAACTAACCTCTATTAAGTCCCACTTAGACAAAAACTAACTTGGAAATTTTAAGTGTTTTTTCTTTCTTCTCACATATGAAACTATAAAATACTGTATATATTGCAACCAAGAAAATCAGTGAAAACCTATTTTCACATACAAGTCAGTTATTTAAAAGTCAATCTTGGGTCTTTATTTAACTAACGAGATAAATTTAGCTTGTAACAAAATCAAAGAAAAGCAGTTACATTTTTCTTCAATAGTTATTAAATATATAAATTTATCAAATTTAAACATTACCTGAAGAAGTAACAGTCTTAACTCTGTAAGCAGATAAGCAATTAATAGAGCAGAAAAGCTCTGTTTTTCCTGAATCATTTGTAGTCTCAATCATTTCAGCTGAGGGCCTCAATGACTTCCCCAGGGCATATGGAGGAATCTGGGCTGAATTCTATTAAAATAAAAGAACATTAGATACCTAGTACAAGCATACATATTTACATATTGTTCAAAAAACTAAAAAGAAAAGCTACCTACAACCACAGCTCTTGGTTGAAATATTTGAGCATGATGATGAAACCACACTATTGGGAGGTGGGAAAGTAAGTTCTTCCAGACAGTAATAAAATAGAAACTGAAGAAATTAGTAACTACTCAGATAGAGATCTTAGCAAACAAAACACATTAATTCAAACATAAGTAATGAATTAGGTAATCATTACATACTTTTTCATCACCAATAATCAGAGAAGACCAGCAAATCCATGAACCAAAGGGCCATTCTCGGTATAGTCTTGTACATCAATCTAGAAGAGTCTACCACCTTTAAGGTTACTTAATTTGTGAGATTCTTCAGCAGGAGATAGAAATGATACTTAATGTATATTAATAGAGATCCTACAGAACGATCTATTTTTCAAGCTGAGTTTCATAATAAAATCTGCTCATAAGTTTATTCATGTTTTAAGAAATAATAAAAATAGCTACCATTTACATAACCAATACTATAACTTACTAAATGCGTATCATGAGCCAGGCCCCAGGCTAAGCAATTGATATATAGTGTGTCACAGAATCCTTTTAACGACAGAGTGAAGTGCTCTCAAAAATTACATTAACAAAAAGTTCAAATTAACTTTAATTAAATTAACAGATGAGCAGAAGTAGGAAATTAAACTCATTTCATCAGGCTCCAAAGTTCAGGCTCCTAACCACTACACTACCCTGTCAGTGACACATTATAAGGTCTCTCAATATGAAAGGAAATCGTAGGAAAATATAAATTTTGAGGTTTCATGACATAATCTTCCTAGTAAAAAGACAGAGCACAATACTAGTAACAAAATTAGAAATGGAACTCATTTTGGGATCATATATAAAATAACATGGATTCTTTTCCTGTGAAAGTAGTAACCAGACTGCCAAAAACGGCAATTCTTAAAAAAAGAGATTATTTTCAGTGATGAATGTCCATATGTCCATTACCAACTGCTCAGAGGAAGTAACAAATCAAACTTGCTAACTGAAAAAAACGTTTAATTATCATTTACAAGATACATCTTTACATCTTTAAGAAAAACTTTTTAAAACCACAAATCAGTAATAATTAAATTGACACAAGGTGATATATTTAGTAACAAGCTTACTGCATTTATTCATTATAATAAATAAAATTACTTGAAGTATTCCCATAAGACAGTGTTGACCAAATAATTACAATTCATTCCCAAACACATTTTAAAATGAAAAAGACAAGCTTTGTTTAGATTCACTGATTTTATCATCTTAACTCTTGCTTATGGCTTATTTATAATATGGTATTCTTGCTATCAATACATCACAAAATATTTCATGCTCAAAGAAAATCATGAAATTACATTTGAGGCCGGGACGTGGTTACTCATGCCTGTAATCCCAGCATTTTGGGAGGCTGAGGTGGGTGGATGGCTTGAGCTCAGGAGTTCAAGACCGGCCTGAGCAACATGGCAAAACCCCATCTTAACTAAAAAAAAAAAAAAGAAAAGAAAAGAAATCTCATTTGTGAATTCTTAGCTATGAAGGGAGCCTTTAAAAAGGGACTTATTTTACCTATATCAACTTACCATCACAATCATCCCTCGCACCATCAGAATATATCTCATTTTCTAGAAGGGAAATCACATATCAGGATGGACTAATGGAAGGAACTCACTCTCATTTAGTTCATCCCTGTGCAGCCAAATCAGAAGGAGTGGGCCTAACTACATGCAACAAATAGATATTCATACCTGCTTGTATGCCGTGACACTTGTTGAACTAAAAACCTTCTGGGATTGGCAAGGACCAGAGCTACTATAGCAATAGCTCCCACAGTTCTCACAACAGTTCATGGTGAGGTTGTTTGTAGAGTGAAATTTTGAAAAACAGGCATCACTACAAAGACCATGTACCACATTTTGATATTTAACTTCAAATCGAGTCTAGGAAATAAACACACACACACATACACAAAATAAGCAGAGCCAGCTAAAAAAAATCTCTTTGAGCAGAATCCCAATAAAAGTAAAATGTAACTTACATCAGCATTCTTCTGACACATACTGCACTTAGTTGAAATGCTTTTGGTATATATGGTAACAACAGGTTTTTTCTTTAGCTCATAAGACGACAAGCATGATTGGCTGCAGAAATCTTTGCTAGGAGAGGAATTCTCAAAGCGAGTTGTGATCACATCCTTAGGATTTAAAATGTCTCTAAAAATAAATAACAAAGGTAAAAATGAAATGTATTCTTCACAATTGTAACTTCCTCCTCTTTGTGAGCTGAAATAACACTTACTAAGGGCAAGTATTGTATGGTAGAAAAAGGATAAGGTGTCTGCAAAGCTTGGTTTGATGATGAGTTCTGCTATTTATCAGGTGAGTGACAATGAATGATGTAATTACTATCTCAATTTCCTCATGTATAAAATGGGGTTTATAATACCTAATTCATAAATTTGTCAAGAGCGAATTCTATTTAAAATATAACCAGCCAGGGCCGGGCATGGTGGCTCACGCTTGTAATCCCAGCACTTTGGGAGGCCGAGGTGGGCGGATCATGAGGTCAGGAGTTCAAGACCAGCCTGGCCAACACAGTGAAACCCCGTCTCTACTAAAAATACAAAAGTTAGCTGGGTGTGGTAGTGTGTGCCTGTAATCCCAGCTACTCAGGAGGCTGAGGCAGGAGAATCGCCTGAACCCGGTAGGCGGAGGTTGCAGTGAGCCGAGATTGTGCCACTGCACTCCAGCCTGGGCAACAAAGCTAGACATCATCTCAAAAAAAAAAAAAAAAAAAAAAAAAAAAATATATATATATATATATACACACACACACACACAGCCAGCCAGATGCTGAAAACAAAAATAGGAAGGCTTCCAGCCCCAACCAAGTTTCATCTGCTGTAGCCAATGGGACCAGTCAGTGTCCATCCCACAACTCCAGACCACAAGACACTGGTTCTCTTACTAGCCAGAGGCTGCCCAAAGTAGAACTGAAACGAGACAATAAATGAATTTTTTGTGTGTGTGTGAGACAGAGTCTCACTCTGCTGCCCAGGCTGGAGTGCAGTGGCACGATCTTGGCTCACTACATCCTCCACCTCCTGGGTTCAAGCGATTCTCCTGTCTTAGCCTCCCGCCCGAGTAGCTGGGACACAGGCCCATGCCACCATGCCAGGCTAATTTTTGTATTTTTAGTAGAGACAGGGTTTCGTCATATTGGCCAGGCTGGTCTCAAACTCCTGACCTCGTGATCCGCCTGCCTCGGCCTCCCAAAGTGTTGGGATTACAGGCACAAGCCACCGCGTCCAGCCAAGACAATAAACGAAATGTTTAAAAGTTGAAAGTGCAAGATTTTGAGAAACAAATGAGCTACCAGAATACAAAAAATAAGCATGATATATAATATTTAGCTATAACTGAAAAAATCAAAGAAACATATGACAAAAGGGCTGTTAAGGCTTTGTATCAGAGGACAGATGGAAACAGGAACGAGATAGGAAGAACAAAAATAATTGAGTGGTTCTGTGAGATTCCTAGAGCCAATTTGTAAAAGCTAATTATTGCAATAACCACAAATAGCAATACCCTGGTAAAACAGAGGCTAAGTATTGCCATTCTTCTGACAAGTATAAAAACTAAAGGAAATCGTCACTAATTATATAAACACTAGTGCAGGCCACAAAGTAAATGGCAAAGTATATAATAATGGCTATAATATATACTACAATAAGTGTGTTGAGTAATTACTATGCACCAAGCATTATTCTCTTTACTCAAATTATCCAATTTAAATACCACAAAAATGACAGAGTGCAGTGGCTTACCCACATAATCCTAGCACTTTGGGAGGCCAAGGCAGAAGGATTGCTTGAGCCCGGGGAGTTCAAAGCTCCAATGAGCCATGATCATGCCACTGCACTCCAGCCTGGGCAACACAGCAAGACCCAATCTCTACAAAAAATTTTTTTTAATTAGCAGGGCATGCTGGCTCATGCCCATGGTCTCAGTTACTCAGGATGCTGAGCTGGGAGGACTGCTTGAGCCCAGGAAGCAGAGGCTGTGGTGAGGTGGGATCACACAACCGCACTCCAGCCTGGGTGACAGAGTGAGACCCTGTTTCAAAAAAAAAAAAAATCCCCAAACTACTATGAGGTTAGGTATTACTGCAACTGCCACTTTACAGATGAGGAAACTGAATCAGAGGTTAAACAGCTTGTCCAAATCATATTGCTAGTAGGCAGTAAAGCTGAAATACAAATCCAGGTAGTCTGACTCTAGTCTATGGAATTAATTATTCCACTATAGTGCCTCCCATCTAGCACCTTTATTATACAGGTGTATTCAATGGTAAACCATGAGAAAATAACAACAATGAAAATTATTTTAATTATTTAAAACTCAACTGTAAAAATACGACAGCAAATCTTGGAAACCAAAAGAATATGCTTATAATATACAGATGAAGTATTAATTTTGAAAAGTGATTTTTCTACTGAAAACAGAGCAATTAAGAGTTTCACTTAATAAGGTGAATCTGCCAGTGGCATAATAAGTAAAAAAATAGTAAGTAAAAATACGTAAATCAAAGAGAGTAATTTTATAATGAAAATCTGTGCACATAAATTATAAATGTACTCTGAACTTTACACACTCAAATTAGTGTTATACCATAACATTTACCTTAGAAAAACCACACCTCTTCCAACAATAACATAGCTCAAACGTTTTTCTAATTTTTTAAGACAAAACTTAAGATAAACCTTTAGACTATTTTTTAACTTTTAATTTTATAAATCTCATGTTTTAACAGTATGACTCAATTTAATTAGCTACTATATTAGCCTGATTAAGGTATCAAGTGCCTTTGAAAATTTGTAACAATCAAATGCATGCGGAAAAGATAAGAATCTGTCTCCTAATCTTATGCTAAAAAGTCACTGACGGGGTGACTACTTTTAAGAAAACAATAGGCATTTGGATGTATAAGTTGTGTTATGTTCTTTAAATAAATAAAATTATTTAATTTTATTTTGATATTTGGTATGTTGAAACAATATCTAAAAATAGAAAACTAAGTTTACTTCTTCAGATTAGTTTCATGAGAATGACATAAAAGTGTTAATTAGAAGGGTATTTTGCAACAAACTAATTTAGAGTATATAAATATTTTAAAATTCCTCTCTCCTGGCCAGGTATGATGGCTCATGCCAATAGTCCCAGCACTTTGGGAGGCTGAGGCAGGCTAATTGCTTGAGCCCAGGAGTTTGAGAACAGCCTGGGCAACATAGCAAAACCATCTCTACAAAAAATATAAAAATTAGCCGGGCATGGTGGTATGTGCCTGTGGTCCCAGCTACTTGAAAGGCTGAGATGGGAGGATCATCTGAGCCCAGGGAGTTCAAGGCTGCAGTGAGCAGTGATCATGCCACTGCACTCCAGCATGGCCAACAAAGAAAAAAAACATCCTCTCTCCTGTTTAGCTGGAAATTTCCATATAGCAGGATCTACTTTTAGATAGTTTAGGTCAAGACACAAAGCAGATAAACATGGCCAAAGACAAAATAGGGGCCTACAAATGATATGTTAAGTATACAAAGTAATATGTATTATATATGCATATATTTATTAAATTTAATATATTTATCATGTTAACTATAAACAGTAACACATGATATAATTTTTATTATCAATAACAGGATTCCGTTTATTAAGTACTTGCTGTGCGCTAGGCCATGTGCTAACACTGTCTCATTAAAATCCTAGGAAGCAACTATTATTTACTGATGAGAAATGGAGGCTTAGAAAGTTAAATATCTAGTCCGAAGTCACAGAGATAAATGATAGAGCCACAGTTTAAAAGCAAGCTCTTACCATTTTTTGCCCATAGTGACTACTAACAACACACTGTATTCCTCAAATTACACTACCACAGTAATAGGTAAAACATGCCAAATCCTTCAAATGTACTAAGGCAGGGAAAGATTTATGTGACTTTGTTGCTGTATTTTCTTCTCTCTGCATCTAAGCATTATTGTAAAGCAACAATGACCCCACAAGGACATTAGAAATAAACACATTTTTCTGACCATGTGGAGTTTTTACTTTTTAAAGAATTAAATAGCTTTCATATACTATTAAAAGAGTGAAATTATTTTATGCTATACCAAATAACTTTCAAGATAACTGTTAAATAAATTTAAATGGTGGGTGTCTACAATTACAGGATAGTCCTGCAATTCCCACATGTCATTTGTTATATCTTTCCATAGTAAAATCTAAAGTGACAGAAAACTGGTTTAATCATCATTCTAACACCACGTCACTTATTTAATGTTGCAAAACTTTAAAATTGGCTAATTCTTCCATTAGCTAAAAAGTTATTTCTATGGATACATGCTAAAGAGATTTAAAGTATCAACAGCATGTTTGAACTAAACTATATACACACTAAAAAAAGGTACAGTAAAAACGGATGTTAAGAATTTTATACTTCGAGCAGTTTGTGCAGGTTTTCTTGGGAGGAGGTGGCAGGCAGGCAGGTGAAGAATGTCTGGTGATGCATCGTGTGGAGCAGAAGAGCTGAGTAGATCCTGTCTTATGATATGCAGTTTGGCCCTTATAAAGCATTTTTTTACAACCAGAACAAAAAACCTTAATAGCAACAGCTGGAACTGAAGGAAGCAATACACTTGGGCCAGATGATGTAAAAGAAAGCTGAAAGCCTGGGTTCAACTGCTGGGCTATCAAAACAAAATAAAAAAAGTTTTAGTATCAATACTAATGCATATACAGTCTCAGTCTCTCTCTCTCTCCCTCTCTCTCTCTCTCTTTCTTTGTCTGAGACAGGGTCTCACTGTCACCCCGGCTGGAAGGCAGTGGTGCAATCATAGCTCACTGAAGCCTCAAACTCCCAGGATTAACTAATCCTGCCGCCTCAGCCTCTTTTTTTTTTTTTTTTTTTTTTTTTTTTTGAGACGGAGTCTCGCTCTGTCGCCCAGGCTGGAGTGCAGTGGCCGGATCTCAGCTCACTGCAAGCTCCGCCTCCCGGGTTCACGCCATTCTCCTCTTGAGTAGCTGGGACTACAGGCACACGCCACCACACCCAGCTAATTTTTTTTTAATTTTTAGCAGAGATAAGGTCTCACTATGTTGCCCAGACTGGTCTCAAACTCTTGAGCAAAAGCCATCCACCTGCCTCAGTCTCCCAAGTTGCTGAGATTACAGGTGTTAGCCACCACGCCCGGCCCAGTCTCTCTTTTTTAGGACAAATTCCCTATCTTGAAATCCAGTATCAATGAGGCAATAAGTATCAATGAGGCAATAAGCACTCCAAAACTGAGGTTTCAATTTTTTTTTTTACCATGACTCAAAGTAGGAAATACATTTAATATTATAACCCAGTTCTCATATACATATGTTTGTAAATGTGGGGATGTGTGTTCACTTCAATCACTGAAACAGAAATTTTATGAAACAATATGTTTCCTTACTATACATATCATATTCTGATATAATCTTATTCCATTTTATTTTTTAAAACGCTGCTGAAAACCAGCTACTCACAGTTTGAAAAACCACAGCTCTAAAGAAAGAGAAAGACATACATGAAAAGATGCTTTCTCTCAATTTTACAAGTCAGAATAAGCAAATACTAATTGTAATTAACTTACACAGTTCCATTTCTTACCAAGAGGTCTCTCATTAACTGAAAACACACCACTAATTTTCAATTCACTTTCTTGAATTTTTGGCTGTTGGGCACTTCCATACTCCTTTAAAAAAGAAAAGAAAAGAAAAAAGAGCAATGAATACAGTGTATGTAAGTAAACTAGAAATTCAAGCAAAAAAAAAAATTATTCTATCCTATTCATCTTTTTTTTTTTTTTTTTTTTTTTTTTTGAGATGGAGTCTTGCTCTGTCACCCAGGCTGGTGTGCAGTGGCACAATCTTGGCTCACTGCAACCTCTGCCTCCCAGATTCAAGTGATTCTTCTGCCTCAGCTGCCCAAGTAGCTGGGACTACAGGTATGCGCCACCATACCCAGCTATTTTTTGTATTTTTTTTTTTTTTTTTTTTTTTTTTTTTTTTTGAGATGGAGTCTGGCTCTGTCGCCCAGGCTGGAGTGCAGTGGCCGGATCTCAGCTCACTGCAAGCTCCGCCTCCCGGGTTTACGCCATTCTCCTGCCTCAGCCTCCTGAGTAGCTAGGACTACAGGCGCCCGCCACCTCGCCCGGCTAGTTTTTTGTATTTTTTAGTAGAGACGGGGTTTCACCGTGTTCGCCAGGATGGTCTCGATCTCCTGACCTCGTGATCCGCCCGTCTCGGCCTCCCAAAGTGCTGGGATTACAGGCTTGAGCCACCGCGCCCGGCCTTATTTTTTGTATTTTTAGTAGAGATAGGGTTTCACCATATTGGCCAGGCTGGTCTCAAACTCCTGACCTCGTGATCCACACACCTCAGCCTCCCAAAGTTCTGGAACTACAGGCATGAGCCACCACACCCGGCCCTATTAATCTCTTAAACAGTCTAATCATAAATACCTTCACAAACACCTCAAAAGTCAAAATTTACAAGTTATTAGACTAGATTTAATCTTTACGAAGACAATCTTTCAGAATTAGAGAATCTTTTAAAATACTTTTATCTACTTTTCAAATGTAATTTTGATATATGGGAGTAATACATAATTATTCCAAATGCTGAGCACTATCTATTTTTTAGATAGTGTGTTTAAAAGGGAGCAATAAATAATTTTTTTTTTTTTTTTTTTTTTTTTTTTTTGAGATGGAGTCTCTTCTGTCACCCAGGAATGCAATGGCGCGATCTTGGCTTACTGTAACCTCCACCACCTGGGTTCAAGCGACTCTCCTGCCTCAGCCACCCAAGTAGCTGGGACTACAGGCTTGCACTACCACACCCGGCGAATTTTTGTGTTTTTTCCAATAGAGATGGGGTTTTGCTATGTTAGCCAGGCTGGTCTCAAACTCCTGACCTCAGGTGATCTGCCCACCTTGGCCTGCCAAAGTGCTGGGATTACAGGTGTGAGCCACCGCACCCGGCAAAAAGGAGCAATCAATGAAATTAAATGTGGCTGAGCGTGGTGGCTCACACCTATAGTCCCAGCTACCAGGAAGGCTGAGGCAGGAGAATCACTTTTTTTTTTTTAGATGGAATCTTTCTCTGTTGCCCAGGCTGGAGTGCAGTGGATTGCTTGAACCCGGGAGGAGAGGCTGCAGTAAGCTGAGATTGTGCCACTGCACTCCAGCCTGGGCAACAGAGAGAGCCTCTGCTTCAAAAAAAAAAAGAAAGAAAGAAAAATTAAATCTGAATCATTTAGAGTTTGGATTTCAATCATTTTAGACTTACAAGCTGTCTTTTCTGTTAATGACAGAAAAGATACAAGAGTGTCAATGCAATCTGCTCATTATACATAAAATCATCACAGACAGAATCCTATTTATTCTTACTACATTCTTTAAAACGTTTTAAAACAAAATGTAATCATGAAACATTTTAAAAATGTAAATGCCTATTTTGAATGGTTCTTTATTCTGAAATTATAACCATCCTTTTTTTAATGTTAAAATACCCTTACATATTTCAAAACAGAAAGTTTTTTTTAAAAGTCTTACTTTTCTGAATCACTGATGGTAATAAATGGCAGTTGTATTTTTAATCTCCCCACATGTAGCAAAATAAATGAGTAGCTATGTTAGTTCCAAAGTTACTTTAGAAATTTCTTCAGACTATTAAATGCCAAAAACTAGGAACCACTGCATTAATTCAACACTTCCCATGATATGTATTGAGCACCCAAAGAGGTGCTCTCTATAAGATATCCCTTCTTTATAGATGAGGAAAGCAACTTGCCCAAGGTCACAAAGAGACTACGTGCACAGATGGGAATCAAACTCAGTCTCTCTGTTCTTTTTTTTTTTTCTTTCTTCTCCTTCTCCTTCTCCTTCCCCTTCTCCTTCTCCTTCTTCTTCTTCTTTTTGAGATGGAGTCTCGCTCTGTTGCCCAGGCTGGAGTGCAATGGCGCCATCTCAGCTCACTGCAACCTCTGCCTCCCGGGTTCAAGCAATCCTCAGCCTCCCGAGTAGCTGGTATTACAGGCATCCACCACTATGCCCAACTAATTTTTGTATTTTTAGTAGAGACAGAGTTTCACCATGTTGGTCAGGCTGGTCTTGAACTCCTGACCTCAGGTGACCCGCCCACCTCCACCTCCCAAAGTGTTGGGACTACAGGCATGAGCCACCGCACCCAGCCAGTCTCTCTGTTCTAAAATCCAACATAGCACCGTCATACATGTGAAAATATAAAGTAATTACTACAATGAATTCAAACTCTGGCCCAATTGAAATAAAGTTCCCCCGTTGTAGTAATCTCTCCCATCTCCTTTCTCTCACAGCACTAAATCATTTCATTACTTATTGCCTAACATTCATCCTTCCCGCTACACACACATTAGACTGAAAAGATCACATCCATTATGGACAATATCTGTTTTTTTCAACCCTGTATACCCAACCGCCCAACACAGTCAACATAACAGTAATGACTATGGGTTCTAACAGCAGACAGAAACATATGATCTTGGCTCCTAAACAAGCTATTTAATCTTTCTTAGTTTCAATTTATCTGTAAAATAAAGATAATATTACCTAACCCATAGGGCCAATGGGGAGGGAGGGGGCAAATGACTTAATATAAATAAAGTACACAGCATGGCATCTTAGTTAGTCAAAGTCAAAAGTAAGCATGATATGAACACAAAATGCTAGTTCTTTTTTTTCTTCTTTTGAGATGGAGTTTTGCTCTTCTTGCCCAGGCTGGAGTGCAATGGCGTGATCTCGGCTCACCACAACCTCCGCCTCCAGGGTTCAAGTGATTCTCCTCCCTCAGCCTCCTGAGTAGCTGGGATTACAGGCATGCGCCACCACGCCCGGCTAATTTTGTAGTTTTAGTAGAGACAGGGTTTCTCCATGTTGGTCAGGCTGGTCTCGAACTCCTGACCTCAGGTGATCTGCCTGCCTTGGCCTCCCAGAGTGCTGGGAGTACAGGCGTGAGCCACTGCACCCAGCCAAAGTGCTAGTTCTCATACTTATTATTTTAATAACTGTGGCATTTAATAAATACTTGCTAAATGAAGGAATGTAAGTCTATTCAATCCAAAGTGCATGTTCTTAAACATTATACTTAAATAACAATATTTACTGACACTTGCAAAATTGAAGAGGTATTATATACCTCTTCAAATTACCAAAACGAGTGTTTAAGATCCAACAAAAAATATATATATATATTTTTTTTTTGAGACGGAGTCTCATTCTGTCACCCAGGCTGGAGTGCAGTGGTGCAGTCTCGGCTCACTACAAGCTCTGCCTCCCAGGTTCACGCCATTCTCCTGCCTCAGCCTCCTGAGTAGCTGGGACTACAGGCGCACGCCACCACACCTGGCTAATTTTTTTGTATTTTTAGTAGAGACGGGGTTTCACCATGTTAGCCAGGATGGTCTTTATCTCCTGACCTCGTGATCTGCCCACCTTGGCCTCCCAAAGTGCTGGGATTACAGGCGTGAGCCATAATGCCTGGCCAGATTCAATAAAAATTACTTTGCCTTATCAACTCAATTTCTAAAATTTTTCTGATATTTCTGTTATATTTCCCTGACTGGTTTCTTTTACCTCAGAAAGTAACTTTTCTAAACCTTCATAGCTCACAAGTCCAAACTCTACATCTTTCCTGCTCATTGATGTTTCAATTTCACCAGGTAAAAAGAAGTAACTAAGAACTCCCTCAAAATCCCTCAACCCCCTCCACCTTACCTACAAACCGCTCAGCAAACTGTCCTACTATCTTACAGGAAAAGGAAACCTTCTTTTTAGCTATAGCTGAAATAATGCTATTTTAGAATAAGTGTGTTCCAAGTATTGCATGCAATACTCTTATAATAAAAATTACCATTGTTTATTTGACAGTAAAATTTAACCTGGCATCCTGTATTTTATCTGGAAGCCCTACATCTCCAAGTAGATAACTTTTCAATCTCCAAATCCCAGATTTTTATGTGCAAATGCCTCCTTGTGCAATTTACCACTTGAATATCCCACAAGCCCTTTAAACACAACAGACCCCAAACTGCACTTAGTACTTCCTCCAAAATCCTGTTCTAACCCCTCAGTAAATGGTATCACCATAAACCCCAAAACCTGTAAGTATCCTTGGACTCCTCTTTGACCTTCACACCTCATAAACAATCTCTAAATTTGATCAATCCTACCTAACCATTTTTAAATCTATTCTCTTTTCCCACTTTATTATCAATACTCAACTATTAAACACACCACATTATCTCACCCCTCCATGACTTGGCTATTTTCTCTGCTATATTTTCTCTGTCTGAAACTTTTAGTCAGTTGTTATGATTCAATTGCTACCTGCTCTGTGAAGCCTTACTCTCCCTCTCAAATAGATTTAGGGCTCCTTCCCCTATGCTCCCAATGCACCTCACACAATTTTAAAGCAATTACATAAGACTGTGATTTTGTATTTTTTTTTTTTTTTAGATGGAATCTTTCTCTGTTGCCCAGGTTGGAGTGCAGTAGAGCAATCTCTGTTCACTGCAGCCTCCACCTCCTGGGTTCAAGTGATTCTCCTGCCTCAGCCTCCCAAGTAGCTGAGCTCACAGGCACGTACCACCAGGACTGGCTAATTTTTTTGTATTTTTAGTAGAGATGGGGTTTCACCATGTTGGCCAGGCTGGTCTTGAACTCCTGACCTCAAGTGAGCCACCCACCTCGGCCTCCCAAAGTGCTGGGATTACAGGTATGAGCCACCATGCCTGGCCTTGATTTTGAATTTGTACAAAAGGCGGCACAGGCCAGGCGCAGTGGCTCACACCGGTAATCCCAGCACTTTGGGAGGTTGAGGCAGGCAGAGTTCAAGACCAGCCGGCCAACATGGTGAAACCCCGTCTCTATTAAAAATACAAAAATTAGCCAGGTGTGGTGGTGGGCGCCTGTAATCCCAGCTACTTGGCAGGCTGAGGCAGGAGAACTGCATGAGCCCAGGAGGTGGAGGTTACAGTGACCCGAGATCGCACCACTGCACTTCAGCCTGGGCTACAAAGCAAGACTCCATCAAAAAAAAAAAAAGGGTGGCACAAAGCAACAGAAAGCATACAAGTTTGAAGACAATTAGGTTTAAATGAGAATGCGTAAGATATGCTTAGCACAGCTTCTCACAAGGCACAGTCACTCAACAAATAAATATTACTTCTCCCATTCCCATAACTTTTCTCTCCATTACACTATCAATTACCTCAAGAGCAGAAGTCCTATCTTTTCATCTCTGTAGTCTTTCTGAAAACAAAGTAACTAATACAGTTTACCATCCTGGTTAAGCGTTTGGGCTCTTGAATCAGACTGCTGGGGTCCAAATCCTGACTCAACCATTTATTAATTATGCGACTTTTAACAGGTTACTATCTAGGACTCAGCTTCCTCACAGGTAAAGTGGGAAGAAAAACAGTACTTAACTCAGGGTTGTGAGCATTAAATGGATTAAGGTATGTAAACTGCTCACAACAATGTTCAAGTATTATAGATTATAGTAGGCAGGAATAAAAACTCACTGAATGAATATGAATGCTCAACATATATGAATATGAGGGCTAAACTGTAACTTTTTTTTAGATGGAGTCTCCCTTTGTGGTCCAGATTGGAGTGCAATGGCGCAATCTCAGTTCACTGCAACTTCCGCCCCCCAGGTTCAAGTGATTCTCATGCCTCAGCCTCCCAAGTAGCTGGGATTACAGGTGCCCACTACCACGCCCAGCTAGTTGTTGTATTTTTAGTAGAGACAGGGTTTCACCAGGTTGGCCAGGCTGGTCTTGAATTCCTGACCTCAATTGATCCACCCACCTCAGCCCTCTAAAGTGCTAGGGTTATAGGCACAAGTCACCACGCCTGGCCTTCAACTATAATTTTAATATCCAGAACAAACTCTTAGAAAATCAGAAAATAGGCCGGGCGCGGTGGCTCCAGCCTGTAATCCCAGCACTTTGGGAGGCCGAGACGGGCGGATCACGAGGTCAGGAGATCAAGACCATCCTGGCTAACACGGTGAAACCCCGTCTCTACTAAAAAACACAAAAAACTAGCCGGGCGAGGTGGCAGGCGCCTGTAGTCCCAGCTACTCAGGAGGCTGAGGCAGGTGAATGGCGTAAACCCGGGAGGCGGAGCTTGCAGTGAGCTGAGATCCGGCCACTGCACTCCAGCCTGGGCTACAGAGCAAGACTCCGTCTCAAAAAAAAAAAAAAAAGAAAAAAGAAAATCAGAAAATAAAAAACATTTTTTATTTGTCTCTTATTTTCTAATATTCAAAGGAGATTCATCAATGCAACATGGAAAACAATACACAATTTGTGTATTGTCAATTGTGTCAACTGGCTTGTCAACTGGCTTATCATAGTCTATACCCTCAATCACAAAAAAATATAGCCTATTCAACTGAAAGCAATACTATAAACCAAAGACAACTGAGCAGTTCCTATCCTCTTAAATTTACAATCTAAGCTGCTAGGGAGATTTCCATTATCACAATTTTTATATTCAGAAAGAACATTTAATTAACTTAAAGCACATTATTTGTAAAGTGTATAGGCTAGGTATAATGAAAGAAATATTGCATCTGGAGTAACAACAAACTGGTTTGTATCCCAGTTTTACCATGAGACACTGGTGAAATCACTTATTCCTTCAGGCTCAGTTTCCTTATATGTGAAACAGAGGCTCTTTTATTCCAATTATTGAACATGTACTTTGTGCCAATCCCTGTGCTAGGAAATGGAGATTCAGGTCAACAAGACCAATTTCTGACTTCAGAGAGACTGCAGCCTAGTGTGTCAATGAAGGATGAGGAGGAGATGGCAAGATTAGTATAATCAGTATGAAGACAAAATTCATTGACCTGTAGATACCATAATAAAAGTGGCTGCACTATACAATTAAAAAAAGAGAGAGAGAGAACAGCTCATTCTATTGTGAATGACAAACTTTTTTTTTTTTTTTTTTGAGACGGAGTCTCGCTCTGTCGCCCAGGCTAGAGTGCAGTGGCCGGATCTCAGCTCACTGCAAGCTCTGCCTCCCGGGTTTACGCCATTCTCCTGCCTCAGCCTCGACAAACAAACTTTTTTGAGACAAAATTTTGCCAGCCTACCTAGCTTATTTCTTCTTCCACCGGCACAAGAAATGGCATGTGCAAAGGCAAGGAAATAAAATGCAACCTAGTTTTAGAAGATAGTTTTGAGTGAACTGCAAATAGTTGGCAGGAGCATAGATTAGAAAAGGTGGGAACAATGAATGATGACACTGGAGAGGGAAACAAAGGCCTAAACATGGATGGTTTGGATGTCACACTGAAAGATCTTTGCTTCATCACACAGAAGGAAACAGGGTCTTTAAAGGGAGAAATATCACTCCATCTGTACAGTACAATGGCATCACCATACAGTGTTTTGATGGGATATGTGACTGAAGGAAGGAGAATAGCTAGGAAACTATCATAAAAGTCCAAATGAAAAATAATGAAATAGTTCAGGTGTGATGGCTCATGCCTGTAATCCCAGCACTTTGGGAGGCCAAGGCAGGAGGATTGCTTGAGGTCAGGAGTTCAGGACCAGTCTGGGCAACATAAGGAGACCCCATCTCTACAAAAACTAGTTGGGTGTGGTGGAGCATGTTTGCGGTCAGCTACCCGGGAGGCTGAGGTGGGAGGATCTCGCTTATAGTGCAGTGGCCATACTCACGCCACTGCGCTCCAGTATGGGCAACAAAGTGAGACCCTGTCTCAAAAAAAGGAAACACAAAAAAGAGAGAGAGAAATAATGAAATATAGAAGAATATCAAGGATCAGATATAAAAAATATTTAAAAGCTAAAATACACAAAACCTGGCAAAGAAACGGTTAGTTTAGGCAGAGAAAGAGTAAGAATTTACCATCTGGAGGGAAAACAAGTGGCATTGATGCCACCATCCCCCACTCCACATCTTACAGACACTACCTCAGAACTCTTCTTAGCCCAGCACTCTAGGAAGGCATAGAGTTCATGAGTGAAACAAAATCTACCTGACATCCCTGTCTTCTTATGATACTGCCTGTGGCTGGGCACGGTGGCTCACAACTATAATCCCAGCACTTTGGGAAGCCGAGGTGGGCAGAGCACTTGAGGTCAGGAGTTCAAAACCAATCTGGCCAACATGTCGAAACCCAGTCTCTACCAAAAATATAAAAAGTTAGCCAGGCGTGGTGGCACACACCTGTAATTCCAGCTACGCAGGAGGCTGAGGCAGGAGAATCACTTGAACCTGGGAGGTGGAGGTTGCAGTGAGCCGAGATCGTGCCACTGCACTCCAGCCTGAGTGTGACAGAGCAAGACTCTATCTCGAAAACAAAAAAAGAAATGATACTGCCTGTGAGATGGTGTGAAAAATAAAATTATTTTTTATTATTTTAAAATATAATTGCTTCGCTTATACAACAAAGTCAGTAACTATAGAGTGTAAAGCAAAAGAACTGCCCCAGAAAAAAAATTCCTTGCCAAAACAACTAACTCATCTCTCCACAAGGATTTTTTTTTTCTTTTTTTTTTTTTTGAAACAGAGTCTCGCTCTGTCGCCTAGGCTAGAGTGCAGTGGCACAATCTCAGCTCACTGCAAGCTCCACCTCCCAGGTTCACGCCATTCTCCTGCCTCAGCCTCCCAAGTACCTGGGACTACAGGCGCCCAGCACCACACCTGGATAATTTTTTGTATTTTTCATAGAGACAGAGTTTCACCGTGTTAGCCAGGATGGTCTCAATCTCCTGACCTCATGATCCACCCGCCTCGGCTTCCCAAAGTGCTGGGATTACAGGCATGAGCCACCGTGCCTGACCCCCACATTGATTTCTGTGCTCTCCATTCTGGGTCCCTATGGGGTAGCCAGAATCATCTTTCCAAACACAGATCTGTTTCATCTTACTTTTTCACTTAAAACCCTACAATTGGCCAGGTGTGGTGGCTCATGCCTGTAATCCTAGCACTTTGGGAGGCTGAGGTGGGTGGACCACCTGAGGTCAGGAGTTTGAAACCAGCCTGGCCAACATGGTGAAACCTCATCTCCACCTAAAAAAAAAAAATTAGCCAGGCGTGGTGGCAGGCACCTGTAATCCCTGCTACTGGGGAGGCTGAGGCAGGAGAATCATTTGAACCTGGGATGTGGAGGTTGCAGTGAGCCACCAAGAACACAACATTGCAGCAAAACTCCATCTCAAAAACAAACAAACAAAAAAAAAACAAAAAAAAAAAACGTATAATGGCTATGAACTGCTCTTAGGATAAAAACCAAAATTTATAACAAGGTCCACTAGGTCCTGCATAATCCAGCCTCAAACTATATATACAGCCGTATCATAGAGAAGCAGAATAGCACAGGTTCTGGAGTCTGACCACCTGGATTTGAATTCAGTCTTTGTCATTTACTACTAACTGTGATCCGTGGTAAACTATTTGGCTTTTTTGAGCTTTGGTCTCCTCATCTGTAAAATGGAGATAATAATATGGTGGTAAAAATGGTGCCTGACACACTCTTAAGCATATATAAGCATTAAGTTAATAATGTCACATATGATTATGATATAATATATACTACATACTGATATACTAACGCCATCTATTTTTATTGTTGTTGTTTCATTATCTTCATCACCATTTTCATACCTTTTCTGTTCCAGGCTCACTGTTCCCACAGGTCTTAAAAAGAACCATGCATCTTCCCAACTCAGGGCTTTCCTATTCACAATTTCCTCTGTCTGTAATACTCTTTTCCATGCCCTTTGCCTAATCAATTCATTCTTCATAATTCAGCTTACACATCCTTTCATTAGAGAGGCCTTTCCTAGCCATTCCCAGGCCTCAGACCACAACCAAAACTAGGTCAGATCCCCACTTTAGGCTTTTCTTTCAGAGTACTTGTCATAGTTTGTAATTATATATATTATTTGACCAATACTTTTGTAATCTCTGCCTCCTCTACTAACATATAAGCTCTACAAGGGAGGGACTAAGCTGACTTTGCTCAGTCCTGGATACCCAGAGACTAGCACAGACCACAAATTCTTAACAGAATAAAGAAAAGTACTACCAGATACAAGAGAATTTTTTTTAATGACAAGTATGGAAAAATGGTAAATATACTACTTTCCTTCCACACAAACAAAACCACGTAGTTATAGCTTTCATTCAAAGAGCAAAAAACCAGCCAGGCATGATGGCTCATGCCTGTAATCCCAGAACTTTGGGAGGCCAAGGCGGGTGGATTGCTTGAGCTCAGGAGTTTGAGATCAGCCTGGGAAACGTGGCCAAACCCCATTTCTACCAAAAATACAAAAAAATAGCTGAGCGTGTTGGTGTGTGCCCTGTGGTCTCAGCTACACAGGAGGCTGAGGTTGGAAGATCACTTGAGCCTGGGAGGTGGAGGCTGCAGTGAGCCAAGGAGATCGCACCACTGCACTATAAATACTCTGAGCGACAGCGAGAGCCTGTCTCAGTTTGGGTTATTTTAAACTTACAAACCAGAAACTGCCTAACTAAAATTTTTCAGTTGACCAGACGGAAAAGAAGGAATTTTTTAAAATGTTTAAATCAAGATGAAATGCTTACTTGAGCATTGTCTGGTTCTTCTTTAATTTTGTCCAGAAGCTCCTGCTGTGGTACCACTGCTTTGCCACATTCACCATCCAAAGGTTCTTTCATTCTAATTTTTTACCTCAAAGAGTTCTTCAGGCTCAAACGAATAGATTTCTTCTTGGTAATGGATAGCTGGACACCTAAAATACATACTCAGGTTTATTATTATTTTTTTTTCTTCAGGCTTATCTATATGAAAGAAAAGCTTTGTGTTGAGTGCATGAGGCTTCACGGCTCAGCATTTGAAAAACAACTCTTCTGGGGCCACAACTAACTTTTTTCTTTCTTCCTGCTTTCTGTTCCTTCAGTAGCTACATAAGAAAACAGCTTTCCAGCAACAGCTCCCACTTCTCTAGTATCTTTAAAGACACACACTCTGGTCTTTCCTACGTTGAAGTTTATTGAAGGGAATTAGACCAGCAGACCAAGACGTGGGAGGAAGTTACCAAACTCTGAGAAGAATGGACTTAAGAAATAGTTTCTGACCCCATGAGAGTCAGTACTTAGAGGCCCACGTCGCCTTTTATTTCTCAAAGAGGGGCACAACAACCTCCCAGCCCTGACCCGTAACTCAACCTTCACTGGAAGCCTCCCTAAGGGCCCCATTTCTTGGCCTAACGCTAGAGGTGAGCTCAAGATGCCATCCATCGCAGGCGAACAACATGCACGCCCTTACTGAAAGTGAGTCACCTGCCTCTTTCAAGGTCTCCGTGTGAGGGGTGGGGGACATCAAGCCCCTCTGAGACCCGCTTCACAATCGCCTTCCTGTAGAAAAGAAACTCAGTTGGCCATTCAGTAAATTCCCTTCCCCTAAAAGTCAAAGAACTAAACGGGACGAATTAAACCTAAAACAAAAAGCTCTTCAAAGTTGTCTTTATCCGAATAGTCAGGGATGGAAACGCACAACTGGTTGAAAAGACTGTTCCAAAGAAGAGATGAGAACTTTTGCGCACTCGCCACAAACATCTATGGGCGCTCATCCCTCCTCTGAGAACAGCACGCGTTCCGAAATTCTCCTTCCCACCAAGAATTCCCACGCCCATCTTTGAGGACTAACGAGGCAACGTGGTCTCCGCCTGAGAGCAGCGGACCAGCCAGTGAGTGTCAACGCGTCCCTAAGACGAAATCCGCAGCCGCCCCAGCAGCGTAGCCCACCTGGCACCGCCCCCGCCGCAACGCCTCGTCACGTGGCGTGGCCTCCGCCCCGCCGTCCCGCCCACTACCACTGCGGCCGCACCCACCTTCTGTCGCCTCCCTGCTACCGGAAGAGCACCGGACGGGGAATTTGCGAATATGAACCAAGCCCTCTGCGCCTAGACAAGGATTAGTTTCTCTTCTGGAATTCCGCCTGATCCATCACAACGCAGCAGCCGGCCAACCACGCGTGCGCAGGCCTAGTCTCCGCCCTCTTTTCCCGTCAGGCTCCGGACCTGAGCTGAGGAGAACTTCCCAGCATTCCTCTTTCCTCAGTTATGGTTCACTTCTTAAAGAGACCGAGGCTCAATGGTGAAAAGGTGGAGGAAGGGGGAAGGGGTTTGAGGAAGAATTATCAGTGGCGTTAGAAGGCACTATAAGTGCTCTATAGCATTTTTGTTTGTTTGTTTGTTTGTTTTGGAGACAGAGTCTCACTCTGTTGCCCAGGCTGGGGTGCAGGTGCAGTGGCGCAATCTCGGCTCACTACAACCTCCGCCTCCTGGATTCAAGTGATTCTCCTGCCTCAGCCTCCCGAGTAGCTGGGCTTACAGGGACGTGCCACCACATCCAGCTAATCTGTAGCATTCTTTAGTGCCCATTTCCTGAAAGTTGGCCTACTGAGAGAGCATGATATTAAAAAATGCTTGGCTTGCTTAGCACTTCACATGCACCATCCCACTTAATCCTCACCATTTAACCCTAGGAGGTATAATTTTTTAATCTCGAGATAGAAATGAAAAGATTAGTTAACTTGCTCAAAATTGAGATTTGGGTTTTTTTATTCATTGTTTCACAGGTACATCTGTGATTTGTGACTGTTCATTCATTTTAATTGCTGTATAGTATTCTGTTTTGTGAATATGGTACAATTTTAATCGTCTATTGATGGACATTTGAGTTGTTTCCAATTTGTGGCTATTAGGAGTAATGCTTCTGTGAACATTCTTGTCATTGGTGGTGTTAAAAGACAAAATTACAACAAATTTAATTTAAAGATCTCAATTAGCTTCATTTGTGATTCTAGAATCTGGAAACACTTCATTCCAGAAAATAGAACAAGTGTTCTGATGAGCTGAGCAGAAGAGTTAGGTTTTATAGACAGAGAAGGGCTGGAGAAAGCAGAAATAAGAATAGAAAACAGATTGGTCCATTTCAAAGTAACTTTCCAAAAAATAAATAAATTAGTTATTTTCCTTGTAAAGCAGAACCGAGAAACAAAACAATAGAGAAATAACTGGTTAACATCAGGTAACTTCAGTTTACCTTTTTTTGGTAAGGATTAAAGCAGAAGGAATTTCATTGTTATGCTAATTGAAACTGGCACTCAGGGGAAATTAGACTCTTTTTCCTGACTTTTCAGAACTTCAGATAACAAGGTAGTTTCCATTTGATGACATGGAACCTCAGTGTGAGTGACTCCATTTTGATTTTTAGTCTGATTCATTGAGACCTAGTGCAGGAACTTAGCCCAAAACAATGGCCTACAATTTTTATTTAACAGTGATACATATCCACACATTTCTGTTGGGTTTATACCTAAAAGTGAAATTGCTTGTTATGTATATGTAAAATTTAGGTAGATAATCTCAGGCAATTTTAGAAAATGGTGGTTTCAGTTTATACTCCCTTCAGCCATGTATGAGAGTTTCAGTTCCCCAACATCCTTGCCAATAATTACTACTGCACATCTTTTTAATTATAATCATTCTGAAGGGGGTATAGTGGTATCTCATTGTGGTTTTAATTTGCATTTTCCCGGATTATTAATGAGGCTGAGCCCATTTTCATGTTTTTTGGGTATCTGGATATCTCCCATAAGTGCCTGTTCAAGTCTCTTGCTCATTTTTGTATTGCATTGACATTTTCTTATGGGCATATATTCTAGGTATCAGTCCTGCTATGGTTTGAATATATGTGTCCCTTCAAAATTCATATATTGGAACTTAAACATTAAGGCAATGGTATAAGAAGTGGAGCCTTTGGGAGGGGTTAGGCTATGAGGACTCCATCCTCGTGAATGGGATTCATGCCCTTACAAAAGAGGGTATTCATGCCTTTCACAAAGGTTCATTCCTTTTGCCCTTTTAACCCCTCACTGTATGATAACAATGTTCCTCCCAGCAAGAGGACAACAACAAAGTTTCATCTTGGAATTGGAGAGTAATTCCAAGACAACAAATCTGCCAGTGCCTTGATCTTGGACTTGCCAACCTCCAGAACTGTGAGAAATAAATTTCTACCATTTATAAATTACACAGTCTGTGGCATTTTCTTTTGGCAATCAGGAATACACTAAGATAAGTCTTTTTTGAATATACAATAGCGCCCCTCATCCACGGTTTTGCTTTCTGAAGTCTTGGTTACCCATAATCAACCACGGTCTGAAAATATTAAATGGAAAATTCCAGTAACAAATAATTCTTAAGTTTTAAACAACTTTTATTAAAGTATATTATAATTGTTCTATTGTTAGTTGTTAGTCTCTTTCTGTGCCTAATTTATAAATTGAACTTTATCATAGATATGTATGTATAGGAAAAAGCATTGCATATATAGGGTTCAATACTACTGGAGGTTTCAGGCATCTGTGGAACATCTTGGAACATATCCCCATGGATAAGGGAGGACTACTGCATATATTGCAAATATCTTCTCCCACTCAGTAGCTTGCCTTTTCACTCATTGGTGTCTTTTGATTAACTTAAAAGACCTTTGTGGCCTAGTGCGGTGGCTCATACCTATAATAGCAGCACTTTGTGAGGCTGAGGCAGGTGGAATTCTTGAGGCCAGGAGTTTGAGACCAGCCTGGCCAGCATGGTGAAACCCTGTCTCTACTAAAAATACAAAAATTAGCTGGGCATGGTGGGCACTTGTAATCCCAGCTACTAGGGAGGCTGAGGCAGGAGAATCACTTGAACCCTGGAGGCAGGGCTTGCAGTGAGCCAAGATCGCACAGCTGCACTGCAGCCTGGGTGGCAGAGCAAGACTCTGCCACAGGAAAAAAAAAGAAAATTAGCCGCATATGGTAGTGTGCACCTATAGTCCCAGCTGCTCAGGAGGCTGAGGCAGGAGAATCACTTGAACCGGGAAGCAAAGGTTGCAGTAAACCAAGGTTGTGCCACTGCACTCCAGCCTGGGCAACAGAGCAAGACTGCATCCAAAAACCAAACAAAAAACCCTTTGTGCTTAGTGCTTATTGTATACTCTTTAAGAAATATTTTCCTACCAAATGAAGAAAATTTCTAGAAATGTTATTAGTCTTTCACATTTAGTTTTATAATCCAGCTGAGGTTGGGTTATGTGTATAGTGTAAGGTAAGTCAGATTTCAACCTTTCCATGTGAATTTTACATGGATTAAGCACTATTTTTTTAAAAAGACTGTCCTTTTCCCCACTGTTCTGCATTGACACCTTTGTCATGTATCAGTTGTCTGTGTGTGTGTGTGTGTGTGTGTATATATATATATATATATGGGTTTGTTTCAGGACTATGAAGGCTGTTCCTTTTGTTTCTCCTTGTGGAAATACCATACTGTCTTAATTTCTGTAATAGCTTTATAATAAATCTTAGTATGTGATAGAAAAAGTCCTCTCTCCTATTATGTCCTTCAAGATTATCTTTACTTTCCTTGGTCCTTTGCATCTTCATGTAAATTTTGGAATCAGCTTGCCAGTTGTGACAAAACTTTCCTTATAAATTTTAGAATCTATGGGGATTTTGTTTACTATTACACTGAAGTGGTATGCCTGTTTTGGAGAATTGGTATTTGTTATTCATTGTGTTGAATTGTGTCACCTAAAAAGATGCGTTGGAGTTCTAACCCTTAAAATGGGACCTTATTTAGTCATATAGGATTGTTGCAGATGTAATTAGTTAAGATGAGGCCATACTGAAGGAAGGTGCGCACTTCATCCATTATGACTGGTGTCCTTAAGAGAGGAGAAGATATGGAGGCATACACACGCGAGGAGAACCCCATGCAGTGATGGAAGCAGAGACTGAAGTACTGCAGTTGCAAGCCAAGGAATGCTAAGGATTGTTGATAACACCAAAACCTAAGAGAGGCAAGAAAAGATTCTCCCGTATAGTTTTCTGAGAAAGCATGACCCTACCGATCTTTAATTTTAGACTTCTAGCCCCAAGAATGGTGAGATAATAAATTCTGGGTGTTTTTTTTTGTTGTTGTTTTTTAAAAAAAAAAAACCCAGTTTGTGGTACTTTATTAAAGCAGCCTTAGGAGACTAATAACAGCATTATGTGGGGTTGAATCTTTCAATCCATAAAAATGATATATTTCTCCATTTATTTTGGTGTCTGTAATTTCTCTTAATGCTTTACAGTTTTTAAATATAGAAACTGCACACATCTTTGTTAGATTTATTCTAGGCATTTAATATTTCATGTCATTTTTAATGTAAATTTTTATTTTCTAATTGTTTTCAGTGTAAATATAGAAATACAATTATTTTGTATGTTGGTCTTGAAGCTAACACCTTTGCTGAATTATTAATTAAACTAATTAATTCTAATAGTCTAGCCATTTTTCTTACTGTTTCCAGCTATGTAGAAAATAATGACCATTTTATTTCTTTCCAATTATATAACTTTCATTTCTTTTTCTTGCCTATTGCAGTGGCTAAAACCTCTAGTAATGTATTAAATGGAAATAGTGATATTGGGTATCTATATCTTGTTCCTATTATGTTGCTTTCAACATAAAATTATTGAATATTATATTTACTTTAAGATGTTTGTAGTTACCCGTGGGAGGTTAAATATGGCCATAAAGTTGTTACAACTTTTCCCATTAACAGGAGTCTTTAGTGTGCGGATGGCAGATTTAAAAAGAGAGAGAGAGAGAGAGAGAGGGAGTCTGTGATAGTTAATTTCATGTGTCAACTGGAATCTGTAGACTCAGTGAAATAGAATGTCCTCCCAATATAGGAAGGCATTATCCAATCCATTGAAGGTCAAAATAGAACAAAAGGTGGAGGAAAGAGGAATTTGCCCTCTCTCTCGCTCGCTCTCTTTTTTTTTTTTCCTGCTTCACTGTCTGAGCTGAAACATCCCCTCTCATCTTCTCCTGCCCTCGTACTAGAATTTATACCATCAGCTCCCCTGCTTCTCAGACCTTTAGACTCAGACTGAATTACACCACTGGCTTCCTTGGGTCTTCAGCTTGCAGACAGCAGATTGTGGGACTTCTTCGCCTCCATATCATGTGAGCCAATTGTTCATAATAATAAATATTCGTATCCTATTTGTTCTGTTTTTCTGGAGAACTCTGACTAATAAATAGTCTTTTTCCCTACCTGTTGTTTCTTGACTGGGCTTGTGAATTATTTTGACTGGCAAAATGTTACAGAAGTGATACCATATGAGTTCCTAAGCGTAGGCCTCTATCGTCCTTAGAGCTTCTGCTTATGCTGTCATAGAACACTCCTACCACCATGTCAAAGTTAAATGGGATAACTGCTGACTGATGAGAAATCACATATGGAGAGTGACCCCATGGCCAGCACCAAGGCCCCATACATAAGAGTGAAGCCATCTTCTTTCTTCCAGATTACTAAATGATGACAGTATCTGTTGTTACATAACAAAACACTCCTTTGCAGATAACTGTTAGAGAATTGGTATCTAGAAATGGGATACTGCCATAACTAAAACATAAAACATGTGGCATTGATGTTGGGACCAGAAAGGAGGTAGAGCCTGGAAAGACAGCAAGGAGGCTATGAGTGGAGGTTAGAAGAGCAGTGAGGAAACTTACTAAAGCCTGGAGAGAGAACAACCAGTGTGATGCATTGGCAAAATGTTTGGCAGCACTGTCATCTGTGATAACTTAGAAGCTAGGAGACATACTTAATGACCATCTGGATCTGCCTTAGGAGACTCCCATGCAGAATGTTAAAAGTGTTCGCTGATTTATTTTAACCACATAGGATGTTGTAGTGCAAAAGAGAAATAAGCCAAAGAAGAAACTATTCAATTTTCAAGCAGAAACGAGACAAAATGTAAAGGACTTTGTGAGTAAAGGACTAAGGACTTAGCAAAATAAGAAATGGCTTCAGAGCAAAGATCAAATCTAGGAAATTGCAAGTTAAATGTGGCCTCAAGGTCAAGATCAAATCAAGAGTGCAGCTGTAAGACTTCAGAAGGAATTAGGCAGTGCCTTGTAGACCATCTCACCTAGACAAAAGGGCTTCTGAGAAACATAAGGGCATTGCACTATAGCAATGAGACATATCCAAAGTAGAGAGACTTCTGTCTCAGAAGTATGGATGTGGTTTGGGGGTATGGTGTGAATCCAAGTAATATTCATAAAATGCCCACAAAGTTTTAAAGAGAAGTGTATTGACAAAAGTGAAACTATAGATTATAAGGGGCAAAGACAGTTTGAAATGAAAAGGATCCCAGGGCCCTCAACTTTCTATGGGTGGAAAGAAACTGAAAAAGCTACTGAACTACAAATATGGACCGTTTCTTATGGAAATTGCTTTCTCAGGGTGTGAAGCCAAGATCCCAGAAGGCAAAAGGCAGAATTAAAAACTTCTGAAAATAAAATGGATTATGAAACCATTCCTGCCAGGGGCAGTGGCTCACCAGTAATCCTAGCAGTTTGGGAGGCCGAGGTAGTCAGATCACTTCAGTCCAGGAGTTCGAGACCAGCCTGGGAAACATGGTGAGACCCTGTCTCTACAAAAAAATACAAAAATTAGCTGGGTGTAGTGGTACGTGTCTACAGTACTAGCTGCTCAGGAGACTGAGGTGGGAGGATGACCTGAGCCCAGTGGCCAAGATCATGCCACTGCACTGCAGCCTGGGCAACAAAGTCAGACTCAGTCTCAAAAAAAAAAGCCATTCAATAAAACAATCAAAGAACAATTCCTGTCCTCAGAGTAGGAGAACCTGACAATAGGTGCCCAGGTAAATTTCAGAATTATTATGAATCGATAACTATTAATGTGCCTTCTATTCTTCCCCTTTTTGAATAAGACTATTCAGTGGAGTCATTATGTCTTTATATTATCAATGTGTTGGTATGTGGGTGTGGGGAGTGAGGAATAAGGGGAGCAGATAAGTCATCTGTTTAGTTCACAGGTCTCTGGGTTGAAGAAGTTGTACCTGCACACCCAATAAACTATACCACAGGAACAACTTCTTCATGGGCCTTATTTAGATGAAATGCTGGACTTTGATCCAAGGCCATAATGGTTTGAGACTTTTGGTGGAGTGGATGAGTGTGTTTTGATTGGGAAATGATATGGATTGTTATGGCCAGAAGGTGAACTATGAAAGATTATTGCTGGGCTGGGTGTGGTGGCTTACACCTATAATCCCAGCACTTTGGGAGGCCAAGGCGGGAGGATCACTTGAGCTCAGGAGTTTCAGACCAGCCTGGGCAACACAGTGAGATCCCATCTCTACAAAAAATACAAAATGTAACCAGGCGTGGTGGCATGTGCCTGTGGTCTCAGCTACTCAGCAAACAGAGGCAGGAGGGTCCTTTGAGCCCAGGAGGTTGAGGCTGCAGTGAGTCAAGGCTGCAGTAAGCTATGATTGTGCCATTGCACTCCAGCCTGGGTGACAGAGTGAGACACTGTCTCAAAGAAAAAAGAAAGAAAGAAAGATTGTTTCCAAAGATGCTGTCAATAATCCCATGTTCGATGTGCATGATGCTTCTCCCATAAGGATGTGGGATTAACTACAAACCAATATCTCTGATGAATATTGATGCAAAAATCCTCAATTAAATACTAGCAAAAATAATTCAATAATACATTAAAAAGAACATTTGCTATGACCAAGTGGGAATTATCACTGGGATCCAAGGATGGTTCAGCATGTGCAAATCAATCATTGTGATATATTATATCAACAGAATGAAGGACAAAAACCATATAATCATTTCATTGATGCTGAAAAAACATGTGATAAAATTCAACACCCTTCAAGAGGAAAACCCTTAAAAAGCAGTATAGAAGGAACATACCTGGGCATAATAAAAGCCGTATCCAACAGACCCACAGCTAGTATCATACTGAATGGGGAAAAACTGAAAGGCTTTCCTCTAAGATCTGGAACACGACAAGGATGCCCATTTTCACCACTGTTATTCACCAGAGTAATGGAAGTCCTAGCTAGAGCAGTCAGACAAGAGAGAAAAATAAAGGGTATTCTTGGGCACAGTGGCTCATGCCTGTAATCCCAGCACTTTGGGAGGCCAAGGTGGGTGGATCATCTGAAGTCAGGAGTTTGAGGCCAGCCTGGCCAACATGGTGAAACCCCGTCTCTACTAAAAATACAAAAGTTAGCTAGGCATGGTGGCATACGCCTGTAGTCCCAGCTACTCAGGAGGCTGAGGCAGGAGAAATGCTTGAACCCAGGAGGTGGAGGTTGCATTGAGCCAAGATCATGCCACTGCACTCCAGCCTGGGTGACAGAGTGAGATTCCATCTCAAAAAAATAAAAATAGAAATAAAAGGGTATCCAAATTGTAAAGGAAGAAGTTAAATTATCTTTGCTTGCAGATGATAGGATCTTATATTTGGAAAAACCTAAAGAGTCCTCCAAAAAATTATTAGATGTGATAAATTCCTCTGGGTGTGGTAGCTCACACCTGTAATCCCAGCACTTTGGGAGGCCAAGATGCATGGATCACCTGAGACCAGAAGTTCAAGAGCAGCCTGGCCAACATGGTGAAACTCCATCTTTACTAAAAATACAAAAATTAGCTAGGCATGGTGGCGTGCACCTGTAATCCCAGCTACTTGGGAAGCTGAGGCAGGAGAATCACTTGAACACAGGAGACAGAGGTTGCAGTAAGCTGAGATCGCACCACTGCACTCCGGCCTGGGCAACAAAGCAAGATCGTCTCAAAAAAAAAAAAAAAAGTGATAAATTGCCAGGCACGGTGACTCACCTGTAGTCCCAGCACTTTTGGGAAACCAAAGTGGGCAGATTGCTTGAGTGCAGGAGTTCAAGACCAGTCTGGGCAACAGGGTGAAACTCCATCTCTACCAAAAAGACAAAAAATTAGCCAGGTGTGGTGGTGTGCACCTGTGGTCCCAGCTACTTGGGAGGCTGCAGTAGGAGGATTGCCTGGGCCTGGGAGGTGGAGGTTGCAGTGAGCCAGGATCATGCCACTGCACTCCACTCTGGGTGACAGAGTGAGACCCCATCTCAAAAAAAAAAAAAAAAAAAAAAAAAAAAAACCTGATAAATTCAGTAAAGTTGCAGAATACAAAATCAACATACAAAAAGCAGCAGGACTTCTATATGCCAGCAGTGAATAATCTGAAAAAGAAATTTTAAAAAGTAATCCCACTTATAGTAACCACAAATAAAATTAAAAACCTAGGAATTAATCAAAGAAGTGAAAGATCTCTGTAATGAAAACTATAAAACACAGATGAAAGAAATTGAAGAGGACACCAAAAAATGGTAAGATATTCCACATTCATGGATTGGAAGACTCAATATTGTTAAAACGTTCATACTGCCCAAAGCAATCTATAGATTCAATGCAATTTCTATCAAAATATCAACGACATTCTTCACAGAAATAGAAAAAACGACCCTAAAATTTGTATAGAACAGGCCAGGCACAATGGCTCACACCTGTAATCCCAGCTCTTTGGAAGGCAGAGACAGGTGGATTGCTTGATATCAGGAATTCAAGACCAGCCTGACCAACATGGTGAAACCTCATCTTTACTAAAAACACACAAAAAATTAGCTGGGTATGGTGGTACCTGCCTGTAGTCCCAGCTACTTGTAGGCTGAGGTACAAGAACCACTTGAACACAGGAGGCAGAGGTTGCAGTAAGACAATGCACTCCAAGCCTCAAAAAAAAAAAAAAAAAAAAAAAAAAAATTTTTTTTTTACATAAAACTACAAAAGACCCAGAATAGCCAAAGCTACCTTAAGCAAAAAGAACAAAACTGGAGGAATCACATTACCTGACTTCAAATTATACTACAGAGCTATAGTAACCAAAACAGCATGATATTAGCATAAAAACAAACACATAAATCAATAGAATAGAATAGAGAAACCAGAAACAAATCCATGCACCTACAGTGATCTCATTTTCCACAAAGGGGCCAATAACATACACTGGGGAAGAGACAGTCACTTCAATAAATGGCTTAGGGAATACTGGACATCCAAACCCTGAAGAATGAAACGTGAAACTTGACCCCCTTCTCTCGCCAAAAACAGAAATAAAAACATAATCCCAGCACTTCAAGAGGCCAGGGCAGGAAGATCACTTGAGCCCAGGAGTTCAAGACCAGCATGGGCAACGTGGCAAAACCTCGTCTCTACAAAAATACAAAAATTAGCTGGGTATGGTGGCACTCACCTGTGGTCCCAGCTACTTGGGAGGCTGAGGTGAGAGGATGGCTTGAGCCCAGGAGTCAGAGGTTGCAGTGAGCTGAGGTCGTGCCACTGCCCTCCAACTTGGGCAACAGAACCATACTTTATCTCAAAAACAACAAAAAAGAGGTCAAAAGATTTGAATAAACATTTCTCAAAAGAAGGCATACAAATGACAGTCACATGAAAAGGTGGACATAAAAAGGTGAAAAGATTAACATCACTGATCATCAGAGAAATGCAAATAAAAACTACAATGAGATATCATCTCACCCCAGTTAAAATGGCTTGTGTCCAAAAGACAGGCAATAACAAATGCTGGCAAAAATGTGGAGAAAAGGGAACCGTCGTACACTATTGGTGGGAATGTAAATTAGTACAACCACTGTGGAGAACAGTTTGGAGGTTCATCAAAAAACTGAAACTAGAGCCACCACATGATCTGGCAATCCCACTGCTGGGTTTATACCCAAAAAGAAAGGAAATCAGTATATTGAAGAGATATCTGCACTCCCATGTTTGTTGCACCACTGCTTACAACAACCAAGATTTGGAAGCAACCTAAGCACCCATCAACAGATAATGGATAAAGAAAATGTGATATTTATATACAATGGAGTACTATTCAGTCGTAAAAAAAAGAATGAGATCCTGTCATTTGCAACAACATGGTTGGAATGGAGGTTATTATGTTAAATAAAATAAGCTAGGCACTGAAAGACAAACATCAGATGTTCTCACTTATTTGTGCTATCTGAAAATCAAAACAATTGAATTCTTGGAGATAGAGAGTAATGGTTACCAGAGGCTGGGAAGGATAGTTGCGTGGGAAGGTAGGGATGGTTAATGGGTACCAAAAAATAGTTAGAAAGAATGAATAAGATCTAGCATTTGGTAACACAACAGGGTGACTATAGTCAATAATAATTGTACATTTTACAATAACTAAAAGAGTATAACTGGATTGTTTGTAACACAAAGGATAAATGCTTGAGGCAATAGATACTCCATTTTCCATGATATGATTAGGACACATTGCATGCCTGTCTCAAAATCTCTAATGTATCTCATAAGTATATATACTTGCTATGTACCCACAAAAAATAAAAATAAAAATAATTTTTAAAAGAGGTGGGAAGGCCAGGCATAATGACTCACACCTGTAATCCTAGCACTTTGGAAGGCTGAGACAGGTGGATTGCCAGAGCCCAGGAGTTCAAGACCAGCCTAGGCAAGATACTTCTCATCTCTACAAAAAGCACAAAAATTAGCCAGGCATGGTAGCACGTGCCTGTGGTCCCAGCTACTCAGGAGGCTGGGAGGCTGAGGTGGGAGGATCACTTGAGCCTCAGGAGGTAGAGGTTGCAGTAAACTGAGATCACACTGCTACACTCCATCCTGGGCAACAGAGTGAGACCCTGTCTCAAAAAAAAGAGAAAAAAGTGGAATTAGTTTCCCACCACTTGAATCTGGGCTGGACTGTGACTTACCTTGACCGATCAATTACAAGGGAAGTGACCCTGTGACAGTTACGGGTGTAGGTTTTAAGAGGATTGGCAACTTCTGCCACCACATAAATAGGTCTGGCCAACCTGCTGGAGAGACCACATGGAGAGAGAGAGAAAAAAGCCCCAGAACCTCCCTGCCAATGTCCCAGGCACGTGAGTGAAGCCATTCTGAATGTTCCAGCCAAGTTCCTAGAAGAAGGTAGCCACAAATAACCCCGGTCAGCATGAAGTGGAACAGAACTCCCACTTTGAGCCCAGCCAATCACAGAATCATGAGAAATAACAAATTATCATCTTAAGTCACAAAGTTTTGGGGTACTTTGCTATAATAGATAACTGACACACTAAAAGTCTGCAGCTTTAAGTCTGATGTTATTAACAATTTCCTCTCAGTATGCGTGTTCACTTTCAAGAATGTTTTCTTTGTCCTTCTATGAAAAATTCCCAGCTGCAATGTTATGTTCTACTTAGATTTCACTGTAGAGATTACAGATTTATTATTAGTCTTTCATTTTATTTTCTCCTATCTTGAAAACTAGTTAGAGTACTCTTTCAATTACTTTTCTCAGATAAAGTTACAGATGATATACCGCCTGAATCCCTGATTATTAGTTAAAGACTAAATTTCTATAACAAAGAAACCCCAAAATGTAATAGCTCGAGTAAAATTGAAGTTTATCTTTCTCTCATGTTGCATTTCAGAGCATTGTTTTAGGACATTCGCAGTTATGCTGCTACACAATCATTTATGGACATAGTATTCCCCCATCTTGTTTCTTTAGCATTGAAACTGAGTCACAGGCACGTCTTCCTGAGAGTATGAAGAGGGCACACGCTGGTCTTAAGTCACTGGGCTCAGAAATGGCGCATAACACTTCTGATCACATTCTATTAGAGACAGCTTAGTCCACGTAGCCACGTCTAACTACAGTGGGGGCTGGGATATAGAAGGTCATGTTTGAGGCTACAATTATAATCCCACAGGAAAGGAGAAGACTGAATTTTACTGGAAGGCTAGCAATCTCCCTACCATCTTGCACAGCATTTCCAAAATTGTCATCAATTTGCCCAAGAATGACAGCTATGCATAAGATTCTTGGATTTTAGTTTCTATCATAGTACTGTAGAAGAGAAATGCAAAGCTAGTCCAGTTCTCTTTCCTTTATAAGTAAAATGTTCTTTTTAATACCTGGAATCATGTAAGTCTTTTTTCTTTATCCTTGTTTCAGTTACGATTTTCCCCAGTCACTCACCCACTCTGCACTATACTCAAGAACTGGAGAGCTGCCTATCACTTTCCAGCAACTTTTTTTTTTTTTTTTTTTGAGATGGAGTCTCGCTCTGTCGCCCAGATTGAAGTGCAGTGGTACAATCTTGGCTCACTGCAACCTCCATCACCTAGGTTCAAGCGATTCTCCTGCCTCAGCCTCCTGAGTAGCTGAGACTACAGGCGCATGCCACCACACTCGGCTAAGTTTTGCATTTTTAGTAGAGACAGGGTTTCACCATATTGATCAGTCTGCTCTTGAACTCCTGACCTCAAATGATCCACCTGCCTTGGCTTCTCAAAGTTCTGGGATTACAGGCGTGAGCCATGGCACTTGGCCTCCAGCAACTTTTTAAAAGCACTTCATAACCCAATATGTTATTTTTTCAGCAAAACTTAGTGATTATTTCTCCTAAATAGAGTAAATAAAAACTAAACATAGCTTCACATCAGTTCTAGTCAGGCTTTGCTGCTAAAAGAGTTCAGGTGTAATCATATTATGCCACCAACTGAATTATGAAAAACTTTCCTTTTTAGAACCTTTCAAATTTCAAGATTGTTAAGTAAGAGACTGTGGACCTGTAAATTTCAGTTTAAACTTTTCCTACTTTCTCATGAAGTTTCTGTTTATGATGGTAAGAATCAAGGAAAAGGTTTTTCTTTTTGTTTTTTGAGATGGAGTTTCACTCCTGTTGCCCAGGCTGGAGTGCAATGGCGCGATCTCAGCTCACCGCAACCTCCGCTTCCCAGGTTCAAGTGATTATCCTGCCTCAACTTCCCAAGTAGCTGGGATTACAGGCATGTGCCGCCACGCTTGGCTAATTTTGTATTTTTAGTAGAGCTAATTTTTTTTAAAAATTTTTGTGGAGACAGGGACTCACGATCTTTTCCAGGCTAGTAATGATAAATTTTAAATTGGGAAGATAAATAGTCTTCTGGCAACCAGATGAGGGGGTGGACTTAGGGGAAAATTGGGGGAACAATGGTGCCAACACGAAGTCACATGACCCATAGCAAGACCAGACAGGAATTTGGAAACAGAGGTAAAAGGGCCCAGCTTTGCGTTATGGCAAAACCAACTCCAACACCAAGCTTCTGGGTTCAGGACAGAAAAACAGGTCAATGCAAGGGCTGTACCCAGAGGCATCTGGAGAAGAGTCAGACAGTGAATATGAACTATCCCAGGAATGTCAGCCCACACAGGAAAGTGTTCAGCCAATATGTCAGCATGCCTCCACTCTAGGCTTGTTTCAGCCTTCAGAGATTTGATGCAGAGTCCCTTCCTCAACCCAGAATGAGGACAAATGCATCCATGGAATTACGTGGACTGAAGCCCTGGTTTGGCCTTGACCACATGCTGGTCCCAGACCTGAGAAAAACTCGCTTGCTACACCTTCTCAATAGCTATCACCTGACAGCCTTGGGCTCCCCGTCTCTCCAGCAGAGAGAACAATACCCAATCACTGCCCCCACCTTTCATGCACCAAATTTCATGCATGTCCGTGTGAAGAGACCACCAAACAGGCTTTGTGTGAGCAACAAGGCTGTTTATTTCACCTGGGTGCAGGCAGGCTGAGTCTGAAAAGAGAGTCACCAAAGGGAGATAGGGGTGGGGCCGTTTTATAGGATTTGGGTAGGTGAAGGAAAATTACAGTCAAAGGGGTTGTTCTCTGGCGGGCAGGGGTGGGGGTCACAAGGTGCTCAGTGGGGGAGCTTTTGAGCCAGGATGAGCCAGGAAAAGGAATTTCACAAGGTAATATCATCAGTTAAGGCAGGAACCAACCATCTGGATGTGTACATGCAGGTCACAGGAGATATGATGGCTTAGCTTTGGCTCAGAGGCCTGACATTCCTGTCTTCTTATATTAATAAGAAAAATAAAACAAAATAGTGTTGAAGCGTTGGGGCAGCGAAAATTTTTTTGGAGGTGGTATGGAAAGATAATGGGCGATGTTTCTCAGGGCTGCTTCAAGCAGGATTAGGGGCGACGTGGGAACTTAGAGTGGGAGAGATTAAGCTGAAGGAAGATTTTGTGGTAAGAGGTGATATTGTGGGGCTGTTAGAAGGAGCATTTGTCCTATAGAATGATTGGCGATGGCCTGCATATGGTTTTGTATGAACTGAAAAACTAAACGGAAGACACAAGGTACGAATAAGAGAGAGAGAAAAACAGGTATGAAAGGACTAAGAATTGGGAGGACTCAGGACATCTAATTAAAGAGTGCCTAAGGAGGTTCAGCATAGCCCCGCTAGCAAAGATTAGAGAGTGAGTTGAGCACAGTTTGTGATTTTGAGGGCTCTAAAAGTATTAAAGCAGCAGCAGCCGCTGCAGGCAGACATGAGGGCTCTGCTAAAACAGTAAGGTCAAGTTGTTTGGACAGAAAGGATACAGGGTGCAGTCCGGGCTCTTGTGTAAGAATTCTGAACACACTAACTATGCCTAAGAAGGAAGGGAGTTGTTTTGTAGAAGGGATTGGGGTTTGGGAGATTAGCCGGACACGATCAGCAGGGAGAGCACGTGTGTTTTCATGAGAATTATGCCGAGATAGGTAACAGATGAGGAAGAAATTTGGGCTTGACTGAAGTAATGGGGGCTGTCTGTGAAGCCTTGTGACAGTACAGCCCAAGTAATTTGCTGGGCCTGATGGGTGTCAGGGTCAGTCCAAGTGAAAGTAAAGAGAGGCTGGGATGAAGGGTGAAAAGGAATAGTAAAGAAAGCATATTTGAGATCCAGAACAGAATAATGGGTTGTGGAGGGAGGTATTGAGGATAGGAGAGTATATGGGTTTGGCACCATGGGGTGGATAGGCAAAACAATTTGGTTGATAAGGCACAGATCCTAAACTAACCTGTAAGACTTGTCTGGTTTTTGGAAAGGTAAAATGGGGGAATTGTAAGGAGAGTTTATAGGTTTTAGAAGCCCATGCTGTAACAGGCGAGTGATGACAGGCTTTAATCCGTTTAAAGAGTGCTGTGGGATGGGATATTGGCGTTGATGGGGTAAGGGTGATTAGGTTTTAATGGGATGGTAATGGGCATGTGATCGGTTCCCAGGGAGGGAGTAGAGATGTCTTATACTAGTTTTATAGGATTTGGGTAGGTAAAGGAAAATTACAGTCAAAGGGGTGTTGTTCTCTGGTGGGCAGAAGTGGGGGTCACAAGGTGCTCAGTGGGGGAGCTTTTGAGCCAGGATGAGCCAGGAAAAGGAATTTCACAAGGTGATGTCATCAGTTAAGGCAGGAACAGGCCATTTTCACTTCTTTTGTGGTGGAATGTCATCACTTAAGGCAGGAACTGGCCATCTGGCCATCTGTATGTGCAGGTCACAGGGGATATGATGGCTTAGCTTTGGCTCAGAGGCCTGACACCACCCACAAACACTCTGGTTATGCCCTAATTCTGTGGGGTCAGAACTGGTTCAGTGTCTAATCCAGAAACTGCTGCTTCCCAGAGATCACAGAGATATCCTCACTCTCTCGCTCTCCCTCAGCCTTGATCATAGGTCTCCCACCCATGGCCAGAGCTGGCCCAGCTCCTCAGCTCTGCACACACCTGCACACACTGGCCCTGCATCCTCTGACTGGACCCACTCTGGCCTCGATTCTCACCCTCACCTCCAGCTGTTGCTCCACAGGCCTCAGAAGTGAGGTCTCTTTCATTTTTCTTCCTTCACGTCAAGGCTTGACACACTCTGTCTGCTAGGCTTCTCTGCACTTGGCATTTCCTTTCTCTCTGGTTATAGGAGGAGGAAGACGATTTCCCCCATGGGTGTCAGAATTCCTTTGTGGGATTAAATTGTCCTTATGTGACTCAGAAACCACCAGATTGCCTCTGTTATCTGACCTCTAGGAATGGAACTTCTTTTTTATAACTCTGCTGGCCAGAAACGGCCTCAGGAGGCTCTCTCTGGGACTTCCCCTTCTGGTACTCTGGTGCTTTACCTGCCTCTAAATTGAGCATGTCCTGTAAACGGCTCTCACGAAATGGGTTTCTTCTTTGAAAATTAAATTTATAACAGCTTTATTGAGATACGTTTCACATACCATACAATTCACCCATTTAAAGGGTACAATTCAATGGATTTTTGTTTATTTACAGAATTGTGCGACCATTACCACAATTGATATAACATTTTCATTGCTGAAAAAAGAAAAAAAAATGGCCAGGCACAGTGTCTCATGCCTGTAATCCCAGCACTTTGGGAGGCTGAGGCAGGCGGATCACGAGGTCAAGAGATCAAGACCATCCTGGTCAACATGGTGAAACCCTGTCTCTACTAAAAATACAAAAATTAGCTGGGCATGGTGGTGTGTGCCTGTAGTCCCAGCTACTTGGGAGGCTGAGGCAGGAGAATCACTTGAACCCGGGAGGTGGAGGTTGCAGTGAGCTGAGATCGTGCCACTGCACTCCAGCTGGCAACAGAGCAAGACTACATCTCAAAAAAAAAAAAAAAAAAAAAAACCTGCCCATTAGCAGTCACTCTCCATTTCCCACGGACCCCTAGGCAACTACCAATCTACTTTCTGTCTCAATGGAATTGCTTGTTCTGAACATTTTGTATGAGTGGAATCATACAATATGTGGCTTTTTGTGACTAGCTTTTTTCACTTAGTATGATGTTTTCAAGGTTCATCCATGTTGTAGCAAATATTAGTATCCCTTTTTTTTAAGATGGAGTCTTGCTCTGTTGCCCAGGCTGGAGTGCAGTAGTGTAATCTTGGCTCACCGCAACCTCCGCCTCCCAGGTTCAAGCATTTCTCCTGCCTCAACCTCCCGAGCAGCTGAGATTACAGGAGCATGCCACCATGCCCGGCTAATTTTTGTATTTTTAGTAGAGATGCAGTTTTGCCATGGTGGCCAGGCTGGTCTAGAACTCCTGACCTCCAGTGATCCACCCACCTCAGCCTCCCAAAGTGCTGGGATTACAGGCATGAGCCACCATGCCAAGCCTCTTTTTATTGCCAAATAATATGGATGGATTGCCATGTTTTATTTCTCCATTGTATGGATATACATTTTATTTATCCATTCACCAATTGATGGACATTTGGGTTGTGTCTACCTTCTGGCTATTATGAAAACTGCTGCTATGAATAGTAATGTATAAGCTTTTGTGTGGACATGTTTTCATTTCTCTTAGCTATATACCTACAAGTGGCATTGCTGGGTTATATGGTAATTCTATGTTCAACCATTTGAGAAACTGCCATACTGTTTTCCAAAGTGGATGCACCCATTTGACATTCCCTGTAGCAGTGTGTGAGAGTTCCATTTTCTCCTCTCCCTCAAAAACATTTGTTATTATCTCTATTTTTTATTATAGCTATCTTGGCACAAAGAGGTATCTCTCTCTGTGGTTTCGATTTGCATTTCTCTGTAACTAATGATGTTGAGCATCTTTTCATGTGCTCATTGGCCAACTGTGTATGTTCTTTGAGGAAATGTCTATTTAGATTCTTTGCCCATTTTTATTGGTTTATTTGTCCTTATATTATTGAGATGTAAGACATCATTTTTTTTTTTTTTTTTTTTTTTTTTTGCTCTGTCACCCAGGCTGGAGTGCAGTAATGCCATCTTGGCTCACTGCAACCTCCACCTCCTGGGTTCAAGCCATTCTCATGCCTCAGCCTCCCAAGTAGCTGGGATTACAGGGACGCGCTACCATGCCTGGCTAACTTTTGTATTTTTTGTGGAGAGGGGTTTCATCATGTTGACCATGACCTCAAGTGATCCTCCTACCTTGGCTTCCCAAAGTGCTGAGATTATAGGCGTGAGCCACCACACCCAGTGGAGATGTAAAAGTTCTTTATATATTCTGTATACAAGTCCAGTATCAGATATAGAATTTGCAAAACTTTTATCCCATTCTTTGAGTTGCCTTTTCACTTTCTTAATGGTGTCCTTTATTAAAGCACAAAAGTTGACTGCACAATCCCCTGACCTCAGCCTCCCAAAGTGCTAGGATTACAAGTGTGAGCCACTGCAACCAGCCTATTCTATTAAATTTCTAACGTCAACTACGGTATTTTTAATTTCCAAGAGCTCTTTCTTACTCCCTTATTCTGTTTTTTTGTTTGTTTATTTCATAGCATTGCTTCTTGTTTTACACATATAAAAATTATCTTAACTCTTTAGGTATATTAACTCATGTTGGTGAGCTTTTTAAGTAATTTGCTTAAATAATTTTCTGTTTCTGGCATTGTCCTTACTCCAGGTTTCTTTTTCCTGCTTCTTATTAATAATTGTAGTCCCTCTTTCACCTTTAAAGTTCCCTCAAATGTCTATGATCACTGCAGCTTTATTCATTTTGTGGTAAAGCACATGGAGAAATGGGCTTCACTGGCTTTTTCATTGAGGGATCGCCAAATGACTCATCTAAAGATCTTTACCCTAGAGTCATTCAGTTTCTCCAGAGAAGAATCCTTCAAGTTCTTGCTTTATGACCACGGATCTGAGAACAACATGAGGGAAGAGGGCTGCAAGCCCTATCACTCGTAGACTTTCACTCTTTTCATTCCCTATTCCCCCCATTTTCATCCCTACTCACTATCTCTACTCTCCATCCTGCCAGATATCCCCAGACATGAAGTCTGTCTGGTTGTTTCTCCAAAATGAAGGAGTCTGGTCTGGGTTGTTGTCTGGCTGTAATGGATGCTGGAGGGATTACTGGGGCATCTAGCTGTTCCACATTTAGAGTTTCTACCAATTCCTATGTTTTTATCCCAATGTCACCACTCACCCTCTAAAATGCCAAATGCCTCTGCAACTTGAGCCTTTCTGGAGTTCTGTGGAATGCATTGACTTCCTTCTAAGGATACCCTACCTCTGCAGGCACATGGTAGTTTTCACCATCTGTAAGTTTTCAGTCTTCAAAAATGTGTTGAACTCTTTCATTCTTTGGTATCTCCTTTCCTATTCTTCTTGCCCTTTTGTAGCTTAAAAAAAAAAAAATTCCTTTAATGTCATTTGTCAGGTTTCAGGAGGAAGACATTTTGTTTTGTTTTGGTTTGGTTTTTTCTTAGATGGAATCTCGCTCTGTCGTCCAGGCTGAAGTGGCGTAATCTCGGCTCACTGCAGCCTGCATTTTATGAGTTCCAGTGATTCCTTTGCCTCAGCCTCCTGAATAGCTGGGACTACAGACACATGCCACCATGCCTGGCTACTTTTTGTATTTTTAGTAGAGACGGGGTTTCACCATGTTGGCCAGGCTGGTCTCAAACTCCTGACCACAGGTGATCCACCCGCCTTGGCCTCCCAAAGTGCTGGGATCACAGGTGTGAGCCACCTCACCCAGCCAGGAAGACATTTTAAATCAGAATTTAGTTCTCATTAATTCTACTATCAAATACTTATCATTTTTAGTTTACTTTTTTTTTTTTTTTGCGACAAAGTCTCACTCTGTCACTCAAGCTGGAGTGCAGTGGCGCTATCACAGCTCACTGCATCTTCAACATTCCTGGCTCACATGATCCTCCCACCTCAGCCTCTCAAATATCTGGGACCACAGGCATGTGCCACCATATTCAGCTAATTTTTATTTTTTGTAGGGTCTCACTATGCTACCCAGGCTGGTCTTGAACTCCTGGGCTCAAACAATCCTCCTGCTTCAGTCTCCTAAAGTGCTGGGATTACAGGTGTGAGCTGTCACACCCAGCCTTTTTTACTTTCTGAAGGTAGCCAAGGAATCTGCGTGGAAGACATCATCTCCTGCCATTCTGCCAAACCAGAAAATAGGCCTGTCACTGCTGAGAGCTGGGGATCCCAAAAGGAATGTTGACCCTATGCCTGATGAAACTCAAGATTCTAGGCAATTTGTGAGCCGTGTATACTATTCCTATACACTCCCAGGATGCATCCCATGGAGGGGCAGGAAGGGCTCTGGGGAGGGCTGAAGAGGGCCCAGACCCTCCTAACACCCTGTTTTAGTGGATGATGGGAGGCTTTATTTCCAAGGCTTCTCCATTTCCTCTTGGAAACAAACATTCTGTGGCACTAGCGAGGTGTATCTGCCTTCCTGCCTACTGGTTTTCCTTCTGGCCTAAAAGGTTCTGTCCGTGCCTCTCTTCCTAAGTCCCTCTCCATTTCTAGGATATTGGTCTGGGCCTCAGAGCCCGCTCCCTCCCTCAGCTATATCAGCCTTGCTGGCTTAGGGGTGATTAAGAATTTAATTATTTTGTTTCTTCATTTTAGAAGATTAATCCTATCCATCACAGGCAGGCCACGCCTTCTCCTCTTGTTCCTCTCTCAGGGCTACCTAGCCAATTCCAAGAGGAAGAAACTCCATGGTTCTTTAGGTCTAGAAGCAATGGATGAAGTTTTAGTTAGGGTGAGGGGGTGTGTATCAATGTAGACAAGTGAGTATTTGTTGTTTAGCTCAGAGGAGGCCAAGGTGCAAACTTGCCTTTTTTTTTTTTTTTTTTTTTTTTTTTTTTTACAGAGTCTCTGTTGCCCAGGCTGGAGTGCAGTGGCACAATCTTGGCTCACTGCAACCTCCGCCTCCTGGGTTCAAGCAATTCTCCTCCCTCTACCTCCTGAGTAGCTGGGCTTACAGATGTGTGCCACCATGCCTAGCTAATTTTTTGTATTTTTAGTAGAGACAGGGTTTCACCATGTTGGTCAGGCTGGTCTTGATCCACCTACCTCGGCCTTCCAAAGTGCTGAAATTACAGGCATGAGCCACCGTGCACGGCCTAAGGTGCAACTTTCTTCTGTCATCTCACATCTGGGTACATCTGGTATGTGCAAAGATTAGAGAGCAGAACAAGGGTGTAGCAGGTGGGGGGCGGGTACACATCTATCTTTCTGTCCTTTCACAACATTGCAGCCCACAGACTGAGCAATCCCCAAAATCTCTTTAATGGTTCTGGCCAAAGACTGGTGCCACACCTGTTGGGCAATGTTGATTATCTCATCCAAAGTGACATTTCCACTGTATTTAATGTTTTTGTTTCTATCTCTTGGAGCTTCCTTGAGGGCTTAGAGGATCAGTGTTACTGGTGGCAGGTATCCTAGTTATGCCGGCAGCAAATCCGTACAGGTCTGCAACAACTTCAGTCCTTGCCTCCTCAGAAGAAATAATTCAACTGAGGGGCATGAGGCAGAGGGAGAGACCGAAACAAGTTTCAGAGCAGGAGTGAAACTTTCTTTAAAAGCTTTGGAACAGCAAGGAAAGGAAGAAAAGTGTTATAAAGTTTTGGTGCCGCAAAAGAAATAGCACTCGAATATAAAATTTTCTTTTTAATTCTCAGGGAGTCAAGTTACTTCTATATAGAAGGGTGCATACAAACATGGGGGAAAATCTACTATTATTATTATTTTATTTATTTTTGAGACGGAGTTTCACTCTTGTTGCCCAGGCTGGAGTGCAATGGCATGATCTCGGCTCACTGCAACCTCTGTCTCCTGGGTTCTCCTGCCTCAGCCTCTCGAGTAGCTGGGATTACAGGCATGCGCCACCACAACTGACTAATTTTGTATTTTTAGTAGAGACGGGGTTTCTCCATGTTGGTCAGGCTGGTCTCGAACTCCCAACCTCTGGTGATCTGCCCACCTCGGCTTCCCACAGTGCTGGGATTACAGGTGTGAGCCACCGCACCCAGCTGGAAAAAAACTATTAACAAGAGTAGAGGAGGGATTGATTAACTTGGCCTAGGGGAAAGAGAGGTGGCTTCAGGAGAAATTCCTGGAGGAAGGAAGACCTCTGAACTAAGTCAGAGGGCAAAGGCAGGCAGAGGTAGCTCTCAGTCTGTGCTGTCTCCTCGTCCCTCCTCTCCTGCTGTGTCCTCAGCTCCCAGATATCTTTTCTCCTGCTAAGTCCAGAAATCCACAAAGGAGGGCAGGGGCTTGGACATCTCTGAGGCTGGGGCAAGATCAGGCAGCATTTCAGGCAGAGCTGAGGGAGGGCAGGTGGCACCACGTGAACTCAGCAGTCAGCCGACCAGCCGGCCTTTGTGGGACCTCATAGGGCCCAGCCCTGTGCCTATGAGAGAGGCCTAGAAGGAGGAGACTGGCCCTGGTGCTTGAAACTACTGTCCTAGCTCACACAGATAGCTTATGGGACAGTGTGCTAATCCAGGAGGCAGTCCCAAGCTCTGGGCCCAGCTGGAACAGAGGGTAGGAAAGGCCAGGGGCCTGGCTGGGCTGAACAGCTCCTGCCCAGTAGACACTTGCCATGGCCTTGAGCCCCTAACTACTGTTCTCTGGCAGTACTTCCAGGCCTAAGTCTGTCAGCACCCCCAAAAGCCAGGGCACACCTTGGACTCTATGGTCACATCAGCCTCATCCAACACTAGTCATGGATTCTTAGACTAGAGAAGGCTCTGGGGCACTAGAAAGGAAGAAAGGAAGCAAGTGAATTCCTCCTGTACAGGCACCACGCTGGGTGCCTCACACAGATTAATAACTCAACCATCACTCACCATAACTCAACTTCAGCATGTTCATAAAGAAGGACACATACTACTAAACTGTTAATAACATTTAAATGTGATGGGGAGAATATTAGGGGACTTTGTTTCAATGTTTAACCCAATCATGTATCATCAGAAATAAAGTATTTCTAGCAGCCAAAACATTATCTGTCAGTCAAGATAGATAGACATAGTAAGATAGATACATAGATAGATAGAAACATAGATATATTATTTCCCTTTTATTTTTATTTATTTATTTATTTGAGATGGAGTCTCACTCTGTCACCCAGGCTGGAGTGCAGTGGCACAACCTTGGCTCACTGCAACCTCCACCTACCAGGTTCAGGTGATCCTCCTGCCTCAGCTTCCCGAGTAGCTGGGACTAAAAGTACGCATCACCACGCCTGGCTAATTTTTTTTTTTTTTTTTTTTTTTTTTTTTTGAGACGGAGTCTCGCTCTGTGGCCCAGGCTGGAGTGCAGTGGCCAGATCTCAGCTCACTGCAAGCTCCGCCTCCCAGGTTTACGCCATTCTCCTGCCTCAGCCTCCCGAGTAGCTGGGACTACAGGCACCCGCCACCTCGCCCGGCTAGTTTTTTGTGTTTTAGTAGAGATGGGGTTTCACCGTGTTAGCCAGGATGTTCTCGATCTCCTGACCTCGTGATCCACCCGTCTCGGCCTCCCAAAGTGCTGGGATTACAGGCTTGAGCCACTGCGCCCAGCCATTTTTTTGTATTTTTAATAGAGATGGGGTTTCACCATGTTGGCCAGGCTGGCCTCAAACTCTTGACCTCGTGATCTGCCCATCTCGGCCTCCCAAAGTGCTGGGATTACAGGTGTGACCACTGCACCCGGCGTTATATCCCACTTTTTTTATGTAAAGGGTCAATTATTAGCATTCTAGTCCTGGCTCCTGTCCACCCTCTCATTCTTACCCAGTTGAGGTAGTGACTTCTCTAAATGGAAACTTTGGAAGGAGAAACTCATTGTGTGTAATACACCCTCTTCCTCTTTTCTTTCTACTTAGAAGCAAGTTGTCAACAGGGAACACTAGTTATTCTTTGCTCTTTTCTGCCTTAAATCTCACAGGAGCAGAAAACAGTAAGAAGGTTCTACCCTCCAACCTAGCTTTTTCCAGTAATGAAGGTGATGCTACCTTTTATTTGCCATTTCTGTTGACTCTTATTTCTCAATTGGTTTAGAAGTGAGTGGGGAAGAGCAGTGTTAATTACTGGGCTCCCTTTGAACTCCCAGTAGTACAGTAGAAAGTACACTGAAGCAGGAGATACCAGGCCAGGTTTGTAATCCTAAATCTGACACTTAACCAGTTGTGTCCTTGGGCAAATCACTTGCCATTTAAGGCCTCAAATTCTTGTCTAATAAATACATCTAAATTTTTGGTTATAGCAACAGAAACCAGGTCTGGTTATTTTAAGCCAAAAAGGGGAAATGTGTAATAAGGATACTGATGGCTTGCAAAGAGATGAGAAACTAAGATAAAAGGTTTAGACAATAGACAGAACCAAGGACCTCCCAAGATCTGTCAGTAAGAACAGCTTGATCCACAACACTGCTAATGCTAAAATAAACCTTATGCCAAACATACTGTCTTTTAATCTGGGTAAGAACAAATGCTAAAATAACCTTCCAAATCACAGAGGTTTTACACAATGGAAGTTTATTTCTGTCTCACACAACAGTCCAGCATGGGTGCTTCTGGTCTAGCGGCTTTCTTGGCAGCTCTCCTCCAGGCAGTGACTCAGGGACCCAGACTCCTGCCATCTTATGGCTCCGTGCTTCTCTGTATGTGGTGTCCTCTCCATTCAGCCAATGGTTAGGAAAAGAGAGGGCAAAGATCAAATGTGGGAGGTTTTAATAGGTCAGGCCTTTTTTTTTTTTTTTTAAGAGACAGGGCCTCACTTTATCACCCAGGTTGGAATGCAGTGGTGCCATCATAGCTCACTGCAGCCTCAGATTCCTGGGCTCCAGTGGTTCTTCAGTCTCAGCCTCTGGAGTAGCTGGGACTACAGGAACATGCCACCACATTCAGCTAAGTTTTGTGGTGTTTTCTTTTGTTTTGTTTTGTTTTAAGAGACAGGGTCTTGCTCTGTCACCCAGGCTACAGTGCAGTGGCATGATCCTGGCTCACCACAGGCTCAGACTCCTGGGTTCAAGCAATCCTCCCACTTTAGCCTCCTGAGTATCTGGGACTAAGGAAGGAGACCACTACTACTCCTGCTGCCCTCCTCCCCCTACCTTCCCTAGTTCACAAGACAGGAGGAAAGAGAAAAAGCAAAAAGTTAGAAAGAAACAAAAGTAAGATAAATAGCCAGACAACCTTGGCACCACCACCCGGCCCTAGGAGTTAAAAAAAAGTAATAGTAATAACATCAACCCCTGACCTAAACTACTTGTGTTATCTGTAAATTCCAGACATTGTATGAAAAAAGCATTGTAAAACTTATTGTTCTGTTAGCTGATGCATGTAGCCCCCAGTCACATTTCCCACACTTGCTCGATTTATCACGACCCTTTCACGTGGACCCCTTAAAGTTGTAAGCCTTTAAAAAAGCCAAGAATTTCTTTTGCGGGGAGCTCAGCTCTTAAGACACGAGTCTGTCGACCCTTCCAGCCAAATAAAAAACCTCTTCCTTCTTTAATCCGGTGTCTGAGGAGTTTTGTCTGCGGCTCATCCTACTACAGGACCACCAGCACAAACCAATGGCTAACTTTTAAATATTTTTTTAGAGATGGGGTCTCACCATGTTGCCCAGGCTGGTCTAGAAATCCTGGCCTCAAGCAGCCTCCTGAGTAACCAGGATTACAGGCACAAGCCACTGAACCTAGTTTCTATCTAAATTTTATTGTCTGGAACTCAAGACATAAGGCCACAGCTAACTTTAAAAAAAAAAAATGTACTGGGAGGCCGAGACGGGTGGATCACGAGGTCAGGAGTTCGAGACCATCCTGGCTAACACGGTGAAACCCCGTCTCCACTAAAAAATACAAAAAACTAGCCGGGCGAGGTGGCGGGCGCCTGTAGTCCCAGCTACTCAAGAGGCTGAGGCAGGAGAATAGCGTGAACCCGGGAGGCGGGGCTTGCAGTGAGCCGAGATAGCGCCACTGCACTCCAGCCTGGGCGACAGAGCAAGACTCCGACTCAAAACAACAACAACAACAAATGTAGTCCATCTGTATGCCCAAGAAGATAAGGAAATGGGGTTTGCTGAACATTTGACGGTCTCTATCACAATATTACGTGAACAAGGTTCAAAGTTCTGAGAAGGATCACCTGATTGGACAAGTTTAGGTCACATGCTAAGCTACTAGTTGTATCAGGAAAGAAATATAGGAAGGATCTGTCCCTCTTTACTTCCACTGTGAGAGGTGGCAGTAAGAGGGAAGGCAGAAGAATTGCCCTCACTCATAATGGAGAATTTCCCTAAAAGGGAGATCAGGGTGTTTACAGATAGGTGAAGAGATGGACGCCAGATAGCCCGAAATGACAGATATCCAGTGCATCTGTAATCTGCATGGATTTAAAAAAAGAAAGTTTCAGCTGGGCGTGTGGCTTACACCTGTAATCCCAGCACTTTGGGAGTCCAAGGCAGGTGGATCACGATGTCAGGAGTTCGAGACCAGCCTGACCAATATGGTGAAACCCTGTCTCTACTAAAAATATAAAAATCAGCTGGGCATGGTTGTCCTCATCTGTAATCCCAGGTACTCAGGAGGCTGAGGCGGGAGAATTGCTTGAATCTGGGAGGTGGACGTTGCAGTGAGCCAAGATTACACCATTGCACTCCAGGCTGGGCGAGAGAATGAGACTCCATCTCAAAAAACAAAAAAAGAAAGAATAAAAGAAAGTTTCTGGCCAGGTACAGCGGCTCACGTCTATAATCCCAACATTTTGGGAGGCCAAGGCAGGCAGATCACTGAGGCCAGGAGTTCAAGACCAGCCTGGCCAACATGATGAAACCCTGTCTCCACTAAAAATACAAAAATTAGTTGGGTGTGGTGGCACGCAGCTGTAGTCCCAGCTACTTGGGAGGCTGAGTCATGAGAATCACTTGAACCCAGGAGGCAGAGGTTGCAGTGAGCCCAGATGGCATCACTGCACTGCAGCCTGTGCGACAGAGTGAAACTGTGTCTCAACAAAAAAAGAGAAAGTTTCTGAGGGTTTTTTCAACTGTAGTAGTTTATTATTCAGATGCAAGAATTTTTAAAAATATAGGTGTCCAGAGAGTTCTACTGAGGGACAATGGCCCTCCCTGAGTCCTGCGGGCCTCCCACACTTTCAGAAGAGCAAATAATTAAAAGAAAAGGATAATATTTGTCAATGTATGAGAAAGCATTAATGGCCAATAAAACCATATACCATAAGAAAAGTGTGATTCAGTAACTAAACATTAAAATGGAAACAGGACTGCAAGGTCAGAACCTTACAATTTTTTTTCCAGGTTTGTCACTACTAAAAGAGACCCAATAGCAGGTCTAACATTTTTGCCCAACGTTTACTCATGCACACACCGAAAACCTAAATTTGGTCTTTAGTAGTTTTATCAACTTATCCAGCTAAGCTATTTTTTTTTTTTTTGGAGAGACAGGGGTCTCACTATGTTGCCCAGGCTGTTCTCAAACTCCTGACCTCAACAGATCTTCCTGCCTTGGATTACAGGGGTGAGCCACTGCACTCAGCCCAGTCTAAATTACCTTGGACAGCAAAACTATGTTTTATAGCCCACCAAGAAAGAATTAGTTGATATCACAGGTTCTGTAATCTCAACTGGTATAATATTGTATTTATTTTTTCTATTAGATTTGATAAGATTTCCAAAAATCCCAGAAAATAACCAAAATAATATTACTGAAACTTTAAGAAGATATCAAAGTAAATATAGGTATAAAAACTGCAAAAATAATGCAGGACTATTTAACCTATGGCACTGACTTAAATATGTGTAGTCATTTTGTAATCTTTGCATTTGTGCATGCTTTACTAATGTTTAAGGCATTTGAAGTATTCAACTGTATCAGACCTAATAATTTTGTAATTGCAGTTTAAATTGTTTAATATAATTAAATTAAATTTATTACATGTTTAATGGTCAAGAAAAAAAGGGTTTCAATGTTTCGTGTATTAGAAATATAACTAGTAAATTGGGCATTGAACAATAAAATAGCTATTAGTATTCCTGTCCATGCACAAAAGTCCTTTGGACATGAAAAAAAAATCCATCAAAAATACTGAGTCACAAGGCACCAAATAGATAATTTGTTTTTACCACTTCTTAGGAAGAAGGGGAAGTGATGAGTCTGGAGACTTACCACTTAAGGGAACTGGAATGAGGGTTACTGTGGCATGTAAAATTTCTGAGAAGACAGCCAAACAGGTGATTAGTCTATGGTGTGGTGAATGTTACAGAAGGGATGCTCTGGAAGCACAGAGGGAAGAGGAGTTAACCCAGCCTGGGATGGTTAGGAAAAGAGAGAAATAACCTTTTCTATGTATCTTTTATGGGTTCCTCTTCAAAGAGTCAGCTTGTTCACCTTTCTTGTTCTTTGATCTCGATTTTCCAAGCCTAACTTCCTTGTTCTTTGTGCCTCCTTGTCCCTGTTTACAGTAAACAACTTTCCTGGCAGTCCTAATCTATAACACATCGATTTCCTTGGTTCCCACTGAAACTGTCCTTCCCGTCTTTACTGCACCCTAAAACTGTAACGGACAGCCTCTCCATTCCCGCCTAGTTAGCCCTATTCAATTTTAAACAGTAGCCACTCGGGTCAGCTTAGGTTGTGCAGTCCAACTCCAGCCAGTGGGGAAAGGACACATGTACAGGAGCTGCTGTGTTAGGAATAAAAACCCCTGCCCCACCCCACTCGGTGTGCCCTTGTGACCATACCCAGCACGAGTGGCACCCTTCTGCAGAAGTAAATTGCTTTGCTGAGAAATCTTTTTGCTGGAGTGCTGATTCTTCTTTGCAGCACCAAGCATTTGTTTCTAACAAGACATAGTACATTATAAAATACTATGTGATTGACGAGATGTTTATAACCAAATATCATGGAAACCTCACATCAGTTCCAATGACAAGTCTTTTTCACAATGAAGAGAAACCAGATTAGCTGTGTCCCCACGGCTGGGATCTAGACATATCCCCGAGGCCTAACTAACTGGTAGGATGGCCAAGAAATCTGTTTGCTGAGGGACTTCCGGGAGAAAACTGATGTGAAGGTATTATGGGAAAAGGAATCTGATCTAGACCGCGAGAGGAGGTTCTTGGATCTCAAACAGGAGGGAATTCAAGATGAGTTGCAGAGTGCAGTGAAAAGAGAGTTTGTTGAAAGTTACTCCATTACAGAGTGAAGTGTTCTCAGAAAGCAAGCAGAGGAACACATCATCTTTAAGTTTTTCTTATATAGGGTCTTGTCTATGTAAAGACTAAAGTAAACTGTGCCTACGTGTGGGTGGGCTGACAGCATGACAAAGTTTATTATTCTATTGATTTAAAAAAAACTGTCCTTGACATTTTAGTGTGTGTGAATACATCAAAGCATAACTATAATTATCTTGAAAACATACACTGTGATGAATATAGGGACATCTGGACTTTCTATTGTTGTAGGAGTGTGTCTTTGTAGGTATCTTTAGGCTGTTTCCTCAAATGCAAGTATCTTGTGACTACGGGTAGTGACCAGCAAGGAATGTGCCTTGTTAGTCTCAAGATGGAGCTGAACTTAAAATGGCCTTACTCTGACTCTCCTAGCCTCCTGCTTCCCTAACAGGCGGGAAAAAAATAAGCCAGCAAGATAAACCTGGTCAGTAACAGAGACACAGGGACTGAGAACAGAATGAACAGAGTACAGTGTCTGTCACTTGGATCTAATTCAGCCTCAGCTCAAACGGAGTTATATCTAGATCTAGAGAATGGAAGAGAACAGAGGAGTGAAGAGAGGAAGCAAGAAAAAGCAAGAATCAACATTTGAAATGGAAGATTTCCTAAAAATTCTGACAGGTATTAACATTACCTGGGAATCCCTCTAATAGAGTGTGATGCCAAATTTGGAAGAGATCATCTCTTCACTTTTATTTATTTATTTATTTATGTATTTAGAGACTGGGTCTCACTCTGTCCCCCAAGCTGGAGTGTAGTGGCGCAATCACAGTTCACTGCAGTCTCAACCTCCTGGGCTCAGGTGATCCTCCTGTCTCAGCCTCCCAAGTAGCTGGGACCACCACAGGTGCACACCTCCACACCTGCCTGATTCTTAAATTATTTGTAGGCCAAGCACAGTGGCTCACGCCTGTAATCCCAGCACTTTGGGAGGCCAAAGCAAGTGGATCACGAGGTCAGGAGTTCAAGACCAGCCTGGTCAAGATGGTGAAACCCCATCTCTACTAAAAATACAAAAATTAGCAGGGCACAGTGGCAGGTGCCTGTAATCCCAGCTACTCAGGAGGCTGATGTAGGAGAATTGATTGAACCCAGGGGGCAGAGGTTGCAGTGAGCCAAGATCACGCCACTGCACTCCAGCCTGGCGACAGAGCCTCAAAAAAAAAAAAAAAAAATTATTTGTAGAGACAGGGTCTCTCTATGTGGTTCAGGTTGATCTCCAACGCCTGGACTCAAGCGATTCTCCTGCCTTGGCCTCCCAAAGTGCTGGGATTACAGGTTTGAGCCACCACACCTGGCCTCTTCACTTTATTCCAGATATCCAGAGATCCACATTACTAGGCAAAGAGCCCAAGAAATGCTGATTACAGACAAATTAGGAAACAGGCTTAGAGATAGTAAGCAGCTTCCCCAGGTTCTGTCAGGTTGTAAGTGATAGACATAGAATGTGGACACCAATACTGTATGGATCCAGTTCCTGTTCTTTTTTCATTTAGACACACTCCTCTGTGGTCTCTTGACTGTGTTTATTTCTAGTGATAACTACTTGACCTGCAGCTCTGTCAAGTGGAGAATACTCCTATACCACCTGCTTATTCTCTAAAGTTGAGTCTATGTCCTTTCTGCTCCCCATTGCTGCTCTTAAGCAAAAATTCATGTTCATTTAAAGTTTATTCCATCAGGTGCAGTGGCTCATGCCTGTAATTCCAGTACTTTGGGAGGCTGAGGTGGAAAGATTGTTTGAGCCCAGGAGTTTGAGACCAGCCTGGCAACATGGTGAGATCCCATCTCTACAAAAAATAAAAATAAAAAATTAGCCAAGCGTGGTGGCACACACCTGGAGTCCCAGCTACTCAGGAGGCTGAGGTGGGAGGATTGCTTGATCCCAGGAAGTTGAGGCTGCAGTGAGCTGTGTTCATGCCACTGAACTACAAGACGGAGCAAGATCCTGTCTCAAAAAAAAAACAAAAAAATTTTAAAAAAAAGGTTATTCCATCAGGCTTTATCAGACCCTACTTCTACCTCTCCTTATTACTTGGCTTCTACTCATCTCCTCGTTGCTCTGCAACACACCCACAAAAATGTTGCTGCTTCCTGTTTTCCTCTCCACCCCAAATCCTGCCACAATTTAACTATTCTCACGGATACTTCTAACATCCTGGTCTCTCAGTCAATTTATTTTTTTCTTCTACTATTTTTTTTTCTTTTTTTTTTTTTTTGAGACAGGGTTTTATCATCTTGGCCAGGCTGGTCTTGAACAACTGACTTTAAGTGATCCAACCACCTCAGCCTCCCAAAGTGCTGGGATTACAGGTGTGAGCTACTGCACCAGGATTGACCTTATCTTTTTTAATCAACCTCTCCACTTGGCTTTGTGATACTCTATTCCCCAAGTTTTCCTCATATCCCTTGGCTTATGAAGAAATATCCCATTTCTTCATAATCTCTTTCTGCGTTTCCATATCTATACTAATTTTTTATCTATCAGTGTTCCTCAAGATTTCTCTCTTTGGCCCTCTTTTCACCTCACTGTGCCCATAATAGGGGTACACTTCTGTGGCTATAATCAACCCTATGGAATGACTCACAAAGCTATAACCCCTTCCCAGGCATTTCTTCTGAATTGTTTCTCCAACTGCCTATTAAATATTTCCCTTCAGTTATTCCACGGCACCTCATCTCAATAGATCTAAAATTGAACCCATTATTTGCCCCAGGGCCCTGCCCCTTCAATTGCTCCTCCTCCTTGTTTCCTATCTCATGGAATAATACTGCCATCCACCAAGTTTTCTGATCATCATAGTAAACCCCCTCAACTCCACATTCATCCACAGTGACTCTTTCTCTCAAATGTCTCTTTAATCTGTATGTATTTTTCCATTCCCACTTCCACCCTCCATGTTCAGGCCATCATCATCTCTGATTTAGATTACAACAGTCTCTGAATTCATCTTCAGAAGTGTTCTCTGTGGCATAGTTTTTCTGCCCTCCCCACCCTAACCCCTAACAGAAACAGCCAGAGCAGTCTTTCTAAAATGCAAATCTGATCAAGTCACTTTCTCGATTAGAGCTCTCTTAGTCTTCCCACTACTCTTCCTACTTCCTAATGTGGCTTATAAGGTTCAGTATGCTGTGGCCTCATCTGCCTCCAGCCTCAATTCTTTTTTTTTTTTTTTAGTTTTTTAGATGGAGTCTCCCTCTGTCGCCCGGGCTGGAGTACAGTGATGTGATCTCGGTTCATTGCAAGCTCCGCCTCCCGGGTCCATGCCATTCTCCCACCTCAGCCTCCCCAGGAGCTGGGACTACAGGTGCCCGCCACCACGCCTGGCTAATTTTTTGTATATTTAGTAGAGACGGGGTTTCATCATGTTAGCCAGGATGGTCTCGATCTCCTGACCTCGTAATCCATCCGCCTCGGCCTCCCAAAGTGTTGGGATTACAGGCATGAACCACTGCACCTGGCCTCTTTTTTTTTTTTTGAGACAGAGTCTTGCTCTGTTGCCCAGTACAGCGATGCGATCTCGGCTCACTGCAACCTCCACCTCCTGGGTTCAAGTGATTCTTGTGCCTCAGCCTCCCAGGTAGCTGGGATTAGAGCATGTGCCACCACACCTGGCTAATTTCTGTATTTTTTTTAGAGATGGAGTTTCACCAGGTTGGTCAGGAGTGTCTCTAACCCCTGCCCTCAAGTGATCTTCCCATCTCAGCTTCCCAAAGTGCTGGGATTACAGGTACACCCAGCCCAGCCTCAATTCTTGCAACTACTTCCACCTTGCATGATAGGTTACAATATGCCAAATTTAATTCCTCAAACACTTCAAGCTTTTTCCGGTTTCTAAGCCTTTGAATATGCTGCTTCTAGAATATCCTTCTCTTCACTTGGCTAAGTCCTACTCAGCCTTCTTGTGTCACTTTTTATGTCACTTTCTTCTGGAAGCCTTCCTTAACCTCCAAGCTCAGAATAAGTGGTCCTTGAATGGGCTTCCTAGCACACTGTGCTTCTACTCTCATAGTCTCATGTTGGCAATACCTATTTACATGTTCAAATACCCCTCTGGACCAGCTCCATGAGGGTATAAACTATATCTATCTTGGTTCTTCTTCTTTAAAAAATCCCCACCATCTAGTATAGTGATGGGAATAAAAATCCCCACTATCTAGCACACAGACAACACTCTACAGATGGATGTTAAATAATAATAATTACTGACATTTTTTTCAGTACTCTTCGCAGGGCAGATATGCTTTCCATATATTATTCCATTTGATCTTCTCAGCAGCCCCATAAAGAAAGTACTATTGGCCAGGTGCAGTGGCTCATGCCTGTAATCCCAGCACTTTGGGAGGCTGAGGCAGGTGGATCGCAAGGTCAGGAGATTGAGACCATACTGGCGAACACAGTGAAATCTAAAATACAAAAAATACAAAAAACTACTAAAAATACAAAAAAATTAGCCGGGCGTGGCGGTGTGCACCTATAGTCCCAGCTACTCGGGAGGCTGAGGCAGGAGGATGGCCTGAACCCAGGAGGCAGAGCTTGCAGTGAGCCGAAATCACGCCACTGCACTCCAGCCTGGGTGACAGAGCAAGACTCTGTCTCAAAAAAAAAAAAAAAAAAAAAAAAAAAACCGACAGTGTATGTCAGGCAGAAGTGTAGAGCAAGACCTATACAGAAAGTTTCATTTGGCTTTGATAGCCAGCAAATAAAACTCAAAAAACCTTTCAAATGCTGTCCTGAGATGCGATGTTACACATAATTACAGTGCTTTTTAGTTTTTTCTTTAGCATAAAGAGCCTTGAAGAGAGAGAAGGGTTCTTCAAGGAGACAAACAGAATTATGACTCATTCTTACTCTCCCTATTGCAGATTGTTCCACTTATTGGCAATTAGCTGTGTGCTATCTGGTGAATTCTTATATCTCTATTTTGCATCATTCTCCAGCTCTTGTTTTTTTCCCCCAGTAAATGTGTGGGGTGTTTCTTTCCATTATAAAGGTGGTACATTATTATGGTCAGGGATATCTATCTATCTATAACTATGTAAGTATAGATATACAGATTTGTAAGTTAAAATGTAACAGAAAGAGAAATCCACCCTCAGTTTCATTGTCTCAAAGACACTTTAGATTTAATGTATTTCCCTCCCGCCCCCATCTTCTTTCTTTTTTACTTTTTTGAGACGGATCTCGCTCTGTCACCCAGGGTGGAGTGTGGTGGCACAATCTTGGCTCCCTGAAACCTCTGCCTCCAGGGTTCAAGAGATTCTCTTGCCCCAGTCTCCCAAGTAGCTGGGATTACAGGCACGTGCCACCACGCCTTGTTAATTTTTGTATTTTTAGTAGAGACGGGGTTTCACCAAGTTGACCAGGCTGATCTCGAACTCTTGACCTCAAGTGATCCGCCTACCTCAGCCTCCCAAAGTGCTGGGATTACAGACATGAGCCACCATGCCCGGCACCTGCCCCCCATCTTCTTTTTTTTTTTTTTTTTTTTTTTTTTTTTTTTTTTTTTTTTTGAGACGGAGTCTCACGCTGTTGCCCAGGCTGGAGTGCAGTGGCGCGATCTCGGCTCACTGCAAGCTCCGCCTCCTGGGTTCACGCCATTCTCCTGCCTCAGCCTCCTGAGTAGCTAGGACTACAGGCGCCCGCCACCGCGCCCGGCTAATTTTTTTTTGTATTTTTAGTAGAGACGGGGTTTCACTGTGGTCTCGATCTCCTGACCTTGTGATCCGCCCGCCTCGGCCTCCCAAAGTGCTGGGATTACAGGCTTGAGCCACCGCGCCCGGCCCCATCTTCTTTCGTGAGTTGTTTTTTCAAATGTATTTGACACTTTGGGAGGCTGAGACGGGTGGATCACCTGAAGTCAGGAATTTGAGACCAGCCTGGCCAACATGGCGAAATTCCATCTCTACTAAAAATACAAAAACTGGCCGGGCGCGGTGGCTCAAGCCTGTAATCCCAGCACTTTGGGAGGCCGAGACGGGTGGATCACGAGGTCAGGAGATCGAGACCATCCTGGTGAACATGGTGAAACCCCGTCTCTACTAAAAAATACAAAAAACTAGCCGGGCGAGGTGGCGGCGCCTGTAGTCCCAGCTACTCGGGAGGCTGAGGCAGGAGAATGGCGTGAACCTGGGAGGCGGAGCTTGCAGTGAGCTGAGATCCGGCCACTGCAACTCCAGCCCGGGAGACAGAGCGAGACTCCGTCTCAAAAAAAAAAAAAAAAAAAAAAAAAAAAAAAAAAAAAAAATACAAAAACTAGCCGGGCATGGTGCTGCATGCCTGCAATCCCAGCTACTCAGGAGGCTGAGGCAGGAGAATCTCTTGAACCCAGGAGATGGAGGTTGCAGCGAGATGAGATCACGCCACTGCATTCCAGACTGGGTGACAGAGCAAGACTCCATCTCAAAAAACAAAAAAATAAAATAAATAAAATATTTGAAATTGTGCTACTTGTGCAATCCTCCATTCCAACACTTCTCGCTCTGTGACAGCCATGTGCTTTGAATGGGACTGACACTACCTCCATCCAAGTCCGTGGGTGGGACCTGATTGGTACAATTCAGTAACAGTGTCTCAACCTCCTTATCACACTTAATTGATTCAGAAACAGCACAAGACCCCAGACAGGCCAGCTAATCAAACCGTTGTGGAAAGAAATACCCTCGTTCTTCCTGGTTGTGAATGAGGAGGTATATATTCCATGATAACCACCTTGTTACCACAAAGAAGCCAACTTGGGAATAAAGACAATCGAAGAGGGCAGAGCTGAGAGAATTACAGAAAAATGCAGCCCAGCCCAGGTTGAGCCAAGTTTGGAGCTTGTCCTCTTTTCCTATTTTTCAATTAATGGGTCAATGTATTCCCTTTATTATTTAAATCTATTAAAGTTGAATTATATATTACTGGCAACCAAGCATGCTAAACAGATATACCCCCCCCACACACACACGGGATAATCAAATGAAGAAATTTTAGCACTAGGCTGTTAAAAAGTAGATGAAGACTATTTTTGTGGATATAGAATACAAAGAATAAAACGGTAGTATTAACTTCCATTAGTTCTCTACTAGTTGTGAACTCAAAATAGTATACTCTTTTACTTTTTTCTTTTTTCTTTCTTTTTTTTTTTTTAGACGGAGTCTCATTCTGTCACCCAGGCTGGAGTGCATGGCGTGATCTCTGCTCGCTGCACCCTCCACCTCCCAGGTTCAAGCGATTCTCCTGCCTCAGCCTCCTGAGTAGCTGGGAGTAGCTGGGACTACAAGCGCCCACTACCACACCCAGCGGATTTTTGTATTTTTAGTAGAGCTGGGGTTTTGCCATGTTGCCCAGACTAATCTCAAACTCCTGACCTCAAGTGATCCTCCCACCTAGGCCTCCCATAGTGCTGGGAGTACAGGCATGAGCCACTGCACCTGCCCTCAAAAGAGTGTACTCTTTTTTTTTTTTTTTTTTTTTTGAGACGGAGTCTCACTGTGTCTCCCAGGCTGGAGTGCAGTGGCGTGATCTCGGCTCACTGCAAGCTCCGCCTCCCGGGTTCACGCCATTCTTCCGCCTCAGCCTCCCAAGTAGCTGGGACTACAGGTGCCCGCCACCACGCCCGGCTAGTTTTTTGTATTTTTAGTAGAGACGGGGTTTCACCATGTTAGCCAGGATAGTCTCGATCTCCTGACCTCGTGATCCACCCGCCTCGGCCTCCCAAAGTGCTGGGATTACAGGCTTGAGCCACCGCGCCCGGCCAAGAGTGTACTCTTAATGTCTGTGTATTCTCCTAAGAGTATGAATGTCACTGATGATGCATGAGATCCTGGGAACCCTTCTTGGATTATGGTTTGGCTGCTACTTGGCCTCTCTCTTCAGATACTTATTCAAAAGAGATAAATCAAGGAACCAAGTTGGGTTCCAATGCTTCATTCTAAAGTAAAATAGGCCAGGCGTGGTGGCTAAAGCCTGTAATCCCAGCAATTTGGGAGGCCGAGGTGGGCAGATCACCTGAGGTCCGGAGTTCGAGACCAGCCTGACCAACATGGAGAAACCCCATCTCTACTAAAAATACAAAATTAGCCGGTTGTGGTGGTGCATGCATGTAATCTCAGCTACTTGGGAGGCTGAGGCAGGAGAATCACTTGAACCCAGGAGGTGAAGGTTGCAGAGAGCCGAGATCGCACCATAGCACTCCAGCCTCGGCAACAAGAGCGAAACTCCATCTCAAATAAATAAATAAAGTAAAATATACATTTTGGGGCAGACTCAGGTATGGAAGAAAGAACGTATTTCTTCCTTTTCTCATATTAAAATTAAATTAGAATCTGAGACCTTGTGCTGGTATACTGGCAGAAAATTTAATCTCAGTTGTTATTGGCATTCCTAAGAAGACTACCACTAGGGTTATGTACAGGTCCCACAGTGAGTCTCACCACCAAAGCATCCCAGAGGCTCTGTAGCCATTGGCTCAATAGTCTAGCCTCTAGCCTGGTTACATCAAAGATGGCCATTGCTCCAGCCTACATGTTATTATCAGGATCAGTGGCCTGGGGCATGAGCATCTTCATCAAGAACAGGACTCTCTGTGCTCAGGGTTCAGCCATCTCCCCACCATGCTGTTAAAGAACATGGCACAGGTACCCTCAAATCACACAACCTATAGAACTTCACCCTCCTCCTACCGTTCTGAAATATTTTCTCCCTTAGTTTTCTCAAAAATACTTGCCTATCTCCTAGGCCAACACACACATGCAAACACACACAGACACACACACACACACACACACACTCCCTCCCTCCTTGGATACTTTCATAATGTTTTCAGTCAGCTAAAATTTTTGCAAAATTTAGGACCAGCTCTTGACTTCCAACAGCTTCTGCTTTTGGTCCTACCAAAACCCTTAAGACAAGGATGCAAGGGAGGAATGGTACACAGCAAACAACAAAAAATAATATTTCAAAACTTATGGCCAGGCACAGTGGCTCACACCTGTAACTCCAACACTTTGGCAGACCGAGGCAAGAGGATCACTTGAGGTCAGGAGTTCAAGACCAGCATGGCCAACATGGTTGAAACCCTATCTCTACTAAAAATACAAACATTAGGCTGGGCTTGGTGGCTCACACCTGTAATCCCAGCACTTTGGGAGGCCAAGGTGGGCGGATCACCTAAGGTCAGGAGTTTGAGACCAGCCTGGCCAACATGGTGAAACCCCATCTCTACTAAAAATACAAAAATTAGCTGGGTATGGCACGTGGCTGTAATCCCAGCTACTCAGGAGGCTGAGGTAGGAGAATCGCTTGAACCCGGGAGGAGGAAGTTGCTGTGACCCGAGATCACGCCACTGCATTCTAGCCTGGGAGACAGATCGAGACTCCATCCCTGCCGGCCCCCAGAAAAAAAATACAGAAATCAGCCAAGTGTGGTGGTGCTTGCCTGTAATCCCAGCTTCTCAGGAGGCTGAGGCAGGAGAATCAATCACTTGAACCCAGGAGGCGGAGGTTGTAGTGAGCCAAGATCATGCCACTGCACTCCAGCCTGGGAGACAGAGCAAGACTCCATCTCAAAACAACAACAACAACAAAACCGAAAACATACCCTGCCCCATGAACAAGCAGCTTATATCCAATGGAAGTCCTCACCTGGAACCAGGTTTCTATCTTTTTTATAGCATTTGTTCCCTCTCGCTCCTATCATCAGAGGCAGGGATGTATACTCACTACTCTAGTTCTCCTGTTTCGTGTAAAGGCGTTACACAAAAGTGCTAGGGCTTATCTCTCATTGATATTTTTTACTTGCAAGAACTATTCATTTATTGGAAACAGGAGCCTACATGTCTTATAGGGTCAACTGCTTTATCTTGCTTAGTGAAACAAACTCTATTAATCTACAAACTAAAGCATACTTGCTATCAGGAATCACTCATGAATATATATATATATACACACACACACACACACACACACACATATAGTCATGCGTGGCTTAACGATGGGAATATGTTCTGAGAAATGTGTTGTTAGGTGATTTTGTTATTGCACGAACATCATAGAGGGTACCTACACAAACTTAGGTGGTATAGCCTACTACACACCTAGGCTATACAGTATAGACTATTCCTCCTGGGCTACAAACCTATTACAGCATGTTATTGTAATGAATACTATAGACAATTATAACAAAATGGTAAGTTTTTGTGTATCTAAACATATCTAAACATGGAAAAGTTACAGTGAAAAATACAATGTTATAATCCTATGGGACCACGATTGTGTATGTAGTCTGTCCTTGATAAAAACGTCCTTATGCAGCATGTGACTGTTAGGATGACTGGCTGCAAGTGACAGAAAACCAAGTGAAAGTAGGTTAAGTACAAGAGAGAATCTATTGGCTCACAGAAGTTACAAGTTCACAGTTGGGCACTGTGGCTCACACCTGTAATCCCAGCACTTTGGGAGGCCTAGGCGGGCAGATCACCTGAAGTCAGGAGTTCAAAACCAGCCTGGCCAACATGGTGAAACCCCATCTCTATTAAAAATACAAAAATTAGGCCGGGCACGGTGGCTCACACCTGTAATCCCAGCACTTTGGAAGGCCGAGGCGGGCAGATCACGAGATCAGGATATCGAGACCATCCTGGCTAACATGGTGAAACCCTGTCTCTGCTAAAAATACAAAAAAAAAAAAAAATTAGCAGGACATGGTGGTGGGCGCCTGTAGTCCCAGCTACTTGGGAGGCTGAGGCAGGAGAATGGTATGAACCCGGGAGGCAGATCTTGCAGTGAGCAGAGGTAGCACCACTGCACTCCAGCCTGGGTGACAGAGCGAGACTCCGTCTCAAAACAAACAAAAAAAATACAAAAATTATCTGGGAGTGGTGGTGCACACCTGTAGTCCCAGCTACTTGGGAGGATGAGGAAGGAGACTCACTTGAACCTGGGAGGCAGAAGTTGTAGTGAGCCAAGATCACACCACTGCACTCCAGACTGGTGACAGAGTGAGACTCCATCTCAAAAAAAAAAAAAAGCTAGACTTCACAAACGGCTAGATCAAGGGGATAGAAGGGTGGGTATCAAAAGTGTCATTATATGATCTAGACTAATGAATCCGAATACTCCATCTCCCAGGTATTGTGATTAGGTAAGTGGTAGTCATTATATGGTATCAACCCTTGCGGAAAATTTTTGCCCCTAAACTACTAGGACATACACCTCTTATCCAGTGAAAATATCCTTCAAGAATGGAAGTAAAATAAAGACAGTATCAGAGAATAATGAATATCCATTATTAGAGGATATCAGATTCCTCTAAAGTGGTAAAACATTGATTCCCAAGTGGACTATAAAAAGTTATCAGAGGATAATGGAATTCCTCCAATGAAGGGAACCTGATGAGGAAGAATAACAGAAATGGTAAATAGCTGGGTAAATATAATAGATTATTCTTCTTTTTAGTTTATATATATATGTAAAGTATATATACCTAAACATATATAAAAGTATATATATACACACACATAAATACATATGTAAAAGTATGTGTGTGTATGTGTATGTCTGTATGTGTGTGCATATATATACAAAATTATAACAAATATAACAAAATATAACAAAATTATATAAAATTATAACAAAAATTATACAAAAATTATAACAAAATTATAACAAAAATTATAACACTATCTGATGGGGCTTGCAATTCTACTGTATAAGGTAATTATAACATAAAGTGTGGGGAAGGAGATAAAGGAACTTATATAGTGATAACATTTCTATACTCCCCCTAAAGTGGTAAAATACTGGTTCTTAAGTAGACTATAAAAAGTTAATATGTTTATTGTAATCCCTAAAACAAACACTAAAAAAAGATATACGGATATGTGAAAAACACAATAGATCAGCCAGGCATGATGGTGTACCCATGTACCCCTGTAATCCAAGATACTGAGAAGCTAAAGCAGGAGAATCGCTGGAGCCCAGGAGTTTCAGAGCAGTCTGGACAACACAGTAAGACTCTATCTCGAAAGAAAGAAAAGAAAAGAAAAGAAAAGAAAGAAAAGAGAGAAAGAGAGATGGAGGGAGGGAGGGAGGAAGGAAGGAAGGAAGGAAGGAAGGAAGGAAGGAAGGAAGGAAGGAAGGAAGGAAGGAAGGAAGGAAGGAAGGAAGGAAGGAAGGGAGGAAGGAAGGAAGGAAAGAAGGAAGGAAGGAAGGGAGCAGGGGAGAGGAGGGGAGGGAAGGAGGGAAAGAAAGAGAAAGAGAGAAAGAGAGAAAGAAAGAGGAAGGAAAGAAGGAAGGAAGGAGAAACACAACAGAAGAATTAAAATGGAATACCTACAAATGTTTTGTTTTTTTTGTTTGTTTTTTTTTTTTTTTTTGAGGCGGAGTCTGGCTCTGTCGCCCAGGCTGGAGTGCAGTGGCCGGATCTCAGCTCACTGCAAGCTCCGCCTCCCGGGTTTACGCCATTCTCCTGCCTCAGCCTCCGGAGTAGCTCGGACTACAGGCACCCGCCACCTCACCCGGCTAGTTTTTTGTATTTCTTAGTAGAGATGGGGTTTCACAGTGTTAGCCAGGATGGTCTCGATCTCCTGACCTCGTGATCCGCCCGTCTCGGCCTCCCAAAGTGCTGGGATTACAGGCTTGAGCCACTGCGCCCGGCCCAAATGTTTAATTAGAAAAAAAAAAAGGGAGGAAAGGGAGTAGAGCACAAATAAATTAAATGGTACACCTAAATCTGACCATGTCAATAATTACCTTAAATTTTACTGATCTACAAATGTCAATTAAGCAAAAGAAATTATCGTAATGGAATTATTTACTTATTTATTTGTTTGATTTTTTTGAGACAAAGTCTCACTCTGTCCTCCAAGCTGGAGTACAATGGCACAATCTCGGCTCACTGCAAACTCCACCTCCCGGGTTCAAGCAATTCTCCTGCCTCAGCCTCCCAAGTAGCTGGGACTATAGGCATGAGCCACCACACCCTGCTAATGTTTGTATTTTTAGAAGAGACAGAATTTCACCATGTTGGCCAGGCTGGTCTCAAACTCCGACCTCAGGTGATCTGCCTGCCTCAGCCTCTCAAAGTGTTGGGATTACAGGCATGAGCCACAGCGCCCAGCCTATCATAATGAAATTTTTTAAATCACCCAACTATATACTGCCTACAAGAAACATGCTTCAAATAAAATGTTACATAAAAGTTCAAAGTAAAAGGATGAAAAAGATATATCAAGCAAACATTAACCAAAATATAACAGGAGTAACTATAGTAATATCAAACAAAGTAGAATTTCAGAGCAAAGAAAATTACCAGAGATAAAAGGGGGCCTTACACAGTAATAAAAGGGTCAATTTACCAAGAATACATAATAATCCTAAACGTATATGCACCTAATAACTAACTGAACTTCAAAATAAACGAAGGTAAAACAGACAGAACCGGCTGGGCATGGTGGTGGCTTATGCCTCTAATCCTGCACTTTGGGAGGCTGAGGCAGGAGGATTGCTTGAGCCCAGGAGTTCAACGCCAGCCTGGGAAACACGGTGAGATCCTGTCTCAAAAAATAATAATAATAATAAAATAACTGAAAGGAGAAACAGACAAATCCACAATTATAGTTGGAAACGTCAACGCTCCTCTCAGAGTAGTTGATAGAAATAGTAGACAGAAAATGAGCAAAGAAATAGAAAAATTGAATAACATCAAACAATTGGATCTAATTTACATTTATAGGACACTCCACCCAACAACAGTAGAACATACATTCTTTCAAGTACACAAGGAACGTTTACCGAAATAGACAATATCCTGGGTTATAAAACAAACCATAACAAATTTAAAATAATTTAGATAATAAACATTTTCCCTGGTCATAAAGAAATTAAATTAGAAATCAATAACAGAAAGATAACAGGAAATCTCCAAACACATGGAAATTAAACAACATATTTATAAAACTTCTTTTTTTTTTTTTTTCTGTTTGAGACGGAGTCTCGCTCTGTCGCCCAGGCTGGAGTGCAGTGGCCAGATCTCCACTCGCTGCAAGCTCCGCCTTCTGGGTTTATGCCATTCTCCTGCCTCAGCCTCCCGAGTAGCTGGGACTACAGGCGCCCGCCACCTCGCCCGGCTAGTTTTTTGTATTTTTAGTAGAGATGGGTTTCACCGTGTTAACCAGAATGGTCTCAATCTCCTGACCTCATGATCCTCCCACCTCGGCCTCCCAAAGTGCTGGGATTACAGGCGTGAGCCACCGCGCCCAGCTCTAAAACTTCTAAACACACTGACCATGGATTAAAGAAGACTCAAGTAAAATTAGAATATTTTAATTGAACAAAAAAATATAATTTATCAAAATTTGTGGGATACAACTAAAGCAGTACAGTTGACCCTTCAACAACATGAGTTTCAACTGCATGGGTCCACTTTTATACGTAAGTTTTCTTCCCCCTGCCACCCTTGAGATAGCTAGACCATTGTCTTCCCTTTCTCCTCCTCCTCAGCCTACTCTGCCTGAAGATGAGGAGGATGAAGACATTTATGACTGGTTCATTCCCAGCTTTCGGCACCAAAAAAAAAAAAAAAAGACTTTTATGACTCATTTACACATAATAAATAATAATCATATTTTCCCTTCCTTTTGATTTTTTTAATACCATATTCTTTTCTCTAGCTTACTTTATTGTAAGAATATAGTACATAATACATATACAAAATATAGTTAATTGAAGGCTTCTGGTCAACAGTAGGCTATTAGTAATTAGGTTTTGGGGGATTCAAAAGTTACACATGGATTTTCAACTGTGCAGGGTGGTTGGCCAAGAGTCAACCACCTGTATTTCCTGTATTTAAAGGGAAATTTATGGCATTAAGTCGTTAGAAAAGAAGAATGATCTCAAATAAATAATCTAAGCTTCCATCTTAAGAAATTAGAAAAAGAAAAGGAAAATAAACCCAAAGCAAACAGAAGGAAGGAAATAAAGAGCAGAAATCAATGAAATTAAAATAGGGAAAACTGATAAAACCAAAACTTGGCTCTTTGGAAAGATCATAAGATGGATAAACCTCTAGCAAGACTGAGAAAGAAAAATTAGAGTAGCCACAACTTACTAATATCAGGAATGAAAGAGGGGATATTGCTACAGGGCACACAAACATTAAAAGGACAAAAATACCACAAACGACTCTACCCATAAAAATTCAATAATTTAGGTGAAATGGGCCAAGAGCTCAGAAAACAAAAACTAGCAAAACCCATCCAAGATAAACCAGATAAACTGTTCTATACAAATTAAATACATTGATTTCATAGCTAAAAATTTTCTAAAATATAAATTTCCAGGCCCAGATAATTTCACTGGTAAACCTTACCAAACATTTAATGAAAAAAATAACATTTAAATCTTCAAAGTAGCCTCTAGTAGAAGAAAAAGAAACAGTTCTCATCTCATTCTATGTAGCCAGAATTATCCTGATTCTGAAGCAAGACAAAGACAGATAAGAAACCACAAGCCGGCCAGGCGCAGTGGCTCATGCCTGTAATCCCAGCATTTTGGGAGGCTGAGGTGGTTAGGTTGCCTGAGCTCAGGAGTTTGAGACCAGCCTGGGCAGCATGGTGAAACTCTGTCTCTACTACAAATACAAAAAAAAAAAAAAAAATAGCCTCGCATGGTGGTGGGCACTTGTAATCCCAGCTAATCGGGAGGCTGAGGCAGAGACTTGCTTGAACCCGGGAGGCAGAGGTTGCAGTGAGCTGAGATCGCACCACTGCACTCCAGCCTGAGCCACAGAGCGAGACTCTGTCTCAAAGAAAAAAAAAAAAAAGAAACTACAAGCCAATATCTGTCATCAATATAGACACAAAAATCCTCAACAAATAATCTTAGTAAATCTTTAAAATATTATTAAATATAATACATAAAAAGAATAACACACCATGACTAAGTCACCATGACTAATTGGGGTTTACTCCAGGAAGTCTGGTTTTATATAATTTTATATAACATAATATAATTTTATATAATTTATATAATTCTATATTATATATATTTATATATAAATGTATGTGTATATGTATATATAAATGTGCATTTTTTTAAAAATTTTTTTTAAAGAGAGAGGATCTCACTCTGTCACCTGGACTGGAGTAAAGTGGTGCAACCATAGCTAGCTCACTGCATCTTTGAACGCCTGAGCTCAAGCCATCCTCCATGTCGGCCTCGGGATTATAGGTGTGAGCCACCTCACCTAGCCTGGTTCAATATTTGAAAATCAATCAGATTGATTGTTATTACTCACATATTAATCATCTAAAGATTGTTACTAATCACATATTAATAATCTAAAGATGAACCACATGATCATATCCATTTCCGCAGTTGATGTTCTGCACCGGATACCTTTCTAGGTATCTGACAAAATTCAGCGTCCATAATTTTAAAAAAGAAAAATAACTCTCAGAATAGTAGGATAAAGAGGAACTTCCTCAGCCTGATAACAGGGATCTACAAAAACCTATAGTTAACATGATGCCTAGTGGCAAAAAGCTGAATGCTTTTCCCCTAACGTCAATAAACCGGGATTGTCTACTCTCACCACTCCAATTCTACATTGTACTGCAAGTCCTAACCAATATAAAAGGCATACAGATTGGAAAGAAATAAATACAACTTTCTTTCTTTATTTCTTTCTTTCTTTCTTTTTTTTGAGATGGAGTCTCGCTCTGTTGCCCAGGCTGGAGTGCAGGGCACAATCTCAGCTCACTGCAACCTCCGCCTCCCGGGTTCAAGCAATTCTCCTGCCTCAGCCTCCCAAGTAGCTGGGATTACAGGCACCTGCCACCACGCCTGGCTAATTTTTGTATTTTTAGTAGAGACGGGGTTTCACCATGTTGGCCAGACTGGTCTCAAACTCCTGACCTCATGATCTGCCTGCCTCAGCCTCCCAAAGCACTGGGATTACAGGTGTGAGCCACCGCACCCGGCCACTTTTCTTTTCTTTTCTTTTTTCAAATCAAGCAGCCTCCTGAGCCATAATAGGTGCAGAGAGACTCTCATGTGACATGATTTTATATGCACATAATCCCAAGGAATCTATAAAAAACCTCCTACAACTAATAAATGTGCTTAGTAAGGTTGCAAGGTTAACATACAAAAATCAATTGTATTTTTATATACTGGCAACAAACAATTCGAAAATCTTTTTTTTTTTTTTTTTTTTTTGAGACGGAGTCTCTCTCTTGTTGCCCAGGCTGGAGTGCAGTGGCCTGATCTCAGCTCACTGCAACCTCCACCTCCTGGGTTCAAGCAATTCTCCTGCCTCAGCCTCCCAAGTAGCTGGGATTACAGGCATACACCATCACACTCGGCTAATTTTTGCATTTTTAGTAGAGATGGGATTTCACCATGTTGGCCAGGCTGGTCTCGAACTCCTGATCTCAGGTGCTCCCCCGGCCTGGGCATCCCAAAGTGCTGGGATTACAGGTATTAGCCACTGCGCCTGGCCAAAAATAAAAATTTTTAAATGGCATTTACAATAGCTCAAAATATGAAATAATTAGATACAAATCTAATAAAATATGTTCTGTGTTGTATGCTGAAAAGAATAATGAAAGAAATTAAAAGAAGATTTAAATAAATGGTGAGCTATAGGTGTTCATGATTGAAAGACTTAATGTACTAAAGACACTGATTCTTCCCAAATTAATCTATAAATTTCACACAATCAAAATCTCAGCAAAGGTAGTAATTGCACCTATTGAACCCGCAGTTCCAACTACTGAGGAAGGTAAAGTAGGAGGATCACTGGAGCCCAGGAGTTCAAGGCCAGCCCAGGCAACACGGCAAGACCCTATCTCAAAAAGAAAATCTCAGCAGAATGTTTTTGTAAATGTAGACAAGCTGATTCTAAAATGTTATGGAAAATCAAGGGAACTAAAATAGTCAAAACAATTTTGAAAAAGATCGAAGTATTTAAATATTTTTATTTACTTATTTAATTGTTTTGAGATAGGGTCTCACTCTGTCACCCAGGCTGGAGTGCAGTGGTGCAGTCTTGGCTCACTGCAACCTCTGCCTCCCGGGTTCAAGCAATTCTCTTGCCTCAGCCTCCTGAGTAGCTGGGATTACAGGCACGCACCACCATGCCTGGCTAATTTTTGTATTTTTAGTAGAGATGGGGTTTTACTATGTTAACCAGGCTGGTCTTGAACTCCTGACCTCAAGTAATCTGTTCACCTTGGCCTCTCAAAATGCTGGGATTACAGGCATGAGCCACCACACTCGGCCTAAATCTTTTTATTTAAATAAAAATAAAACTCAAGGTCTCCTTCTGTTGCCCAGGCTGGAGTGCAGTGGTATGATCACAGCTCACTGCAACCTCTAACTTCTGTGCTCAAGCAATCCTTCTGCTGCAGCCTCCCAAGTAGCTGGGGCTACAGGCATGCACCACCATGTCTGGCTAATTTTTTTTTTTTTTAAATTTTGTAGAGGGGACTTGGGGGGAAGGTTGGGAGTAGGGGTGAGGGATAAAAGACCACAAATAGGGTTGCAGTGTATACTGCTCAGGTGATGGGTTCACCAAAATCTCACAAATCACCACTAAAGAACTTACTCATGGCCAGGTATGGTGGCTCATGCCTGTGGTCCTGGCACTTTGGGAGGCAGAGGTGGGTGGATCACCTGAAGTCAGGCATTCGAGAGCAGCCTGGCCAATATGGTGAAACCCCATTTCTACTAGGGATGCAGAAATTAGCCAGGCGTGGTGATGTGCGCCTGTGGTCCTGGCTTCTTGGGAGGCTAGGGCGGGAGAGTTGCTTGGACCCAGAAGGTGGAGGTTGTGGTGAGCTGAGGTCGCACCATTGCACTCCAGCCTGGGCAAGAAGAGGAAAGCTCTGTCCAAAAAGAAAACCACCTTATTCATGTAACCAAACACCACCTGTATCTATGGAAAAATTTTTTTAAAAAAATTTAAAATTGTAGAGACAGGTTCTCACTATTTTGCTCAGACTGGTCTTGAACTCATGGTCTCAAGTGATCCTCCCTCCTTGGCCTCCCAAAGTGTGGGGATTACAGGCGTGAGCCATAGAACTCAGCCTAAAATTTTTAAGACTTACTGTATAACTACTGTAATCAAGAAATTGTGGCCGGGTACAGTGGCTCATGCCAGTAATCCCAGCACTTTAGTAGGCCAAGGCGGGCAGATCACAAGGTCAGGAGATCGAGACCATCCTGGCTAACATGGTGAAACCCTGTTTCTACTAAAAATACAAAAAATTAGCTGGGCATGGTGGCGGGCGCCTGTAGTCCCAGCTACTTGGGAAGCTGAGGCAGGAGAATGGTGTGAACCCAGAAAGCGAAGCCTGCAGCGAGCCGAGATGGCGCCACTGCACTCCAGCCTGGGCGACAGAGTGAAACTCCGTCTAAAAAAAAGAGAAAGAAATTGTGTTGGCTGTGTGCGGTGGCTCATGCTTGTAATGCCAGGACTTTGAGAGACCAAGATGGGAGGATCATTTAAGGCCAGGAGTTCAAGAGCAGCCTGGCAAACATGGCAAAACTCCGTCTCTACTAAAAATACAAAAATTATCTGGGTGTGGTGTCAGGCGCCTGTAGTCCCAGCTACTCAGGAGGCTGAGACACAAGAATTGCTTGAACCAGGGAGGCAGAGGTCGCAGTGAGCCGAGATCACACCATTGCACTCCAGCCTGGGAGGGGCAGGGAAGTGCAGGGAAGGGAAGGGCGTGGTCCCTAACTAGGGCTCCATCCCTGGGCCTGTGCCTGCGGACCTAGGTGAGGACAAGCATTTCTGTTTTTCTGCCCAAATGTTGCATTTCCCAAGACCATCCTGGCCCACCACGCCTCCATCCTGTGCCTATGAAAACCCCAAGACCCTAGCAGGCAGGTACACAAGTGGTTGGACATCAGAGGATCACATCAGCAGAACACACATGTGGCTGGACGTCGAGAGGAGCACAACAGTTGAAGAGCTTGCCGACAGACACCAGCAGACCATCGACCACGGAACTACTCAGAGTTTGGCTGCCAGGGCGGTTGGAGGAGAGCGCTGGCTGAGGGGAAAAGCACCTTCCCATTCCATCTGCCTTCTGGCTCCCCCATCTGCTGAGAGCTACTTACACTCAATAAAATCTTGCACTCATTCTCCAAGCCTACGTGTCCTCGGATTCTTCTAGTACGCCAAGGCAAGAAACCCCAGGACACAGAAAGCCCTCTGTCCTTGTGATAAGGCAGGAGATCTAATTGAGCAAACACAAGCCCCCTGTGGACGACTAAAGTAAAAGAGGACACAGTAACACATGCCCACTGGGGCCACAGGAGCGGTAAACACTTACCCTGGACACTGCCATAGGGGAGAGCCCCATAACCAACCCATCTGCTTGCTCCCCCTAGGGGTTTGAGCAGCAGGGCACTGAAGAAGCGAGCCACTCTCCCATTGCATGCCTTGTGAGGGGGATAAGGGAATTTTTCCCATTTCAATATATATGTTGTGTGTGTGTGTATATATATGTATGGTACAATTATATGTGATTATATGCATGGTATACACGTAATTGTATATGTATATGTATGATGTACATATAATTGTATATGTATATATGTATGCATACATATATACATATAATTATACCATATATATACATATAATTATGCCCATAGATATGTACAATTACTTCTATGTACATATAAGTATACATACATATGGTATACTTATATGTATGGTATATTACTTATATGTATGGTATACATATAAGTACATACATATAAATAATATACCATATGTATAAGTCATTGTATATAATTATATATACATATAATTATACCCCATATATATAACATACATATATATGTTTTATAATGATCAAATAAGGGTATTGAGTGTGCCCACAACCCCATGCATTATCATTTATTTGTGGTGAGAACATTCAAAAGCCTCTCTTCTAGCTATTTTGTAATATACAATACCATACTATTAACCTTTGTTGCAATAGAACACCAGAATTTATTCTGCCTGTCTAATTGTAACTTTGTACCTGTTGACCAACTTATCCCATCTTCCCGCCTTCCTCCCCTCCCCAGTCTCTGGTAACTCTACTCTCTGCTTCTACGATATCAACTTTTTTTTTTTTTAATCCCACATAGGAGTGAGATTATGCAGTATTTGTCTTTCTGTGTCTGGCTTATTTCACTGAACATGATGGCCTCCGGGTCCATCCATGTTGTTGCAAATGACAAGATTTCATTCTTTTTTATGGCTGAATAATATTCCATTGTGTACATATACCACATTTTCTTCATTTATTCATTGTGGAACTCCTGGATTGATTCCATATCTTGGCTATTGTAAATAGTGGCTGCAATAAACATGAGAGTACAGATATCTCCCTGATGTACTGATTTCATTTCCTTTAGCTATGTACCCAGTAGTGGGATTGCTGGATCATGTGGCAGTCCTTTTTTTCTTTCTTTTGTTTTTCTTTTTCTTTTCTTTTTTTTTTTTTTTTTTTTTTTTTTTTCGAGATGGAGTCTTGCTCTGTCGCCCATGCTGGAGTGCAGTGGCATGATCTTGGCTCACTGCAACCTCTGCCTCCTAGGTTCCAGCGATTCTCCTACCTCAGCCTCCCAAGTAGCTGGGACTACAGGCACGCCTGCCTAATTTTAGAGATGGGTTTTTTTAGTAGACACAGAGTTTCACCATGTAGGCCAGGCTGATCTCGAACTCCTGACCTCAGGTGGTCTGCCTGCCTCGGCCTCCCAAAGTGCTGGATTACAGGCATGAGCCACAGCACCTGGCCTGGAAGTTCTATTTTTAATATTTTGAGGAACTGCTATCCATTTTTCTATAGTGGCTGTACTAGTTTACAGTTTCACCGTGGTGTGTAAGTGTTCCCTTTTCTCCATATCCTCATTGACACTAATATTAGGCTGTGGGTTTGTGATATATGATGATGTTAGTGGTAGGTTTGTCATATATGGCATTTATTGTGTTGAGTTACATACCTTCTATGCCTAATTTGTTGAGGTTTTTTTTTTTTTTTTTTTTTTTTTTTAATCATGAAGGGATGTTGAACTTTGTCAAACACTTTTTCTGCATGTATTAAAATAATGGGTTTTTAGTTTTTGGGTTTTTTGAGACGGAATCTCACTCTGTTGCCCAGGTTGGAGTGCAGTGGCACGATCTTGGCTCACTGCAAACTCCACGTCTTAGGTTCAAGCAATTCTCGTGCTTCAGCCTCCCAAGTAGCTGAGATTACAGGTGTACACCACCACACCCAACAAATTTTTAAATATTTTTAGTAGAGATGGGGTTTCACCATGTTGGCCAGGCTGGTCTCAAACTCCTGACCTCAGATGATCTGCCCACCTCAGCCTCCCAAAGTGCTAGGAATACATGTGTGAGCCACCAAGCCCAACCTTTTTTTTTTTTTGTTAATGTGATATATCATATTGATGTGCATATATTGAACCATCCTTGCATCCCTAGGATGAATCCCACTTGTTCATGGTGAACTATATTATTGATGTGCTTTTGAATTTAGTTTGCTAGTATTTTTTTTTTTTTTTTTTTTTTTTTTTTTTTGGAGTCAGGGTCGGGTCTTACTCTGTCACCAAGACTGGAGTGGAATGGTGCAATCATGGCTTACCACAGCTTTGACCTCCCAGGCTCAAGTGATCCTCCCACCTTAGCCTCCCGAGTTGTTGGGACTGCAGGTGCATCTTCTCTAATTTTTTGTAGAGACAAAGTCTTATTATGTTGCCCAGGCTGATCTCTAACTCCTGGCCCCAGCAATCCTCCCACCTCAGCCTCCCAAAGTGGTGGAATTATAGTCATGAGCCACTGCACCCAGCCTTCCAGTTTGCTAGTATCTTCTTGAGAATTTTGCATCTATGTTCATCAGGGATATTGAACTGTAGTTTTGTTGTTGTTGTTGTTGTTGTTGTTTTGTCTTTGTATGGTTTGGAATCAAGGTAAAGGTGGCATCTTAAAATTAGTTTGGAAGTATTCCTTTCTTTTCAATTTTCAGGAATAGTTTGAGAATAATTGACATTAGTTCTTCTTTAAATGTTTGGTAGAATTCAGCAGTGAAGACTGGGTGCAGTGGCTCATGCCTGTAATCCCAGAACTTTGGGAGGCTGAGGCGGGCAGATCATCTGAGGTCAGGAGTTCAAACCAGCCTGACCAACATGGTGATACCCTGTCTCTACTAAAAATATCAAATAAGCCAGGCATGGTGGTGCATGCCTGTAATCCCAGCTACTTGGGAGGCTGAGGAAGGAGAATTGCTTGAACCCAGGAGGTGGAGGTTGCAGTGAGCCAAGATTATGCCATTGCACTCCAGCCTGGGCAACAAGAGATAAACTCCATCTCAAAAAATAAAACAAAATAAAAAAAGAATTCAGCAGTGAAGCCATTGGGTCCTGCATGTATTTATGTTTTGGAGTCTTTTGATGGCAGACTTTTTATTACAGTTTCAATTTCTTCACTCATTATTGCTCTGTTCAGATTTTCTACTTCTTCATCATATAATCTTGGCAGGTTGTATTTGTTCAGGAATTCAATCTTCTAAAGTTTGTTGGCATATAGTTAGTTGTTCATGATAGTCTCTTATGGTCCTTTGTATTCCTGTGATATCAGTTGCAGTGTCTTCTTTTTCATCTGTCATTTTATTTATTTGAGTCTTTTCTCTTTTTTGCTTGGTTAGTCTAGCTGAAAGTTTGTTAATTTTTTTTTTCAAAAAACCAACTCTTCATTTTATTGATCTTTTGAATTTTTTTTAGTCTCTATGTTTTTATTTCTGCTCTGAGCTTTATTATTTCCTCCCTTCTATCAATTTTAGGTTTCATTTTTTCTTGTTTTTCTAGTTTCTTGAGGTGCATGGTTAGGTAGTTAATTAGAAATATTTCTTCTTGGTCAGGCATGGTGGCTCACACCTGTAATCCCAGCTCTTTGGGAGGCCAAGGAGGGTAGATCTCTTGAAGCCAGGAGTTCAAGACCAGCCTGGTCAATACAGTGAAACCCCATCTCTACTAAAAATACAAAAAAGGCTGGGAGCAGTGGCTCATGCCTATAACCCCAGCACTATGGGAGGCCAAGGCGGGTGGATCACCTGAGGTCAGGAGTTCCAGACCAGCCCGGCCAATATAGTGAAACCCCGTCTCTACTAAAAATAAAAAATTAGCCCGGCATTGTGGCGGGCGCCTATAGTCCCAGCTACTTGGGAGGCTGAGGCAGGAGAATTGCTTGAAGCCAGTACCCAGAACCCCATAGCCCAGCTACTCAGGAGGCTGGCAGGGGATCACGTCCTTGCACTCCAGCGTGGGCGACAGGGAGCTAAGGCATGAGAATTGCTGGAGCCTTGGAGGTGAAGGTTGCTGAGATCGCGTCACTGCACTCCAGCCTCGGTAACAGAGCAACAGAGGAAGGAAGGGAGGAAGGGAGGAAGGGAGGAAGGGAGGAAGGGAGGAAGGGAGGAAAGGAGGAAGGAAGGAAAGGAGGGAGGGAGGGAGGGAGGGAGGGAGGGAGGCAGGCATAACCCCACATATAAAGGAACAGTTAAAAGTCATCCCCCATCAATGCTCTATTTGCCAGAAAGCTTCACCCCACTGCAACACTAGACCCCCTTCTTTCCCAACCCATCAAGCCAGGGGACACCTCCCAGGACAGGACTGGCAAATTGATTTTACCCATATGCCCCCAGTAAAACAAGGTTTGATTTCTGGCTGGATGCGGTGGCTCACACCTGTAATCCCAGCACTTTGGGAGGCCGTGGCGGGTGGATCACCTGAGGTTGGGAGTTCGAGGCCAGCCTGACCAACATGGAGAAACCCCATCTCTACTAAAAATACAAAATTAGCTGGGCATGGTGGCACATGCCTGTAATCCCAACTACTCAGGAGGCTGAGGCAGGAGAATCGCTTGAAACAGGGAGGCGAAGGTTATGGTGAGCCAAGACTGCGCCATTGCATTCCAGCCTGGCAACAAGAGCGAAACTCCATCACAAAAAGAAAAAGAAAGAAAACAAATGAATCAGCCAGGCACGGTGGCTCACACCTGTAATCACAGTACACTGGGAGGCCGAGGCAGGCAGATCACTTGAGGTCAGGAGTTCAAGACCGGCCTGGCCAACATGGCGGAAACCCCATCTCTACTAAAAATACAAAACTAGCTGGGCGTGGTGGCACACACCTGTAGTGCCAGCTACTTGGGAGGCTGAGGCAGGAGATTTGCTTGAACCCAGGAAGCAGAGGTTGCAGTGAGCCACCAAGATCATGCCATTGCACCCCAGCCAGGGCGACAAGAGCAAAACTCCATCTCAAAATAAAAAAACAAAAGAAAAAGAATGAATCAAGCTTCCTATCTCCCAGAGCTCTCCTCCTATTCCTTAGGACTTAATCTTTCAGCCAGTATAAACTATTGAGACTTCAGGGCAAGAAAGACACATGTAACTTGTGACTTACATCTACTGCTTGAAATATTGAGACAAATTTTCAGATCTATCTGTGGGGGTGGTTGGAATATCACATCTCAGAATTATCACACATCCTTTCAATTTTTGGTGATATCATGAATCCTATCATTTTTTTCAACTCCCAAGGAAGTTAGTAGTGATGATGAAACCACCTTCGCAAAATTATGACTGAGACCATGAAAGAGATCTAACCTAAAGGACTCCATCTTGCTTCTAACCTTTAAAGTGTCCTTGTTCTTTCCTGGGCATAGGCTGAACTAACTTTGGGAGGAATTTAGTTTATAGTTTAAAACAAAGACAATAATAGCCCTTTCCCAAAACAAACCTCCTTCTTGCCTGGGGACTAGACTGCCTTTTTAGGACTAACAAATTAGCCACAAGATTAGAAATTATGGTTTAGGAGTCATGCAGCTGGAGGCCAAGATTCTGACCCTCCCTAAACTGCTCCTAAGATCAGTGCTTGAGATATTTTGCAGACCCTGCACTTGATGGATCAGCTGGTACTACCCAGATCGATAAACAGGCTCATCTGATCTTGTGGCCCCCATCAGGGAACTAACTCAGCGCAAGAGGACAGCTTCAATTTCCCATTATTTCATCTGCTATCTAGCCAATCAGCACTCCTGGCTCACTGGCTTCCCCCCACCCACCAACTGTTCTTAAAAACTCTTGATCCCCAAATGTTCCAGGAGACTGATTTGAATAATAATAAAACTCCAGTCTCCCGCACAGCTGACTCTACGTGAATTACTCTTTATTGCAATTCCCGTCTTGATAAATGGATTCTGTTCAGGTAGCAGGCAAGGTGAGCCCACTGGGCAGTTACAATGACATCACTTGCCTTTGGATGCCCACTGAACCAGGACTGATTTCTGGGTTCCAATCTAATCCCAGTCACTGAGTTGCTGTGTAACTTGGGGCAAATTACCTTTATCCTCTTGCCTTCAGCTTTTCCTTTGGTAAGAAGGGAGTATTAGAGGAGAGATCATTTCAGTAAGGTCCCTTCTAATCCTAACAGTCTAAATAGATTATTATGAATATTAGAAGGTAATAATAAATGTTGAAGAAATTAACTTCAGTTACTTGTATAATATTTCAAATTATCAAAGGGTTTATATTAGATTTGAGGCTAACTCCAAAGGATGTTTAAGGACCATAGCAGCAAGGATCAGGAGGCCCTTTTGGTCTGGACCTCACCTTCACAAGGGCCTCAAATTTAGATTTTTGAGAATATCTCCTTTAAAAGTAATTGTCAAATATGATTATAATAAGTTCATCATTCAACTTTATATAAATATATTTTAGAATCCTCTTATGCCTTTAGGAATGGCACAGTTGATCCTATATTTTTTTAGATGTTGAAAGTATTGTTAAAAACATTTAAAATATACCATTATTTTTGACATGCAGTTTAAGGTTATTTTAATTTTTTTTTTTTTTTTTTTTTTTTGAGGCAGAGTCTCTGTCGCTCAGGCTGAAGTGCAATGGTGGGATCTCGGCTCACTGCAACCTGTGCCTCCTGGCTTCAAGCGAGTCTCCTGCCTCAGACTCCCAAGTAGCTGGGATTATAGGCGCGCACCACCATGCCCTGCAAATTTCTGTATTTTTAATAGAGACAGGGTTTCACCATATTGGTCAGGATGGTCTTGAACTCCTTAACTCAAGCAGTCCACCCGCCTCGGCCTCCCAAAGTTCTGGAATTATAGGCGTGACCCACCACGCCCAGCCTGGGGTCATTTTAATTTTAATGTACTAATGAAAGAAGTCTGAACTCCCTACCTCTGAGGATAATTTCCTTTTACTGGAAATTTACTCTGCACCTGGCACTTCACTAACATTGCCCTTTTTTCAGTCCAGCTTCTGCAGAAGCCTGCCGAATCTTTACAAAACTACGATGCAGCCACTACAATTATCCCCATTTCAAGGACGAAGAAATTGAGATTTATAGAAGTTGTCAAATCGCTTACTAGCACACAGCTAATAAGTGGTAAAGCCATCTCTCAAATACAGGAAATCTAACTGCCTTGCCTGAGCTCTGAGTCAAGGGTCCCACTTTGGCTGCCAGCTAGCGACAACTTCAAGGGTAAAATCCTATGCAGGCCGTAAGGACTCTTCCCCTCCCTCTCTCCCACGTTTTCAATCCCAAGGTCGCCCTTCCCAAGGCAGGGAGCTGGGACCACCCTGGGCCAGCTGCCCTGCGCATGCTCAGCCGCAGAGCACGACGGGAGAGGGGCGGGGCCGGCGGGGCCGTTTCGCTTCGAGATTGAGAAGCTTTGCGCGGCGGGCGTCTCTGAGAGAAATTAGTAAGCCTTCTCATGCGGCTCTGGTTTCGGTCTTTACTCCTGCGCCTTACTCGAAAGGGGCAGGGTTTCTCCTGTCGGTCGGAGGGAGGATGAGGCGTCGGGTCGGGGTTTTAGAGACGGGACTTTGAGTGCAGATTCCGCCAGATGGGGGTCGGGAACTCCGGGCCAGGCCCTGACCTGGATTGTGTTTGTCGCCCCCTTTAATCTTACCCTCACAGATTCGGGGGGTTACTGCTCCCCGCTTCCACCGATTCTCGCCGCCTCCTGCCCCTGTGTCGTAACTGGGCCTTCAGACTTCAGACTTTGGTCTCCTTCCGCAGCCTCCGTTTCAAAAGCCCTCATCACACCTGTAGCTCTCCTTCATTAAGCAGTGATTTTTCAAAAGTTTGACTCTGGCCGGGCGCGGTGCCTCACGCCTGTAATCCTGACACTTTGGGAGACCGAGGCGGGCGGATCACTTGAGGTCAGGAGTTCGAGAACAGCCTAGTCAACATGGCGAAAACCCCGTCTCTACTAAAAATACAAAAATTAGCTGGGCTTGGTGGCAGGCGCCTGTAATCTCAGCTACTCAGGAGGCTGAGGCAGGAAAATCGCTTGAGTTGTAGGCAGAGGTTGCATTTAGCCGAGATCGCGCCACTACACTCCAGTCTGGGCGACAGAGCGAGACCCCGTCTCAAAAAAAAAAAAAAAAAAAAGAATGAAATGTTTGCTGAACCCCAAAAGCACAGTTTGAACGCTGCTGATTTACAAGATTAATTTTAAGGTATTTGGTATCAGGGACCTTCCTGACATGACCCATGACCCATGTCTACTTTCCTAGCTTTCCAGTTCCTTTTACTGGCACTCTTGCATTTGTACTTTCTCTGCAACAATAGTCCCGCTCCTTCTAGTTCCCATGTATTTGTGCTTTTTTTCTTTTTCTCTTTTTTTTTTTTTTTTTTTTTGGAGACAGGGTCTCGCTCTTTGGCCCAGGCTGAGTGCAGTGACAAGATCACGGCTCACAAGCAGCCTCAGCTTTCCGGGCTCAAGCGATCCTCCCACCTGAGGCTCCAGAGTAGCTAGGACAACAGGTGCTCCCCACTACGCCCAGCTAATTTTTATATTTTTTGTAGAGACAGGTTATCTCCATGTTGCCTAGGCTGTCTCGAACTCTTGAATTGAAGCAATCCACCCGCTTCGGCCTCTCAAAGGGCTGGGATTACAGGCTTGAGCCACTGTGCCCGACTATTTGTGGTTCTGTACCTACTGTCTCTATACCAGGAATATCCCGCATTATTGGTTGGTAGTAGACACTTTAAAACCCAGCTCAAATTTCACCTCTCATTTCTTCTCAGTACCTTGTATATACTTACTGGTTGGGACATCCTGCTCATCAGTGTAACCCCGTACTGAGGCACTTCAGAAATGATGGCTCCCCATTGCCTGCAGAATTAACCATGGACATTTTAGTTTGGTTTGAAAAGCATATAGCCTTCTGCCTCCAGCCTTCCCATCAGGCTAGTAAAAGACCTTGCAGAACTCAGTTGAATAAGATAATTTTCTTTTTTTTTTTTTTTTTTTTTTTGAGACGGAGTCTCACTCTGTCCCCCTTGCTGGAGTGCAGTGGCCGGATCTCAGCTCACTGCCAGCTCCGCCTCCCGGGTTCAGGCCATTCTCCTGCCTCAGCCTCCCGAGTAGCTGGGACTACAGGCGCCCGCCACCTCGCCCGGCTAGTTTTTTTGTATTTTTTCAGTAGAGACGGGGTTTCACTGTGTTAACCAGGATGGTCTCGATCTCCTGACCTCGTGATCCACCCGTCTCGGCCTCCCAAAGTGCTGGGATTACAGGCTTGAGCCACCGCGCCCGGCCTCTTTTTTTTTTTTTGGAGACAGTTTCACTCTTGTCGCCCAGGCTGGAGTGCAGTAACTGCAATCTCCACCTCCTAAATTCAAGTGATTCTCCTGCCTCAGCCTCCCAAGTAGCTGGGATTACACCACACTTGGCTAATTTTGGTTTAGTAGAGACAGGGTTTCACCATGCTGGCCAGGCTGGTCTAGAACTCCTGACCTCAAGTGATCCACCTGCCTCGGCCTCTCAAAGTGCTGGGATTACAGACAGGAGCCACCGTGCCTGGCTAAATAAAATAAATCTTAGCAAAGTGTAATGTATAAAGAAGTGGTATAATGCAAAGAAATAAGAGGAGTATATCTGCTTCCGGACTCTATGTTTTGTTTTTGCTTGTGTCCTTACCATACTATCTTAATGTACTGTAGCTTTATAAGCCCTTCCAACTTTTTTTTTTTTTTTTTTGAGATTGTCTTGGTTATTCTAGGCTCTGTATGCACATTATATATACATTAGAATTACCTTGCAAATTCCACAAAAACCTCTGCTGGGATTTTCTTCTACAGCTTAATTAGGAGAAAAATTAACTTAATATTGACTCTTTCCATCAATGAGCATTTATTTAGATCTTCCTTAATTTCACTCAGCAATGTTTTGTTTTCACTGTAGCTTTAATAGCTTTCATTAGAGTTATCCATATACTTGATATTTATGATACTGTAGAAATGGTTATTTTTATATTTTTCTGTTCTAGTGCAAATAAATAAAATTGATTTTTTTTTTTTTTTTTTTTTTGAGACGGAGTCGCGCTGTGTCGCCCAGGCTGGAGTGCAGTGGTGCAATGGCTCACCGGAGCCTCCGACACCCACATTCAAGTGATTCTCCTGTTTCAGCTTCCTGAGTGGCTGGGATTACAGGTGCCCACCACCACGCCTAGCTAATTTTTTTGTATTTTTAGTAGAGACGGGTTTCACCATGTTAGACTGGCCTTGAACTACTGACCTCAGGTAATCTACCCGCCTCTGCCTCCCAAATTGCTAGGATGACAGGTGTGAGCCACTGTACCTGGCCAAAATTAATTTTCAAATGTCTTGCTAAGCTTAATAATTTGGAGATTCTTTTGAATTTTCTTTATACAGAATCATGTCATCCATGAATAATAACAATTTTACTTACTTTTCAAAGTTTGTCTTTTATTTCTTCTTGCTTTATTGATCTGACTAGAACTTCTACTACAATGTTGAAGATCAGCGATAAGAAAAATTCTAAAACGCGGATCTTGTATTATCCTATGATTCTGCTGAATTCACTTACTCCAGTAGTTTCTTTTACCGGGATTGAGTTGGGGGAGGTTCCTTAGAGTTTTCTATATGCAGTCATGCCTACAAATAAAAACAGTTTTCTTCCTTTCCAATTTCTTTTTTTTTTTTTGAAACGGAATCTTGCACTGTCACCCAGGCTGGAGTGCAATGGCGTGATCTGGGCTCACTGCAACCTCCACCTCCTGGGTTCATGCAGGTCTCCTGCCTCAGCCTCCCGAGGGATTACAGGCGTGCACCACCATACCCAGCTAATTTTTGTATTTTTAGTAGAGATGGGGTTTCACCACATTGGCCAGACTGGTCACAAACTCCTGACTTCAAGTGATCCGCCTGCCTCAGCCTCCCAGAGTGTTGGGATTACAGGCATGGGCCACAATGCCTGGCCTCCTTTCGAACTTTTATGCTAAATTCCCATCTACTATTTTACTTTAGCTTAAAGAATTTCCCTTAGTGGCCGGGCATGGTGGCTCACGCCTGTAATCGCAGCACTTTGGAAGGCCGAGGCAGGTGGATCACCTGGGGTCAGGAGTTCCAGACCAGCTTGGCCAACATGGTGAAACCCCTTTTCTACTAATAACACAAAAAATTAATGCACGCCTATAATCCCAGCTACTCAGGAGGCTGAGGCAGGAGAATCCCTTGAACCTGGGAGGTGGAGGTTGCAGTGACCCGAGATTGTGCCATTGCACTCCAGCCTTGGCGACAAGAGTAAAACTCTTGTCTCCAAAAAAAAAAAAAAAGAATTTCCTTTAGCATTTCTACAGTGTTTTCATTTATCTGAAAGTGTCTTTATTTTGCTCTTAATCTTGAAGGATATTTTTACTGAATATAGAATTTTAGGTAGATTTTCCCCAGCACTTTAAAGATACTACATTGGCTTCTGAAGTTTCATTGTTTTCTTTTCTTTTCTTTTCTTTTTTTTTTTTTTTTTTAGACAGGGTCTCACTCTGTCCCCCAGGCTGGATGCAGTGGCATGATCACAGCTCACTGTAGCCTCACCCTTCCAGCTTAAGCAGTCCTACCACCTCAGCCTCCTGAGTAGCTGGGACTCCAGATGCACACCATCACACCCAGCTAATTTTTGTTTTTAGAGATGGGGGGGTCTCACTATGCTGCCAGGGGCTGGCCTCGAACTCCTGGGCTCAAGCAGTCCTCTGTCCAATACCTCCCAACATGTTCAAATTACAAGTGTGAATCACCACACCCAACCTTCTTACTGCTTTTAAGATTTTCTTTTTGGTTTTCACCAGTGTGACTATGATATGCCTACTCGCTTTTTTCTTTATATTTGTCTTATTTGTGATTCACAGAACTTATTGAATTCATGTGGTTTGATGTTTTTCTTCAGTTTTGGGAAATTGTCCCAAAAAATGGTAGGTATTTTTTGTTATTTTTTTTTCGAGACAGTGTCTCATCTGTTACCCAGGCTGGTGTGCAGTGGTGCGATCATAGCTCACCATAACCTGGAACTCTTTCCTGGGCTCAAGTGATCCCCCAGCCTCAGCCTCCCATGTAGCCTGTACTACAGGCATCCACCACCATGCCCAGCTAATTTTTCTAATTTATTTATAGAGATGAGGGTCTCACTATGTCACCCAGGCTGGTCTCAAACTCCTGGACTCAAACTCCTGCCTGGGCCTCCCAAAGTCCTGGGATTACAGGCGTGAGCCACCTTGCCTGGTATTTTCTTTCAAATATTGCTTCTTTTGCATTGTCTATTTTCTCTTATTCTAGAACTGAATAAGAGATCCCACATGGCACATTATTCTAGATTCTTATTCTAGATTCTTATTCTAGAACTGAATAGGAATCCCACATGGCACATTATTTCAATTTTCCATCCTTTTATCTCTGTGCGTCAGTCTACCTTCTAGCTTGTCTTCACTAATTTGATATTCATCTGTTGAATTCTTAATTTCCTCACTGTGTTTTCCAATTCTAGATTTTCCATTTAACTCTCTCTCTCTTTTTTTTTTTTTTTTTTAATGGATTCCAGGTCACTGCAGAACTTCTCCATCTTTTCCTCTATTTTCTCAAACATAACCAAGTCCTTGTCTGACAAGAACAATATCTGAGTCACCTGTGGGTTTGTTTCTGTTGCCACTTTTTTTCAGTCAGTTTTGGGATTTTAAAAATTCCTCTTGGTCCATAAATTGTTATTAGATTCTGGATATTTTGGATGAACATTATTAGCATCTGGATGTACTTCCTTCAGGCTAAGGTTGCCATTAGGCAGGTGGATAGTAGTAGCAGATGACATTGATCCTGTTGATTACAGGCCTTGTTAAGGCTGTTCTATTTCAGTTTGTCCTTTCTTCTTGGAAGTGGTCTCTTTTCTTCTTGGGGCATGGCCATTACTCCTAGAGCAAGGCCCTCCTTGAGTCTCAACCAGAAATCCAGGTCTTTACCAAAACCCCTCTATCTTGCTAGTCTTAAATTTCAACTCTCAACTCAGCATAGCTGCTATAATCTTATCAGCTCTTTGACATTTAACTGCTCTTTGACATTTAACTGTTAAGTTTTTGAAGTCTCACTCTGTAAATGTGCAGTTTAGGAGTCAGCCAATGACTTGGAGGAGAGGAGATTTGTATGCACATTATTTTTCTGTGGTTTCCTCCTCTCCCAGATTGTGCCTCTTGAGTTCCAGCTACTTTAGAATCCAGTACTGCTAACTGTCTCCTGCTGTTTTCTGCTTGGGTTTCCACTATTTTGTCGTGGAAAGTCCCCTTACCAGTAAATAAAGTCTGTTAAATTTTGTAATTGATTCTAGTGAAAGGATTTAGTATGCTAAAGGCTACTCTACTATGCCTGGATTTATCCATTTTTTGTTTTGTTTTGTTTTTTTGGGGTTTTTTTGGAGACAGAGTCTCCCTCTGTTGCCCAGGCTGGAGTGCAGTGACGTGATCTCGGCTTACTGCAACCTCCGCCTCCTGGATTCAAGCAGTTCTCCTGCCTTGGCCTCCCAAGTAGCTAGGATTATAGGTGCCTCCCGCCATGCCCAACTTTTTTTTTTTTTTTTTTTTGAGACAGAGTCCCAGGCTGGCACAGTCTCAGCTCACTGCAACCTCTGCCTCCCTAGTAGCTGAGATTACAGGCATGTGCTACCATGCCCTGCTAATTTTTGTATTTTTAGTAAAGATGGGGTTTTACCATGTTGGTCAGGCTGGTCTTGAGCTCCTGACCTCAAGTGATCCTCCCACCTTTGCCTCCCAAAGTGCTGGGATTACAGGTGTGAGCCACTGTGCCCGGCCCTGGCTAATTTTTTTTATATTTTAAGTAGAGACAGGGTTTTACCATATTGGCCAGGCTGGTCTTGAACTCCTGACCTCAGATGATTTACCCGCATTGGCCTCCCAAAGTGCTGGGATTACAGGTGTGAGCCACCATGCCCAGCCCTATTATTTTTTTTTAAGACAGTCTCGCTCTGTGCCTAGGCTGGAGTGCAGTGGTACAGTCTTGCCTCCAGGGTTCACACCCTTCTCCTGCCTCCGCCTCCTGAGTACCTGGGACTACAGGCGCCTGCCACCACACCTGGCTAATTTTTTGTAATTTTAGTAGAGACGGGCTGTCACCGTGTTAGCCAGGATGGTCTCGATCTCCTGACCTCATGATCCACCTGTCTCGGCCTCTCAAATTGCTGGGATTACAGGTGTGAGCCACTGCACCCAGCCCCCATATTATTTTTAATTCTTGCTAGTCTGATAAAATCTGGAGTTCAGTTGATTTACAAACTGCGTAGGATCTGATTAGGCAGAAATGACTTGCAGGAAGGAAAGCAGTATGGGGACAAGTAAAGTGAGGAGATTAAGGTGCAGCTGATTCTTTGCCTTGACATCTGTCTCTCTTTCCCTCTGGCCCAAAGAGGAGGATGGTGTTTTCTCCTGTGGTTGTTGTAGATCTCCCTTTAGCTGCAGCTGTCATTTGCTGACGCTGAAAGCATCTCCTTGACTACATTCCAGCTTGAGGGACAATAGCCTCCTTCCTTGAACAGTCATTCCTAGGGCTATCCTGGGCCTGCCCATTCCTGCCTTTGGTGTGGCACATGCCAGCCACCTAGCTCTAATAGGGAATTGTTGTTAATCAGTATTCTGCACCCCTCATTCCCAGTCTAGTTTTGAAACATACTTGTGGTTGGGGTGCTAGGTTCACACTGGCCCCTAGCCTTTGTGGGGTCCTTGCTAAGATTATGAACTCTGTGTCTAAATATTTAAAAGTTATAAATTAAGCTAACACATCACGGAATAAAATGAGTTCCATCCTCCTACTGTGACAAATACACCTTTGTAATGACCAAATAGAAAAATACATGTAAAGCTGTGGTTTTCAGGACTGAAAGTAAGCAAATTATCAATGATGTCAGAATTCAATTTTGTGTATTATGTTTAAACATTGTATTTGGGTCACTCATGGTAAATTGTTATCACAGAAAATATAGAAGATTTGAATTTCATTATATAAATCACTGTCATCCATAATATGACTTTTTAAAAAATAATTTCTTCAAGTTATATTTATAGTCATACAGAATTTAAGGTTTTTCCCCAAAATTTTCAATATTGGGTTATTAGTTTATTTTATTTATTTATTTTGAGATGGAATCTTACTCTGTCATACAGGCTGGAGTGCGGTGGCGCAATCGTATCTCACCGCAACCTCTGCCTTCCAGGTTCAGGTGATCCTCCTGCCTCAGCCTCCTGAGTAGCTGGGACTACAGTCTGGGCTATTACTTGTAAAAAACAGAAAGTTGGCCGGGCGCGGTGGCTCAAGCCTGTAATCCCAGCACTTTGGGAGGCCGAGACGGGCGGATCATGAGGTCAGGAGATCGAGACCATCTTGGCTAACACAGTGAAACCCCGTCTCTACTAAAAAATACAAAAAAACTAGCCGGGCGAGGTGGCAGGCGCCTGTAGTCCCAGCTACTCAGGAGGCTGAGGCAGGAGAATGGCGCAAACCCGGGAGGTGAGCTTGCAGTGAGCTGAGATCCGGCCACTGCACTCCAGCCCGGGCGACAGCGCGAGACTCCGTCTCAAAAAAAACAAACAAACAAACAAACAAAAAAAACCCAGAAAGTTTATTGCTAAATTTGTTCAGATCTCTCTCCAATCAAGATTATAACTTTATCTGTAGCAGTAAAAAAATAGTCTCTATATAAATTAGTTTTGAGATTATATGTCTGTGCATCTTACTCATCGTCATGCAGTTTCCTTTCATTATTGTAGCTGCCTTATATTTCATTGAAATCTCATGCAAATTTTTTTTTCAATTGAAAAAAAATTTTTTTTTTTTGAGATGCAGTTTTGCTCTGTTGCCCAGGCTTGAGTGCAGTGGCCTGATCTCGGCTCACTGCATCCTCCACCTCCTGGGTTTAAGAAATTGTCTGCCTCAGCCTCCCGAGTAGCTGGGATTACAGGCTCCCACCACCACACTCGGCTAATTTTTTTTGTATTTTTAATAGAGATGGGGTTTCACCATCTTGGCCAGGCTGATCTTGAACTCCTGACCTCGTGATCCACCCACCTCAGCCTCCCAAAGTGCTGGGATTACAGGCGTGAGCCACCGCGCCCGGCCTTTTGTTTGTTTGTTTGTTTTTTTGTTTTGAGATGGAGTCTTGCTGTGTTGCACCCAGGCTGGAGTGCAGTGGCACAATCTCCGTTCATTGCAGCCTCCGCCTCCCAGGTCAAGAGATTCTCCTGTCGCAGCCTCCCAAGAGCTGAAACTACAGGTGTGTGCCACCACACCTGACTAATTTTTCGTATTTTTAGTAGAGATGGAGTTTCACCATGTTGGCCTGGCTGGTCTCGAACTCCTGACCTCAGATAATCTGCCCACCTCAGGCTCCTAAAGTGCTGGGATTACAGAGGTGAGCCACAGTGCCCGCCCAAAAATTCATTTTTTAACAGTAGTTTGAACCATCAGGGTTATATAAATACTATTTACTAATTTTCCAGGAAGAATCTGGATGATATCCCTTGGAGGTCTATATGTGTATCTGGAAATAACTCTTGAAACTTGCATTTTCTTTTTTTTTTTTTTTTTTTTTTGAGATGGAGTTTCGTTCTTGTTGCCCAGGCTGGAGTGCAGTGGCACAATCTCGGTTCACTGCAACCTCTGCCTCCCAGGTGCAAGTGATTCTCTTGCCTCAGCCTCCCAAATAGCTGGGATTACAGGCATGTGCCACCACGCTCGGCTAATTTTTTGTGTTTTTAGTAGAGATGGGGTTTCTCCATGTTGGTCAGACTGGTCTTGAACTCCCAGCCTCAGGTGATCAGCCCGCATCGGCCTCCCAAAGTGCTGGGATTACAGGCATGAGCCACCGTGCCTGGTCTTGAAACTTCCAATTTCTTTGTGATCTCCTGTTTTACTTTAAGAATGAATGTGGGCTGGGTGTGATGGCTCATGCCTGTAATCTCAGCACTTTGGGAGGCTGAGGCCGGTGGATCATGAGGTCAGGAGTTCGAGACCAACCTGGCCAAGATGGTGAAACCCCGTCTCTACTGAAAAAAACAAAACTTCCCGTCTCTACTAAAAAACAAAACGTAGCCAGGCGTGCTGGCAGGCGCCTGTAATCCCAGCTACTCAGGAGGCTGAGGCAGATAATTGTTTGAACCTGGGAGGCGGAGGTTGCAGTGAGCTGAGATTGTGCCACTGCACTCCAGCCTGGGTGACAGAGAGAGATTCCGTCTTGGAAAAAAAAAAAAGAAAGAATGAATGTGAATTTTGTTGTGTGCTCTATCGTATTTCTCCCTTCGGTTTAAATTAAAATATTTTATGGCCAGGCGCGGTGGCTCACACATGTAATCCCAACACTTTGGGAGGCCGAGGCGGGCGGATCACAAGGTCAGGTGATAGAGACTATCCTGGCCAACATGGTGAAAACCCGTCTCTACTAAAATACAAAAATTAGCTGAGCATGGTAGCGCATGCCTGTAATCCCAGCTACTCAGCATGCTGAGGCAGGAGAATCGCTTGAACCTGGGAGATAGAGGTTGCAGTGAGCCGTGATGACACCACTGCACTCCAGCCTGGTGACAGAGCAAGACTCCATCTCAAAATGTGTGTATGTGTATATATGTATATATATTTTATATTACTACCAAGTAGTATTGCCCAGCAGGAAGATGTGCAGCATTCATCCTTTGACTATTAATACCTGTACTCTGTCATACTATGATTTAGCCCTAGTTTGGAAAGATGAGTAGGGCTATGTTAAAAGGAAGTCTGTAGGAATTATTTTACTCTAATGTGCATCTTGTTGGAAAAGGAAGTAATGGATCTGTCACTAATACATGTTTTGCTCTTCTTATAGCCATATGTTGCATTGCATTTTCCCTTGCCTCAGAAATTTTCAGGATGCTTTCCTTTTTTTCTTTTTGAGACAGAGTCTCACACTCTTGCCTGAGCTAGAGTGCAATGGCGAGATCTCGGCTCACTGCAACCTCCGCCTCCCAGATTCAAGCTATTCTCCTGCCTCAGCCTCCTGAGTAGCTGGGATTACAGGTGCCCACTACCACACCCAACTAATTTTTTGTATTTTTTAGTAGAGATGGGGTTTCACTATGTTGGTAAGGCTGGCCTTGAACTCCTGACCTCCTGATCCACCCACCTCAGCCTCCCAGAGCTCTGGGATTTCAGGCGTGAGCCACTGCGCTCAGTCTCTACTATTTTTATGTTTGTATGATGACATGTTTGAAGGGGTTGCAAGATGCCAAAGCTCATAGGTACTTTGTTTTGTTTTACTTTGTTTTGTTTTGTCTTACAAATAGCAGTAATTGTACCTCACATAAACTTCATTGGCTATGATACCACCACTGCACAAAACTTGGTGCTTTCTTTTTAACTGATGTTTAGACTTGCATGGCGTATGTACTTCCAGGTGAAGGGAATCTACCTAATGACAAATAGTTAATTATTAGTGAGTTTTGCTTTACTACTTGTGTGTAGTGCTCAAATGGGCTGGACAGAGGCTGTATGAACTATTTATTGCACTTGACACTCAGGCCTTATTTAACTTTCTGTGTTGGGATAGGAACTTTCAGCAAAAGTTGAGCTAAAGATGGAAATGAGGGAAGGTGGTTGAGCCCCAATCACAGAAATAAAAAATAATGGCAGGATTACTTGGGTCTTTCGTGTACTAACCCAGAATAAAACCGTAGTCCTGGAATTACTCCTATAAGAGATTTTTTTGTTTGTTTGTTTTTTCTTTTTTGGAGCCCATTATTCTAAGTGATCCTGTAAGAACTTCAGCTTCTCCACATTTGTGTTAGTTATCATCTGCCCTCCATAATGAAGGCTTTTTTTTTTTTTTTTTTTTTTTCTGAGACAGAGTCTTGCTCTGTCACCCAGGCTGGAGTGCAGTGACGCAATCTCGGCTCACTGCAAGCTCCGCATCCTGGGTTCATGCTATTCTCCTGCCTCAGCCTCCCGAGTAGCTGGGACTACAGATGCCTGCTGTAAGGCTCTTTTTTTTTTTTTTTTTTTTTTTTTTTGAGGCGGAGTCTCACTCTGTCGCCCAGGCTGTAGTGCAGTGGCACAATCTCCGCTCACTGCAAGCTCCGCCGCCTCCCGGGTTCACGCCATTCTCCTGCCTCAGCCTCCCAAGAAGCTGGGACTACAGGCGCCCGCCACCACAGCCAGCTAATTTTTTTTTTTTTTGTATTTTTAGTAGAGACGGGATTTCACCGTGTTTGCCAGGATGGTCTCTATCTCCTGACCTGGTGATCTGCCCACCTCGGCCCCCCAAAGTGCTAGAATTACAGGCGTGAGCCACCGTGCCCGCCTCAAGGCTCTTTTTTAAGGATCTGGGAGACAGGAAGACTTGCACTCTGAAGCCAAGCTAGAGTAGCAGGAAAGGAAAGAGTTCCAAAGGATTTAGAATCAGAGGTGGCAGTTACCAGAAAAGTGGAAAGTAGGCCTCAGTCAAGGAAAAAGGAGAAAATAAGGAACCAATCTGTCTTTGAAAAAGAGACCTTGCTGGAAGGAATAGCATTAGGAGCTATACCTAATATAGGTGACAGGTTGATGGGTGCAGCAGACCACCATGGCATGTGTATACCTGTATAACAAAACTGCATGTTCTGCACATGTACCCCAGAACTTAAAGTATAATGAAAAAAGTAAAAGAGACCTTGCTTTCGTAGTTCCTCAAAAATTGTAAGATGGAATTTTTTTAAAACCTGAATGCACAACAGTCTTTTATAATGTGAGTTTGGATTTTAGCTGCCTATTGACCAAAAGTGAATCTACTGATTTGGATAGTGAGGAGAAGCAGGCAGGCATGTGTGATGGGAAAATAGACTTAAGACTTATTTGGCTGGTCGTGGTGGCTCACGCCTGTATTCCCAACACTTTGGGAGGCCAAGGCAGGCGGATCACCTGAGGTCGAGAGTGAGCCCATCCTGACCAACATGGAAAAGCCCCATCTCTACTAAAAATACAAAATTAGCTGGGCGTGGTGGCACATGCCTGTAATCCCAGCTACTCAGGAGGCTGGGGCAGGAGAATCGCTTGAACCCAGGAGGCTGTGGTTGCAGTGAGCCAAGATGCACGCCATTGCACTCCATCCTGGGCAACAAGAGCAAAACTCTTGTCTCAAAAAAAAAAAAAAAAAAAAAAACTTATTTAAAGGGGGTAGATTGATCTAATTTCATGATTAGATTTAGGGAGAAGAATAATTCTAGGTTAATCCTAGATTTCTGGTATAGGAAATTAGGTATATGACACTGCTATTTACCAAGAAAGGGAATATCTGTAAAGCAGGTTTGTGGGGGTAATAAAAGAATATAGTGTTATTGAGGCAAGAGGATTGCTTGAGACCAGAGTTCAAATCCCTTGAGTTTGAGGGACCTGTGGAACATTCAAATGGAGATATTTATTTATTTATTTATTTTATTATCAAGACGGAGTCTTGCTCTGTCACCCAGGCTGGAGTGCAGTGACACAATCTCTGCTCACTGCAAGCTCCGCCTCCCAGGCTCACGCCATTCTCCTGACTCAGCCTCCCAAGTAGCTGGGACTACAGGCACCTGCCACTGCACCTGGCTAATTTTTTTTGTATTTTTAGTAGAGACGGGGTTTCACCGTGTTAGCCAGGATGGTCTCGATCTCCTGACCTCATGATCCACCCGCCTCAGCCTCCCAAAGTGCTGGGATTACAGGCGTGAACCACCGCCCCGGCCAAATGGAGATATTTAATAGGCAATTAGGTATATGGACCGCAGCTTAGGAACGTAAGGGAGAAACAGCCCATAGGTGATAGTTGAATCTGTGGTTGTGATCATAGGCCGGGCGCAGATAGACACCTGTCATTTGAGCACTTTGGGAGGCTGAGGTGAGAGGATCACTTGAGCCAGGAGTTCGAGATCAGTCTGGGCAACATAGTGAGACCCCTTCTCTTAAAAAAAAAAAAAAATTAGCTGGGCATGGTGGCGCATGCTTGTGGTCCCAGCTACTCGGGAGACTAAGGTGGGAGAATTGCTTGATCCCAGGAGGGTGAGGCTGCAGTGAACTGAGATAGTGCCACTGTCTGAGTGACAGAGCGAGACTTTGTCTCAAAAAAAAATAAAAAAAGACTTGGTTTTTGTTTGTTTTGTTTTTTGAGATGGAGTCTCGCTCTGTCTCTCAGGCTGGAGTGCAATGGCACGATCTCGGCTCACTGCAACCTCTGCCTCTCATTTTCAAGTGATTCTCCTGCCTCAGCCTCCCGAGTAGCTGGACTTACAGGCGCCTGCCACCATGACCAGATAATTTTTGTATTTTTAGTAGAGACAGGCTTTTGCCATGTTGACCAGGCTGGTCTCGAACTCCTCACCTCAGGTGATCCACCTGCCTTGACCTCCAAAGTGCTGGGATTACAGGCATGAGCTACCGCGCCTGGCCAAAGACTTGGTTTTTTTGTTTGTTTGAGACAACTGGAATGCAGTGGTGCAATCTCAGTTCACTGCAGCCTCCACCTCCTGGGTTCAAGCAATTCTCCTGCCTCAGCCTCCCGAGTAGCTGAGATCACAGGCACATATCACCACACCCAGCTGATTTTTTTTTTTGTATTTTTCGTAGAGACAGGGTTTCTCCTTGTTCGCCAGGCCAGTCTCAAACTCCTGACCTCTGGTGATCCACTCGCTGTAGCCTCCCAAAATGCTGGGATTACAGGTGTGAACTACCGCACCCAGATAACAGGTTTTTCTTTCTTTCTTTTTTTTTTTTTTTTTTTTTTTTTTTTTTTTTTTTTTTTTGAGACAGAGTCTCGCTCTGTCACCCAGGCTGGAGTGCAGTGACGTGATCTTGGCCCACTGCTACCTCTGCTCGCAGGTTCAAGCTATTCTCCTGCCCTAGCCTACCGAGTAACTGTGATTACAGGCGTATGCCACCAAGCCTAATTTTTTGTATTTTTGGTAGAGATGGGATTTCAGCATGTTGACCAGACTGGTCTCAAACTCCTGACCTCACGTGATCCACCCTCCTCAGCCTCCCAAAGTGTTGGGATTACAGGCGTGAGCCACTGCGCCCAGCCAACTTGGTTATTTTTTAAAAGCCAGGAGTTCAAGATCATAGAGCAGGCAAGAAGACTGCTGGGAAATTGTGTTTTTGAGGAACACAAACATTTCAGAAGCGGTAAAATAAGTATTTGTGAAGAATACTGCCAAAGAGGTAAAATGAGAAACAGGAGACGTCGGAGTAAGAAAAATCAAAGGAATTTCAAGAATGGGGAAAGGGGTGGTCAGAGAGACGGTGGGTAGCTTTAGATTCTAGAATGTATTTAAATGCTTATATCCTGGAATGGAAGAGAAATCGAAGAAGCAAATGACAAGGATAACTGGAGGGCAGAGAGGGGTAGTGAGTACAGATTGGGTTAACCTCAGATAGAAAGCTTTACATTTCTTTTTTGTTTGTTTGTTTGTTTGTTTGTTTGTTGAGGCACAGTCTCACTCTGTCTCCCAGGCTGGAGTGCAGTGGCTCAGTATCTGTTTAATGCAACCTCCACCTCCCAGGTTCAAGCGATTCTCGTGCCCCAGGCTCCCAAGTAGCTGGGATTACAGGTACGTGCCACCATACCCGGCTAATTTTTGTATTTTTAGTAGAGATGGGGTTTCACCATGTTGGCCAGCCTGGTCTCGAACTCCTGACCTCAGGTGATCCACCCACCTAGGCCTCCCAAAGTGCTGGGTTTACAGGCGTGAGCCACCGCCCCCGGCTGAAAGCTTTACGTTTTCTACTATTGAAAAGTTAAAAATAAACTTGTAAGTTTTGGTGGTTTTATGCTGCATTCAGGCTTGGGGGAACAGAAATGGAGACTATTTCAGAAGAAAGCACAGAGTTGGTAGTAGCTACCAGAGAAGTATACAGCAAAACTATATTGAAGAATAATGAATGAAAGGAAAGAAGCCAGTGTTCTTACAGTGAAGGAACCTTGATGCCAAGCTGTCTAAAGACCCTTTTGTGGTTCCAGAAAATTACTGTATTTAAAAGGACTAATTTTAAAATCAAACTCTTTATCAATATTTTATTTTAGGAATCTGGAAACTGTTCTTCAGGAAGAAACCCATTAGTTTGGAACTGGAGAATTCCTTTGCATCAGATACTAAAATGAAAGAACCACTGTTAGGTGGTGAATGTGACAAGTCAGTGGCATCACAGCTGGGGCTGCTAGATGAAGTTAAGACAGAACCCGACAATGCTCAAGTAAACACTTTTCCCTTATTTCCATTATTTCTAGAGCAGCATTTAATTATAAATTTTAGTTATAAAGGTGCTGAAATTATTCATTGAAAAACTCAAATCTTTGTCTCCTCCAAAGCAGTTAATGAAATAATACAAGGTATATGGTGTTAAGTGCCATTACAAGTATATGTAAGAAAATGATTTGAGGAAAAATTAGACTGTTTGGAATTGGGTTGTTTTTTTTTTTTTGAGGCAGAGTCTCTCTCTGTGGCCCAGGCTGGAGTGCAGTTGCCGGATCTTAGCTCACTGCAAGCTCCGCCTCCCAGGTTTACGCCATTCTCCTGCCTCAGCCTCCCGAGTAGCTGGGACTACAAGCGTCCGCCACCTTGCCTGGCTAGTTTTTTGTATTTTTTAGTAGAGACGGGGTTTCACCATGTTAGCCAGGATGGTCTCGATCTCCTAACCTCGTGATCCGCCCGTCTCGGCCTCCCAAAGTGCTGGGATTACAGGCTTGAGCCACCGCGCCCGGCCTGGAATTGGGTTTTTGTGTAGATAAAAGGATTGTTTAAGGTGTTATGGGCCTGGCTGAGGTTAACACTTTTTTTTTTTTTTTTTTTTCCGCCAGAGTCTACTTCCAGAGGTTAACACATTTTATTTTTGTTTTTCTTAACTTGAAACAATACAAATTACAATTTTTTAATCTAAATTAATTTTTTATGTAAATTTAAAAAAAATTTTATACATATTGCTTACTAAAGAACCCATAAAGGATGAACTGACTTGAGCTGTGAGTATTGTTTAAGTAGGGAAAACATTCCCTAGAATGTTTGTAATATATGGCCGGGCACAGTGGCTCACTAGTAATCCCAGAACTTTGGGAGGCCAAGGCGGGACGATCACTTGAGCCCAAGAGTTTGAGACCAACCGGATGACGAGACCTTGTCTGTATAAAAAATACAAAGATTAGCCAGGCATAGTGGTGCACACCTGTAGTCTCAGCTACTTGAGAGGCTAAGGCAGGAGGATCGCTTGAGCCCCGGAATTCAAGGAAGCAGTGAGCTATGATTGTGCCATTGCACTCCAGCCTGGGTGATGAAGCGAGACCCTGTCTCTTAAAAAAAAGAAAAAGAAAGAAGAATGTTTGTATATGAACTGTGAACCAGCTGAAAGTTCTAATGAAAGAAAAATGGCTAAAAAGAGTAATTTATTTGTAGTATTCTATTTAGAAATAGCCTAAAGTAGATTGATATTAAATAAGATTAATTAAAATATTAAATATAAATAAATTTAATATTAATATTAAATAATATTAATTAAATAATTAAATATTAATATTTAATATTAATAAGGGTATGCTTACCATTGAGTTGTTGACACTGGGGAATGTTATTAATCTAGGAACTATCTATTGCTTCTTCATCCCGTGGACTTTCATACATAGATCAAGTTTAGATATAGCAGCTATGAAATTGCCTCCTGCTCTGAAAAAATTGTCCTTTGTAAGAATCATTCTGTCCAATTAACAATTTCTGGGGTTAAGGTCTTTATGAAAACAATTGGCTGTTAATGATTAGAACAAGCAGGGAAGACTGAGTGTGGTGGCTCATGCCTGTAATCCCAGCATTTTAGGAGGGTGAGACAGGCAGATCACTTGAGGCCAGGAGTTCAAGACCATGGGCAACATGGTGAAACCATGCCTCCACTAAAAATTCAAACATTAGCCGGGCATAGAGGCACGTCCTTGTAGTCCCAGAGGCTGAGGCATGAGAATCACTTGAACCCAGAAGTAGGAGGTTATAGTGAGCCGAGATCGCGTCACTGTATTCCAGCCTGGGTGACAGAGTAAGATCTTGTCTCCAAAAAAAAAAGAAAAAAAAAGTAGGGAAAATAGTTGTAATTCAATATGTCTGCTCCCTATTGGTAGTGACTGGAAGGATTTTGTTGACAAAAGAATCTGATGTCACACCTGGATACCACAGAAAATAATGTATTAGGTGATTGGTATTGTCAGCCAAAGAGCACCAAAAGGGTAGTGCATACCCATGTATTTTGGTTCAATTCAGTTTACAATTCATTGACCAGACCTGACCACAATTTATCATTTTCTGTTGAATGAGTGGTTGTCTTAAATTCATTGTATTCATTATTTTTAATTCTTTTCTTTTTTTCTTTTTAGGAGTATTGTCATAGGCAACAATCCAGAACTCAGGAGAATGAACTGAAAATAAACGCTGTGTTTTCAGAGAGTGGTAATAGAATGATTTAAGTTAATTATGTTTATTCAGACCAATATGATAGCTGATTCATTCTTTTTTAATGCCTTTGAATATTGCTCTGTTTGTGTTGGGTTTCAAGTCCAGGAAAAGTAACCTGTAAGAAAATTAAAGAGAGGCCATGCACGGTGGCTTACACCTGTAATCCCAGCACTTTGGGAGACCAAGGCAGGCGGATCATGAGGTCAGGAGTTCGAGACCAGTCTGGACAACATAGTGAAACCCCGTCTCTACTACAAATACAAAATTAGCCAGGCGTGGTGGTGCATGCCTGTAATCCCAGCTACTCAGGAGGCTGAGGCAGGAGATTCACTTGAACCTGGGAGGTAGAGATTGTGGTGAGCTGAGATTACACCACCGCACTCCAACCTGGGCAACAGACCGAGACTCTGTCTCAAAAAAGAAAAGAAGAAAATGAAAGAGCCTGGGCATGGTGGCTCATGCCTGTAATCCCAACATTTTGGGAGGCCAAGGTGGAAGGATCGCTTGAGGGCAGGAGTTTGAGACCAGCCTGGGCAACATAGTGAGATCCCGTCTCTACAGAAGATTTATAAACCAGGTGTGATGGTGCATGCCTGTAGTCCCAGCTACTTGGGAGGCTGAGGCATGAGGATTTTTTTTTTTTTTTTTTTTTTTAGATGGAGTTTCCACTCTTGTTGTCCAGGCTGGAGTGCAATGGCATGATCTTGGCTCACTGCAACCTCCGCTGCCCAGGTTCAAGCAGTGCTCCTGCCTCAACCTCCCAAGTAGCTAGGATCACAGGCACATGCCACCACACCCAGATAATTTTGTTTTGAGACAGGGTCTCGCTCTGTTGCCAGGCTGGAGGGCAGTGCGCGATCTCGGCTCACTGCAACCTCCACCTCTCAGGTTCAAGTGATTCTCCTGCCTCAGCCTCCCGAGTACCTGGGACTACAGGTGTGTGCCACTATGCTCAGCTAATTTTTGTATTTTTAGTAGAGACAGGGTTTTCCCATGTTGCCCAGGATGGTCTCGATCTCTTGAACTTGTGATCCACCCACTTTGGCCTCCCCAAATGCTGGGATTACAGGTGTTAGCCCCTGCGCCTGGCTAATTTTGTATTTTTTATTAAGATGGGGCTTCACCACGTTGGCCAAGGCTGGTCTTGAACTCCTGACCTCAGGTGATCCACCCGCCTTGGCCTCCCAAAGTTCTGGGATTATAGTCGTGAGCCACCGCACCAGGTGGCGAGAGGATCATTTGAGTACAGGGTGTCAAGGCTGCAGTGAGCCATGATCATATCACTACACTGCCTAGAGTGCAAAAGAGGGCAACTAGAGCAAGACCCTGTCTCTAAAAAAAGAAAGAAAGAAAATAAAAGAATGCCTACTTAATTTTGTGTAACTCGATTTTTTTTCTCCCTCTTCTGTTTTTATAGCTTCACAGTTGACTACAGGCATTCAGCTTTCTCTGGCATCATCTGGCATGAATAAAATGCTTCCTTCAGTTTCAACCACAGCTATTCAGGTTTCCTGTGCTGGTTGTAAAAAAATTCTTCAGAAGGGGCAAACTGCTTATCAGAGGAAAGGATCTGCTCAACTTTTCTGCTCCATACCATGCATCACTGAATACATTTCATCTGCCAGTTCATCAGTTCCTTCTAAGAGAACTTGTTCAAACTGCTCAAAGTATATAATTCTAAATTATGCCCCTTTTTATTTCCCTACCTTGTTCTTGATCATAGTCTTAGTTGTAATTTCTACATTTCCTTTTTTTATTTTTTGAGACTGAGTTTCACTCTTGTTGCCCTGGCTGGAGTGCAGTGGCACCATCTCAGCTCACTGCAACCTCCTCCTCCTGGGTTCAACCAGAATCTCCTGCCTTGGCCTCCTGAGTAGCTGGGATTACAGCTATGCACCACCACACCCGGCTAATTTGGTATTTTTTAGTAGAGATGGGGTTTCGCCATGTTGGCCAGGCTGGTCTTCAACTCCTGACCTCAGGTGATCTGCCAGCCTTTGCCTCCCAAAGTGCTGGGATTACAGATGTAAGCCACTGTGCCCGGCCATTTTCATTTCTTTTGAAGACGTCGTCTTGGTTTAGTAAAAAGTTTTTTCTACTTTTAGTTCCTCTGATGGATTCTCTAGAAATATTTTTTTTTGCAGAAATTTAACATGTGAAAAGTTCTGTTTCTGTTCACCTTTAAGTAATGTGACTTCCAAAACTTACTTTCCTACTCTTTTCGTTTGAAATTCTCTGTAAGTGTGATTATTGTTTATCCATTCTGTTCTATTTAACTGTATAGGGAGCAACCTACTACAAAATTAATCCTATGACAGTTATTTTGGATTTTCCAAGATGTAGAATAATACTACATTTCTTTTATAATGGTAAATGAAGTGATTCTTTTGAAAAATTGATGGCCATAGATAAACCTACGTGACTGTATGTAATCTTTTAAAAACTTATGTGAGAATATGTGAAAAATCAGTGTCATTTTGGCTTTGAGAGTCCTAAGGCAGTATAATTATGATTGTTAGCACTTAGGATATGCTAATTTTTAAATGTTCTTGTTCAGAACAAGAAAATTCATAGGCAACCACAGTGCTTCTAAATATAACAAATTTCTTCCAAATAATACTTGTTTTGGACTCAGGTTGCCATAATTTGAATTTTGCTGCTTCTGTTTAGTTATATTTTACTACTCAAAGTTTCATACCTGAGTTGCTAGATCAGCATCACCCAAGAGTTTGTTAGAAATGCACTTTTTCAGGCCGTGCACGGTGGCTTATGCCTGTTATCCTAGCACTTAGGGAGGCCGAGGCAGGCGGATTGCCTGAGCTCAAGTTTGAGACCAGCCTGGGCAACACGGTGAAATCCTGTCTCTACTAAAATACAAAAAATTAGCCGGGTGCTGTGCCGTGCGCCTGTAATCCCAGCTACTTGGGAGGCTGAAGCAGGAGAATTGCTTGAACCCGGGAGGCGAAGGTTGCAGTGAGTTGAGATCGGGCCACTGCACTGTAGTCCGGGCGACAGAGTGAGGCTCTGTCTCAAAAAGAAAAAACAAGAAATGCACTTTCTCAGGTCTCACCCAGACCTACTGATTCATAACTGCATTTATCCCCAAGTGATTCCTATACATGCCAAATTTGGATCACTATTGAGAACTTCTTTGTTACTTAGTATTCGTATCTGTTTTTATAAATGTACAAAAGAATTATGAGCATTAAATAGTACATTTAAGTGGTCAGAATAATACTAGCAGGTAATAAGAACTCAATAAATGTTAACTTATTATTTTCTTTTTTTTTTTTTTTTTTTTTTTTTTTTTTTTTGAGACGGAGTCTCGCTCTGTCACCCAGGCTGGAGTGCAGTGCCCGGATCTCAGCTCACTGCAAGCTCCGCCTCCCAGGTTCACGCCATTCTCCTGCCTCAGCCTCCCGAGTAGCTGGGACTACAGGCGCCCGCCACCACGCCCGGCTAATTTTTTTTGTATTTTAGTAGAGACGGGGTTTCACCGTGTTAGCCAGGATGGTCTCAATCTCCTGATCTCGTGATCCGCCCGTCTCGGCCTCCCAAAGTGCTGGGATTACAGGCTTGAGCCACCGCGCCCGGCCTAACTTATTATTTTCTTAACAAACTCACAAACCCTTTTGATGGGTTGCTTCAGCTCCTCTGGCTGCTGCTTCAGTTCTTATCTGTTGCTTCAGGTCTTATTCCATGGAAGGTTACTTACATTCTCTTTTGCTTTTCAACCCTTCAATACTATACTAGCCTTTTGTCTTTTTACTTTCTTGCTATGGGCCATATAGTACTTTCTTCAGCCTGCTTTCTCTCCCTGCAGAATCATAAAACTGGAAGGGACCTTAGAGACTCACTACACATCTTCAGCAGATGTCCCAGACAGATTGAAAAAGGCTGAAGCAGGAAAGATTTAGTGTGTAAGTTCTCCTAGGCATGAAAATCCAATATGAGTAAAAATAAGATAAGTTTTACTTACTCTAGAATAAAATTTTTAAATTAAAAATACTATATTGTAGTGGGTAGAAAGATGGTAGTAAATTTTAGGCTGGGAAACGCCATCCATGATTCAGAGTAGACTGTGCTTTTTTCAAAACTTAAAAATTCCACATTAATTAGCCTTTTATATAAATTTTAGCTAGTCTTCTGGGGTTTTTTATCTTCCAGTGAAACTATCCTGAACTGAAAATAATTTTCAGTTACTTATTTATTTATTTATTTTTGCAGAGACAGAGTCTCACTGTGTTGCCCAGGCTGGTCTCAAACTCCTGAGCTCAAGTGATCCTCCTGCCTTGGTCTCCCAAAGTGCCGGGATTACAGGTGTGAGCCACCATGCTGGTTTTCAGTTTTGTTTGTTTGTTTTGTTTTGTTTCATTTGAGACAGAGTCTCACTCTGTCACCCAGGCCAGAGTGCAGTGGTGTAATCTCAGCTCACTGCCACCTCCACCTCCTGGGTTCAAGCAGTTCTCCTGCTTCAGCCTCCTAAATAGCTGGGATTACAGGCGTACGCCACTGTGCCCAGCTAACTTTTTTATTTTTAGTAGAGATGCACTTTTGCCATGTTGGCCAGGCTGGTCTCAAACTCCTGACCTCAGGTGATCTGCTTACCTCGGCCTCCCAAAGTGCTGGGATTACAGGCATGAGCCACCACACCCTGCCTGATTTTTAATTACTTTTTTAAGATTTCTGTTATAGGAATGATTTAATATCTGTTTTGAGTCAATGCAGTTTTTATTCTATTTCATGGACTAAATGGAAGATCACTTTGAAGATAACATTTTAAATCTTACTAGAAAGATGCAACTTGTGGGCCAGGCAAGGTGGTTCACTCCTGTAATCCCAGCACTTTGGGAGGCCAAGACAGGAGAATCACTGGAGGTCAGGCGTTCGAGATACTCCAGTGACTGAGGCAGGAGAATTGCTTGAACCCAGGAGGCAGAGGTTGCAGTGAGCTGAGATTGTGCAACTGCACTCCAGCCTGGGCAACAGAGCGAGACCCTATCTCAAAAAAAAAAAAAAAAAAAACGATGTGACTTGTTCTTGGGAACTGTATATTTAAGTGTCATTTCTTCACTTTAGTGTCTCAGTTGGAACCAACCAGAAATCCTGAATGCAATCAATAAAGCCCAAAATCGGCCCCTGCACTAGGTTTGATTTATTTATCAGAAAGTTGTTCCTAATTTGTTGGCGTTTCTTTCTTTCTTTCTTTTGGTTTTTTTTTTTTTTTTGAGACAAGGTCTCTGTCTGCCACCCAGGTTGGAATACAGTGGCACCATCTTGGCTCACTGCAGCTTCGATCACCTGGGCTTAAGCAGTCCTCCCACCTTTACCCTCCCGAGTAGCTGGGACTGCAGGCACATGCCACCCTGCCTGACCAGTTTTTGTATTTTTTTGTAGAGATGGTTTCACCATGTTGTCCAGGCTGGTCTTGAACTCCTGGGCTGAAGTGATCCTCCTGCCTTGCCCTCCCAAAGTGCTGGCATTATGGGCGTGAGCCACTGTACCCAGCCAACATTCTCTTTTTTTTTTTTTTCTTTTTTTGAGGCGGAGTGTCCCTCTTTTGCCCAGGCTGGAATTCAATAGCAGGATCTCGGCTCACTGCAACCTCTGCCTCCCAGGTTCAAGAGATTCTCCTGCCTCAGCCTCCCTAATAGCTGGGATTACAGGTGCCCATCACCATGCCCAGTTAATTTTTGTATTTTTAGTAGAGACGGGGTTTTACCATGTTGGCCAGGCTGGTCCCTAACTCCTGACCTCAGGTGATCTGCCTGCCTCGGCCTCCCAAAGTGCTAGGATTACAGATGTGAGCTACCGTGCCTGACCAACATTCATTTTTTAATTTTTTATAAAGCTTTAGTAGATCACTAGAAGCCAGCAATCTAGTATGCTGATAACAATAAAACTAGGAAGCATTTTCAGACGTCCATGCGTCGTTGATGTAGTTTCTTCTTCTCCCTTCCCATCTGGCTGGTGTCTTTATTCTGTCTGAAAGGTATGCCTCAAATATCTTTACCTTTTGTCTATTCCCACACCATTCCTCACTCTCCTCTTACAACCACCCACTCCCCAAATTAATTCTTCTGTGGTCTGTGATTTTACAGTGTTGTGTTCATAACTCCCAAAACACTGATCACAAAATACTAATGGTTTTAAATATTTTTAGTAGAGATGGGGTTTCACCACGTTGGCCAGGCTGGTCTCGAACTCCTGAGCTCAAGTGATCCGTCCGCGTTGGCCTCCCAAGATTAAAGGCATGAGCCACCACGCCTGGCTATTAAGTATATAGGTATTTTCTATAGTGGCAGTTCTCAAACTTTCTGGTCTCAGGACTTCTTATACCCTGAAAAATTATTGAAGACCCAAAGAGCTTTAGTTATGTAGATTATGAATATTAACTGTATCAAAAATTAAATGACATTTTAAATGAAAAATACCCATATTTTTAAAAAATTGATAAATATCATTATCAGTTTTGCAAATCACTTTACATCTAGCTGGATTTTTGTATCTGTTTCTGCCTTCGCTTTATTGCAAAATGTCGTTTAGGTTGAAGTCTGAAGAAAATCTGGCCTCAGAAATATGTGACTGGAAAAGCAGGGAGTGTTTTAGTAGGCTTTTAGATTGTTGTGGGCGTTCTTTGATACTTTTGATACTACAACCAAAAATCAAGTGGTAGTTTCTTAAAGGCTAGTTGCAATGTGGGATCAAACTTTTTGTACCATGTGGATCAGTGAACTTTTTGCACTCTGTTATGTTAAAATTCATTAATTTATCTTGTACTTTGAATGAATCTTTTACACGTGAATGATTTTTATAATATGCTATTGTAATTTGGAAAATACTGGTTCACCGAGTTCTGCAGATCTTCTAAGTGTTCTCATATTTTATTATGCAGTATTTTAAAAATCACCACTAGTCTCAGAAAAGTTTTTAAGTTTTGGGTATCGATCAAGTTAATTTGGAAGATACAAGATTTCCAAATTCTACTTATCACTTGAAAGCCAACATTTTGTTGTTGGCGATAAATACTGTCAGTTGTTTTACTTGAAGTGGCAGTCTCATTTTTTTTCATTTTCAAGAAAATATCTGCAGATACCCACTTGTGGATAATAGTTTGTCTTTAAACTATTTACAGTAAACTGTTTATAGTACTTTGAAGTAAAAATGTTTTCCATGAAAAAAGTGGCTAATTCATTTATAACTCAACATTTCCGTGTGGGCTTTTCCTTGAGACAACCATCATCCTTTGGTGTGCAGAAGTACTTTATGCTTATGTCCCATGTTGTCACACAGAATTTTTTTTTTTCCTCACCCTACCACTTGGCCAAGACAGAATATTTTTTAAATGTACTTAAGGATGAAGTTTAAATAATCTAAAATATTTTGCTGTTACATTGAGTACATCCTTAAGTGAAACTGATACTTCAAAAAAAATTTTTTTTGGCAGCGAATGTGTAGCAGGGAGTAACATGAATATTAGTACATTTTGATGCCACTGCCTTGATTTCTGCTAAGGCTCTGACAGTTTTACCCACCATTGCCTTTTTTCTTTTCCAAATTCATTGAAGTGAAATTTGTATACCAAGAAATTAACCATTTCATTGGCATTTAGTATATTCATAATGGGTGACTATCACCTCTATCTTGTTCCAAAACATTTCCATCACTTCAAAGTAAAACACCTTAAACACTAAGCAGTTTCTCCCAAGTTCGCACTACCCCCAGTGCCTGTCAACCACCAGTATGCATTATATCTATAGATTTCATCTATTCTGAATATCTCATATAAATGGAATCATATATGACTTTTTTTGTGACAGGGTATTATTACTCTGTTGCTCAGGCTAGAGTGCAGTGACTTTTTGTGTCTGGGTCTTTCCCTTAGCATAATATTTTCAAGGTTTGTCCATGTTGTAACATGTATCAGTACTTTATTCTGTTTGTTAATAGGCGAATGATACTCCACTGTACGTATGTAACACGATGTGCTTGTTGATTCATTCACTTACTGATGAACATTTGGGCTGTTTTCATCTTTTGACTATTGTGAATAGTGCTGTTTTGCATGTACATGTGCTTGTTTAAGTACCTGTTTTTAGTTTTTTTGGGTGTTTACCAAGGAGCGGGATTGCAAGGTCCTACCGTTAGCTTTGCAACATCAGTGGCAAAGTGATGTTGCAAACATCAACACAGTGAAAAGGCAAATAACATCTTATGAAAATAGTTTTGATGTTGGGGACTCCCCCCGCCCAGGGATTTGAAGACTATTCTTTGAGATTCTCTGTCCTGTAGATTCTAGAGTTGCTCGTGTGAATATGTGATCCCTCGGTTTTCACTAGCACCACCTAATACTACAGGCTGGCTAGTCTCCAAAACTGCACCATCAAAGTCAGGCATGGTGACATTATGTGCCTGTAATCCTAGCTACTTAGGAGATTGAGGTGGGAGAATCTCTTGAGCCCAGGAATTTGAGGCCAGCTTGGGCAACATAGCAAGATCCTATCTCTTAAAAAAAAACAAAACTGCACTATTAGATGTGCTTTATATATGAGAAAATTAAAATTTAGGGAGTATAAATGTGACAGAACTGGATACCAAATTCAGGTTTTCTCATCTCAAGGCTAACGTTCTTACTCTATTTTGAGAGGTTATTTTGTTTATAAAGAGGAAGAAGTTATAATTGTGTTTAAACTGTTTAATGGTGTCCTTGTTATTTATTCTTAGAGACATTTTAAATCCAAAGGATGTGATCAGTGTTCAACTGGAAGACGCTACCTCATGCAAAACTTTTTGCAGCCTATCTTGTCTTTCATCATATGAAGAAAAAAGAAAACCATTTGTTACCATATGTACTAATAGCATTATGACCAAGTGCAGCATGTGCCAGAAGACTGCTACTGTAAGTTCCAATTATAACCTTTACAGGGATTCTGATGATTCTGCTTAAATATCAGAGTTTTTACTGAATCTTTTTATTAAATCCTAGATTCAGTATGAAGTAAAATACCAGAATGTGAAACATAATCTTTGCGGTAATGCCTGCCTTTCAAAGTTTCACTCTGCTAACAACTTCATCATGAACTGCTGTGAGAACTGTGGCACTTACTGTTACACCAGCTCTAGTCTGTCTCACATACTTCAGATGGAAGGACAGTCTCATTACTTTAATAGTTCAAAGAGCATTACAGCATATAAGCAGGTATGAATAAAGACCTATGGTTTCTTCTATTAACTGGCCTATGAATGGTTTCACTCTAGGAAAATGTGGGAAGTAGTTTTTGGTACCCTTTGGAATAATGTCAGTTGGTAAGTTGATGAAGATGAAATAGAAGACTTTTTAACAGTTTCTTCTTGCATAAGAATTCATGATAAATGCTATATGGAGATTTTCCTAAATAATCTCAGATTGATTATGTTATCTTAAAGAAAAGGCAAGCAGGCTGGAGCCAGTTTATAAACTACAAATAAGTATAGCAAAAATAACAAGTCTGCTGGTCAATAAAACCCAAACATGAAAGTATTTCTGTTTTTATTTTTATTTATTTTTTTTTTGAGAAGGAGTCTCACTCTTTTGCCCAGGCTGAAGTGCAGTGGCACAATCTTGGCTCACTGCAACCTCTGCCTCCCGGGTTCAAGCAATTCTCCTGCCTCAGCCTCCCAAGGAGCTGGGACTACAGGCATGAGCCACCGTGCCCAGCTATTTATTTTTTTTATTTATTTTTATTTTTTTGAGATAAGGTCTTTCTCTTCTGTCAGCCAGCTTGGAGTGCAGTGGCAATCATGGCTCACTGTGGCCTTGACCTCCTTAGCTCAAGTGATCCTCCCACCTCAGCGTCCCGAGTAGCTGGGACTACAGGCACACGCCACCACACCTGGCTAATTTTTAAATTTTTTGTAGAGACAAGCTCTTACTGTGTTGCCCAAGCTTGTCTTAAAACTCCTGAACTCAGCTGATCCTCCTGCCTTGGTCTCCTAAGGTGCTGGGATTACAGATGTGAACCTAGCCATGTTTTTGTTTTTAATTCCACGTGTTTAACTCTTATACCAAACAATGCAAAGATGAATCAAGAATGTCACATGTGGTCAGGCATGGTGGCTTACACCTGTTATCCCAGCACTTTGGGAGACCAAGGCAGGAGGTTCAGTTGAGCCAGGAGTTCAGAACCAGCCTGAGCAACATATCAAGAACCCATCTTTAAAAAAACAAACAAAAAATATCACATGCTTTTTCTGAATCAGTCATAGGAGGAAATAATCCAATGAGATTTGGATTATTTGTCCCTATTTCTGATGAGACGAGCTCTGGGTGGGTGCTTCTGAGAACAGAGAAAGAGCAAATGAGATGAGGTGGGACTTCTTAGATATGTTGCTTGTTCATATCATGTTTTGAGACCCAACTCTTTCCCTATACAGATTTCCTTAAAAACAAGCAGTTGACCTGGTGCGGTGGCTCACACCTATAATCCCAGCACTTTGGGAGGCTGAGGTGGGCGGATCACCTGAGGTCAGGAGTTGGAGACCAGCCTGGCCAACATGGCGAAAACCTGCCTCTACTAAGAATACCAAAATTAGCTGGGCATGGTGGCGGGCACCTGTAATCCCAACTACTTAGGAGGCTGAGGCAGAAGAATTGCTTGAACCCGGGAGGCGGAAATTGCAGTGAGCCGAGATGGCACCATTGCACTCCAGCCTAGGCGACAGAGTGAGACTCTGCCTCAAAAAAAAAAAAAAAAAAAAAAAAAAAAGCAGTTGAAGATGGGAGTCAAAACAAGCCATAATTCAAATAGATCATTTGTGACTCACATCTTTTCTATGGCAGAATGCCCCCATCTTGAGAGTATCCTGCCTTGGGACCAGAATGGAAAGCACAGAAGACTTCTCCCAAAGGCAGGAAATAATATTCCTTTTTTTTTTCTTTATTTTTGACACTCAATAAATAGGCCTTGTTCTGTTTTTAAAAGCCTGTATTGAGTACCCAGTTGTTCAGCTTATGTGATGGGGCAGGACTGATTTGGGTAAACAAGTTAGTTAACAAGCACAACCTAACACTTTCCTCTTACATCTGAATGTAAGACATCATGTGACAGTGATACTGGAGTAAATCTACAATGTTAGGGAACTATAATCCAGAATTAGAAAAATGTCCAAATATGTGAATCTAAAAATGGGATAGCTTTTTATTTTTAAAAAGTGGATTATTAGATGCAATTATAATTATTTTGGCCATATGTTAATAGAGTATATTAAGTTAGCCTTCCCTTATGAATAATAAACTAACTTAATTATAAATTATACATTGGACCAGAAGCGGTGGCTCATGCCTGTAATCCTAGCACTTTGGGAGGCCAAACAGGAAGATCACTTGAGGTCAGGAGTTCAAGACCAGCCCGGCCAATATGGTGAAACTCCATCTCCACTAAAAATACAAAAATTAGCTGGGCATGGTGTCACATGCCTGTAATCCCAGCTACCCAGGAGTCTGAGGCAGGAGAATTGCTTGAACCTGGGGAAGGTAAAGGTTGTAGTGAGCCGAGATCGCACCACTGCATTCCAGCCTGGACAACAGAGCAAGACTCTGTCTCAAAAATAAATAAATAAATAAAAATAAATGACGCCACTATTGTTGATTAATGTTAAAGATTAGTGAATTGTTAAGATTTCTCAAAATATAAAAGTTTTTCATACTAATAAAGGATAAAAATAGAAATTTTCAAAATTATCCTTTTTGTTTTGTTGTGCCTTTGCCAATATCCCGTTCTCTCACAGAAAAACATATATGTATTTTTTTGTCTTTGTACTTTGGTGGGGTTTTTTTTGTTTTGTTTTTGTTTTTGTTTTCTTGAGACAGAGTCTTGCTCTGTTGCCCAGGCTGGCATGCAATGGCACAATCTCAGCTCACTGCAGCCTCCACCTCCCAGGTTCGAGCAATTCTTCCATCTCAGCCTCCCAAGTAGCTGGGGTTACAGGTGCCCGCCACCACACCCAGCTAATTTTTGTATTTTTGTAGAGACAGGGTTCCACCATGTTGGCCAGGCTAGTATTGAACTCCTGACCTCAGATGATCTGCCTGCCTCGGCCTCCCAAAGTGCTGGGATTACAGGTGTGAGCCACCGGCACCCAGCCTGTCTGTGTACTTTGTATCTCCGAAAGCAGTTTTATTCCATCAGTGACTTTTTTTGTTTTTTGTTTTTTTTTTAGACTGAGTCTTGCTTTTCCACCTAGGCTGGAGACTGGAGTGCAGTGGTGTGAGCAAAGCTCACTGGAGGCCCAACCTCAGGTGTTCAAGCAATCTTCCTGCCTCAGCCTCCCATGTAGCTGGGATCACACGCATGCGCCACCACACCTGGTTAATGTTTGTGTTTTTTGTAGAGATGGGTCTCACTTTGTTGCCCAGGCTGGTCTCGAATTCCTGGGCTCAAGTGATCTTCCTGCCTCAGCCTCCCAAAGTGCTGGGATTACAGGCAGGAGCCACCATACCCAGCCTGATGTTTAATTTTTCTTTTTTTCTTGTTTTGAGACAGAGGCTTACTCTGTTGCCCAGGCTGGAGTGCAATGGCATGATCTCAGCTCACTGCAACCTCTGTCTTCCTGGGCTCAAATGATCCTCCCCACCTCAGCCTCGCAAGTAAATGGGACTACAGGCGCAGGCCACCACACTAGGCTAATTTTTTATTTTTATTTATTTATTTATTTATTAGAGATGAGGTCTCACTATTTTACCAGTCTGGTCTCAAACTCCTGGGTTCAAGTGATACTCCCGCTGCAGCCTCTGAAAGTTGAGATTACAGGCGTGAGCCACTGTGCCTAGGCTCTGACATATTCTGAAATCCAGGAATATTGGTTCCTGTTTGACTAGAAAGAATAGATGGTGAGCATAATCTTTGCAGTAATGCCTGCCTTTCAAAGCTTATATCCTTTCTTTTGCACAGTTACTACTTACTCAACTCAGAATACTCTATACTGTCTATTGCTTGTATGCTGCTTTCTTACAATATGCTTGTAATTTTTACCATGAAGTTAGCCTAGAAAAACAGTTATTCCCACAGTATCTTATAAAGTGTGTTAAGCACTCCTTCCTGGCTCCTCCTCAGCATCAGTAGACATCTTCCCAAGTTAATTCCCAAGCTACCATTGAGGATAGATCTATAACTATAAAAGGCCTTTGTTTATCCAATAGGCTTTGACTGCCTGAAATGATTAACTTCTTCTGTGACCACTTTCTTCATTGCTTTTTCTTTTTTTCCTTGAAATGGAGTTTCGCTCTTGTTGCCCAGCCTGGAGTGCAGTGGTGCGATCTCAGCTCACTGCAACCTCTGCCACCTGGGTTCAAGTGATTCTCCTGCCTCAGCCTCCTGAGTAACTGTGATTACAGGTGCTCACCACCACACCTAGCTAATTTTTTGTATTTTTAGTACAGACTCGGGATTTTACCATGTTGGCCAGGCTGGTCTCAAACTCCTGACCTCAGGTGATCTGCCTGCTTTGGCCTCCCAAAGTGCTGGGATTATAGGCGTGAGCCACCACACCTGGCCTTATTGCTGTCATAGGTATTATTATTATAATTGCTGTTAAATATATCTGATAAATAATAAAGATCATTTTCAAATTTGCCAATTTTCTTCATTTTAGTTATTGTAATCTGTAGTGTCTTTTTTTTTTAAGAAAATGTAAAAAATATCTTGTTATTCTTTTTAATATTCCAACTAAAAGCAGTGGTGATAGGTTCTTCTTCATTAACAATATATCACATACCAGAAATATGAATATTATTTTAATCTCTAAACAGAAACCTGCCAAACCACTTATATCTGTTCCTTGCAAACCATTGAAGCCCTCAGATGAAATGATTGAGACTACCAGTGATTTGGGGAAGACAGAGCTTTTCTGCTCTATTAATTGTTTCTCTGCATACAGTAAAGCTAAGATGGAATCTTCTTCAGGTAATGTTTGTTTAGCAATTGTAGGGGTTTAGTAATTATTAATAAATACTATTATTTGGCTTTAATTTATAACCTTGATTCATTTTCAAATTAAACTGACTTTTAAAAGTCAAAACAATCTAAACCTGTTGCAAAGAACTATTTTTCAGTATTTTTGTATAAAAGGAAGGCTACTTTACCACCAGAGAGTTAATATTTGTAGGCCAACCACGGTGGTTCATGCCTATTTGGGAGGCCAAAGCAGGCAGATCGCCTGAGGTCAGGAGTTTGAGACTAGCCTGGCCAACATGGTGAAACCCCGTCTCTACTAAAAATACAAAAATATTAGCTTGGCGTGGTGGTGGGTCCCTGTAGTCCTGGCTACTCAGGAGGCTGAGACAGGAGAATCACTTGAACCCAGGTGGTGGAGGTTGCAGTGAGCCAAGATCGCACCATTGCACTCTAGTCTGGGCAACAGATCAAGATTGCATCTCAAAAATAATAATAATAAAAATTAAAAGATACATGTCTTTATTTAGATTCTTTAGTAAATGAACATATGTATGTTTACATCAATATATATTGAGCAACTACGGCAAAACATGGTACATAGGAGGCACTCAATATAGAGTTTAATCCATTTACAAGACTGCTTTTATTAGAATATAGAATGTTTTACTTAGCCCTGCTTTGTAAAAAGAGTTTTCATTACATTTTTCACATGAAATAGAGGTGATTGTAAATGCTTTAGGACTTAATAATTAAAAAGCACAAATAATCTGAGCCAACTAAGTATTCCATCAAAAAGCCCCAGGATAGGACCAGTGGTGCTATTTACATAGACCATAGAGTGACTGCTGCCTCTGGGATTTGTAAGTCATACAAACTGGCTTGTTACAGAAATTTCTGCAATAATAGCTGGGACACCAACCTAGCACTCTATTGATGTTAAGGTTTATGAATCCTGAAAGAGTTTGAAATTGATGCCCATTAGGAGATTCTATCAGAATCTCTTTTCTTCATGAGTAATTTCACAGAAAAATTTTCTCATAATTTAAACTTTTTAAATTGTTTAAAAGGACTGGGAAATTGTGCACAAAGGTAAAAGACATAAAATATTGGAGAAGTGTAAATTTTCAGTGTAGTGTTGTAATTATAAATATGATACTAAAGAACCTGGCTATTCCTAAGCCCTAATAAAAATTACTTCAGTAACTACCAATTCCTTAAGCTATTAGATGCTTGCATTATTTCTTGAAACAGTATTACTATAACAGTACTTTCTGATGATTGTTTTCGCTTAGTTTATAAGAAATCTTTTTGTTTTTGTCAGTAAATGTTGTTTCCGTGGTGCACAATACTTCAACAGAGCTTCTCTCTCCAAAGAAAGATACGACTCCAGTTATAAGCAATATAGTGTCATTGGCAGACACCGATGTTGCCTTGCCCATCATGAACACTGATGTCTTGCAAGGTAAAAGTTGACGTTAAGATATTTGACATAGGCCGGGCACGGTGGCTCAAGCCTGTAATCCTAGCACTTTGGGAGGCCGAGGCGGGCGGATCACAAGGTCAGGAGATCGAGACCATCCTGGCTAACACGGTGAAACCCCGTCTCTACTAAAAACACAAAAAACTAGCCGGGCGAGGTGGCGGGCGCCTGTAGTCCCAGCTACTCGGGAGGCTGAGGCCGGAGAATGGCATAAACCCGGGAAGCGGAGCTTGCAGTGAGCCGAGATCGCGCCACTGCACTCCAGCCTGGGTGACAGAGCAAGACTCCGTCTCAAAAAAAAAAAAGATATTTGACATAAATATTGTTTTGTCACACTTGATAAATCTGTCTATATGCTAAATTTCCTTTTTGTTTCTTGTATGAAATAAGCAATTATAGTTTATGATGCTATTTTATAGGTTATAGTATGTAAGATCTTGAATTTATGCTCTATTTTAACAGATACAGTTTCTTCAGTAACAGCAACAGCAGATGTCATTGTGGAGGTAGGTTTTATTTTAACCTTTTTTTTTTTTTACCACTGTCTGTTTTTAATAAGCAGAATTTGTTTGTTTGTTTGTTTGTTTGTTTACAGACAGAGTCTCGCTCTGCCACCCAGGCTGGAGTTCAGTGCCATGATCTCAGCTCACTGCAGCCTTTACCTCCTGGGTTCAAGCGATTCTCCTGCCTCAGCCTCCTGAGTAGCCGGGATTATAGGCACCTGCTACCATGCCCAGTTAATTTTTGTATTTTTAGTAGAGAAGGGGTTTCACCATGTTGGCCAGGCTGGTCTCAAATCCGCCCACCTCAGCCTCCCAAAGTGCTGGGATTACAGGCGTGAGCCACTGCACCTGGCCCAGATGTTTTATATATATATATTTAATATATATTTCTATATTTAAATATATTTCTATATTTTATATATTTCTTATATGTTTTTAAATATATGTATTATATGTGTGTAGATTGTTTTAAACAGAAGGATTTTTTTCCTCTGGGTTCTTCGTTTAAAAAAATACTATGCAATTTGAGTCATCTGAGCAATAAAAATTATTTTTATGACAATTACATACCAAAAGGTCCTTCAAACATTTAATGCTGAATCTAGATTGCAAATAAATAAGTTATACGTAATTGTTAATGTTTCCCCCTAGTGGAGCTCATACTGTAACTCAGCCATTTATTTTACTATGTTATTAGAGTAGATATATTTGATATTTTAATTAATATTTGAAAACTCTTAAATGTTCTTTTCCCATTTTCTCCCAAAGCTTTCTAAGAGTTCACCTAGTGAACCCAGCAGTGCTATTGCTAGTAGTAGTATGGAACAGCCAAGCCTTTCACCATCTTCATCAGTATTCAGTCAGCATGCAATTGGTTCCAGTATAGAAGTACAAAAAGACAATATGAAATCTATGAAAATAAGTGATGAACTATGTCACCCAAAATGTACATCCAAAGTACAAAAAGTTAAAGGTAAATCAAGAAGTATTAAAAAATCTTGTTGTGCAGATTTTCAGTGTTTGGAAAACAGTAAAAAAGATGTGGCATTCTGTTATTCATGCCAGTTGTTCTGCCAAAAATATTTTAGCTGTGGAAGAGAGTCATTTGCAACGCATGGAACCTCTAATTGGAAAAAAACTCTGGAAAAATTCAGAAAGCATGAAAAAAGTGAAATGCATTTGAAGTCACTGGAATTTTGGAGAGAATACCAATTTTGTGATGGAGCTGTCACTGATGATTTATCTATTCATTCGAAACAGATTGAGGGAAATAAAAAGTACCTAAAGCTTATAATTGAAAATATTTTATTTCTTGGAAAGCAGTGTTTACCCTTAAGAGGAAACGACCAGTCAGTTTCATCTGCGAATAAAGGCAATTTTTTAGAATTGTTAGAAATGAGAGCAAAAGATAAAGGAGAAGAAACATTTCGACTTATGAATTCACAAGTTGACTTCTATAACAGTACACAAATTCAAAGTGATATTATTGAAATAATAAAGACTGAAATGTTGCAGGATATTGTGAATGAGATCAATGACTCCTCAGCATTTTCAATAATATGTGATGAGACAACCAACAGTGCCATGAAAGAACAGCTTTCAATTTGTGTAAGATACCCACAAAAATCATCAAAGGCTATCTTAATTAAGGAAAGATTCTTGGGTTTTGTTGATACTGAGGAGATGACTGGGACCCACTTACATAGCACCATCAAAACTTATCTGCAGCAAATTGGAGTAGATATGGATAAAATACATGGCCAGGCCTATGATAGCACCACTAATTTGAGAATAAAATTTAATAAAGTAGCAGCAGAGTTCAAGAAAGAAGAACCAAGAGCTTTATACATACATTGTTATGCACACTTTTTGGATTTATCAATAATTAGGTTTTGTAAAGAAGTAAAAGAACTCCGAAGTGCTCTAAAAACTCTCAGTTCTTTGTTCAACACTATTTGTATGTCTGGAGAAATGTTGGCAAATTTTCGAAACATTTGTAGGCTAAGTCAAAACAAAACATGCAAGAAACATATATCACAATCATGTTGGACAGTCCATGATCGTACATTACTATCTGTGATTGACACTCTTCCAGAGATTATTGAAACATTGGAAGTTATAGCAAGCCATTCTTCAAATACAAGTTTCGCTGATGAATTGAGTCATTTGCTGACATTGGTTTCCAAATTTGAATTTGTCTTTTGTTTGAAATTCCTGTATCGAGTGCTGAGTGTTACAGGAATTCTTTCCAAAGAGCTTCAAAATAAAACCATAGACATTTTTTCTTTGTCTTCAAAAATAGAAGCAATTTTGGAATGTTTATCATCTGAAAGAAATGATGTATACTTTAAAACAATCTGGGATGGAGCAGAGGAAATATGTCAAAAAATAACCTGTAAAGGTTTTAAAGTTGAAAAACCTTCTCTTCAGAAAAGAAGAAAAATTCAGAAATCAGTAGATCTTGGCAATTCAGATAATATGTTTTTTCCTACTTCAACAGAAGAACAATATAAAATTAATATCTATTACCAAGGATTAGATACTATATTACAAAATTTAAAGTTATGTTTTTCAGAGTTTGATTATTGCAAAATAAAGCAAATTTCAGAACTGTTATTTAAATGGAATGAGCCATTAAATGAATCAACAGCAAAACATGTTCAGGAATTTTATAAACTGGATGAGGACATTATCCCAGAACTTAGATTTTATCGACATTATGCAAAGCTCAACTTTGTCATAGATGATAATTGCATAAACTTCGTCAGTCTCGGCTGTTTGTTTATTCAGCATGGTCTTCACAGTAATATTCCTTGTCTCTCAAAGCTATTGTATATTGCTTTGTCTTGGCCAATTACTTCAGCAAGTACTGAGAATTCATTTTCTACCCTGCCTCGTCTTAAGACATATTTATGTAATACCTTGGGACAAGAGAAGCTTACTAGCCCAGCCCTAATGGCTGTTGAGCAGGAGTTGGTAAATAAACTAATGGAGCCTGAAAGACTCAATGAAATTGTGGAAAAGTTTATCAGTCAGATGAAAGAAATATAATACTTGTTCATTTGAACTTACCTAAAAGACTTGTATATCTGTTGGAATGTTTTTATTTCAAAATTGTTCAAAATTCAAAAGACACAGAATGATATACAGTGAAGTTTTCTTCCCTCCTTTAGAACTCATTTTCTCATCCCAGAAAGTGTTATCTTTTCCTTAAATATCCCTCTAGAGATATTTTTCCTAAGTGGTATTGTACAGTGTATACTGTTTTTAGCTTGTCTTCTCTGTGTAACATATTTTTGAGATTGTCCCATGTCATTACATGAAGAGTTTCTTGATTCTTGGTCTATAACTGCAGATGTTATTGTATGAATGTACCATAATATATTTGAGCAGTCCCTGCTGACAGACATGTTTTTTCCTAACCTTTTGCTAGTATAAATAATGATTCATTTTTTAACCTTTTATATAGGTCATATTGCACTCGAGTGAGTTACTGTAAGCTGGAAATCTAAAGTTAGAATTATTAGGTTAAGATATGTGCATTTTTACTTTTGATAGATATTGGCAAGTTGCCATCTATAAGTATTGTGCCAATTTACAGTCCCACCCACAATGCATGAGAGTGCCTATTAAATTTTTATAAGTGTTATCAAATGTTTTGATCTTTCCCAATCTCTTACTTTAAAAATGGCATTTTAATCTCAGTAGAATTTTGTATATTAAGAATAAGGTTGGGGACTGGGCATGGTGGTTCACACCTATAATCTCAGCTCTTTGAGGGCCTACGCAGGAAGGAAGATCACTTGAGACCATGAGTTCAAGATCAGTTTGGCAACATAGTAAGACCCCAAAACTACAATTTTTTTTTTTTTTTTAATTAGCAAAGTGTGGTGGTGCATACCTGAAGTCCCAGCTACTTGGGAGGCTGAAGCAGGAAGATTGCTTAAGCCCAGAAATTTGAGGCTGCAGTGAACCATGATTGCACTACTATGCTCCAGAGCCTAGGCAGCAGAGTGAGACCTTATCTCTTTAAAACAAACAAGAGCCGGGCGCAGTGGCTCACGCCTGCAATCCTAGCACTTTGGGAGGCTGAGGCGGGCGGATCACGAGGTCGGGAGATCGAGACCATCCTGGCTAACACGGTGAAACCCTGTCTCTACTAAAAATACAAAAAATTAGCCGGGCGTGGTGGTGCGCGCCTGTAGTCCCAGCTACTCGGAGGCTGAGGCAGGAGAATGGCGTGAACCCGGGAGGCAGAGCTTGCAGTGAGCCGAGATGGCGCCGCTGCACTCCAGCCTGGGCGACAAAGCGAGACTCTGTCTCAAAAACAATAAAAATAAAAATAAATTAAAAAAACAAGAATAAAATTAGGTATCTATTTATTTGTTTGAGCCATTTGTATTTCCTTTTTTGTAAACTGTCCTGTTTAAATGTTAAAGTCATTGCTGTGTTTTTGGTTTATACATCTCAGCTGGATGACACAATAAATTACTAAGCCACGTTATGAAAATATAACTATATTTAAGTAACCTCAAAAGAAAAGACTATTTATACTAGAGAAGAGGGTTTTTTTTGAGACAGTTTCGCTCTTGTTGCCCAGGCTGGAGTGCAGTGGTGTGATCTCGGCTCACTGCAACCACTGCCTCCCAGGTTCAAGCGATTCTCCTGCCTCAGCTTCCCAAGTAGCTGGGATGACAGGCGCATACCACTACGCCCAACTAATTTTTGTATTTTTAGTAGAGATGGGGTTTCATCATGTTGGCCAGACTGGTCTTGAACTCCTGACCTCAGGTGATCCGCCCGCCTGGGCCTCGCAAAGTGCTGGAATTATGGCATGAGACACCATGCCTGGCCAGAAAAGTTTAAATAACAAAGAAAATGTGTTGTTCAAAGATTTGAAAGAATCAAATGGTGTATATATCTAGGCCTGGAATTTTTTTTTTAAGACTATTTCTCTGGCACTTTTCTCCAGCTGTTTCTCCTTTACCCTCTCATCAATTTTGAAAACTTATACTTTTTCTAGGAGAACATCCATTTCATTGAGGCTTTCTTTCAAATGCATTTGCCTAGAGTTGTAGAAAAAATTCTCTTAGTATCTTCTATATATCTGTTTTACTTTCTTTCTTTTCTTTTTTTTTTTTTTAAAGATGGAGTCTCCCTCTGTTGCCCAGGCTGGAGTGTGTAAGGTGGCGCAATATCAGCTCACTGCAACCTCCACCTCCCGGGTTCAAACGATTCTCCTGCCTCAGCCTCCAAGTAAATGGGATTACAGGTGCCCATCACCACACTTGGCTCATTTTTTTGTATTTTTAGTAGAGATGGGGTTTCACCATGTTGGCCAGGCTGGTCTCGAACTCCTGACCTCAAGTGATCCACCCACCTTAGCCTCCCAAAGTGCTGGGATTACAGGCATAAGCCACCATGCCCAGCCCTAATTAACTGATTTCCACCTTAAGAAAGAGAAAACAGGCCTGGCGCAGTGGCTCACACCTGTAATCACAGCACTTTGGGAGGCCGAGGCAGGCGGATCACTTGAGGTTGGGAGTTCGAGCCCAGCCTGACCAACATGGAGAAACCCCCGTCTCTACTAAAAATACAAAATTAGCCAGGCGTGATGGCACATGCCTGTAATCCCAGCTACTCCGGAGGCTGAGGCAGGAGAACAGCTTAAACCCCGGAGACTGTGGTTGTGGTGAGCCGAGATCGTGCCATTGCACTCCAGCCTGGGCGACAAAAGCGAAATTCTCAAAAAAAGGTAAAAATAAATAAAATAGGCTGGGCATGGTGGCTCATGCCTGTAATCCCAACACTGGGAGGCCAAGGCAGGCGGATCACGAAGTCAAGAGTTCAAGACCAGCCTGGCCAACATAGTGAAACCCCATCTCTATTAAAAATACAAAAAAAAATGAGCCGGGCATGGTGGTGGGTGCCTGTAATTCCAGCTACTCAGGAGACTGAGGCAGGAGAATCAGTTGAACCCAGGAGGCAGAGGTTGCAGTGAGCCAAGATCGCGCCATTGCACTCCAGCCTGGGCAATGAGTGAAACTCTGTCTTAAAAAAAAAAGAAAAGAAAATAGAAGACAGTTAACTCTAGTATTGAATGCTTATTGCATATATTTTCAGTCTTTTAATGGAAGTGCTTTAGACTATGAACTTTCCTCTAAAGTCACCTTGGTCAACCATGTGTGTTTTTCATCATTTTCCAGCTGTTTTTAGTTGTAGTTTCTACCTTGTCATAAAATCAAGAGGTTGGTGTTCTTATTTTCATTTTCAAGTGTTTTCTACTCTTTGTAGTCTATTATAAAGCCAATAATGTAAAAAAATAAACTTAAGTATAACAGCTATCTTTGTTGAATGCCTATTAGCCTATTAAGTAACCTAGTACTTCCCTCAGTGTTTTACATATATTATTTCATTTAGTTCTCACAACAACCTATTATTTTACAGAGGAAACTTAAAAAAAAACAGACATTATAGATTACACAACTAATACGGGGGAAACTAGGATTTGTACCCAGGTAGCCTGACTCCAAAGCCCATCCTATCAATCACCATGCTGTACTACCTCTTAGACAACCATTATCACTTATAAATATTCCTAAATAAAAGATTACCAGAAGTCCATTAAAAAATAGATGGCTGGGCATGGTGGCTCACACCTGTCATCCCAATATTTTGGGAGGCCAAGGCGGGTGGATCACCTGAAGCCATGAGTTCAAGACCAGTCTGACCAATATGGTGAGACCCCATCTCTACTAAAAATACAAAAAAATGAGCCAGGCGTGGTGGTGCACACCTGTATTCCCAGCTACTTGGTAGGCTGAGACAGGCGAACTGCTTGAACCTGACAGGCAGAGGTTGCAGTGAGCCACGATTGCACCATTGCACTCCAGCCTAGGTGACAGAGCGAGACTCTGGCGCAGAAAAAAATAAAAAAAAAAGTAGATGTCAGAAATAGTTGTGTCATTTGTTAATCTCCCCAAATCCCTTCATAAAAACAGCAACTAGGAGACTTAAAGCAGAAATCCATGCACGGCATCTACTGCTAATCTTTGTGACAAGGTATCCACAATTCCAAAATATGATCAGATAGTGACAAACTCAAAAGCAGCTATAAGATCTGCTTGGGACATCTGTGTAGAAAGCCATGGAGGAAAGGCAGTGGGACATCTGATGGCCTTAAGAATAGGAGAGCCTGGCCGGGCGCGGTGGCTCAAGCCTGTAATCCCAGCACTTTGGGAGGCCGAGACGGGCGGATCACGAGGTGAGGAGATCGAGACCATCCTGGGTAACACAGTGAAACTCCGTCTCTACTAAAAATACAAAAACTTAGCCGGGCGAGGTGGCAGGCGCCTGTAGTCCCAGCTACTCGGGAGGCTGAGGCAGGAGAATGGCGTGAACCCGGGAGGCGGAGCTTGCAGTGAGCTGAGATCCGGCCACTGCACTCCAGCCTGGGGGACAGAGCGAGACTCCGTCTCAAAAAAAAAAAAAAAAAAAAAAAAAAAAAAAAAGAATAGGAGAGCCCCCAAGTCAACATGTTTTCACTGGAAAGCATGGTAGGCCAAAAATAAAATTTAAAAAATTGGAACCAGGTGTGGTAGCTCATGCCTGTAATCCCAGCTCTTTGGGAGGCAGAGGCAGGTGGATCACCTGAGGTCAGGAGTTCGAGACCAGCCAGGCCAACATGGTGAAACCCCCATCTCTACTAATACAAAAATGAGCCAGAGGTGGTGGTGGCAGGTGCGTGTAATCCGAGTTACTCAGGAGGCTGAGGCAGGAGAATCTCTTGAACCCAGGAGGTGGAGGTTGCAGTGAGCCGAGATCCTGCCACTGCACTCCAGCCTGGGCGACAGAACGAACGAGACTTCCATCTCAAAAAAAAAAAAAAAAAATCTAGCAACAGCTGAAACACGGAAAGTTTCTATCGACTCCAATTTGCCCGTGTAGCCCGTGAGGGGACTACAGGCGCCCGCCACCTCGCCCGGCTAGTTTTTTGTATTTTTTTTAGTAGAGACGGGTTTTCACCGTGTTAGCCAGGATGGTCTCGATCTCCTGACCTCGTGATCCGCCCGTCTCGGCCTCCCAAAGGGCTGGGATTACAGGCTTGAGCCACCGCGCCCGGCCGACAGTGCTAAGTTCTGAAGATGTTGTAGTGGTCTAGGTTCTCATGAAGTCTTGAAACTAACAAATTTGAGCTTCATTCCAAAACAAAACTCCTCTGAGGTTGTAGACTCCAAATTGAGCAGGACAGTGACAGTAAGAGGTAAAGGAAAGAAAAGGTACAGACAGAAGTGAGAGAGAAGCAGAGGAAACATCTCAAAGTATTAGGCTATTTTAGTCATTTTGTGAAAATAATGGAACTTCATGAGCCTTGAGGCTAGAAAAGCTATTCTGGCCCGTCTCTCCCAATAAGTACAGGAAAATGCATTTCACATGAAAGTAAGCAACAAAAAAGGATTATGAAATATAATACAAAATTGCATAGAAAACAGCAAAGTAAATCCCTACCAAACAGGTGAAAATTAACATGATGTTTCAAAACAAGCTAAAAGAGCCTGGGCAACATAGTGAGACCCCGTCTCTGCAAAAAATAAAAAAAGTAGCTGGACATGGTGGCTCACACCTGCAGTCCCAGCTACTTGGGAGGCAAAAGTGGGAGGATTGCCTGAGCCCAGGAGGTCGAGGCTGTAGTGAGCTGTGACTGTACCACTGCACTGCAGCCTGGATGACAGAGTAAGACACTGTCTCAATAAATAAATATTTAAAAAATAGGGGGCGGGGGCGATGGCCCCGGTCTGGAGCTGGCAGCCGCCACCGCCAACAACAACAACGTGTAGGGAGTAGCGGCGGCCGGAGACCGAGCAGGGGCCAGAGTTGCGGCTAGCGTGGGGCCTGCGCGTATGAGTGGCCGAGAGTTGCCCCTGCCGGAGACCTCAAACTCCAGGCGGAAGCGTTATTGGTGGGCTGAGCAGCCGTCGCCCGCGGCGCGGCGCCCCCCAGGCCCAGACCGCGGGGCGAAGGTCTAGCAGGCGCGGGACTGGCTTCTCTCAGAGCGAGCCCTTAGAGCCCGGCTCGAGATCTTCCTCGGCCTCGGGCCCCCTTCACTTTCAGGCCAGAGGCCAGAGAACGGTGATCATCACACACCCCGTCCGGCTTCCTGGCCTGGGCATTTTCTCCGCGGCCAAGCAGTGTTGGGGTTGTAGCCGCTGGGAGCTCCCTCCTGCCGCCACCTCTCCTGCTAGGAAGGGACTGACGCGTTCCCACCTTCTTGCTCTACACCTCCCCACTCTTCCCACTCAAGAATAAGTTTCTCTTCCCTCTCCATTGAAAACTCTGCCCCGGAGGTCCAAAACATCTATTTTGTGTGCCCTTCCCCAGCTCTTGGAGCAGCATCCTTAGAAGTATTGCCTACTTATCAGGGTTGAGAACCCTTCATTTTTGACTTGGCTTTTTTCCCGGCTTTGGGAGATAAAGGTCCCTTTCCACCCTCTTTACTAACGCTCTGCGCCCAAGGCCTTATCCTTTGGGGTCATCAGCTCCTTGGCCATTTCTATGTGTCTTCCCCCATCCAGCTTCCTCTGGGCTTCAATCTCCAGTCCCTGGCGGATCCGGTCAGTCCCACCCCTAGGTGGGAGTGACCAGGGGCCTCTGGCCCAGGATCCCCAACCCTGGAAGGCAGCTGCCAAGGCAGGAAGAGAATGGGGCATCCGATGCGCACCTGGCAGCTCAGGAGTCGGGGCTCCACTTACCCCACACAAGAAAATGAAAATGCCCAAAGAGCTCAATGCATTGATTGGTTTGGCTGGGGACAGCCAGAGAAAGAAGCCCAAGAAAGGTCCAAGCAGTCATCGCCCTGAGCCTCCTGACTCAGACCCTGAGTCCAGCTCCCAGGAGGAAGAGGAATTCGGTGTGGTTGGAAATGGCTCTCGCTTTGCCAAGGGAGGCTATTTAGGATGCTGCAAGATCTGTTATCTGCTCTGTGGTTCTGTCATCCTCGCTGCCTGTGTTGTGGCCTATGTTGGCTTGGTGTGGATGCAGGTTGCTCTCAAGGAGGATCTGGATGCCCTCAAGGAAAAATTTCGAACAATGGAATCTAATCAGAAAAACTCATTCCAAGAAATCCCCAAAATTAATGAAAAACTACTCAGCAAGCAAAAACAACTTGAGAAGATAGGATCTGGAGACATGAGTTTGAACAAAGTCTGAATAAACATCACAGAAATGAATAAGCAGTGCAGGGTCGGGTCATGAGTGGCCAGAGCCTATCCTGGCAGCTTAGAGTGCAAAGTGGGAACCTACCCTGGACAGGACGCCATCCCATCGCAGGGCTTACTCATACACACTCTCACACTCAGACTGGGACTATTTACACATGCCAACTAACCAAACATGCACAGCTTTGTGATGTGGGAGTACCCGGAGAAAACCCACGCCAACATGGGAGAACATGCAAACAGACAGTGGCCCCAGCCAGGAGTCAGATTTTTTTCTCATCAATGTTATAACCAAATGATGTTGAAAAAAGCATTATTCAAAGACCTTCTGTAAATAGGAAAGTTTACTTCTGTCCTAGAGCTTCATCTATGAAACTGGAAGAGATTGCACTGAAACCCTTTCCATTTCAGCATCAATATGCCTTCAAAGATGCTGGGACTGACTTATGAAGCCAGCCTGATAACAGAGGACTTCTCTGCGAGCACAGGCCCAAAAGCATGGGTGGTGGGAAAGCAGAAACTTGTGTTGTTTCCTAAGTGAGCTCAGCACTCTCTGACTGGTTTTCTAAAATTCATGTTGCACATCTCTGATGGTCTGTTCAAGTCAGAGGCATCTGTCCTAAACCAAAATAGGTGGAAAAATAAAAGTAGCCGGGCACGGTGGCTCACGCCTGTAATCCCAGCACTTTGGGAGGCCAAGGCGGGCAGATCACCCAAGGTCGGGAGTTTGAGACCAGCCTGGCCAGCATGGCGAAACCCCCGTCTCTACTAAAAATAAAAAATATTAGCCGGGTCTGGTGGCGTGCATCTGTAATCCCAGATACTCCGAAGGCTGAGGCACGAGAATCACTTGAACCCAGCAGCAGAGGTTGGCAGTGAGCCAAGATCACACCACTGCACTCCAGCCTGGGTGACAGAACAAGACTCCATCTCAATAAAAAAAATTAATTAAAACATAAAAGTAATATTTAACCATAAAAAATAATTTTTTTAAAAAAATTGGCCATTTCTCCATCTCAAAAGAATAAAAAATTCTAATTTTCCTTTTGATTTCTCCTTTATGAGTTATTTAAATGTATATTATGTAATCTCCAAATTTGGGGGTATTTTCCAGGTATCTTGTTATTAATTTCTAATGTAATTCCATTGTAGTCAGAGAACATTCACTGGATGATTTGAATCTTTTAAAATTTATGTTTATCACCAGACTTATTTTACAGTCCAGACTGTGGTCTATCTTAGTAAATTTTTCATCTGCCCTTAAAAATAACATGTGTTCTGTTGTTGTTAGGTAGAGTAGTCTATAAATATCAATTAGGCCAGCATGGTGGCTCATGCCTATAATCCGCATGATTTTGGAGGCTAAGGCTGGAAAAATCACTTGAGGCTAGGAGTTCGAGTCCAACCTGAGCAATATAGTGAGACCCTCTCTACCAAAAGCAAACAAACAAACAAAAACAAGCTTAACTGGACATGGTGGCATGCACTTATAGTCCTAGCTACTTGGCAGTCTGAGCTGGGAGGATCATTTGAGCCCAGGAGTTTGAGGTTACAGTGAACTATAATCGTATCACTGCACTCCAGCCTGAGTGACAGTGGAAGACTCAGTCTCTAGAAAAAAAAATTAGGCCCAGCTAATTTTTGTATTTTTAGTAGAGATGGGATTTCACCATGTTGGCCAGGCTGGTCTTGAACTCCTGACCTCAGGTGATCCACCCAGCTCGGTTTCCCAAAGTGCTGGGATTACAGGCGTGAGCCACCGCACCCAGCCAAAAAAAAAGTTATAAATAAATAAATATCAGATAAGGTTGGCTGATAGTGTTGCTCAATTTTCTTATTCCTTGCTGATTTTCTCAATAATTACATAATATTGATTATGAAGGGATACCAAATCTCCAACCTTAATTATGAACTTCTCTATTTTTCCTGCAGTTCTAGCAGTTTTGGATTTGTGTATTTTGAATCTTTTTTTTTTTTTTTTTTTTGAGACAGAGTCTCGCTCTGTCACCCAGGCTGGAGTGCAGTGGCCGGATCTCAGCTCACTACAAGCTCTGCCTCCCAGGTTTACGCCATTCTCCTGCCTCAGCCTCCCAAATAGCTGGGACTACAGGCGCCCGCCACCTCGCCCGGCTAGTTTTTTGTATTTTTAGTAGAGACGGGGTTTCACCGTGTTAGCCAGGCTGGTCTCGATCTCCTGACCTCGTGATCCGCCCGTCTCGGCCTCCCAAAGTGCTGGGATTACAGGCTTGAGCCACCGTGCCCGGCCTATTTTGAATCTTTATTATTAAGTGTGTAGTGTTTAGAACAGGTATGTCTTTTTGTTTGTTTTTTGAGACGGAGTCTCACTCTGTCACCAGGCTGCAGTGCAGTGGTGTGATCTCAGCTCACTGCAACCTCCGCTTCCCAGGTTCAAGCGATTCTCCTGCCTCAGCCTCCTGGGTAACTAGGATTACAATCACGAGCTACCATGCTCAGCTACTTTTTGTATTTTTAGCAGAGACAGAGATTTGCCATATTGGCCAGGCTGGTCTTGAACTCCTGACCTCAGGTTATCTGCCCACCTCGGCCTCCCAAAGTGCTAGGATTACAGGCATGAGCCACTGCAACTGGCCTGTATTTTGTTTTGAAAGATATTTTTGCTGGGTATAGAATTAGAGGTTAATAGTTTTTGGATTTTTTTTTTATTTCTTTCAGTACTTTAAAGGAGTTAACTACCTCTGCTTGCATTGTTTTCTTCAAGAACTTGGCTGTCATTCTTATCTTTATTCTCTACATGCTGTGTCTTTTTTCTCTGGCTGCTTTCCTATTTCTTTTTTCTTTTTTTCTTTTTTTTTTTTTTTGAGACAGAGTTTTGCTCTTGTCGCCCAGGCTGGAGTGCAGTAGCACAATATCGGCTCACTGCAACCTCCGCCTCCCAGGTTCAAGCGATTATCCTGCCTCAGCCTCCCAAGTAGCTGGGATTACAGGCACCTGCCACCACACCTGGCTAATTTTTGTATTTTTAATAGCGATGGGGGTTTTACCATGTTGGCCAGGCTGGTTTTGAACTCCTGACCTCAGGTGATCCATCTGGCTGCTTTAAAAAAAAAAAAAATGTTGCTTCCATTCACAGTATGTAAAAGAAGAAGTGAAATGCCCTGGGGAAGTAGATGCTTCAAATCTCCCTGTCCACTAGTTCCAGGGCCTGGGAAAGTTCTTTCTTTGTTTAAATCTCAGCTCTTCCTGTTGCCTATGATATTCCTTATTGTTCAGTCCTCCAAGGAGGCTGTAAAGCAGCTCTGTATCCCCTTTTCTTTGTTTAATATAATATCCTTTCAGAGATAAAATGACAATTCCATTTCCCCCCAGACTGTTTTTGGAGACAGAGTCTTGCTTTGTCACCCAGGCTGGAGTACAGTGGTGTAATCTTGGCTTATTGCAACTTCTACTTCCCGGGCTCAAGCAATTCTCATGCCTCAGCCTCCCAAGTAGCTGGGACTGTAGGCTCATGTCACAATACCTGGCTAATTTCTGTATTTTTAGTAGAGACAGGATTTTGCCATGTTGCCCAGGTTGGTCTTGAAATCCTGACCTCAAGCGATCCACCCTGCTAGACCCAAAGTGCTGGGATTACAGGCATGAGCCACTGCACTTGGCCAGAAAGCTTATTTTTAAAAGGTTGCGAAGTCTCATGTCCTGTAAAGAGAAAATAGAGGAGGAAGGGAGAAAAACAACAAACAAAGAACTATCCTGGAAAATCAATATAGGCCACAATACTCTGAAGTCAGTACATCAGTAGGCAGGTATGAAAGTGGGTTATCTATGTAAATAGGTTGCTGTTATTTTCTTCTGAAATTTAAGTTGTCTAGCTTCAGTTCTCAGGGCTTTAAGAAAGCACAGCTTAGGCCAGGCGCAGTGGCTAAGGTCTGTAATCCCAGCACTTTGGGAGGCTGAGGCGGGCGGATCACCTAAGGTTGGGAGTTCGAGACCAGCCTGACCAACATGGAGAAACTGCATCTCTACCAAAAATACAAAATTAGCTGGGCATGGTGGTGCATGCCTGTAATTCCAGTTACTCGGGAGGCTAAGGCAGGAGAATCACTTGAACCTGGGAGGCAGAGGTTGCGGTGAGCCGAGATCGTGCCATTGCACTGCAGCCTGGGCAACAACAGCGAAACTCTGTCTCAAAAAAAGAAAAGAAAAGAAAAGAAAGCACAGCTTAATTTTCAGTGACTCCAAATTAGGGAAAATGGAGAAGAAGAAGGAGAAAAAAATTGAAAATATTATTTTGCAGGCTCGTAGCCAAGAAAATTAGAATTCAGTCCAAACTGTAGAAAAAAATAAAAATTGGTAAACATTAGGCAAGACTAGAATCTAACAACAGGTGTAGTAAAGTTTCTGAAACACAATTATTCTCTCTCCAGTTTCAGGACTGATGTGCTTTGTTATACTTGGCCTGATTATTTGTATACACTGCAGCAAGAATAATAATAATTTTTTTCCATAGGCTTTTAAAGTGGCTTTGATGGAACTTTGTTCAATAGAAGGAATCTCAGATAAGACTTTTTTAAAGGTGAGCCCAGCCATGGATTTGTATCATCAAATACCTATGAGTTGGGTGAATTCATCTCCTCTGAGGTTCCAAGATAAACCTGGGGCTCCTGGGCCTGTCAGAAAGTGACATTCTTTACTTACCACAGGTCAGGAACCCTGTACAGGGACTGTGTAGACAAAAGTATGAGGCCAGTTTTTTCCAAGGGGCTTTTATTGGCTCCATAAGTCATGTTCAGTTCCTTAAAGGAAAGCACACCATTCCAGTCAAAGCCTTGGTAAAATATCCAGTTTCTCCAATTGTGTCCTGTTACAAATGAAAACAGATTCTTATTGCACTTATGCAAATAATTGTATTGTCATAATTTAAGAATACTCACACTTTCCAAATTCTGTAGAAATCAGGTAGAGAGAAACAAATATGCTCCAAATTTTGTTCATAGGAGTATACTTTACTCAGTTGTTAAAAGCTGTAAATAGCTTAAAAGAAAAATTTTACTGACTCTGAAAAAAAAAGAATCAGCAACGTTTTTTGTTTGGTTGGTTTTTTTTGTTTTGTTTTTGTTTTTTGGTTTCTTTTTTTGAGACGGAGTTTTGCTCTTATTGCCCAGGCTAGAGTACAGTGGTACAAGCTCAGCTCACTGCAACCTCCGCCTTCCGGTTTCAAGCGATTCTCCTGCCTCAGTCTCCCAAGTTGCTGGGATTACAAGTACCCACCACCACGCCCAGCTAATTTTTTTTAGAGATGGGGTTTCATCATGTTGGCTAGGCTGGTCTTGAACTCCTGACCTCTGTTGATCCTCCCACCTTGGACTCCCAAAGTGCTGGGATTACAGGTGTGAATCACCATGCCTGGCCAAAATATGTATTATTTAATATAACTTTAGATTCTAAATTATGACAAGTTTGTCTACAAGTATTTATCCCATTACATTTACCTTATTTTATTTTAATCATTTACCTATATTATTTGTGAAAATTGCAACTGTCATCATTTAAAGTTATGAAACTGCCATTGCAAAATTATAACTGAGACAGTGAAAAAGATCTGCCCTAACTGACTCCATCTTGCTTCTAACCTCCAACCTGTCCGTGTTCATTCCTGGGTGTCAGGCAAACTAACTTTGGGAGGAATTTAGTTTATAGTTTAGCTTTGAAGAAAAGACGAACAGTCCTTTCCCAGAGCAAACCTCCTTACTACCTATGGACTAGACTGCCTAAAGCCTAGACTGCCTAAAGCCAAGCATTAGAAGTTATGGTAATCTTAGTAAATTCAAGATGTAGCTATTTTCATTAAACCAATATCAATGTGTTATTTATTTAAAAATACACAAGCAAAGATCATTCTGTTATGGGCTATGTTTATACTTTTGTAACCCTATGCCAAATTTTGACATCTTATAGTATTTGGCAGGGATGAGTATAAAATTGCTTGATTAATAAATGTGAACAAAAATATATGCTGGGCTGGGCGCAGTGGCTTACGCCTGTTACCCCAGCACTTTGGGAGGCCGAGGCAGGTAGATTACCTGAGGTTAGGAGTTTGAGACCAGCCTGGCCAACATGGTGAAACCCTGTCTCTACTAAAAACACAAAAATTAGTCAGGTGTGGTGGCGCACGCCTGTAATCCCAACTACTCAGGAGAATTGCTTGAGCCCGGGAGATGGAGGTTTCAGTGAGCTGAGATTATGCCACTGCACTCCAGCCTGGCCAACAGAGCGAGACTCTGTCTCAAAAAAAAAAAAAAAAAAAAAAAAAAAAAAAGTATGCTGGCAATCTTAAGACATTTCTGATATTACTTTACCAATAATTTTAAAGCTACCTTATTTATTAAAGATTTTACTTACGTCACGTAAACTTGAAAAACCATTTGACTAGTCTTTCCATGTTCAGATAAAGTATTTGATTTATACACTTTTGTTTTTCTTTAAGCCAATTAATAGAACTATTTTATATATTTTCAGGAGTGAAACATTGTGTACACAATACATGAATACACAGCTGTATTAGGTGTGCCAATAGAAGTACATCTTGATTTATAAAAACCTTTCTTTTTGCCATCTTAAACTTTCAGATTCTTAATAACCTGTTTCACAACCCTAAGCAGCTGTCAGCTAAATAGCCTTAAATTTGCATATTCAAGGAAACAACTCAGGTGAAAATCAAATAGCAAAATGTACATCATAAGGTACAGAAAGAAAAAGTCTGGTGGTGCTAGAGGGAAATTAAAGATGGATATCAAATCAAACATAAAATTCTAGAAATCTATCATAGGATTGTATAAGGAGGTCAATTTTATTTAGATAGGGATATCTTTTAACTGGATCTCTGAGCTCTGGGCAGTGCTAGCAGTGAATCCTGGGTCTCTAAAAAGGGAGACTTGTTATGAGATTAGACCACGCGATGCTTTTAAAGTACACTTAACTTTTTTTTTTTTTTTTTTTTTAAAGATGGAGTCTCCCTCCGTTGACAGGCTGGAGTGCAGTGGCGCAATCTCAGCTTACTGAAACCTCCGCCGCCCAGGTTCAAACAATTCTCCTGCCTCAGCCTCCTGAGTAGCTGGGATTACAGGTGTCCGCCAGCACACCCAGCTAATTTTTGTGTTTTTGGTAGAGATGGGGTTTCATCATATTGGCCAGGTTGGTCTCAAACTCCTGACCCAGGTGGTCTGCCTGCCTTAGCCTCCCAAAGTGCTGGGATTACAGGCGTGAACCACTGCACCCAGCCATCACACAGACATCTTGGATGCTAGCTTTTAATTAAGCTGACTTTTAACTATTGAGTTCCTTTAAAAAAATTTTTTTAACCTCATTACCATATTTCAGCTAGGACAAATTGCTGCTATTTCGGAAGTATAGTCATTGCTCTTTCAGTTTGGCCTGGCTAGCAAAAAGGTGTCCTTGTTATGTAAATAAACCCCTTAGTAGTCAAAATAAAAAAATCTTTCCTTTTTTTTTTTTTTTTTTTTTTCCTTTTGTTGGCTGTTTTTTCTCCCCCACCATACCACTTTTGTGTTGTGGGGGTGGAGGGGGAATTTAACCATTTCAGGGCCTTGTTCCCCATAATTTGGAACTTTCCTTCGGATTTGATCAAGACAGATAAAGTTGGTCAAACCCAATGGGAAAAGGACCAAAACAGTAACAAAAATGGACACAAACAACAACAACAAAAAACAGTTAAGCAAAACAAACGACCGCACAACTTACATGGATTACTGAGTGCTCTAATGGTAAGGAGAAATTAAGAGCAGCTGGTTGTTACCTTTAGACAAGACAAAACTCCAATTCATCTACTTACTTAGGGATGGACCTCAGGCTGAAGACTGCTCCCTACCATCCTAGAAGCAAGAAGAAAAAAAAAAAAAAACTCACCTTCCCTATTGGAAGCAAGCTCAAACTCCGTAGAGGAGTTAACCTGCATTCCATCATCATGGAAGCTGGAAAACTTGCCTGCCTTGTTGGAAGCAAGTAAAACTAAAAGAAAAAAAAGGAAGTTGTACAGCAAAATAATCCTTTAGATCTCAACCAAATCTTGGGAAATCAGGGATTCTCTGGAGTGGGTGATCCAGGCCTCAGCAAGTTGTCCTATTGGTTTGAGCCATAAAGATAGATCAAGCTGGTACCAGGCACCAACAGGAGGTTTGTCAAGGTCAGGGGCACCTCCACTCAGAATCCATTCATGGTTACCAAAACATGAACCCCGAAAATCTGAGACAGATCTCAGTTCATTTTGAAAGTTGATTTTGCCAAAGTTGAGGATGCACACCCATGACACAGACTCAGGAGGTCCTGATGACATGTGCCCAACGTGGTCAGAGCACAGCTTGGTTTTATAGATTTTAGGGAGACATGAGACAGCCATCAACATATGTAAAATGAACATTGGTTTGGTCCAGAAAGGCGGGACAACTCGAAGCAAAAGTGGGACAACTGAAAGCAAAAGCAGGACAACTCGATGTAGGGAGGGGCCTTCCAGGTCATAGGTAGATAAGAGACAAAGGGTTGCATTCCTTTGAGTTTCTGATTAGCCTCTCCAAAAGAGGCAATTAGATATGCATTTATCTCAGTGAGCAGAGGGGTGATTTTGAATAGAATGGGAGGCAGGTTTGCCCTCAGCAGCTCCCAGCTTGACTTTTCCCTTTAGCTCAGTAATTTTGGGGGCCCAAGATATTTTCCTTCCACACCCTGTTAACACTGAGCTGAGAGAGGTTCCGGCACTCACCATGATTATTCCAAATTCCCAACACCCACAAACATGAGTTCTCTCCCAAAACTCATCACACTCTGTATACATCACAATTATAACCTTAGCACGCTGTATTGTAATTATTTGCATGTATATCTGCCCTCTAAGCTCCTTAAAGTGTTGGGGGAGCTCTTCTTTTATTGAGTGTTTTTTTTTTTTTTAACTTGCCACTTTAACCATTTGAAGTATACAGTTCAGTGGCATTAACTACATTCACAATGTTATCCAACCATCACTTCAATCTATTTACATATTTTTTATTACCCCCAAACAGAAACTTCCCATTCATCCCTACCCTAACGTCTGATAATCTCTCGTCTTTCCGTCTCTATCGTCTATCCTAGAGATCTCATATAAGTGGAGTCATACAATATATATATATTTTTTGAGATGGAGTCCTGCTCTGTCACGGCAACCTCTGTCTCCAAGGCTCAAGAGATTCTCCTGCCTCAGCTTCCCGAGTACCTGGGATTACAGGTGTGCACCACCATGCCTGGCTAATTTTTGTATTTTTAGTAGAGACCAGATTTCACCATGTTGGCCAGGCTGGTGTCAAACTCCTGACCTCGTGATCCACCTGCCTCAGCCTCCCAAAGTGCTGGGATTACAGGCTGAGCCACTGCGCCCGGCCTATTTTCTATTCTTATACAACTTGTTCTTTGTTCTGGGATTCAGTTAACTTACATGGAAAGAGTTTGATCATTTTGTTACTACTTTTGTCATTTGTCCAGCAGGTCTGAAGTAGTGCTCAAGCTGGGGCTAATTAGACAAAGCAAGCCCTACCTGAGTATTTTCCCAGTGCCTGGTGAATTACGAATTTTTCTAGTCTAGCTGCTGAGAACAGGCACTATTCTCAGTCCTGTATGAGTGCCAGGCACTGTTCTCCAATCCATTCTAATGGTTTTATCTCAGTTTCAGGAAGTTTCTCTCACACATGCACTGATCAGCACTCTGCTGAATATTTGAGGGAGGCCCTCTGCAGATACCTGGACGTCTGGTACAAATTTAAAGACCTTGATGTTGAAGGAGTGAAGGACATGCCATCCCAAAATATGCTGGATTGGTATATTGATTATTTCTAGCTAAAAACATTGGTGAGGACAGAGGTGGTGGCTCACGTCTGCAATCCCAACACTTTAAGGCCAGGGGTTCGAGACCAGCCTGGCCAACATGGTGAAACCTTGACTCTACAAAAAGTACAAAAATTAGCTTGGCATAGTGGTGCATACCTATAATCCCAACTGTTTGGGTGGCTGAGGCACAAGAATTGCTTGAACCTCGGGAGGTGGAGGTTGCAGTGAGCCAAGATTAAACCACTACACTCCAGCCTGGGCAACAAAGGGAGACTGTCTCAAAACAAAAACAAAACAAAATGTTAGCAAAATTGTAGTTTCGGGAAGAACTAGCTGACCTGTCCCTTCCTGCACGCAGCAAGCCATAAGGATTCCTCCAGGAGGAGTACCCTCCCCATACCAGGGTGAGAAAATAGCCCTCATTATCAGAGACACACTGTGAGGCTGCCATAGACCCAAATAAACATACTCAACCAAGTAACTCTTGTCTTCTGTTAGTTTTACACCCTCCCCTACATTGCCTAGTGACTCCCCTAGAAATTTACTACCCCTCGTCAGATTTTCTTTATTCTGTCATTGCTTCTCAAGTTCATCATCCTTTGTCTAAAAAGTATAAACACAGCCGGGTGCGGTGGCTCATGCCTATAATCCCAGCACTTTGGGAGGCCAAGTCGGGAAGATCACTCGAGGTCAGGAGCTCGAGACCAACCTGGTCAACATGGTGAAACCCTGTCTCTACTTAAAATACAAAAATTAGCCAGGCGTGGTGACGGGTGCCTGTAGTCCCAGCTACTTGGGAGGCTGAGGCAGGAAAATTGCATGAACCAGGAGACAGAGGTTGCAGTGAGCTGAGATCGGTCCACTGCCCTCCAGCCCAGGCAACAGAGCGAGACTCCATCTCAAAAACCAATTAAATAAATAAATAAATAAATAAATTCGCCAGGCATGGTGGTGTGTGCCTGTAGTCCCAGCTACTCAGGAGACTGAGGCAGGAGAATTGCCTGAACCCGGGAGGCGGAGGCTGCAGTGAACCAAGATCACACCACTATACTACAGCTTGGGCAGCAAAGCGAGACTTTGTCTCAAAAAAAAAAAAGAAAAGAAAAATCAGCCCTGCATAGTGGCACATGCCTATACTCCCAGCTACTCGAGAGGCTGAGCCAAGAGGATCTCTCAGGCCTAGGAAGTCAAGGCAGCAGTGAGCTATCTTTGCACCACTGCACTCCAACCTGGGTGATAAAGTGAAAGACCCTCTCTCTAAAAAAATTAAAAAATGTAAAAGTATCAAATTATACCGTTTAAATATATGCATTTTATTGTGTATCACGTATCCCTCAATAAATGTGGGTAGAATTAGTGACTCACAGACACTAGGAATTCTATAGAGGCTCAGATATACATTTCAGGAACAACTGACAAGTAATATAAGAACATCTATATATAGAACATCTTGTTCCATCTTCTTGTTTTTATATTCATGTTCAATTTACTTTTTAAGTCTCATTTCTTAGAGGCAGAATTCATAGATTTCTTAGGTATTTTTTCCCTAAAGGCAGAGCCTGAGACAAAGACATGGTTGGGGTTGTTTATTTGGGAGGTGACCCCAGGAAGTGGAAGTGAAGGAGTGGAGAATATGATTGAAATAAGAAAGGGGGCCGGGCGAGGTGGCTCAAGCCTGTAATCCCAGCACTTTGGGAGGCCGAGACGGGCGGATCACGAGGTCAGGAGATCGAGACCATCCTGGCTAACACAGTGAAACCCCGTCTCTACTAAAAATACAAAAACTTAGCCGGGCGAGGTGGCAGGCGCCTGTAGTCCCAGCTACTCGGGAGGCTGAGGCAGGAGAATGGCGTGAACCCGGGAGGCGGAGCTTGCAGTGAGCTGAGATCCGGCCACTGCACTCCAGCCTGGGTGACAGAGCAAGACTCCGTCTCAAAAAAAAAAAAAAAAAAAAAAAAATAAGAAAGGGATGGCCGGGCGCGGTGGCTCAAGCCTGTAATCCCAGCACTTTGGGAGGCCGAGACGGGCGGATCACGAGGTCAGGAGATCGAGACCATCCTGGCTAACACGGTGAAACCCGTCTCTACTAAAAAATACAAAAAAAAAACTAGCCGGGCGAGGTGGCGGGGCCGTAGTCCCAGCTACGCGGGAGGCTGAGGCAGGAGAATGGCGTAAACCCGGGAGGTGGAGCTTGCAGTGAGCTGAGATCCCGCCACTGCACTCCAGCCTGGGCGACAGAGCGAGACTCTGTCTCAAAAAAAAAAAAAAAAAAGGAAAAGAAATAAGAAAGGGGAAAAAAATCCAATAAAGGGTGTTACTAAAGTGGTCACCATGCAAAGAACAACTGGGGCTCAATCTTACTGGGACTCTCTAAGGAACCATGTAGACAGTACTTTGGACCGTCCTACTGAAGAGCAGGGAGGTTGGGGCATTTATCCACCAATTCTAACTGAGAATTCCCCTGGGATATTAATTCCCCCACACTTACAGGTTGTGCCTCCAAATGGCAAGCAGTACCCCCGAAGCAGGAAAAGAGATGCCCCCATAGCCCTTGTTTGATGTGGGATGATGATAAGTACGTGAGAATTTCCATACAGAGATCAAAGCTGCACTCAAGTGAGCCTCTTAAGTGGATGAAGCAAGACTATAAAAGTGATTAAAAGCACAGGTTCTGGAGTCATTCAACCCTAATTCAAATCTCAGTTCCATCATTTTGTACTTTGAGCCTAAGCAACTTTTTTTTTTTTTTTTTTTTTTTTGAGATGGAGTCTCACTCTTTCTCCAGGTTGGAGTGTAGTGGTGCAATCTCGGTTCGCTGCAACCTCTGTCTCCTGGGTTCAAGCGATTCTCGTGCCTCAGCCCCCCGAGTAGCTGGGACTACAGGCGCCCACCATTACACTAGCTAATTTTTGTATTTTCAGTAGAGAGGGGGTTTCGCCATGTTGGCCAGGCTGGTCTCGAACTCCTGACCTCAGGTGATCCACCTGCCTCAGCCTCCCAAAGTGCTGGGATTGCAGACATGAGCCACTGCGCCCGACCGCAACAATAATTTAGATAATGCATATCAAGTGCTTAGCACAGTATTTGCCACATGGTAACAATCAACTCAATTATGTATTTTATTCATCAGAGAAGATTCCAGATAACTTTACCTACCCTCAAAGGGCAAAGTTTCCTCATCACTCAGGATATTCTTACCAAATTAATCGTGGGTTTTGAAGACAAAAGCAAATCATAGGGTACAAAAATTTTACTGGACAGAAAAAGGAGACTGACCAAAGTGGCTAGTCTGAGAGAAAAGTAGGTTCCTGGATAAGGAAATCAAGCTAAGTACTTTTAAGACTAATCATAATTCTTAAATACTATAAAAGAAATACACCAGCCACGCACGGTGGCTCATGCCTGTAATTCCAGCACTTTGGGAGGCCGAGGTGGGAAGATCACCTGAGGTCAGGAGTTCAAGACCAGCCTGTCCAATATGGCAAAACCCCTCTATACTAAAAAATACAAAAATTACCCAGGCATGGTGGCAGACGCCTTTAATTCCAGCTACTTGGGAGGCTGAGGCAGGGAGAATTGTTTGAACCTGGGAGGTGGAGGTTGCAGTGAGCTGAGATCTAACCACTGCACTCCAGCCTGGGCGACAGAGCAAGACTCCGTCTCAAAAAAAAAAAAAAAAAAAAAAAAAAAAGAGAGAGAGAAGCACATCAAAAATCTTTTTTGTTTTGTTTTGAGATGGAGTCTCGCTCTGTCGCCCACGCTGGAGTGCAGTGGCGCGATCTCTGCTCACTGCAAGCTCCGCCTCCCGGGTTCACGCCATTCTCCTGCCTCAGCCTCCCGAGTAGCTGGGACTACAGGCGCCGCCATCACGCCCGGCTACTTTGTATTTTTAGTAGAGACGGGGTTTCACCGCGTTAGCCAGGATGGTCTCGATCTCCTGACACCTCATGATCCGCCTGCCTTGGCCTCCCAAAGTGCTGGGATTACAGGCGTGAGCCACCGAGCCTGGCCCAAAAATCTTTTTAAAAATGTCTCCGGCCGGGCGCGGTGGCTCACGCCTGTAATCCCAGCACTTTGGGAGGCCGAGGCGGGTGGATCACGAGGTCAGAAGATCGAGACCATCCTGGCTAACATGGTGAAACCCCGTCTCTACTAAAAATACAAAAAACTAGCCGGGCGAGGTGGCGGGCGCCTGTAGTCCCAGCTACTTGGAGGCTGAGGCGGGAGAATGGCGTAAACCCGGGAGGTGGAGCTTGCAGTGAGCAGAGATCGCGCCACTGCACTCCAGCGTGGGCGACACAGCGAGACTCCGTCTCAAAAAAAAAAAAAAAAAAAAAAAAAAAAAAGTCTCCTATTCGTTCAATTTATTGAGACCAAAACAAAATAAAATGTTGTTTTAAGTAATATGTTTCCAGCATATTTAAGAACAAAGCCATATTTAATTTTCTTTAAAAAAAAAAAAATAGGGGGAAACCACTTTTATATCTAGTTGTACTAAAATACTCCATATTTTTTTATTTTATTTTTTATTTTTATTTTATTTTATTTTACTTTTTTTACTTTTTTTTTAAATTATACTTTAAGTTCTAGGGTACATGTGCATAACATGCAGGTTTGTTACATATGTATACTTGTGCCATGTTGGTGTGCTGCACCCATCAACTCGTCAGCACCCATCAACTCGTCATTTACATCAGGTATAACTCCCAATGCAATCCCTCCCCCCTCCCAAATACTCCATATTTAATGCCAATATTAAATATAAGAAACCTTATACAACCAAGCAAGCAGAGAAAAAAAAAATATTGGATAGGTTTATTGAGGGGTGAAATAAACTGTTATTTTCTTGTTCTGACCAAGAACATTTAAAAACTATTCCTATTTATTAACCCCTGACTACATACGCTATTCTGGGAATTTCTAATGTCTACCATAGGATACTAAAGACCCAAACTACACCAGATCTTCAAACATTTCAGCATGAGGAGAGCTCATGGATCCTCTTCACAAATTCAGTGTGTGACTCTAGTGAAGACATTACCACATCAAAGTGTCCTTACACAGGAGACAGCAATAAAACTATCTACGGTAATCATGTCCAGGAGTGTTGGAAAAATCAATACACACACCTGGGACACGTAAAGTTCTTTTTTTCCAAATGAAATAGCAACTGGGTGCAGTGACTCAGGCTTTTCATCCTGGCACTTTTGGAAGCTAAGGTGGGAGGGCTGCTTGAGCCCAGGAGTTAAAGACCAGCCCGGCCAACATGGCAAGACCCTGTCTCTACAAAACAAAATTAAAAATTAGCTGGGCATGGTGGCACAAACCTGTGTTTCCAGCTACCCGGGAGGCTGAGATGGGAGGATCACCTGGGCCTGGGAGGTTAAGGCTGCAATGAGCGGTGGTCCTGCCACTGCACTCCAGCCTGGGCGACAGAGTGAGACCCCATCTCTAAAATAAATAGAATATAATAATAAAATAAAATAGAAATAACTTCCCACATAGTAGTAGTCCCAGCTACTCGGGAGGCTGAGGCGGGAGAATGGCGTGAACCCGGGAGGCGGAGCTTGCAGTGAGATTGTCAAGATCGCACCACTGCACTCCAGACTGGGTGACAGAGCGAGACTCTGTCTCAAAAAAAAAAAAAAAAAAATTAGCCAGGCATGGGCTGGGTGCCGTGGCTCATGTCTGTAATCCCAGCACTTTGGGAGGCTGAGGCAGGTGGATCACCTGAGGTCAGGAGTTCGAGACCAGCCTGCCAACAGGGTGAAATCCCCTCTCTACTAAAAATACAAACAAATTTGCCAGATGTGGTGGTGCACGCTTGTAGTCCCAGCTACTTGGGAGACTGAAGGACGAGAATCGTTTTAACCTGGGAGGCGGAGTCTACAGTGAGCTGAGATTGCGCCACTGCACTCTAGCCTGGGAGACAAGAGCAAAACTCCGTCTCAAAAAAACAAAAACAAACAAAAAAGATAACTTGCTTTTTCTTGAGGCTTTGAAAACGACCTGGTCTGGTCTTTGTAAAATAATGAATGATGTTTAAATAGTAGTTGTCTACAGGAACGAGGCATAATAGAATCTTCTATACTAGGGCCGGGCGCGGTGGCTCACGCCTGTAATCCCAGCACTTTGGGAGGCCGAGACGGGCGGATCACAAGGTCAGGAGATCGAGACCATCCTGGCTAACACGGTGAAACCCCGTCTCTACTAAAAGTACAAAAAAAACTAGCCGGGCGAGGTGGCGGGCGCCTGTAGTCCCAGCTACTCGGGAGGCTGAGGTTGGAGAATGGCGTAAACCCAGGAGGCAGAGCTTGTAGTGAGCCGAGTTCGCGCCACTGCACCCCAGCCTGGGTGACAGAGCAAAGACTCCGTCTCAAAAAAAAAAAAAAAAAAAAAAAAAAAAAAAAAAAAGAATCTTCTATACTACATATTTTTTCTTTTTTTGAGATGGACTCTCCCTCCATTACCCAGGCTGCAGTACAGTGGCACCATCTCAGCTCACTGCAATCTCCGTCTCCCAGGTTCAAGCTATTATCCGGCCTCAGCCTCCCAAGTAGCTGGGATTACAGGCATGTGCCACCACGCCCAGCTAATTTATTTTTGTATTTTTAGTAGAGACGGCGTTTCACCATATTGGCCAGGCTGGTCTCGAACTCCTGATCTCGTGATCTGCCCACCTCGGCCTCCCGAAGTGTTGGGATTACAGGCGTGAGCCATCGCGCCCGGCCTTCAGATGTTCTTTCAAGTAGCTACTCACATTATTTAGCCTTGAAGAAAATTGAAGCTTCTAGAATTTTAGAATCTATAAACTCCTCAATTAAAAGGTCTTTATGAGGAAATCTAAGAAGTTTGAAAGCGGAAGTAACATATTATTCTAAAGTGACATTAATTCAGGAACATGGAAATGTAGAAAATTACACTTAATGCTCTAAGAACTACATACACAGAAATGAAGAAATAGTCACAGACTTTGGAATTCTGTTTCACTCTGAGCAGCTTGGGCAAATTTTCTTGGTAGAAGGTGGTGACCCGCTAGATGAAATTTGCTCAGTAATCCACAGTATGGAAGAGCTGAAAAGTCCAGTCCTGTAATAAGCAGAGTGCCTAATGAAAGGTAATTTTACAATCAAGGCCAGGTACGGTGGCTCATGCCTGTAATCCCACACTTTGGGAGACACAGGAGGGCAGGTTACTTGAGCTCAGGAGTTCAAGACCAGCCTGGGCAACATGGCGAAACCCCATCTCTACTAAAAATACAGAAATTAGCCAGAGGTGGTGGTGCACACCTCTGTAGTCTCAGCTACTTGGGAGGCTGATGTAGGAGAATCACTTGCCCCCAGGAGGTGAGCAGAGATCAACAATCAGAACCAGAAACTTCAACACCTATGGTCAGAGCTTTAAAAAAGCTTTATTCTCACTAGAAGGAAAAACAGCATTAGATAGAAATGTGACTATTAAGTATTGATTCTTTCTTTTATAGAGCTTTTCGGGATTGAAATTTAATATTATGTTGAATATTATAACCAATGTTTAAATTTTGGACATTGCCAAATTTAAAATTTAAAAAAGAGCACCAGGCGTGGTGGCTCATGCTTGTAATCCCTGCACTTTGGGAGACTGAGACGGGTGGATCACTTGAGGTCAGGAGTTTGAGACCAGCCTGAACAACATGGTGAAAGCCCATCTCTATTAAAAATACCAAAAATTAGCCTGGTGTGGTGGCAGGTGCCTGTAATCCCAACTACTTGGGAGGCCAAGGCACGAGAATCACTTGAACCCAGGAGGAGGAGGTTACAGTGAGCTCAGATCACACCACTGCACTCCAGCCTGGGTGAGAGGGTAAGACTTGGTCTCAAAAAAAAAAAAAAAGAGAAAAATTATTACAATACATTGCATTACACATATACAAAAACTAGATATTTCTTTGGGAGGCTGAGGCAAGTGGGTCACTTGAGGCCAGGAGTGCGAGACCATCCTGGGCAACATGGTGAAACTCTGTCCCTACTAAAGAAACAAAAATTAGCCAGGCATGCTGGTGGGCTCCTGTAATCCCAGTTACCTGGGAGGCTGAGGCAGGAGAATGGCGTGAACCCGGGAGGCAGAGCTTGCTGTGAGCCGAGATCACGCCACTGCACTCCAACCTGGGCAACAGACCGAGACTCCGTCTCAAAAAAATAATAAAATTCATCTGCAAAGACATCTACCAAGCAACTGCCTGTCCAGCCTCAGCCAGGCAACACCCTTGTTAAGGATTTTTATAGCCAAGGATATCATTTCAAAACAATGATGTAATCCTCTTCATTTTTTCCTTTGAAAACGTTTCTCTGTCTCTCATTTTTCTTTTCTTTTCTTCTTTTTTTTTTTTTTTTTGAGACAGAGTCTTGCTCTGTCACCCAGGCTGGAGTGCAGTGGTGTGATCTCAGCTTACCACAACCTCTGCCTCCTGGGTTTGATTCTCACGCCTCAGTCTCCTGAGTAGCTGTGATTACAGACACGCACCACCATCCCTGGCTAATTTTTGTATATTTAGTAGAGATAGGTTTTCGCCATGTTGACCAGGCTGGTCTCGAACTCCTAGCCTCATGTAATCCACCCACCTCAGTCTCCCAAAGTGCTGGGATTGCAGGCACGAGCCACCACACCCAGTCAAAACCTTTGTCTTTCTTTACCTACTCAATACATACACATAGTTTACTGTGGCACACATATTCCCATTGCAATGCCTAACTCCTGAATAAATCTCTTTTTCTTTTAGAGAGCCTCTCTCTGTTTATTATTTAGATTGACAGTGGTAATGATCTTATTCGTGTATACATATGTCAAACTTTATCAAATTTGTACTTTAAATATGTGCAGTTTATTGTATATCAATTACTTCATTTAAGCTGTTTTTTAAAATGTTCATTATGTTTTCCTGTGAAAAACAGAGATTTGTGTGACTATTTATAACTTTTTCTAACTTGTTCTGTCTCTGTTAAAACAAATCTGTTGTATTCAGCTTCCAGCTCAGACAGAAAAGTGGTACCAGATTTTCCTCAGTCCTGTAAACAACTAGAAAACTGCATGACATATATGAAACAACTGCTGTTCATACATGGTATGTGTGTTTGCTAGAGCTGCTAACAAAATACCAGACTAGTGGCTTAAAAAACAGAAATAGGGGCCGGGCGCAGTGGCTCACGCCTGTAATCCCAGCACTTTGGGAGACTGAGGCGGGCGGATCACGAGGTCAGGAGATCGAGACCATCCTGGCTCACACGGTGAAATCCCATCTCTACTAAAAATATAAAAAATTAGCCGGGCGTGGTGGCGGGCACCTGTAGTCCCAGCTACTCGGGAGGCTGAGACAGGAGAATGCATGAGCCCGGGAGGCAGAGCTTGCAGTGAGCTGAGATTGCGCCACTGCACTCCAGCCTGGGCAACAGACCCAGACTCCAACTCAAAAAAAAAAAAAAAAAAAAAAAACAGAAATAGGCTGGGCACAGTGGCTCACACCTGTAATCCCAGCACTTTGGGAGGCCGAGGTGAGGGCAGATCACTTGAGGTCAGGAGTTCAAGACCAGCCTGGCCAACATGGTGAAACCTTGTCTCTACTAAAAATACAAAAATTAACCAGGCATGGTGGGGGTCACCTGTAATCCCAGCTACTCAGGAGGCTGAGGCAGGAGAATCACTTGAACCTGGGAGGCAGAGGTTGCAGTGAGCCGAGATCGTGCCACAGCACTCCAGCCTGAGTGAAAGACTGAAACTCCGTTTCAGAAAAGAAAAAAAAAAAAAAAAAAAAACAGAAATGTATTTTCTCACAGTTCTTGAGGGTAGAAGATCAAGATGGCGGTGTTGGCAGGTTTAATTTCTTCTGAGGTCTTTCTCCTTGGCTTGCAGAGGGCTGTCTACTTGCTGTGTCCTTTCCTGGTCCTCACGTGGTCCACTCATTCATGGTGATTATTCCTCTTCTCATAAAGATATTTGCCATAATGGAGTAAGGCCTAACCCATATGCCTTCATTTTACCTTAATTACTTCTTGAAAGGCCCTATCTACAAATATAGTCACATTCTGAGATGCAGTGCACTAGGGGTTAAGACTTCAGTTGGATTTTGGGGGGACACAATTCAGTCCATAACACACTGCAAAATAGGCTATACAGGATTGTGATTCTTGAAAAAAAGGATAGTAAATGAGGCAAGCACCTCTGCACTCCAGTCTGGGTGAAAGAGTGAAACTCCTGATTGTCACATGATATCTGCCTGGAAGCTTTACCTGATCCATGGCATAGAGAAGAGGACCCAAACAAGAGCATGGAGTTCTTGCTGCATTGAGGAGACAGAGATTGGAGTTGTTCTTTTTTTTTAGACAAAGTCTCCAGTTGCCCAGGCTGGAGTGCAGTGGCAGCACAATCTCAGCTCACTGCAACCTCCGCCTTCCAGGTTCAAGTGATTCTCCTGCCTCAGTTTCCTGAGTAGCTTGTATTACAGGCACGCGCCACCATAGTTGGCTAATTTTAGTATTAGAGACAGAGTTTCACCATGTTGGTCAGGCTGGTTTCAAATTCCTGACCTCGGGTGATCCACTCACCTTGGCCTTCCAAAGTGCTGGGATTACAGGCATGAGCCACTGAGCTCAGCCAGAGATTGGAGTTTGATAAGGCTGAAGCAGCTGGAACTTGCAGAACAAAATACTAGAAAGAAGGGAGCTATACAGAAAAAGAATCTGCATAAAATGATTTGGAGTTATTGGCAGAATACTAAGTTGGGCATGTATAGAACGAGACTCCACAAGGTCAGAGAAAAAACAATGATTGAAAAAGGAACAACGACTAGAGAGTTTTATGTTGAACAATTCCTAGAGCTTACAAGGGCTGGGGAGACATTCACATTCTGACTATTCAGAATAGAAGAACCTTGTTACACATCTAAGGCATCCAGTGGAAATACTAGAATTAGGCCTAGAGAAAAGGTCACTCCAGACTTGCTCTATCAAATCTAATTGCCTGCCAAACAAAACTAATACTCTTAAAAGTAAGACATTCAACAACATAATATTCACAATGTCCAGCATCTAATAAAAAATTATTAGATATGTCAAGGAGCAGGAAAATGTGAACCATAGCAGTAGAAAAATCAGCTAATAGGGAAAAAAAAAAAAAAAAAGTCCGGGCGTGATGGCTCACACCTATAATCCTAGCACTTTGGGAGGCTGAGGTGGGAGGATCACCTGAGGTCAAAAGTTCAAGATCAGCCTGGTCAACATGGCAAAATCCCATCTCTACTAAAAATACAAAAATTAGCTGGCCGTGGTGGCACGCACCTCTAATCCTTGCTACTAGGGAGGCTGAGGCAGGAGAATCACTTGAACCCAGGGGGTGGAGGTTGCAGTGAGCCAAGATTGTGCTACTGCACTCCACCCTGGGTGACAGAGTGAGACTCCATCTCAAAAACAAAAACAAAAGACCCAGGATAACAAAGATGATGGAATTGCAGACAATAATGCAAAAAACAGTTAATAAGACTATATACAGATATACAAAGGAAAACGTGAACATAGTGAAGAGAAAATATTAAAATAAATTGACCTTCTTTTAATTTTTTTTTTTTTTGAGATGGAGTTTTGCTCTTGTTGCCCAGGCTGCAGTGCAATGGCATGATCTTGGCTCACCGCAACCTCCGCATCCTGGGTTCAAGCAATTCTCCTGCCTCAGCCTCCTGAGTAGCTGGGATTACAGGCACGCACCACCACACCCCAGCTAATTTTGCATTTTTTTTTTTTTTTTAAGTAGAGATATGGTTTCTCCATGTTGGTCAGGCTGGTCTCGAACTCCCAACCTCAGGTGATCCACCTGCCTCAGCCTCCCAAAGTGCTGGGATTACAGGCGTTAGCCACCGTGCCTGGTCATAAATTGAACTTCTAGAGATGAAAAATAGAATATCTGAAATGAAAATGTTACTTACTGGGGATACAGAAGATTAGACACTACAGGAGAAAAGATTAATGAACTTGAAGACATAGCAAATCATACTGCCATGTCTTCAAGTTCACTGAAGACCTAAGGAAAAGAAAATAAATAAAAAAGATGAACAGAGTTTCAGTGACCTGTGGGAAAATGTCAAGCAATCTAACTTACATGTAATAGGAGTCTACAAAAAGGAAGAGGGCAAGAAAAATATTCCAAGAAGTAATGGCCAATTTTTGTTTTTTAATTATTATTATTATTATTTTGTATTGAGACAGAGTCTCACTCTGTCACCCAGGCTGGAGGGTAGTGATGCAATCATGGCTCACTGCAGCCTCGACCTCTTCAGGCTCAAGTGATCCCTCCCACTTCAGCCCCCCAAGTAGCTGGGATTACAGGTACACAACACCATGGCTGGCTAATTTTTTATATATATATATATATTTTTTTTTGTAGAGTTGGGGTTTCACCATGTTGCCCAGGCTGGTCTCAAACTCCTGGGCTCAGGTGATCCGCCTACATTAGCGTCCCAAAGTGCTGGGATAAACTTTTTAAAATGTGATGAAACTATAACCTCATAGATTCAAAAATCTCAACAATTCTGAAGCAGAATAACAGAAAGCAAATCATCCCAAGGCACATCGTAATAAGGATGCTGAAAATCAGAGACAAAGGTAAAACTTTACAAGCAGCTAGAAAGATGACAACTAATTTCTCATTAGAAATAATGCAAACCTGGCTGGGTGCAGTGGCTCACACCTGTAATTCCAGCATTTTGGGAGGCTAAGGCAAGAGGATTGCTTGAGCTCAGGAGCTGGAGACTAACCTGGGCAACATAGAGAAATCTCACCTCTACTAAAAATAAAAAATACTGGCTAGGCGTGGTGGCTCATGCCTGTAAGCCCAGCAGTTTGGAAGGCTGAGGCGGGTGGATCACCTGAGGTCAGCAGTTTGAGACCAGTCTGGCCAACATGGTGAAACCTTGTCTCTACCAAAAATACAAAACTTGGGCGGGCATGTTGGCAGGTGCCTGTAATTCCAGCTACTTGGTAGGCTGAGGCAGTAGAATCACTTGAATCAGGGAGGTGGAGGTTGCAGTGAGCTGAGATAGCACCATTGCACTCCAGCCTGGGCGTCAAGACCTAAACTCTGTCTCAAAAAAAAAAAAAAAAAAAATTGCCGGACACTGTGGCTCATGCCTGTAATCCCAGCACTCTGGTAGGCTGAGGTGGGTGGGTCATTTGAGGTCAGGAGTTCAAGACCAGGCTGACCAACATGGTGAAACCCTGTCTCTACTAAAAATACAAAAAAGTTAGCCGGGTGTGGTGGCCCACACCTGTAATCCCAGCTACTTGGGAGGCTGAGGCAGGAGAATCGCTTGAACCCAGGAAGTGGAGGTTGCAGTGAGCCCAGATCGCACCACTGCACTCCAACCTGGGCAACAGAGCGGAACTCCATCTAAAAAAAAAAAAAAAGAAAGAGTATCTCAGATACATGAAGGATAGGATACTAAACTTGGAATAAAAAATCCTAGCTCTGAGTATGACTGCTATTTACTAGTTCTGAGACTTTGGAAAATCCACATTCTCTCAGGCTATCTCCTCAGTGAAGTAGGGGCTCTTTCATCATATGGCTACTTAGAATTTATTTATCTATCTATCTATCTATCTATTTATTTATTTATTTATTTATTTATTTTTTGAGACAGAGTCTCGCTCTGTCACCCAGGCTGGAGTGCAGTGGCCGGATCTCAGCTCACTGCAAGCTCCACCTCCTGGGTTTATGCCATTCTCCTGCCTCAGCCTCCTGAGTAGCTGGGACTACAGGCGCCCGCCACCTCGTCCGGCTAGTTTTTTGTATTTTTTAATAGAGACGGGGTTTCACCATGTTAGCCAGGACGGTCTCGATCTCCTGACCTCGTGATCCGCCTGTCTTGGCCTCCCAAAGTGCTAGGATTACAGGCTTGAGCCACCGCACCCGGCCAGCTATTTAGAATTTATTAAATGTCAAGTGTACCACAAGGGATATAAAGTCCAATGATACATGCTTCCTGCCATCTAAAGTTTAGTGGGAGCCACCAGCGGTGGCTCACACCTGTAATCCCAGCACATTGGGAGGCTGAGGGAAGAGGATCACTTGAGGCCAGGAGTTTGAGACCAGCCTGGACAATATGGCAAAACCCACCCAGTCTCTATTTTATATGTATATATGTAGCAGGTGGGAGGAGGGAGAGCATCAGGAAGAATAACTAATGGATACTGGGGTTAGATGATGGGATAATCGGTACAGCAAACCACCATGGCACACATTTACCTATGTAACAAACCTGCACATCCTGCACATGTACCCCTGAACTTCAAATAAAAGTTGTGGCCAGGTGCGGTGGCTCACGCTTGTAATACCCATCACTTTGGGAGGCCAAGGCGGGTGGATCATTTCAGGTCAGGAGTTCGAGACCAGCTTGACCTACATAGTGCAACCCCATCTCTACTGAAATACAAAAATTAGCCGGATGTGGTTGTGGGTTGCCTGTAATCCCAGCTACTCAGGAGGCTGAGGCAGGAGAATCACTTGAACCCAGGAGGCGGAGGTTGCAGTGAGCCAAGATCATGCCACTGCACTCTAGCCTGGGCGACAAAGCAAGACTCCCTCTCAAAAAAAAAATGAATAAATTTTTTAAAAAGTTAAAGTTGTAAATCAAAAAAGAAAAAAGAATATGTGTTTAGTTTTATAAACTATATATAATATAGTAATATATATTAATATAACTGTATATAATAAATGGATTTAAAAATATAAATATATTTGTTAAAGAAAGATAAAAATAAGGCCAGGTGTGGTGGCTCATGCCTGTAATCCCAGCACTTTGGGAGGCTGAGGCAGGTGGATTACCTGAGGTCAGGAGTTCGAGATGAGCCTGACCAACATGGTGAAACTCTATCTCAGCTAAAAATATAAAAATTAGCCAGGCGTGGTGGCAGGTGCCTGTAATCCCAGCTACTCGGGGGGCCAAGGCAAGAGAATCATTTGAATCCGGGAGGTGGAGGTTGCAGTGAGTTGAGACCGCGCCATTGCACTCTAGCCTGGGGGACAAGAGCGAGACTTCGTTTCAAAAAAAAAAAAAAAAGGTAAAAATAAATCCAATAGAGAATGACTGGTTAACAATGAGGAGCACAAAACAGAATAATCAGCCAGGTGCAGTGAGGCAAGGCCCTGTTGTCCCAGCTACTTGGGAGGCTGAAGTGGGAGGACTGCTTGAGCCCAGGAGTTGGAATCTAGCCCCATTTCTTAAAATTTAAAAACTAATAATCATTTCTATTTGTGTGTATCTGTGTGGGTATGCGTGCACCCCTTAAGCAGGTAAAAATTAGAAAGAACATCAAAAAAACAAACAAGTGGGAGGGGGTGAGGGATGGTGGGAGGTTGGTGAGGGATAAAAGACTACAAATAGGGTGCAGTATATACTGCTCAGGTGATGGGTGCACCAAAATCTCACAAATCACCACTGAAGAACTTACTCATGTAACTAAATATCACCTGTACCCCCAATAACTTATGGGAAAATTAAAATTTTAAAAATTTAAAAATTGGCCGGGCGTGGTGGCTCATGCCTGTAATCCCAGCACTTTGGGAGGCTGAGGTGGGCGGATCACCTGAGGTCAGGAGTTCAAGACCAGCCTGACCAACATGGAGAAACCCTGTCTCTACTAAAAATACAAAATTAGCCAGGCATGGTGGCACATGCCTGTAATCCCAGCTACTAGGGAGGTTGAGGCAGGAGAATCACTTGAACCTGGGAGGCGGAGATTGTGGTGAGCTGAGATCGCACCATTGCACTCCAGCCTGGACAACAAAAGCAAAACTCCATCTAAAAAAAAAAAAAAAAATTTAAATTAAAAAAAAGAAAAACAACAAAAAACAAAGAGGCTGGGCATGGTGGCTCAAGCCTGTAATCTCAGCACTGTTGGAAGCCATGGTGGGTGGATCCCTGGAGCACAGGAGTTTGAGACCAGCCTGGGCAACACGGAGAGACCCTTGTCTCTACTGAAAATACAAAAAAAAAAAAAAAAGCCAGGTGTGGTGGTATGCCCCTGTGGTCCCAGTTACTTGGGGGACTGAGGTGGGAAGATGGCTTCAGCCTGAGAGGCAGAGGTTGCAATGAGCTGAGATTAAGCCATTGCACTCCAGCCTGGGCAACAGAGTGAGACTCTGTCAAATAAAAAAGAAAAGAAAAAGAAAACTGTGAGTATCTTAGAAGTTGGTATTTGCTGCTTTTTGGCATCTAATGAGATGATTACATGGTATTTATCTTTCATTCTATTTATGTGGCATGTCACATTTATTGATTTGCATATGATGAACCATCCTTGCATTCCAGTGATAAAAACATTTCTCAAAAGAAGACACACAAATGGCTAACAGATAATAAAAAACGCTCAGCATCACTAATCATTAGAGAAATACAAATTAAAACCACAATAAGATATCATCTCATACAGTGCTTACACCTGTAATCCTAGCACTTTGTGAGGCTGCAGTGGGCAGATCAAGAGGTCAGGAGATCGAGACCATCCCAGCCAACATGGTGAAACCCCATCTCTACTAAAAATACAAAAATTAGTTGGGTGTGGTGGCACGTGCCTGTAATTCCAGCTACTTGGGAGGCTGAGGCAGGAGAATCGCTTGAACTGGGGAGTCAGGTTGCAGTGAGCCGAGATCACGCCACTGCACTCCAGCCTGGCAACAGAGCGAGACTCCATCTCAAAAACAAAAACAAAAACAGGTAAAACAGTATGGAAATTTCAAAGAAAAAAAAAAAACTAACTAAAAATAGAATTATCATATGATCCAGAAATCCCACTTCTGGGTATTAATGCAAAAGACTTGAAATAAGTTTGTTAAAGGGATATCTGCACTCCTATGTTCACTGCAGCACTATTCACAGTAGCCAAGTTATGGATTCAACCTCTGCCCATCAACACAAATGGATTAAAAAAATGTAGTGCAGGCCGGGCGTGGTGGCTCAAGCCTGTAATCCCAGCACTTTGGGAGGCCGAGACGGGTGGATCACGAGGTCAGGAGATCGAGACCATCCTGGCTAACACGGTGAAACCCCGTCTCTACTAAAAAACACAAAAAACTAGCCGGGCGAGGTGGCGGGTGCCTGTAGTCCCAGCTACTCGGGAGACTAAGGCAGGAGAATGGCGTGAACCCGGGAGGCGGAGCTTGCTGTGAGCTGAGATCCGGCCACTGCACTCCAGCCTGGGTGACAGAGCGAGACTCCGTCTCAAAACAAAGAATTAAAAAAAAAGGCTGGGCGCGGTGGCTCAAGCCTGTAATCCTAGCACTTTGGGAGGCCGAGACGGGCGGATCACGAGGTCAGGAGATCGAGACCATCCTGGCCAACACGGTAAAACTCCGTCTCTACTAAAAAATACAAAAAACTAGCTGGGCGAGGTGGCAGGCGCCTGTAGTCCCAGCTACTCGGGAGGCTGAGGCAGGAGAATGGCGTGAACCCGGGAGGCGGAGCTTGCAGTGAGCTGAGATCCGGCCACGGCACTCCAGCCTGGGCGACAGAGCGAGACTCCGTCTCAAAAAAAAAAAAAAACAAACAAACAAAAAAAAGAATTAAAAAAAAAAAAAAATGTAGTGCATATACACAATGGAATACTATTCAGCCTTTAAAAAAAGGAGGAAATTCTGGGCTGGGCACAGTGGTTCATGCCTGTAATCCCAGCACTTTGGGAGGCCGAGGTGGGCAGATCACGAGGTCAGGAGATCGAGACCATCCTGGCTAACATGGTGAAACCCTGTTTCTACTAAAAATACAAAAAATTTGCTGGGCATGGTGGTGTGCACCTGTAGTTCCAGCTACTCGGGAGGCTGAGACAGAATGGCTTGAACCTGTGAGGTGGAGGTTGCAGTGAACCAAGATCACACCACTGCACTCCAGCCTGGGTGACAGAGTGAGACTCTGTCTCCAAGAAAGAAAAAGGAAATTCTGGCTGGGTGCAGTGACTCGTGTGTGTAATTCCAATGCTTTGGGAGGCCAAAGTGGGCAGATCACTTGAGGTCAGGGGTTTGAGACCAGACTGGGCAACATGACGAAACCCTGTCTACTAAAAGTACAAAAATTAGGCCAGGCGTAGTGGCTCACGCCTGTAATCCCAGAACTTTGGGAGGCCAAGGCGGGCAGATCACGAGGACAGGAGATCAAGACTATCCTGGCTAACACGGTGAAACCCCGTCTCTTCTAAAAATACAAAAAAAATTAGCTGGGCGTGGTGGCGGGTGCCTGTAGTCCCAGCTACTCGGGAGGCTGAGGAAGGAGAATGGCATGAACCCGGGAGGCAGAGCTTGCAGTGAGCCGAGATCACGCCACTGCACTCCAGCCTGGGCAACAGAGCAAGACTCCGTCTCAAAAAAAAAAGTACAAAAATTAGCCAGGCATGGTGGTGCACGTCTGTAATCCCAGCTACTCAGAGGCTGAGGCAGGAGAATTGCTTGAACCCAGGAGCCAGAAGTTTCAGAGAGTGAAGATCACGCCACTGCACTCCAGCCTAGGCGACAGAGTGAGACTCTACCTCAAACAAAAAAAAGAAAAGAAAAAGAGAGGAAATTCTGACATTTGTGACAACATTGATGGAATTGGAGAACATTATGCTAAGTGAAATAGGTCAGGCCCAGAAAGACAAATACCACATGTTCTCATTTATATGTGGAATTTAAAAAATGAACTCATAGAAGCAGAGAGTAGAACAGTGGTGACAGAAGCTGGAGGATGGGGGAAATGGGGAGGTGATGGTCAAAGGGTATACAATTTCCTGGGGTTTTTTTTTGTTTGTTTCTTTTTGAGAGGGAGTCTTGCTCTGTCATCCAGGCTGGAGTACAGTGGCACGATCTTGGCTCACTGCAATCTCAGCCTCACAGGTTCAAGTGATTCTCCTGCCTCAGCCTCCCGAGTAGCTGGGACTACAGGCATTACAGGTATGCACCACCACGCCCAGCTAATTTGTGTGTGTGTGTGTGTGTGTGTGTACTTTTAGTAGAGACGGGGTTTCACTGTGTTGGCCAGGCTGGTCTTGAACTCCTGACCTCATGTGATCTACCTACCTCAGCTTCCCAAAGTGCTGGGATTACAGGCATGAGCCACCGCGCCCGGCCCAAAGGGTATACGATTTCAAACAAGGAGAATGTTTTCTCTTTTTATGTGTTCTGTTGCACAGCCTGGTGAATATAGTTAATAATAGAGTGTTACAAATTTCAAAATTGCTAAGTAAATTTCAAGTGTTCTTGCCACAAAAAATGTTAAGTATTTGAGGTGATGGATATATTAACTAGCTTGATTTAATTCTTTCACATTGCATTCATAAATTGTAACAGTATTTTGTACCCCATAAATGTTTTCCCCACACAACACCCTCTTCACAGAACCCGTAAGTCTATACAATTACAAGTTGTCAATTTACAATTAAAAAAAAGAAGAAAAAAGTTGGCATTTGCTATAACAAAAGTACCCTAGAAAATAATATATAGATATATAAAAGTCTATATATATACATAAAAAAGTTGGCTTTTGCCAGTCTGACAAATGAAGGGCGAAGCTGGAGCAATGTGTACAAAGGCAAAGAGGAAGAAAACCCAAGATAAACTCGGGGAAATAGAGTTTGGGCTGGGCGCGGTGGCTCACGCCTATAATCCCAGCACTTTGGGAGGCTGAGGTGGGCGTATCACCGGGACAGGAGTTTCAGACCAGCCTGGCCAATATGGTGACACCCTGTTCTACTAAAAATACAAAAATTAGCCAGGTGTGGTGGCGCACGCCTATAGTCCAAGCTACTCGGGAGGCTGAGGCAGAAGAATCTCTTGAATGAACCTCGGAGGCGGAGGTGGCAGTGAGCCAAGATCACACCACTGCACTCCAGCCTGGATGACAGAGCAAGACTCTGTCTCAAAAAAAAAAAAAAAAAAAAAAAAAGAGAGTTTGGTTTACATAGAGCATAGTTTTAACGGCATAACGCAAGATGAACTAAAGAAAGAACCAGATTTGTGTGACCTGATAAGGAGTTTGAACTTTGTTGTACAAGAGAAAGTGATTCCAAGCAGAAGAGAAATGATCAGGTGAGTGTTTTAGGAAGGAAACTATGTCATGAGCAAAAGGTGCAGGAGTGAAGGCAGCTATGGAATCAATCCAAGTGTCCATTGACGGATGAACAGATAAAGAAAATGTAAGATACATACACAGTGGAGTACTATTCAGCCTTTAAAAGAAGGAAATTCTGTCATCTTTGATAACACAGATGAACATGGAAGACATTATCTGGGCGAAATAAGCTAGGCACAGAAAAATATCTCATGATCTCATTCATATGTGGAATCTAAAAAAGTCAAACTCATAGAAGCAGAGAGTATAATGGTGTTTACCAGGGGATGGAGGATGAGAAGGAAGATTGGGGAGATATTGGTCAAAGGACACAAAATTTCAGTCAAGAGGAATAAATTCAAGAGTTCTACTATTGTACACCATGGTGACTACAGTTAATAACAATGTATTGCATACTTGCAGATCACTAAGAGGATGAAATGTTAATTGTTCTCATACAAATAAATGATAAGTATGTGAGGTGATGCATATGTTAATTAGCTCAATTTGCCATTCCACAATGTATACATATTTCAGAACATCATGTTGTATGCCATAAATATATATAATTTTTATTTGTCAGCAGAGAGAGGGAGAGAAAAGGCAGGAAAACTGGGATAAGGGATACTGGTAGAGTCCATTGGGGTTATATAAACTGAGACACTGAATTCAAACTGTGCTGGCAGGTACAAAAAATGCTCAAGGTAAAGATATTTAAGAAATATAAAAGGAGGCCACCTGCAATGGTTCACGCCTGTAATCCCAGCACTTTGGGAGGTCAAGGTGGGTGGATCACCTGAGGGCAGGAGTTTGAGAGCAGCCTGGCCAATATGGTGAAACCCTGTCTCTACTAAATTACAAAAATTAGTCAGGCGTGTTGGCGCACGCCTATAGTCCCAGCTACTCGGGAGGCTGAGGCAGGAGAATTGCTTGAACTCGGGAGGCGGAGGTTGCAGTGAGCCGAGATTACACCGCTGCACTCCAGCCTGGGTGACAGAGCAAGATTCGGTCTCAAAAAAAAAAAAAAAAAAAAGTAAAAGGGCCGGGTGTGGTGGCTCCCACCTGTAATCCCAACACTTTGGGAGGCTCAGGCGGGAGAATCACTTGAGCCCAGAAGTTCAAGACCAGCCTGGGCAGCACAGTGAGACCCATCTCTACAAAATAAAAATATTAGCCAGGCGTGGTGGTGCATGCCTGTGGTTCCAGCTACTTGGGGGACTAAGGCAGGAAGATCACTTGAGCTGGGGAAGTCGAGGCTGCAGTGAGCTGTGATCATGCCACTGCACTGTAGCCTGGGCAACAGAGTGAGACCCCTGCCTCAAAAAAAAAAAAAAAAAAAAAAAAAAAAAAAAGAGAGTGAGACCCCCGTCTCAAAAAATTTTTAAAAAGTTTGAAACAGAAAATAAGAAAACAAAATAAACTGGGTGTATATCATCAGGATGATCTTTAGTTTTTTCCAGCAGTCCTTGTGGTACTACCACCGTTTTGTTAAATTCACCAGCCAAAGGTTTTTATTTTGTCTTAATATTTGATTAAAAGAAACTCCTGGTTCCAAACCAATGTAAATGGAGAGGACCTAAGACATAAGATAAAATATTGTCAAATTCTCGGATGCAAGAATTCTTCTTCTTTAGGTCTTGCCAAAGGAGAAGTCATCACACAAATGTTTTTTTTACTGCTCAGTTCAAAGCCCTTTTCTCAGACACAGACTGGCTTCCTTTGTTCCCCTTTTCTCTTGATGCAAGTCGGCTTTCCAATCCATTGTGATCACTACCACAGAATCTGTCATTCAGGTGTTTTTTCCCTCTCCATGCCACAGTCTCAGGGTAGAACCCGGTCTGAAGGCACCCTTCCTCACTGTCCTGAAAAACAATCACCAGTCCCTTTTCCTTTAGGAATTGAGACACATCTAATCACTTTAAGGAAAAAGAAAGTGTTCCAACCATCTCAGCAGAGTTGTCAGACATGCGAGAGAAGTAGCCATCTTGAACTTGGACACCAATAGCCTTCAGAAGACTTCAGACCTGGCCTCCCTCTGACCTGGAGCTGCCTGGCTGAGCCCAGCCAATCCTCAAAAAAATAATGAGTTGTCTAAAGCCACTGAGTTTAGGGGTAATGTGTTAGGAAGCAATAGGTAACTGAACTAGAGGTAGTGCTAAGAAACAGACCACAGCAAAGCAGGGGATAAAACCAGTGAGGAAGTGATTGTAATAATCCAGATGCTCTCAGTGCTTCTTGTTAAAGGATTCCCACTGCTCTTCAGATAAAGTTCAAAATACTTAGCATGGCCTACATGGCCTTTTATGATCTCACCTGTGCCTATAAGACCTCCTCTTTTGTTTTTTTGAGATGGAGTCTCACTCTGTCGCCCAGGCTGGAGGGCAGTGGCACGATCTTGGCTCACTGTAACCTCCACCTCCCAGGTTCAAGTAATTCTCCTGCCTCAGCCTTGTGAACAGCTGAAATTACAGGTGTGCGCCACCACGCCACCATGCCCTGCCAAGGCCTCTTCTTACACCACTCCCAAAGTCTTTTTTCTTTTTTTTTTTTTTTGAGACGGAGTCTTGCTCTGTGCCCCAGGCTGGAGTGCAGTGGCACGATCTTGGCTCACTGCAAGCTCCGCCCCCGGGGTTCACGCCATTCTCCTGCCTCAGCCTCCCAAGTAACTGGGACTACAGGTGCCCGCCACCATGCCCGGCTAGTTTTTTGTTATTTTTAAGTAGAGACGGGGTTTCACGGTGTTGGCCAGGATGGTCTCGATCTCCTGACCTTGTGATCCGCCTGTCTCGGCCTCCCAAAGTGCTGGGATTACAGGTTTGAGCCACCGCGCCCGGCCTCCAAAGTCTTTTTTCAATAAAGCTTTACTTAAATATAATTCACACACCTAACAGTTCATCCATTTATACAATTTAATCGTTTTCAGTATATTCACAGGTATGTGCATCCATCACCACTCAATTTTAGAATACTTTCCTTTTTTTTTATTTGAGATGGAGTCTCACACTGTTGCCCAGGCTGGAGTGTAGTGGCTCGATCTTGGCTCACTGTAACCTCTACCTCCTGGGTTCAAGTGATTCTCATGCTTCAGCCTCCAAGCAGCTGGGATTATAGGCATGCACCACCACACCCAGCTAATTTTTGTATTTTTAGTAGAGATGGGGTTTCACCATGTTGGTCAGGCTGGTCTTGAACTCCTGACCTCAGGTGATCCACCCACCTCAGCCTCCCAAAGTGTTGGGATTACAGGCATGAGCCATCGTGCCTGGCCTAGAATATTTTCATTACCTCAAGAAGAAACTCTGCATCATTCAGCTATGATCCACCTATATTATTCCCCATCACTCTCTCAGCCACTTCCACTGATGGACTTTGTCTCTGTAGATTTCCATGTTCTGGCCATTTCATGTGAATACAATATGTGGTCTTTTGTGACTGGCTTCTTTCACTTAGCATGTTTTCAAGCTTTATGCATATTGTGGCATGTTATCAGTACTTCATTCCTTGTTATGGATTAATAATATTCCATTATTTTAATCCATGTTATGGATTAAAAATATTATTTTATCAGTTGATGGACATTTGGGTTGTTTCTACCTTTTAGTTATTATTATTATTATATTATTATCATTGAGACAGGGTCTCACTCTGCCACCTCAGCTGGAATGCAGTGGCACAATCACAGCTCACCGCAGCCTCGACTTCCTAGGCTCAAGTGTTCCTCCCACCTCACCCTCCTGAGTAGCTGGGACTACAGGTACAGTGCCACCATGCCTGGGTAATTTTTGTTTTTTTTGTAGAGATAGGGTTTCACCATGCTGCCCAGGCTAGCTACTCCCAAACTCTGGGGCTCAAGCAACTCTCCCGCCTTGGCCTCCCAAAGTGCTGGGATTACCGATGTGAGCCACCAAGCCTGGCCCTTTTGGCTATTCATGCTGTTATAAACATCTGCATACAAGTTATTAAGCAAATATGTTTTCGTTTCTCTTGGGCATTGGAATTGCTGGGTCACATGGTGACTCTATGTTTATTTGCCGAATTGCAAGACTGCTTTCCAACATGGCTGCACCAGTTTACATTTCCACCAGTGGTATATGAGGGTTTCCGTTTCTGCCCCATGCTCCCCTGGCCCAAGACGGAGTCTCACGCTGTCACCCAGGCTGGAGTGCAGTGGCACGATCTCGGCTCACTACAAACTCCACCTCCCAGGATAAAATGATTCTCCTGCCCCAGCCTCCCAAGTAGCTGGAATTACAGGCACGCACCACCACACCTGGCTAATTTTGTATTTTCAGCAGAGTCGGAGTTTTGCCATGTTGGCCAGGCTAGTCTTGAACTCCTGACCTCAAGTGACCCACCCACCTTGGCCTCCCAAAGTGCTGGTTTTACAAGCATGAGCCACCATGCCTGGTCTTGATTCTAGCCTTTCTAGTGATTGTAAAGTGGTTTTGATTGGATTTCCCTATGACTAGTAATGTCTAGCATCTTTTTATGTGCTTATTAGCCACTTACTAATCTTCCTTGAGAAATATCTATTCACCTTCTTTGCCTTTTTCTTTTTGAGATGGAGTCTCACTCCATCACCCAGGCTGGAGTGCACTACAACCTCCACCTCCTGGGTTTAACCAATTCTCTTGCCTCAGCCTCCCAAGTAGCTGGGATTACAGGTACCAGCCACCACACCTGGCTAATTTTTTGTATTTTTAGTAGAGTCAAGAGTTTCACTATGTTGGTCAGGCTTATCTCAAACTCCTGGCCTCAAGTGATCTGCCTGCCTTGGCCTCTCAAAGTGCTGGGATTACAGGCATCAGTGCCTATGTCTTAAGTGTGTTTATTAAATATTCTTATTTTTTTCATTTTTTTGAGACAGGGAGACAGGGTCTTGCTCTGTCACCAGGCTGGAGTGCAGTGGTGCTATTACAGTTCACTGCAGCCTCAGCCTTTTGGGCTCAAGTGATCCTCCCACCTCAGCCTCCTGAATAGCTGGCACTACAGGTGGGTGTCACCACGTGCACCTTATTTTTAAATTTTTTTTGTAGAGTCAGGGTCTTGCCATGTTGTGCAGGATGGCTTTGAACTCCTGGCCTCAAGTGATCCTCCTGCCTGAGCCTCCCAAAGTGCTGGGATTATAGGCACGAACCACCATGCCCAGCCAGTCCTAAGTATTCTTTATGTATTCTACATACAAGTCCCTTATCAGCTGCATGATTTGCAAATATTTATGGGTTTTGTTCTCATATTGAGGGCTTCAATCCATTTTTCAATTTTTGTATATGGTGTGAGGTGGGGTCTAACTTTATTATTTTACATGTGGCTACCTTGTTTCCCAGCACCACTTGTTGAAAAGACCATTATTTCTCCATCGGATTTTGGTACCCTTGTTGAAAATCAGCTGACCATATGCGTGAGCGTTTATTTCTGGACTCTCAATTCTATTACTGTAAGTCTATGCTTGTGCTAATACAACAGCCTTGATTACCATTGCTTCGTAGTAAGTTTTGAAATCAGAAATTTGAATTCGACTTTGTTCAAGATTTGTTTCCAAGATTGTTTTGGCTATTCTGGCTGTTAAAATTCTGTGTGATTTTTACAATCAGTTTATCAATTTCAAGAAATCAGCTAGGACTACGCTGAAATCTGTAGCCTACTAGTTTGTGAAGTATTACCATGTTAACAATGTTGTTATGGAATATTTCCCCAATTATGTGTGTTCTTTCCACAATTTCTTTTCCTCTCAATCTTTTAGTTATTTCAATAGTGCTGTGCTGCTTCAAGTCTGTTTAGAACTAAACCTGTTTTAGATACAAAACATTATGTGCCATTTTGTTAAAATGTGGGCTTTGCCATGTTTTAAGTTCTAGGTTTCTCCACCCTTAAAGACTATTGTTCTGGAACACCTGAGTGAGGTATTGCCAAGTACTTAACATACCAACTAATCAACAACCCTGCTAAGCAGCAATTCTTGGACTTAATTCTACTTACCATTTGAGGTTAAGTACACTTGCAACAAATGAATGGCCTCTCCTGGGATTTCCATGCCATTCAGTACTTAGGCTCTTTCTAACTGTTCCCTATGGACTACATGATCTGAAAGTTAAATTCAGGCTCTTCTAATTACATGGTATACTAAGGGAAACATCCTTTTTGCCTGTGAACCTTGGTCACTGGTAGACTTGAAAATACCATGTGCTCCTTTTGCACCCTTAGGCACTGCTAAATGTTTTGCATCATTTTCTCTCAATGACCCTGTGAAAAAGGTGTTTTGCAGATGAGCAAACTACAACTAAACAAATTTGTGAGATAATACAGCTAGGCAAATTGCAGAAATAATGTATTAATTCTGGTAGTATGATCTCACATACCCCTAACCAGTATAATATACTTCATATTGTTTTGGCCTTGAGATCCACAAGGCTTCAGACCCACAGGGAAAACTAAGTATTAACAGAATTGAGCCACCGGGTGCGGTGGCTCATGCCTGTAATCCCAGCACTTTGGGAGGCCGAGGCAGGCGGATCACAAGGTCAGGAGATTGAGACCATCCTGGCTAACACAGTGAAAACCCCATCTCTACTAAAAATACAATAAATTAGCTGGGCATGGTGGCAGGCGCCTGTAGTCTCAGCTACTCGAGACTGAGGCAGAATGGCGTGAACCCAGGAGGCGGAGCTTGCGGAGAGCCCACATTGCACCACTGCACTCCAGCCTAGGCGACAGAGCCACTCGGTCTCAAAAACAAAACAAAACAAAAAACCCAGAATTGAGCCCAATGACTCCAAGAAGATTCTTGATTTGGGTGTAAGCTGACCTGATTATTTAAAAAATATAAAGCATGAAAAAAATTGACCAGATCTTGGTCTCATTCCTGGGAGTAACTGCACACAGCTTCTCAAATTTCATGGGATGAGTGGATGATGTACCTTAACTCTTCCTTTGTGGCTATTTCAAATAATCTCAAGCAAACCTGAATTTTGCTCACCTGAAGCAAAACAATTGTCTGAAATTCTGCAACATTAGTAATGAGGCCCCAAATTAAAGTCCACAGGTAAACACAGCAACACAAATACCTTTAAGCGTGAGCCTCCAATCTCATCCTGATCCTGAACAAATGCTTTAGTGAGCGCTTGCTTTGGCAGAACATACTGTAAAACTGGAACGTTTGTGTGAGGCCAAGCACAGTGGCTCACACCTGTAATCCCAGCACTTTTGGGAGACGAGTTGGGCAGATGACCTGAGGTCAGGAGTTTGAAACAAGCCTGCCCAACATGGTGAAACCTCGTCTCTACTAAAAATATAAAAATTAGCTGGGTGTGGTGGTGCACACCTGTAATCGCAGCTACTTAGGAGGCTGAAGTAAAATTGCTTGAACGCGGGAGGTAGAGGTTGCACTGAACCTTTTGAGATGGTGCCACCGTACTCCAGCAGTCTGGGCAAGAGGGAGACTTAGTCTCCAAAAAAAAAACAAAAACAAACCCAAATAAATAAAAAAAAAATTAGTGTACGAGACTAACAGCTTGGCAAGTTTTAGTATAAGGTCTCCAAGAGTGAAGGGGACAGGTAATTTGTCTACAATTTCTACTAAGCAGTTTTTATAGTCAATTCCAGATTTTTCCTTACATTTAGATATTCTCAAAAATTACCCAGATCACACTCCATTATCAAATTTTGACTTTCAGAAATTGACAGCCCTTCATTACTACTCAGGTCAATCAAACCACAGTAGAGTCCTCCCTTGTCTGCAAGGAGATACGTTCCAAGATCCCCCCACAGTGGATACCCAAAACCACAAATGGTACCAAAGCCTGGCCTAGCCTACATGGCCTTTTTTTTTTTCTTGGATGGCAAATAGCATATTCAGCATGAATATACTGTATCCAACATTCCCAGTATCCCATCCAAGGTGGGAAGGACAGGATGCCTCTCAGAAAAGCACACAATTTAAAAATTAGTAACTCTGAGATTGTGGTTAACCATGGTTGCAGATAAGGGGATATGACTATATTGTTATTTGACTATGCTTGTTTGTGAAGCGATGTGTGACTATCTCATAACCATCATCTGATAGTTTGCACATACAGAAGTTGGAAATACAAAATGCTATGTCTGAAATCCAATCAAGGAGAAGTATGTAGGTAGTAATTGCTAAATTATAACGTGCTAATTTTAGAAATAAAAATTACAGAGTGAAGGCAAATACCTAAAAAGGACCATAAAAATTGATCAGTAATTGAGACTGAGAGCAGCACTGCCAAGTCACAATAGGATCCTGAATTATACTTAATCTGGTTCTGTGTCTGTAATACAGACTTTTTTAAAAAAAAAGTCACTTTGAATACGTTGAAGTCAGGAAAATTCTAGAAAATAAATGAGTACTAAAAAAACAAAAACAAAACCATAGGATAATTAGGATAATGTCTTTATTAATGAGAATGAAACGTTCATTCCTCCTTCCACTCCTTCTTGTTGGTTTTCTGGACACAGCTCACCTGATCCTGCTAATTAAAGGGTATGATTACTCCAAAGGATACAAGAATCAGAGTTACCAAATTCTCAAACATAACATTATATAACTGTCAAGTGAACTAATACCAAAGAAATCTTATTAATTGGCCAGGCATGGTGGCTCATGCCTGTAATCCCAGCACTTTGGGAGGCCAAGGAGGGCGGATCATGAGGTCAGGAGATCGAGACCATCCTGGCTAACACGGTGAAACCCCATCTCTACTAAAAATACAAAACATTAGCCAGGCGTGGTGGTGGGCGCCTGTAGTCCCAGCTACTCGGGAGGCCGAGGCAGGAGAATCGCTTGAACCCAGGAGGTAGAGGTTGCAGTGAGCCAAGATCGCACCATTGCACTCCAGCCTGGGCAACAAGAGTGAAACTCCGTTTCAAAAACAAAAAAAAAAATAAATAAATAAATAAATAAATAAATAAATAAAGGTTCCCACATTAGTATTATTTTTGTTCCACCCAAGCGCCTTTCTTTCTGAAGACAGTTTAACAGGCTAAGAATCATTCAACTTACCTAGAAACGTTGTCAGTCTAACTGCTTGTGGCTTCCCTCCTTGATTGGCTCACGCTGTGTGATGTCTTGAGAAGTATCTATCCACCTATAACAAAAAATTTAACTTACTCACTGCAGCCTCAATCTCCCAGGATCAAGCAATCCTCCCACCTCAGCCTCCAAGGGAGCTGGGACCACAGGCATGCACCATCACACCTGGCTATTTTTTTTTTTCTGTAGAGACATGGGCTCACTATTTTGCCTAGGCTGGGCTCAAGCAATCCTCCTGCTTCTGCCTCCCAAAGTGCTAGGAATGTAGGTGTAAAGCCATCATGCCTGACCTTCTCCTGCATTTTCTTTACATCTTAAGTGTAAGTAAAAAAAGAATCATGGGAATTTTAGATAGAGTCTAAAATTGAATTGAGTATTGAGAATATGGCCTTTCCACTTAAGTCAAGCTTTCTTTTCTGTTCTATGATTGTTATATAACCATCCACCATTTTTGAATTATATCGTTTGACATTTGTATAATGCCTCTCACTTGCTTTCTCACATACATCCCTATTTTCAAACCAAAACACAGAGATATTACCTTAGAAAAGGTAAACATCTCAAATACCAAAATTTCACCCCACATATCTAAATGAAATTATTTAAATAAAACTCAAAAGCCTCTAGGGGTTAAGATTTCTAAGGAAACTTACTTCATGTGAACGAGCACTCCAATATCAGCCAACATCAATCATTCTTACCTAAAGAATAATGAGAAAAAGTTAATATAAAAGACAAGGGTATAAAAATAAAGGTCTGAAAATGCTAGTCAACTTCAAAATTTAAAGAGTAAAATTCCAGAGATAAAGATTGGGGGTAAGTTACAGCATTAAAAAAAATAGGAAGAAACTTCATGGGGGGGAAATCTAAAATTATTCTTACATAAAATAAGTAGACACCTGAATTAGAATGAAAACTGCATTTTCTTTAAAATGTAAAAGCCTAACTCTTATTTTCACCAGTCTGAGCACAAGTTTGACTGCAACCCAAAATATACTATCCCTTATGTGAAGGTATGTGACAACGTTGACCTCACCAAATGAGTTTTAACATCAGCTCTTTTTTCATATGAAAGCACATACCCTGCTCCCCATTCAAGTATGTCTTCCATTGTCAGGCGGGCTGACCACCTTCAGCAGGAGTTCTCCAAGAGTGCCCAACTCCCCTTCCCACAGTACACAATGCTGCAGTAGTTGTCCTGCAATCCTTTGTATTTACCTCATTCTTTCCCGTCTAAGTCCTCACTGAGTTTTAAAGTTAGGGCCGGAAAAGCTATGCCTTACTGGGACAGCAAGGAACCAATTATTTTCTGAGGAAGAAGACATTCATTCACCTTCACTATATGCCTGGCAGGGCCACAGTGCACAAAACAAAGATCAGCCTTCATTCAAGTTCCAGGTTTTTCTTCCTCCCTGAATGATTACTGCAAAGGGTATATGAAATAAGAGTTCCCTGTTGCACATGTACCATCCATAAGGGATACTATATCGTTTTGCATTCTTCCCCCCATTCTCCACATTATCCTATCCTACGTCCAAGCCCTTTTCACTCTCAAAAAAAAAAAAAAAAAAAATCAATCTTTTTTCAGCACTGGTGTTGAAAAGCAACGCTTTTAAGGTTTAATGGTTTACCAGCAACTGTTGAGATTTCCAGTTGAGTCTTAAAAATTGCCAATCATTATCTAGCAGCAATGACAGATGATTAGGAGCAGTCAAATCCTCTGAATTCTTTCCCTAATAGGCAGCCATTTGAGAACTGCACTAGCTGACATCACTAAAACATTATCAGCTAAAGCCAAAACCAAATAAAGGCCCAGAACAACATCCTGGCTCTCTAAAACCTGTCCAAAATCATTAAGGGAAAGGCAGTAAATGCAGGACTGTGGATCATGTCACTGCAGCTGACAATGATTAACAATAGGAGACATGCAACCCCCATTAAGGTTAAAAGTCCAAAACTAGTCACACGCATCTCTTTATTGGGGAAAAGTGAGACTATTATGCATTCTTGGTAGGTCTGCAACCTTGCATGAAGAGCACCCATTGCATTTCTTTCATCTTTCAGAAAGCACCGGTATCTGTTCCAAGGGCCTAACAGTACGAAAATACATTCTGGCATCACACCTCTGAACCCAAGACTGCTCTCATTAAAAATAATTTTGGTTTGTAACAAGATTATGAAATACAATGCAAGCACCTCAGTATAGCATTATTACTGAAACCCACTTAATTCCCAGCTTTTTGACTGAGTTTTTGTAAAAAACCCACTGCACTAAGATTCACAATTCATTGATAGATACAAATTAAAGCTAGTAAGAACACACTAACGTCACAAGTTTCTCATTCTAAAGTGCAAAAGCCTAATCATCTTAAAGTGAACAGGATAAGGCAAAATTAACCCCCCACCCCAATGAAGTTCCTGAAGTCCATATATTATAGCAAGTACATTCTCTAAAAATTGTTACTGACTGGTTAAGAAATAGGCCTGAGTTTTTATTTCTAACACCCAATCACTAAACCACGGCAGCAAGCACTGGCCACCGATTTAATGGATTACGACACAGGAAACCCCAATCAGGGTTCTATGTAATTTAGTGATACTCATGTCACTAATATTGAGCATTATACTTGATCTGCATTATATTATTGATATGCAGAAGCTAAACTAGTCATCATTTGCTCTTTCATCTATCAGTAGAGTCCAAAGTCGTTGGCTTGAATGGACTACATGTTAAAGTACAAGTCTGTCCCCACCTTGTGAATTGCTTGCCAACGAGCAAGCTCTTTTTCTTGATACACAGAAGAAAATTATCAGTCATGAAGGTTTCATCAGCATTTATGCAAAGTAAACCGCTTTCCAGTTACAGAGCAGAAACATTATACATGAAAGCTGTCTCTCATGTATGCTAGCTAAAAACCAGTTCAGAGACCAAAAAGTTGAAGTGAGGTCTGGAACAACAGTTGATGCAAAGTCCTAAGCAACAGAAGAAGTGCTTTTGAAGACTTAGGTTTTCTTGTAAACATTTTGGACTATAACATCACATCCCTAAAGCTAAGGGAACCAAATTCAAAAAGCTACTCTGAACATATGCAGTCATCCTACAGAAACGACGATGTCTTATGATTGGGAATGATTCCCAAAATGTATTCGACTGTAGTCAAGTCAATGTTCCACACCACCTTCCCCCAGGTTTAGAGTATAGACATATTTAGACAAGTCCCATAACTTGAACTATTCACATTAGATTCCCATCTAAGCCCAAGTTAGTAACAATGGTGTTTTCATGAAGCCCATGTTTCTAAAAATTTTAAATCGCATTACAAAAATACCTGTACTTTCAGTTCATCTCAATTCGTAGAATTACCAAGATTGCATACTGAAATTACTGATATTGCCGATCTATGGGCAGGTCAGTTTGCTACAATAAAGACTAATTATCACATGCTATACGGCCCATGTCAAGGTGCTAAAAGCACCCTAGTTCCCACGTAGAGTTTAGTTCCCTCTCCCCCACACCACTGATGTGTTCCATGTTATCTTCAGTTACAATGCAACTAAAGGAAACCACACAACTGAGTCAGATATACCAAAGAATCAAGTTTGCACTTTTTATCTGAGAACTGCAACAGCACTGAATTCTGCCTAACAAATTACAGCTCTAACCCCACACCCACACAGTTTTGATGTAAGCTAGCTTTACCATACAAGTGTTAGGTGCTGCACTGTAATTTCATTGTCAGAAGTGTGATGCCAGAATGCCCACGGAATAAAAGTACATAGCAAGTCACCAAGTTAGATTATATTGCTTGTTACCTACCTGTATGCAGTCGGCAATGAGAATCTTGGAGCAAGCAGGAATACTACATCCGGGTCCTAATGTCCATTGCCATTTGCGGTACTACGTTCCTCACAGTTACGCACTGCAGAAATGCTGGCTAAATGCAGTTATGTAGCAGGCCACTACTTTAATAGTGCATGATTGCAGTCCAAGAACACCAGAAGACATTCTGCCACAACTTAGTGGCTTGCCCAAGAAAAGCCAAGTATCTAAATTTTAATCTGCCATAATATGCCACTTAAAAATTGCACAGGCGTAACATTACAATTTCCCCATTTTTTAACTGTTTATATTAGTCATACATCTATAAAGAGTGGTGGGCTTTGTAGTACTTCTTAGGAGTTTAATTAATGTTCTAAGCAAAGAGGATTATGGTTTCACTAACATGAGCCAATGGGCTATGCTTATAAAATACCTATTAAATACACTGGGGTCTTAAGAGTATGTATTTTGTAAAGATTGGGAGAAGTAGTATAAAACACAACCAGTGTTCCTCTTAAAATTATGAGACAGTGGAGAAGAGGAAATGGGGACAAGTGGTTTCTTTAAATGAGAAAAATGGCTAAAATACTTCAAAATTGCTACCTCCCCTTTCCCACCCCAAGTTTCAGATAAACTACTTATTAAGATTATTTAAATTCACATTAGGCTAAAAACTATCATATATACATTGAAGACTTATTGAAAGTCTATTTGAGTAAGCTTACAACCCTGGGTACATTGCTGTTTCAGTGATGAAAGTCAAATGTCATTTGAAACTAAGCAACATTATTTGCTAAACAACGTTTAGCAACTCTACAGTCCACAGTAAGGGTATCAAAAGCCACAACTTTCAGGAGATTATCCATTAGCATCCTTCACCACTCTTCAAAGGTACAGTACTACCAAAAGCTTATTTTAGGGGGTCTGTGCCAGCATCCCTTATAAAGAAAGGCATGTAATCTGAAAAATAAACTGAAACATTAATTTTATAGGCAGATTTTCCCATTTCCCAACCAGCCCCCACCCACACATTCAAAAAGTTCACCCTCTGTGGGTGTCCCATGAACACCCCTTATTTCCTTGTCTTTAGTAGAGTCCCTAACTATATAATTCAACCAAACTGTAATGGATTCCTTTCTAATCAAGACCCTTGTTTCCATACAGAAAATCTCTTATGTATCACCAATTAATAATCTGTTTTGGGACAAAACTTCCTCATTGATATAACCATGGTAAAACTACTCATATTTCCAAGTGTGTTGGTGAATGAAATAATGAGCATTATTTTCTAATGAGATTCTCTCCCTTAGCACACCATGTACCTATCAGTCATACAACCAGAATTTAGTGAGATGCTTTTATACACTAGTGTTTACTTTCAGCATTATCCTGTTTCCTATGCAGAAAGTGCTCGGATTGTTCCAACAATAGGTCTTCTTTTGTACACAGACACAATACTAAACTTCAGCATGTTAATAAAGGTTTGACTTAGAATTTTTCTTTTGCCAATTAGCACCAAGAACAGAGGTGAAAAGGAGGAAGACACATTCCATAGTAAGAGTTCTATAATGTACAGATTTGAATGGAACATAACTAAGAACAAAGCCAAACCATTCAATTACTTTACCTACTGTTAGGAAGTTGTCCCTCTAACATATTTACACTGGTAAATCAGGCTCCTATTATACTAACAGGCAACAATAAACCATCTACTTTAATAGTCAAAGTCTCTTGTTCTAATGGAAGGGGGTTCAATGAAGTTGACAATTAACTGACAACACCATGGAAACATTCCAAGCCTTTAAGGTGGTAGGAAGGGATATTTGTACTGTGTAGCATGAGCAACTTTCTCCAGATTTAGTGCTACATCAAAAGGAAACTAAGTAAAAACAAGTTAACAAATTTACAGTAAGAATGATTATCTGCAACCCTATTTGTTAACAGTCACCACTAGCTCTTAGAAGAGAACCAATAGACTTTTATAGTCCTATAGATTTTGCCCAACAGAAGTAGCACAAGGAGATGTAAAAGTTACAGAGTACAAATGTATATATAACTAAACCTACTTCAGTTACTGAACCTTTTTTTTGAGACAGTGTCTCGCTGTTGCCCAGGCTGGAGTGCAATGGCATGGTCTCAGCTCATTGCAACCTCCATCTCCCAGGTTCAAGCAATTCTCCTGGCTCAGCCTCCCGAGTAGCTGGGATTACAGGCGCCCGCCACCACGCCCAGCTAACTTTTTGTATTTGTAGTAGAGACAGAGGTTCACCATGTTGGCCAGGCTGGTCTTGAACTCCTGACCTCAGATGATCCACTTGCCTCGGCCTCCCAAAGTGCTGGGATGACAGGCGTGAGCCACCGCGCCCAGCCCTGTTACTAAACCTTCTTATTTTCAAGTTTCATTTTTTAGACTACACCCCATCTTTATAAATCACTTGAATACATGAAAAGGCTTCATGTTTAACAATCTTTAATTCAAATGTAAAAGTTCAATACAAGCCATTTATTGGGCTTGAAATTTGTTGGTCTTTTAAAAACAAGAAATGGGGAAATGCAACAAAATGATCTTTCCACTTTTCAAAAGCTTTCAAGTAAAGGATAGATCATAGGGCCATAAAAGATCCATTTAATCAAACCCACTTTCACCTCCTACCAATTGTCTTACACCCATTCCACAATCTTAATACATATTCCTGAATGAAGATTTACAGTTCAGCTTTGCTTACATAACCATTTAAAAAATACTTAGCACCAGCGTGCTTCCTATATGCCAAACAAATCATGAAACTACTTCAATATGCATTTCTTCTTTTTAAAACAAAGGGGGCAGTTATTTGTAGAAAACAATACTTAGCCTCCAGATAAATTTCCCAGAAATGGCATATGCCATTCAAAGGCCTAGACACTCTCATGCTTTCAATGTGGAATACCTAGCCTAATGTGCATAGAAGCATGAATGGCAAAGTTGAAGATCAATATTATAACTATTTTTCTATTTATTTGAAGCACAGTAAAAAAAAAAAAAAAAAAATGGTACACTTTGGAAATTCAGTGGCACAAGGTACACTGCCGTAACTTGAGGGACATTATACAGTAAAAAAGAAAAAAAAAGGAAATAAAAAGAAAAAAAATTCTCCTGTTCCAAACACTGCATTACATCATTTTACCTGCCCAAACAGACCATTTACAAATATTAGGTCAATAAACTGCTAACATCCATAAAAAGGTAGCTTTCTTACTAAAATGCAAGAATTTAAAAGATTGGTATCTAAACAAAAGACAAAACAAACTGGAATGAAAGCCTAAATATCACATCTAAAACCGGGGTTTTTTGTTTGGGCCTTCGTACTCTTCTCTCCCTCTACCATATCCTGCTGGAGTTCCAGGCCCCATTCCTCTAGGACCCTGTCCACCCACAGGCCCCGCACCTCCCTGCCCAAAGCGCTCAGTACGCTATTGGAACAGTAATTAACAGTTCATTATAAGTAGTTGATGTCCATGTGTGTTAAGTAAATATTTTAGAAGGTTCCGTAGTCAACGTTCGTCGATACAATCACCAATGAGTCGATCCACAGGTACCGGGAACATAGAAAGGAAAAAAGGGTAATTTGAAAATTAGTTTACGATAATACATGCCTTGTGGTATGTTCCCACTTGAGCCATTCTCATACACCTGTTTCAAAGAACAGATCTTCCCTGTAGTGCTAAAAAATTTAAGAATTAGTGCAGATGTGAAAATCCATTCCAAAATGAGTTCTAAGAAATTTCACATCAGATTAACCCAATGAAAAGCTTGCAAACTCTCACTTTCAACATCTGAACAGGAAATTTAATTTCCAAGTAAGCCTAACAAGCCCAACCAGAGATTCAATTCACTCAATGAAGTGAGAAAGACCTACTCACCAGTTAGTGGCATGTGCTGCTTAAGAAACCTTGTGCTTTTCAAGATCTTAAGACACATCTGCTAAGTTGCAGAAAACTTAAAAGGTTGAAAGTTTTAATAAAATGCTACCAGACTACAAAAAGAAAAAGCATAAAAGACTAATAGATTTAGTCACTTAACCGGCACAGTAACTTGATCAAAAAACTTGTGTTGCCGAATTCTCACAGGCATACTACCTTCAGAGCCATCACTATATAACCAGAGACAACTACGTTCTCAGCACTATCCTATATTGTTGCAAACTGAATGAACAAACCCCACCCACCTTCATCAGTCCATCTTTTCCCTTAGGTCTTTGAAAAGTACAGACACTTTGCTGTAATTCCATGTTTTAGATACTTCCCAAACAGTGAAACACCAAGCTAAAGTTAACTGCAATAAAGCAGTGAGTGACTTCATTATTCCCATCTCGTTTTACGTAATTCTAGAGACAGAAGTTTTCAATAGAAACATATGTGCCTCAACAGCAGACCCCTCAGGTATGCAAACACAGCAGCCTACACTGTTTTTCTCATTCCATTTATAACAGACCAGTTACTGTGAGTATTACTCCAAATAAAAAACTAAAATGGCAGCAGGGTTTAACTGTTCCTATACACAATTTCAACTTCTTTAAAACAAAATACTATAGAGCTACTCAAAATGACTAAACCGTAATCTTTTTTATAAGATTTTTTACAAAATCTTACAAATTACAGGGTTTTTGGCTCATTGTTCTGTATTCTACCTCTAAGAGCTAAAAAAAGAAAAATTTGGGGCTTTCATAATTATGTTAATTACAACAGCTGAGAACCCAGGAGCTATCAGCTACCTGTTACCTAGAATATAAACCTTTAATTGTGAGAACATAAGGTCAAATTAGATTTTACACATTGCCTAACAATCTGTCTTTAGGAAGATTATTATTAAACCAAAATGTTACCCACATACTCTGAAAAATCTGAAGAAAGCCCATAGTATTACATTTTACCCAACCAGCCATTTATAATTCTAACTTTAATTCCCAAAAAGTCTTAGGTAGATTATAAACAGGTGAGGCCCTTTACTAAATCCTTATGTTTCTATTTATAAAATGAATCTTATGAGCTACACACTGCAGCTCCCCTCCTTTGCCAAAAGCCTGTAGTGAACTCATCACATTCAATTCAGCTATAAAAATGCACTCTCTAAACCCACCAAAATTCAGTCCTAGCGATTTGTAAAGCCCTAACGCAGCCACTCACACCAGTTCAACTGATTATTCTAAGCATCTGACAGGTTATATTTACAGCTGAAACATGATAGCATCAAGAAGGTTCAGATCAAATGCACACCATTAGTATGCTTAAAAATCATTGTTGATTTTTGCTACTCTGTAGCAAAATGGAGATGTCAGTTGATTTTAGAAGGTATACCTACAGACAGGCCCAACAGGTGGGAAACGACGAGTCAAAACACTCAATTCCCTTTTCATAGGGTAGAAGCCACACCAAATATAGGTCAAAGTCCTACACATCACTAAAACATGCCTAAAGCTTCAAACTACAAGTCTGATTCCTACTTATGGCAAATACCAGCTTAAAAAATGACAGTTTGCCATTTGATTATTCTCACTTGGATGTAGAATAATCAGATACATTATCTAGCATCTAGAATTTGGATTTGCCATGCACTACAGTTCAAAAGCACCTAAATCTACTTATTGCCAAAGGTAATTCCACATACTACTAACAGCATTGACTCCTTGTTGGCAACCTGTTTAGGTTACCACACACCGAGTTCTTCTATGTTGCCAAAGTATTCCTCAATATTACATATTTATGTATGAAATTGGTAGGGGAAACTAAGAGGTCCAGTCACCTACTATTTAAAAAAAAAAAAAAAAAAAAAAAACACACCTAAGTTGTGAAAACGAGATTTTCCTTGGTACTACGTCCCACAGGATACATTACCATGTCACTTCCCATCATGGAACCACTCATGGTTGCTGGTGGAACGCCAGGATTAGCTTCATAACCTATGCCACCACCACCACCTAGAGGTGGAAATTTCTGGCCTCCTGAACCATAGGGATCTAGAAAACAAAAATAGTGGTTACAACTCCACCAGAACACCACTCTCTACTTATGTCGTTAAATTTAAATTTCATACTTACCTCCCATGTTCATTGCTCCTCCGCCACCCATTCTCATGTCTCTTTCCCTCTGCAAGAAAAAAAAATTTCTTTCAATATACCAGTACCACACCCATACCAAGCATTCTGAAGAACTGAAAAATTTTCAAGAGTTAAATAAAAAAACATGGCAAAGTTCAAAAAGTTCATCATCTGAATTATTTCTGAAATCAATATTCTGGAAACTAAGTTAGACTCAATTATCCAAAGACCTATAAAACTTCCTATTCAAGGCCGGGAGTGGTGGCTCACGCCTGTAATCCCAGCACTTTGGGAGGCCAAGGCAGGCAGATCATCTGAGGTCAGGAGTTCGAGACCAGCCTGGCCAACATGGCAAAACGCCGTCTCTACTAAAAGTAAAAAAATTAGCCAAGCGTGGTGGCAGGCACTTGTAATCCCAGCTACTCGGGAGGCTGTGGCAGGAGAATCACTTGAACCCAGGAGATGGAGGTTGCAGTGAGCCAAGATCAAGCCACTGCACTCCAGCCTGGGTGACAAGAGCAAAACTCTGTCTCCAAACACAAAAAACTTCCTATTCAATTAAATCCTCTGACCTATACAAGACAAACATAATATACTTGATTAAAAAGAAAAAGAAAAAAAAACAGAAAATCACTGTAATTTGATATTTAAATTTCCTGTATTTCCTTCTAGGTACCTGCAAGTTCTATAGACAACTCCAATTAGAAAGCCGTAAAGGTTGACTTACTGGATCCATGTAGCCCATTCGGCTGTAACTTTCCTCTCTTTGGCGCCTCATTTGTTCTTCCATCTCACGTTGACGAATCATCATCTCTTCCTCTCTTCTACGTCGTTCCTCCTCTTGCCTAGAAATACCCATCAAGCACATAACTGAAGTGTTATCCACATCTTTTATAATTCAATGTGAAGAAACATAGCAGTTGGCCTAAGAACTAGGTTAGAGCTAAAAAACACAAAGGCTTAGAATGAGTCTAGGGGCATAGTACTAAAGACATTCTGGCAAAGAATGTAGGCTTTATTAAGGAAAATCTCACACTGTATTCCACTTTAAGTGTTAAACCAACACTGACATAATATTTAACCTTTGTATTTTGCCTGACCTGAAAAACTAAGTACATCTTTTTCCTAAATGTCAGAATATAAATGTTAGTGCATAAATCAAAGCTTAAGACCAGGGTTGGTAATTCATGCCTGTAATCTCATAATCTCAGTACCTCAGGAGGCCACGAGTTTGACACCAGCCTAGACTCCATGTCCACAAAAAAGAAGGAAAAAAAAAATTAGCTGGGGGGTGGTGGCCTGTGCCTGAAGTCCCAGCTGCTCAGGAGGATTGCTTGAGCTCAGAAGTTTGAGACTACAGTGAGCTATGATCACGCCACTGCACTTCAGCCTGGGCCCATCTCAAAAAAGGAAGGAAAAAAATGGCCAAGTACGGTGGCTCATGCCTGTAATCCTAGCACTTTGGGAGGCAGAGGCAGGCAGATCACTTGAGGTCAGGAGTTAGGCCAGCCTGGCCAATGTGGCGAAACCCCGTTATCTACTAAAAATACAGAAAGAATTAGCCAGGTGTCGTGACACATGCCTGCAATCCCAGCTACTCGGGAGGCTGAGGCAAGAGAATCGCTTGAACCCAGGAAGCAGAGGTTGTGGTGAGCTGAGATTGCACCACTGCACTCCAACCTGGGCAACAGTGATACAGGTTTTTTGTTGTTTTTGAGACAAGAGTCTCACTCTGTCGCCCAGGCTGGAGAGCAGTGGCACAATCTCAGCTCACTGCAAGCTCTGTCTCCCGGCTTCACACCATTCTCTGCCTCAGCTTCCCAAGTAGCTGGGACTACAAGCACTTGCCACCACGCCCAGCTAATTTTTTGTATTTTCAGTAGAGTATTTTCAGTTTCACCATGTTAGCCAGGATGGTCTCTATCTCCTGACCTCAAGATCCGCCCGTCTCAGCCTCCCAAAGTGCTGGGATTACAGGTGTGAGTCACTGTGCCCAGAGTGATACATTTCTAAGGAAAAAAAAGAAATGAAGGTTTAAACCTTAAACACAATTTTACCTCAACTGCATTTCTTTACGTTTCTGCATTTCTTGATTGTGAAGTTCTTCCATGCGTCTTAATTCTTCCTGTCGTCTCATCAGATCTGAACATTGGAAAATATTTTGGATTCTCATTAACAAGGTTCTAACAGGGTGAAAAAACAATTGACCTTAGCAGTGATGTAGCACTGATGTTCATGCGGGTATCTTTTTACCTTGGCGCAAAAGATTTGCCTGATGTTCATGATAGGCATCTTCCATTTCACTTTCCAATTTGTCTTTTGCATCCTTCATGTTTTTTTCAACTTGTTCCCTTTGCTGTTTTTCCATTTCATCCAAAGACTTCCATCGCTGAGAATATTCGTACTCAAACGTACCATGCTGGGCAAAACGAGGAGGGGTTTCTCTCTCCCTAACAATACACAAAATTTAAACATGAACCAATTTGTGAATGCACACCAGAAAATACTTGCCCTCGTACTGGTCTTTTTCCTGTTCTATTTCTTTAAGAATACAAAAAGCAAAAATTATCCTGATTCATCTTAAAATATCTTCACAGCAAAAATACTCAGAATACTCAGCAAAAGAGAATACAGGCACTGGAGATAAATCCTACCTTCCTCATTTTCTAATTGTTTTCCTCTAGCCAAATTCCTTACTGAGGCTTATTTGTTCCACCCATAAAAATGTACTCCAAGCCAGGTGCAGTGGCTCGCCCCTGTAATCCCTGCACTTTGGGAGGCCAAGGCAGGTGGATCACCTGAGGTCATGAGTTCAAGACCCATTGGGCCAACATGATGAAACACCGTCCCCACTAAAAACACAAAAAATTAGCCGGGCACAGTGGCAGGCACCTGCAATCCCAGCTATTCTGGAGGCCTGAGGCAAGAGAATCACTTGAACCCGGGAGGCGGAGGTTGCAGTGAGCTGAGATCAAGCTACTGCACTTCAGCCTGGGCCAACAACAGCGAAACTCCAGCTCGGGGGCGAGGAAGTACTTCGGCCAGGCACAGCGCCTCATGCCTGTATCCCAGCACTTTGAGAGGCTGAGGTGGGCGATTCACTTGAGGTCAGGAGTTCGAGACCAGCCTAGCAACATGGTGAAAGCCCATCTCTACTAAAAATAGAAAATGAGCCGGGACTGGCGGCGCATGCCTATAATCCCAGCTACTTGGGAGGCTGAGGCAGTAGAATCGTTTGAACCCGGGAGGCAGAGGTTGCAATGAGGTGAGATCATGCCACTGCACTCTGGCCTGGGCAACAGAGACTTTCAGTCACACACACGACTTTATGCCATCATTGTAGGGACAAAACAGGACTGCATGTGAATGTACCCACCTCAGAAACAAACAGCCATCTGAGTAACAGCTTCAAATCTTTCTCAGCTTCAGATTTTTTACTAAGAAGCATATCTACATCAAATAATTTTGCATATTTTAAGCAAAATTGGAAAATTTCTAAAACAATTTTCTCCTTTACACTTAAATTAAAAACTGCCAAAAAGTTTCATCAATCTTACTTTTGATACATTGGATTCTTCTGGGCAAGTTTTTCAGGAAGACCATCTTCATCGTCTAGTTGTTCAAGTGGTTCCACGATGACTGGACGAGGAGTTCTAGTAACAAAAATGGTTCCATCTTAGCTTTATTTCACTTTTATTGCCACCGTCTCATATAAGTCGATAGAAATTATTACAATAAACAACTTACGTTGTCAGTAAGAAAACACCTTCACTGCATCGTTCAAATGCCTTTCTTGCTGCTGGCTTAGAAGCAAATTCAACAATGCCTTTCCCTGTAGATCTTCCACGATCATCCACTATTACAACAGCCCTTTCAATAGGACCAAACTGGCTAAAGGCTTCTTCCAACAGTTCATTGGAAACATAAGGTGAAAGATTACGAACAGAAAGGGCAGCAGCATGTGTGGCAAAGCGAACTCGAAGCTGTCTACCTCTCATGGGTGTATCATCAAGTTCCGCTTTGGCTATTTCAGCCAAAGCTCTAGATTCCTGTAAGTATCAGAGACACTCATATTAATAACCTCAAAATTGGTTGATGTCTACACTCTTAAACTGTCATAAGCCTACTTCCTACTTCTTTTCTTCTTCCAGCTCAGTTCGAGCATTACCTTTAGGCAGCACCCGCTAACACGACTTAGTTTACCCACCCTACCCCTCTTTTCTCTTGGGTAGCAACAATAATGCATTATACCACAGGAATATTTTTCCTGTAAGAATGGTGAAAATCAAAAAGACCAATTTATTCTCCCCAGTTTAAAAACCAAGCCTTCAGCGTTTGTAGTGACGACAAAAACAAAAACACCTCACCCCTTCTAATTCTACATAAAATTAAACTACACTCACAAGCTTAATAAATCCGAATCCTTTGCCTTTGTTGATAAATACTTCTCCTGGTTCTCCATATTTAGCAAATAGTCTTTTGAATTCATCCTCCGTGATATCAGCAGGTAGATTCCCAACAAACAACCGACATCGCTGTGTGTAAGTTTTCTCTCCAGGCCTCCTCAAGAGAGACAAGTTGGCTTTAAACCCCTAATGAAAAAGGAAAGAAGTTTACAAACACCAGAGACCTTTGCAAGTGAAAATCCCCAAGATAGTATTTTCTTATCTGAAACTTATCAGTCGCCTTTCTGTTCCGTTTGGTCACAATCAAGGTTTTACTATGTGAGATTTCTAACATGAGCAACTATCTTAACACCGAAAAAGGAGCCCCGTCATCCAGAATGCTCGAGAACAGACACTTCCCCAAAGAGCAGACGTCCATCAGCAACTGTCAGCCACATATATTGAGAGTCCCTAACAAAATCTAAATCGTATTATGAAAATAAGAAAACAGCATTAAGTCCAAATGCCACTGTAACCTACACGATATGCGCCTGCGCTTTTACGGAACCTCCCCGTTCTCTCCAAAACGCCGCACGCTCTGCACTACGCCAGTTCCACGGACAAGCTACCTTCCGCAGGGCAGACCACAGCAGCCCGGCGCTTCCTTCCGAAAGTAGACCTCCCCTAGCCTTCCGCCCGCCAGGAGAGCAAGGCGCGGCGGCGGCCAATCCCCGGCCAACTGACGGGCCCGCGAGGCCGCTCCGCCCCCACGACGGCGCGCGCAGGCGCCCCTTCCGGCGGCCGACAAAATGGAAGCCCAGCGCGGGGGCGGGGGCGAGGAGGGGGCCGCCGCCATCTTAGGGGAGCCGACGCGTCGCTCCCATAGACACTCACCTCCGAGTCCGAGATTTTCTCCTCGCTGCGGCCGCCGGGCCCCCCGGGCGGGGGCCCCTGGTGGTGCTGCTGGTGGTAGGGCGGGTGGTGCTGGCGGCCCCCGCGGGGCTCCCCGCCGCCTCGATGCGGCGGCTTGGGGTGGCCGCCGGGGGTGCTTAGGCCTGGGCCGCCACCTGGCTTCGGCCCGCCAGGCATTTTGCCGCCTTTGGGACCGCCCGGAACTGGGCCCTGCTTAGGCCCTGGACCCGGGCCCGGGCCTGCCGCAGGCGGCGGCGGCGGGCCTCCGGCCTGAGGAGGTGTGGTAGGGACCCCGCTGCTTGGCGGGGTGGGTGGCGGCGCCCCGGGAGGGGCCGAGGTGACTGCTGGCGGCGGGGTCGGCGTCGGGCCTGGCCCGGACCCTGGCGGCGCCCCCGATGTCGGCGGAGTGGCGGGCGGGGCCGAGCTGGAGGCTGGCGGCGCGCTGCCTACTCCGGGAGCGGGGCCGGGTCCCTGAGCAACGACGGGCTTGGAAGAGTCCTGCGGCGGTGGCGGCGGCTGCTGCTGCTGATGCGGCTGTGGATGCGGCGGCGGCTGATGCGGTGGCGGCTGCTGTGGCGGTGGCTGCTGCGGTGGTGGCTGTTGCTGCTGTTGGTGTGGAGGCGGTGGCGGGATCGGAGGCTTAGGGCCGCTCTGGCCCGGGCCAGGACCCATGGGGCCGCGATTCTGATTGAGGCCCATGCCGGGCGGCGGAGAACGGAAGTCGTGGAGGCCGCCGCGGCCGCCGCCGCCTCCGCGCCTGTGGAAGCCGCCACCGCCACCGCCACGACTCCGGAACCGATCCCGAGACATCTCTGTGGTCAAGGGGCGGTTGAGGCAGAAGCGAAGAAGACGCTCAGGAAACGTGGAGGCCACCTTGCTTCTCACAAAATGGCGGATGACACAGGCGGCGCGCCGCCTTTGTCCTCTTCTTATATAGGCCAGTGGGCACGGCCCCGCCTACCCCTCGATCGACAGCTCCAATAGCCAATTGCAATTACTATGCTGGATGACACTAAGTTGCGAAACTCTCATCTTTCCTATTGGCCCCTGAGTGAGAGGCGGGAGGCATGGAGGGACTGAAGTTTCCAGTTGGCCAATAAGCGAAGAAGGCGTTGACTGTAGACCACTATGATTTGTTAGGAGAAATTTGAATGGGTATGCCAGGGCAATTTTCACTTGCAAGCAAATAACCAGGGCCTTATCCGCTCCTGGGGAGAAGCGTTGGAGGTCTCTTTTCTTTCTTGATTTCCCCTAGGAGCAATCTGCTATCCTTGCCCAGAAAAACAGATGTTTTCCGATTCAAAGTCAGAAATTTAGTGCCTACTATCTACCCTACCTAGTGCCAAGTCAATGAAAGTAGAGAAGTAAAATCTTACCTATTTCAAAAACACACAGTCCTAACTGATTTCATTATGGAACCTCATAGGAATACAGATTTGTTGTAGCAGTATAAACTTTTCAATAGGCTTTTGTGGGTGCGCGCATTGTTCAAAAAGAGGCCGTGTGTGTGTGTGTGTGCGTGTGTGTACACACAAACACCAATCACCGGAGGAATGTAAATATTCCACTCAATACTTTACGAACAGAGTAAGGTACTTAAAAAAAAAAATTACAATGTTAGCCCGGGTGCTGTGACTCACGACTGTAATCCCAGCACTTTGGGACGCCGAGGCGGGCAGATCACCTGAGGTCGGGAGTTTGAGACCAGCCTGGCCAACATGGCGAAACCCCGTCTTTACTAAAAAATACAAAAATTTGACTGGGTGCGGTGGCTCACGCCTGTAATCCCAGCAGTTGGGGAGGCCGAGGCGGATGGATCACGAGGTCAGGAATTCGAGACCAGCTTGTCCAGTATGGTGAAACCCCGTCTCTAGTAAAAATACAAAAATTAGTTGGGCGTGGTGGCGCGTGCCTGTAGTCCCAGCTACTCGGGAGGCTGAGGCAGGAGAATGGCATGAACCCAGAAGCAGAGGTTGCAGTGAGCCGAGATTGTGCCACTGCACTCCAACTGATCTCGAACTCCTGACCTCAAGTGATCCACCCACCTAGGCCTCACAAAGTGCTGGGATTACAGGAGTGAGCCACCACACCCAGCCTGTCTTTCACAATCTCTAGTTTCTTTGAGGTCCACAGACCTTTTGGGGAATCATTCCTCCCTCAACATTAGCTCGTAGCTTATTATCTCCTTTTCTGCCTCTAACTCTCTTCATTCAATATCCAGGCAGGACCGGGCGTGGTGGCTCAGGGTTGTAATCCCAACACTTTGAGGGACTGAGGTGGGAGGGTCACTTGAGGTCAGGAATTCGAGACCAGCCTGGCCAACGTGGCAAAACCCCCTCTCTAGTAAAGATACAAAAATTAGCGGGGCGTGGTGGCATGGGCCTGTAATCCCAGCTACTCGGGAGGCTGAGGCAGGAGAATCGCTTGAACCCAGGAGGCAGAGGTTGCAGTAAGCCAAGATCGCACCATTGCACTCCAGCCTGGGCACAGAGTGAGACTCCGTCTCAAAAAAAAAACAAAAAAAAAGATCCAGGCAGATGACCCACCCAACACCCTAATGCTCAGTTCCTTACCTCCTTCAATAGTATTTCCTTCTAAGCTGTATCAACCATCCAGTCTCCCACCCTCCCCTCATCACACTTACCCCTGTTTACTATTACCAGTAACTGCATTATCTCTGAAATCTTTAGTTCAAGCATTTCTCTTACTGATCATCACTTTTCCTTCTGGCTCACACAGCATAGTAACCTCATGATTCTTTTTATTATTATTTTTTTTTTGGGGGGACAGAGTCTCGCTCTGTCACCCAGGCTGCAGTGCAGTGGCACGATCTCAGTTCACTTTAACCTCTGCCTCCGGGGTTCAAGCAATTCTGCTGCCTCAGCCTCCCAAGTAGCTGGGACAACAGGCACGTGCCACCATGCCCGGCTAATTTTTTAACTCTGAGTGGAGGCGGAGTTTCACCATGTTGGCCAGGATAGTCTTGAACTCCTGACCTCAGATGATCCACCCGCCTCAGCCTCCCAAAGTGCTGGGATTACGGAGGTGAGCCACCATGCCCTGCTCAGGTCTGAGATATCCAGCTATTTGTTAGACATTGCCAACTGGAGACTACTTAGTTGATATATTAGATTTTTTTTTTGAGACAGGGTCTCGCCCTCTTGCCCAGGCTGGAATGCAGTGGCGTGATCTCGGCTCACTGAAACCTCCACCTCACGGGTTCAAGCGATTCTCCTGCCTCAGCCTCCCAAGTAGCTGGGACTACAGGCACGTGCCACCACACCTGGCTAATTTTTGTTTTTTTTAAAAAGAGACGGGTTTTTGCCATGTTGGCTAGGCTGGTCTCAAACTCCTGACTTCGAACAGCCTCCCAAAGTGCTGGAATTACAGGCATGAGCCACAGCACACAGCCTATTTCTTTACTTGTCTATAGTCTGTCTCCTCTGTTGGACTGAAACTCTGAGTTCTTTAAGGCTGTATCACTGGCACCTAAGACAGACACTAGCACAGAGATAATAAATATTTGTTGAGTGAATGAATAAATAAAAGCATAATGGTAAAGAACAGGCTGTTTCCATCTGAGCAGGGTATTGTCCCAGATCTTTCACTTTTCTGACACACTTGCTTTTGGGGGACATTATAAGGATGGTGTGAAGTGTTTAGTACTTTCTAAGTGCTCAGTAAAGCCAGGTGAACTGGTTTGAGCCTGTAATTGAGCTCCTGGTCTCAAGTGATCCTCCCACCTGGCCCTCCCAAAGTACTGGGATTACAGGCATGAGCCACTGCATCTGGCCGATATATCAGATTTAATATGTCCAACTTGGAGCTGTTGATTTTATCAACTGAATCTATTCCTTCCCCCATACTCTCCCAGCATAGTAAATAGTACCACCTGGTTGTTCAAAACAAAAACCTAGAGCTGGTCTTTATAAAAATCCAAAGATCGGTTCTACCTCCAAAGTATGTCTTGAATCCTCCCCCTCTACCACTACATCATAATCTTCTCCATCTCTATGTCTCACATAGAGTCCTGCAACCACTTACATTTCAGTCTTCTGATCCATTCTTCATATGGCAGCTAGAGATTTATTTATTTATTTATTCTTTTTGAGACAGTCTCACTCTGTCACCTAGACTGCAGTGCAGTGGAGCGATCTCAGCTCACTGCAACCTCCGCCTTCCAGGATCAAGCGATTCTCCTACCTCAGCCTCCCAAGTAGCTGGGATTACAGGTGCCCACCACCACACCCAGCTAGTTTTTGTATTTTTAGTAGAGAAGGGTTTTTGCCATGTTGGCCAGGCTGGTCTCGAACTCCTGACCTCAGGTGATCCACCCTCCTTGGCCTCCCAAAGTGCTGGGATTACAGGCGTGAGCCACCATGCCCAGCCTATTTATTTTAGAGACAGGGTCTCAATGTCACCTAGGCTGGAGTGCAGTGGCCCAGTCATAGCTCACTGCAGCCTCAAACTCCTGGGCTCAAGCAGTCCTCCTGCCCCAGGGTTCCAAATAGCTGGGACTATAGGTGGGCGCCATGATGCCCAGCAGATTTTTTCTTTTTGAATCTTTTCTTTTCTTTTTTTTTTTTTTTTTACGTGGAATTTTTCTCCTGCTGCCCAGGCTGGAGTGCAATGGTGTGATCTCAGCTCACTGCAGCCTCTGCCTCCCAGGTTCAAGTGATTCTCCTGCCTTAGCCTCCAGAGTATCTGGGATTACAGGCATGCCCTGCCACGCCTGGCTAATTTTGTATTTTTAGTAGAGATGGAGTTTCTCCACGTTGGTCAGGCTTGCCTCAAGCTCCCGACCTCAGGTGATCCACCTGACTCGACCTCCCAAAGTGCTGAGATTGCAGGCATGAGCCACTGTGCCTGGCCCACATGCATCTTTTTAAGTTTTTGTAGAGATGGGGTCTTGCTGTGTTGCCCAAGCTGGTCTCAAAGTCTTGGCCTCAAGTGATCCTCCAGCCTTAGCCTCCCAAAGTGCTGGGATTATAGGTGTCAGCAACCACACCTGATCTGCAGTTATTTAAAAAAAAAAAAAAAAAAAAGGCCGGGCGCGGTGGCTCAAGCCTGTAATCCCAGCACTTTGGGAGGCCGAGACGGGCGGATCACGAGGTCAGGAGATCGAGACCATCCTGGCTAACACGGTGAAACCCTGTCTCTACTAAAAATACAAAAAACGGGGCTGGGCGCGGTGGCTCAAGTCTGTAATCCCAGCACTTTGGGAGGCCGAGACGGGCGGATCACGAGGTCAGGAGATCGAGACCATCCTGGCTAACACAGTGAAACCCCGTCTCTACTAAAAAAAATACAAAAAAATAGCCGGGCGAGGTGGCGGGCGCCTGTAGTCTCAGCTACTCGGGAGGCTGAGGCTGGAGAATGGCGCAAACCCGGGAGGCGGAGCTTGCAGTGAGCTGAGATCCGGCCACTGCACTCCAGCCTGGGCGACAGAGCCAGACTCCGTCTCAAAAAAAAAAAAAAAATAAATAAAATAAAAAAAAAATAAATAAAAATACAAAAAACTAGCCGGGCGAGGTGGCGGGTGCCTGTAGTCCCAGCTACTCGGGAGGCTGAGGCAGGAGAATGGCGTAAACCCAGGAGGCGGAGCTTGCAGTGAGCTGAGATCCGGCCACTGTACTCCAGCCTGGGCGACAGAGCGAGACTCCGCCCCCCCCAAAAAAAAAAAAAAAATTCAGGCCAGACGCGGTGGCTCATGCCGGTAATCCCAGCGCTTTGGGAGGCCGAGGCGGGTAGATCTTGAGTTCAGGAGATGGAGACCATCCTGGCTAACGCAGTGAAACCCCGTCTCTGCTAAAAATACAAAAAACTAGCCGGGCGAGGTGGCGGGCACCTGTAGTCCCTGCTACTCGGGGGACTGAGGCAGAATGGCGTGAACCGGGGAGGCGGAGCTTGCAGTGAGCCGAGATCGCGCCACTGCACTCCAGCCTGGGCGACAGAGTGAGACTCCGTCTCAAAAAAAAAAAAAAAAAAAAAAAAAAAAGGGTAAACAAATGACATTATTTGAATTTCTTTTTTATTTTTTATTTTTTTGAGAGGGAGTCTCACTCTGTCGCCCAGGCTGGAGTGCATTGGCGCGATCTCGGCTCACTGCAAGCTCTGCCTCCCGGGTTTACGCCATTCTCCTGCCTCAGCCTCCCGAGTAGCAGGGACTACAGGTGCCCGCCACCTCGCCCGGCTAGTTTTTTGTATTTTTTGTATTTTTTTAGTAGAGACGGGGTTTCACCGTGTTAGCCAGGATGGTCTCGATCTTCTGACCTCGTGATCCACCCGTCTCGGCCTCGCCAAAGTGCTGGGACTACAGGCTTGAGCCACCGCGCCCGGCCTTGTTTACCCTATTTAAAGGCCCTCAATGGCTTCCCATTGTTAGAATAAAATCCAAATACCTTAGCAAGGTCTACAAGTCCTGACTTGGTCTGACCCCTGCCCGCCTTCCCAGTCTTATCTCCCTAGTTCCCTACTCCATTTGCACTAAGCCCTAGCTATTCTTAAGATTTATCAAGTTACTTTACCTGCATGTTTTGTCTCAGAGCATTTGCACTTGCTCTTTATTTAGCCTGTAGTGTTCTCTCCCCTTCGCCATGTCCGGCTCTTTGCACAAGTATCTCCTTTTCTTCTTTTTTTTTTCTTTTTCCTTCACTGCTTTATGGAGTGATCTCTTCATCCTTCTATCTCAGTTGAAAATCACCCCAAAGAAGTCTTCTGTGCTCATCATCACATCTAAAGCAGGCTCCTCCTCTCTGTTACAACATCCTGTATGTAATGTACATGATAGCTCTCTTCACAACTTGTGTATTCTTGTTTATTTCTTCTTTTTTCTTTCTTTCTTTTTTTTTTTTTTTGAGACAGATTCTCCCTCTGTGGCCCAGGCTAGAGTGCAGTGGCCGGATCTCAGCTCACTGCAAGCCCCGCCTTCCGGGTTCACGCCATTCTCCTGCCTCAGCCTCCCGAGTAGCTGGGACTACAGGTTCCCGCCACCTCACCCGGCTAGTTTTTTGTATTTTTTAGTAGAGACGGGGTTTCACCGTGTTAGCCAGGATGGTCTCGATCTCCTGATCTCGTGATCCACCCGTCTCAGCGTCCCAAAGTGCTGGTATTACAGGCTTGAGCCACCGCGCCTGGCCAATTTTTGTATTTTTAGTGGAAATGGGATTTCACCACGTTGGCTAGGCTGATCTCAAACTCCTGACCTTAAGTGACCTGCCAGCCTCAGCCTCCCAGAGTGTTGGAATTACAGGCATAAGCCACCGCACGCAACCTATTTCTTCATTTGTCTATTGTCTGTCTTCTCTGTTGGACTGAAACTCTGAGTTCTTTAAGGCTGTATCACTGGCACCTAAAACAGACACTAGCACAGAGATAAACATTTGTTGAGTGAAGGAATAAATAAAAGCATAATGGTGAAGAACAGACTGTTTCCATCTGAGCAGGGTATTGTCCCAAGATCTTTCACTTTTCTGACACCCTTGCTTTTTGGGGACATTGTGAGGATTGTGTGAAGTGTTTAGTACTTTCTAAGTGCTCAGTAAAGCCAAGTGCACTGGTTTGAGCCTGTAATCCCAGCTATTCAAAAGGCTGGGACAGGAGGACCACTTCAGGCCAGGAGTTTGAGACTAGCCTGGGCAACATAGCAAGACCCCATAGGTAAAAAAAATAATAAGAAGAAGAAAAATTATCTGGGTGTGGTGGCAGGTGCCTATAGTCCTAGCTACTTGGGAGACTGAAGTGGAAGGATCTCTTGAAGCCAGGACCCAGGAGATGGAGGTTGCAGTGAGTTGTGATGGTGCCACTAAATTCTAGCCTGGGTGACAGAGCAAGATCCTGTCTCTAAATAAGAGTTAAAAGTTTGGTATGTGTACCAAAAGAGTAATTATTTACTATTATAAGTAATATCTACTTCAAAGAATAGCCAGTATCAAAATAGCCAAAATCAACTGATCATTTAGTTTATGTCATACAATGTAGTAAGTACTTAATATTGAATTGTTTTTCCGTTTTTGGTTTTGTTTTGTTTTTTTGAGATGGAGTCTTGCTCTGCTGCCCAGGCCGGAGTGCAGTGGTATGATCTTGGCTCCCTGCAACCTCTGCCTCCCAGGTTCAAGCAATTCTCCTGCCTCAGCCTCCCAAGTACCTGGGACTATAGGCACCCACCACCAGGCCCAGCTAATTTTTGTATTTTTGGTAGAGACAGGATTTCATTATGTTGGCCAGGCTGGTCTCGAACTCCTGACATCAGGTGATACACCCGCCTTGACCTCCCAAAGTACTGGCATCATAGCCATGAGCCCCTGCACTCGGCCTTAATATTTAATTCTTATTACAACTCTGAGATTTATAGTATTATTTTTCTCATCTTTCAGATTAAAAAACCACCATTACTGTAATCCAAGCTAACATTATTCTTTCTCTCTCTTTTCTATTTCTTGAGAGGTGGAGCCTCATTATGTTGCCCAGGCTGGTCTCGAACTTCTGTGCTCAAGTGATCTTCCCACCTCAGCCTCCTGAGTCTACAGGCACAGGTCACTATGCCCAGCCAAGCTAACATTGTTTTGTTACATCCAGTATACACACTGAAAACTAACAGTGTAACATGATTGCTCACCTAGAACTTCTGCAAAAGCTTTCTAACTGGTCATCCCAATTGCCTTTGTCCTTCCTATTTTCCAGGCAGCTAGCAAATTATCATTTTTAAAGGCAAATCTGATGCTTCAGTTCCCCTCTTTTAAACTCTTTATGGTCTTCCTATTGCCCTTAAAAGAAAAAACAACCTCATTAACTCCTATGATGTCCCTCCATTCCCTGGCCATCTCATTCCTCCCCAGCCTCATCCCCGACTCCTGAATTCTTTGCTGTAGTCACACTGACTGCCTTTAGTTCTTTTAAGTTCTCATGTTCTCACCTGAAATAATATCTTCCTGGTCATCATCTCTCTCCTTTATGGTTAGCTCTTATCCATCTTTCAGGACTTGACTTACACTTGCCCTTCTCTGGAGGCCTTCTGTGACCCCAAGGACCAAGCTGCCCCATTTGATTAGCAACCTGTACTTTCACTCTTAGAGTATTCATCCCACTTTATTATAGAGACTTGCAAAATTGTACACTTTAGGCTGTAAGATCATGAGGACAATGACTGAGATTCTCTTTTCAGCACCAAATCCTCAGGGCCTAGTGCTGTGATACTCTATATTTGAACAAATGAATAAGTGAATGAATCCATTAATCTTTCCTTTTCTGAACCATTGAAGAATGTCCTCAACATAAATGACTAATTTCAGATATTAAACACAACTCTGTAGCTCACATCTGTGGTAAATTATCATGCCTGAATAGTATGTAGAACAATCTTTACCTTGTAATACTCTGAATGTGGGTGAACTTACAGTTCAAACACTATAATTACAATAAAATGAAAATTATAATTATCCTCTTGTTTGAGTTTTTATAAGGCCTAGAAGGGTAGGGGATGGAAATAATATGCTTGATGAAACACACTGCTGCTCTCTAATGAATATTAATTCAATTGACTAAATTTACATCTTCAGCTGTCCCCCAGGGCTTGAGAAACCATGTTGGTCAGCATGTGTTAATTTAGCTTCGTAGTTCTCTCTTCCAACTTTGCAGAGGCTATTCAGTTTTCAGATCTATCAGCACTTGTCTCTGAGGCTTCATGCACACAACAGAGAGCTCAAATTATTTTGCTGGGGGCAGAAAAGGAGAGCTAAAAGAAGGGCATCTAAGCTCCTCAAATGCACACCACCTCCCCCAAGGAAGTGGCTCTTAGATGAGCCCAACTGGCAAACTCTAACCGTGCAGTAAAACCCTCACCACTAGGTGTCTCAGTGGCCGTGCCACTTCCTCCATCTCCTTGGAAAGCAGCTAGCTGCATACACTCCATTACTCTATTGTTATTGAGCCTCCAAGCTAAGAACCTTTTGGAAAGGTTGATTTCAATACCTGGATAAATTTTCCAGTAGATCTAATCAGTATCTAGATTGCCTCTCTTAATAAGAGAAACATTGGATTAACTGCAGTGTCTTCCTCTGTTACTGCCTTCCTTTATTTAGGGAAAACGTGCTCTGCTTGTAGTACCTTTATTTACTTAATTATTTCTCCATTTAATTTATTTCTTTATTGTGTTGGGGGATGGGGAGAGGTCTTCCTTAGTCATGATGAGCGACCCCATTTTCATCACCTCTCACTCCTACACTGAACTAAATTAAATGTTTTTCCAGGATTTTTCCACAGTTACTTTAGACTTGAAGGCATTTATTTTCAACTGCCCCTATGTTTACCACTTGAACTGATTTTAAAGGTAAAAAAAAAAAAAAAAATGGAGTTTAAAGAATCATCAAATGGAGAAAGATAGCTCAGAGGTAGGTATAAATTTTTACCATAAGTGTACTTCAGAAATTAATGAGAAAGGAAAGAAGTATTCAACAAATGGCACTAAAATATTTAATTTGCTATATATGTATGTGTGTGTGTATGTATGTGTGTGTATATATATATATATAATCAAACTGATTCCAGACGGATAAAAGAAATGTACATATTTTTTAGACAAACCCAGAAAGAATGAGAAGAAAATAAAAGTGAATATCAGATCTTTGTCAGGAAGAGCATTTTTTAAGATTTACTCTGATAGAATAAATCGCAAAACAAAATATCAGTAAATTTCCGTGCATGAAGATTAGAAACCACCAGGTTAAAAACCAAGACAATAATAAAAATTAAAAGTTAAATTAAAAAGAATTGCAAGAAAAAATTACAAGTGGTTAATATCTTTCCTATGCAAATGACATGTACAATTTTATAAGAAAAATAAGATCCCAATTAATAGCCAAAATAAATGAACTAACACACAGAAAATATTCATCCTCTGATGATAATTACAGAACTGGAAATAAAAATGAGAGAATATTTTTCATCTAAGTTAACACAAATTTAAACAGCCGCTACTGATATAATTCTTTTGGAAAACAATTTGGCAAATTCATTTTCTCCCCCTCTCTCTCCTTTTCTCCCCCCCACCCCCGACATCCTCCCCGCTTTCATTCATTCATTTATTTAACAAATACCCTCTGTGTGCCTGCCAGGTGCTGGAATCTAGCCTAAATTCTAAATATGGAAAAAATGTTATGTATAAATTTGTTCATCTCCACATGATTAGTAACAGCATTAAATCAAAAACATCCTACATTGTCATCCATAGGCAAGGTCTTGTTTTGCTTAAGACAATCTTAGTTTATATTTGATTTCCCAGAGTAATTAATAAATAGTGCCCCCCATTAAGACAGCTTTCTGGCTGATAGCAGTCAAGTATCTTGAGGAAGGACCAGCTTTTCTAATTTGTACAAAAGCACCATTGGGATTAGCCACTGTCCCTTAAGTTACTAAGGTTGGATGATTTCTGGTTTCCTATTTTTCTGCAATTTCTAGATTTTCTAAAATGGATTTTACATGTGTGTGGGCTTTACATGCATTAACTCATTTAATTTTCACAACCCCATAATTATTTATTTTTCTTATTTCACCCCCTTTTATTAAGATAAGGAATTAAGTCACCGAGAGTTACATACTTATGAAGTGGTAGAACCAAGATTTACACCTGCATAGTCTATATCCAGACCTTTAAATAGCAAGTTATCCTGCCCATAGGGACAACTATATACAGTTGGACTTCTTATTCATTTATGGGGGGATAAAGATTATCTATGTTCACAAATGTTATTTGGAAAGTGCATACAAATAGTAGCCCCAAAATGTGTCTATGTCTTATAAACAAAATAGGTTCTCTTAAGTCCACTAATTATAAATACATTGTAAATACAGCAATTGATTTTTAAAAAATAAAATTCAAGAATTCATTAACAAATAAAATGTAAGAATCCCAAATACCCAATTATGAAGTCTCTTTTTAATGTATAGTTTTATCTATTTAAATTTCTTTGTATTGGCCAGGCGTGGTGGCTCATGCCTGTAATCGCAGCATTTTGGGAGGCGGACCACCTGAGGTCAGGAGTTCGAGACCAGCCTGGCCAACATGGCAAAACCTCGTCTCTACTAAAAATTTTAAAAAACAGCCAGGCGTGGTGGCACACACCTGTAATCCCAGCTACTTGGGAGGCTGAGACAGGAGAATCATTTGAACCCGGTAGGTGGAGGTTACAGTGAGCCGAGATCCAGTCACTGCACTCTAGCCTGGGGAACAGAGCAAGACTCCATCTCAAAAAAATAAATAAAATAAATATTTATTTATTTTATTAATTTATTTCTTTTTTTCACTCTGGGCTCATTTCTCGATCTGTTTAAATTTCAACATATGAGACTGGGTGCAGTGGCTCATGCCTATAATACCAGCACTTTGGGAGGCTGAGGTGGGCGGATCACCTGAGGTCAGGAGTCACAGACCAGCCTGACCAACATGTTGAAACCCTGTCTCCACTAAAAATAAAAAATTAGCTGAGTATGTGGCACATGCCTGTAATCCCAACTATTCAGGAAGCTGAGGCAGGAGAATCGCTTGAACCTGGGAGGCGGAGGTTGCAGTGAGCTGAGATCATACCACTGTACTCCAGCCTGGGTGACAGATCATGGCTCACTGCAACCTCTGCCTCCCAGGTTCAAGCGATTCTCCTGCCTCAGCCTCCTGAGTAGCTGGAACTACAGGCATGCACCACCATGCCCTGCTGATTTTTTGTATTATTAGTAGAGACGGGGTTTCACCATGTTGGCCAGGCTGGTCTCAAATTCCTGACTCAGGTGATCCACCAACCTCGGCCTCCCAAAGTGCTGGGATTACAGGTGTGAGCCACCACACCTGGGCCACATACCACTTTTAAATGTATTGATGGAAAAATAATATTTTTTGTAGATCATGTATGGTGGCTCATGCCTGTAATCCTACCACTTTGGGAGGCTGAAGCGGGTGGATCGCTTGAGGCCAGGAGTTCCAGACCAGCCTGGGCAACATGGCGAAACCGCCATCTCTACAAAAAATACAAAATTTAGCTGGGAGTTGTCGCATGTGCCTGTAGTCCCAGCTACTGGGAAGGCTGAGGTGGGAGGCTTCTTTAAGACAGGAGAGGGCCGGGCGCGGTGGCTCAAGCCTGTAATCCCAGCACTTTGGGAGGCCGAGACGGGCGGATCACGAGGTCAGGAGATCGAGACCATCCTGGCTAACACGGTGAAACCCCATCTCTACTAAAAAATACAAAAAACTAGCCGGGCGAAGTGGCAGGCGCCTGTGGTCCCAGCTACTCGGGAGGCTGAGGCAGGAGAATGGCGTAAACCCGGGAGGCGGAGCTTGCAGTGAGCTGAGATCCGGCCACTGCACTCCAGCCTGGGCGACAGAGCCAGACTCAGTCTCAAAAAAAAAAAATAATAATAAATAAATAAATAAATAAAAAGACAGGAGAACTCCCTGGACCCCTTCACAGGACTTGCAACAGGGGTGTGGCTCACTTACTCGGCTGCCATCCTCAAACCCTTTGTGGGACGGGGTGCATGCAGACAAGTGGGTGCTGGGGCTCTGACGAGAGCTTTTGGGGTCCATCTCCATGGTAGCATCTAGGGGTATGTTACAATTAATGCTCTTTTAGCAGTTTCTGTCTGCAGACAGCTAGGTGTTAACCAGCTCAGTGGAGAGTCAAGGTGATAGCCTTTTACATCCTTCCTTCTTGGTACCCAGGTCCTTGTCCGGTGCCCAAAAAGAATCAGGTCACATGGACTTGAAGGATGGTGAAGGTGGAGGTTTCACTGAGTGACAGAGGTGGCTCTCAGTGGGATGGGGAGTTGGAAAGGGGGTGGAGTGGGAAAATAATCTTCCCCTGGAGTTCGGACATCCTGAGCTGACCTCCTTTCTGATAGTGCAGCTGTCTCTTCCACATTCAGACGCTTCTTCTCTTCTCTCCTTCTCTGCCATGTCCCTCTGCTCCTCTGCCAGTGGAGTCTGGGCTTTTTATGCTGGATGGTGGGCGTGGCAAGTCAGAGTGGTTTTGGAAAAAGCAACGTTTGGGTGGGAAAATAGGGATGTAAAGTTCTTATTTAGAGCTGCAGGCCCAGGCTTGTGGGTGGGGCTTTTGTGGGGAACCATCCTCTTCTAGCCAGTATTTCCCTGCTTCTGATTCATATCAACTTGACCACAGGAGGTCAAGGCTGCAGTGAACCAAGATCACACCACTGCACTCCAGCCTGGGTAACACAGTGAGACCCTGTGTCAAAATACACACACACACAAACACACACATACATACACACAAATATACATATAGCTGTTTTTGTTACATGATTTATTGAAATTAAACACGTATCACTAATTAAATGGACAAATGTAAAAAATTATAGTTTTTGAGTGTTATTAAAGATTTGTAAATACAAGCCAGGCACAGTGGCTTGCATCTGTAATCCCAGCACTTTGGGAGGCCGAGGGGGCAGATTACCTGAGGTCAGGAGTTCGAGACCATCCTGGCCAACATGGTAAAACCCCATCTCTACTAAAAATACAAGAATTAGTCGGGCATGGTGGTGCACACCTGTAATCCCACTACTTGGTAGGCTGAGGCAGAAGAATCACTTGAACCCGGGAGGCAAAAGTTGCAGTGAGCTGAGATCGCACCACTGCACTCCAGCCTGGGTGACAAAGAAAAACTCTATTTCAAAAATTAAAAAAAAAAAAAAGGCCAGGCATGGTGGCTAACGCCTGTAATCCCAGCACTTTGCGAAGCCAAGGCAGGCGGATCACAAGGTCAGGAGATCGAGACCATCCTGGCTAACACGGTGAAACCCCGTCTCTACTAAAAATACAAAAAAAATTAGCCAGGCGTGGTGGCAGGCACCTGTAGTCCCAACTACTCGGGAGGCTGAGGCAGGAGAATGGTGTGAACCTGGGAGGCAGAGCTTGCAGTGAGCGGAGATGGTGCCACTACACTCCAGCCTGGGCAACAGAGCAAGACTCTGTCTCAAAAAAAATAATAACTAATAAACAAAAAAGAAGATGTTTTTGTTTTTGTTTTTTGAGATGGAGTCTTGCTCTGTTGCCAGGCTGGAGTGCAGTGGCACCATCTCAGCTCACTGCAACCTCTGCCTCCCAGGTTCAAGCAATTCTCCTGCCTCAGCCTTCCAAGTAGCTGGGACTATAGGCACACACAACCACGCTTGGCTAATTTTTTTTTTTTTTTTTTTTTTTTTTTTTGCATTTTAGCAGAGATGGGGTTTCACCATGTTGCTCAGGCTGGTCTCGAACTCCAGAGCTCAGGCAATCTGACCGCCTCGGCCTCCCAAAGTGCTAGGATTACAGGCATGAGCCACCACACCCAGCAAAAAACCAGCTTTATAAATACAACTGTATAATGCTGCCTTTAACCATATGCTAATCTAAAATAAATTATTTTGGTTGGGTGTGGTGGCTTACGCCTGTAAATAAAATAAAATAAGAAAATAAAATAAATTTTGGCTGGCTGTGGTGCCTTACGCCTATAATCCTAGCACTTTGGGAGGCCGAGGCAGGTGGATCAAGAGGCCAGGAGCTTGAGACCAGCCTGGCCAATATGGTAAACTCCGTCTCTACTAAAAATACAAAAATTAGCCAGGCTTGGTGGCACACGCCTGTAGTCCCAGCTACTTGGAAGGCTGAGGCAGGAGAATTGCTTGAACCTGGGAGGCAGATATTGCAGTGAGCCGAGATCATGCCACTGCACTCCAGCCTGGGCAACAGGGCGAGACTCTGTGCCAAATAAATAAATACAAAAGAATAAAATAAAATAAACTTGTAATTAGCTGGGCATGGTGGCAGGCGCCACCCAAAGTAATCCCAGCACTTTGGGAGCCCAAGGCAGGCGGATCACCTGAGGTCAGGAGTTCAAGACCATCCTGGCCAACGTGGTGAAACCCTGTCTGTACAAAAATATACACATTAGCCGGGCATGATGGTGGGTGTCTGTAATCCCAGCCACTCAGGAGGCTGAGGTGAGAGAATCGCTTGAACCCAGGAGGCGGAGGTTGCAGTGAGCCGAGATCACGCCACTGCACTCCAGCCTGGGTGACAGAGCAAGACTCCATCTCAAAAAAAAAAAAAAAAATATATATATATATATATATAAAATACATATATATATATGTCACTCATGCCATGCTTCCATTGTGTTCTTCTCTGCTTAAGCAGGTGAGATTATATATATAATACATAAAAATAGATATATAATAATACATGTATAATATATAATATATAATAATATATGTATAATATATAATAATATATGTATAATGTATAATATTATATATAACACATGTATTATATATATATATAACCTCACCTGCTTAAGGAGAGAAGAACACAATGGAAGCATGGCATGAGTGATATTTCCTGTGAGAAGATAAGGAATTGTACGCACTGCAGGGGAGTGTTTGGGGCAAGCAAGATTAGCTTCCAATATTCTTCAGACCACAAAGGGGATAAGCTTCCTGCCCTCCTAACACTGTGGCAGAAGGCAGGTTGGACACTGGCACTGCAGCAAACGCAGTAAAAGAGCCTCGTTTCACCTGCTTCCCCCCAGATGGGCCCAGAATGAGGCCTTAGCTCCAGGCTTACTGCCACTCTTCAAGGCTCTCATTATTATTGAATAGCCTACCTTGGGCTCCATGAGCACCTTACTACACAGGGGGCATGCCTATAAATCCCTTTGTCATACTTCATTGCCCAATTCAGGATCAAGGTTGTGAGGATTAAGTGACATAATGCATATTTAGTACAATGCCGGCCAAGAAACGTCAGCTACTTTTTCTTCAGCACCTCCATGCTCCACGTGACCAGGAATGCAGTGGACATGGGTTGATTAAAGGCCACCTTCCTGGGACTTCCTTGGGCAGGGCCCATCATTTGCTCCTTTGGGCTCCTAAATCTCCTATTCTTTGTTTGTCACTGTACTTACCACTCTGCATTGTGTTTCAATTGTCTGCTGACTTTTGTGTTTCCTCCACATGGTTGTGAGTTCTTCGAAGGCAGAGATCACATTTAACTTTGTTTTTGTTTTTGTTTTTTTGAGATGGAGTCTCGCTCTGTTGCCCAGGCAGGGGTGCAATGGCACGATCTTGGCTCACTGCAACCTCTGCCTCTCAGGTTCGAGCGATTCTCCTGCTTCAGCCTCCCGAGTAGCTGGGATTACAGGTGGCTGCTACCACACCTGGCTAATTTTTGTATTTTTAGTAGAGACGAGGTTTCACCATGTTGGCCAGGCTGGTGAACTCCTGACCTCAAGAGATCCACCCATCTCAGCCTCCCAAAGTGCTGGATTACAGGCGTGAGCCACTGTGCTCAGCCTGGGATCATGTTTTTCATCTGTGAATTCAGCCTGTGAATTCATGTCTTAGGTGCTTGATGAATGTTTCATGACTGTTAAATAAAGCGAAGTATGTTGAAAAAAGTATGCATTTTAGAGTGTCTTTTATTTTATTTTTTATTTTTTTTGAGACAGAGTCTCACTCTGTGGCCCAGGCTGGAGTGCAATGGTGCAATCTGGGCTCACTGCAACCTCAGCCTCCTGAGTAGCTGGGACTACAGGTGCATGCCACCATGTCCAGCTAAGTTTTGTACTTTTTGTAGAGACAGGGTTTCACCATGTTGCCTAGGCTGGTCTCAAACTCCTGAGCTCAAGCAATCCATCAGCCTCAGCCTCCCAAAGTGCTGTGATTACAGGTGTGAGCCACCACACCTGGCTACATTTTAGAATCTTTATAGGCCTGGATTTGAATCCCAGCCTCATCATTATAGCTGTGTAACCATAGTAAGTTACTTCTCTCAGAGTTTCCTCACCTAAAAACGGGGGCAATCATGACTCCCTTGTGGCATTGTTGTGAGGATTAACAAGGATAGAATAAGAAAAGATGTATCCCCAGGACCTGGCCAATTTTAGGTGCTCAGTAAACAAGTTTCTTTCTAATAAGCAAAAGAGATGGAAACACAAATCTGGAACCTGAGTTTCTTTCATCTGTAAAATTCTCATGGAGTAAGAATACATGAGGTCAATGTAAAGTACTCTGATGTCTTTGGCTAAGCAACGGTGCATTAGTTGAAGGAAAACTCGGGTGTTTCATTCCTGTGCTTAATGAAGCTTTCTCTGATAGTCTAACCTCACGGATGTAAATACATTCTCCTCGGAGTTCATTCAAGGAACGCCACTCACAGGAGGGAGGGCCCAGGGAGGGAGTCATCAGGGAGGCCTAGGGCCAATCGCCCACCCAGGTAACTGCATTTCTTCCCAGTCCTCTATGTGGACACCAACAGACCCTGCTAAACGCATCCTCCTCCTCCCCTGGAGCTTATGATGAGCCACCCAACAAGACCAAGCCTGGAAACAGGACTCCGGGTTCACCAGGCCTGGGGGATGGCTGACAGCAGGGGCTGAGTCTGACAGAGGAGACTGCCTTTTAAACAGACACACATCTGAGGCAGAGAGTGAAAGATGATGAGAAGGAGAAAGAAACCAGAAGGGTAAGTGGAGAGATTTTCCTACGAACGCCAATGTAAGCCAGATTCTGAGTACCTCCTCTGCAGTCCGGCATCGCCCACCTTGCAGCCCTCCCCCACTGCCTTTGTACTGCGTGCTGAATTTAGACCACGAGCCACGTGCCTGCTGCCTCTTCAGAGTCCTCCTGGGAGTGAGGATCTGATGCTTCTGCAGCAGCCCGGCAATCCACTGCACAAAGTTAAACAGCCTGCTCCCTCTCTTCTCTGCAGCTGGCCCCCATTATCTGGAGTCAATGGCCTAAAACTATGAACAGCATATTCATAACACTGGATTAAATCCCCGCAGCAACCCCTTTGGGCCATCATTTCAGCACCCATCCACCACCGGCCACTGCTTTCTTTCCAGACGCCTTCCCAGTGTTGCCGACTCCGTGGAGAATGGCCTCTTTTACTCCCTCTGTCTCCCTCTAGTCAACAAGTTTTTTCAGAAAATTACCTCAGCCTCACACGTCTGAAATCCTTGATTCTGAAAAAAGCTCAAAACCCTTATTTCTAAAACTTTAGCACCTCCCACCTCTATTCTTGGGATCTCTTATTCAACTCTGTAAGAAAATTCCCCTACGCTCTTTTCTCATGCTCTCAACATTCTCAAGGAATTGCCTACCTCCAGATGTCTGAAACCAGTGTATTGGTCATAAAAGAAAAAACAAATAAATAACAAAAAACGTTTCAGGCAATAGAAACAAATTTAGTCTTGAGAGGCAATATAGCATCGCTATTAAGAAAGACAGAGACTCTACGGCCAGGCAGGATGGCACATGTCTGGAATTCCAGTGCTTTGGGAGGCTGAGGCTGGGAGATTGCTTGAGCCCAAGAGTTCAAGATCAGCATGGGAAACATGGCAAGATCCTGTCTCTACAAAAAATTTAAAGATGACCTGAGCATGGTGGTGCACACCTGTAGTCCTAGCTACTCGAGAGGCTGAGGTGGGAGGATCACTTGAGCCCAGGAGGTCAAGGCTGCAGTGAGCTATGATCACATCATCACTGCATTCCAGCATGGCAACAGGGTGAAATGCTGTCTCAAAAAAAAAAAAAGAAAAAATGGTGCATAGACTCTAGATTGTCTAGGTTTTGAATCCTGGGTCTGCCACTTACTAGCTAGTTGTAAATGTTTTGTTAAGTCTCCTTTTTTGTTGTTGTTCTCTGTGTGTATGTGTGTGTGTGTGTGTGTGTGTGTGTGTGTGTGTGTGTGTTGCTTTTGTTTTTTTAGAGACAGGGTATTTCACTCTGTCACCCAGGCTGGAGTGCAGTGGTGCAATTATAGCTCACTGTAGTCTCAAACTCCTGGGCTCAAGGGATCCTCCTTACTCAGCTTTCCAAGTAGTTAGGACTACAGGTATGCATCACCACACCCGGCTAATTTCAAAATGTTTTGTAGAGATGAGGTCTTGTTATAGCTGGTCTCAAACTCCTGGCCTCAAGCAATCCTCCCACCTCAAGCAATCCTCCCCGCTCAGCCTCCCAAAGTGCTGGGATTGCAGGCCCGAGCCGCCATACCCAGCCTGGCTCTGGTAAATCTCTTAACCTCTCAGGGCTTCAGTTTCCTCAATATGAAATGCAAGAATGCTGATAATATTTACCTTTATCATCAGGAAGATTAAATTGACTGTTTAAAGCACATAGAACAGCAGATAGCACATAAAACATACTGGAAAAATGCATGCTATTTTTTTACTAGAATGTAGATTTGAAAACCAGTAAATAGATGGCAACTGGAACTTACATCCCAGATCTTTAACAGCTCAGCCACCCCAGTACATTCTGAGAAGCCATCATTCTCAGTCTATTTTATTTTATTTTATTTTATTTATTGAGACGGAGTTTTGCTGTGTCGCCCAGGCTGGAGTGAAGTGGCACGATCTCGGCTCACTGCAACTTCCGCCCCCAGGGTTCAAGCAATTCTTCTGCCTCAACCTCCCAAGTAGCTGGGACTACAGGCACCTGCTACCACACCCAGCTCATTTTTGTACTTTTAGTAGAGATGGAGTTTCGCCATGTTGGCCAGGCTGGTCTCAAACTCCTGACCTCAGGTGATCCACCTGCCTTGGCCTCCCAAAGTGCTGGGATTACAGGCGTGAGCCACCGTGCCCGGCCATTCCCAGTCTATATAAACGCTGTTGCAAACTTATCCCGCTCTCCTATCTGGTCACCTGAATGCTTGATCTTACAAGGGTAAAGTACCTCTCATCACTGAAAGAGGCAAAATGAACCCATCTGGTCAGAACTTCTTCTTTGGTGAAACAGTAGTGGCTCAATTTCTAGATGTGAAGATATTTCAACTCATGGAGATGAGAATGTCTGCAGAGTTGAATGAAGGAAGAGCAGGCCTCAAGAAGGAGAACAAGGACTGATTCAGAAGTTAGAAGGGTTGGCAGTGTCCACAAGCACAACAAAAGATGAGCTTGAATGCCTTGGAATTTTGCCCCTGTCTCAAACACATTACGGTAGTTGTTACTCTGGAAGGTCACCGATATCCCCTTTGAGCCACTCCAGGCCTTTCTTCAGTCCTCATCCTTTCGTCAGCCTTCATCCTTCTTGCAGAGCCCAGCTGTCACTTCTTGGCTCCAAGCCAAAGCCTTTAAGTCCTAAGAGGTATGTTAAGGGCACAATGGCAAGGACACAGTCAAAAGGTTGCAGGGAAACTCTATGATAAAACAGAAGCATGGAGATAATACCCAGGCCACAGAAAATGGAGGAAAAGGGATACAACTGTACCAAAAGTGGCTGGGACAGCTTTATTGCCTTCTGCCTTTTTTCTTTTGTATTTGTTTTCCCTCCATTAGATTGGAGAGAGACTTTTCTTGGGAGGAGGTAACAGATTATAAATGTAGAGAGAAGTTTATAATGTTTTTGTTTCCTTTCATGGCACTTACCGAATTTATCATTTTACTAATTGGTTTCTTGTGGTTTTGTTTTTGTTTTTGTTTTTGTTTTTTGAGAGAGAGTTTCACTCTGTCACCCAGGCTGGAGTGCAGTGGCACAATCTCGGCTCGTTGCAACCTCCACCTCCTGGGTTCAAGGGATTCTCCTGCCTCAGTCTCCCAAGTAGCTAGGATTACAGGTGCCCACCACCATGCCTAGCTAACTTTTGTATTTTTGGGAGAGATGGGTTTTCACCATGTTGGCCAGGCTGGTCTCGAACTCCTGACCTCAGATAAACTGCCCGCCTTGGCCTCTCAAAGTACTGGGATTACAAGTGTGAGCCACTGCACCTGGTTTCTTATTTTTTGTCGGTTATCCCACTACAATGTAAGCTCCAGGAGGGCAAGAACAGGCCCCACTCTCCTGCTCATCCTTCTATCCCCAGCAACCAACACAATGCCTGGCATGTTGTTATAGATACTAACATAGAAAAAAAACTATGCAAATACTAGAAGGAGATATTGGAAAACATTTATTTTTCTATTCTTGGGGTTCAAAGAACCTTCCTTAACAAAATCGAGAAGCCATGAAGAAAAAGATCAGTAGATCTGACTACATAAAATATTTAGGGCCAGGCACGGTGGCTCATGCCTGTAATCCCAGCACTTTGGGAGGCCGAGGCAGGTGGATCACCTGAGGTCAGGAGTTCAGACCAGCCTGGTCAACATGGTGAAACCCCGTCTCTACTAAAAATACAAAAATGAGCTGGGTGTGGTGGCAGGCGACTGTAATCTCAGCTACTTGGAAGGCTGAGGCACGAGAATCACTTGAACTGGGAGGCAGAGGTTGCAGCCAAGATCGTGCCATTGCACACCAGCCTGGGCAACAAGAGTGAAACTCTGTTTCAAAACAAAAACAGATTTTATTAGACATTCTATCTGAAGAGCAATAACATAATAACCAGCAATTATTTATCACTTTATACATACCAGTTTGTGTTCTAAGCAATTTACATGTCTTAACTCATTTAAGCATCCTAGTGATCCTATGATGCAAGCATTATGATTATCATCTGCCTTTTATAGATAGGAAACAGAGGCACAACAAGATTAAATACTTTGGCCGGGTGTGGTGGCTCACGCCTGTAATTCCAGCACTTTGGGAGGCCCAGGCAGGTGGATCACCTGAGGTCAGGAGTTCAGACCAACCTGGCCAACATGGTGAAACCCCGTTTCTACTAAAAATATGAAAATTATCTGGGTGTGGTGGTGGGTGCCTGTAATCCCAGCTGCTTGGGAGGCTGAGACAGGAGAATCACTTGAACCTGGGAGGTGGAGGTTGCAATGAGCCGAGATTGCACCATTGCATTCCAGCCTGGGTGAGGAGAGTGAAACTTGGGCTCCAAAAAAACAAAAAAAAGATTAAATCTTTTGCTAGAGATCAAATAGCTATTAAGTGGCGGAGCCCAGTTTTGAATTCATGCAGTCTGGTTCCAGGGTTCATACTCTTGACCATTACATTATAGTTGTCCCTGAAAGAAACATGTGGCAAACAAAAAGGTAGTCTTCACAATATGTATGAATTTTCACATATTAATAAGAAAATTAC